>NC_091076.1:74685000-75935000 GCF_032405125.1 Capricornis sumatraensis
CCTTACACAACCCACTGAGCCTCTCAGAGCCCATTTCCCCACATATGAAAGAAAGATGGATCCTCTCTGGGGTCCTCTTCTCCAAGCTGGTGATGCAAAGCCTGTGAGGTCACAGGTGTGAAGTGAAAGTCCTTTATGAACTGTCCATGCATGGTTCCAGGTGGCTTATTGCCCACTTGTTGCTAGGCAGATCTGACTTTAACCTGAACTTCTCTTCCTCTTTGTGTTTCTTCCTAGTTTATCGAAATCAAGGAACATGATAAGGAGGTGGCTGGTTATTTTTATCCTTTTTCCCCTGCAGCTCATAGAGAAATGTGGTAAGTCTAGAAATGGGTTATCTGCTGTGTAGAGGGAAATGGAGGAGGTAGCCTTACTTATTTGCAGCCAAAGGTTTAGGACCATCCAGACAGCATGTGTCCGTCTGCTCTTGGCTAGGTGGCCACCCAGGTAGCGGAACAGACTGAGGTCTGGAGTCCAGGAGTTTTACAGGGAGCCAGATGGTTCACAAATAATTGACTCTCTGCCCCGGGGGCCCTTTTCCCTTTTCTGTATCACCAATGTCAAACTGTGGAGCTCCAAAAATCTGGGATAATGTCTGTAGAGAAGATCTCGTGTTCACCCCATGGACCTCACAGAGTGACTTATGGGTCCTGGGAGATGCTGCAGAAGCAGCTGAGGTGGCCACCTTGTTACCTGGTTCTGCCAAGCAAAGACACCTGAGGACCCTGCCCAGCATCCCCTGGTAAGATGACAGAGCCCTTCCCTTAGAGAAAGACAGAAACTGGGCTCAGCAGGGCTAGGGGCCTTACAGCATCTGGGCTCGTTGTCGAAAAACACATCAAGGTTTGTATATCCTTGTGAGGCGTGACCTCCAGGGCAGGGCCCTTTAAAGGCCTGTATCATACCATCAATTTTCCATCACCCAAACATTGCTGAAGTTCTTTCCATGAAAGCTGTGTAAAGCCTCCAAGGACACCAGGCCCATTATTTTTATCATCTGGCTGTTGTCAAAAAGCAAATACAGGGACATCCCTGGCAGCCCAGTGGTAAGAATCCACACTTCCATACAGGGGACATGGGTTCGATCCCTGGTTGGAGAACTAAGATCTGCATGCCACTCAATGAGGCCAAAAAAATCAAAATAATTTTTTTAAAGTACATCTTGGAAGTTCCCGGGTGGTTAGGACTCCCTACTTTCACAACCAGGTCCCTGGGTTCAGTCCCCAGTTGGAGAACTAAGATTCCATGAGCTTCACAGTGTGGAAAAAAAAAAAATCAAATACATCTTAAAACCCCCAACCAAAGTTTCCAAATTAACCTTGCACAAACTATGCAAACCCTTGCCGAAGCTTGCCAAGAACTATGCAAAGTGGTTCCACTGCTAGTCATTTGGACTCTTGAGTCTCTGAGCAAACACTGGTCATCTGATCAGCTCTTCCAAGTTTGTTAAACAATCAGTCAGTCATGTTACTTTGCAGTCACACCTTGTGGGGAAGGTGTGACTTGTGGGGAATTGCTTGTGGGGAAGCAATTTCTGAGAAAGAAGAGGTTTCTTCCAAGAAAGAAAGAACACCATGGAGCCTGGTATTCTTCAGTATGGATGCCAGAGCCCCAACTCCAGACCTGCTGGGTCATATTCTCTGGGATTAAGGCCCAAAATGTGCATGCATGCACCTTGGCTTGCTTTAAATAAGTTCCATTAGTCATGCTAATTCATTGCCCTTGGAAAGAACAAGTTTAGCTGCTACTGCTTGATTATACAGAGGGCTAACAAGCCCAGAGAGGGTAGAAGTCTCTCCCAAAGTCACACAGCCACCAAGTAACGAGACTGGGACCCCTGCTGCATTGTGTCACTGAGTCTTTTATCCTAAATGTCATAAAGGAATAGTCAGAAACCACCATAAAATCAAGGAGCTAGAATTGGGTTTCTGACTTCATTCCACCCTGCCTGTCTTGTCTTTGCTTTGGGGAGTGGTCAGGGAGCTGACTCAATGGAAAAGGCTGATGCTGGGGAAGATTGAGGGCCAGAGAAGGAGGGGGCAACAGAGGATAAGATGGCTGGATGGCATCATTGACTCAGTGGACATGATTTTGAGCAAACTCCAGGAGGTGGTGCAGGACAGGGAAGCCTGGCGTGCTGCAGTCCATGGGGTCGCAAAGAGTGAGACAGGGCTGAGGGACTGAACAACAGAGAGGGCCTACGGTGAGCTCACTCACCTTCGGTGTGTTTTACCCCTGCTGGCTGTGGGTGGACCCTGGAAGTGCTGCCACCTAGTGGCAAGGACCTGAGCCCTGCACCCAAAGCCGCCCTAGGTTTGCATCCTGCCTCTACCATTTCTGAGCTGTGTGGATGGGACTCTTCCCCTCTTGCAATTCTGTTTTCTTCTGTCTGCAGTAGGCATCATTTTGCCCACCTCTCACTGGTGTAGTAATCAGAGAACGGCAGTGGCTGATGTGGATTGGGAGAGATGCCAATGAGGATTCGTTTTTAAAAAGCAAAGGCTCGTCTTGGAGGAGCCTTCAGGGAGTCTCATTTGAGTATTTCAATGTGGTATCCAAAGCCTCCTGCCCCGGGGCAGACTCTAAAATGTGCTTTTTTAGGATACTATATGATGCCAGCTTCCTAACTGCCTCCCATCTTGGGCTGAAAGGCGTCCTTTGAGGACAGAGCCTGCACCTGCATCCACACGTGGGGTGGCAGGGAGAAGGTGGCTCGGTAGAGTCTGAGAGGCCCCGGGCCCCAGAGCCAGGCCCCAGAGTGTGAGTCTCAGGCTGGCCAGTTCCCTTGTGGGAGATGAATTTATTCTTCCTTTTCCCTGCCTCTTCCCCATCTCCCCTCTCCCCTCCTCTGCCACTGGCCCAGGTGTCCAGCCAGAGGAAGAGAAACTACCAGGGAGGAGTACTGAGAAGGAGCTAAGACAGTGGAGGTCAAATTAGGGAACTTTTAAGTTCCTTCTCAACCTGAGCATCTAAAATTTCATTTCTTCATCTTCTGTGTTTGAGGGGTCTGGGGAGGGGAAGACCTGGGACTCACCTGCAGCCACAGCCTCCGGAAGGAACCGGAGCTCATCAAATGGAGCACCTGCTTTCTCCTGTGGGCCCCCTTCCCAGCCCAGTCTAGATTCACGATCACACCTTAGGCTGTGAGTCACCCTGAAGTCTCCCAGGTGAGGGAAGTGAAGTAGACACACCTGGGGTGGGGGCAGGGATGGGGCGGTGCGGCCCAGAGAACAAAGGAAGAGTCCAAGAGAAGGTAACTCCTGTGGCCAACTGCCCTGGAGTGTTTGGCCTCCCAAACCTGCTTCCTCCTTCACCCCAGCGGCCTATCTGTCTACCTCCTCCTGAGTTAACATCTTAATGCCAAGGAGAAATCTCCGGTAGTGAAACTGTGTTGTTCATCAGTCTCCCCCAAGTCCCCAGCAGGGTCAGCCTCCAGAAGGGGATCAGTGAATGGGGTGAGCTGGGCTTTTACAGGGAACCAAAGGCGGTTTTTTAGAAAGAAGTTAACTGGGCCACAGGGGTGTCTCTGAAACTACAGGAAGGGGCAGGACTGGTTCTGCAGGGCCATTTTAGCTCCACGAACAGAGGAAACCCTTGTGCTTTCCATCTGAAGAGGTGATTTAAGCCCACGATCTAGTCCCAGATCGTGGCTGAATTCCTTTGTGACCAATTTTTGGGCTCTGTGGTTTCTATTTCTGGGTGACTCCTGCAGACCATTAGAGCTCATCTGTGGGGGAGGAATAAGCTTCAGCATCTCCTGGTCAGGCCTGTGTCTCCCTCTGTCTCTAGCAGCAGGAGGAGAAAGTGCATAAAGAGGGCATTTCCCGCCCAGTCACTTACTTAGCATCTCAGAACCTCGGGAGTCTTCACCTGGGGGATAGAGGTGGTTATGAAGCATAAGTTCAAGTGTCAGGGCCCCTCCTCCCAGTGTCTCGTGGGCCTGAGCTCTCAGTTGTAACAACTCATGTTATTGATTTGGGTTGTTCCAGAGTCAACAGTTGACTTCTCTGTACCTCCCATCGTGAAGCTGGAAAACGGAAGCTCCACCAGCGTCAGCATCTCCCTCCCGTAAGTTTCCCAGGCCCAGCTCTGTCCTCAGCCCAGCCCGTTTGCCCCAAGGCTGGGTCAGGGCTGACCCCTGCTCACTATATTCATATTTTAAGTGTGATACCCTTGCCTCTTCACATTAAGACAAGCCAGGGAAAGACAGGCATTGGCCCTGGGCTGCAGATTGAGGTCCCAAGGTCTCTCTCTCCCCCCACAACTGATGAAACCTTGTTTCTGGTGGAAAGGGGAAGACACATGAGCCTTTTTCTTAGCTCCTTGAGTGACCGGCAGTTGATGCTGGACTTCAGAGTGGTCCTTTGCAAGGCTCTAAATATTTGAAGAGAGTCCTGAAGATTGCTAGTGGAGGTGATGGAATTCCAGTTGAGCTATTTCAAATCCTAAAAGATGATGTGAAAGTGCTGCACTCAATATGCCAGCAAATCTGGAAAACTCAGCAGTGGCCACAGGACTGGAAAAGGTCAGTTTTCATTCCAATCCCAAAGAAAGGCAATGCCACAGAATGCTCAAACTACTGCACAATTGCACTCATCTCACACACTAGCAAAGAAATGCTCAAAATTCTCCAAGCCAGGCTTCAACAGTATGTGAACCGTGAACTTCCAGATGTTCAAGCTGGATTTAGAAAAGGCAGAGGATCCAGAGATCAAATTGCCAACATCCATTGGATCCCTGAAAAAGCAAGAGAGTTTCAGAAAAACATCTACTTCTGCTTTATTGACTATGCCAAAGCCTTTCACTGTGTGGATCACAACAAACTCTGAAAAATTCTGAAAGAGATGGGAATACCAGACCACCTGACCTGCCTCCTGAGAAATCTGGAGGTCAGGAAGCAACAGTTAGAACTGGACATGGAACAACAGACTGGCTCCAAATTGGAAAAGGAGTACGTCAAGGCTGTATATTGTCACCCTGCTTATTTAACTTATATATGCAAAGTACATCATGCAAAATGCTGGGTTGGATGAAGCACAAGCTGGGATCAAGATTGCGGGAGAAATATCAGTAACCTCAGATATGCAAATGACACCACCCTTACGGCAGAAAGTGAGGAAGAATTAAAGAGCCTCTTGATGAAAGTGAAAGAGGAGAATGAAAAAGTTGACTTAAAGCTCAACATTCAGAAAACTAAGATCATGGCATTCAGTCTCATCACTTCATGGCAAATAGGTGGGGAAACAATAGAAACAGTGACAGACTTTATTTTCTTGGGCTCCAAAATCACTGCAGATGGTAACTGCTGCCATGAAATTAAAAGATGCTTGCTTCTTGGAAGAAAAGCTGTGACCAACCTAGACAGTATATTAAAAAGCAGAGACATTACTTTGCTAACGAAAGTCCATCTAGTCAAAGCTGTGGTTTTTCCAGTAGTCACATATGGATGTGAGAGTTGGACTATAAAGAAAGCTGAGCACCGAAGAATTGATGCTTTTGAACAGTGGTGTTGGAGAAGACACTTGAGAGTCCCTTGGACTGCAAGGAGATCCAACCAGTCCATCCTAAATGAAATCAGTCCTGAATATTCTTTGGAAGGACTGATGCTGAAGCTGAAACTCCAATACTTTGGCCACCTAATGCGAAGAACTGACTCATTAGAAAAGACACTGATGCTGGGAAAGATTGAAGGCAAAAGAAGAAGAGGACGGCAGAGGATGAGATGGTTGGATGGCATCACCTTCTCGATGAACATAAGTTTGAGTAAGCTCTGGGACTTGGTGATGGACAGAGAAGCCTGGTATGCTGCAGTCCATGGGGTCACAAAGAATCGGACACGACTGAGCGACTAAACTGATTGGCTGACTGACTGAAGGTTGGGAGAAGGAGCCGAATCTCTTGGCAGCACTTTCTGAGATGACATCCAGCTCCCTTGGGTGGATCCCACTGTGCAATGCTCCCAGTCAGCCTTATCTGAGAGTCTCTCCAGCTGCCCTCTGCTGGTTCCCACACAAGGGTGCCCACCTAGTCCAAATTGTGCCAGAGAGCCCACCTCCTTTTTACCCTTCCCTGCTTTCCCCAGCTTGTGCCGCCCAGCCATGAGGATGCCCCAAGATGAAGATCTGGAACCCTAGTGGGGTTTTTTTTTCCCCCTCTTTACCCTTCTCCCTTTTCCTCACCTCTCCTAGGATGTCTGATCTTAAACCAGAGCTTTGGGACCAAGGCGTCCTAACAGACCTGCATCCCATTCCCAGATACTGCCACTTCTGCACACTGACACCTTGTAAACACAACACATCATCCCCCTTAGCACAGAATCCTTGAGCAGCCTCCCACCCGCTTCTAGATTAACTCCAGGCCTCTAAGCCCAGACTTGAGCCCGACAGGCTGCTCCCACTCAGACATGTCTCATTATTCTGGGGATGCTGCCTGGGCCTTCTCGGAAGTCTCTCCCGGGAAAGCAAATACCATGGTCCTGTCGGCCTCTGAACACCTTGTGTGCCATTCACAGACTATTTCCCACCAGCTGTGTTCTCCCTTGGCCAAAGGGACCCCACCTCTCAAACCCCCAGGGCTAAGCACATAGCCCTATGTCACCCTAATTGCCTGAGATATGCCAGGCCCGCCACAAAATCCAGAGGGCGGGTTGAGACCTCAAGGAGTCCAGCTTCTCAGCAGTAAGTAGACTCTTGTCTTCCACAGGCGCCCTTTAAATGCAACCTTGGTGATCAGTTTTGAAATCACATTTCGTTCAAAAAACGTTACTATCCTTCAGCTCCCTGATGAAGTAAGTAATGAATCTTAACAGAATGGGTAGAAAATGACTAGATAACAAAACACATTTTAACTCAGTCCTTGTGGAAGCAGGCCAGCTTGTTTTTATACAGGGGGCTGCCCCTGACCTGTTATTCTAGAAATCTCTGATTTGGGGCTTTGTTAGTCTCTTTGACACTGGATGTTTTATGCTGTCAAGATGGAATTAGGAAGATGATGGTAAAAAATGTGAGGCAGAAATGGTTCTGAGAATGTAGAAGAAATTCTTAAGATGATTTTAAGACCTTGCTCCTCAAAGAGCATCCATGGATCAGCAGCATTATCTCTGCTCTAAAACTTTTTTTTTAATTTTATTTTAATGGAAATATAGTTGATTTACAGTGTTGTGTTAGTTTCAGGTGTATGTACAGCAAAGTGATTGTTAAATATACACACAAATATATATTCCCTTATATACTTTTTCAGATCCTTTTCCCTTATAGGTTATTACAAAATATTGAATATAGTTCCCTGTGTTATACAGTAGGCCCTGGTTGGTTATATATTTTATATATAATACAATACTGTATATATGTTAATCCCAGACTCCTAATCTATCTCTCCCCCTTAAAACCTTTTAGAAATACCCCATCACAGACCTACTGATTAAAAATCTGCATATGAGTAAGAGTCCCCAGATGATTTGGGTCCACATTAAACTTTGCAAAGTTCCCTTCTGGGATTCCATTGGTTGAGTGTCTGGAAAAACCAGTGCCAGAGGCTGTCTGGCATAATAGTAATAGCTATTTATAGCCTTTATACATTTATATTTTAATAAACACTGCTTCCACCTAACGGAGGATTTGAGCCAATTACCAGTCAACTTGATTTTTTTTTTTTAATCAGTAGGGAGGGAAAAAAAACAGATGAGAGATAAATACAGGAATGAAGATAAACACAGAATGAAGTGGTAGCCCTGAGGCTCAGCAGGAGGCCCTGAGTGGTTGTAGAAATGGGCTGCAAATCAGCTCTGAGCCCCTGAGCAAGCCAACAGTGTTGACACATGATCAGATACAGGGCAGATGCCTAGTTCCAGAAGGGACTTGGTGGCCACTTAGAAACAGATAATGTTGCCAGCAAAACCTGCTAAAAGTAAGAATTGATGAGGATAGGAAAATAAGAGCCAAGAGCTCTTATTGTGAAAATGAAGCTCACAAGACACTGGCCACGAATTCGATCCCAGGCTTTGCAGCAGCCACTTGCACCATTTCAGTTGTCCTGCCAAAGCCCCCTGGTTTCAGGGGTTAAGAGCCAAAATACAGGTTCAAGCGTCCCTGAAGAAGCCACTGCAACCCAGTGAGCCACATCTTCATGGAGCCCACGACACGGGTGGAAAGTGGGGCCCGGGCATGATCCAGGGAACAGAGATGGGAGTAGGGGGACAGTGTCATCCAGTGAAGGTCTCATCCCGCTCCCTGCCTCACTCAGAATTCGAGAGCGTCAGGAGGCATGATGCGGAGGTCAGATATTACAGGCAGGCCTCCAGTTTGTTACAGCAGAGCTTTCGATGAACATTGGACAGAAATGAGAGTAAAGGTGTTCTCCCTGCAGTGTCTGGTGTGTTGCATCTCTTCTGGTTTGTCTCTTGGCAGCCAGGCTGGGCGTGGGGCGAACATCTCTCTGTGGATCTGGAAAAGCCGTCCACAGCAGAAGTCGAGTTAATAACAGTCATCGTAGGGCAGTAGTGATGGTAAACAGTTCACCGCTTGCCGTGTCGGTGCCGTAAGCTTTACGGATACCGTGTCGTTCAGAGCAACCCTGTAAGGTAGGCTCTTGTGTCATCCCCTTTTACAGGTGAGCAAACTGAGATCAGAGCTCAAATAACTTGTCCAAAATCAAACATCTAGTGAGAGGAAGAGAGCCCTCCCACCTTCCCTCAGAGATAAGCCAGGGGAGGGAGGGCCCTTCTGCTCATAACGTCTAACACTGGAGTAGGGAGAATTCCGGTTGGCTGATTGGCCCAACATTTCTCCCTCCTGTTAGGAAGCTCCTAGAAGGCAGGGGCTTATGTGACCTGTCCCTCCATTCCCTAGTGAATAGCTTGGAGCTGGATGCTCCCTGAAGGTCCCAATAACTATGGAGCTCTGGACCTGATTCAGTTTTCTAACAGGTTGTAGTGCCTCCCGGAACAACAAATTCCTCTTTTCGAGTGACATCTCAAAGTGTTGGACAAGTTACCACTTATCTGCATGGAAATCACTCCAACCAGACCAGGTAGGATGGCCTCCACTGGTGGGGGCCCTAAATGAGGAGGAGGGAGCCAGTGCCGGCGCATGGGGTTTCTTCCAGACACCCAGCCCCAGCTCACCCCAGCCCCCACATTCTCTCCAGCCCAAGGATTCGCTTCTTGGTGATCCACAGCAACATCGTCAGCATCATAAACCAGGTGATCGGCTGGATCTACTTTGTGGCCTGGTCGGTCTCCTTCTACCCTCAGGTGATCACCAACTGGAGGCGGAAAAGGTAACCCACGGAGCTGTACAAGCAGGTTCACTTGGGGCCAGTAGGACAGGCATGCCAACGAAGCTGTAGGCAGCCTGCATTCTGACTTATCCCTCTGCTTTTCCGTCTTCCTACCCACTCGCCCCCACCCCTGCCTTTAATTTTTATTTTATTTTATTTATGTTGGCTGCCCTAGGTCTTTGTTGCTGCACTGGGCTTCTCTCCAGTTGCGGCGGAGCGGGAGCTACTCGTGGTGCTCAGGCTTCTCAAGTTGCTGAGCACAGGCTCTAGAGCTGGGTCTTCAGCAGCTGTGGCACATGAGCTTAGTCACTCCTGGGCATGTGGAATCTTCCTGGACCAGGGATCGAACCCATGTCCCCTGTATTGGCAGGCAGATCCTCATCCACTGTACTACAAGGAAGCCCCTGCCCTTTCTTGAAAGTGGTCTGATGTGAAAGTTCTAAGAGCCCACGTAACAGTTGCAGTGCTGGGCATTTGGTCTTTTGCCCAGTTCAGCCCCTCTCTCTGAAAGCAACCAAATGGGGCTTCTCAGTTGAGATGGAGAAGGAGCTGGGGCCGACGGGGGGGTCCACCCACAGCTGCTGTGCTCCTGGTCCCCGCGGCCCTGGAGGAGTTCGTGTCAAGTTGGAGAAGAAAGTTGGCCCACCTTGATTTTAAAGACCCAGACATCAGGCACAAAGCCAACAAGGCGCGTGGGCCTCTGAGGGCTGCTGAGCTGGGAGCCAGGGTGGGAGGCACTTCGTCTCTGCAGGAGGCCTCCAGACAGCCCCAGGAGGAGGAGGGGGTCAGATGGCGTGGGGTGGGCATGGAGGGACTGAGGACTGTGCTCTCCTTGGAGAGCTCTGTGTCCTCCAGGCCCCCAGGCTCCCCGCCAACCCTGCTTTGTCTCCCCATCCCTCTCCCCCAGTGTCGTGGGTCTGAGCTTTGACTTTGTGGCCCTCAACCTGATGGGGTTCATGGCCTACAGCGTGTTCAACATCGGCCTCTTCTGGGTGCCTTCCATCAAGGTACAGCCCTGCCTACCCCCGCAGCCCCACCAAGCTGGCCGGTGGCCAGGCTGCCCCTCATGCCCCTCACCCCCCAGCTTCTCCCCACCCCCACACAGGAGCAGTTTCTCCTCAAATACCCCAACGGCGTGAACCCCGTGGACAGCAACGATGTCTTCTTCAGCCTGCATGCGGTGGCCCTCACCCTGGTTGTCATAGTGCAGTGCCTCCTGTACGAGGTGAGCCGCGACCCTGGCACCTGCTGCAGCCTGAGCTGCCCGGGCCCCACCTGCCCTTTTACACAGGACACAGAAGCCCCCCGGAAGGGAAATGTGTCCGTCCACTCACATCTGCTTCCTGCATCAGAGACCAGACGACCCCATGCTGGGCCCTATGAGCCCAAACCCTTGGGCGCCCCCAGGTCTGCGGTGAGGGACACAGAGGGAGGCAGTGACGACCCAGCAGGCTGAGAGCTGAGCGGGCAGGGAGAACACAGGCAGTTTGTGGGCCCCGCGACTCAGCAGGGAGGAGGGGGATGGAGGGCGCTGAATTGTGGTCCATGGGATGAATAATGTTCTGTGGTGATGGGGAAGAGGGCCAGGGTGGACCACCCCTGCAGGGGGACAGACCTGTGAAGCCCAGGGAGCAGCTAGAGGAACCATGAGCAGGTGGGTGTGGCCAGGATGGCCACGTAGGGAGCAGGGGGTGGAGCCTGGAGGGCCGAGCTCGGAGCCTGGGCACAGCTGTGTCACTGGAGGACCACCATCCACTGTCTCAGCAGGGAGGGACGGCATTAGTTAGCACATGTTTCAGGGCATCATTGATGCCGCTATTCTCTTTCACTTCCCTGTGGGTGCACCACTTCCCCCCGGGAATTCTCTTCCCACCTGCAAGGTCAGCCAGGGTTGCTCAGCCCCGACCTTCACGAACCTTCTGGATTTTCTTACCCTTTGCTGAGAAGGTTATATGAGGGAGGCCTGCTTTGGGGAATGGTACACGGGTGGGGGAGAGATTCCAGAGTTGAGCAGGCTCCCTCGGGTGGCTGAAGGAGCCCGGGCTGCAGTGAGGTGCAGGCCTCCAACGTGATAGGGGCCAGGTCCTCACATCCTTCACTGCTGGTGGATTCTGAGAGGGACCCAGTTCTGCAGCGTGGGAACAAGAAGCAAAAGGGCTCTGCTAAGTCCAAGAAGAATGGAACCAGAAGCTCTGATAGTGACAAGGTGTGGGTGGTACTGGGCTCTCCACACCCCACCCCCACCCCACCCACGTCCCTCCCTTCCCCCTCCCCTTCTGATCCCCAGCGAGGCAACCAGCATGTGTCCTGGCCGGCCATCAGCTTCCTGGTGCTCTCCTGGCTCTTCACGCTCATCGCCCTGATCGTGGCTGCGGTCGGGGCGACAACATGGCTGCAGTTTCTCTTCTGCTTCTCCTACATCAAGCTGGCAGTGACGCTGGTCAAGTATTTTCCACAGGTACCTACAAGGTCTGCCCGCCTTTTCCCGTGGCTGTTAGCATGAGAGGGACATGGGTCTCTTGGGGGCAGCTTCTGACTGGGGCAAGGAGATGTGGGTTGGAAAGCTACCAGGAGAAGGCCAGCGAGCCCAGCAGGAGTGGGACATCACACCAAGCCAGCCGTGACCTCTGCCTGCTCCTCCCTGGGCCCAGGAATCCCAGGGGGAAGTTGCTGGCACTTCTCTGACGCACGCTTACTTCTGAGAGTCAGGGGTCATGTAGGTCGCTCTCGTCTCTCTCCTTTGCCACCTTTCTAATGACTTCAGTCTTGCCCACCACCCTACCACCGCTGCCCATGACCACCAGCTGATGTCCCTGACAAGCCACAGCAGGATACTGGGGAGATGAGCTGGGAGGAGGCAGCCCACCAGCACCCAGGGTCCTCCTTGTGGGCCCTCACACCCTCCCTCGAGTGCTCAAGACAGTCCTACTCAGACTCAGGGACTGAGTGTCATACACAGCTCCCGCCACAGCCAGAATGGCCTACGACCAGTTCAGGTATGAAAGAACTGACAACCACAGGCTCTACTCATGAATCTGGGACCTCCTTTAACTCGCTTCCCCAGCACAGGGAACCTTTTGTTCCAGGGACTCAGGAAGGAGAACGTTTTGGCCAGAGTCAGAGCCAGTCCCCTGGAGGGCATGGGAACAGAGCCATACCCTTAAGGATCAGCAGGACTCTGTCCCATGGACCAGGCAGGAGGGGCCACTCCAGGCCAGTGCATTCTGCACAAAGGCGCTGTCAGAGGAGGCCTTGCTGGTGGAGCAGTGTGAAGCTAGGAAGGTGGGATCGGGGCCCAGGGGGCTTGGGAAGGAGGCTTCAGAGTAGGGGAAGGGCCTGGGGGTAAGTAGGGCCTCAGTCCTGAGTGTGGGAAGCCTTGGGCCTGGGACACCTGGGAGGCAGGAGCCTCAGTTGGAGATGTCTAGGACCATCCAGGACTGGAGAGGTGGCAGCAAGCATGCAACATAATGGGAGAGGGCCAAGAAGGGGACCTGACAGGCGGCTGACTGGGAGAAGACCACTACAGAGGCCAGGCCGTCCCTTGGGTGGTGAAAAGAGCGGTCGCACAGAGAAGCTCAGAGGGGGCTGGTGTTGGAGGAAGGGTGTGGGGCCCTGATACCTGGAAGAGGAATGGTGTCCAAGTGGACTGGACCTGGGAAGCCCAAGGTGGAGGCCCTAGAGCCTCAGCAGGGCTGGGGAAGGAGTTAAGTCCACTCTATAGGTGGGAAAACTGAGGCTAGGAGAACTCAAGTCACTCTCCCAAGGTAACACAGCTCCCATGGTGAAGCTGGGATTCCAAAGTAGATCATCGGACCTCCCAGGCTGTGTTCATAAGCCCAACATGAAGTCCAGGCTGAGTTTGGGGAGAATCTCCATTTGAAGGTGAGAAGAAACAAATCAGAGTTGCCTGAAAGCCAGGATATACGGAAGGATGAAGAAGACAGAGACAGCATCCACACACACCCCTCTTCCTCCTCCCATCGCCCTGGCTGGAGTGGGGAGTTTGGGGCGGAGGGCAGGGAGGAGAGCTCTGTTCGCTTGGCTCACAGAGGAGACCCCAGGACCCGCCCAGACTGTGCCTGCTGGTCATTGTGTTTTTGGGGCTGAGGTCCAGAGGAGTAGGAGGCATGAGAGCCGCTCTTGTTTGGACATAGTCACAAGGTGCAGGAGGCCGCCGCTCAGCCCCCTCACCACCCTCTGTCTGTCTGTCTGGCCCAGGCCTACATGAACTTTCGCTACAAAAGCACCGAGGGCTGGAGCATTGGCAACGTGCTTCTGGACTTCACTGGGGGCAGCTTCAGCCTCCTCCAGATGTTCCTGCAGTCCTACAACAATGGTGAGTCAGCCAGCAGGCTGCTGCCCACCTGGACGGCTGGAGGCGCAGGGCGGTGGGAGCAGGGCTTCCTGGGAACCACCCCTCCCCCACTCTGGAATCCTAGCCAGTCCCAGGCCCCTGGGTGAGGCTCCCCTAGGGGGCATTTCTCAATTTACTTGGCTGTGTCCTTCCCAGGTGGCGCAATGGTAAAATATCAGCCCACACTGTAGGAGACCTGGGTTTGATCCCTGGGTGGGGATGATCCCCTGGAGGAGGAAATGGCAACCCACTCCAGTATTCTTGCCTGGGAAATCTCATGGACAGAGAAGCCTGGTGGGCTACAGTCCATGGTGTCGCAAGACAGACACAATTGAGCACAAAGCATGGTGTGTGATCTTAGTTCCCTAACCAGGGATTGAACCTGCATTCCCTGCATTGGAAGGTGGATTCTTAATCACTGGACTGACCACCAGGGGATTTGACAGCTAGAGGATTTGTGGTTTCCTGGGCAAAGGAGGGAACCCCCACTCCACCAACTCCCTGAAGCCCCACTTGCTCCAGCTGTTTGAGAAGCAGCCAACCTAAAACCACAACCCATCCCGTCCCCTCTGGCTGTTTACAGACCAGTGGACACTGATCTTCGGAGACCCGACCAAGTTTGGCCTCGGCATCTTCTCCATCATCTTTGATGTTGTCTTCTTCATCCAGCACTTCTACTTGTACAGAAAGAAACCAGGGTATGACCAGCTGAACTAGCTCCCCGGGAACCAGTGGAAAGAGCCCAGGCCCGGGCCCTGGTGGGGAAGTTTCCATCAGGAAGGCTGGAGAAGCGGTCTGGAGAGCTGGGCTGGCTCCGTGCGGAGAAGCACTCTCTTCCTCAGGGCCAGACGCCTTAAACTTGAGCCAGCCTGCCTTCATCTTGGACTCTCCCAGGCCAGGGAGGACCCTCCCTCTGGGATAGGCACCCTGACTGTGTGCAGATTAACAGCTGGCGGCCCCTCCTGGTCTCCCTAGAGGCCTGTGGCCCTGGGCCTTTCCGGTCGGGCGCCTGGCCCTCCTGCACCTTGATGCTACATCTGTTTTCTTTAAGGCTTCAGGCAGCACACAGGGCTTCTGGCAGCCGTCCCAGGCAGGACTGAGCCCTGAGCTTGGAGCTGAAGGCCTTGCCCCGCCGGCCAAGCAACCAGTGTTTCTGGGAGCGGCTTGAAGGACTGACCTGGCAGCTGGGAGAGTCAGGGGAGCCTTGCTGCCACTGCTGTGTTCAGAGACCAAGCAGCCAGGTGCTGTGCCCGATAGACCCGCACGTGCTGGTGTTGGTGGCAGAGGGGCCAGGACTTCAGAGTTAGGCCTTGGGGCGCCGCCTCTGAAGGCTGTGTTCCCTGAGCACTCACTGTGCGGACACTCATCCTACATCCAGGTGGCCCCAGCCAGGCTCTCGTAAAGAACCAGTATTTCCAAACCTCGAGGTGCCCAACAGATTGGTTCGGAACCGAGCTCACATCCAGCTCTCTCCGGATCGTCATCACACTAATGAGCCATTTGGGATTTTTCAGAGGGATGCTTCGGAAGTGAGTGGCTTGCTTTCCTCTGCCTCTGCCTACCTCCACTTTCCCATATTCAGGCCCCACACGTGCTCCTTGCCGAGTTTGGAGGACAGGACACACACGTACACACCAGTCTGTGCCTTGCCGCTAAGTCACTTCAGTCGTGTCCGACTCTGTGCATTAGAGGCATGTTAGACCTGCCCAGTGGTGAGAGCAGCCCCTTCCCTCACTTTCCCAGACTCCGACCTGAGACGCACCAACTTGCGGCTGTTCCAGAGCCTCAAAGGACTTGAGACCACCTCACACACTCCTTGTGGGCCCAGCCTGACCCCAGAGCCCCTTCCTTCCCACCCCAAGCAGTCGTCCTGCCTCTGGCAGGAGGGGAGGTAGATGTGCCTTGTCCATACCTCGAGCTTGTCAATCCATGAGAGAACGAGGGGCTTCTGTCCTCAATTAAACCTGATTCATTTCCTCTCTGCACACTGAGCATTTGCCAGATGCAGGAGGCAGGTGTGTTGGCTTCCAAACCAAGTCCTTAGGGCTTAGGGAGACAGCCTCAGTCATTCCACCGTAAGGAAGTGCGTGGGATTTCGAACTTCACCAATCCCAAAATGGCTGTGTGCCAACCTGGTGTATCACCAGGGGAGCCCTGCTGGGTGGCACTGTTGGATGCTCAGGGCCAGGCTGGTCCCACAGGGACTGTCTGCATGACCAAAGGCGTGGCAGTCCGGCTGTGTGGCCGTAAGCAAGGGCTGGATGGGTTCTTTAAGGGTATGTGGGAGAAGGGGCGGAGGGGAGTGGTAAATCTTCCAGATTCCTCCTCTAGCCAGCCGTACTAAGTAAAAAAGAATTTAGGGACTTGTTTCTCTAAAGCAGAAAGTGCAGCCTGACCAAGCCCACATGCCTGATTTATTTGGGCCACCCAGTGTGTGGTTGGGTAACACACTTTAAAGATGGGAGATTGCAAAAATCTGACCTGCCTGGGCTAGGTGGGTCCATGAGTGGCGGCAATTCCCAGAGTCAGTATTGCAACCAGTCCTGGGCCAGGCAGAGGGCACAGTGCCCCCCCCCGCTCACTCCCATACCATCAAACCGCAGCCTGCGTCCCTGGCATGGATAAACCGAGTTATCTTATGTCTCAGGGGGTGCGGGTCTGCCCTTGGTGTCCATGAGGCCCCTTCCCGATGGGAGCTGAGGCTAGGTTACACAAGGGTAGTGGGGGTCTCCCTGGCCCAGTTCCAGTGAAGGGACTCTCAGGCATGCCCACAGAGCAGCCCTGGCCCAGTACAGCATCAGTGGGTTTGGGAATAGATGAGCTCCATCCATGGCCAAAGCCCTCTGACAGTTCACCCCCAAATATCCCTCCCCCGTGTCTCAGCAAAGACCCCTGATGAATGAATTCCAGCACTGTTTATTGGGCACAGAATGTAGGGCAGCTTCCCACTGCCCCATTTCCACAGTAACCAAAGTCAGGCCAGTGCCCTCACTAAGAGTAGCTCCCACGTGTGAATTAGTAAGCTTAAATTCCAAAGTTGAACTGGCACCTCCAAAGAGTGAGATAAAAAACACTTTGTATCAAAGCTGTGATTAAAAAAATAGAAGAGTTAAACCCACAGGCATAGAGAAAAATGGCAATCCTGAAAACTGCCCTGAAATGTTACCCTCGTCTAAATCCTGTAAGCCGGTGAACCCTGGGGGAGGCCAGCGCCCCTTGGGGGTAGGGGTGAAATGGGGTGACTTATGAGCCTGCCTGGCTTCCATCCAGGCAGACCTTCGTAGTGTCTCTGGCAGTGAATCAAGTCCCCTCGGGGGGATGCAGGGAAAAGCGGGGGGCACAGGCACTGCAGAGCTGAGAAACGGGGTCAGGGCCAAGCCCTGTGCTTCTCAGCTGTGTGATACTATCAGGAAGTGGGGCCCCGATCACCTGGGCACTACTGTGGCCAGGCAGCAGGGTCTGGGGGCCAAGACTGGCCACTGCAGGCTGACTGTGACTCGGCTCCAGGCCCTGTTGCCAGTCCTCAGCATCCAAGGGGGAGAAATGGTCCCAGAGCCTTGGGCCAGTAGGGGGAGAGGGGATCAGGCCGGGCCAGGAATCCGCTCTTGCCCTTCTGAGTTGGGGACCCAGCAATGAGCAGAAGCCAGGATGAGAGGCAGACAGAGCATGGAAGTGGTGTCACTGTACACAGGGCGGGCAGGCGCAGGTCAGGGACCCTGGCAGCTGCTAGGACAGCATGGACTGCTGCACCGCCTTCTGCAGCGACTGCCGCGTCACCAGCAGACGCACCACCTCCTCTGAGCGCTTGGTGAGCCGCTTCCGGGCCTGGTCGTGTGTGACCATGGTCATGTCCCAGCCGTTGACCTGGCCCAGGGAGAGAACACAGCCCACTTCAGGTTGCTGCCTTCCGGGATCTGAAAATAGGACTGCTCTGGGGGGCTTGGGTCACCCAAGCTGCTGTCCCTGGGCTGGACACACACACACACAGACACACACACACAGACACACACACGCACACACAGACACACACACGCACACACAGACACAGACACACACACGCACACACACACACACGAGGGATCCAGCACAGGCTCCTAAACTACTTCGGTGTGTCTCCCAGGTGCCCAGGGAGGTAGGCAGGGGCAGCCCCACCACCCCCAAGGGCTTTACACCCTCCAGCACAAGCCCTGTTTTCCTCTTTCGGGACACTGGTTACCTGCATGATCTTGTCCCCGATCTGCAGCCCAGCAATTTCCGCAGGGCCTCCTTCGGATACCCGTGTGACGTAAATGCCCTGGGAAGAGGCAGCCCACGTCAGTCCCTGGGGGATCACTGGACTGGCCTCCTAGCCATAGAGCAAAGCCCAGCAGAGCATATTCCTAGCCATCTATCCCACACCCTGGCCACGCTAAGACAGCCAAGGGGGAAGTAGGGCAGCCCCACGGATGCGCCAACCCCTGCTGGCCACCTGGGCTCCCCCTGAGCAGGCCTTCCTAGTGCTGGGAGGGCTGGCAGCCTACTCTCCCCACCCCACCCCCAGTTACTCCCACCAGACCACCTCTTAGACCTTCCTTTTTTTTCCTGGACCTTCTTAAGAGAGGACCATTTGAGAGAGATGAGGCCTGCTCCTTCCACAAAGGCCCAGGAAGCAAAGAGCCTCTATCTCAGGCCTCTGTGCCCCATAGAGAGGTCCCCAGATCCTAGTCCAGCTCACCTTGTCTGTCTTATCTTCTGAGAAAGGGTTCTGGGAGGGATCCTGGTCAATTCCGCCTCCAATGCTGAAGCCCAGAATTAAGTTCTCACCTTGACGCAGCTTGTGAATTTCAACTCTTTGCTGGCAAAGATGAAAACAACGAGTTGGGGATGAGCAGGTATACAGAGCAAATGGGGTCTGTGACCCCTGTAGCAGCCTCAGGTGGCTGGGTAGCCATGTCCTGGGGGAAGGGCCCAGGGCCTCCTGCAGGAATCTAGCTGGTCACCAGGAATCTAGCTGGTCACAAGGCTGGGAGGCTGGGGGGTTGAGACAGAACTCAGCCATACCAGTCCACCTCCACAACCCTCTGTCCCAACCTCTCCCAGCTTCCTCTGCCTCAGGCACCAGCCTTCCTCACACATGTTAAGCCAAGCTGCTGTGGCTGCTCTGGATGGGCTCCTGTGTCCCAAGGGAGGGACCACACAGGGCAGGAGTGGTCAGGCCCCGAAAAAAAATGCAGGCACCTGGCTGAGCCAGTTCAGATTGCTGAGCCAGCCCTGTCCAGGGCAAGCCAGGAGATGCTTCAGGAAAAGCAGAGACTGGACTTGCACAGAAAGGAGGAAGGGCTGTCCTGGCCAAAGGAACAGGAGCAGAGGCTTGAAGGTACTGTGGATACATGTCCACAAGACCGGAGTGTACAGTGCAGGACCGGAACTGCAGATCAAGAAGCCTGGGAGGACAGGAGGGAGGGGGGCATCTCCCTAAGCCTCAGGCCCTGACTTGTGCAGTGTAGGAAGCGGAGAAGGGATCTAGAGCTCTCCCACCATACTGTGAGGTTGGGGGTTCCCATCTGTCTAAGCTTCTTTCAAAGTCCTCAGCAGGCACCTCCAGTCACCAGATGCTGGGAGCCAGACCAGACAGCCCCACCTCCAAAGTTGAGGGTCTTAACAGGAAGAAGAAAAAAACCAAAGCGAAAGGTGGCTGGATCTCGACCAGAGGGGCTTCAGGAAGGAGGTACCATTAGCACCAGGCCTTGGACTGACAAGGAGTTTGGCCACTTGATCTTGATTCTGGGCCCACTGGAGCTCTTAGGAGTTGGGGAGGGCTGGGTGATGGTAGATGGTGGTCAAATTTGATGCTAGAACAACCACTCAGGCAGAAGGGGAACAGATGTCTCACCAAGGTGGGATATGGAGGCCAAGGGACATGAGCCACTAAGAAAGTGAGATCCACAGATTCCAGGGACTTTGCTGGTGGCCCAGTGATTAAAACTCCTCACTCACAATGCAGGGGGTCCCGGTCAGGAAACTAGATTCTACAGGTCACAGCTAAGAGCCCACATGTTGCAACAAAGACCAGGTGCAGCCAAATTTAAATTAAAATGAAAAAACAGACTCCAGACTACTTGTGGCAGAAAAGCATCGAGGGAAGCACCGGGCCGGCCACCTGCCCTGGCTGAACACCACCTCCCAGATGGGGACCCCAGAGGGGAAGGAACATGTTGAGCTGGAGAGCCAGGAGCGCTCCAGGCAGGGGTCCAGAAAGCAGACCAGCCTACGAAGCCAGAGTTCCGAGAAGCCAAAATGTTCACTACACGGGAGAGGGCATGGGGTAGGGAGGAGCTTCTTCCACCCCATCCTGGATCCAAGACACAAGAGGGAGAGGCCAGACCCCACCCACCGTGTTCAGACATGTTCCTAGTATGAGAAGAATTGGAAGGCCAAGGTCCTAAAGCTTTGAGGAAGGCCCAGGGACCAGCCATGACATGTGAGAAAGGGGTTGTAGGAAGCGTGACACCTGTGGCCCACTGGACCTACGTCCTTGTGCCCAAACGTGTGCGCTCCTCCAGGCCCGCCTCCACCTCCTCTGACATACACCTTTGCACACCTTTGACGCTCTCCAAGGTCAGAAAAAAGTACAGGCTCTAAGCCTGGGAGAGAAGGTCCCGTCACTGATTTGCTGGGCAAGGTCAAGCAGGTTACTGCCCCTCTATGCTTTCCCACCTAAGCCCATTCCCAACCTCCGCCCCAGCTAAGGAGCAAACTTGACCCTTTCTCTTTAGGGCAGCTAGAGAGCTGGGAAAAGAGGCTGGTGCACCCAGGGTGAAGCTGAGGACTGCTGTCAACAGGTCCTGGAGCTGGTGCTCTAAGCTCAGCCTCAAATGTCAGCTTTATCAGTGGCTCCCTGGTCACACCACCTGACTGCAGGAGTCCCCAGCACTGCCATCTGAAATACTGTAGCCAGTCCCAGGCCCCAGGGTTGGGACTTCCACCCAACCCGCTCCCTGCCCAGAAGGCATTTCTTCTCAGCGACCTGGTTCCTTTCTGAGGGCTTCTTTGCACAATTAAGCATGACCAGACCTCTCCCAGGGACAGGGGAGCCTGGTGGGCTGCCGTCTATGGGGTCGCACAGAGTCGGACACAACTGAAGAGACTTAGCAGCAGCAGCAGACTTCTCTCTAGCTCTGTTTCCCCACCTCAGCCACAGAATGGGGCCTGCAGGTCCCATCCGGCTGTGGCATTAACATCCGGCTCTAATGTCCCCGCCTGCCTTTACCTTTTCTAATAGTGCTTGGCACCCGAGACTAGCCAAGGGAGAAGAGGAGGGCCTCAGCGGACCCCAAAAGGTCTCCTCAGGCCCGAGGTGCCAGCTAGGGGATCTGGACTTTGCCCCTAGGGCTGGCAATCCAGGGAAAGTTCGATCAGGATCGAGCCCGTTGTATGAACCTTCACTCTGGCCCGGGCGGCGGTGGGTCCGAGAAGGAAGGGCTGCACAGGAAGGCTGAGGGTCTGGCTGCTACGCTGGCCCCGGCCACCTCCACCCCACCAAGCCTCCCTCTGGGCGGCGGCGCCGGCTAGAGCGGAGGAAGCACTTCCTCATTCCAGAGGCGGCGACTCATAGACGTCGGGGCCGGCGCCCGGCCCTCGCGGCTGCCCAGCTGGGGACACAGATCCAGGAAAGGGGCGCTTTCCCAGACTCCCACAGCCGGAGCCTTTCTCCTCAATCTTCCCTGCCCCCGGCTGGCTGAGAGAAGTCCAAAGCGCCAGCAGTAATACGCGGGGTCTGGCCTGGATCCTGGCTCTTCAGGTTTCTGGGTCCCAGGCACTTCTGTTGCATGGCTGGGGAAGACCGCGGCCCGGCTCAGGCAGAGCGGGAATCGGAGCTCTGGCTGCAAGTTTGCAAGAGCCCCGCTCGACGCTCTGTCAACCTGTTTGAGGTGTCAGTTTACCTATCTGCAAAGTGGGAGCAAGCCAAGACGAGGAGGAGCCCCCGCGAGCGCACTCACCACCACGGCGGTGACGGGCTGGCCCGGGACGTAGGACATCTCGACCCCAAACTTGGTAACCAAGCGTAGTTTAGAGAAGCCCTCAGCGAAAAACCCCGCGGCCGCGCCCTCTCTTGGTTAACAAAGGCGGCCCAACCAGGCCCGCCCCCTTATGAATAGTTAAGAAGTCTCCGGCCAATCACCGACCGGAGCGCTGCTCAGCTTTCGGAAGTCCTGGCGTGTGCGCAAAAAATCAGGGAGCGGGTGGGGCGTACGCGGGGCTACCACTGCGCATGCGTCGCAAGGCTGGCACCGGGTCCAGGCGCCTGCGCAGCCTGGGCCGTCCCAGCATCCTCCAGCGCAAGATGGCGTCGCGGGGATCCGTACGCGAGGCTTTCTGAGGGAACGTCGAGTGACCGCATCCGCGGCTGGGTTCCAGGTAACTTAGCGAGTCTAGGGGGGGGAATGCAGATGTACCGCCAGCACCCCGAGCTCTCAGCCTTCTCAGCATTTTTCGAAGGTCCGAGACCGAGGGGTGCGGGGTCTCGGCGGCCCCAGGGGGAGGGGTGGCGTGAACCCAAACTCGCCATGCTCCGGGCGCCACTTGTAACTTGGTTCTCTCCGCAGCCCCGCGTTGCTCCACGAGAAATCAGACTGAGCCCGGGAGGGTGCGATGGCCGCTGTGGTGGCCAAGCGGGAAGGGCCGCCGTTCATCAGCGAGGCCGCTGTGCGGGGCAACGCCGCCGTCCTGGATTACTGCCGGACCTCGGTGTCGGCTTTGTCGGGGGCCACGGCCGGCATCCTCGGCCTCACTGGCCTCTACGGCTTCATCTTCTACCTGCTCGCCTCCATCTTGCTCTCCCTGCTTTTAATTCTGAAGGCGGGAAGGAGGTGGAACAAATATTTTAAGTCGCGAAGACCTCTCTTTACAGGGGGTCTCATTGGAGGCCTCTTCACCTACGTCCTGTTCTGGACGTTCCTCTACGGCATGGTGCACGTCTACTGAAACGGGGGCGGGGATGACTTTTTTAAAAAACCAGGTCGGGAGGACTGTTGCCAGAAATTAATACCGGGTAGATTTACCTAGTTTTTAAATTGTTGGAATCGCTGCTTGTTCTGTAAAGTTATAAATAATTTATATCTGAAGACGAAGAGCCTGTACAGTTCTTCAGATTAAATGAAGCGTGAGACCCTTTGTGGAGTGTTTTTCCCCTCCCTTAGTGCCTAGCCCCTGGCTGTCAGGGGGTGCAGAATCCCTGGTACTGACTCTGGGAGACCTGGGACTGGGGCCTTAGCTTTCTGTCTTGATTCCTTACATTTACGCATAGGGCCACCCAGAGAGAGGACCCGAAGACCTAAACAAGGAGAGAGCTTACGGTTAACATCCTGAGAACTAGTAACAGTTGAAGTGTTCCCTACAGGGACAGAGGAGCCGGTCGAGCTACAGTCCATGGGGTCGCAGAAGAATCGACTTAGCAACAACAAATATGCCAGGCATTGTACCTTGTATCGTCTACACTTGTTACTTTTCTACACTTGTTATTTTACACTTGTAACTCAGTTACTAGGTGCTGAGTTCCTCAGTCATGTACCACTCTTTGGAACCCCATGGGCTGTAGTCCACCAGGCTCCTCTATTCATGGAATTTTCCAGGCAAGAATAGTGAAGCAGGTTGCCGTTTCCTTCTCCAGGAGATCTTCCCGATGCAGGGATCGAACCCAGGTCTCTTGCGACTCCTGCATTGGCAGGCAGATTCTTTATCACTGTGCCTGTTGCCTCCCTGTGGGGGAATCGTCACCGGTCCCCAATAGGTGGAGATACTCTTATCACTGTAGTCAACCAGGACTGCTACCTGATGTCACAAATAGATTATGATAAGAACTATGAAGAGAGTACAGAGGAGCCCCAAACCTAGTCCAGATTATTGGGGGGGGGGGGCGCTGGGTAGCTTTCTTGAAGAGATAACATCACAATTGAGACTCAAAATTGTGGAGAAGGGGGTTACATGCAAGAAAGTGCATGTGTGAGGGCGATTGGGAAGGAAGGTCTTTGACCTGGGTCTGCAGTTAAGAGGCTATGAGGTAGGCCACAGTGGGGAGTTCTGCTTTCAAACCAAACTTCGGTCTGCCCACCCATGGGCGCACAATACAGCTAATCTGCTGACACTGTTTATCACAGGCAAGAAGCAAGGAGACCAGGCAGCTAGTGCTCAAAAGGCCTAGAACTGCCCACCAGCTTTCAGGGAGAGGTTTTTTTGCAATAGGATGGAGAGGGTTTCAGGGTGTGTTATTAACTTGAGGACATTCTTCTGATTGGTTGCTCTTGAAGTGACCGGGAGTCAACACCATCAACCAAATGGGTCTAACCCATCTGGGGTCTATGTGCTTATGGGCAGGATGCAGTTAACTTCCCCCTGGTGAGGGTTTCCGTATCTGCTTAACAGCTCAAAAAACATGGCTCAAAATATTACCTATAGCCCCTGGGAAGGGTCTGAAGGTCCTGGACTTAGTTATTATTGGCCTAACTATTGTTATTGTCTTCCTTGACTGTTTTCATTTCGTTCTGCATTTTCTCACTTCTCTGATTAAATTAATTCTTTGGAACTCAGGGAAGGCTCAGAGGCAGAAGTTTCTACAGACAGGAAGCAGGTAGAGAACAGTCTGTCCTGGGAAGGCCACATACGCTCTTGCTCAATTACAGTTTGACCTTTATACTAACATATAAGGAGGAGCCTTTGAAAGTTTTAGTTAGAAGTGATGTGATCAGATTGGAAGTTTTTGAAAAAGAATCAGTTTTTGATCAGAAGGGGATCTGAAAGCTTGAAGCCAAGTCCCCTTTCACAGATAATAGGTGGCCTGTGACCAACAGCAGAGGCCCAGGCCTCCTGAATCCCATTTGGGTTCTGTACCAGATGCTTTCACATGAAGCTAAGAAGTGGCTAAGGCGATAGCTTTGCCCGTGTCTCCCAGGGACCACCTCTGAACTCTCAGTGGGGAGGGGTCGGTCCTGACACCGAGTAAGAGGGAAGCAGAGTAAGTCCTACTGGTGAGTAAATCAGTGATCTGATTTACTTAACTTTTCCTCTATTGCTGGGCAGGAAGACTGTTTGAGATGCTCACTTTTATAAAAAAATAAAATACAGCAGTGCATGTCTGTATCATTTTAAGGGAGTTTAATCTACTAGAGCAGAAGCTAAAAACCTGATTTTAAATGCTAAGTACCAGTTTTATCAGTGCCCTCCTGGTCCTTTAATGTTAGCACATTTAAGAAGTTTCCTTACTTTAATCTGAATTTCTCTGCAAAGACAGGAAGGAAGGTAATACATTGCTCACTGTTCCTTGTGTCTGCCTCTTTTGGTCATGTCTTTACATTTTCCTCTAAAACATGGGATGTCCGTGAAAATACGAAAGATAAAAAAAAGAGCACATTTAAAGTTAACACCTTTTTATTGTTTTATAGCCAAAGTAAAATGTCAGAGAATGCATGTATTGGGCAAGACCCAGAAAATGCTTGCCATCCTCCCTGCTTTAATTCTGTGAACGGGCCTAAGGGGGAAGAACTGGAAGAAAGGTGTCTTTCGTAGAGAGCATTCTTGGCTCCCCTGGAGAATATGCTCTGAGGAAAGTTGTACCACTTGGGGAGGAGAAGAGCAGGTAGGAACCAAGTAGACCAGACATCCAAGATGCCTCTCCACATGGGGTGAGGTAAGGACTTCCCGGGGCACTCAGAGACACCTGGAGGAAGTCACATTCCCTGTTTATGACTGGTCCCCCCGGGGGCCAGCTAGCCATTGAGAGAGGAACTGATGGGGTTGAGCGGGGAGCAGAAGGGCATCCATGATGGATCAGTCCTGATGACCCTGCATCAGGAGTAAGGGCACTCTGCTCTTTCAGTGGCTGGTCCCCATCAGGTCACACTAATATAACTTAATTTAAAACTTTCCTGTTGGCCAGCATCATGGTACTCCAAAGGCATGGAGTAAGTCTGATTGTCAGGAAGACATTAGGCAGATGGCTCTTAGGCCAAGCCTTGAACATAACCATAGACATTTCCTGTGATACTGAGATGTCAGCATGGACAGATCTGACAGGCTGGCGTGGTCATCTTCCTGTGCCGAGGGAAGGGGGCTTTCCCAAGTGTGAAAAGCGCTCAGACTTCTGCTCCTCTTCTTCCCCCTTCAAAGTCAAGATTATGCGGATGGTGGGGAGAACCGTGCAAAGCCAGGGGACTGGCTATGTGTGACTATCCAGAAGCTGTGATGGGGTCACAGGGCCATCTGTGCATGGGGCTCCTGACATCTAGTGGGGAAGCCACCAGGAAGGTTTCGCTGGACTTGAAGAAACAAGTCCTCTGTGGCAGGAGGTTTAAAGGGGCAACCCTTAAAAGCAATGAATGCCCACGTGATGAAAGCGTCACAGAAGCTGCTCCGGGCACACTGTTCATCCAGTTCCTCGCTAAGTCCTCCTCATGTCTTTTCTACGTGTGGGTCCCTGACCTGGATGCTTCCCCTCACCTGGTTAGCCTGCTACTAACCTTTCAGATTTCAGCTCACATGTCACTTCCTTGTGGAAACCTGGGCACGCCTCACTGAGGACTCTCGAAGCGTCCCGTCCTGTTTGTAACTGGTGTGTGACCCCTAGACACTGGGTACCTGGGAGCAGAGGCCGTTTCTGTGCCGCTCGCCACTGCCATCAGCATTTGGTCCAACACGCGACACAAGAGGCACTCGATAGTATTTACTGGCTGGATGAATAGCTAGGAAGACACTTCCATTCCAATATAAGACAAGCAGCACAGCTGTCTGCAAATTATGTGGCTGCTGCCAAGCGATTCCAAAACCAGGCCAAAGGAGACCAGACCAGCTTCTAAGCGGCTGGGACCCCTGCCCTTTGAACTCCCTTCCAGACATACACGGAACATGCTGTGTTACTAAATCCAAGGGTTTGCCTTAGAGAGAAAGGAGACCCCACAGCAGATCACCTGCGTTTCGCAGTTTGGGCTTACTGACAGGTCGCCTGGCAGCCCAGGGGGAGGAGCTGCTTGCTCTCCAAGGGGTCGTGTTCTGGGGACCACGCCCCTCTGACCCTCTCCTCAAAGGCCCCAGCGGAAGGGGGCTTACTGCCCACTTTGGGCAGAAGAGAGCCAGGGTCCTCACAGAGAATGCTCCCTGGAGGCAGGGCAAGTGCTCAGACAGCACCCGGGCAGACAGGCAGCACCGCAGGCCTTGGCCGTCCGGTGGTTCCAACAACAGTGATGGAGCTCTAGGCCCTTCCCCTTGCGCAGGGGCTCCCCAGCCCAGCATATTCCATCACGTCCAACAGCAGGGACTTGGTCTGACTGCAGGTGGCAATGTTCATTTCCTGAGGGAAGACATGAGTGACCCAGTGGATTCTCAGCAAGACTGGTGAGCCACTTGGAATTGGTAGCACAGGTTGCCTCAGGGAACAGGGGTGGAAGAGAAGCTTTTCACTTCCTGTTCCTCTGTAACTCTTAAGTTTTGAATCATTTAAGTATGACCTACTCAAAATAATTTGAATGAATTGAGCATAATGTCACTTTCCCAGGGCAGGGAAGGAGGGAATCTGCTTGGTCTTGAGGTAACTTCAGTGTCAGTGTGACCCGGAAATTGACACCACCCACCAAAGCGGGCCTTTTCAGAGCCAGGCCTTGCATATCCCCTCAAGCACTGCTTCTCACACCTTCACATGCACATGAATCACCTGGGAATCCTGTTGAAATGCAGGTTCTGATTTGGGCGGATGCGGGAGGGGCCTGAGACTGCATTTCTAACAAGCCCCTAGGTGATGCCAGTGCTGCGAGTCCACGGACCACACGTTGAGTAGCAGTGCTTTACAGCAACCAGGGAGGGGGTCAAGGACCAGCTTACTTACAACTGTTTCCACTTGACACTGAGCACCATCCATCATCTCATTATCCCTTCAGATGGGGCCTTAGAGAGAGGAAGGGAAGCCGAGCAGGGAAAAACAAGCCCAACAGAACAGCAAGGGCCCAACCACACAGGCAAGCACATCTTCCACCGGGGTGAGATGCTGTCCCCCAGGCTTCCCGAGGCCCTCCTCCTCCCGTGGCCGGCTGCCTCCTCACAGGTCCAGTCCTTTAGTCCTTTCCTGGTTGCCTCCTTGGCCACCTTTAAATTTCACCCCTGGGGGCAAGGC
This sequence comes from Capricornis sumatraensis, assembly GCF_032405125.1. NCBI lineage: Eukaryota > Metazoa > Chordata > Mammalia > Artiodactyla > Bovidae > Capricornis > Capricornis sumatraensis. The sequence continues at coordinate 74,712,765 of NC_091076.1, forward strand.
CACATGTCCGCTTGGGTGTTGACCAAGGCCTTTCTGAGGAGCCATCATTTGCTCTGAGGGTTTCAGAGCTAATGGTACAGGTCTCAGCTAGCGGCTGGAGTCAGGCCAGAGTCGGGGGCCCAGCTGTCATGTCCGTCAGCTCCGAAGGGAATTAGATGAGTGCTCCCCTCTCTGAGGGCCAGGTCAGTGTCCCATTCAAGCATCTTTTGGACAGGGCTCAGCCCACAGCCAGCATCAGAAACTGTTTACCACATGGATGAATGAGCAACTGAATGTGCTTTAGGGCCTCTTCTGCATGAGCCACTGTGTGTACTGGGAGGCCCCCCCTCCCCACACACATAACAAGAAGCTTGTAGCAAGATCCCAAAGTGCAGGAGAGGTGCTCTCCCTGGAAGCCTGGTCCCACGTGGACGACAGCGGGACTCTGCCCACTTCGGAGGTGTGGACAGTTCTGCTCCCGGATCCGCCCTCGGCCAGCGTCTCTGGCTACGCCTCCGCGGTCTCCAGGCTCTGCAGCTGCTCCACGCTCACCTTCCCGTTCCCCTGGCGGCCAGACCTGTGTGGGCAGGAAGGGGCACACAGGACGGCTGGGGCAGGGCTGGTCTCCCTCGGGGCAGACTCGGCCCGCAGAAGCTTCTGGCAGGCAGCGCTGCAGGCGGTGAGCACGGGCAGAGAGCACAGTCGGATGCTCAGGCTGAGGCCTCTGGAGCTGCACCAGCAATGAGCAGCACCCACCTCGGGGTGGGGGCCCTCCTGAGCCCCCCCACACCCGCAGCAACAGGTGAGGCTTGCCAGGACCACTCTTCCCTCTCGCACGTGAGGGAGTGCCCGCGAGCACCCAGGAAGTGGCACTCAGCTCAAGGAGCATGTGGGAGGGCTGCTGGCACAGGGCTACCCGGCAGGTCCCCCGGCTTCTCGCTCTCTTCCCCCACGCCTCGCCCTACCTGGCTCACTTCTCTCTCTCCCCCTGCCCATGCTCAGCTCCCCACTGGAGGCTGCCCATCACTGAGTCAGCAGAGAATGAGCGCTCAAGGCAGACGGCACCCAGCCCGGGTCAGTGAACCCCTCTGACAGTTGACAGGAGAGTCAAGGAACCCTGCTCACTGAGCCAGAGGGGCCCCTGTGTCCAACACCCCTGGATCAAAGGGTAATCAAGCCCAGAAAGGGCCAGGCGCCTGCCCAGGGGCTCATAGTGAGGCAGAAGCAAAGCAAGGCCCAGGGCTGCCTCCCTTGCCAGGCTGCCCAAGGCAGCGTTCCAGGGAAGGGTGGCCTGCAGGCCACCTGTCAACACAGCCACCGCCATCCTGAGGCTCGGGCAGCTCCAGAATGTCCACATCAGAGAGGAGCTTAGGGGAGGCAGCACTGACAGGAGTAGAGGAAGGAAGGGCTCAGTAAGGTCAAATAACCTGATGGAGAAGGACTGGGTTCTAGGGGCACACTGCCCAGGTTCAAGTCCCAGCTCTGCCGTCTACTAGCCGTGTGACTGAAGCAAGTCACTGGGCCTCTCTGTGTCTCGCTTTCCTCGTTAGTAAAGTAGGGACTGTTAGTGTCCATCTCATTAGGTGCCGAAATGAGCTCCCAGGGCTCCGCGCAGTGCCCAGCAGAGGAAGCCCGAGTGCATGTTAGTGCGTTGCTGTAGCGCTGGGGCAGCGTAGCGGCAGACAGGTCTGTGGTCACCGGGGCTTGGGGGGTGACGGGTCGTGGAGGAGCTAAAGCACCAACCACCAGCACCCCTCCTCCCAGAGCCCAGCTTGGATGGGCTCCGTGAGGTCCCCGGCACCCTGCCTTGTGGCCAGATCACCCAGAGCCAGGAGCGCAGTGGCAGCTGGGCCATCTCCACAGGCCTTCCTGGCCCTTGGCTGGGCAGCCCCTCACCTGGCAGGCTGGGGGAGCTGCCCACACACACAGCCGTTCTCCTTCTGGGCGCTGCCTTCATCCTGCACCTCTGGCTGCTCCGCCAGCCCCGCTGCGTCCAGGGCCACGCTCTGCTGTGAGGATTCTGCCATTTGGGCGAGGACCTCTAGGTCCCTGGGCAGGACATGACCTGTTAACCCTGGCCTGGAGGCCCTGGGCGTGACCCCCTCCCTGGGACTGGTGTGCCACTTGCCCTGCAGGGGGCACCCCTCTTCCTCCAGCTGCTCTGCAGGGTGGCAGGTGCAGTCAGGGCTCAGGGCTCAGCCTGAGGACCAGGGCTGGGGGTCAGTCCAGGCAGAGGAGGCAGGCTGGCCCCCTGTCCCATCCCAGGGTGTGGCGAGATTGAGGGAGCACCCAGTGCCTATCCCAAGCCCGCCTACTGCAATTCCCCGTTCCCATCCCGCTCCTCCAGAAAGCCTTCCCCAAGGCCTAGGCCAGAGCCCCTTGCCCCGTCCTGTCTGCCCAGCTCTCAGGACTTCCCACTCACACTGTAGTCCGCTCTTCTGAATACACACACACAAACCCCACTGAGCCCACTGCCCAAGAGAGCCTGGAAACAGGCCTCTGTAGTGAGGGGTAGGGAGACTCCATTTATTTTTCCTTCCTTTACCACTCCAGCTTCCCTCAACCCCAGACCCCCAGGACCACCACGTCCAAGAATCCTAAAGTTACAGGTGCTGGAAGACACTATATAGACCAACACTCCTGTCTCACACAGAGAGAAACTGAGGCCCAAGGAGGCCTGGGGAGACTGGCAGAGCCAGGCCTGGAAACCAGGTCTCCTTCCCGTGGCCTTTGGTGGCCTTCTGCTGGCTGCTCCGAAGCAGAATCCAGTTCTGTAGAGCCGGTACTCAGAACATTCCACCTTCCCCAGCCCTTTCAAGACAGCTCCCAGCATTCATCCCTGCCTCTACCCCACAAACGTCAACAGAAAACCAGGGTCAGGGTTCTGAGCCATGGAGGGAAACGCCGACCTAGTGGGCTCCCCTAGGGCCACTGGGAGGAAGCATAACTGACCTCACTTCCTCGTATTTCTTGTCTCGATAAAAGTGGCTCTTTTTGATGAAGTAGATGAGTACCAGGTCACAGAAGAAAGACCCCTGTAAAAGAGTGGAGGTCCCTGACTCAGTGCGCCAGGCCACTTGACACCAATAGATGAGGGCGCTGAGCTCAGAGGCTCCTTTGTCCAAGGCCACAAAGCTGGCCCACAGTGCAGCCAGTTAGCCTGTGGTCCGTCTGATCCGTCAGGCCAAGCACCTGCACACTGCCTTGACCCCTTGGAATCGCGTCTTCAGCCGTTGTTTGCTCAGCGCTCACCGGTGCCAGGCACTGCCCTGGGGTACAGGAGGCCAAGCACCTGCGCACTGCCTTGACCCCTTGGAATCGCGTCTTCACCATTGTTTGCTCAGCACTCACTGGTGCCAGGCACTGCCCTGGGGTACAGGAGGCCAAGCACCTGCGCACTGCCTTGGCCCCTTGGAATCGCGTCTTCACCATTGTTTGCTCAGTGCTCACCGGTGCCAGGCACTGCCCTGGAGTACAGTGAGAGCTAAGGCAACGGCACCCTTGGGGGCCCTCCCCCCCGCTGCCTCAGGTGCAGGAGACAAGCTCATAAGTGATGAGCGACCTGTCCCACGATGGGAAGAGAAGCAGGGAGAAGACGGGACTTTACTCAGCCTGGGAGGTCCTCTGGGCCGTCTTGAGTCTGAATTGTATTTTATTTAAGACAGAAGGAAAAAAGCTCAGCAAAGAACCAGCTTGTCATGCCTGGGAACCCGGGCAGGACGTCACATGGATTGGAGGGTATCTGAACAAGGACACCACAGCAGGGGCCAAGGAAAGAGGACAGGGCCTGAGCTAACCCAGCAGACCCACTGACACCCGAACATGAGCTCTTCAGACCAGACGGGGTGGTGCAAATACCAGTCTCCTCCACCAGAGGGCAACTCCCCCCAGAGCACAGGCGGAGCGGGTGGGAGAGGCCTGAGGGACAGGCCCACAGGTGAGCCTGGTTCTCTGACCCTGGGCACTGGACACCTTTTCTTTTTTCCCCTCCAGATGTCAAAAGGGTTATCAATTCATTGTTCCATAGAGGGCACCCTCCCACCCCCACCCAGCCTCTACCACTTTTCATGTTACCTTCATCACACAGTATGTCCCCAGATGCCCATGTTCTGATATATGCACGTCATAAGAAAGAGGCCTGAACATGGCCCCTCTCTACATACACGCACATACAGGGCTCCCCAACAATACTGTCTGCAGTCAGAGTCATTTGGGGCCCACTTTGATCCACTGACCCATCTCTCAGGAGCATGGCCTCATTGAGTCCTGTTACAGGACATGGTGTTTCTGGTCTCAATAAAAAGTCAGTCCCAGGTCCTCCTGGCGGAGAAGGCAATGGCACCCCACTCCAGTACCCTTGCCTGGAAAAGCCCATGGACGGAGGACCCTGGTAGGCTGAAGTCCATGGGGTTGCTGAGGGTTGACACGACTGAGTGACTTCACTTTCACTTTTCACTTTCATGCACTGGAGAAGGAAATTGCAACCCACTCCAGTGTTCTTGCCTGGAGAATCCCAGGGACGGGGGAGCCTGGTGGACTGCTATCTATGGGGTCGCACAGAGTCGGACACGACTGAAGTGACTTAGCAGCAGCAGGTCCTCCTGGAAGCCCCGAGCTGTTGTGACCTCCCGGGCAGAGGAACCAGGGACAAAGCTGCCAGAAATCTCAATAAGGGGCTCACTGGGGTGGATGCAAGCCACTCACCGATAACTCCCTTGTCTTTAAAAAACTTCCAGAAAAAAACAAAGGGGCGTGAAAGGTCAGGAATAAGCCTTTCCCTGCCCTCCAGTGCTACGTACCCTTCTGTGGCCCCTCTGCCCAGCTGAAGTTCAGAACAGACCTGAGGAAGGACCACAGCCCAACTTTCCCTGCCTCTCATCTCTTTAGTCCCTGTGATTTACAACTCGGGGCAGTCTGGCAATGCCTGCAGACATTTTTGGCCAGCACAACTGTGGGGGAACTTGCTTTTGACACCTCATGGGGCGAGGCTGGGGATGCTGTTAAACACTCTACAACGCACACGATCGCCCCACAAAAAAAGTTATCTGGCCCAAAATATAAATGGGGCCAGGGCTGAGAAGCCCTGTATATCGCCGGATCTGCCTCGTTTTAGTGGAAGTGGAGACAAGGCTGTGGAGGATTCCGGAGAACCCCCAGCTGCCGAGCCACAGGCAGAAGCCTCTAGCTCTGGGAAGAGAATCCCAGGCAGGCACTGACACGCGGGGGCCACCAGAGGGGTGTGAAGTCCCAGGAAGCCCTCAGCCCCGTCCCACACTGACCTCCCCAGCTCTGATTTCTTCTGGAGCGCTGGGACAGCTCTCTGCCCTGGGCAGTGCCCCCTCCCCCTGCGGTGCTCAGAGGGTCAGGGGGAGGGGAGAGGTACTCACCACTCCCATGAGTGCCACCCCTGAGCCCACGTTGATGATCGTGGGGATGATGTTGAACTTGCCGGCCTGCAGCAGGGAGACGAGGTGAGGCGCAGCGGGGTTCCCAGGGGCTCCACCAGAGCCAGCCCGGACACCCCCACATGGCCCACCCTCCCGGAAGGGGAGCCTCACCCACACACCTTGCCATTCACCATCACATCGAAGCGGATCCCGTAGGCTTTAAACAGTGTGCGGAACTCCACCCCAGCTGCATCTCGGTAGTACTTGGCAAACCTGGGGGAGACACGGCTCAGCCTGCCTGGGCCTTTCCTGTTTTCAGTGCAGGCTCGGCTGCCTTGGAGATTTATGAACCCACCCACCCCGGCACCCTGGCTCTCAGCAGCCCCAGGAAAGGCTGGAGACGCTCTTGCTTATGTGACATTAAAGGTTCGTTCAGATCTGTGAAGTTCTTGCCAGACAGTCCCCAAAGGGTGAAGGCTTTCCCACCACTGCTGGACCAACCTGGGGCCACCAGGCACTGATGGACCTGACCCAGCCCTCCGCGCCAGGGCAAGTCCAGAGCCATGACAGGTCCTTCTTTCCCAGAGGCACCCTGGCTGCCTCCCTGCACCTCCCACTCTGACACCCACCCCCAGGAAGGGGTGTCATAGCGCTGGCACCCAGGGAAGGACAGGAAATGTGGGCAGGGTCATAAGGTGGCAGGCTTAGCGCCAGTTACCTGAAGTTGTACCCGGAAGAGATAGAATTTCCTGAAAATCTGTTGTCCAGACGGTTAAAGTAATAGCGAGGGTAACATTCAGAAGGCGCTTTATCAAGATCACAGTCCCATTCAATCTGAATTCCTATCACACCGCCCTTGATGCAAAAGAGACATGAATCAAGGCACAGAACTTTCTGGAGGTGGACAGAAGCCACAGGCCAGCTCTTCATGGAGAGCTCGGGTAAGGGCTCAGCTCCACTGCAGCATCCTTCCAGGAGGATGGTGGAAGGCCCAGGGTTCACATTTCTGGAGTGGCTGAGAAAAATGCATCACCCACAGCCCACGTCTCCTGCTCCACGCCCCAGGGAGGAGGGAATGACCGGAGCGAGCCCCTACTGTGGCACTGGCAGCTCACAGCAGAGGACTTAGAACCAAACACAGGTGCAAGTGTGCCCCTCAGCAAGTTCGGCATGGCTGACTGCATCACAGCCAGTGCTGAGAGAGCAGGTCCCTGGGCAGGTTACTGCAGGGCCGGCTCCTCCTGAGGGTCCTCCTCCACCCTGCTTCCTCATTGCAGAGCCCAAGCCCACAGCCCTCGGCCCTGGGGAGGGCTCCCTGAGCGCATACCACCCACCTGCACCGCTATCTCCTGGAAGTTGCTCCCCGTCCAGCTGACCACAGAGCCCAGTCGGAAGATGGGGCAGTAGGGGTTCTCGGGGCTAAACTTACAGGACTTCAGGAAAGTTCTGTCTGTGGTGTCCAGCACATTGGTCCTGGTTGGAGGCCACGAAGAGCCAGGGGAATAAAGGTGAGACTTGCTGTTCCCAAGCCAGAAACGGCCTGAACCAGGAGTCACCGGACCCCTCGCCCAGCCCAGACTGAGCCCTTGACTTAGCCCTACCCCAGTCCTGATTACTTCCTCCACCCCAACATCCTCCAGTAAGAGTCCTGCTGCCACAGCAGAGGAAAGGGCGCCCCTTCAATGCCCAGTGGTTCATTTACACATAGCGTCACGCACACTCCATGCACATGGGCCCACGTACTTGGAGAAGTTGAATTTGGGGAAACGAATGAAGTTCTTTATGTAAACAGTGAAGTCTTTAGCTTCGCCCAGGAGTGGCTTCCTAAAAACAAAGGCAGGACAGCTTGTTCAGGGGGGCCTGCCCGCTTCACGCTGAGGCTGAAGCCTGCCTGGCCCTGGGTGCCCCGAAGCCTTTGCAAAGGACAGTTAATTCAATCGTGTTGGATTGGTCGTTGGGCCTTTGTGGGGTGTCCCAGCTCCTCCCCCAGAATGAGGACTCCGAGTCGACGTGTCTCCACCATCAGGCTGGGACCCACTGCCCAGGACTGGGTGACTCCTCAGGGTCCCAAGGTTATAGCCACTCACGTTGGCCTGGATCTTGTCTCCACCGGGCACCAGGCAAAGATCTCACAGGTGCCCTTCTGTGCGCTCCCCTCCCGCAGGCAGCGGCCGGTCCTCACTCCTGCAGGGGGAGGGGGACAAGGATAGTGCCAGGAACCTCCCGGCTCCGGCCCCTCCCCAACTCCCAGCCCTGGCCGCTCCAGGCCTCACCATTTCCAGCCGCAACAGGCTCCCCAGGAGGGCAGTCGCTGTCCTCATAGCACAGGGCATCGGGAACACTTGCACTCTGCCAGGAGAGAGAGCACCTGGGCGGGGGTGCCCTTTCTCAGATCCAGGTCCCACCCCAAGGAGAGGACAGGGGCTCCTCCCCTGCCTGGGGCCACACACACACCTTGGGAACCTGTTTCTCCCCTGAACCGTGCAGGCGTGCACACTGGTACACACATTCCCCCGGGGCCCCTGGGAGGGGGTAGAAACCCCTGCTTCAGGAGAGAGGTGGACCCCAAGCACTGCCTGCACCTCTCCCATCCCCACTCCCTGCTCTCAGCACCAAAACACACCTCAGCACAGGTTTCCTGCCGCTGGTTGGGGGTCACGACCAGGTTGGTGATTACGAAGAAGACGTTCTCTCCCTGAGAAACCAGAGCGGGGTTGAGGAGCCCCTTCCTGCCATCTGGGGTCCCTCCTTCCGGGAGCTGCCTGGCAGGTGGTAGGGACTCTGCACAGGTACTGAAAACACTGGGGCCACAAAATCAGTGGACCCCACCCATGTGCCCACTGGTCTCAGAGTCCCCGAGCAGGTGTCCTTAGATGGGTCTCTTTCACGCCCACAACCCCAAACCATGCTGACCTCAGCCCCCAGGGTCCAAGCTGAGCTCCAGGAGGAGAGAGAAGGAGCAGTGAGGACAACCCAGCCCTGGCCCGGGAACTGTGACCGGGCCAGGGAACTGCTGCCGGGGGCAGTGGCCAACATAAAGGTGGGGCTCTTGGTGTCAGACCTTCCGACTCCCACGGACATGGAAGGTCTCTGGGTCCCACTTGGTCTCAACAGGCTCAGGGTTTGTTGCAAACAGAGCAGCCCCGTAAGGCACAGTCGAGGAGTATAGGGGTTTGGTGCAGGGGGAAGGACCTGGGCAGAGTCTGCAAACCTTGTAGCCGTCACAGGCCAAGGGAGACAGTGAGTGGAGGCCCCTGAGTCCCCAAGCAACTTCCCATATGACCCGCCCAGAGCCAGACCCTGCCAGCCTGGGTCCCCCTGTGCTGGGTGGGACTCAGACCTGGGGTGGGATGACGTAGTCAGCAACATCCCAGAGCCGCTCCCCAAGCTCCGAGGTGTTGGTGAAAGTCACACCCTTGACTTTGGTGATGATGCTGCTCTGCAGGGATGTGTCCGTGTCTTGGTAACACTTCTTCACCAGGAACACCCAACTGCAGGGAGGGGCAAGCAGGTGGGCATCAGCCTCGTGTTGCCCTCAGGAAGTCTCCCCAGACCCCAGGGCGCAGAGAAGGCAGGCTTGGGGCTCCACCCTTCCCACCCACTCCTGGACAGGAGTCACAACTCCCACTGCTGCCTGAGAGCCAGCTCTGCAAACAGTGGAGGAGACAAGCAGCCCCAGAAGGGAGAGGCTGCTGCTGTCAGGGACCAGGGCCCTGCAGCCCACTCACCCCAACTTGTCACATGACCTCGGGCAAGCCAGTGAACTCTGGGGGCCAACACAGGGCTAACGGCACCTCCCTCCAATTAAGGGGCATGGGGTACAACCTAGAACTAACCATGAGGAGACCTCAGACAGATCCAAACTGAGGGGACTCTACAAAACTAGAGCGCAAAATTCTACACTCTGAGGCTTCTCTGGTGGTCCAGTGGTTAAGAATCTGCCTTGCAATACAGGAGACACTGGTTCAATCCCTGGTCCGGGAGGATCCCGCATGCCACGGGACAATCAGGCCCAAGCCCCACAATGGCCTAGAGCCTGAGCTCCACAACAGAAGAAGCCACCGCAATAAGAGGCCCGAGCACAACCAGGGAGTAGCCTGTGGCAGCAGTGAAGACCCAGGGCAGCCAAAAGTAAGTAAGCAATATTTTTTTTAAATCCCATACTCTGACACCGAAAACACAAGCAACAAATGGAAAAAAAATAGAGAAAAATAATGGACTTGGTCAAAATTAAGAACTTTTTTTGTGCATCAAAGGACACTATCAACACAGTGAAAAGACAACCCACAGAATGGGAGAAAATATTTGTGAGTCACATATCTGATGAGGGTCTAGTACCCAGAATATACAAAGTCTTACCACTCAATGGTAAAAAAAGACAAATAAACCAATTTAAATATGGGCTAAGGATGTGAATTGGGAAGATCCCCTGGAGGAGGGCATGGCAACCCACTCCAGTATTCTTCCCTGGAGAATCCCATGGACAGAGGAGCCTGGCAGGCTATCGTGCATAGGGTCTCAAAGAGTCAGACACGACTGACGCAACTTAGCACCCAAGGATGTGAAGAGACATTTCTTCAAGAAAGACACACAAATGGCCAATATGCCCCTGAAGAGATGCTTAACATCTTTAGTCATTAGGGAAATGCAAATAGAAACCACAATGAGATAGTACTTCACACCCAATAAGATGGCTGTAGACCAAAAAACAGAAAATAACAAGTGTTGGTGAGGATGCAGAGAAACTGGGGCTTGCCAGTGGGCATGTACAGCTGTATAGGTGCTGTGGAAAGCAGACGGATAGTTGCTCAAAAGGTCACCATGTGACCCAGCAATTCCATTCCCGAGTATGTAAGACAATGGAAAATGTATGTCCACACGTGAATGTTCTTGGCAGAATTATTCATAATAGGCAGAAAGTAAAAACAATCCAAATGTCCAACAGATGAATGCATAAGCAAATGTGGTATCTGCATACAATGAGATATTATTCAGCCGTTGGAATGATTCACTGATACAGGCTCCAACATGGATAAACCTTGGAAACATGGTGCTAAGTGAAAGAAGCCAGACAAAAAAGGCCACATGTTGTAATGATTTGATTTATATGAAAAGTCCAGAATGGGCAAATCTAGAGACAAAAAGCAGATTAAGCAGTTGCCAAGGGATGAGGGTAGGGGAGAACTGCAACTGATTGTAAATAGACACAATCTATTTTAGGGTGATGGAAACATCCTAGAATTCGATAATGGTGCTGGCTGTACAACACTGTGAATGTCCTAAAAACCACTGAATTGTATAACTTAAAAAGGCTAAAATGATGAATTACATGCTATATGAATTTTACCTCAATTTAAAAATGGTTTTAAAAAGATCCTGTACTCTAAAAAATGTCAGAGTCACTGATACAAAGACAGACGGAGACAGGACAACTGAATACAAGGCATGATTTCAGATTTTCTTTTCCTATAAAGGTAACTAAGGGGACAATTTACAAAAGGTCTATTGCTTAGGTGATAATATTATTTCGATGTTCATTTCTAAATTATCATGCCTGCAACCTATTCAACAGGAAAAAATTACACATACATATACACACACAGCGAGAAACAGGTAAGGACAACACAAATGAAGTACAATGTTAACATTTGGGGGAATCAAGGCGAAAGGCACTAAGAACGTCTGCAGTACTCTTAAAACTTTTCTGTAAGTACAAATTAATCAAAATATAAATATATATATTTTTTAATAAGATGGGACATGTAAATTGCTTAGTACAGTGAGTACCAGGCACAAAGGAGAAGTTCAATGAACACATCAACTTATTACTGATGTTACTGTTAGTTAGAGATTGTGCAGGTGAACCCCTTCAGTAAAGCTGGAAACACTGAGGCCAGGAGAGGGCGGGAAGCCGCCTTCTGGAGGTCCCGCAGGAAGCCCTGCCCCTCAGGGGTGCCAGGAAGAGTTCTCTGTACAGCAGGCACCAACCAGGACCCTTCCACCCTCGTCTCTGGGAGCAGAGCTGGCATGGCCCATCTCCAAGGGCCTCTGAGAGGGTTGAGACCCGTGAGCCAAACAGCTGTTTTAGTGGGGACGCACTGGGCGCGGCCTGGACACAGACATTCAGCAACAACATGCACTCGTTCACTTCACATCTGGTTCCCTAAGCAGTTCAGCAGGCAGGCCCGGCCCTCAGGGCATTCCCAGAATGGCAGGGAGTCCGCACAGACACCAAACAAACGATCCCCTGAATGAGCATATAATTACACTGTGGGATTTCTGGGGAGGAGCCTGTGAGAAGCCAGGTGTGAAAGGGACCCCTGGCTGAGGAGCAGCACCAAGAAAAAGCCTTCACGTGGAGACAGCCAGATGCCTCAGGGATGAAGCCCTCTGGTGCGAGCAAGGTGAGGTCAGGGCTGCCCTCCCAAAGGGGCAGGAAGTAGGAGGGACTCCACAGCAGTTACTGAGGGAGTAACAGAGGCACATCTCTCCACCCATGCCCTCCCTGCTTGGGCGTGAGGGCTCTGAACCCCTGGCTGACCCCCAGGAGCTGCCCTCTCAGCTGATGTGCCGGCTCCTGCGGGGTGGGAGAGGTGGGTGCCAGAGAGGATCAAGGGATCCCAGCAGGACCCCCAGCCCCGGCTGGGGCGAGCTGACCAGCAGGGAGTTCAGGGACACGCCAGGCTCATGAGTTGCCCCAGCCCCAAGCCTGGCACTGAGCTCAGTGATTATAAATAACCTACCCAGTGCTGGGGCCACTCCAGACCAGGCCCAGGGAGGCGGCAGGGACAGCTGAAGCCCAGCGCCCTGCCTCCTCACCCCCTACCCAAAGCCCTAACGCTGGGGCCCCAGCCCTGAGGAAGGAGCTGACCACGGAAAGCCTGAGAAATGAAAAGACCCAGGAACCCCTGGCGCATCTCATCACCTCCTGAGCCGGTGGGGGAGTCAAGGCCTCCCCTTCCTTAGCCCCTACCCTTACACCCACGGGTACAAGAAGGGCCCCCTCCAGAAGCAGAGTCCCAGACCCCAGTCACAGGGCACCCCAGGCGCCCACACACCAATCCCCAAGCTCCGGAGGCCACCGCTGCCGCCCCCGGCTGACCCTGCCCTCTCCCCAAAACCCCCAGAGAACTCACACCACCAGGTAGGTCAGGATGGAGACCTGCAGCAGCCGGTAGAGCAGGCCCACCTTCTTGTTCTTGGCGATGACGTACTTCTCGGTCTTGTAGTCGAAGAGCGACTGGTAGAGCCCCTTGCAGCCCGCCTGCCCCATGGCCCCGGCTCACCTGGCCGGCGATCGCGCGGCCGCACGTGCGGCGCATGGAGCCGCCCCCGCCCGCCCGCCGCCCGGCCCCCAGCTTGGGCCCCGCGGCTGCTGGCGAGGCTGCGGCAGCGCCGCCGGAGGCCAGGCGGGGACCTCGGACCGCGACCTTGCCGCCTCCTCCCCTGACAGTGACAGTGACAGCGCCGGCCCGCCGGCCGCCCTGCCCTGCGGCGGCCCTCCGGGCGACCGCCGCGCGGGAGGGACGCGCCGAGAGCGGCTTCTGTGGAAGCAACCCCCGCTCTTTCCGCCTCCCAAAGAAATCCCGCGGGTTCCTTCTATGGAATAGACGGGGAAACTGAGGCCCCCGGGGCGGGGGTTGGGGTGGTGGGGTGGGGAACCTACAGCGCAGGAAGTGCGGGCGGGCAGGATAAAGAGCAAGCTGGGGGAGGCTAGACTTGTCAGACCCTCGGCTTCCGCCTCGGCTGGAACGAGGTGCCTGTTCCTACTGCAGCAGCTGCGGCCGGTTTAAAGCCCGCACTCCCCGGAGTCGGCGGCCAGGACAGGGAGGGGTGGGGTGGGGGCGGGAGACAGGCCACCGAAGCCCGGGATCTTAAAATACGCCTGGAGAGAGGGCGGGCGCCAACTGTTTGAAATGTTCCCAAGGCAATAGAGGGGACCTAATCTAAGCTGCTAAATCTGTCATCCTCACAACACGCGAGATCAAATTGGAGGTGGTGAGAGCGGAGAGGACACCTTTGAGAAGATCAGGTTTGGACCCTGGGGCAGCCAGAGAGCGCCTCGGGGTCCTGGGCGAGTTTCCAGTGCATGTGTGTGGGGGGCTGTGCACGCTGTGTTTTCTGCATCTCAGGCATTACCATCCTGCAGTCTGACCGGAAGCCGCCCTGCCCCTCTCCATGGCCTGGCCCTCACACACCAATGAGAAGTCCCTTCCCTGAACCACAGGCTCTGGGAGTCAGAAGCTGAAAGGGACCCTAAACTTCACCAGGTGTGATCTTCTCTCAAAGTAAACGCCCCAGGGCAGCAGGTCTCCAGTTTTAGTGAGCCTGGGCATCATTTGGAAGAAAAATGCAAATTCCTGGGCACTGCACCTAATATTGTCATTCCCTTAAGGCTTGGATGGAGCCTGGGAATCTGTATTTTGCCCTCAAAATGCCGTTTCGGAAGCACTCATTTTTGCATCTGTTCTTCAGTTTCAACTCAAATGCCAGTTCTTTTTAGAAAAAAAGGGGGGCCTGTTCTTACTACCGCTCACTAAAGCAGCCTCCACCCCACCTACTTTCTGTCCCATTACCCCTTCTTATTCCCTTAGAGGCCCTGTCACTCATTTACTTACTGCTTGTGTCCCCCTCTAAGACCATAAGCTCCAGGAGGACAGGGACCTTGCCTTTAGGCATCTCTGCACCCCACAGCCACTGCTGTGCCTGCCATAAAATAAGTCAATATTTGTTGAGTGAATTCAGGCCTGATTTCTTTAAACCCAGAGAGGATTCCAGCTGCTGCTCCAGTTATGACTGGGGATTTTGGAAGTTGACATCATCCTGGCAGAAAGGCTTAGGAATTGTCACCAGGCCTTCCTCTCTCCCTCAGGGCCTATCAGCTGGTGCAGTGGTAAAGAATCCGCCTGCCTCTGCAGGAGATGCAGATGTGGGTTCGATCCCTGGGCTGGGAAGTTCCCCTGGAGAGGGAAATGGCAGCCCTCTCCAGTATTCTTGCCTGGAGAATCCCCTGGACAGAGGAGCCATGGGGTCTCGAAGAGTCAGACATGACTGAGGACACACCATGTGCTCCCTCCCTCTCCTGCCAGCCTCCCCCTTAGCCCTCCCTCACAACCTGCTCATTTGCCCTCCAGTGTGGGCAGCCCCTCCTGATCTCCCCATGGCCCAGCCAAAGCCAGGCTGCCGTTTCTGACAGAACTCTCTAGAGGCTTCAGAGACGTGAGGGATGTCCAGAGGGGAAAGGGCTCTTCTCAGAGGTGGGGCCAGACTCTCCCTGTGGGCGCCCTCACAGCTTCTTAAGCTAAAGCTAGACCCATTAGTGGGTCATAATAGCAATTTCCTGGGTTCCAACCAGCATTTCACACACAAAAAAGAAACCATTAGAGTGTGTTTAAGGAAGTATGGGTAGACAGTTTTGTGAAACTTCTCTTTGAAGTATGTGTGTGCATATGACATTATGACATGTGATGCATTTCTTCCCATGGGTCAAGGTCAAAACGTGAAAAATACTTCCCTTGAGCTGCAAACCCAAGTATCTGCAACCTACCTCCACGTGGCTGGGGCTGGCTCACCACCCCAAGTTCAGATCTAATTCCCATTGTACCCCAAGCAGGAGAAGGGGTTTTGCTTTTTGCGTTGGCATTACTGGAAGTCCAAGTCCAGGGATGCTTCCAAAACCAAGATGAATTCAAGCACTTGAGTGAAAACTGCCTGCAGGCTTTGAGTGATGGTTTCCCAGTCTCTACCTAAACCCACCTCACCAGGCACCCTGTTCAAATGATCTTCGCCACCATTACTGTTGGAATGTTTATCAGCTTAGCAAATAGTTAAGTCAGCGGTCAGCGTGAATAGTCAAAGCCCCTTTCTCTCTCCTCCCCCAAATCATCCACATCATGCTTCACTGTAACGAGTGTCGTCCACCTGGAAGAAAGGAACTGGCCGTGAAGGGACTGGCCAGGCTCATCTGGTTCGTAAGGCTGTCTCGGACGATCTAAGGTAACTGCAGTGCAGTGATGGGGAACTGTAAAATAAACTCAGAGTGTATTCTCCAAAAAATTAAAGGAAGCACAAGAGGAAACACAAACTGCATAAAACAATCTGGTCCTTGGAGGAGAGGTTCCTTATACCTAACAAACAAGGTTTCATTTCCCATCCCAGAGGACAGGAGGGCTCAAGCAAGGGAGATCTCAGTCTGTCTCAGGACACAAAAGGAAGTCATCTCAAGGCAAGGAGAGCCCTTGCTTCAGAGCCCGGAGGATGCTGGATGACCTGGAAGGGACAAGAGTGGAAAAGGCATGATGGCATGGAAAGGGTTTCACAAAGCAATTTATCCTTTAAGTCTTCTTTTGCTCTGAAGAGTCCTGCTATGATAAACACGTTCCATTAATAGACATTAGTGGTCCGTTTAAGAAACAGCAGATATATTATTCATGTTGCTTCAAAGAGTCAACAGGAAGAAGGAAGCCCATCTCTGTGGGAAGCATTTCTGAGTCCATCAGCACCCTGGTGACCTGTCGTAATTGATGGGCTATTCCTCATTACTCAGTTCTCAGAATGTGACCTGGGGAAAAACTCCACTGGCACTTCAAAGAATAAACTGTCAAATGCTGGTCCACTTGTTATTGAAAAGGATAAAGGCTCAAACTCAAGTCAACCAAACCTAAGTGACGCCAGCTCGAACATGGTACATGGTAGAGAAAGCTGCAGGGGTTTCCCCACAACCTGCATGCAGCCACCCTGGTCCATCCCCTCCTCTCTCTCCTTGAGTTCCCAGGGCTGTAGTGATGAACCCACAGCAAGTAGGACATCCTCCTGTGAACCCTGAGAGTGGGTGTGGCTTCCGCAGCTCCTGCACTCAGTCCTTCCAAGGCTCTTCCTCTTTATTGCAGTCACTGTCCCCGCCTGCCTTTCTGGCCTGACAAGCCTGTTAAGCACACCAGCTTCATGGGGATTGGCTGACAGTTTCATCACATCCTGCACTTTCCAACTCCCGGGCCTTTGCTCAGGCCGGTCTCTCCTCAGCACCCCGTGGCTTCAAGATTCCGATTACAGAGGTCTGTCTCCTTCACAAAGCCTTCCTGGATCCTTCTCCTTCTC
Organism: Capricornis sumatraensis; assembly: GCF_032405125.1. Classification (NCBI taxonomy): domain Eukaryota; kingdom Metazoa; phylum Chordata; class Mammalia; order Artiodactyla; family Bovidae; genus Capricornis; species Capricornis sumatraensis. The sequence goes on from NC_091076.1 coordinate 74,729,228, forward strand.
TGAATTCCCAAAGGACAGGATTCACTCTTCCGTGAGTTACAGCTGATTGCTATCTCATCTGTCCCGCAGGGCTATAAGGGAGGGAAAGGCTTTACCCCTTCTGCCCCACCTGCCTATAATGAGATAGACGATCATCCAGGAGAGAAGTGGGAGGGTGGGAGAGGGAGAGTGGGTGGAGGGAAAGTTGATTCCTGATCATCCTGGCTGTACCCATTAGCCTGCATATTTGAAGTGTCAAGAGTACAGTTGACTAAGCCTTTATTTTGAGTGTATATTCTTGAAGACTTCAACAGAGATCATTCTGCTAGAGCATTATGTTAAATTTGTCTCCTGAAGCAACTTCTTAGTCATCAGGACTCTGAGTCTGTGCTATCCATTGACAAAGTGTAAACAGATGAACAAACTCTGATCCAACTAGTGTCTCACAGGGTGTGGCTCTTGCATCAGAGATCACTCAGAGAGCTTGCCGGAAAGCTGATTCCCAAGACCAGAGCATCAGCACCTTCAGCATCCCACCTGCAGCCTGGGAACTTGAAGAGCTGAGCACCACCTGTGCCTCTTCCCCAGCAAAGCCTACAGACCTCCATTCCGCCAACCTGCACCTTGCCCATCTGTAACTGAGCTTTTGTGGAAAAACATTAGACCCGGAGGTTTTTCCTTAAACTAGTTTTAAGGCCTCAGGCAAGTTGTTTCCTCCTCCAAGAAACAGCTAATGGAGCCTGGGGTGACTCTGAGATGAGCTGCCAAAGTACAGAGCCCGGGGTAGAACAGATGTTCTTATTAAATGGACCAGAATATACGGAGGAGGTCTGTGAAGCTGGATGGAGAAACTGTTCCACATTTATTTTTACTATTCTTTATCTGAAATCTAACATTTCCTTCAATCACAAATGCAGACAACAAACCAAAGGAGCGTCAGTAGTACCTGTATCTTAATACCAAAAGAAATTATATTTTCCCATCACATTATAGGTATGCCTTAAAAAACATTTTAAGCTCATCACTACTTCAAAAGTAGCACAGTTATTAGACCTGTTGCTTTAATACATTTGTAAGTACATTTAATAAGTACATGTGAATATTACAAAAGCACAGAATATGGTCTGGAAGATACGTGCCAGGCCAGTTTGCCTCAGCTCTAAGGAGGGGCTCAAGACGGGGCGAGGTCGCGACCAGGGCAAAGTTTCACTTTCCACTCTGATCCCACTATGAGAATGAATATGTATTCAGTAATATTGATACTTATGTAGTTTTTGAAATGTTCTTCCACTGATCAAAATAAAGTCAACTGGAGTTGGGAACTGTCTCTTTAGGTGCATCCAGCTACCTTCTGAATTCTTGAGAGCTGAAACAACTGCTCTTCCTGGAGTGACTAAGAGTCCCTTGATTCCATTTACTGGAGCTGTTCTTAAAGTAACAGTAAAATTATGGCTCTATTACAAGGTTATAATTAGGGCTAGGAGACCCCAAAATACCTAAACCCTGATCTTAACCAAATATCCCTGCTTGTATGGATATTAGAGAAAATGCATGGAATAACACACTAGTGCAGATCATTTTAGACTGCTGGGCTTGGCTGAATGGAATCAAAATCTAACTGGGCCTAAATAGTTTGACCAATTTATTGCAGATCAATCCCTGAGTTGGGAAGATCCCCAGGAGAAGGGAAAGGCTATCCAATCCAGTATTCTGGCCTGGAGAATTCCATGGACTGTATGGTCCATGGGGTCGCAAAGAGTTGGACACGACTGAGCAACTTTCACTTTTACTTTTTCACATCTGCTTATTTCATCCCTCCATGATCAAATTCAAAGTTCAGATGTTATCATAAGAGAACAAGGTTATCTGAATGAGCACTCACAGGCCTGTAACGGGGAAATGAAAACACAGAAACTGGAAGGGCACTTCTCCCACGCTAGTGTCCAGCTGGCCCCTTCTGAGTCCTTTTCTGGCCGGGACAGTGGGCCTGTGGCATGACCCACTGTCCTTGGATCTCTGCAAGCTCTGGCATGTCCTGCTCCCGGGCAGAAGGTCAACAGGAAATGGGAAGGTCTGGCACTAGACAGGCATCTCTTGGAAGACAAGGTTATAGCCCAAGTCACAGCCCATGAATTTATACAATGCAACCATGTCTCCATTTCAGTCTCCTCCTCACGGACTGATCCCTTATGAAGTCTCCTGACTACGACACTGGTCTAATCCAGTCATAGCCCAGTCAGTCAATAGCTTATAGGCAGTTAATGTAAGACTTGACTGTTATAATCACAGTGCATTCTTATTTGCAATGAACAAGCATAAAAGCAGAAACTGCAAGTCACCTGTAATAATGAAAACCTGGACACACAACAGGGAAATATCTAAGCAAATTTACTTCTTTTCCTTCAAAGGCATACCTCAGAGACAGTGCAAGTTTGGTTCCAGACACCATGACAAAGCAAATATCACAATAAAATGAGTCATACAGATTTTTGGTTTCCCAGTACATATAAAAGTTATGTCAGGACTTCAGTGGTTAAGAATCCGTCTTGTTATGCAAAAGACACTGGGTTCAATTCCTGGTCCAGAAAGATTCCACATGCTGAGGTAACTAAACCCATGTGCCACAACTACTGAGCCCCTGCTCTACAGCCCATGAGCTGCAACTACTGAAGCCTGCATGCCCTAAGGCCTGTGCCCTGCAACAAGAGAAGCCAAAGCAATAAGAAGCATGTGCACTCAACTAGAGAGCAGTCCCCGCTAGCTGCAACTAGAGAAAGCCCACAGGCAGCAACAAAGATTCAGCACAGCCAAAAAAAAATTTTTTTAAGTCAGGTACAGAGGTAAGTTCTTAGACCCCCATAAGTCCTAGTTAGAAAAATAATGATGGAAAAAAGTATAAATATCAGAAAGACTCCAAATTACCATTATGTGCAGAAGACTTTGAAGTCAGTGGAAAAGCTATGAAGAAACAGAGTCCAGGGACTTCCCCGGCGGCCCAGCGTTTAGGACTCAGCCCTTTCACTGTGAGGATTCAATCCCTGGTTGCAGAACTGCAATCCCATAAGCCTCACAGCTCAGCCAAAGACAAACAGAATTAATGAAAGCACTTGAATTAGATAAAGAACACAGAGGGATCGCAGAATTGCTTTCTACATTATATACTCCTGCTTCGCTTGTTTGCAATGATATTTATCGCCCATGAAAACAAAGACTGTGCCACTGCACGGTTGAGAGTGGAGAGATGCAGTCAAGTTTTAACAGCATGGGGCATTTAAATAAAATAAGGATACTAAGAGCAAAGTCAGCCCGTAATGAGGCCCTAATCTCAGTGTCCCCAACTCCCAGGCCAGGTTCCACCTCCCCCTGTGGACAAGCATGTCTCTCATTGAGACACGAAGGTCCCTGAGCAAGTCACTCAGCAGGAAGCCAGGCGAGGACCCGCACAGGATGTTAAGCAGACACTACAGAACAAAGTCCTGGTCTCCTCTCCCTCCTTGTTCCTGTTTTGGTAACCCCTGTTTTTCTACTTTTTACTTTTGTTCTGGGGGGTGCTTTTTAGTGGCCTGATTTGAAATAACAGACTGCATCCTTCGATCATAAAAATGCCAGACTAGGAACTGCTTCCAACCACTGTCCCCGACAAAGATGTACTTCATGGAAGACTATTTTGGAAGATGTTAATAGAAATGGCATGAAAAAAGTGCTCTTAGGCAAGTAAGCCTGGGAGATGCTGTATAACCTCCTCTGGGGCGGGGCGGGGGGGGGAATCACAAAGTATATCATATTTGCATATTAAAGGCACTTCTGTAAAGAAAATACTTTACCTTTATTTACCACCAAATGTTTCCCAGGTTTCTTTTCTGCACAATGCACAGGCATTTTGGGGACAAGGTATGGTTAAAAACACTCCACAAACAACTTGTTAGATTCCGCACTCGGTCATCCTAAAGGAAAGGTCTTCTGTACAACCTAAAAGGAAGGTCTCTAGAAGCTTCAGGACTGGCTGATACTCTCTCTGGATGGATGAGGAAGCTGCTCCTAATTATCTTCTTCCAGCAGACTCTGTGATTTTAGCTGGTCCTTTCTTATGCTCTCCAAGTTCAGCTCTCTGTATTTTCTTTTAAAAAAGCCACACTAAAACAAAAGGAGGGAAGACCAATTACAGGCCTAAGCTATCGATCTGCTTTAAATACCACCTTTCCACAAGCATCCCCTGTGTTCAGTCCCCAGTCAGAACTGGTTTTCCACCTTCCTCTGAACCCCAACCCCACTTTCACCTTTTTAATTTAACTAGTTCTGCTAAGTACTATCGTTTCAGCTGTACTGGATCTATTTATGTAAAAGATAGAAAGAGATCAAGTACAGCCCCCTTACACATCAAGAAACTCACAATTTAGTGGGAAGAGAAATAATGACAACACAGTATAACCACTGCCTCTTGGAAGGGTTTCTAGAGGGCACTTCAAGGGAAAAGCACAAAGGTCAGTTCAGAGGACTCAGGAATCTCTGGGCTGAGTTTTAAGGGAAGAGGGAGAGCAAATTCTGAAGGAAAGGGCTTGGGAGGCGGGTGTAGAGAGCCTCACTGCAAACACAGAGACACAAAGCTATTCAGTTCAGTGTGTTGAGAAAAAGCAAGACTCGAGGGTAGAGAGAGTAGAGGCAGACATTAGATGCCTTGAATAGCAGTGAAAGAGTTTGAACATTAAATCAGGGGAAGGAAAGGAAAGGATTTAAATAGGAAAGGAACATCAGGTCCCTTTTAGGAAAATATCTCTGTACTCCAATTCTTCAATTAGACCTTGATCTCTTTCAGACAGAAACTGTCTTGATTCATTTGCCTCAACAGGTGTGTGGCTGAAGGAAGAAGGAAAAGGGGTCACAAGGCTAGAGTAGCTGCTCAAGGTCGGGGGCTGGCTCTCTAAGCAGAATTCTGCCCGACACCAGAACCTTTATGAACGTGGGGGGAACTGACCTTGACTAGGATGACTACAATCACGATCAAAACCAGAAGGCCCCCGACACTGCTTTTAATGATGAGAGACAGAGAATACGCCTCCTCATCTTTCAGGAGGATGACCGTGATCTGCAACAAAACAGAGAGACCACCCTGTAAGTTGTGAAACAAAATGAGGTAAAAATTCCACATTATTTTAAGAAGCAAAATATGAGAATTTGGCAACACACCATGTATTGATCAAGACTGACAGCAGTAAAGCAAACAGCTAAACACTTCCTGATGCAGTATTTTAAATTATCTAATGAGATTCCTGGTTTCTGGTTCCACATGTAAGGGGCTTGAAGTCACCACTTCATGCTAACAAGCAAAAAGGTGACCAGACTGGAAAATCAACAACTTTTCTTGGATCCCTAAGAAGAGGGGAGGACACCAGACAAACCTGCTGCCACCAAGAGCAGAGGGACAGACAGACAGATGGACACAGAGGGCAGAGGCTCACCACTTCCAGGGAAGGAAATCCTGAACTGCAACTGATGGGGCTGCTGTAAGCACAACAGTGATGACTCTGGGGCTACAAACTCCAGGGAACCCAGCCACTGGGGTGAGGTTTACTCCAGGAGCTTGACCAGGTTCCCACACTCAATGCTGGAGAAAAAATCCTTCATGCTTCCAGCAGGCGGAGCAGAAAAGGAACCACTTTGAAATAAGCCAAAGAACTCTGATCTGAACAAGGACTGGGCTCAGGGGAAACTAGTTAACCCCAGCCTAACCTGCTGGATATAATGAGAGCCTAACTGTTCTAGGGGAAGGGAAGTGCCCAACTCGAGCCCACTCTAGCCATCCTGTCCCAACTAAGAGGGCTGAAAAACACAGAAACGATGAGAAAGTTCACAGGCCAGAGGCCTGAGGCTCATTTAAGACTAAGACCTAATCACAGAACCACAGAGCACCTCCCCTCCCCCACACCTCACTACATTAATGAAGGTCTGTCTACAGAAGTTCCTTTTACCTGGTACAGCATTTCTAGCTATCAAAGGAAAATTACCTGGTATACCAAAAGACAAAAAAACAAAATTTGAAGAGAGAGAGTAAGCACCAGAACCAGGTAAGGCAAGAATGTCGGAATTATCAGACTGGCAATTTAAAACAACCACGATGAATACGCTAAGGGCTCCAAAGGATAGAACAGACAGCGCACAAGAACAAAGAGCAGACGGGCAACGTAAGCAGAGAGATGGAGACCCTAAGAAAGAACCAGAAAGAAATACAAGAGATGAACAGCTGCTGTGACAGGAGCAAAGAATGCCTTCAATGCACTCATCAGTAGACTGGACATGGCTGAGGAAAGACTCTCTGAGCTAGATATAGCAACAGAATGTTCGAAAAACAAAGAGAACAAAACCTGGAGATGGGGTTGGGGGAGGAGTAAACCAGAGGACAGGAAAGTGATCTGATGACCAAAATACTTGATACAAACTATTCTGGTCTCTTATCTAGCGGTCCACCAGGAGACTGTGACCTTCTGGTTGTGTGTGTGTCAGAGAGAGAGTCTGAACCAGGCACGGGTTCAATCCCTCGTGGGGGAACTAAGAGCCCACATGCCATGTGCTGTGTGGCCCGAAAAACGAGAAAAAGAAAGAAAAGGGAAGCCATGTGAAGAAAAACTCCTTTTGCTACTGACCTCTTGGCTTCCTATTCTGTATTCTGCCATGTGAAAACGTACTGCTGGGAGAGGTGGCGACTTTGGGCCAGCCACAAGGGAAGGCATCACCAGCACACAGTCAGGAGAGCCCAAGATTCGAAGGAGCCCAGCCACTAACACTGGTCTGCCTCCACTCCCAGGTAAACACAAAAGGCCTCTAAGGCACGTTAGCGGAGGTTTTGGTTTTTGTTCTCGTTTTTGCAGCTGAAATGCACTTAAAACTTAGCTTCGGGTACTGAATTTTAAAAAAGGAAAATCATCATGGGGACTCTACAATAAAAGCATCAGTAAGTAAAGGGGGAACATTTATACATAAATAAATGACTGAAGAATGTGCATATAAGACACTGTTAACAGGAACTCTCTTGGGGAGGAGGGAATCCAGGGTGTGGGAGACAGGGAGTGAAGGAATCACTATTTTTAATTTGGGATCTTTGCGTAAGACTTGGATTTTCTTGCTTTTCTGTTGCTGTTGTTGTTGTTGTTTTTAAGCTGTGCAATGATATAATGGGAACACTTCTCTTTCTTCCACATCATTTTCTGTATCAGACACACCCAAAAATAAACAGAAATGTTATTTCTGACATGTCTAGAGAACTGAGCCTTTCCCCTCCTCCAGGGAGGAAAGCAGAGGAGCTAATGTTGAGCAATCCACTCTCACCCTCTTGACACTCAGGCTTCACTAAAGAGCTCACAGATGGACCATTTCTGGCGCTAGCAGCCACTTAGGGCAAGTGTCAACAAGAACGACAGCCCCACTGGGGCACACATAGTCTTCAGCCCACAGATCACAAAGGTCAAAGGTCAGTCTGATTTGCAGTCACATGTAAAACCTCTGCAAAACAAATCCAAGGGTTCCAGGACTTGGTTTAAGACTTATAAGAGAATTCTGCGTTCATGAGTATTGTAACCATGGGCCACTGTAACTAAACACTGGTGTCACACACTAGGAAGCAAGTTAATACATATAATTAAAAAACTTCTCAACTAGGAAATACAAAAATTTTTCAAATCAAAATATACATAGATAGGTGTTGATTCCAGCCTAGTTGCAACAACTGAGACTTCCTCTGCTTAGGCTTCTTATTCAGTCGCCTCATTTCAGAGACAGAAAAACTTAGGCAGAAGCTGAGTAACTCGAGGTCATGGAGACAGCGGGTTGCAGAGTCAAGAGCAGAGGTGATAAGAATGAAACAGGAAGAGGGCAATAGCAAGTGCCTATTTGTACAAGGGCGCTAAAGCCAGGCACAGGCTTCCCAGGACAGCACCCAGAAAACAGACAGGGATTACCTTAGTTCTGTGGTTCTCTGTGTTGAGCCCCTCATACAGAGATTTGTTGAAAGATATTTCACCAAGGATCTGCAGCTCAGTCACATCTCTTAGTAACTATAAGATGGGGGAGAAAAAAAAAGAAACATATTTTAGACATGGACCTACGTTTTTCGCGGGGGGGAGGGGAGTTAACTTTAAATTGGAGTATAGTTGATTTAAAATAGACTTCTAAAAAAAAAATGGACTTACAATTCCTGGACAGCATCATTCCTTACGTTTCTGTTTTTTTGGGATCTTAGTTCCCTGACCAGGGATCGAACCTATACCCCCTGCACTGGAGGGCAAAATCTTACCAACTGGACTGCCAGGGAAACCGCCCCTCCCCTCTCCTCTTTCCCTTTAAATGTGTTCCTTCTCCAGTATTCCTCAAGTCTAAAGAATGGCCTCAGCAACCACTAAGCTTCCCAAGCCAGAAACCTAGTTAAACCTCAACTTCTTTTCCCTTACCCTTTACCTCACACCACACTCCCATCCCCAAGTCAGTTCTTAACGATTCTTTTCTTTTTTCAGTCTCTCTGAACACCTGTCCCTTTTCCTCCATTCTCACTGCTACTTCTTCAGCTCACATCCCATCATTCTCACCTGGATCATCACAAGATGTTAAACTTGACTTTAGCTCCTACTTTTGAATGAGTGATCAGGGAAAGTCTCGCTAAGAAGGTAACGTGTGAATTAAATATAAGAAAAAAGCACACACATGAAGATATACGAGAAAAGCTGTCTTATGCAGAAGGAACAGCAAGTACAAAGGTCCAGTGGCTAGAACAATATCAGCAAGCTAGAGTCTAAGCAGCAGGGAAGACGAAAGTATTAGGAGACGGAGGAGAAAGCGGAATCCAGATCATAGGATGCCTGGGACACCACTCAAAAAGACAAATTATAGTCTAAGTGTATACAATTTTTTTTTAAAGCAGATAAGTGGTATATTGTTTGCTTTTTAAAAACAGCTGTTCCATGAAGAATGTCAGTGAAGGGCATGGCAAAAGCACAAGCAAGAAAAGCAGAGAGGAGGCTACGGCAGTGAATCCAGCAAGAGGTGGTGACCTGAACAACAGCAGCAGTGGAGACACACAGAAGTGAATGGATTTAGAATATATCTGGGGGTGGGTAGAATGATAGAGTTTGCTGCTGGAACAGATAAGCGGATGTAAGAAAAAGGATCGGACTTCTCTGGTGGTCCAGTGGCTAAGACTCAGAGCTCCCAATGCAGGGAACATGGGTTGGATCCCTGGTGAGGGAACTAGATCCTGCGAGCCACAACTAAGACCTGGCGCAGCCAAATAAGTAAATAAATATTTAAAAAAAAAAATTAAGGAAAAGGAGTCGCCACAAGGAATTCCTAGAATCCCTAGTAAGTCAGCAGTGTAAGGGTATCCCAGATGGCTCAGAGGTAAAGAATCCGCCTGCCAACGCTGGAGCAGCAGGAGATGCGTGTTCCATCCCTGGTTCGTGAAGATCCCCTGGAGGAGCAAATGGCAACCCACTCCAGTATTCTTGTCAGGATAATCCGATGGACAGAGGAGCCTGGTGGGCTGCAGTCCGCCGGAACGCAGAGTCGGACACCCCTGAGCACGCAAGCAACTGCTAAGTTACCCTAGTTAGTTACCCTGAGAGAGTGAGGAAGCAACAGGCTGGAGCAGAAGGTGGATCAACAGTCCTGTTTTGGACACGTTATATTTGGAGATGCTATTAATATTATCGTTTCCAGGGAAGATTCCCGAGAAACGAGATTAATCAAATCCTAAGTACCTGCTTTGGCTGATTCAAGGAGAGCTCTGCAGCCACGGTTACATTTTCTTTATCCGAGGTGACCTTACAGCTCACTGAATGCCATTCTTCCACAAGCTGAAAGAGGATGGGTGTTAATTAGCACGATCTATTTATGGGGTGGGAAAGCTGGGAATTTTAACACTTAGCACACAGACAACCTCAAGGTCGAGGAATAAAGGGTGTGAGCAGTTTCTGCCTTCATTTGGTTCCAGCAAAGCCGCAACCCTAGCAAAAGTGAGCCGGTGAAGAGGCTAAGGGGCGCCTCAGGAACGTTCGGGCTGTGCTTTCAGGGGAAACCTCGCCAAGTACAATCCCGGCGTCTCACGGCACCCGCTTCAGGCCCTCCTCTCTCCCCCATGACCCCCTCCCTCCGGTCTTTGGGATGACTGCGCTCACCTGAACCAGATCGCTCCCACAAACTCGCTCGTGAGTCTGAGTGCACACGGTGTGGGCCTGAAACGACAACCACCCCAGTCCATCGCTGCAACACGACGAAAAAGCCAAACCACCATAGTTACCCGCCCCCTCCCACTTCTCGCGAGATCCGTCGTAATTGCGCGGACGGCCGGGCGCTAGGACCCGGCGGGCAGGCGCGTCCGCGTCTGGAGGAAGTCTCGCGGTGCTGTTAGCATTTGAACTGCATGGCGGGTGCCGGCCATGGCGGCGTCACTCCCGCTACCCGCGAGTGGGCTCTTCCGAACGTACGGGGCAGCCGGCGGCGGGAGGCCGCGGCGGCGGCCGGGCCTGGCAGCCGTACAGTGGTTCCCGCCGCAGGACCGGAAGCGTTTCTTCAGCAGCAGTAGCAGTGACGCCAGCAGTGGCGGCCCCTCGCAGTCTGCCGTCTCCGACGATCCTGACGACCCCGACTTCCCCGGCAGCCCGGTGGGTCAGCAGCGGAAGCGCGCTGGCGCCCGACTCGCCAAGGACCGGCCGAGTCAGATCGCGACCCCGAGACGCCTGAGGCTGCGATCGCGGTGCCCGCGGAAGTGCAGCACCCCCTGCGGCCCGCTAGGACCGCCGTCCTTTCCCAACGGCAACCCGGGCTGCCTGAGCCCGGACCTCAGTGTGTGCGGCCAGCCCAGGGACGGCGGCGAGCTGGGCACCAGTGCCTCCCTGTTCAGCTCTCTGGCCTCTCCCGCCCCCGGGTTCCCTGCGCCAGAAGACAGCATCTGTACCGACCCTTCCACCTTTCTGGATGCAGCCTCAGAAGCTCCGAGCAACTTCCACCTCCCAGAAGCCTCCCTGGACCAGGCACCCCTCCCCTGTTCCCAGGACGCAGCGACAGGAGGAAGCAGGCTCACCAAGTTGGCCCACCAAGCCCAGGCCAGCCTCAGGTCAGCTCTCTTTAGCTTTTTGGACTCAGGAAATCCTGAGGATTCCGAGCTTAGGACAGATGGGAAGAATTTGCAGGAGTTCTGCCATGACAGGGAACTGGTGGAGAGGAGGCAGGAGAGCCCAGGTTTATCAGGCAGGGGTAAGAAGAGGGCCACAGACCAGGACTCTTGTCGAGAGATTGAATCTCAAGGGTCTGTCCATATAGAATACGAGGAGGCCCGTGGGTGCAAGGCTGGAATCGCACCTGGGAAAAACAACTGGCCTGAGAGAACCAGGCTAAGCCGAAAAAGGAAGCATCAAGGGAGAGCAGAAACCTCCCTCCTCCATCACTGCCAGGTTACAAAAGGCCAAAAGATGGAAGACGGTTCATGTGTCACCCAGGACCTGGCTCGTTTACAGAATGCCTGCTCTTGGACCAAAACCAGAGCCTCCTTCAGTTTCCACAAGAAGAAGATCGTGACAGCTGTTTCTGAAGTGTGCAGCTGCATCACCCTGGCCAGTTCTCTGTCTGAGTCCCTCGTATCAGAATATTCACACCACCCTGTTCAGAACAGAACAAGCTGTGCTCTGTCCCCCCAGCACTCCTCCTCTATGTATTTGCTAACCCCCTTAAAGACACAGCAGGTCACAGACAAAAAGACATCTGATGCAGAAAAGCTTTATGGAGAATGCAATCAGGTGGGTCCCATCCCCTTCAGCGACTACCTCTCCAAAGAAAAACTGGAATGCTGTGAGAAGATTGGAGAAGGGGTGTTTGGTGAGGTGTTTCAAACAGTTGCTAACCACACACCTGTAGCCCTAAAAATCATTGCTATCGAAGGACAGGACTTAGTCAATGGAGCTCACCAGAAAACTTTTGAGGAAATCCTGCCAGAAATCATCATCTCCAAAGAGCTGAGCCTCTTGTCTGATGAGACATGCAACCGCACACAAGGCTTCATTGGGCTGAACTCGGTACACTGCGTTCAAGGATCTTACCCTCCCTTGCTCCTCCAAGCCTGGGATCACTATCACTCAACCAAAGGGTCTGCAAACAACCGGCCTGACTTTTTCGGGGAAGACCAGCTCTTCATCGTGCTGGAATTTGAGTTTGGAGGGATCGACCTAGAGCAAATGAGAAAGAAGCTGTCCTCCATTGCCACTGCCAAGAGCATTCTGCACCAGATCACTGCCTCCCTTGCCGTGGCTGAGGCCTCACTGCACTTTGAGCACCGAGACTTGCACTGGGGGAACGTGCTCTTAAAGAAGACCAGCCTCAAAGAGCTCCACTATACCCTCAATGGAAAGACAAGCTCCATCCCCACCCGAGGGCTGCAAGTCAACATCATCGACTACACCCTGTCCCGCTTGGAGCGGGATGGTATTGTGGTTTTCTGTGACATCTCCGGAGACGAGGACCTGTTTACGGGACAAGGCGACTACCAGTTTGAGATCTACAGGCTGATGAGGAAAGAAAACAACAACTGCTGGGGTGAATACCACCCTTATAACAACGTGCTCTGGCTACATTACCTCACAGATAAGATCCTGAATCAGATGACCTTCAAGTCCAAACATAACACCCCCGCCTTGAAGCGAATGAAGAAACAGATCCAGCATTTCTATCAGACTATGCTGAACTTCAGCTCTGCCACGGACCTGCTCTGCCAGCACAGTCTGTTTAAGTAAGCCGGGGGTACTGACCACCCGCAAAGGAAAGGGCGTGGAACTAGAATCCCCTGATTCAGTTTTTAATCTCTGTCCCCACAGCAGGGTGGGATTCCTGCTCTTAAAAGTTTCCAATCAGCTATTCAAACAAGAATTTTGTTTCCAAGTGGAAACTGACACGTTTAAACTTAACAAATATTCTTTAAAAATAAACTATATGTGAGAACATCATTTACAACTGAAAAGCCCTTTTTCTGTCAGCAGACTTCATTTTGTAAATTCCTTTCCACAGTTTCCTTTTTGAACCTCGACACTTTATGTAGCCTGGACATAAAAGAAGAAAATCAGGAACACCCAAGGCCTTAGCTGTCATACTGCTAAGAGCCTGTTGCTGTAGGTGTCATAAGGCTGGTTTTGGGAACCACACTACAAATGAGTCAACTAAGACCAAAGACGCTGTACCACAGCAGAGTCCCAGGCGTACAGACTGGGAGACAAGAGGGAAAGAAGAAGGTAGACAGTTTATAGGAAGAAGGGCCACGTGTTTATCAATCTTATTTGCCAATCACAGAAAAGCAGAATTTATCCATGATTTTCAAAGGGAAAATAAATGTCTCCGTGGCTACTAAAAAGGTTGAATTTTGTTTACTTTTTTCATCAAGGGAAGAAAAATTGAAATGTCAGTTTGGGGTGAGTAGTTAATATTCCTTATGAATATGACTTGGGTAATTTACTTCTAAAATGTGTTCCCAGGTTAACTCATCTTTTTTCTATTTCTTTTTCTAGAGTTCTAGTTTTTATACCTTTGAGAATCCATAGCCACTCTGGAAAGAGATGTGATACAGAACCACCTCTATGTACCTGAGTCTTGGTCAGGTTCATCACTGTTAGGAACTGGAAACCTTGTAATTTAACTGGAACACAAATTTGCAACTGGAACTCAGCTCCAAAGAGGTTCTCCCCATGTATCTACAAGATAAAATACAAGCAGAAAGTCACGGCTGGTGTTGTTTTGCCGCCTGTTGGCTTTGCAATGATGAGCAGAGCACTTACGTTGAAGAGGAACTCTTTGTGGTGGGAAGACCCCTGGCTTGTGTTCATGTACATCACTGAGGGTCTGCAGTTGAGAGGACATGGGTTAGGCCTCAGGGCCCCTTTCTCATTTTAAATAAACTCAGTGCTATCAATTGAACACACTACAAGGGCCCCTGATTTCTTAAGAGAGATCAAAGTTGAATAGCAAAATGTTGAGCAGTGGTGGGGCAGTTGGGATCAGGTTAGAATATTTGAATTCAGTCCCTTCAGGCTGGTTCTGTATCTGATTATCATTCCTCAGGGGGGCCTTACTTTTTGTCTTCCTTTCTTCCTAATCCCTTAAGTCCTCCCTTCCTTCCTTAGCATCCCATCAGTTCCCTTTGGTATCAAGACCTGTTGGCACTGTTCCTTCTTTGATTACAGCCACAGGGTTTCTAGGACCTAACAGTTAGTGCCCTAGAGATCGGTGGGAGCCTGGATTCTAAGCAGCCTCCTCTCAGGGAAAGGCAGTGCCCACATCCACCCTGACCACTAGACCCACCCACAAAAGAAAATGCCTGAAGCTATCCCGCAGGTGTGGGGCCCCCCGGAAGTACTTACTTGGGAAGAACCGCAATGAAGGCATGTTTGATTTGAAGGCTGTGAGTTTTATTGACCAAAGACCTTCTTTCATTGGAACTAGGAAATAAGAGTGTCAGTTTATAGCACCCCTGCTTTGTACACATGGCTGCTTCTTACCTTGGCTTCCCAGGATCACGGGGGTTAGATAGAAAAGACTCTTGGAGATAAACAGAGTGCAGAAGACTCTGCACTGGAAGACCAGACTTGGAGAAACACTGATTTTAAAAGGGTTTCTCCAGGACTTCTCTGCCAGTCCAGTGGTTAAGACTCTACACTCCCAATGCAGGGGGCACGGGTTCAATTCCTGGTCAGGGAACTAGAATCCTGCATGTTGCACAGTGTGGCAAAAAAGACAGCTTCTCAGCCTTGACAATATTGACATTTAGGGCCAGGAAAGTCTATGAATGGCTGTCCTGTATATTGTAGGATGTTAACATCCCAGGTCTCTACTCACTAGATGTCAGTAACACCCCCACCAAAGTCATGCCAACGAAAAATGCCTTCAGGCGCTGCCCCTGGGAGCAGAATCACCCCTGTTTGAGAACTTTACCAACTGTGTACCCTACCCCAAACATAGAGGTTTTGCAGAAGACAGAGCATCTCTGTGGTTAGATGAACCAAAATGAGCTCTCCAGTGCAAAACTCAAATCTACCAGACTATACCATAGTTTTACTTTGTCAATAAAGGAACATTTTAAATATCTCTCATAACAAGGCAAAGCCAGATCACTGCAGGGACACAGGTGCCTTCCTGGGGCTCCCTGAGGCTTCCCTTCTGGGGCAGTGAGGAGTCATAGCTCTGACGCACACGCGTGGGAGGGAGCCTTTTTGCAGGACCACAGCCCAGGCTCCCCTGACCCAGGCATGACTTACTTGGTGACCATCACAGTGATGTTGGCTGTCCTGTTTGGAAAGGCACTCTCCTCCAGCTGCCAAACTAACGAAAAGTTTGCCTAGTTAAACAAAAAAAGGTGGATTGATTCCCGTTTATTCCACTCACAATTCAAACTGCTTCCTACTAGCTAAACAGACCTGGAAAACGTAATTCAATACTCCATGCTTCTGTAGCACAGGATGCTTCGAGGTCCCATTATTCCACATAATACAGTGTCAAGATGGGGTGAGCAGGGCAGACAGCATTATTCCCCTTTCACAGCCAAGGAAGCTGCTTGAGAGGTCTCCCACAGCACAGAGATCATCAGTGGCAGGTCAAGGCCTCCCCTCAGGGCTAATAACCTTCCAGAACACCCCCAGCTTCACTCTGCTGTACAGGGGTGAGCCCACCTTGTCTCTGACTGTACCCTCGCCTCCACCGCTCCCTACTTCCAGAGCACACTGGGCAGCTTTACGCTCTGTTACAGATGACAGTATAGTCAAGGAAAGTATGGAAATTGCAACTGGGAGATTCTAATGAGCCTGGGAAGTAGAAAACACCAACCCTAGGGTAGTGAGAAGAGTCAGCTAATCAAAACAGATTCACAGGACTTCCTTGGTGGTCCAGTGGCTAAGACGCTGAGCTCCCAATGCAGGGGGCCGGGATTCCATCCCTGGTCAGGGAACTAGATCCCACGTGCCACAACTCAAAGATCCTGCATGCCACAACTAAGACCCAGAGCAGCCAAATAAATAGAAAAAAAAAAAAAGAAAAAGAAAGAAAAACAGACTCACAGATGACCTCTTGAGGATGGGGTGACCAATCTTGCACTTCATGACCAGGACAGAAGCAGTCGGCTTAGGGTCACCACACTGAATGTCTGGAGAAGGAGGCTGTTAACACAAAAGACATGGTTTTGAAAAGGCAAAAAAAAAAAAAAGGTTCAGTTTCCTCACAACAACATGCCAGACACCCTGCCAGGAGCTGGGGATGCAAATAAACCAGACTTTGTCCTCGTCTCCACAAGTTGAGCAGAAGGGCTCGGTACTAGATGGCTGAAGAATTTAAACGCAAGGCCTCAGGAGGGGTCCTGTGAGAGCGGCACAGACACAAGCAGCGGAGAAAGATGAGGTCCAACCAGGAGGAATCAGTCTTCCTGGGGAGGGAGGCGTTTGAACTGCACCTTGGCCCAGTGGAAGGCCCCCTGCATTGCCACGCAGCCTTTTTCAGCCATGGTTCCTCATCTGGACCAATGGATATGGAAAATGAGTGGCCACTGTTTTCTTAAGGGTCTAGTTCCATTCTAGATGCTTAGAGGATTGTGGCATGTAATGGATGCTGTCCTAGCTCAAACAGCCTCAGACCACCAGGGACACACCCATAATAAGACAGAGCCAGGTTTGTTGAGAGGAAAACTGCACTGTAGTGTATCTCACCAAATAAAGGAAAAGATAGTTATTAAAGGGTTCTGGGGAAAGAGTTTGGGGAACTATAAACAAAGCAGTGTCTTATAGGCTCAAAATAAAGCAGGGATGGGACTTCCCTCATGGTCTAGTGGTTAAGACTTCGCCTTCCAATTCAGGGGGTGCAGGTTTGATCCCTGGTCAGGGAGCCAAGATCCCACATCCCTTGCAGCCAAACAACCAAAACATAAAACAGAAGCACTATTGCAACAAATTCCATAAAGACTTTAAAAATGGTCCACGTGAAAAAAAAGAAAATACTTAAACAAACAAACGAAAAAGCCAGGGCTATGTGTAAAAGGGCCACTCAACATCAATTCTGGGCTGCCAAGTGGACCCAAAGACCCACTTTCTTGGAAACTATTCAGGTGAATGTGAAAAGCTGTGTGGAGAAACATTTTTATCTGAAGTTTCAAGTCTCAGATGGAAAATGAGAATGCTTCTCTTTGTCAAAACAGTTTAGATTCTCCAGGCAACAGTAAGATGGTTTCATAATTACAGATATAACTTCAAACCCCAAAGTTTCTGATTGCCAGTGATTTTAGAGAGCAAAATTTCTCAGTGTTACAATATTTTACAGCTGCTGGGTGTCCTTGGGAGAAATACTGTTTTCTGGTATCTTACAGCTGGCTTTGAGTCTGCGCTCCCAGGCTGATGAAAGGCGGAACAGATTTTTACTTTCCAGTCAAGATAATTTATTATAGATTATTTCTCTATCAGAACTCTAGGTAAGAAAGGCTGCAGGCAGAAGGAGTGATTGGGCAGCAAAATAGCACCATTGATGTTTAAGGCAGAGAATGATATGACTGGATCCATGGCTTATTGTTGGATTAGAGGGGATTTGTCTAGTTAATAATTATTGATTGAATGGATGAGGATGCGGCAGGAGGCAGAGTTAGGAGGTTTCCATAACCAAGCAGAGATGCAGGAAGGGAAAGTCATGAGCCACGTGGTTCCAAAACTGCTGTCATAGTTACCTTCTGTATCCTCTTAAACTGCAGGTTTCTGGGGAAATTCAAAGTCACGCTCGTCATGTAGGAATCTTCCCCAGAGTTAGTCAGGCTAATGTTCATGGTCAGCTCCTTTGTGAGACCCACCACCAATTCCTGCCTGCACAGGGTAGGCAAAGAGATAAATGTTACCAGTTTATTTAATCTGTGAAAACCTCAGTGCAATGCAACAGCACCTTCTTAACTTCTTAGATAATATTGCCTAAAGGATACATTTAGCCTAGATCTTCCCCACAACAGAAACAAGCACCTGGACTACCATACCCACCTCAGTTGCTGTGTGACATGACCATTTATTTAGTGTTTGCTGTGTGTTGGGGACTGTGTTAAATGTTTCACACTCTCTGCTAATCCTGGTGATAACTCTGTGAAATTGTATGGTTACTCTCGGTGCTGCAGTGACGGGAACAGAAGCCAGGGGAGGCTCGCTAACTTGCCTGAGGTCCCACAGCCCCGAAAGAGAGTTGGGAGAATCAAATCTAAATCCTCTTTCTACCACCAACTCACTGTGACCCCAGGCAATGTACTTTGAGACACAGATTTATCCATTTCACGTACATTTATGGGGGACTTTGTGCCAGACACCCCACCCAACGCAGGAGAAACCATGCGGGGGACAGACGCTGCCCCCACCCCTGCCTTGGCCTGAGCTTTCCCATCACAAAACCACCCCAGCCCTTCCAGATTACAGGTTGTGAGCTAAGACATGAGTCTGTTCAGCATGGAGAAGAGAAGATGTGGGGACGGGTGAGGGCTTGCTTCACAATGAGGCACCGTGGGGTCTCGGAGTGCACAACCACTCTCAGTAATTGAGACCTACAGGGAAACACATTGACAACACGAGCTTTCTAACCATCTGAAAGGTCTTAAAATAGAATGTGCTGCTCTGGGGAGTAATGTGACCTGTGTCTTATTGAGTCATTTTTGTTTTTTATCACAGCCAAGAGGAGGATAGTGGGCAGTGACAGAGCCTGTGTGCGGATCCATCTGGGAGATGACACAGGCCTGAAATAAGACAGCAGCAGCGGCGATGGGCTGGCGTGCTGCGGTTCATGGGGTCGCAAAGAGTCGGACACGGCTGAGCGACTGAGCTAACTAACTAAGTGGTGATGGGGAGGGTGATAAGGCCATGCTTACAAGCAGAGCTCAAAAGAGACAGGAGCTGGGGACTCCCCTGCCAGTTCAGTGGTTAAAGCTCGGTGCCTCCAGTGCAGAGGGTGTTGGTTCGATCCCTCATCAGGGAACTAGATCCTACATGCCATGAGCATGGCCAAAAACTAAAAAACTTTTTTTAAAAAAAAGAGAGTCGAGGATGTGTCCTGAGTTTCTGTTTCAGAGTTTCCAGCCTGGATGACCCAGTGGGGCTGGCTGTGATGGAGAGGACACAGCGGGAGACCAGGGGATGGAAACTGACCAGATGAGTTCAGTCTGGGACGTGATGAAAAGCGCTCAGAGGACAGGAAGGCAGGGACACTGAAATGCCAGTTGGGTGTCCTGTCTCAGAGCCCAACAGAGAGATCTGAGAATCACTGGAATATGTACAGGGATTCTTAACTCGAGGTCCATGGACAGTTTCAGAGTTCCCTGAATGTAAACGCTTTATGTTTGCAAGTGTGATCTTCTAAAGACAAGTGTCTGTAGTTTACCTTCGATTCTTCAGGAGATTAACGTCCACAAAAAAGGTCAAACCACTGAGGCATTTGGATGCTAAGGATTAGGCTCAATACTTTGGAAAAAAAGGCGAGACTGCCAGCTGTGGACACTAGGGGGTGATGTAGGCCAGCTGTTTCACAGTCTATTCCACAAGGACGTGGCTGGGAGGGCTTTAGGGGCTGTAATGAATTCCCAGTTAGAAACAAGTCTTCCTGTTAGGCTGGATTCCAAAGCACTCAAAAGCCTTGACTTGGCTCCTCCATGACTGAGATGGCCAAAGCTAAGCTATCTGCATCTGAAAACACAAGCCCTGCAAATGTCTATGGAAAGGTTTCTCAGGACTCAGAACAGAGCTCTTCTTCAGAGATGCCAACTCAGCCAACCGGCCATCAGTGCCATGTTCCGCACACAGCACTAGGTGTGCGGGGAAAGAGCATTTTAAGACCACCACACGTCCAAAACCAAACTCATGCAACCCACTCCAGTATTCATGCCTGGGGAATCCCATGGACGGAGGAGCCTGGCGGGCCACAGTCCATGGGGTTGCAAAAGAATCAGACACGACTTAGCAAAACAACAGCAAATCATAATAACAACAGAAACGATAGACAATTACAAAGGAAATGGGAAGGAAATCCAAAAAAGAGGAAATACGTGTATATGTATAGCTGAGTCACTTTGCTGTACAGTAGAAACTAACACAACAATATATGGAAACTATACTCCAATAAAAATAAATTTTAAAAAATTACCAAGCTCATGACCTCTCTTTCCCACCTTGCCTTCCAAACCCATTCTTCCGAAAGCTTTCCCAATTCAGTTCTTGGCATCAGTATCGTTCTAGAATTCAGTGTGGTTCAACAGAACTTCTGAAGTAATGGAAATGACCTATTATATATCTGTGCTGCTCAAAACCACTAGCCATTATGTGGGTACTGAGATGTGCCTAGGGCGACTAAGGAACTAAAATCCTCTTTAATTCATTTCAATTTAAATAACCACATGTGACCAGAGGCTATTGTGTTGGACAGCACAGTTCTGGATGCTCGGGCCGGAACCCTGAAAGACTTCTTAGACCCCTCTCTCACACTCCCCACATCCAATCTGTCATCCAATCCTGCGGGCTCTAACTTCAAAATATAGCCACCTTCATTGCTACCACTCTGGCCCAAGTCATATCATGTCTCACCCGAGTTATCACAATAGCTCCTTACTGTCGCCCCGTCTCCACCTCTGCTCCTACATCTACTCTCAACACAGCAGCAAGAATGATCCTACTGGGACTTCCCTGCTGGTCCAGTGGTTAAGAATCCACCTTCCAATGCAGGTGACATGGGTTTGACCCCTCGTCAGGGAACTAAGATCCCACATGGTGTGGGGGAATAGAGGGCCCTAGCGCAGCCACAAAGACAGCAGGGTGTAGGGGAGAACAGCCCCCCCGCCACCAACACACACAAAGAATGATCCTCTGAAAGGGCATGGTCACGGCATTCCTCTGACTTCCCGGCTCACAGTAAGAGTCCTCATGGAAATGGAGCCACATATGATTTTTCCTCCCCTCACATGGCAACATCGACTCAATGGACATGAGTTTGAGCAACCTCCAGGAGATAGTGAAGAACAAGGAAGCCTGGCATGCTTCAGTCCATGGGGTCGCAAAGAGACAGACAAGACTTAGCCACTGAATAACAACCCCCCTCCAATTCACTCTGGTGTCCTGGCCTCTTCCTCCCACCTCCAAGTGCCCAGCTCAGGGCACTGACAGGTGCTCTTCCTTCAGATACCCACAGAGTTCATTCCTCCACCTCGCTTCCATGAGCCTAAACATCACCTTCTCCATGAGCCCTTCCCGGACCACTCTATTTGAAACTGCAACCCCAACCGCATCCCTGGCACTTCCCTCCCACCTTCCCTGTCTTCTTTTTCTTCATAGTACATCTTTTCAACACAGTTGACTTACATATTATCTTCTCTCCCTAAGCAAAATTGTGAAAGTGAAAAAGGGGCTTCCCGTATCTCCCAGCACCTTGAGTTCTGGGCACAGAGGAGGTGCTTAATTCTGTAAGGAATTAAGTAATTTGGTAAAGCGTTGAGCCAGGGAAGAGGTTATCTCTAAGTGAAGGGGTCCTAGGAGTGAAGGACCCTGGGTTATGGAAAGAAATCTGGGTGTAAGCCCACCCAATGATCATGGGAGTCCACGCAGGCCTGCAACTACTGACTCTTCCCAAATTTATAACATAAGAATACAAATCTGTCTTGCCTCCCTCATTGGGTGGCTGGGGAAGCAATGATACAATTAGTGCAAAAGCCCTTTGTGGGCTGCAAGGGAAAGGAGGAAGCGAGTGATCCTGGTGAGGGGTTTGCCCTGTAAGCCTTCAGGAGGTGAGCTAACTGCAGAAACCATGACGACTGGATTCAACTCACTGAGAGATGGTGGTGGCCAACTGTAACTCCGCGACACAAAACAGCTTATTCTTGCAGTTCTTCTCATAGGGCAGCTGCAAGCAGAAGGAGAGGGGCAGGATCAGCCCAGGGACCCCGCCATCCCCCACGGCCTTGCTTCGTGATCTTCTCCCTAGCACATGTGTGTCCCTTCCGCTGACTCTGAGAAGTGTAGGTGAAGCTGACGGGCTGAAATTGTGTCCACATGGCTGTGAGAGGTGTGACTACGCTATACCTTGATTTGTCAGGCATGGGGGTGTGCTTGGTCCTACAACACAGGTACCATGCGTCAGGCCACTGGCCAAGGTCAAAAAGAGGGTGACCTTTGTGAAATGGCAGAAGTAGCTGTCACTTGCATATTATGTTAATTAAGTAGCAACACTCAGAGCTCACTGCTCTGAACATTTAGGGGTGGGTGAAACCATATGAAGAAAAGCCTCCTTAGTCCTCTTAAGTAGAGCAGGAACAGCAGGGGACAAAGTGGGGGGGGGGGTACCTAACCAAATATTGTCAAGGTTCAGTCCCATGAGCTCTTCTACCCCCAGGGCTAGTCTTCTCTGTAGGTTAAATATTCCCCCTTGTCGTCTTGCCTACACCAAACAAATTCGGAAATCACAGTGGGCCCAAAAGGTCTGTGTAAGATTGACAAGTTCCAGCTCAGGTTGCAAAGTCACGTTTTCTAAAGGAGCAGGTCTATTTTTTATTATGAAGGAGACACAGCCAGCTCCCTACC
The DNA here is from genome assembly GCF_032405125.1 of Capricornis sumatraensis. Taxonomy (NCBI): domain Eukaryota; kingdom Metazoa; phylum Chordata; class Mammalia; order Artiodactyla; family Bovidae; genus Capricornis; species Capricornis sumatraensis. The sequence goes on from NC_091076.1 coordinate 74,751,781, forward strand.
TGGGGAATCACTGCATTTATCTTCCCAGCAGCCAGTGACCATCACAGTAGCTTTGTGCAAGGACTGTTTCCATGACTGGAGCTACAGTGAGAGCCCAGAGCAAGAAAGAAAATCTTCCACGGCCCAGAGAAGGGGGATGCAGATTGCAGAAGTCAGAGCTGGGGGCTCTATCTGACTGGGTCAGCAATTGAGGGCTTATGTTTGTTTGTTTGTTTTCCTTTTAATATATCCAGGCAGCTTGTTCTCTTTCAGCAGGATTAAAACATCCTAAGCTCCCAGCTAGAGCTCATTCTCTGGAAAAATCTATGTGCTTGCTGCCGCTGCTGCTCAGTGGTGCCCAACTATGTGGCCTCATGGCCTGTAGCCTGCCAGGCTCCTCTGTCCATGGGATTCTCCAGCAAGAATACCAGAGTGGGATGCTATTTCCTTCTCCAGGGGATCTTCCCAACCCAGGGACTGAACCCCCATCTCCTGCATGTCTTGCACTGGCAAGCAGATTCTTTGGCACTGTGCCGCCTGGGAAGCCCATCTCCGTGCCTACACACCAAATAATTTCCCCTCACCCATTTCCTCAGTGGGATAATTTTTTTTTTAATCTCTTTGCCAAGGCATCAAAGTAATTATTGATTAAGATAAGAATCCTGAATGGATGTTAAACAGGATACATCATGGGTCAGCAGGTAAGGAATCTGCCTATAATACAAAAGGCATAGGAGATGTAGGTTCCTGATCCCTGGGTCAGAAAGATCCCCTGGAGGAGGGCATGGCAACCCACTCCAGCATTCTTATCTGAAAAAATCCACGGACAGAGGCACCTGGCAGGCTATAGTCCATGGGGTCATGAAGCGTAGGACACGACTGAGTGACTAAGCACACGCAAATGTAATCTCAAAGCATCTCCTCATAATATACTTATTAATTACAAAGGGAACTAGCCCCAGCATGACTTTCTGTGTACAGGGCAGGTGGGCTCCAGTCCAGTCCCCACACAGGCCTTCCGCCACACCATAATCAGAGACCTGTGCCAAGTATCCATATGCTTCATTAAATATGTAGCAGGCACCTTTTGTGAACAGAAAAGAACCAGCCTTGGGAGTCATTTGGAGACCTGTATTACCCACCAGTGAGGTCCTGGGCAAATTAACACCATCTCAGGAACTCTATTATCCCCATCTGTGCAGGGAGGGTCCCAAACGTTGTCTGAAGACCCTCCCAACTTTAATATTCTTTGAAGATAAGGGAGCAGGGACTTTTACAGGGGTAGCACCTGGGAGAGTCTGGTCCTAGCCAAGTCACCTGGAAGATGGCGGAGGGCTCAGCATAGAAGTCCAGGATTGGTTGGGGTTGGTCCATCCGGCCTTCAGGGGACTGGAGGTGGTAGCTGACCTTGACAGTGATGTTGGAGAAGCAGTCCTCCTGACACAGCTGCACAGTCTCCAAGGAATGTGAGGTTGGAGTTGGATGTGGGGGAGAAGATGACAAAAAGAATACTTTTAACTTTGATGTGGTCACAATATTAAAGAATGAAAGGGGTTAAGCTAGGAGTCCTAAGCGTCTTCCAAGTAAGCCAGGCTGCCAAGAGCATTGGGAAAACCTCCCTTGATCTGCCACGGCCTCAGGCCTCCTAACTCCTTCTGGTTCCTGCCTCAGTCACAGAGGGGTTCTGGCCAGTAGGAGTTAAATGCCAGCTTGGACTTAGAGGACAAAGGGGAGCCAAGAAGAGGAAGAGTTGTGGTCTCAGCTCTGTTAACAAAGATCTTTCTTGAAGCGGCACAGAGGACATATTGCTGCTGCTAAGTTGCTTCAGTCGTGTCCAACTATGTGCGATCCCATAGACGGCTCCTCCATCCCTGGGATTCTCTAGGCAAGAATACTGGAGTGGGTTGCCATTTCCTTCTCCAACGCATGAAAGTGAAAAGTCAAAGTGAAGTCGCTCAGTTGTGTCCGACACTTCATGACCCCATGGACTGCAGCCTTACCAGGCTCCTTCGTCCATGGGATTTTCCAGGCAAGAGTACTGGAGTGGGGTGCCATTGCCTTCTCCAGAGGACATATTAGAAAAACAAAAACTGTAGACCAGAACTTCCCTGGAGGTCCCGTGGTTAAGACTCCATGCCTCCAATACAAGGGTCATGGGTTCAGTCCCTGGTGGGGGGACAGCCAAAACAAATGAACAAAAGAACCCTGAAGACCAGGAGATGGCCTGGGATGCCACTTGCCATTCTCTTTGTTTATTGAGACTTTTTGCCAGGTGGGAGCTTTGAACACCTAACAGGTGAGCAAGCGTCTTGGCTGGAAAAGGTAGCTATGCTTATCTTTAGGGAAGCCACAGACTTACTGGAAGTCTTAATCCATTTAACAACCAAACAGATGTTAGAACAGATGTGTAGTCTGAAGCATAATTTATGCATTTATTGGAATACATGACTCTTTGAGGTCCACAGTTTGGGGTGCTGGCAGACTCGGAGTCCTGACAAATACATTTTTTTCATGTTTCTAGGCACCTTTGTCAGGAGTAAACTTTTGTAAATGACAACTTTTGTCTTTCTATTTCTACTTTGTCTCACTCAGGTTTTCTAACGTCGTCTCACATAAGGGCCTTCTGCCCCACTGTTGTTATCAGGTGGGGGAGGGAGCTCTGTTATTTCCAGTGTATTACCAAGAAAAATGGCAGCAATTAGAGGATTTCCCTTTTTGTCCAGTTTCTAGGAAACTCAGAGATTTACTTGGTGTTCAATCTCTGTAGATTGCTTTAAGTTGGTTTTCTGGTACCATAACCCCCATCTCGCACACCATCATGTGATTCTTGACCTATTATGATTGTTTTAGTTGCCTCATTTGTGTGTGTGGACCCCTGAACTTCACTCCATGCACCTCAGTTCTTTTCTCAACAATACAGACCCCCTCTGGGAACTTCCCTGGCAGTCCAGTGGTTAAGACTCCCAACCTTCACTGCAAGGGGCACAGGTTCGATCCCTGGTCAGGGAACTAAGATCCCACATGCCACATGGCACGGCCAAAATAAAATAAAATAGATAACCAACAAGGACCTACTGTATAGCACAGCACAGGGAACTCTGCTTAATATTCTGTAATAATCTAAATGGGAAAAGAACTTGAAAAAGAACAGATACGTGTGTGTGTATAACCGAATCATTTTGCTACACACCTGAAACTAAACAACACTGCTAATCAACTATGTGTGCACGCTCAGTCGTGTCCGGCTCTGTGCGGCCCCGTGAACTCTAGCTCCCAGGCTCCTCTGTCCCTGGGATTCTCCAGCAAGAATACTGGAGTGGGTTGCCACTTCCTTCTCCAGATCTTTCCGAAGACCCAGGGCTGGAACTCACATCTCCTGCATCTCCTGCATTGGCAGGCGGATTCTTTAATGCTGTGCTACCTGAGAAACCCCTGTTAGTCAGCTATACTCCAGTATAAAACAAAAATTAAAAAAAAAAAAAAGAAACAAAGCAACCTTAAAAAAAAAAAAAAAGACAGACCCCTCTGGACTCTTGGAAACTCCTCCACTCACATGTCCATCTGTAGGGATGAGCAAGAAGGACTCACAGAGACGGGGCCCCCTGCCCCACTCCCTAAGGGAGCTCTGATCCATCCTCTTATCTGAATGCTGCAGCCGTTTCCTCTGCTTCACCACATCCACGTCCAACGTGAAGTTCAGAGAGGTCTCACCAAGGCCTGGGAATGAAGATCAGATCTTTCTGATTGAGCCACGGAGGTCAAACTCCAGACTGAGGGCCCTCCCATGAGCCCATCCTGAGTGGAGTCCCCCACACAGGCACTTCCCCGAGTTTCTTCACTTCAAAGTTACTTTTTTCATGTCTTCTGTCCCCTGGTTAGGGTCCCTCAGTGCCCCAGACCCAAACCTGGGGCAGAACATCCCCAGGGCTAAGTCAGTCTTCCCTATGGGAAGAGGGCTTTTAGAGAGGAGGCTGGGATTGAGGGGGAAAATATTGAGGAGGAAAAGTTCAAGGAAGGGGGAGAGAGAGAGACCATACAGTAAAACCTGAGGCTAGCAGAGCTGGAAGAACCTTGTGGATTACCTGGGCCAACTCCCTAACTGTAGAGAAGGAAAACAGGGGCCCCAGCTACCCTGGTGGCTCAGTGGTAGAGAATCTGCCTGCCAGTGCAGGAGACAGGGGTTCAACCTCTGGTCCAGGAAGATCCCACGTGCTGTGGAGCAACTAAGCCTGTGTGGTACAACTACTGAGCCAAGTCTGAGTGCCCTAAAGCCTGGGCTCTGCAACAGGAGAAGCCCACAATGAGAAGGCCACACACCACAACTAGGGAATAGCCCCCACTCGCTGCAACTAGAGAAAACCCGCATGGCAACGAAGACCCAGCACAGCAAAAATATATAAAATAAATAAATATTAAACAAAACAAAATACCAGGCACGGAGAGTGAAGGACACCTGCCCAGTGTCACATGACCACCCAGCAGGTGCAGTTCAGGCTCTGTGGCCCGAACCTTCCAGCCTGCACAGCTGGAAATGACAGGGCTGCCCTTCTCTAATAACCAGACTTGATCCTGGACTCCTGCAGGAAAGCCAGGCTGCCTGGGAGCGCGCTTTCTGACCTGCAGGAAGTAGAGCGACTTCTCAGGGATGGTGACTGAGAGATGAAGCCCTGGGGACTGTTGCTGAGGGTTTGTGCTGGAGGAGACCTCTTGGGTTGGCAGGAAGTACCTGGGCTGTGAAAGTCATGCCTACCCTTTGCCTTCCAGAAGGTCTCCCAACCAGCACCAGCCAAGGGGGTGGGAAGGGAAGCCAGGCCTCCAGCAGATTATCCAATCCCCCTAGACTAGGGAGAAGGCAGAGGGAGGGAAGGGGAGAAGATGTGATCAGAGAGAAAGAGGAGAGGCACCTACACACACACACAGGCGTGGGCACAGCAGCTGGAGATGGAGAAGGGCCTGCCTTTTTCCAAGTCTTCTTTCAGAAACCCAACCCTTCAACCCGAGGACGGGATCCAATGCCCCTCTTCCCAAGAGGGTCAGAAAGACTCCTTCAGAATGTGGACTTAACAACAGGTCACCCTTTTCTGGGGCGGTTCCCATTAAACTGAACCTAAAGTCAAAGGAACACCAAAGATGTAGTGTTGGAAGAGACTCTTGAGAGTCCCTTGGACTGCAAGGAGATCAAACCAGTCAATCCTAAAGGAAATCAACCCTGAATATTCATTGGAAAGACTGACACTGAAGCTGAAACACCAATACTTTGGCCACCTGATGTGAAGGACTGACTCATTGGAAAAGACCCTGATGCCAGGAAAGATTGAGGGCAGGAGAAGAATAGGGCAGCAGTGGATGAGATGATTAGATAGAATCACCCAGTCAATGGACATGAATCTGAGCAAACTCTAGAAGAAGGTGAAGGACAGGGAAGCCTGGTGTGCTGCAGCCCATGGGGTCAAAAAGAGTCAGATACGACTTAGCGTCTGAACAACAACAAAGGTCAAAGGAACTAAAATCTAATAGAGAGATTTCATAACACCCCACCCCTACCCAGCCTTCTTTCTCTGTCCCCTCCCCCACTGATGCCAACAAAGAGTGACCAGAGCACTGGACAGGTCAGCTAGGCTGCCTGTTACCTGATTCAGCAGCTAGGGTTGCAGAGTTGATTTCAAAACACAAACACACATTCACGCTGCTGCTGAAGCCAATGGGCAGTGCCTTGGGAGTGAAGTTCATGGACACCTTCAGATGAACCACAGGTCTTGAGCTAAGTAAGACAGCAAAGGGGCACATGAGAAGTGACCGCAGGACTTCTGGATCAGTGTCTGGCTCTTTCATTCATTCAGTGAGTATTTACTGAACATCTCTCATACGCCAAGTGCTCTTCTGAGTCCTCAGAATATAGCAGAGAAAGAGACAAGCCTTGCTCTAGTAGGAAAACGGACAACTATCAAATTAACATGAAAAAACAGGAAAATCCTCTGTGCAGGAAAAGGTATGTTAAAAATAAAATAGGATAAGGTAATAGAGACTAGGGGCCACTGTGAAGTAGGTGCATTGTCATTCCCATTTATAGATGAGAAAACTGGAACTTAGAGATTCTGCCCAAGCACACACTTAAGTTCAAGCTTAGATTCAAACCCAGTTCGATGGAGCCGATGCTCTTAAACAGCGCACTCCCTCCCTCCCATCAGTGCCTGGTGTCTTCTTGGGGTCATTTAGGGTAGGGCAACGGGGTGAAGCTACTCAGAAGGCAGGGCAGACCCCTACCGGAGTACAGCCGCCCGGCCCAGCGCACCCACGGTGATGTCAGCAAGGCCATCGCCATTGAAATCTATGCCACCGGCCACCGAGGTGCCGAAGTACTGGAGTCCTGGGGCCACCGCCGAGGCTCTGATCCTCTGTGGGGGAGAAACACAGGATGTTAGGGAGAGAAGGGGTTTCCTTTCAGTTTTATTCAGTCAACAGATTGGTCCACTCCAGGGACACTGAGGCACTGGAAAGAAAAAGTAAGGTTCTCCCAGGGGAAATGGCATTTGAACAGAGGCTTGAAGGGGGTGGGGCATGACCGAGAGGGTAAGGAGGGCGGGGGGTGGGGAAACAGCCAGGGATCAGTGCAGTGGGAAAGGGGAGACCAGGCGCCAGGAGGCCTGATTTGGGGCTGGGGGGTGTCTACAGAATTACACTTCAGAACCCCACTGCAGACTCAGGGTGGAAGATGAGGCAGGAGTCAGGGTGTAGTGATGGGGATGGAGAGGAGGGCTGGATTTGGAAGATGGTAAGATCTTCAGGACGCAGAGGCTGACAGGCTGAGCTGGGGGTCTGTGATTAGTCCAGGGTTCTGCTGTGAGCGGTGGAGGGATGGGGCCCAGAGGAGCAGCAGGGAAGAGGGTGCTTTCCGCGGGGCATCCTGGGAGTGAGATGCTGGAGGCCATTCAGGGGAGGGGCGCAGGAGCAGCTGGACACACAGGACTGAAGCTCAGAGAGACGCTGCAGCTGGAGGTGGGTGGCAGCGCCCATAAAAGATACGGTGTGGAATTCGGCAATGGAGTCCAGGGGGATGAGGGTTATGCAGTGGGGTGGGGCGGGGGGCCGCGTGGGGACAGGAGCCAGAGAAGGGACACAGAGAGAGAGGAAAGAGGATCCGGGGCAGGTCCAAGGTCAGGAATGCCAAAGAAGGAGACAGTCATAGGTCAGGAAAGAGGGTGGATATTGCCACAGCCTCTAGCCCCACTGGAAGGATGTGGAGGTGAGGACCTCCCAGTGACTTCTGTCCCCCAGGGGCCCTCTCAAGCCCCTGGGAACTGCCTGACACTTAGGACTGGAGCTAGCTCGGGTCTCAGGCCCTCGTATCTGGGGAAGATCAAAAGTGCCAGAGTAAAGGCAAGAGGTCACCTGTGGCTGGTTGGCAGAGAGGTCAGCCAGCTGGTTGGTAGAGCGTCCATTGTAGATGTACACACTGCCGAAGCCTGCACCATTGTCTCCCTCAAAGTCCTCCAAGGGGGCCCCAATGGCCACGTCTGTGAGCTCATCCTGACTGATATCCCCCACTGTTGCCATGGCAAAGCCAAATCGGGCATAAGTTAGCCTGGGGTGCCCACTCAGCATGCGTGCCAAGGAGAAGGAGCCATCCTGTAAGGCAGAGAGGCAGCTCAGCCCTCAAGACGAAGAGGCAGTGAGGTCCTGCCCCACTGTCACTCCGGGAGGCAGGCTCAAAGACTCATTAATTCTGACTCTCCAGCCGGGAGTCTGAGGCTCAGAAAAGGCAAGAGACCTTCTCAAGTTTACATAGTGAGTGACTGATGAAGCTGGGGTCCTGCTGCCTTGCAGTCCAGGACCCAGAGCTGCACCCCTCGCTCCCACAATTGGGGTACTACACTGGCGATCAGGAGGCCTGGCTTCTTGGCTTGGCTCCATCACACACTGGCTCTGTAAACCGGGGAAAGTCTTAAACATCACTGAGCCTCAGCTTCCTCATCTGTAAAATGGGAGTAACAGCCACCTCCCACAGTTACTGTGAGAAACAAATGAGATTACAGATAAAACATACCTTGTCAACTGTGCAGCTATGTGGAATCTCACCATCATCAACATGAGATGGTAGGGTGGGGAAAGTAAGAAAGAGGGGGCGGGGAGCAGCCGCCCCACCAGGCTGCCATCCACCCTGAGCTCCCCATCACCACCCTCCCGTGCCAGGCGGGGCTGGGGCACCTCCAGCCTCTGTCACCTCAGCCCCAGATCTCTAACCTGCTTGTTCACACGGTACATGTAGACTCTGCCCTCCTCTCCTTGAATGTGGTAAAACGGGGCCGCCACCAGCAGCAAGTCTGTGATGCCATCCATGTCAACATCCACAGGGCACAGCTCAGAGCCAAAATAGGACCCCAACTACAGGCCAGGGGAATTGCAGCTCACGGGGAGTGCCAGGGACCCCCCACCCCCACTGCCACCACCACCACCAGCCCCCTCGGCCAGGCTAGACCCCTGCTCATGTTCTTCCTGGACCATCCGATTTGGGTCAGACCAGGTCAGTATGTTCTCCAGAATAACATAGGAGGCTGGGTGAACGGCTGGATCCCCCAAGATGGGGAAAACCAGCTGGCACTCAGGCACACAGAGCCGGGGCCAAGGCTGAGTTCTGCTCAGACACGGTCCCCCACCCTCTGTGTGCCCTGGAGCCCACTCCTTTCCCTCTGGGGTCTCTGGATCCCCATCTATAATAATGGTGCGGGAGAGGGGGCGCGTTCCTTTTCTAACAGGTACCTGCTCGCCCTCCAGCACTGGCATGAAGTTGTTGGTCTCTCTGCCCACCTTCTGGAGCTCAAACACAGCCCCCCGCTGCTTGTGCCGTGGGGCCCCCGCCACAAAGGAGAGGCCACGGGCCTTGTGCAGCACGGCCACCGAGTAACCTGCCAGGTGGGGTGGTGGAATTGTGATCAGGACCTCCCGCTGGGCCATTCTTTTTCTCCTCCACCTTCCCAGTCAGGCCTTCCAAGTAGCTTGGGCAGCGGGGCAAAACTGGAAACACTATCTCATCCTCTTAAACAGCATCAGTGGTGGTTCCCACTTACCCATGTACTCCGCCACACAGAACTGATATACACACATTACCACACATATAGCTTCACTCAAAATGCTCTCCACACACATGCACCACCCACGCTCATCACAAACGCAATATATGAAGGCTGAGGACCGGGTGAAGGGTCACTCATCACTATTACTAATGGAGAGGCCCCGCCTCCCTAGGCAGCGGCCCAGGACCTGGCACTTTGGTACCAGCCTCAGCGTCCATCCCTCAGTCCACAACCAGGGCCCTCTCCAGCTAGGAATCCTACCACAGCCTGCGTCCCTACTCAGGCCCCGCCCCCACCCAGGCAGCCTCCAGGCCCCGCCCCTCACCCAGGTAGCCTCCGGGCCCCGCCCCTCACCCAGGCAGCCTCCGGGCCCCGCCCCTCACCCAGGCAGCCTCCGGGCCCCGCCCCTCCAGGCAGCCTCCGGGCCCCGCCCTCACCCAGGTAGCCATACTGCGCAGACTTGGTGTCCACTGCTGTCTGGTTCAGGAAGCTGCCATTACAGCTGTGTGTGTCATAGAGCAGTGCGCCCCCGGACCAATCAAAGGCCCCTACGGTTCCGAGCAGCACCTGCCCCTGCAGGGGAGGAGGGTTGGAGGCCATCTGAGCGGGAGGGACTCAGGGCCAGCCAACCTGACCGAAGGCCTATCTGCCAGCACAGCAAACCTTGCAGGGGACTGGGGGAGGAGCCGGTGGAGATCAGTGCCCACCGGCCCAGAAACGCTGGAGGAAGGTGAGAGGCAAACACTGGGTTCCGGCCTTGTACCCAGGACTCCACCAGGGCAGCTGTCCCTCCAGTACCAGCAGCCTCTGGCACAGAAATCCAACCTGGGGGGCCCAGATATTGAGTGTTTGAAAAGGGCGTGCGTGTGTATTCAGTCACATCAGACTCTTCCTGCGATCCTATGGACTGCAGCCCGCCAGGCTCCTCTGTCCATGGTATTTCTCAGGCAAGAATACTGAAGTGAGCTGCCACTTTCTATTCCAGGGGATCTTCCCAACTCAGGGATTGAACCCATGTCTCCTGCATTGGAGGCAGATTCTTTACCACTGAGCCACCTGGGAAGCCATGGTGGCTTCCACAAGTATGGCTCAGCAAAATGGGGCTTATCTCCCCCAGGGCTGCACACATCTGGACCTGGCACCCAAGGCCCACGTGTGCTGAGCGACATGCTAACCATGCTCCCACCAGACTCATGGACCGTGTCCTCACGGCCTGTATCCCAGCCCATCAGTGGGGAACAGGGCCTCTAGTGGGGAGAAGTAGGCGGCTTGGTGGGCAAACCCACCCAGGCCTGGGGGTTCCCAGTCTGTGTTAAGTGAGCCGCTTAACCCTTGAACACAGGACGGAATGACTCCCTGTTATAAACTGGGTCACCCTCTCCTTGACCGCACAGGCCCAGGTTAGGGTAAGTGCACAGGCCCAGGTTAGGGTAAGTCCTTTGTCCTAGAATGGCTCCTTTAGATGCCTCACTACAGGAGGACCCTGTAAGCCAGGTTGGGGCAGGGGAGACCCCGAGTTCCTAGGAGTCCCTGGGGCCCCTCCTCTGTGCTGAGCTTGCCAGGTGCTCAGTCAGTCACGTACCTTATCCAGGATCTGGGCGCTAAACCCAACCTGTGCCAGCTGGTAGTGGAGGGCATCTCCAACTGTGCCTGAAAGCCAAGAAGCCCAATGAGCCCACTGTGAGTTGAGGCAAAGGGAAAAACCAAGTCAGGGTGGAGATTGAGGGGCCTGCTTTAATAGCTGCTGGCAAAGTAGGCTGGGCTGTTCCCTCCCTCTTCCTGGGCCTCGGTTTCCTCATCTGTGAGCTCCTGGGAGCAGGAACCATTCCCCAGTCACCCTTCTTCCAGCACGGGAAAGAGCTTCTCATCAGAGCTTCACAGAACTTGGGAGTGCCGAGGATGGCTGAGACTATTGTTACCTTTTTATTTTGATTTTTTAAACTTTTTATTTTATATTGGGGGCTTCCCTGGTGACTCAGATGGTAAAGAATCCACCTGCAATGCAGGAGACCTGGGTTCAATCCTTGGGTCAGGAAGATTCCCCTGGAGAAGGGAATGGCTACCCACTCCAGTATTCTTGCCTGGAGAATTCCAAGGACAGAGGAGCCTGGCAGGCTACAGTCCATGGGGTCACAAAGAGTCGGACGCAACTGAGCAACTAACACTTTCATTTTATATTGGAGTATGGCCGATTAACAACGTTGTGATAGTTTCAGGTGGACAGTGAAGGAACTCAGCCATACATATACAAGTATCCATTCTCCTCCCCCAAACCCTCCTCCCATCCAGCTACCACATAACTTTCAGGAGAGTTCCATGTGCTATACAGTAAGTAGGTCCTTGTTGGTTATCCATTTTAAATATAGCTGTGTGTACCCGTCGATCCCAAACTCCCAACGGTTCCTTCCCCCCACCTTTCCCCCTGTCACTTGTTGCCTTTTTAGAGATGGAACAGCTGAGGCTCAGAGAGGTGAGGGGAGTTGCCAGAGTGCCACATGGAGAGAGGACAGGGATGGGGCTGGAGGGCGGGCCTTGGGCCTCCTGCTGAACTCTGAGGGGGCCACCACAGGGCGGCCTGAGCCCTGGAGCCTCACCTTCCATGCGAATGATGCTCTCCTGCAGTTTGCTCAGCAGCCCATCCAGAGCCATGTAGTTGGTCACCTTGAAGGCATGATCCTCATCGGGGTCCGAGGCGATCAGCTTCAGCTCATGGTACGCTTTACTTTTATTAAACGCTTCTCCCACCTGCGCAGAGGCCCCAGGTCAGTGGGCCAGCACCATGAGTGGTCTCAAGGCCCAGGGAGAGAGCTGAGCCCCTCCGTCTGGCCTTCAGGGCCCCCCATCACCTGCTTCCTTCTTTCCCTGTACCTTGCTTCCCCATACACTCTCCCTGAATGTTCCTGAACACACCAGGGCCCCCCACGCCCGCCCATGCCGTTTCCCGTGCCTGCAGTCCTTTCAGCCTTCCCCGGGCACTAGGTCAGTGGCTCCTCTTGTCCTCTGAGACTGGGCTCTGCACCAGCTCCTCCAGGAACTCTCCCTCCCGGGGGCTCCCAGGATATCCAGTGCTCTCCCCATAACTTCTGGGAGAGTCAGCTGTGACCACCAGTGGGAAATGAGCCATCTGGGGGAAGATCCTGAGTGGGGTTGGGGGTGTGGGGAGCATGGGACACAGGGGCTGAGAGAAGTTGGTGTTTGTGACTGGAGCAGGGTTTGGGTAAGCTGCTTTCTGATGCCCCTCAAGGAACCCTGACTCCTCACTGCCTCAGGCTATGCAGAGTCACGAGGAACCCCCAGCTCCTGGTTCTTACCCCAATGGCAAAGCGCTCAACACCACGCATCTTTGGGGAATTGATGACAGTTGTGAGGTTGAGGGGGTCCTGGAAGATTTCCCCATCGGTGAGCACCACCATGACCTTGGATGCCTTTGCTCTTGAGCCTTGGTTTGGTGTGAAGATGTTATCTCTAAGTCGGGGAGGGGAAAAGGGAGAGAGAACTTTGCCAGACGGTTGACTGAGCCCTGGGGAGGTTTTATTCACTGGCTTGTTTTAGGATCAAAGATTAAGGAGCCCTCCTGGGAGGACGGAGCCCCAAAGAGGGGTGGTGATGTCCCTGGGTACACAGCAGCACAGGTGCAGGAGGTAAGACTGCAGCGCAGGTGTTCCTACCCCTCACCTGCTCCCAACAGACAGGTGACACCAGAGGACAGCACTGGAGTCTATTCCTTGTGTGTATGTCAAACTAATAATGATGTTAATTACAGTGGCTAAGATTTACATAGCACGTATGCGCCAGCCACTGTGGTAAGAACCATAAATATTTTTTTTTTTTGGTTGCACCCTGTGGGATCTTAGTTCCCCAACTAGGGATCGAACCTATGCTCTCTGCATTGGAAGTGCACAGTCTTAACCACTGAACCAGCAGAGAAAACCTAGCACTCAACATATCTTAACCCATTTATCCTCAAAAATCCTGTAAGGCAAGTACAATTATTATTATTATTTGGCCACCCCTTGCAGCTTGTAGGATCTTAGTTCCCCGAACAGGGATTGAACCTGGACTTCAACGGTGAAAGTGCAGAATCCTAATCACTGGACCACCAGGGAATTCTCTATGATTCTCAATTTTAATGTGAGGCAGTTGAAGCACAAAGAAGTTAAACAGCTTGCCCAAAGTCTCACGAGTGCAAACTGGAGCTGGGATTGAAGCCAGGGAGCCTGCCCACTCACTCCTCTAGTAAGCACGGTGCCCTACTGCTGCTCACAGGAGTAATCTCTGGAAGAATTTTTGGAGGACTGTCCTGGGGTGTCATCCGTCAGCCAAGGCTGGATTGGAAGACCTCACAGTCCCCTTTTAGCCAAGGAAGAGCCTGAACCCTGACCCAGCCCTCTACATAGTCTGTCCAGCCACCTTCTCCAAGCAGGATGTCTCAGAGCCTCTGGGCAGGGTCCCAGGCTGGCAGTCAGTAGGTCTACAGATAACTCACAGGACGTGCTGCATGGCAGAGGCAGTCTTGGTGATTTTTCCCACTTGACTGATGTTCTTCACTCTGTCCAAGGAGGCTCTAATGTCTTGGCTGTCCAGAAGGTCAAGCTCGGTCTGGATGACTTCCCCATATTGCACCACGGCAAATCTGCACTGCAGGGCAGGGGCCAAGAGGGGAGGAGTTTGGCAGAGCTGCTCAAGGCCACCCCTACCACTTAGATGGCTCCCCCTGGAAGAAGTGGAAGAATCCACTCATTCCTCCTAGTCTCTGGGCAGGAGGAGATGCTCAGGCAGAGGGCAACCTCTAAGCCAGCAGGAGTGGAGAAAGGTGTGATAGCAATGGCTCCTGGTGAATCATAGGCTTCTCCTGAATCTACGTCCCTGTGTAGCCCCCTCTTCCACAATGACTCCAGGATAGGCTGTGGTGACTTGCTTTGGCCCATGGACCTCAGCAAATGTGATGCAATCAGAGGACTGGGAAGTGCTTGCCATGAAAGAGTTGGGCTGGGCTGCTGGAGACACATGGCCCAGAAAAGTGAAGGCAATTCAGGGGCCAGTCAAGCAGGTGTCTACATCTGCAGGAATTAACTCCAGGTAAGAACAGCAGAAGAACCACCCAGCTCAGCCCAAACTGAATAGCTGACCCACAGAAGGAGAGCAGATCCTTGGTGGATGTTTTGAAGCAGTTTGTTCACAGTGGTGGTAGACGACCCACAAGTTGTGTGAATCCAGCTCCAAGGGAAGCCCACCTCAAAGCACTTCTTATAAAAGTTCTCCATCATGTCGTAGATGAAGTCTTTGGCTTTCTGGAAGTCTGGGGGATCAATGCTTCCTGAGCCATCCAGGACGATGGCGATCTCGGTGCCTGGGCCAAGATGGGGGAGCAGGTTAGGAGTGGGTGTGGCGTTTGGAGTGAGGGCAGCTCTCCCTGCTCTGAAGGGCACCCGCCCGGTCAAGCCCTGAAGGCTCAGTTCAGGGGGGACTCAAATGCCACTCCCAAGAGTGAAGCCTTTGTCTCAGAGGCAGAGACAGCCAGAACCTACTCAGGCTCTGATGCTGTATGAGTCTCTCCCAGCACCCCTGCTCCCCTCCCCTCTCCAGGTCCCGTCCCTGGGGGAGACACAGCTGGTCAAGCCTGCAGAATGCAGCCACGGCTCCCCACCTTTTGGAAAAGGCACACCTCACCCCTAGAGGTCACCAGCCTAGGGGTCAGCTCTGACAGCCTCTGGGAGAGCCCAGATCTGCCTCTTCTCACCAGCTGCCTCCTCCTCTTCTTCCTCCTCTGCCACCTCCAAATCCCGTCGCCTCCTGGCTGTGTTCTCTGTGCTGCCTTTTTTGTCCCTGTGGCAGGCTCCAGCATCCACAGGGGCGTCGGGATCCAGAAATTTTTCTTTAAAAAGTCCACATGGAAGAGCTCAGAGTCAGATGGCTTCCTGGTTCACCTCCAGGCCAGCCCTCACTTAGCTTTCCCTGGTTCCCTTCAGCGGGGGGCAAAGGCTGCCCTGCCCCCTCCAGGCCCCTGTGCCCCTCCGCATCTACCGCAGGCTGGCACCTCTTCTTGCAGACCCCAAGAGAGCCCCCGGAGCTGTCCAAGGCCAGTGCAGGTCCAGTCCTTACCAAGGCTGGAGAAGTAGACCTGGGCCCGAGGACGGAGGTCAGGGGTCAGCAGGCTGCAGTTGCCTGTGAGCTCTGAGCTGAGGCTGTGGGGCTGCCGGGTTGGCACTTGAATGCAGACCTGGTAGAACAGGGGAACAAAGAACGGGAAAGCCAGAGTCACCCCTGACCCGGGCCACACCCACACCCCCATGCCGGAACCCAGAGCCTCACCCAGGCAGGGCACAGAACAGCCTGTTCCCTCCTCCCCAGGGGGAGGACGAGTTAGTGCCAGCGTCTGTGTGCTGGGTCACACAGTGTACCCAGGTCATAGCCGCCATCAGCCCTGGCGTTGATCAGTGATATAGCTGGGCTCAGCCCTGAGAATAACACACCAGCCAGGACTAGTATCCACAGGGGTCAACCACAGGGGTCATCACCAGCTCCCCGAGGCCCTCCATCCCCTATGCCGCACACACTCACCAAAACGCCGTGGTGGTTCCGGACAGCCGTCACACCCTGGTACCTCCCCTTTGGGATGGGGACATGCTCTGAAACAGTGAAGCCCAGGTAAGGGGGGAGGGATGCTAGGAGGCAACCCAGGAGCCAAGGCTGAGGCCACAGGGCCGTCTTGGTCAAGGCCCCATGAGGACCAGCTGGCCACTCAGAGCAACCTCTACAAGCTGGATAGAGGACCCTTCAAGGACAAGCCTCTCCACCAGGCTCCTTCAGTCTCATTCAACACGTGCCCCATGATGTCTGCTCTATGCTTGGCCTGTGACAGGTGGTGATAGGGATCCAGAAACACTGAGACCTCCTGCTGGTCCTCAGGGGCCCCTGGGCTGGTGGGCAGGCAGGTAGAGAAGCAGCAGCTGGCGTGTGTGCAGCGCGGGGGAGGAGGGCAAGAGGCTGAGGGACTGGCCGAAGAGTCCGATGAACCCTCCCCTCTCCAGGCCCCGTCCCTGGGGAACCTTACTGCCCCACAACCCCAGGGGCAGAAGTGCAGCTCCTTCCCCTCCCTCCCCACTGTGGACCTCAGCAGACTCTCATATTTGAGTCACAGGATCACTCAGCCACCATGCTGGACCATGTTCCCTTCTGAGGCAGAGATGGAGGCTGTGCAACACAGGGCCTCCCACATAGTCTAGGACTCCACCCAACACGGCTGAGCGGTCATCAGCAAAGACAGGCCTTCGGCTGGACTGGGTGGGATGGGGAGTGTTTGGTCAATGAGTGAATGAGGTCCATTCCTTTGTTCATTCAAACAGCATTATTGAGCACTTAATATATGGCAGGCCCCATGCACTGGGAAAGACCCTGATGCTGGGAAAGATTGAAGGCGGAAGGAGAAAGGGACAAAAGAGGATGAGATGGTTGGATGGCATCACCAACTCAATGAACATGAGTTTGAACAAGCTCTTTGGGATGGTGAGGGACAGAGAAGCCTGGCATGCTGCCGTCCATGGGGCTGCAAAGAGTCAGACACGATTTAGCGACTGAACAACAACATGCTGGACGACAGGATGGCCACAGTTAGATGGGAGGGGGAAGGGTTGGGTCCCACTGAGGTGCAATGAGTTGGAGTAGGTTGGGTTTTGGAATCAAGTGGAGTTGGGTTCACATCTTTGGTACTACCCAGATATGTGATGTTAGTCATACTGGAAGCCAGAGGTCTTCTCTGAACTGTAGCTTCCTCTTCTGTAAAAGGCTGTGGTTTTGAGAATTAAAAGTACACGAAGTACATAACAGAGTGTCAGGCGACATGGTGAACACTCCATACGTTTTGGATTTCATTCTCATTGTTAGAATTGGGTCTGGAAAGATGGGTTAGGGGTTAGGGTTGGGTAGGGATGGGATCGGGCACCAGGGTGGAAGGCTTGTTGTGGCAGAGTCTATGGTGGAGGGACCAGATTAGGTGGGGCCGGGGCTGGAATGATTGGCTTGGATGAGTGGGATTCCTAGAAAGGAGGTCCTGGGAGCATTCCTTGGAGTGGGGCTGACTTACCTACTGGTTGGCAGTGGAGCTCATCCTGGATGAGAGAACACTGATGCAGGGGCTTTGCTGTTTGGCTGGTTCTGGGGCTGGTGACCAGGAGCCTGAGCAAAAGAGTCGAGCTTGTCAGTGATCCCCTGTCTCCTCCCCACTGCCCAGGCTCAGTCCTTCCATCCAGAGACCCACGGACTCCCCATTTGCAAAACGATGGAAAAGACCAGACCAAGACAGGCAGGCAGGCTCCCAGTCCAGGACAGTGGATCTGCATTTCAAGGGAGGCACAGGCTTTAACCTTGACATGGTTTCTAGCAGGCAATGGCTAAATACCTCCCCTCTCTGCCTGCTGGCCCACCTGACAGACATGGGGTGATATTGGTGGTAAATAAAGACTCTCTGCTCTTTGATGGTGGTGGTGGTGGGGCACCAGGAAGCAAGCCACCAGCAGCGCAGTTGTTTCTGTTGCAGGCAGTGCTGGCTTCCTAGCGGCTGCTGGGGGGGAGTGTGGTCTGCCCTCATCTGGCTTCAGTGACCGTGCTTCCTGAGAAGAGCATTCTAGTGCCCCTCTCCCAGGGGCTGGTCAAAACTGGAGGTTCTGGGCACCTCGGCCTGGTTAAGGCAGCCTCAGGAGACGTGATTCCAGATGGCAAACTCCGCCCCCCACCCAGAGCCCAGAGAGACACAGAGACAGTGTCGGCCTAAATATTCTCAGAGTCCATGCCACCCAGGGAGATTAAGAGGTGCCCCACAACAGGGAGGTCTCTCTGTCTTAAGGGCTGTGAGTAGGGGCCACTGGGGAAGGGTAACAGGGAAGCAAGTCCAGGGTTTTACACCAAGGGCAATGTGAAGCCACAGAGGGCTTTATGAAAGGGAACCACGCGTTTATACAGGTCATGATGAGCTACGGCGGGGCTGGGGTCCCGAAACAAGGTTGCGTTGCCACTTCCTCTTGTTACTTGACATGTTAGGAAGTTATGAAAGATATTCACTTTATCTTTCGCGTTGACAGGATAACAGTAAAATCTACACTGTGTGTGTGCCCTTCCCAGCTTATCCCAAGCTGGCTTCCACCCCGATAGGACTCCTGCCAAGGTCAGCGGTGGTCCCCACATTGCCAAGTCCAAGGGACACTTTTCTGTCCTCGTCTTCCTCAACCTCTCAGCAGCTCTGGACTTAAGGGCCCATCTCCCCCTTGAACCACTTTCTTCTGGATTTCCCCTGACCTCCCTCACTATTCCTTCTCCTAATCCTTGGCTTGTTCCTTTGCTGTCTGACTTCTAAATGTCACCTGGGCTGGGTGGGTCCCTGTATTCCTCACCACACACTGATCAGCGTAGCTATAGAAAATAGAATAATGACCCTTCCACTCCCAGAGAAGTCTGTGTCCTAATCCCCAGAACCCACAAATAAGCTACTTTTTATGGCAAAAGGCACTCTGTAGATGTGATTAAGTTAAGGCTCTTGTGACAGGGAGTTTATCCTGGATTATGTGAGTAGGCCCAATGTAATCAGGCTTTCCCAATGGCTCAGCAGGTAAAGAATCTGCCTGCAGTGCAGGAGACACAGGAGATTGAGGTTCAATCTGAGAGTCAGAAAGATCCCCTAGGGAGGAAAATGGCAGTCCACTCCGGTACTTTTGCCTGAAAAATCCCATGGACAGAGGAGACTGGTGGGCTACAGTCCAAAGCATCGCAAAGAATCGTACATGACTGGGCGACTAAGCATGTACATCAGTGTAACCACAAGGGTCCTTATCAGATGGAGGCGCTGCTGGCTTTAAAGATGGAGGAGGGGGCCACAAGCCAAGGGATGCAGGCAGTCCCTCGAAGCTAAAATAAGTGAGGGTACAGATAGATTCTCCTCTTGAGCCCCTAAAGGAACAAGGCCCTGCTAACTCCTTGATTTTAGTTCAGTAAGACCCGTGAAGGACGCTGACCTTCAAAACTTTAAGATCATAAATTCGAGTATTTTTTTTTTTTCTTTTTGGCCACAGGGCATGTGGGATCTTAGTTCCCTGACCAGGGGTCAAAGCTGTGCCCCCTGCATTGGAGAGGCAGAGTCTTAACCACTGAACTGTGGTTTCTGTACAAATGTGTACTGTTCTAAGCCACTTAAGCTTGTTGTGAATTTTTAACATGTTTATTTTGGCTGGGTCGGGTCTTAGTTGCTATATGCGGGATCTTTTGTTGCTGAACATGGACTCACTAGCCGTGGCTTGCAGACTCAGTAGATGCTGCACACAGGTTTAGTTGCCCCACAGCATGTGGGATCTTAGTTCCCTGATCAGGGATTAAACTCTTGTCCCCTGCACTGGAAGGTGGATTCTTAACCACTGGAGCACCAGGAAAGTCCCACGTTTGTGGTGACTTTGTTATAGCAGCCCTAGGAAAGTAATAAATAACCTACTGCCCAAAGTCTAACAGATCTCTCAAATTTAGGATGTCCAAAACAGGACTATGGTCTTGTCCTCCTGCGCCTGAACTGAACCTTTCCATCTCCCCGCCACGATGCATGTCACCCCTGACCACCACGTTCTGGAGTCCGAGGCCTAGGAGGCACCTTGCTTCATTTTTTCACTCATACCCTCCATCAAATGCATCAGTAAACCCTACTGGTTTTTCCTCCAAATTATATCTAGAAAACGTCTCTTCTCTCTGTCTCCCCTGCCACCATCATCTCGCCTGATGTGTAGTAATAGCCTCCTAACTGTTATTTCTTTTTTTAAATTCAGTCTTATAAATTACACCACATCACTCCCCTACATCAGCAATCTCCCATGCCCTTAGAAAGAGAGTCTGTCCATACCCCTTGCTGCAGCCGACAGGGCCTTGCACCATCTAGCACCTTCCCCAACCCTGAGACTCCCCTCTGGCTCCTTCGCTTCTCAGGCTCTAGCTCCACACTGGCTGGCTGCTGTTCCTAGGCTGCCCCCAGCTCTTTGCTGGCTTGGGCCGTCTGCCTTGCTGTCCCCTACTCTCCCCAAACCTGGCCCATTCTCATTCCTTGGCCTCGCTTAACTGTCACAAATGCTTTCTCCAACCAGCCTCACATCACAACCCAGTTTCTCTGCTTTTTATCAGCCCATTCACTCCCTTCCCAGAACTTGTCCTGCTTGATGGCATCCTGTTCACTTTTTTACTGTTTATTATCTCTCTCCCCCTAGATGATAAGTTCCCCAAGGATCTTATCTATCTTGTTTGCTGTATTATTTAAGGCACCTGGAATGTGGTACAGAGCAGGGGCTTGGTAAATATTTGTTGAGTGATGATTGAATGACCGTCCAGGCAGCAGGTGAGGGGACCAGTTTAGGGTGAGGTTGAGGAGGGCTGCATGCAGCTCAGCTTTGCGAGCTTAAATCTGAGTCCCCAGATTAGGTTGCCTGCTCAGCAACCTTGCCTCTTTCCCAGACCCTGCCCAGCCCGAGCCTCAGCCCTGGGCCCAACACCTTATTCTCTGCTCCCACACAAAGGTGGGCTCAGAACTGGGCTCTGACCCAGACCGCATTTTGGTGGTGAAGGTGCAGCCCTGAATAGCCTCAGGTCTGCTTCCTCCTTTAGGCCTTGGCACAAGCTGTTAGTTCCACTTGTGGTGCCTTTCACCTCCTTTTCCTGCAGAACAGTCGTCCTAAATACCAGCTCCTCAAGAAGCCTTCCCAAAAGAAGGAGCACCTTGACCCCTTCCAAGCCTTCTAGGAAGCCCCCAGTCCTGGACACCTATGCTTATCCCTGACTTCTGTTCCCGCCTAGACTGTGAGCTCTGGTGGGACTACCATGTACAGTTGCACAGGTTGCCCACTGCAGAACCCAACGTTGCCTTTCAACCATAGTCATGCAGTGCCGTGGCCTGGAGCCCAGTCTGAGCTGCTTCTGCTGCTCACCCCTTTAACCGGCCCCTCCATAGTGTGTGGTCTCTTGATCTCCAGGTTTATCCACCAAGAGACTGGCAAACTAAACTCGAACTGACTTTACCATCAGCTGATAGCCCCAGAGACTCTATTACACCTGGGCTGAGCGCAGCCCATCTCCTACCTTCACCTAGCTCTCACTCAGAGTCTATTCCCATACTTCCCAGGTGAAGTAAAAGTGAAGTCGCTCAGCAGTGTCCAACTCTGCGACCCCATGGACTGTCAGGCTCCTCCATCCATGGAATTTTCCAAGCAAGAGTACTGGAGTGGGTTGCCATTTCCTTCTCCAGGGGATCTTCCTGACCCAGGGATCAACCCGGGTCTCCAGCATTGCAGGCAGATGTTTTTCCCATCTGAGCCACCACAGGGGGAAAGCCTTATTTATATCCCACTCCACCTGCTGAAGCAGCCAAGTCCATGCTGCTGCCAGCTCTGGCTGTTACATCTTACAGAGAAATGTCATGAGGGAAAGAGGGGACACATCCTTGCCCAGGGACCCCAGCTGGTTCCTCTGTGGCCCAGACGGCCAGAAATGCATTTCCTGCCCTGTGAGCAGCCCGTGGTCTCAGGCTCCAAGGTTTGAAACCCAGAAGTGCCTCCCACCACATCCTCCTCCCCTGCACGTTCAAACCTGTGAGCCCCTCTCTGCTTCAGCAGGTGTTCGGGGAGGTTTTCTTGAGCCCAAGAGGGCTCTTCCCCCAGCCCTTGGGTGGGAGGTGGGGTGGCTCAGAGCCTTCTGCTCTGGGAACTTCAAAGACCCCTCCTCTGCTGTGGCCTTTTGGCTTGGCTTCTGAGAGAGGGGGGTTAAAGTCTGTTGGGCCTGAAGTGGGTGTGGTGAGGGCCCTGCTGGGGTAATGGTGGGAGGGGGGCTGGGCAGAAGACAGTCACAGATAACTCAGGCTGAAACCCAGCCTTGACCTTGATGAGCTGGGGGAGCAATCAGAATGTCATGCACTGCAAACTTTGTTAAAACTGAACACTGATCCAGTGCAGAAGCCATGATCTAGCAATTCCACAGCTGGGCGCCCTGGTGCCTGATAAAAAAAGATGCCCAGTGAAAGAAAATGCAGAGCTGTGCTAGTTGTCATAGCCCAAGGAAACTGCCAGAACACCTCTCATCAGCACTGTTCCCACAAGGGAAAACTCTAGCAATGACAATGGGTACCACTGCCACAGGCAACACTGATGAAATTCCTAGACTGGGTGTTGAGGGAGAGAAGCCTGACTGTATACCTTGTTTATGATACATTCAAGAACAGGCAAAGCCAGTCTATGGAGACGGGGGAGGGGGCGGGGGGGGGGCGGGGGAGGGCACATGGGGACCGGGGTTAACTCCCACCCAGGATGTGCCTGGTAGGAAGCACATGGCTGTAGGGGGCTTGTGGGGGGCAGGTCCTCTTCTGCCTCTTGTATGGATGCGGCTCACGTGAGTGGCTCACTTCGTGAACATTCGCTGAGCGGCGCGCTGACGCCAGGTGCAGTTTGCTGTGCAACAGTGCAGCAGTAAATTTACCAGAACAAAACACAGCAGTGCTTACCTTTAATTCACCTTCCTGCAGCCAGAACATTCCTAACAACCTCACTGCCCTCCCTGCTTCAAGCCCCTCTGGCTCCCCACACACCTTTGGTGCAGGGGGACGGAGCACAGCCCACTTCCTCCATCCAATTCTCATCGTGCTCGGCCTCAGCAGCCAACGCCTTCCCAGCTCCCTGACTTGCTCAGGCTGGCTTCCAGATTTCTGCCCAAGCTGCTCTCAGCCCTGACACCCTGCTGTATGCTGACTCCCTCTCCTATGCCTTCTAATTCCTACTCAGCCCCTATGTCCCAGGGTCATTGCATATCCTCTGACTGAAGGACACACGTGGCTCCATGTCACCAAAGCGCCTGGACATCCCCACAGAGCACTTATCCTTCCTCCTAATCAACCAATGGGTCTTTTTCCTGCAAGAGCCTGGGAGCTTCCTGGGGGCAGGGACTGTGTCTCCTCTCTCTTATGCCCCAAGCTTTACCTGGCCCTGAGCAGCTGTCCCATAATTACTGCTCAATGAATGAATGAGTGAATGGGCCCTGCCCTCACCACTGAAATCTAACGGTCACCAGCCTCTTCACTGGACAATGAGGAAAACAAGCAGGAGGTCCAAGCCTGCTTGGCTGGTGTGGTCACGGCCCAAGTTCAGGGCTATGAGGCTGACTCAGGGGCCATCACTGCCCACTCATCCTCCACCAAACAGAGCTCCACTAAGTCCGACCCCCTGAGCAACTCTGCCCCAAAGCCGTCTGGACCCTGGGCTCATGGCTCAGGTGTGTGGGGTGGGCAGGAAACCCTGGACCACTGACCAGAAGCAAAGCAACTGAGGTGGGGATGAGGAGTTAGGGAACCAGCCAGGGGCAGCTGGGCCTTAGGGCAAACACAGGAAGAGCCCTGTGACCATCACAAACAAGACAGGGCGAGGAGGGGCTGCTGTAGATAAAGAGGTGCAACAGCGACAGGCAACACAGGAACCTTGCGTGAACCCTGGCCTCGAGACAAAGCAGCTTTAAATGGCCTCTCAGCGACCACAGGGGACGGTGGAGGGTGTGTCGTGACCCTTGACTGCAAAACTTCTAAAACCAGACATATCTCTGCATACCACCACGACCTCCAGCTGATAGAACACACATTCGATCTGCTTGCTTATGGTCTATCTTCCTTGAGCGTAAGGATTTGTGTCTGCTTTGTTCACCACGGTACCCTCAGGGCCTGGCACACAGGAGGTGCTCTGTATGAATGCTTGTGAAAGGACTCTGGTGGTCCAATGGGTCCAATGCAGAGGGCCTGGTTTCGATCCCCAGTCAGGGAATCAGAGTCCACATGCTCCAAGGAGAAACCCCACATGCCGCAACTAAAGACTCAGTTCAGTTCAGCTCAGTCGCTCAGTCGTGTACGACTCTGCGACCCCATGAATTGTAGCACGCCAGGCCTCCCTGTCCATCACCAACTCCCAGAGTTCACTCACACTCACGTCCATCGAGTCAGTGATGCCATCCAGCCATCTCATCCTCTGTCGTCCCCTTCTCCTCCTGCCCCCAATCCCTCCCAGCATCAGAGTCTTTTCCAATGAGTCACCTCTTCGCATGAGGTGGCCAAAGTACTGGAGTTTCAGCTTTAGCATCATTCCCTCCAAAGAAATCCCAGGGCTGATCTCCTTCAGAATGGACTGGTTGGATCTCCTTGCAATCCAAGGGACTCTCAAGAGTCTTCTCCAACACCACAGTTCAAAAGCATCAATTCTTCGGCGCTCAGCTTTCTTCACAGTCCAACTCTCACATCCATACATGACCACAGGAAAAATCATAGCCTTAACTAGATGGACCTTTGTTGGCAAAGTAATGTCTCTGCTTTTCAATATGCTATCTAGGTTGATCATAACTTTTCTTCCAAGGAGTAAGACTGGCACAGCCAAATACATAAATATTTTTAAAATAAATAGATGCTTGTGGAGTGAAGGGCCATGGTATAAATCATCCTACAATCTGCCTTTTCCATTTTATAATATGTTTCGAGATTGACTCAGTTCATAACCATTGCACTCAATTCATTCATTTTACCAGCTTTTGGTATCACATTAGATGATTCACACCTTATTTCTTTCACTTTCTGATGATGCTTATTTCAAAACAGCATCACAATCAATACCTCTACGAGTATCTGAGAATATCCCTGGGGTTGGTATCTAGGGGTGGGATCCCCAAGTTAAAGGCCATGTGCATCCTCAGACCTGCTTGATACGGCAAAATGATTCTCCCAGGAGATGATACCAACTCGCATTTCCACAAGTTCCTCCTTTACCACATCCTGGCCAACAGAATGTTGTCAGACAAAATGTTTTGCTTATCTACTGGGTGGGTATGGATGATATGTTTAAAATACAAAGTGATGTTTATTGATCTTAAACTTGGCCATAAACTGTGTCAAACCCTTAACATGCATTAACTTAAACCGTCTTTGCAACAACCCTGTAAAGTAGGAAAATATCACCCCCACTGCAGAGATGAGAAACTGAGGCTGGGAGTTGAGTGTCTTGCTATAAATACAGAGTGAAGCTGTCACCCAACCACGGCGGCCAGACCCACAGCCGGCCTTGCTCGTAACCACTACGCTGCCTGCCTCATAATTTCCATTTTAAAAAATATATATTTTTGTCACTCTCCAAAATTTCTATATTGAGCATGTGTTACTTTTGTAAGAGACACAAGAGCCTTGATAAACTGTATTTTCAGAGAGGTAGTTAGTCTCCCCCTCCTCCACCCCAGGAGAGGCCAGAGTGAGGTCAGGGGCCAGCCTGCAAGGACTGACCCTGGGCTCATGGCCTCTCCTCTGCATGCCCTTCTGAAAGGGTTTCTCCCCAGCTGTGGAGTGGGGCACCACAGCCTTGTCTTGGGCCTTCTCCAGCTCTCCGAGGACCCTCAGTCCTCACTGCCCATCCCCTATCTGCCTACCAGGTCTGCTTGGTCCTGGAGTCCTGATGCAGAAGGGAGCTAAGCACATAGGGGGTGCCACCCTCGGGAGTCACCCAGGTCCGGACCACGTCCACATTGAAGGCAGCCAGGGGAGCCAGGCCTGAGGAGGAAAGAAGAACAATTAACAGGAGAGGCATCGTTATTCCATCACCTCCTGCCATGCTATTATCCCCACTTTACAGATGGGAAAAGCAGGACTCTCATAAGAATGGGACTGGAACACAGGCACATCTAACCCAGAACCCTTGATCCTCCAGCTAAACCAAGCTGTGTCTATACTGATCCCTGCCCCAGGAGGTCTTCTTTTCTTCCCCCTTTGGCCGTGACTTGTGGCATGCAAGATTTTAGTTCTCTGAGCGGGGATCAAATTAGTGCTCCTTGCAGTGGAAGGGTAAAGTCTTAACAAGGGACAGTCAGGGAAGTCCCCCGCACCCCCAGCCCCCGCTCATCAACCAAGGGTCTTTTTCCACAGGAATAGGACTGAAATGCAGGTGTGTCTGATCCAGAACCCCTGACCCTCCTACTAAACCAAGCTATGTTGGCGCCAAGGCCCCGTCATCCAGGAAGCCTTCCTTGGTTCTGTCCCAGAGCACTTCCCACCTCCTCACACCTCCCACTGTTCACTTTCTGTACCTGCCTCAGAGCACATGCTCATCACTGTGTCAGGTACCAAAGTTAAAATAGACTATGGGCCCAATGGAGAGGATCTGCTTACATTCTGCCTACATACACCTCCATCAGCTGACCCAAGAGAAAAGATACGTCCTCAAAAATACCTATTTGTAACAGTCCCAGACTGGAGCAACCCAAATGACCATCTGCTGGGGAATGGATAAACTGATATTTTCAGACAATGAATACTATTCAGAAGTAAAAGGAAACAGACAATTGACATGCACAACGAGATGGGTGAGTCTTCCCTGGTTGGTCCATTGGCTAAGACTCTGAGTTCCCAATGCAGGAACCTAGGCTCAGTCCCTGGTCAGGGAACTAGACCCCACATGCTGAACTAAGAGTTCCCGCAACTGAAGATCCCATGTGCTGCAACTAAGACCAGGCACAGCTGAAATGAATAAACAGAGAAAAATAAATATTAAAAAACTGTAGCAAAAAATATTGCCTGGAGTAGTGAGAGTAGGGGTGGGAATTAACTGAGAAGGGGCAGAGAGGAGCTTTCGGGGTGTTGGAAATAGCCTACATCTCTATAGGCATTTGGATTACAAAGACATGCATTTGTCAAAAATATATCAAATGATCCACTTCAAATTTGTGTGGCTCACTATGTAAATTTTACCTCAGAAAATAAAAAGAACCATAAGCAAATATTGAATTCTAGTTAACATGTATGCTGAAATGTTAAGGGATAAACTGTGCTGATGCCTGCAGTTTACTTTGAAATGCATCAAAATGTGAGACAGCTTAATGGGTGGATAGCTGGATATATATATGGATGGTAATTTACATAGAGATGGATATAAATAAATGTTTTTTATATACATTAATTACAATTGTCAACATTTTGTTGTATTTGCGCTATCACACATATTTTACATATATGTGATATACAAAAATATATATATTGTAAAATCTGTACATTGTTAAGTTGTTAGGGGAAGCACACTGATTGAAACCGCCCACCCTGGCCAGGTACCATAGTAACCATTCCCATGAGTTGTTTTATGACAGGAAATCCTGGTAAGGAATATGGAACTAATAACCCACCACCAATCGGAAGAGTTTGGAAAGGTCAAAAGGAGACACCGCATGTCCGTCCACTTCCCAGAATCCCTCTCGCTAGCATCCATCTTGGCTGAGTGATGTGTGCGCCACCAGGAAAGACTCTGAGTTAGAATGATTGGCCAAAGACCACCAGGAAATGAATCCCATCACCAAAAAACCCGAGACTGTGAGCCACGCAGCAGAGCAGTTCTCCTGGGTTCCCTTACCCTACTGCTCTCCACCCGGGTGCCCTTTCCCAATAAAATCTCTTGCTTGGTCAGCACGTGTCTCCTCAGACAATTCTTTTCCGAGTGTTAGACGAGAGCCTGCTCCTGGGGCCCTGAAGGGGGGGCCTACCCCTTCCTACAACAAACTCTGTCATATGTGGTTGTCCATGGCACAAGTTTTTCAACTTTTCTGTATGTTTGGAAATTCTTCACTAAAAATTTTGGGGGGGAACTTGGGAAGGCAGAATTGATATGGATAGATTGCTCCCCAAAGAGGCTGTGCCAATTTGTACTCCAACAACAGAATGGAAGGCCTGTTTCCCACAGCATTGCTTGACTGTGCAGACCTCTTCGTCTTTGTTTTAAAAGAGTATCTCATCATTTTCTTCCAAGCCTCTTATTATAGGTTGTTTTCTGTCTATTTCATGTACATTATCCATCTTAAAGAGGTCTTTATTATTTTCTTTTTCATTCTTTTGGGCATACAACATAGCATGTGGGATCTTTAGTTCCCTGACCTGGGATTAAATCCACAACCTGCACAGTAGAAGTTTGGAGTCCTAACCACTGGACCACCAGGGAAGTTTTCTTATTTAATATACGAGAGCTTTTTTTTCCCAAAAGAAATTGCCAGCGTGTTACTTAGCTATTTGTTCGACTTCCTTATATTTTTTCCCAAACCTACGTTTATTATGTAGTCAAATTATTTTTCTTCTGTCACTTGAGCTTTGTGTCATGCTTTCCCACCAGAGATCATTCTTTTAATTAACTATTATTTTCTCCGGTATGTTATTTGTTTCATTCTTTTATGCTTACATCTTTGATTCATCGAGACTTTTTTCTTTTGGCTGCACCATGAAGCTTGAGGGGTCTTAGTTCCGTGACCAAGGTTCAAACCCATGTCCCTTGTAGTCAAAAATACAGTGTCCTAACCACTGGACTGCCATGAAAGTCCCTAGATTTTATTTTTGCATATACCCAGCTTTAATTTTTCTTCCCCCCAAATGAAATTGTCCAGCGTTCCTTCTCAACTAGCTTATATTATTCCCATAGGTTTGAAATACCATTTTATCATTCTCAGAATTCTCACATGTAATTTGGTGTCCCCAGGGACTCAGTTCTGCCCCACTGACCTCACTTTCTCCTGCTTGGACACATTCATTAGTCTCCTGACTTTCTCTTTCCAGATTTGTCCCTCCAGGTACATCCTTTCCATATCAGTAGTCAAAAAGAATTTTCAAAGGCATAGTTTGATCGTGCTGTGCCACTGCTTAAAATTACAGTATATGTTTACATGGGAAAAAAAAGGCAAAGTAAAGCTCAGTCTTATCTGTTCAAATACTGCTCAGTTAACAACTTTTTGTCACAATGGCTCTTGACAAGCTATGCCACTTCTTGAGTTTCGCTCAATTTTTCTGTTTTTGATTTGGCCACACCCCACAGCTTACAGGATCTTCATTTTCAACCAGTGATTGAATCCAGGACCACAGCAGCTAAAGCACCAAGTCCTAACCACTGGACTGCCAGGGCGCTCCCAGCTATGCCACTTAAAAAAAGGACATTACTTTTTTTTAATGTTGATATGATGATTTTTTTTCACCCCTGAATACACCAAATAAACATGCTATAAGAAGTGTATTCTGATGTTACATTTTCAGGCAAAAACATATGCACCAATTTACTTACATGAGAGTTTGTAGCCCAACAATATCATAGGAAACAAATCTGCATTGCTTGCCATGTTTGAAAGTGTGAAAGTGAAAGTGAAGTCGTGTCCAACTCTTTGTGACCCCATGGACCTTAACTTACCAGGCTCCTCTGTCCATGGGATTTTGCCATTTCCTTCTCCAGGGGATCTTCCAAACCCAGCGATCTGAACCTGGGTCTCCCACATTGCAGGGAGACGCCTTACCGTCTGAGCCACCAGGGAAGCCCCGGGTTTGGGTAAACCTCATATACTTTGTTTTGCACATGCATGCCCATCGAGGAGCCTGAAGAGATAGTGTCTTCGGTGAGTCTACAGGCTACTGAGTGCACAAGCCATTTCCCTGTGTCTTGATGTGATTTTAAGGTTTAGTATTTATTTTGGCCTCAAAATAGTTCTCTGTGACTTTATTTTTAAAGGGAGTTTGAATGTAAGATAGCCATGGGTCCCCAAAAAGTTAAAAAAGAGTAAAGAAATGGTACAGAAAGGAAAACATACTTTTTCAGTAATGACCCCCTCTCACCCATCCTCTACCACCCACCCCTAAGTCTTCATTTCCTCCTCTAATGAGGACAGCAAGCCTTCATTACAATAAGTTTTATCTATAAATTATAATTTTATATTCAAATTATTGGGTTTTTAATATACACTTGTTTTGTTTGTAAATTTATAAAAGTTACATCATTAAAAGTTATTTAGATATTGGGGTGGCTGGAATGCACCACAGTTTTTCATTTGAAAAATTGATGGAAGTTTTTTTTTTTCCCAATTAATGGCTTTTCACTTGGCATTAGAGATTTTAGGAACAAAGTAAAATCCTTAAACAACAGACAGGTATAAACTATTCTTTTAACTAAAGAAGAGAAGGAAATACAAAGTTACGACTATGTCGTTCTTCATTCCCTAAGGGAGATATAACCATTTAAAATATGTATGTCTCCAATAACATTACTTCAAACTATATAAAGCAAAAATTGATTGAACTAAAAGATTTAACAAGTCTTTCATAGGTATAAGAGCAGACAAAAAAAAAAAGGAAAAAACCAAACCCAGTAAGTATCTAGAAGATCTGAACAACACAATTAACAAAGTTGATATAACTGACTAACAGATAATATTATAGCCAACAATGGCAAAGTAAACATTTTTTTCAAGTACACATGAAATATCAAAATTGACCATAAATGTGCCGGGTCATAAAATAAACCTCAGTAAGTTTCAACGGATTTACATAATCCAGAGTATGTTCTCTGACTATAGTAGAATTAAACTAGAAATCAATAACAAAGAGAAAGCAAAAAAAATCTGAACTTCTTGGAAAATAAGCAATGTACTTCTAAAAAATGTAAGGTCAAAAATGGAGACCTTAAAATATTTTGAACTGAATGAGAATTAAGATAGGACAAATCAAAACGTGTGTGATACAGTTAACACAGTGCTTAGAGGAAACATACGGCATTATATGCATATGTTTTTTAAAAAAAGAAAAACTGAAAACTAATTATCTAATATTCCATCTCAAAAAGCTAAATGAAAAGCAAGTCAAACTCGGAGAGGAATATGGAAGGAATAAAGATATGAGCATATCAGTGAAATAGAAAACTAACCCACATAGAGAAAATCAAAGCTTGGTTTTTAAAAAGAGTGATAAAGCTGATAAACCTCTAGCAACACTGATTAAGGAAGAAAAAAAAGAGAGAAAGAACATAGAAATTACCAATATGAATGAAAAGACTACATCGGAACAGAGCCTAAGACATTTATGAAATAAGAGGATAGTATACACAACTTGGGGCTTCCCAGGTGGCTGTAATGGTAAAGAACCCAGCTGCCAATGCAGAAGACATAAAAGATGCGGGCTCTGCCCCTGGGTCAGGAAGACTCCCTGGAGGAGGGCATGGCAACACACTCTGGTATGTTTGCCTGGAGAACCCCATGGACAGAGGAAACTGATGGGCTACAGTTCATAGCCCAAATAAAGGCAGCCAAATAAATAAATAAAATAAAATTGATTAGTTAAAAAAAATCCTAGCAAATTATCGTGGGGAGTGGGGAGATGTTAGCAAGCCATTTAAAAAATGTATGTGAAAATGCAAAGGGCAATATAATTATGACTGATTCGAGTTCTAGGGCAGAAACCAACACAACACTATAAAGCAATTTTCCTCCAATTAAGAAATAAATTAATTTTTAAACAAGGAAGACAGAGCTGACATTTTTTAAAAAGGAAGAAAGAAAGAAACACAATGGGAAAGAATAGTCAGGTACTCTTAAAGAAGAAGAATAAAATTTTTGGATTTATCATTTATCAATATTATTATAAATTTACAGTTATTAAAACAGAATTATATTGGCATGCTGCTGCTACTGCTGCTGCTAAGTCGCTTCAGTCGTGTCCGACTCTGTGCGACCCCATAGACGGCAGCCCACCAGGCTCCACTGTCCCTGGGATTCTCCAGGCAAGAACACTGGAGTGGGTTGCCATTTCCTTCTCCAATGCATGAAAGTGAAAAGTGAAAGTGAAGTCGCTCAGTCATGTCTGACTCTTCGACTCTTCATGATCCCATGGACTGCAGCCTACCAGGCTCCTCCATCCATGGGATTTTCCAGGCAAGAGTACTGGAGTGGGGGGCCAAGGATAGACAGATAGGTCAATGGAACAAAGAGTCCAAAAACATATGGTCACTTGATTTAGGACAAGGGTGACAGTAAGGTGTCACTCTTTCACAGTAAGGTGAAAGAATGATCTTTTAAATAAATCGTGCTGGGTCACTTGGATATCAACACTGAAAAAAATTAATCTTGACATGTTAGACACAAAAAATCAATTCCTGATGAACTGAAGATTTAAATGTGTGTTTAGATGGACCATATATCTAACTATGAAAAGTGAAAAAGAAAGCTTTTAAGAGAAAACAAAGGGCCTTGGGGTAGACAGATACTTTTTAAACAGATCACAAAAAAACACTAGCTATAAAGAAAAGCATTGTTAAGCTGAACTTCATTAGGCTTAAGAACTGTTTATCAGAAGACATCACTAAAAGAGTAGAGAGGCAAGTCACAGAGAGAGAGGAGATGTTTGCAATACAAGCATCCGACAAAAGATTCATGTCAGAATCTGTGAAGAGTTCCTACAAATCAATATGAAAAAGGCATGTAAGCTAACAGAAAGAAGGACGTTTCACAAAAGAGACTATCCAAATGGCCAGCAATCATATGAGAAGTCATCATTAGGCTTCACAGAAAGGCAAACTGAGATTATGCAATACTGAAACAATGCAAGATCTTATGGGTCCTTGCCCCCCACCCTGACACCTCTGCCTGCCTTTTGTCTGTGGAAAACTTTAGTCAAAGAATAAGTTTTATCCGAGAAGCGAGAAATGCATAATCAAGGGGAAATTGTCAAAGGAGACTAAATAATAAGAACGTAGTCATTAAGCATAGTCAAGGACCTTTAATTCTTTCTCAAGGGCTATAGGTAATGCTCTGAGCCACGTCCTATGAGCTGTCTTCTAGACACACCAGGCAGAGTAGTTAACTACACGATGACCAGGCTGTACCCAGGACAATTCCTGCCACAATTCCAAGAATTGGCCACAAAGAAATGAGAACAAACGGACCCCGGAACTGAAGATTAACTGTACCTAAAACAGTGAAGATGATACTGGTCAGACCACTGATGACCAATTTGAAGATGACTATCAGAGCTGACTGCGGTTTCTGCATGTAGCCACCCCCAACACCCCATTCTTCTGTCTATAAAAGCTCCTGCCCCACTGGTTGCCGGGGATGGGGGGGAGGGGATTGGACTTTGGACAGACATCCACCTCCCCCCACCCTCCAGCTGCTGGCTTCTGAAATAAAGCAAACTTTCCTTTCCACCTATTTGGCCTGTTTACTGGCTTTTGAGCGGCGAGCAGCAGGACCTCACACACACTCTTTCGGTAAAAATACCACTACATAACCACCAGAATGGCTAAACTGAAAAAGATAATACCATGTGTTAACAATAATGTAGAGCCATTAGAATAGTCATATACTGCTGGTGGGGGTGTAAATTTGTGTAACCCCTTTAGAAAATCGTTTGGCTATTATCAACTACAGCTGAATATATGCATAGCTCGTGACTCAGCGATTCTAGCCTTAGGCATAAATCCAATAGAAATATGTTCATAAATTCATGAAAAGACATGTACAAGAATGTTCACAGCCTCACTATTCATAATAACCCCAAACTGGAACAACCCACATATCTACCAACAAGCTGCAGTATATTCACCAATGGAATACCCTGCAACAACAAAAATAATTGACTACAAGGTGGGTAGATCTATGAACACAATGTCGGATGAAAAACAGTGGGGACAAAACAGAACATGTATGATTTCATGTAAGTGAAGTTCAAAACAGGCAAACTAATCCATGATATTAGAAGTCAGGAGGATGGTTACCCTTGGGGGTAATGACTGGAGGGTCCACAGGAGGTGTTTATGGATGTTGGTGATGTTCTGATTCTTGAAATGGGTATCAGCATGTGGATTTGATTTAATTTGAAAATGCACTGCTCTGACTTTGTTCGTTTTTGTGTGTGACTTCAAAAAACAGCCTACCTTAAAAAATAATAATCGCAGGGGTGAGAAGGAATAAATTAGGAGTTCGGGATTAATACACTGCTATACTCCAGTATTCCTGCCTGGCAGTTACTCCCATTAACAGAAGAGCCTGGAGGGCTGCAGTCCATAGGGTTACAAAGAGTGGGACACGAATGAAGCACACATACAGAAAATAGATAAACAACAAGGATTTATTGTATAGCACAGGGAACTATATATATATTCAGTGTATTGTGATAGCCTATAAAGAAAAAGAATGTATATGTGTAATGTCTTACGGAAAAACCTGAAAGAATTTTTTGGCCAACCCAATATAATGGAATCATTTTGCTGTACACCTGAAATTAACTCAATATTGTAAATCAACTATAGTTCAATTTAAAAAACAATAATAATTGCGAGTGTCTGAAACACACTTAATATGTAAAAATTCCAGGGATTCTTAATGATACTTAAAAGACAGTTGTTGTTGTTTGGTCGCCAAGTTGTGTCCAAGAGAAAACAAAAACAAAAGAAATCAAAACACTACATTGTTCGCCATCAGCAGTGAAATGAGGGCATTGTCCCCTAACTCTGAAAATCGACTATTAAAGGGAAAGTATTAATCTCCTTGCCTTTCCTGTATGCACTACATTTCAGGGTCACCAAACAGTCTTAGTTGGTGAGAAAACGTTCTTTAAGGAAAAGTCATTACCAACAAATGGGGAAGGAATAATAGAATCATAAAAACAGAATTTTGCAGAACATCCCTGGCAATCCAGTGGATTTGGATTTAAGTCTTAATTTGGAGTTAAGTTTTCAGTGCCGGGGGCACAAGTTCAATCCCTGGTTGGGGAACTAAGATTCCACATATAATGCAGTCAAAAACAAAAAAAAGCATATAACTTTGCAAGTCATAATGAAATACAACAGTGAATTCAGGCCACAATCATCAATGGACAAAACCACTTGGATGAAAGTTTGATGGAGCACTTCACAATTAGACTGACACCCCCAGCCCACTAGTTCGTCTTAGCGCCCTTAAGAGTGGGTCCCCCAGGCATGTGTGCCTCCTTGTGTGACTCCCCAGGAAGAATACTGGGGCCCAAGACTCTGCATTTCTAACAGCTCCCATGTGCTGTCCAGGCTGCCAGTCATCAGACCACACCAAGAAGCAAGTCTTTAAAATACCTCAGCAAAGGAAACTGGAAAAAGGAGCAAGGGAAATGCAGGAAAAATGGCAAAATCCTCCTGATTTTTTCTTGACTGGGGTCCTTAACTTGTGGGATCTAATGTCTGATGATCTGAGGTGGAGCTGATGTAATAATAATAGAAGTAAAGGGCACAATAAATGCAATGTGCTTAAATCATCCTGAAAACATCCCTCATCCCAACTGTCCATGGAAAAGTTGTCTTCCACAAAACCAGCCCCTGGTGCCAAAAAGGTTGGGGATGGCTGGTACAAAGTGTGTTCGTCAAAAAAAGTTAAACCTGCATGTAATGAAGGCATTAGCCCTAACTGCCAGGTTCCAGGAAATAAAGGGGGTTGAAGGACAAATCACTCTGAGAGGAAGCAAACACGCAAATCTTTCATGAAGATCTGTTCTGCAGGACAAGCGTCCGAGCTCTGCAGTAAAGCAAAGATTTGAAAAAGACACACAGACGCCCAAATGAGCAAGGGGGCCCGTCTAGACTAAGAAAGCATAGCAACCGCACATGATATCTGGGCCTTGTTAGGTTCTTGATCTGAACTCATCAACTGTTAAAAATAGACATGTGGAGACAGTTGGGAAGATTCGAACACAAGCTGAGTATTAGCAAAAGGAGAAGGAGGCGGCAGAGGATGAGAGGGTTAGATGGCATCACCGACTTAATGGACATGAATTTGAACAAACTCCAGGAGATAGTGAAAGGCAGGGGAGTCTGGCATGCTGCGGTTTATGGGGTTGCAGAGTCAGACACAGCTTAGCAACTGAGCAACAACATTAGGCATTAACAAAGAATTACTGTTCATTTTGTTAGGTGATGAGAACACTGTGACTGTAAGAGGATATCTCCTATACTTTAAAAATTTGTATTGAAGCATTTGAGGGTAAAATGACTGATGGTGGGGATTTTCCTTCAAATAAAGCTTCCAAAGCAAGTAAGTGCAAACAGATCACCCAAGTATCTTCTTCTAAAATGCAGGTTCTGATTCAGGACGTGAGGGGATGGGGCTGAGGTCCTAGTCTAACAGGCTGGTAAGTGATGCCAGGCTGCACCTGGTCCCCAGACCAAACTGTGAGCATCAAGGCTTTAACATACTTTGGGAAAGCAAACAGGAAAATGACAGGTGAAATCAGTGCAGCAGGTGTGACAAGATCTTAATAGCTGTGTCATCTGGGTGACGGGCATATTGGGTTTACTGATGTCATTTTCTATTGGCCACACCACTCAGCATATGGGACCTTAGTTCCCCAACCAGGGACTGAACCCGTGCCCCATGGAGTGGAAGGGCAGAGTCTTAACCCTTGGACCATCAGGGAAGTCCCCTCATTTTCTTTACTTCTGTACACACTTGAAACTTTGTTAAAATCCAATCTTCCAAAGACTGAAGGCGCAGGCTCCCTCTAAGGGGCACTGTCTGCTCTCACCTGTCAATTCTCATTCCTCTTCCCTGAGCCTACGCAAAATCTGTACTTTATTGCTTTCCCTTTATACCCCTGCCTTGCCCAGAATGATGGGTGGCGACTCATAAAAATGTATCATCCGCTAAAATAAAACTTATTTTAAAATGATGGGGCAGGTAAAAAAAAAAGAAAACCAAAAAGTGAAGTGAGAACTACCCACTTCTTACAAAGAGTGAGTGGAAGGCCTTCTTTCCCCTTTTTACCTTCTGTGTGACTCACAGACATGAATTGAAGCCCCTGTGAGAAGTCTAGCCTTCCTTCCCGGACATCCATGATATCTCCCTGCCCAGCCCAGTATCCCCTCTGCCTGCTCTGTTCTCCAGCTGCTTGATACCCCACTTCCTGAACACACTCTGCACGCCTCCCACCACAGGGCCTTCGCACGGTGGCTCCCCCTGCCCCGTGGGCCTTCCTCATCACTCTCCCAGCTCCGCCCCATCCTTTGGGGCCCTGTTCAGGCTCTCCCTGCCCCAGGAGCCAACTAGATTCTTGACCAGAATGCCCTTCTGGTCTCTGAGCCCCCTCAGCATCCTGGGCTGTCTCTGTCTGGCTCTGACTAAATCCTGTCTGAGTCAGAGTGATCTGCGATGAAGTTTGTTTCCCCCAGACAGTAATCTGATCTGTCATCCATGATACCCTCAACCACAAAGTCCCACTTGACACAGTGCCAGGCCCAGATTAGAAACATCAGATAGGGCCAGAGATTTCTGATATCCACCCCTGCACCCCCATTTTTCGCTTTGTTCAACTGAGGGGTCTTGGCTCAAAATCTCTGAGGGGTGGGAAAGGGGAGGAGATAAGCATAGAGACACTCACGACCACCTTCCTGGACCACCTGCTCACTTCCAGGCACCATACACAGGTGCTGGGGCTCAGAGAGGTCAGGGGATTACTTTGTGGCCCATCTGCAAGTTGAAATTTGTGTCTGGGCCCCAGGTCTGCCTTATTCTAAGGTCTTCAGTAAAAGCGAGAGGCCCTGGGGACAAGGGTGTTGGTGTAAATAGAGACCAGGTTCCCTGTGTGCCAGCAGCTGAGAACTGGGGCAGAGCTCCGGGTTAGCAAGCTGGTAATTAGGTCAGTGAGAATATGTGTATGTGTGCGTGTGCGTGTGTGTAGATGTGTCAACTGGTCTGCTGAGAACATGTGCATGTGTGTGGGCTGTGTGTGTGTGTGTGTGTGTGTGTTTGTGTGTGTGTGTGTGTGCGTGCGTGCGTGCTAGGGTGTCACAGGGTCCGCTAAGCTGAGAACACACGCACGTGTGTGTGTGTGTAGGTGTGACAATGGGTCCGTTGAGCTCTCTCAAAAGGCCAGCCGGTGCCTGGGATCCCCCAGACGTGAGTTGCCTTGCCGGAGCAGACTCTATGCCCAACTGCTGCCACAGTCCCTTTACCCAGACTGCGCATCCATCAGGGACACCCCCATCCTTCCCACTTCCCCCCTAGACTCAGAGAAACGAGCATGAGCCCCGGAGGGCGACAGTGCCCCCTTTCCATGGAGTCCCTGCAGGACCTGCGGTCTCCTCACTGCCGTCTTCTCAGCTATGACGTGGCACCGTGCGCACCAGCGGGGCGACGCCGTGTGCAGGGCCCGACATACCGAAGGCTCCATAGGTGGGTGCTAATGTCAGAGTTGTAACCACAGAGGGCCCGCCACGTCCTCTGACGTCTTGCTCTCCGGGTGAAGCCCCCTTCGAGCGCTGTCAGAGATGAGAGCCCGGCTGAACCAGAGTCTGTCACCACACCACCCACAGGGCTGCCTCCCCAAGCTGCCTCAGCCACAGGGGCCTGCTGAGTCAGACCCCACTCCATCCTGTCAGCCCCACGGCCCCCCACCAGCCCCCTCTCTCCCCCATCACACTGGGCCATTTAGATACACATTCTTACAGTACTGTTCCCAGCTTAGCAAACTGAACCTGGGGGACATGGTTTCCCCAGATTAAGCAAGAAGCCCGGCCATAGCAGCCGTCCTGACGCCCAGCCGAGAGCACCCAGAAAGGTCTGCAGGCTGCCTGTCCCATGCGGCGGCTCACCCTGCGCTCACCCACCTGGGCCGTTAAAGCTGAGCCTCATCATCTCAGCCCCAGGCCTCATGCCTGCCCTCCAACTCCCTCACAGGCTACCCGATGGCCACGGCCAGCAGGTCTGGGGGAGGCTGGGCTAGGTTCCACGCAAAGTGCTTGCGGCTTCCTCCTACCTCTTCCCCGTGTCTCCTCCTCCCCACGTCCTCCTGCCCCAAGTCTCGGCAACTGCCTCTTCATGAGCCTCTGCCTCCCTTTCCTCCAGGACACTGCCTTCCACACAACAGGCAAGTCTCATGGTCACCTTTGGGCTCGGGGCCTACTGGGTTTCCCCCTGCCCTCAGGGTGCAGCCGGAGCTCCCTTAGCCTAGCATTCTGGATCCCCCACACTCCCACCACCTCCCTGACCACCCGCATGGCCCCTGTCTACACTCCCCAAAAGCCAGCCTCCTGAAGGAGGTCAGAGGTGTCTGGCTCCCGAGTGGCCTGCCATTTGTCTTACCTCTCTGCCTGGGGGACACTTTCCCCATCCCCATGTGTTGCCTGAAGGTGTCCTTAGCGGGCCCTCCAGCTGGGGACAGAGGGTCCTGGTGTGCATGTGGCCTGCTTCCCCCTGGGGCCCAGGGTGTCCTGGCTGTGGGGGCCAGACGACATCAGAGCAGACAGCCCTCTGATCCCCACTCAGATCTCACCCTATGTCTCCTTAAACATGATCCTTACACCAGGGTCTCTGTCCATACTGCTTCTCCTGCACAGAAGCTCCCTCCCACCCCTACCACCTGTCTGCACTTGCTAAGGACTTCCCCATCCTACGGGCCACCTCAGACACTACAGTCCTCCACCCTCAGTGGCTGAGGTTTTCCATCACAGACTTGCCCTTCCATCTAGGTTGTGCCCTGGGCAGATCCTGGTCTGGCACCTGCCCAATTCCCCCAGCAGGACTCAGAGGGGTCCCCAGGCTCCAGCCTGAAGTTAATACAAGAGCTAAGCCAACCCTGGACTTCTGGTTCTTGTACCACTGAAAGGTTTTATAGACCCATAGCATAGTTCCCTTCTCCACCCGAGCTATGTAGATGCAGTCTCTAAGAGCCTGGGAGGAGAAGTGAATGGCTGTGGTCACTGAGTAAGTCAGGGTGAAGACTGACCCGGGAGTAGCAGGCTGCAAGGAACAGCTACAGGGCTTCACCACAGTGGGAAGGGTAGAAGGGCAGACCAGGAACAGTCTGGATTCTCTCCAGCCTAGCGAGGTGCAGCCAGGATGCAGGGCCTGGGCTCACAGTCTGAGGAGATCCTATGCCCTCCCTTGGACTCCCCTTGTCACTTTCTCAGACTCTCACCTCCTCCAGGAAGCTCTTTATGATTAGTCCACCCCTAAGTCTCAGGACCTCACTCTTGGAGCAGAATTGTCACAGCTCCATTTCTCCCAATCACACTGGTGCTGCTCAGGCCCTGCTCTTGTCCCTGGCCCACAGCATAGCCAAGCTGCAGGCTCATGGATCTCATTGCAACTCTGCTCCATCTTGCTATCTGCTGTCCATCCACCTGGGGGGTGCCTTAGCATCAGAAGGGGTTTTGTAAAGCTCATGTGACTTGACATTGCAGAAAAAGGTGCTGGGGTGATAACTGATCCTTCCAGAGGCCACAGGAGAAAGAGATGAGCAGGAGCCCAGAGTGACACCAGGGTTAGTGGACCAGGCCATGGGGTATTCTGGAGCTTCTAGAGCAGGGAGGCAGGCAGAGGCCTGGGCTTAAGCCTCGTTTCCACCAGCACTTGCTTGTAACTATGGCCAGTCACTACCCCTGTCTGGGCCTCAGTCACCTCTTCCATGCTGGGAAGGAGTGGACCAGGGTCTTATCTAAACATCGTCTATGGACACGCTTGGTGACGCACGATCAAAGAAGCACACGCCACACATAACTGAAAGTAAAGGGAAGTCTAAGCTGTAAAATAAGGAAGAGGAAGGTCAACAAAGTTTTGATCTTTCCATGATAACTACTTTTTTTAATAATCAAATATTAAAATTTGGCCAGCCTCTTGGGTGGCCCGGCCCTGTGGTGGGTGCTATTAGTAATTCTGAGCACCCCCCAGGCTGGCCTCAGCTCAGCCACGGTCCAGCCTCACTCAGCAGCCTGCATCAATCCTTAGGGGAAACTGAGGCTCCTAGGAGTTTTAAAACTACATCTGCCTGATGCCCGGACTTATTCTTCCATCAGAAGCTTCTGACCAGCACAGGAGGCCGCCAGGAGTCCTGTCAGATTGCTAAGCAGGACCACCTGGCCTCAGGCTTGATCTGAGCAGCCCCACCCTGCGGCAGGGCTCACTGACCACGCTTTTTCTCCTCCCTGATTCCTGGTGGGTAGTGCAGGCTCCTGGCTTGGCTTGCCCCCTGGGGCTTCCATGGGCATTTTAAAGGCCAGAAAGGGACCCCCTAGGCAGTGCAGAGAGGAAGCACCCCCTCCCCCGCACAGGTTCTCCTAGGGCCTTAACGTCAGGAACAGGAAGCTGGCCCCCCCTTGCATTCGTCCCCCACCACACAGCCCACCATCTCTCATCAGCGGTCACCTGCTCACAGGGTCCTTACCCCCTCCTCAGCTAAAACCTTCCTGTGTAAGAGAAGGGGGCTCTGCTGGGCAGGTGGGCTTGCACACTCTGAGGAGAAGCGCGGCATAGACCTGAGGGGCTGCCTGACATGGACGCCTGGTTGGGGAAAAGGGGACGCATGGGGAGGGGAGGTGGCAGGAGGAACAGGAGGCAGAGCCCCGGAGTCCAAAGGAGTCCAAAGTCAGAGGGAGCCTCAGGGGCCCTTCCCAGCCCCAGGGGGGGTCTGACCCACCGAGCAAGAGCCTCCCTCTTGGGGGAGGCCCCACCTCTTCTCTAACCTTGGGCCCTGAGCCCCACCAGACGCACAAACAGACAGGCCGAGCTAAGGGCACAACAGCCCCTTGAGGGGCAAGGCTGAGGCCAACTTACTGGTCACGCAGAGCAGAGAGTGAAAGAGCCACATCCTGGCGGGAGCGCAGGCAGCACCGAGGCCTCAAGGGCTCAGCTTCCCTCCCGGGCTCCTGGGCTCGAGCGGGCAGGAGGCGGGGACAGAGACACACCCACAGGCCAGGACCACAGACAGACAGGCTGCGTGGCTTCCTCAGTAGAGGAGGGCTGGGTCCCGGGAGCCCAGAGACACCTGGCAGCCCTGCTCCATCTCTACCACTCTTGTGGAACTGGGAGCTGAGGTCTGGCCTGGGAACAGGGCCGGATGACGTCAGGAGCGGGTATTTGAGGTACAGGAGCAGTATGAATCCAGCAGTGTGTTGTTTATCATCCTCATGGAAGAGTCCCAGCCCCCTTGCCCTGCTCCATCACCCACCACCCACCTCTGCCCTGAGCCTGGCCCAGGGTCCCTCCCACAGGAAGCACCCTCCACAGCTAGAAACCCGCCTCCACTCCTCCCTGAGACTGCGGAGGGCCAGGTAAAGGGAAAGACCCTGGCACTGACGGAATCACTGCCTCAGTTCAGCTTTGGCCGCATTCTCTTCATTTTTGTTTTTAATTTTAAAAATAGTTTTATTTATTTATGTGCTAGGTCTTCTCTGGTTGCAGCGAGCGGGGGCTACTCTCTAGTCTCAGCGCATGGAGTTCTCATCGCCAGAACACGGGCTCCAGGGCATGCCAGCTTCAGTAGCTGTGGTACAGGGGCTCAGTGTTAGCAGCTCTCCAGCTCCAGAGCGCAGGCTCAGCAGCTGTGGTGCGTGGCTTTCATTGCCCTGTGGCACTGTGGGATCTTCCTGGACCAGGGACTGAACCCATGCCCCCTGCATTGGCAGGGGGATTCTTAATCCACAGCTGCTGCTGCTGCTGCTGCTAAATCACTTCAGTCGTGTCCGACTCTGTGCGACCCCATAGACGGCAGCCCACCTGGCTCCCCCGTCCCTGGGATTCTCCAGGCAAGAACACTGGAGTGGGTTGCCATTTCCTTCTCCAGTGCATGAAAGTGAAAGGTGAAAGTGAAGTCACTCAGTCGTGTCCGACTCTTAGCGACGCCATGGACTGTAGCCCACCAGGCTCCTCTGTCCATGGGATTTTCCAGGCAAGAGTACTGGAGTGGGGTGCCATTGCCTTCTCCAATTCACAGCTGCATTCTCTTCATATCCTGACTACAGTGCCATGGTGTAGAACCTAACAGAGATCTGGGCTACCAGGACAGAAGTGAAATTCCATGCATCTGTTAGCACATCTCTGACTCAGCCCAGAAGCCCAGAGAATTGCACTGCCGACAGCCCGCAGTTGCATGTAAATGCCAACTTCACGCTCTGTCAGATTTTCCGTGTGTGCCCATGTCTGTCGCAGAAGTCTCTCCCGCAACTTTGCTTCCCAGACAGTTGGCCGTGCAGAGCAGCACTGTTCCACGGAGCCCAGCAATCAGTGTCTAGACTTACACAGTCCAACTGTGGTTACTGTGTCCTTTAAATGTCCCCAGTCACTGAGGAACTGAATTTTCCATTTTAATTTTGTTTACAATCAAAATGTCTCTCTCACCTGGATGCGTGCATCTCCAGGGAGAGCACTTCACAGTGTTAATATAAGGGTTAAAACACAGCAGATGGGATGCCCTGGGGGTCCAATGGCTAAGACTCCATGCTCTCAGTGCAGGGGGCCTGGGTTCGATCCCTGGTCAGGAAACTAGATTCCATA
The DNA here is from genome assembly GCF_032405125.1 of Capricornis sumatraensis. Lineage (NCBI taxonomy): Eukaryota > Metazoa > Chordata > Mammalia > Artiodactyla > Bovidae > Capricornis > Capricornis sumatraensis. Next base: position 74,794,923 of record NC_091076.1, read on the forward strand.
TGCCACAGCGAAGATCCTGCATGCTGCAACTAAGACTTGGCACAGTCAAATAAATTAATACATATTAAACAAGGAAATTAAAAAAAAGAAACCCACAGCAGAGGACGGTGTTGACTCGACGACTAGATGAAAATCAATTTTATCCTGTTTCTCATGATGAAAGCCTGCTTGGCTAAAGTTCTATAATGACTGAGGTCACGTAACAGTCTTACATTGCTTGCTTTGGTCTGACAAAATGCCTCCACCTAGCAGGACAGTTCCCGGATGTTACATAGTTGTTGAGATTACGATTCATCATTTTCCACACTATATACCACCCAATGGAGAGGTTAAACAGCTGAGAAAGCAAAGCTCCAGGTCTGATGAGTCATCCGCCAGGTCACAAAGAAGATCGTCCCAAGGTGGCTTAACCCTGTCTTGGGTTGGGGTCCTGGCTGTCTTCCCACACTCAGAGCTCAGCGCCTCTCTCCCTCCCTGTCCCCAGCTCCCGGGGTGCCTGGCAGAGCAAGGAGGGGCTTGCTGGCCTAGAAAGGGAGAGAGCAGCCCCAGGCCACAGAGCAGAGCAGAATTAGGGACAGGCTGGAACCCAGGACTGTGCCCACTGGAGGCTTCCAAGAAAAGCAGGCCTTTGGTTGGGAGTGTGAACTTTGGGACGTCTCGGGAGGCTGGGCAAAGTTGATGAGAGGATGCTGAAACAGGTGTGGAGCCATTTTCTGCATCTTTGGAGACTTCCAGACTGCTAACTTGGCCTGCATCCTTCTGAGATGCGTTTTCCAAGCTGTGGGTGTCTGCACAGCAGACCACTGGTCATGAGCATGGAGAGGCCCTTCCAGTCCTTCTGACAGTAACTGCCCACAAACCCAGACTTCAGGTCCCAAGGCAGAGCCAGGCTATATCATGCTCCCAACTCACAGAACCTAGTGCAAGGCATTCAGGAACTACCTACGTATCTTAAAGGAATGTGAAAATAGCTTCTGAAGTACATTTTACTCTAAACAAATGTTAAGGGACCAACTTGAGGGACATTCTATAACATAACTGGACTGAACTGTTCAAAAACAACCATATCATAAAAGGCAAAGAAAGACAAGGAATTGTTCCAGGCTACAGGAGCCTAAAGAGAGGGTATCAAGTGCAGTGTGTGATCCTGGATTGACTCCCAGGATCAGAAGAAAATTGCTTTAAAAAAACATTATTGGGACAGTTGACAAAACTGAAACATGAATCACAGGTTAGATATCATTGTCTTGTTAGATGTGTGTGTGTTAGTCACTCAGTCGTGTCCAGCTCTTTGTGACCCCGTGGACTGTAGCCTACCAGGCTCCTCTGTCCATGGGATTCTCCAGGCAAGAATACCAGAGTGGGTTGCTATTCCCTTCTCCAGGGGATCTTCCTGGCCCAGGGATTGAACCTGGGTCTCTGGCATTGCAAGCAGATTCTTTACTGTGTCTGAGCCACCAGGGAATAAAATTAAACAATTTCTGAACCTGATAACACTACTGTGGTCATATGAAGGAAAGTCCTTGTTCTTAGAAAATGTACACTAAAATATTTAGAGGGTGAAGTTACATATGTATGCAAGTAACTCTCAAATAGTTCACGGTTGGGGGGATAAGGGTTAAGGGGGAAAAAGAGGCGAGGAAGAAAAGAGCTTTGTTCTACCCTCAAAACTATTCTGTGATTGTTAAATTATATCACAGTAAGAAGTTTAAAGAGTTAGAGCATAGAGGACACGTGTTTAGCATGGGGTAGGCCTGATGCTCTGTCTGCAAGTGAGTGAAAAGCGTGGCCATCCACACTCATGGGGGCGGGCGGGGGTGCTGTTCCCACAGTCCTGTCCCACCGCCCCCAGATGCAGCAAGTGTTTCTAATCACTTGCCTCTGAGTCCTAGGATGCTAGGAAGAGGGCATCTGGAAGGGTGAGGATGTTACTGAGACCAGCAAAGGACAGAGTTGGCAAAGGGGCAGCAGGAAGACTGACAAGCAGCCGTAGTCACATCTGCTGACTGAGCGTCCAGAGTGGGCACAGACTTGGTGCCAGGGGCCTCCACACAAGCCCCCGCTGACCCTCACAGCCACCCTGCTCGGTTACCCTGATTGCACGGATCAGGATACTGGCTCAGTGATAGGTTAAGTAATTTGTCCCAGATCATATGTGGTGCTAGTGGTAAAGAATCCACCTGCCAACGCAGGAGGGGCAAGAGATGCAGGTTTGATCCCTCGGTTGGGAAGATCCCCTGCAATAGGAAATGGCAACCTGCTCCAGTATTCTTGCCTGGGAGATCCCATGGACAGAGGAGCCTGAGGGGCTACAGTCCATGGGGTCACAAGGAGTCGGACACAACTGAGTGACTGAACACACACACACACTCTCTCTCTCACATGCTAATAAGTGGCCAAGATGGGATTCAATCAAAACTGTTTTCCTCCAGATCCAGGACTCTGAACGACTACAAACCCTACTGCCTCCAGACCCATGGGTTTAAACTCCTCCCAGTCCATGAGCCTTTAAAAAGCAGGGACTTCATTCCACACAGACACTGGGATCCTTGCAATCCTGGATGCCACGGACAGAACTGGGTCACCCCTCCCACATTTGTATGTTGAAGCCACAACAAGGTCACTGCATTTAGAGACAGAGCCTTTAGTAGGGCCCTAATCCAATAGGCTTGGAAGTCTTAGAAGAGGAAGCGACGTCTCTCTCTCCAAGTTGATGCGCCAAGGAAAGGCCACGTGAGCCCACAGAGAGATGCTATCTGCCAGCCAGGAAGAGAGGCTTCGTGAGAACCCAACTGCTGGCACCCTGATCTCAGGACTTCTACTTCCAAAATCTGAGAAAATTTATTTTTTATTTAAGCCACCCAGTCCATGGTATTTTGTTGCAGCAGCCTGAGCTAAGACATGGGCTACCTCCTAAAAATTCTCCCATGAGAAAACATCCATGTGTGCGTGTCTGCTGGAGAAAGAGAGCTGAGTGGGAAGGGAACAAGGGTGAGGATCTCCGTGTCCTTCCATAACTGGGGCTGGGCAGGCGGGGGCGGGGGCTGGGTGGTGCTGTTGCACTGGGTCATGGAACCAAGGATCCAAGGGCTTAGGCATCTTATTGCTCAGTCGCTCAGTCGTGTCCGACTCTTTGTGACCTCATGGACTGCAGCGTGAGGTCTTCCCTGTCCTTCACCATCTCCCGGAGCTTGCTCAAACTCATGTCCCTTGAGTCAGTGATGACATCCAAACATCTCATCCTCTGTCAGCCCCTTCTCCTTCTGCCTTCAATCTTCCCCAGCATCAGGGTCTTTTCCAGTTAGGTGGTTCTTCACATCAGACGGCCAAAGTATTCTAGCTTCAGCTTCAGCATCAGTCCTTCCAATATTCAGGACTGCTTTCCTTTAGGATTGACTGTTTTGATCTCCTTGCAGTCTGAGTGATTCTTCAACATCACAGTTCAAAAGTATCAGTGCTTTGGTACTCAGCTTTCTTTATGGTCCAACTCTCACATCCATACATGACTACTGGAAAAAACCATAGCTTTGACTAGACGGAACTTTGTCCGCCAAGTAACGTCTGCTGCTTGTCTCCAACTCCTTCCTGTCCAACTTCCACTCCAGATGCTCCTTGGGAAAGCTCAGCAAAGACCCTAGAACTCGCATTAGCACTAGAAGGAAACCTGGAGACAATCCCTGTCAAGCCTGTCATCTGACAAGACAGGACACAGAGGTCCTGAGAAGTAAAGGGACTTGCTTGGGCTTTTCCAGTTTCTAGATGAGACAGAATGAGCTCCCAGGGCCCCAGGCCCAGCCCCAGCTGCCACCCTATTTGACCGTCCTCAGAAGACATTCCACATGAGCAAAAAGGGCTGGCTGCCTCCTGGAGCACACAGGTCCTCTGAGGAGCCCTCGTCAATAAAGAGAGGGGATGCATTAAGCACAAGAGCCCCAGGAAGGGACGGGAAGGCTGTGTCAGCTCCCCTGTCAATGGTGTGTGCTCTCTTGCTCTGACTAACCAACACTGGTTGGGGGCGGAGGTGACAGACAGTCTGAGGTAACACAGAACGTCAACTACTGAAGACTCTGTCCTCCAGGAAGGGCCTCTAGAATTGCTCTAACAAAACCAGCTAAGAACCCCGGGGCTGAGTGCTTACCGTGGTGTGTTGAAGACCACCCACACCCTAGTTGTGTCTGTAGCAGAGCAAAAAAGCCCACTGCAATGCCTCACAACTATCTGAAACAAGGTTTTGAGTGAGCATTTCCCTAACTGCTCCCAAGAACATCAAAGCTCTGTGAAACATTCAAAGAATTTCATTTTTTTAAAAAAGCTACAGTATTTTTTATTTTATAAACATGTAAGAAAAGTTCTACATCACTGCTTGTCAGATTACACAACAGCTTGCTCTGAAGCCAGTATGCTGTTCTCAAGATCAAAGACATTCTGTCCTTTTAGCTCTTAAAAAGAAAAGAAGTGGGTTGACTTCTAATTTACTTCTTGTTACGTTAGATTTAAAGCAAAGGCTTATACATCAACTAATTTGGGCAGCAATTAATTAATCTGTGAAGCTGTCATTTTCTGTTAACCTTCATCTAAACTGCGTGTTAGCATTGCACTGTAACTCTTCAAACCGCCCAGCCTGACAGCAGGAAGGCTACTCTAGGCTAAAGGGCCGTAGACAGAGATGAGTTCTGTTTCACTGTGTCCTGTTTGGGCTGCTATCACTTCCTTACCCCTTGGATCGGACGCTAAGAAGTGGCCTGTCTCTTTGAGGCCTCTCTTCCACCTGCCCGCTTCCCTTCCTGCTATCCTCGGTACAGATGAATGCTTTCTAAAAAATATTCTAGACTAGCTACCTGACTCTTCAGCAAATTCTTTATAAAGCCAGGGAAGCTTCAGCTCATAGAGAGCCAGATCATTAAGACTTGAATTTCATGGAGACCTCCTTAATGAGATTCTTACAAGAATGCAATTTATGCACTTGTGGATAACCTCCCTCTTTTTTGAATCCAGGAGTCTGGACTTGGGCAAGCTCCAGGAGATGGTGAGGGACAGGGAGGCCTGGCATGCTGCAGCTCATGGACTCACAAAGAGTCGGACACGACTGGGCGATTGAGAAACAAGTCTTGGCTAGAAGCAGACCAGCCTGCAGACAAAAACGCCAGAGCTTGGTTGGGTTTCCACAATTTATTCATTTTCCCAAACATTCTTTAGGCATCACTCTGGAATGACCTGGTAGGAGGAACAGAGATCAGAACACGAAGACGCCTCCTCATCAGAGGCTGCTAGCAGGGGACAAAACATCACGTGTTAACATGTGCAAGGCAGAACCACGAGGCCTGGCCTGTAAGACAGTGCCCGGCCTTCAGGGAACGGAGCTGTCCCTTGTAACGCTGGCGATTTACATAGTCGGCCTTGTGCAGGGGGGACCTGCCAGGTGCCAGGCATGGTACCCGGCTGGGGGACCCCCATGAACAAGCTGGATGCGGCCCTGCTCTCACGGAGCTCACAGTCTAGCAAACAGACAAACAGGAAGAGGAAACTGTGATGCAGTGTACGGGTGTGCTGGGGCTGCGGGGTACAGAAATCTGGTATATTCCATTACATATTTCACTTCAGCAAACACAATGGGATTTGTCTGAAAAAGTTAGGGAGGAAAAAAAAAGATAGGGAAAGCAATTTTAAGTTATTTGGGTCACAGAGGATGAGATGGTTGGACAGCATCACCAATTTAATGGACATGAACTTGGGCAAACTCCAGGAGACGGTGAGGGACAAGGAGACCTAGTGTGCTGCAGTCCATGGGGTCGCAGAGTCAGACACGACTTGGCAACTGCACACCACCTGTCCCTCCATCCCAAGCAGCCAGGCAGGAGACCCTGAGGCGAGCCCAAGCCCCTGCTACTCCTGTGGCCTGTCTCGGGTCCCTGGGGCCTCTTCAAGAGTGAGCGGCTCGCCTGAGTGTGAGTCTAACACGTGCTGTTTTGCACAACACAGCCCGAATTGCAGGTCCATCACTTCTCCTGGGGCTCACCCAAAGAAATCTGTGACCTGCTCCCACATGGGCAGGCAGCAGCGGCACTGGGCCTCGCGATAAGGGTCTTCAGCAAGGTGCCTTCCACAGGGTTTTGGAGAGGAATTTTTATCAGGCTCCGTTTTTATCCCAGGCGTGACTTTATACCCTGACCCTGGAACTTAACGAGACTCCTTTGTGGCAATGTCATGGGACACGTAACCCAGTTCTGGAAGTTACAGGTAGCTTCCCGAAGAAGTCTCTACGTCCTCGAGGATGAGGGAGAGGAGAAGCTAAGTCCGACAGAGTTGGATACAACTTAGTGACTAAACAACTATCACAAACGTGATGCAAATTAGATCCCAGCTGCAGTGTTCAGAAAGGAGAAAGGCAGGGAGAGGAAGCAGGAAAGAGGCTGCCGCAGGGGTGGAGTGGGAGAAGACAGTGGCTGAACTGAGGGGAGGCACTCACGGGATCAGACTGGAGATGCCAGGGGAGGAGAGGTCCCAGCCGGCAGCGGGCTCCATAAGCTGTCCTGGGTAGCTGGTACCTCTCCCAAGACGGAGAATGGAAAAGAGGAATGAGGTATCTGCCATTATCATCAAGCAGCAAAAATGTATCTAAAACCCCACACTGTGTCAAGACTAAAATGAATAGAGAGAAGTTCGTAGCCCTGCCGCCCTCATAGGGGAGGAACACCCTGAGCTGCTGGCCAGGGACAGCCCCGACTGCCCATCCGCGCTCCTCAGCTCCCAAGGAAGGGCCTGGCATCCAGAACATGTGTCAGAGGCCGCACCATCTGAGTGCTAGAGCGTGGGCTCGACAGTGAGAGGCTGAGGCCCATAACCTCGGGAAATATATCTTTAAAATGTAAGGCTCTTACAGCTTCCTGGGTAGCTCAGCTGGTAAAGAATCCACCTGCAGTGCAAGAGACCCCGGTTCAATTCCTGGGTCGGGAAGCTCCCCTGGAGAAGGGACAGGCTACCCACTCCAGTATTCTTGGCTTCTCTGGTGGCCCAGATGGTAAAGAATCCTCCCACAATGAGACCTGGGTTCAATCCCTGGGTTGGGAAGATCCCCTAGAGGAGGGCCTGACAACCTACCTGCAGCATTCTTGCCTCAACAATCCCATGGACAGAGGAGCCTGGTGGGTTATAGTCCATGGGGTCACAAAGAGTTGGACACGACTGAGCACAAAAATAATTTTCCGGGCTCTACCTGTTTGTGAGAACTGCAAGGCTGAAGTGGGCACTCGGTTAGGTCAGCCTCCACTAGACACTACCCGGCTTCCTGAAAGGCTGCCTTGATCTCTAGCAGACTAGTGAGGGCAGTAAGGCCCTGGAACAAACAGGCCTGAACTGCTGGTGGGAGGCGGTCTGGACTGGGAAACACAAGTGTAAGAAGGGGCATTTTCTGAACAAACATTGCAGAGAGCACGTCAGAGGGGACCCTAGCCCCAGGGACACCTCACTAGAGGACCCACGGGGTGGAACGTGATGGGGTAAGTCCCATCCACAACCTCATGCACACCCTTGGTGGTCTCCTTGACCTTCCCCCGGCCTGCCACAGACGCTGGTGCTGGCCAGCCCGCAGCGGCCACCGCTCTGGGGACAGTGAACCACCACTGAGACACACTTGTGAAGCCAGCAGCTCTGGAACCAGCCCGTTCGCTGGCTAGAGGGGAAACTGAGGCCTGGGCCCACGAAGCAGAGCCAGTAGCTGGCATCTCTGACCACAGCCCCTGCACTTCTCGTGTGACTAACCCCCCCAAAACCCTCCCTCCCTCTTCAAGAACCTGGCTCGCAGCTCCGTGCTTCAGAGGCAAAGAGCTGAGAAACCTCAGCGACCTTCGGTCTCAACTGGCAGAGAAACGAGAACCAGCTCTTTCCAGGAATCTTACCAGGAAGCTGAAACATCATGGTTATACGTTCTCATCTTTCTACAGGGAGGGAAAACAGCAGGTTAACCAACAAAATACAGACAGCACCGTTTTTGCTGTAACTCTCGAGCCTCCTCGCCCTTTCTTTACTAAACCACAGCATCCATTCTGCCTTCAATCACACCACAGTGGCATCAACCACTAGCGTGACTCACTGGCTCAGCAGCGAGCAAAGACTCTGGAGCCCAGAGCCACACTGGGTGCTGAACATTCCAGGCAGGTGAGGGCTTGTGACATCACACAAGGAGCAAGGGCTTTATTCTAACTCCTAAGCTCTACTGAACTGAAGTTAAAACACTATTTTTAAGCCTGCAGAGGAATACAAACACTAAATACTTCAAAATAAAAATCAAGACAGGAAGATCAAAGAATCTAAGGCCTTTTCATGGTTAAAATAATCTGAAAGGAGACTAGAAATAAACACACTAAAATTTCTGTGACTATTACCTTATTTGCCAGTTTTGAAGATGTCCTCAGGTGCCAGAACTTGGGAGACAGAAAGAATAAACAGCAGTGATCACTTCTAAAGTGATCACAGACAACAGGTTCCCATCTCAGGGGACAGGTTTTTCTGCTTTCGGTGGCCAAAAAGCAACTTAAACTCTATGTATAACAGACAGACTCTACAATTAGGATCCTTTAAAAATAATGAGACGCCTCTCTTTGCCATCTTCCAAAGTATATAATATATATTTAACAGCACATAAGAAGACACCACTTGAGCTTCCCTGGAGGCCAACAGGAAGTATTTTCACATATAAAAATTAAAAATTTAAACTTTCAAATCATCAGTATTTTTTAAACATAATACAGACTTACAAATTGTTCAACATTAACCCATGACCCCACCCCTAGCACGAAAATCCACCCCAGATCCAGAAGTCACAGTTTTTTGTTCCTAAAAACCCCACAGCACTGAACTTGATCTTCACTTCAAGCTGATTGCTAACGAGGCTCCTGACAGAGATCCCCGGGGAGGAACGAAGGGCGGTTGGCGCTGCAGCTCTGATCTACCCGGGCGGCACGGCTGCACCTCTGAGGTCAGGTCCATGTGGGTCAGCCCCCACACTAGGATCCTGGAAGGGTGAGCTGGCAGCTTCCCTAGTCTTTTCCTCTCGAAGGCTGTCCGATAAGCACCTGGGAATTGACTTTTCTTGGAAAAAGGGTGCTGGTAAAGCTGTCAGGGCCAAGGCAATAGTGAGAAGTTCAGTTCTCTGCTCTTTGGATGAACTGTGTAAAACTTTTCTCTTAAAAGACACAATGTTAAAAATATTAAGAAAAAAATGTCTACAAAATCTGGAGGGCTGCCTTTTCCTCAATGGGTAAAGCTTGTGGGGTGGTGGGAAAAGAATCAAGGGCCCAGAATTGTAACTCTGCAGCAAAAAGATTAGATGGATGCCCTTCAAAACAGGTCACGTTTCCTAAGATGTCTTGCTGAAGCAGCAAGAGCTGAGGGTGACTGCATGAGCAAGAGGGGAGGGGCGCCAACTCCCAAGGGGGGGTCCTACTGTGCGCCCCGCCCTACGCAAGACTGTCAGGTTTCAGGGCGGCCACCTCGGCCCCCAGGGCATCAGGACTCAGCGTCTGAGCCAGAGCTGCTTTCCCGACTGACTTCGATCTGGAGAGATGGCAAGTTATCTAAGCGGCTCTTCTTTTGGCGAGACTGTTCTTTTTCCTTAATCAGCGCCCCCCATGCCCTCTGCAGCTCCGAGTCGTCTTCCTCTGTGCCCGGCGCCCTGTGATCCCCTTTCTTCGGGTTCTTTTCTTTGGTCTTGGGTGCAGATCCTAAGCGAGTCCATAAGCTACCTGTGTGGGTGAGAAGGCATTTCAGCTCTGGCAGTCGATGCTGGGCAAGAGGGGCACTGCAATGCCTCATGTGCAGGGAACACTGGGGGTGGGGGGTTCTGGGGCACTTGCAACCAGGGAGCAACCCTGGGCACGTCCTCCCAGTTCCCTGCCAGCAGACAGGGAACTGGACCCGCTGGGAGATTCTCCCAGCTTGGGGACACGCCCCCCCGAAACCCCCACAGCAGACACATCAGAATGAGCTGGGAGGCTGCCTGTGCTCCCTCTGCCCCTGTCTGCTGAGACAACCGCCTGTGCACAACTTCCTCCGTCAGGAGTGGGCCATTCCCAGGCCATCCCCACCTACAGCATGCTGCAAATTCATGGACCTGCTACCCTGTCAACTTCTGAGAGTCTGCCCACTCTCTGTTCACTTTCTGAAGTGCTAGTATTTGACAATAGACAAATACATAGACTTTCATAGGATAGCCACCCAATCAGGCAGTTAGAAGCTTTTATAAAGGCTATAATTTATATGGAAAAATGATCATGATAAAATGCTATACGAAAAAAGTACGAGATGTATACGGGCACAGGTTGGAACAGCAGGGAACTGAAAAGTATTTGTGTTAGACACCAAGACTCAGGGGTGAGTCTTGTTTCCTGCTTTCCTTGTTTTCCACACTGTTACCATTATTATTACGATGATGATCATAATGGAAGAGGGAAAAATAATGTATTTTTCTCCTGTGCCGCTTCTGTCCTTGTATTAACCAAGTATTTCCACGCTGCACCCATGGTCTCTACTCTTACCCAGTTCCCTCCCCATCAGTTCCCACTGTTACCAACCTGACTTCTTCTCTCGAGTATCAGAGTAGAGGCCTTTAACATCCTGCCTGGGAACACCCAGCCTACTATGTACATCAGAAAAGGGCTCTCTCCGAACAACTGGATTACTACTGAAAGTCTTTTCCGGAGAATATGGTCTTTTTCCCAATCGCTGGCGTATATCTAGAAAAAGAAAAAAGCACTGCTGTGACCATGTAACTATACTTTGTCATCTGTACTGCCAACCTGAGATCTCCCCGAGTAAGGACATGGGGCCCAGCACTACCAAGCGTCTAAAAGCCTTCCCTCTATACAGCCTGGATTCTCCCAGGAAAATTCAAGTGAGAACACATAGGGAATCGCAGCAGGGGTGGGGGAAACCTTAGCTGACTGTTCCAGAAAGGAATTTTTGAGGCAGAATTGTCTTTTTTTTCCTTCTTTAAACAGTAGAATCAAGAGCAAATAATTAACAAACAGTGCAGCTAATGAGAAATACTGTAAGCTCCCTGAGGGCAGAAGCCCCATTCTTTGAACTTATAAGAAGCTAGTCAATAAAGACTATTACATCGAGCAATAAAGGTAATGAGACTGACAAAAAGCAAAGGGCCAAGGGAAGCGGTCCCAAATCAAGCCTGGGTCTCCTCCGACTCCTCCAGAGTCTGCCAGTCCTCTGGAGCTCTTTCTCACAATGACAGCAGCACAAACACTCACGAGCAAGTCCCTGCGCTGGGCCTTCTCCCACCTCGCTCTGCTCCCTGAGAACAGCGGCCCCATCTCTCAGCCCCCCCGGCCTGAGCCCCATGGCTTCTTCCCCTTTCCTCCCAGTGCTGAGTCTTCCTCCTTTACAAGGCTGGACATTTTCATCAGAAGATCAGGTTGCTTCCCACCGCAAAGAACTCGGTTTGCTGACTGAGATCCTGGTTCCTCTCCGAGGCCTCGCTCCACTGCCCCCTCCTCTGAGACGCCTCCCACAACAGGCTGTTCCCCAAAAGACCCACTCCCCTCTTTGCTCCCTCAGCCCACTGCTCATAGTGCCTACCGGACCACTCACTCTCTTCAGCTCCAGGCGGATCACCTGAGCATGTGCCCTCATGCTGCTCCATCGGAGTCTATGATGAGCTGGCATCCCCTGCGAAGACTCATGACACCCCCGGTGCCTAGCCTGGGCACACAGCAGGTACGGCCTGCTATGTACGTGTCTGCACATATAAACTCACCAGTTCAAATTCTTAACCATGTATACAATACTTCAACCTAATTTCTATTACCCTTATGTATACCAATGACATACAGAGTAAAATCACTGTTGGGACAAAAATATCAAAAGCTAATATTGCAAAAATCTGATTAAATTTCATGCCCTCAAGTTCCAGTGCCTAACCCCAAATTTAGAAGTGATGAATCAGGACAATTAAACTGGTCCCCAGATGACAGTGTTTTATTCAAGAACCTCCCCTGTCCGCTTTGCTTTCTGGGACTCAGGATAGAGCCCAGAAACACAACTGAACAACAATACCTGTTTTAGTACTGCTGCCAGCTGGCCGTGGACGTGTGTGCTGACGTTTTTCATCTAACAAATGTCTGACATCTGCAAATTTCTCAGCTGGCAATTTGTTACCAATTCGGTTTTTTATATTGCTTGTGGATAAAGTATCTGCCCTCATGGAGTTCCTTAAAAAAGAGAGGCGGGGGTACAGTAACGCAACTTGAACTGTGGGACAACACTCACACAACAATCTCACACACTGTGGAAAAAAACAATTGAAGAAACCCAATCTAATATGGCCAACATTCACTTAATAACACCATACACCATAGTTATTTGCTCACAAAAGTCACGACCGGCTTGCCAAAGAGGCCAGTTGGGGTGAGCAGCTCCCTGAGTTTTCCGGGGTGGTTTCCACACGCAGTATCTGGGAGCAATCACAGAGCACATAACCGTGCCTGCCCTTCTCCTGGGACACAGGCCTAAGTAGAGGCCTGCGAAGGATTGATTGGCCTCTGCTTCTAAGGCCTGTGAACTGGTTGTAGTCAAGATATAAGATAGCCTACAACCCCTCTTTAAAGGGAAGACCTCTCCCACTGTGTCAGGGCAAGGGCATTATTCTGGCAGCATCTGCCACTGGAAAGTTCTCTAAAAACTAAGGATGTGAACAAAGCCATACAAATCAACCAGCTTTAAGATTCTTCTTCCCTTTTCCCAAACACACCATCAGGAATTCTTAAGAGAGCACCCCAGCCTCCAGCCCTCTGAGACATGCCTATGCTCTCTGTCTTCAGGAATCTGCTCAGCCCCACTAGTTATCAAAGAATGCATATTAAAACAGCTGTACTTCTTTGTCCATGAATAGCAAAAATCACAATGATAATACCTAAGGTTGGTGAATATCTAGGTAACAGGTGGTAACGTGAGTGGGTAAAATCTTTTAGGAAGGAAATTTAGCCATACCACATTTTAAGGCATGTGCACAGTTTTGCACAATAACTGGAATGTATCTAGTTAGTCCAACAGTAAGAAAACAGAAATCTAGGGAATTCTCTGGTGGTCCAGTGGTTAAGACTCTATGCTTTCACTGCTGAGGGCCCAAGCTCAATCCCTGGTCAGGGAACTAGGATCCTTCAAGCTGCAGGGTGTGGACAAAAAAAACCAGAAATCTACATGTCCAACAGGAAGGGATTGGTTCAACAAATGATAACACCTGGAAACAAGGGACTACATACAGTTGAAAAAAGAGCAAATGTCTACACTATATTAAATGGAAAAAGTGTATTTCAAAACAATATAAACAGTATAACTTAATATTTGTACAAATGCATCTATAATATCCCCATATGTTATATATATACATAAAGCTGACAATAAAGTTATTCACCCAACTGCAAACTGCAAACCCAACTCTCTTAGGGGAGGATGAGCTTACAGGTGACTTCACCTTCTGTATCATTCATAATTTTTATAACAAGAATCACTTCTTGTTCATTAAGAGGAAAAGCCAGATGCTTTTACTCAAATTCTATACAGGGTTGAAATTAGAACCGATAAAAGTGATTATAAAATTAATAGGTACTAAGAAGAAGTTAGTAACTGGATTTCAATCAAATTAAAAGCTAGCAGTGATAAAAAGAATAGTTTTACCTGATATTTTTCAGCTGAGATTCCACCTCATCAGCATACATGGTCATTTTCATGCTTTTCTTTGGTGAAGGAGTGGAGATCATCTTCAGCTCTAGGTCATAGTCCATTTCGTCGGAGTCTGAGCTGCTGGCACTGGACCGCCTGGACGTGCTCCGCTCCCGGGCCTGCTGGAGGGCCGGGAGCTCCTCGTGGTACTCCACCACCACTCTGTCGTCGGCATCCATGTCCTGCTCCTCCTCCTCCTCCTCTTCTTCCTCTTCAATAGGTTCCTCAGGAACATTCACCAGTCCTAAGGAATTTAACCAAAAATCATTATTAGTATAAGCCCGAACACTAACACCTGATTTTCTGTTCTACATCGGTGACCTTTTTAGAAGGTGAGAGTCCCATCCCAAGAGTTTACTGGAGCACTGGCTCTAACAGTGCTGATCTGGTGACCATTCTGACCCCTACAACACATGAACATCTAGGTAAAGGATGGCCTAGCAGCCTGATGCAATTTTATAAAGTTTTCTAAAATACAGACCCTCATCATTATTCACAAATTCTAGATTTATGAATCTGCCAATTTTATTTGTAATTCCACAACCAACACCCATGGCACTTTTGCGGTCATTTGTGGACATGCACAGGAGCAGCAAAAAACTGAGACACCAGCCATGCAAGTTCCCAGGTGCAGGGAAACAAGGTCTGTCCTGCCTTTCTGCTGCAGCTCTCAAACACTGCACACAAGTGTGCTTCTTGCAGTCCATGAGCGCCACTTTTTAACACCTTTGTGATTTTTATTGATGATTTCCGTTACAAACAGCCTCCGAGCATAATATCAAGGCTGTCTGGCGTTCCTAAACACAAGAAGGCTGTGATATGCCTTATGGAGAAAACACATGTGTGAGACAAGCTTTGTTTGGGTGTGAGTTCCAGGGCTGCTGCCCTTGAGTTCAACGTTAATGAATCAACATGTATTAAATAAGGTGTCCTTAATCCGAAACATATATCAAATTAAGGTTCTATATTCATCAGTTGACAAAAAGTATCACTAAGAGTCTCTGAATGGTTTTCAATGATTACGGTGACTTTACAGAACATAACCGCCGTAAATAATGAAACATACCTTTAAAGGTCATGGAAAAATGCTTATAAATGGAAGAAGCACAATATAAAATATATGTCCACAACAGTTATATTTATTGTGAAAAGAGACAAATAAGAAAAATGTAAAATGAAATCCGTTCTTATCTTTTTGCTTTTTAATTTCTTTGACATGAATACTAAGATTATATGATAAAAATATCTTTAACTGAAACTGGAAAAGCTTAACTGTCTAACAGAAAAGTATGTGCATTAAGATGTAGATTTTAAAATATCCAAGTCTGAACATTCACATTAAATTAAAATGTACAGATTTCACCTCTCCCTGTCCCTACTACAAAGATAAAAGTGTATGCCTGTTATTCTGTGTTTGTATGCTGACTTGGCTGGTTCTACAAAGCATGTAGATTTTCACAGATCAGTTTCAACATAAAAACAAATCTCTATAAAACATAATGAAAATGGTTCTTTAAGAATAAGCACCAAAAGAAAGAAAGGGGGGAAGAAAGGGAGATTTGAAGGGTGGGAAGGTGGGAGCCCCGGGGAGACAGAGGAACAGAAAAAGAAGAAAAGGAAAAAGACAGACGGAAAAAACAAAATGAAACCGACGCTGTACCCCACTTCACCGCGGCATTCACGTGCACAAGCCAATAAGCAGAGAGTACCAGACACAGCAGCTTATTTTCATCATCAGACAAAAGGACAATAAAATCAACTCGTCTAACAAAATAATTTAAAAAATTTTTTATGCAGCTTGTTATTAATTAGGAAAATTAGATTCCTCAGGAAAAGTTTTAATTTTTCCTACATTTTGCAGTTATTGTTAGAATAGCTTTTATAAAACCATTTGACCTCTTTGTATGGGCAATTTCAAATTAACTGTGACTTGACTTACTTTCCTGTATGTTGGCAGAGGGTGAGGGCAAGGAAGAGAGGATGATAAAGTTTGGAACCTTAAAGGACTGTATTAAGGATAAAAATGTCATTTCGGGAGCCAAATTTGTGTCTACCCAAGAGCTGAGCAGGCAACTACCGGAATGTCGGTGTTTATAGGACGTCAGGCCAACGTCGTCCCCAATCAGGGCTCTCTTCTTAATAACATCCCGCTGAATGCGACGGGAATGGTATCTCCGCTTCCTGCAACATCGCCAAAATAAGCACAGAATCAAAAACCAAGAGGAAGGGCCTCAACGTCCACTAGTTAATGTCAATTACACCCTGACGCGACGTTAGGTGCTGACAGAGACATGTCGCATGAAACCGAAACTCAGCATTCTCACACCATTTACCACAGTTAAAAGCCTTGAGCTCTTTCTTCTTGTCTGCCTTCACGTCCATCCACACAGGGTGTTGACAGTCCACTGCAGAATACCCACTGAAGAATACCAACTAATGGAGATCCCTGAAGGATTATGAGAAGCTTAAGTACTATATAAACTGTTGTATTTAAGGTTTTGGACTCACCAAGAGTTACTGAGGATTCCTTTCATGCCTCCGTAATTTGGATTCCCATATTTCATGTAATACTGACTTCTTCTTGCTGCTCCAAGTTCCTTTTTGTCATCTAAAAATTAATTACAACAGTTACCAAGGACTCCCTATGAGTGTGAAGGCAATGTTAAATGGGTTTGAACAAACAAAAAGAATGTTTTTCATAGCTGGGATCGGATCAGCACACTCTGCCTACAGAGGAGAAAGATGCACTGTGACCACTCTGAGTCCTCCTAAAGCAGTGCAGTGTCGAGAGGGCGGGGCAAGACTCAGAGACAAATGAGGTTAAGCTGCTGTCGGGCTGACTTCAAAGAGAAAATACCAGGAACAATAACAACAACAACAACACAATTCCCAAGCAGCATAAGAGAGTGTAGGTTATCACCAGTGTTCAGGAATCAAAAAGGCTTTTAGAAGAGGTGGCATTTTCATTGCCCCCCGAAAGATGATATTCATTTCTGAATGACAACATGCCAATAACACAGAATCAGGGTCCAAGAAACAGGTTATAAATGGGTCCATGTATTTGGTAAACCATGCACTCAAATAAGCAAAAGGAGAAAAGATCCCATTTATCAAGGTAAAATGCCAGTTAACAGGAAGAAAAGGTGGTCACTGAACACATATATTTTCACAATATAAAGGCCTCTGACAACTCCCTGGGCACTCACTCACTACAAAAGATAAATACCGATGTGAATGTGCCCAGCGCTACAGGTAAACCTCATGGCATAAGTCAGAATGTGCGCCCCACAAAAAACACGCCCACCAGCTCCTTGGAGCAACGGCTGGTTCCAGATCTGGGGCTAGGAAAGTACAAGTTGAGACTGGCAAACCAAGATGGCTCCTTGCGCCATAATAGCAAGAAGGTACTCAAAGAATCGGGCAGGCGTGTCAAAGAACAGTGTGAAGAGGCTCTACTGATTAGATCCAAAATAACCTGTGAATCAAAATAATGACAGAAGAGGTGATAGCCCATTGAAGAAAACTCCACAAATCTGAACTAATATAAACAAGTAAATGCATTAAAAAAAAAAAACCCCCGGTAAATACATCAATAAATGGGTAAAAAGGGAAAGCTCTTCCTTACAGTTAAGTGCCAACTGGTAAATGAGAGTTAAAAAGTCATCAATGGATCTAAAGTATGGCAATCTGATGAGGAACAGGCTATTTACATAGCCTCAAAGCATCTCTCCACAAAACTGCAAATTATAAATGGAAAAAGAGTAACTTTACAGTGAGAAACCTGGCAGCTGTTACCTTAACCAGGAGATAATGGTTAACATCCCCAGGAAGGGGACAGATAAATACAATGTGCCTCCTGGTGCGTGATGTTACACACTGAAAATGACACAACTTCCGTGGTATAAAACGCACAACTCGAATTTAATTAGGAGGAGACATCAAACAAACCAAAACTAAGGGGCAGCTTACAAAATAATGAGCCTGTTCTCTTTAAAAATGTCTCAAAGCTAAGCGGAGGAGCAGCTCCATGTTCAGGGACACTGAGGGGACACGGCAGACTGAAACGCCCAGTCCAGGAGAGGGTCCTAGTGTAGCAGGGAAGGAGTACAAAGAATAACCCAAATTTATTTGACAATCATCATCGTCGCTATCTTCATCATCATCAAAGACTGCCAACATACTGCACTCAATGTGTGCCAGGCAGTTTTAATATACACAGCGGGGGTACTGGTAAAATCTGAACACAGACTATGAATCAGGCAATAGAACGGCACTAATGTTAAATTTCCTGATTTTGATGACTATGTGTAAAACAAAGTCCTTGTTCTTCAAAAATACTTACTAAAGTTCAGGGGTGAAGGGCTGTCATTTCCAATTAACTCTCAATTGACTCAAAACCACTCCCCTCACATTACTAATGCATATCAAAATCACTATGCATAAAAGGCCTTATGAATTATTAATAGGCTTTTAATTTAATTCTTCTGAGAATTAGAGCTGAAAGGTACTATTAGCAATGTCTAGGAAGACACTGCCATGATACATGAAATTTTTAAAAATTTTCATAGTTCAGATGACAAATTGGCCGAAAAGCATATGGGGCAAACCAGCTTTAACAGAAAATAACTTTAGCCAGATATCACAAAAGTATACAAATAGCTATTATCCACTTTCAGTGTCTGAAATTCCAACTCAGGCAGCAAGTCATCGATTTTGTTAAGTGTAGAATGTTACAGTTTGAAGGATTTTTGAGATTACTTGGTCTAAGTTCCAATTCAAAAGAGAAGGCATCACTTAATAAAAATCACTTCATTAAAAATAAAAGTCAGGGGCTTCCCCAGTGGCTCAGTGGTAAAGAATCCGCCTGCCAACACAGAAGATATGGTTTAGATTCCTGATACAGGAAGATCCCACATGCCAAGGGAACAACTGAGCCCCTGCACCACAACTAACTGAGCCTGTGCTCTAGAGCCCAGAAGCCACGACCACTGAGCCACACACCACAGCTACTGAAGCCTGGGCACCCTAGAGCTCACAGTTGGCAACAGGAGAAGCCACCGCAACGAGGAGCCCCCCTGTGGCCAAAACTAGAGACAAGCCTGGGCAGCAAGAAAGACCCAGCACAACCAAAATTAAACAAATAAAATTACTTTTTTAAAAAGTCAATACCAATTACCATTTACCTTTTGTAGCAAATCTCATGAATAACCTATTTCCTTTAGCAAGTTTGTTAGCTGGACGAAGATCGTTTCTTAGCAGAGACTCTTCTTCTACCTGCGACAACGTGTCCAACTTAAGAAAAAAAGAGCATTTTCGATATAAAAATTAAAGCCTTTTCTCATGTTCATTCAGTAGCAAAGATACCATGGATTAAGAAAGCAATCTACTTATAATAAAACCCATGAGCAGCACAGCGCCAGTTCCTCTGCAGAATGTCTAAGTCAGAGGTCTTCCCTGACCACCTTGTCTAAAAGAATCATCTCCATCATTCTCTATCCGCTTACCCTTCTTTACTTTTCTTCACAGCACTCATCACTTCCTGACATTACATTACATATCTGCGTATCTGTGTATTGTCTGTCTTCCCCACTAGAATGTAGGCTCCAACAGGGCAAGGACTTTGTTTTGCTTGACGCTATATCCCCAGCACCTAGAATTTGGTATATAGTAGGCACTTAATAAATAATTTAAAAATGAATACACTTTAATATTTCCAACAATAGTACATATGCCATCAGGAGATACACCATTACTTGCTATTCCTTAATTTTACTGATTAGATAGCACTGCAAAGTCTTTCTCAATAAAACCATTTCCTTTCATACAGAAGTGTGAGTACTAAGATCTCAAGATGAAACATTACACCCACAAGAACTTAAAAGGCCAAGAGCCTGGGCCCCCCTCAGGAGGTGCAATGGTGCAAGTCAGCGGAAGAACACAATGTCCTATCCTAAGCCTTTAAGGCTCAGGTATCAAGGCTGTAGGCAGCTGTTTACAGTAAAAGCTCACAAACACCTGTGCCCTCTACTGACCTCTACATCACTTGAGTTCTCATCTTCAACTTCTCCTTCTTCAGCCTCATCATCATCAGAACTGTCTTCCTGCTTGTCTAAAATGGAATGTGAGGGACAAGATGAATCTTCACTCCATCTCACACACATTAAAAGTCTAACACTGTCTCCTCCTCTCTATTAATGATCCAAAGCATCATAGCTTGTTTCGGAAATAACTGGCAATGAGATACTACGTTAACACTGCACAGAAATTCAAACTGTAAAGAATAGGACCTTCAGCCCCAAAGTTCCTCCTCTGTCGTCAGTTACCTTTTTTACTTTTCTCGGATGACTTGTCCTCGTTGGCATCCTTGCTTCTTATCTTATCCAGGGCTGGCAGAGAACTCATATTGATAAGGGCTCTTGTGGCCGTCATTTCATCCAACCAAACCACATTACCTAAAATAAAATGTAAAACAACACGTCGCATCCAAGCGATTAAGTTTCTTGAGAGCAGGGACTACATTATATTCATTGCTACCGTATCATTCAGCTACGGACTGGCATCAATAAATGTACAGACCAACCAATGAAAGGAAGTATAGAACCTAGTAGTAAAAACTTCTTTAATAAGATTAGCCTAGAGAAGTATTCCAAACTGGGTCCCGCAAAATAATGGTCAAGTACTCCATGAAAATAAGTTCTATACATTAAAAATGCCTGGCATACAGAAAGTGTTATAAGTAAGTGCTAGCAGTTTCTGATGATGAAGATGATGATGAAAATGTCAAATAAATGTCCTTAGCCTTTATTCTTCTGCCCCTCACATGGAAGCCCTCTGCTCTTCCTTGTCATCCAGACATGCTAAATGATGTTTCCCTACTGTACAGTGCAGGTGATGAGAGCACCCATGGCATATAAAGACTGGAGGAATGACAGCCACTTGGCTTTGCAGCAACCAATTTATTTTGCTCCTTTAAGAGAATCTAGCAAGAAAAAGGTCTTGAGAAGATCAACTTTAAAGCAGCATTTCTCAAACTTAAGTTACCCCTGTATATCTCAGTTTGGGAAATGAAGGTCTAAAGATTCTCATTTTTTGTTAATAATATGCTACATTGTTGCTGCTGTTATTTAGTCACTAAGCTGTATCTGAATTTTTTGTGACCCCATGGACTGTCACCTGCCAGGCTCCTCTGTCCATGGGATTTCCCAGGCAAGAATACTGGAGTGGGTTGCTATTTTCTTCCCCAGGGGATCTTCCTGACTCAAGGGATCAAACTTGGGTCCCTTGCACTGGCAGGTAGATTCTTTACCACTGAGTCACCAGGGAAGCCCAATATACTACATGATCTTGAGCAAGTAATTCCCCTCCTCTTTTCTGATGCACAACATGAGGGAGTGAGCTGGATGACACTAAGGGTCCCTCTAACACTGCTTAGATAGACAGTTATAATTAGTTAAATCAGGTGTTAGCAAATCCAGCCCATGACCCATTATTCATTCATTCATCCATCTTCCATCCATTTATCTACTTATATTTGTACTTTATTTATTCAGTTATAAGTAACATACAATAAACTACACACCTGCCACCTGTTTTTGCAAACAAAGCTTTACAGAAAACAGCCAGGCTCATTCAATTATATGGTCTATGGCTGTTCATGCTACAATGGCAGAGCTGGGTAGATTCCAGAGACTATATATGGTCTGCAAAGCTTCCAATATCTTTTATCCAGTCTTTTATTTTTATTAAAAAAAAAAAAAAAAAAAAAGGTTTGCCAACCCCTGATCTGGATGGTCTAAGTTAAGCAAACAGACAAAAGGAGAAAAATCTTTTAACTCTGTCAGTCATGTTTCTTCTTTTGGTGATTTAACACCTAAAAAAAGCAGCCAGAAAAACTGGGAAAACCAGGTCAGCATGCTGGCAGAAAGTGAAGCCAGACTAGAAGCGAGTCAGGACCAGAAGCCAGCAGAGTGGGTACCGAAGGTCAGGCTAGACTTGAAGTAGGGACACAAGTCAGAAATCACAGTTAGCTCACAAGCGGAACAGCCCCAGATTGGGACCAGCAGATGAAGCTCAAGAGAACAGAGGCCAGAGCAAGCAGAGGTGAGAGGTCTGGCACAGCGCCAGAGACAGCACTCTGAAAAGCTGCTGCAATGACAAGGCTGAAAGCCCTGAAAAGGCAGTCCCAAGTCTATGCGGCCGGACTCACGCCTTTGCTGGGAAACTGTGGGTGTCAGGAGAGGTCTCAATTGTGTACCTGGATTCAGATGCCAGCAACCAACCTCCCAGAGGCCTGACCACCACCTCTGAGCTGCCTCAGAACACTTATGGAAAATGATGTGGCAGGCTGGCTAATGTACAAGGACTCTGGTTCTCATCAGTGGGAAATTTTTCTCTCCTGGGCTGAAGGCAGAGGTTAGACATAGTCTGGCCACAATCATTCACCATTTGAGATGGCAAGAATTCTTTTTAAATCATATACAAAAGCATATTCAACAGAACACTTTGGGGGTACTTACAGGAGGTATCATCCAACCACTCGATGTGAGCTGGAGGATATTCTTTAAAATAGGAAAAGACATCCTGGGTGCTCATCTCATCTACTCCACAAATGTAGATTGTCTCCAGTCTCACTTTGGGGATTGCTAGGAAAACAGGACACAGAAAAGATGAGAGAATTTCCCACCTGCTGCTGCACAGCCCACCAGTACCCCTTTATGACAGTTCAGATAATAATTTTAAAGAGAAATGCACTGGGACTTGCCCAGCAGTCCAGTGGTTAGGACTCTGTGCTTCTACTGCAGGGGGGTACAGGTCCCATCCCTGGCCAGGGAACTAAGATCCCCCATGTCACATGGCAAAAAAAAAAGAATATGCTGAAAGAGATGACAATTATTTCAAGAGAAAATAAGACTTGACAGCAAGGCAAACTTTAAGTTTTTATCCACAACAAGAGCATTAAACAAATGACTTAATTCAGAACGGGCTTATTAGGCTGAGAAAGATTAAACAAGTGGTGCTCATAATATACACGATACCTTCTCCTCAAAATGACCTGTAGTAATTAAAGGAATATCAAATGCAACAGGATTATACACTGAACTTGATAAACTGACTCTAACATTTTCTAAAGGTATGTCAAAGAGAAATGCGTGTTAGTCCAGACAGTTCTGAAAAGAAGAAACACTGCCCTTGGATGTCAAGCAAAGTCTGAAACTGGAGTAAAGAAATCCTGCAAACCAGTAAGAAAATGACAGTCCCAAATAGAAATGGGCAAAGGACAGGAGCAGGCAGTTCACACAAAAAGAAGGAGGAAAGGCCAATAAACACGTCAAGAGATGGCTGGCCTTACTACTAATCAGGAAAATCCATCTTAAGATTATCAGTTTCCACTGACCAGATGTTTAACTTAAGTCTTTTAGCATTGGTTAGTGGCAGAATGAGCCACTGCCTCTGCTGGTGGAAGTGTGAACTGGCACAGCCACTCTGAAGGGCAACTCAGATTCTCTTCAATATCTGTCCTAACACATTGGTTCATAGAGTGGCTCACACAAAGATGTTCATTGCAGCACTATTTTAATAACCCAGCAGCTATCAAAGTAATAAATTATGGCTTATCCATATCAAACGAATCATGTTTTATCCATATGATAGTCACAGGACAGTAAGCAAGCAGTTAAAAACAGAGATAATTTATCACATACCATGGAAAGATTCTAAGACACATTACTGAGTGAAAAAAAAGATGCAGAAAAATACATACATTAAAAAACACAAATATCACCATATATTTTCTAAAGGTACATATTTATTTACACAAATATCTAGAAAAAAAAGGCTGGAATAATTCCGTCCACACTGATAATAGCTCTTACCTCTAGGAAGGAAGAAAGGTTGAAGGCTGTGGTCAAAAGGAACCCCAGCATTACCAGAACAGTGTGTTAACTTTTTTAGTAAACACTTGAAGCACATTATTTAATCTTTTTAATTGTGAAATATGCAAATACATCAACAAAGAAACGATATTTTTAAAAATACCTTAGATCCACCACCTAGCTTTATGCTTAAATTCTTAAAACGATGTGAGGCAAATAAAACGTTACATATAATACCAGGACCTGTGTAAGCTCTCTGAATCCCTTCTCTCCTCGGCTTCTCCAAAGCAGTTCTGTCAAGAATTCAACATCCACGACTCCTAAGAATGCTTTTATATGTCATATATTTTATTTAAAACAAATCCGAAATACATGTGAACACTTCCAGATAAAAATTCCTTTTTTTGTGTGTCATTTTGAAGAGTAAAAGATAGGTTTAATGGGAGCCATTCAACGTGGCCAGAATAAATGGGTAAGTATCTTTCTGCCAACTCAGATTCATGAAAACAGAGACATCAAGAATTATGAATCCTAGCACTAATCCTTATTAGTGCCCAGCAGTACAACAATGAGCAGAAGGATTTCTCTGGTGATCCAGGAGCTAAGACTCCACACTCCCAATGCAGGGGGGAAGGACTGATCCCTGGTCAGGGAATTAGATCCGATATGCCTCAGTAAGAGTTTACATGGTGCAACTAACACCTGGAATAGTCAAACAAACAAATACATAAATAAATATTAAAAAAAAAAAAACACAAGCAGAGACCCAAATGAGATGGAAGCCACACTGGCCACGCAGAGTGACTCTAACATGCAGAGTGGGAAACTGAAGGGGTAGCCCAGGGAACTTTCTCAGTTCTTCAAACTAGTGCCATGATTTTGGAAGAAAAAATCCTATGAGAAGTAAAGAGCTGGTTATGAAGAAGGTAACAAACAACAAGGAGAGCTTCCGGTGAAGGCAGAGGAAACAGACTAAGGAGCAAGAGAAAAAAATCTTGGAGATGCTGATACAAAGAAGGATTTAATCATATGTGAGACAAGTTCAAGATACGATGGAAGGCTGCCAAAGCAGAATGTCAACACTTCGTCACCTTGCTGACAATGTCACTGCTTAAAATAAAACAAAGCAACAAAGACGGCACCTAGATTTAGGCCCAGCTGATGAGCAAGGACTAACTGCTGAGGTGGCAGTAAACAGATGAACTGGGGAATGAGAACTGGGTATTTACCGAGTGCTGACTACAAGCAAGGGGGTAAGGGAACCATCTTCCCTTCCAACAGGGAAGATCCCAATTACTGACAGGTAGCGGTACACAAAGGGCTCTATGGTGGCTCAGACAGTTAAGAATCTGCCTGTAATGCGGAAGTCCTGAATTCGATCCCTGGGTTGGGAAGATCCCATGGAGGAGGGCGTGTGGCAACCCACCCAGTATTCTTGCCTGGGGAATTCCCATGGACAAAAGAGCCTGGCAGGCTACAGTCCGTGGGGTCACAAAGAGTCAGACATGACTAAGCAACTAAGCACAGTACACAAAACTCAAGTTTTTAGGAAAGCAGATTTCTGAAAATCCAAAGCAGTAGTAGTCAGTCCAAGCCTAAGATCAGAAGGATCAAAAAACCTGGAAGACACTAAATACAGTAACTCAGAGATGAGAGGTGATCCCAAGAAAAGAGAAAGCAGCAAAGCTTAGCTGAGCATGACTTGCCAAAGAACACATATGGGAGACGGATAAAGGGCAAATTAACAAATATAAGAGAATAGATTTAAGAATCTGAAAAACTGTGTCAGGCTCTGAAGCAACACAAAGTGCCGATGACAGACTGTCACGTGAAGAGAAAGAAAGCAGCATGACTACAAGGGGAAACAAAAATAAAGTCCACACTCAGAAGAGATTAGAAGGAAACCCGCAAAATGCTGACAGTGACTGGGTTTGGGTGGCGGACTGTGCGCAACCTTTCTTCTTACTTCATTCTCCAAATGTTTTTTGGTGGACATAAACTGTCTGTCTAACATCTAAAGAAGAAAAGGTTATAGTCCAGAGCCAAGAGGCTCAACAAAAATGCTGATGGTTGGTTTTATTTACAAGTGTTTGGAGCAACACTGCTTTGGGAAGATGATGCAGGAAAAAGGGCAGGACTGTTGATCAGTTTTGCTGCAGTACTAACGGACAGCAGCACCTACCATCAGGTAAGAACCAAAACCCCAGACAGGTGACAAGGGCTTTAGAAATAGTTTGTTTTTTTTTAATCTTTCGGCCTTGTCCTGTGGCACATGGGATCTTAGTTCCCTGACGAGGGATCGAACCCATGCTCCCTGCACTGGCAACACAGTCTTAATCGCTGGACTGACAGGGAAGTCCCCAAGGAATAGTTTTAATAGATTCAAACCATCTAGTTTAGAGTTATACCCTATTATACTGACTAAAACACAAAGCAGTGATTTCACAATCAGGTAATAATTTCTAAGATTACTGCAGGGAAGGAGCAGGGTACCTTAAACTTTAAGGACTGATCCCATACTGACTTTCATAAAAGAAGAAAAGAGAAATTCCCAAACAGATCAAAAAGACTGTCATTCTCAGAAATGTTTAAAATACAGCTTAGACAGAATCTCTGATCCCTTAAGAAACCAAGTCTTTCCCATAGGAAATGATAAGCCAAGCAGCAAGCCAGCTGACCTCTTCTCTTTTTCGACTGGATTAGCAGGCCAAGAAATTCAAAGAAGACCACAGATGGTGTTCTACCTCAAGTTTATTAAGGCACGTAAGCTAGGTCCCCACGACAATAAAATGGGAGACGGGCCAGAGAACGGAATAAGACTATCATTCATGGATCTGTGTGTCACGGCATGACATGGGATTATCCTGTTAGACGCCTACCAACAACTGGATGAACATGCAGAAGCCATACCAAAGGGGGGAGCGTAGCTAAAATGTTGAAGGGCAGAATTAAAACGAATATAACTCCACAGGTGGAAACGGAGTCTTGAAATCACGATGGAACTTAATCAGGACAAATAAAAAGGCAAGTTTTTTAAGGACACAATGAGAAAGACTCTTTCGACAGGTGCAGTTCCTGGGGGAAAGAACTGGTGCTCTGGTTGGCTAGAAGGTGACTACTACGAAGTGGCCAGGACAGACACCATGGTCAGAGTCCTGCCAAGCACTCCACAAATCCAAGCAAATCTGGAATCTGCACCTCACCTGGTGAAGCACAGCAAGAAACTGGGCAGGCTCTAAAGGAGGGAGACCACAAAGCCTTGTCACGTGAGAGAGTCCAGGGCACAGGCTGTCCATTCCTTCACCTGCAGAGTTACTGTGTGAATGAGGAAATGACTTAATGTTCTTCTAAGAGTTATGCAGTAACTAACAGATAGAAATTACTAGAAAGCAATTTCTTTTCAACATGAAGATGTATCCAAAAACAAGACTGACCGCTTCATAAATAGCTCTCATGCCATCACTAAGAACTGTTCAGGCAGAGGCCACAGACCGTTGGGAACTTTGCCTAAAGGCCTGCAGCACAGGGCCAGAAATGGGACCCAGATGACTCTTAAGGTCCCTTCCAACCATGAGGGCATTGACCTTGGAGATAAAAAGATCCAAGCTGCTTAACACCCAGTCACTCAAGAGTAGCAGGTCATTCAGTACAGACTGGTCTAGCACACTGCATCTGAAATGAGCAGAGACGTCAGGAACACAGGCTTCAGTCAGACCAGCCTTCTAAGTCAGCCTTGCTACTTACTCCCTGTGGGACCTTGGGCAAGTTTCTCAACCTCTCAGCATCTTCCTTTCCCCACCAGTAAAACAGAAATGATAAAACTTTCCCTGCAATGGGGTTGCTGAAAGGGTACATTAACCACACAGCAGAGTGACCGCCACGTGGGGAGCACTTATAGAATGGTATATTTCATCACTGTTGATGTTAATAAGAAGAAATAACCCGGTACCTTACTGTGGCTGCAGGAATCGAGATGTTTATTCCAATGTCCCCATTCTCACAAGAAGCTGGGCCACTTAAATGGCTGTCTGGAAGATGGAGAATGCCAGATAATAATAATAACTAACATTTACTATGTGCCAGGCACCACTCTAGGAATCCTAACATTTTGTTAGAAACTCCCAACAACCCTGTAAGAACTAAGTTAACCTGACTTTCCAGATGAAGATACTGAGGTTCTTAGAGGCTAAATAACTTGCCTAAGATCACAGAGTTAGAAGGTGACAAGTCAAGATTTGAATACAGTCAGGCTTCAGAATCCATGCTCTTAGGGTACAGTTAACCCTGACTGTACAACAGAATTACCAGGGGAGATGAAAAAATAGTAACTCTGAGATTTATCCAAACCTACCCCCCTACTCTAAATCGATCTGTGAAAGGCAGCAGGGTTCTCTGGAGTTCAAGAACACAGTCTGAAGCCATGCTGCCTTCTGGGCCAAAAACAGGTTGTAATGAGCCACTGATAGTTTAGGGAGATCTACGGTCTTTTATGAGTATCTTCAGAATCATGAGATCAAGATTGTTTTTCAAAAAGCTTTTTTTTTTTAAATTAAAATTTAACCCCAAAAGAAGAGGTCCTATTCAGGAGGGTATCATATTCCCATTTTATGAACAAAGAAAATGAAACCTAAAAAGGTTCACTAACTCCCCCACATTCACTGAAGAACTGAGACTGGATCCCAGGAGGGCTCCGGGCTCAGAAGAGCCCCAGCACAGGTGGGAAGAGAGACTGACGAGGGTAATTAGGGATGCTGCAGAGGGCATGACATCTGAACCAGACAAAGTGTGGGACAAGGAAAGACAAATCAGCAGGGTGACAGGCATGAACGAGATCAGAGGCACGATGTCACATGGAATGCGCCCAGGACTAGAAGTAAACAGGCGGGGTGTGAAACCACGGTGCGTCCAAGGTGGGGCTGTGGGAGAGGCCTCGGACGCCTGTGCGGGCCCAGTGTGCGGGCACATGAGCGACCAGCTGCACAGCTGGCCCTGGCCTTCACAGGACTGTTCCTGAAACAGACAGCCACTCGAGCAGGCGCCTGGAAACCTGGCCTGTGAGGCAAGCAAGGTCATGTTTCCAAACTGAACACGATGCAGAATAAAAACAGTGAAGCAGCATCCAGAGTTGAGCTACTCTGACCACCGGGAAGGACCGCGGAGGCCTGGGTCTCTGCTATCATGTCATACATTGTAAGGCAACAGAGCAAAACAGATAAAAGCAAGGCTTTAGGGTCAGATAAATCTGAGTTCTAATCCTGACTCCACTTTTACTAGTTGTGTAAACCTGCGCATTTATTTAATTTCTTTGAGCCTGTTTCCTTCTTTGTAAACTAGGGATAAAAATATATTCCTCGTGGGGTTGTTGTGAGAAATGAGTACGAAACAAATATGTAATGTGTTAATTAACACAGTGCTTCATAAGAGAGCAAGTTCCCAACAAATAGTAGCTACTCTTTCATTCATTCAACATGTTTTTATCAAACAGGCAAACCTAGAGAAACTCATACAGCAGAGCACAGACCTTTAACGTGCCTTCAGATGGCTGCCTATTAAAGCCCTTCGCCAAGTCTCCAATTTGCAAATACAACAAAGGCAGATCATTTGCATTTATGGGATAATAAACATGGCTGTGAACTCACGAAAAGGGAAGCAATAATTTTCCCTCCTATTTATAAACTGTCTTCAAAATCTGGGGTAGGTTATCATATTTAAGAATTCAGGGTGAATTTCAGGAAGCAAAATACTTAACCTTAATAAAACACAAAAATAAAGTAAAATCACAAACCTGGATCAACAGAAGTATTAACGGTATCCCTCACCAATCTGACTCCTCTAAAAGAGTCTCACTGCGATACACTCCTGCTACATTTAAAGGCAAAGAAAAGTGAACACTTCTACAATAAAGCAGAAAATGAGTAAGAGTCCCACAGAGCCACAGTTCTAATCGCCGATCTGCCACCAACCCCATGAGGTTCTCTGGGGCTCCTTAGACAGTCTCCTGAAGTCCTGACACAGCCAAATGAATACACACACACACACACACACATACACAAAACACTGAGACACAGCTAACGCAGCTCATTGCTAACAAGCCACCTCAGAAGCGGCGAATTCACAAGTTCCACGTGAGGTGAGGCCAGAAGCACAAGGCCGTGGCAAGGGAACTGCGGAAAACCCCCTCAAACACCCTGTACCTTTCTTCATCATGTCTCGGTCCAAGGCCACATTTCTTTGGGCAAGATTCACTTCTGATCGAAAATGGAAGCGTTTGGCTCGCTGCTCCTTCTTTTCAATCGCTTCCTAGAAGGTGCAGAAAAAAAGCCAAAGAAGTGAAATGCGGAGGAGAGTTAAATCACAAACATCACGTGATACACCGGCGACAAGCAACTCAGAAGGTATGAACAACACTGTGCCTTGCCTCATTGTTGCAATGAACAGGGTATTGGCAATGGCTGGCAGAGTGGGCGCTAGCAGTGCTGCAATCTGTCATCATCTCAAGGACGACTCAGTGCCTATCAATGTATCTGTGTAGAAACCGGGGCACAAAAAAGCTAAAATGTCTGCCAGGGGCACTTCAACTGGTAAGGGGCACATCTTCTCAGCGCTATTTCTAGAAGCCCCACCACCGCCCCCATTTCACATCGTCTGTGTGCATGGTAATCACACCTATCACGTTATGTCTGCCTGAGCAGTCCACTCCCTAAAGCTTTTTTTGTGTTTAAAAATAACACTGAAGCCAAGAAACTCTCTCCTCTATTCTAAACTTGTGTCCACAGAATTGCCAGTTTTCATCTTGAAGTGAAAAGAAGCACTGATGCTTTCTGAAAAACCAAATAATCAGCTTCCTAATTTTTTTTTTCCCCAAGAGCTAAAATATACCCAGGTCCAACTGTGGGTTTCTGATAGCTCTTTGGAACCTTCACTAATTGTATACTGACTTTGCCACACTAATTGAAGGTCTGACTATAGAAAGCTTCTGGGGATTGGTAAGGCAGCAACACTTCTGTTATTTCCCAATAGTTATGTTAATTTTCTCCACTGAAGTCTTCCCACTGGAAACAACTAGTTTACCTTCCTTTGGTAACAACCAAAGTACCAATTCTTGGCTACCACCCTTTCCACTATATATTTGTTTCAAATAATGGTAAATTGTGTAGGCTTAAGAACAGGACTGCATACTGCTTTTTCAGTTTCAGTAAGAAAACACCTTCACTTCATTCTATTTTCCTGTCAAAAAAGATGATCAGTTCTTTTTTTTTTTTTAAGATGATCAGTTCTTTCTTTTTGCCTTTAAGCAATTTGAGACAGATTGAGACCCAGATAAAACACACAAAAATAAGCATGACATACTTATTTTTATTTTTGCTTTCATACATCCAACATAGTAACACCGTGTTATTTATTCAGAGTTTTAATTCAACTCTTTAAATGGCACACATTAAAATCAGAAAGAATGTTTAAGCTGAATATCAACACCAATTAAAGCAACAAATAAGTACTGATTGTAAGGAAAATAATGTCTGGTTCTGTGAAGAGCGGCAATGAAGCTGGTAATCCAGTAACAGCTATCACCAGATAAAAGGCAATATTCCCAGGCAGTGAAAACAATTCAGTCCGCTTGGCCTTCAAAGTTTAGCCACATATTCATGAAAGGCTATTTTTCTCGGCCTCAATCAGTGAGGAATAAAGACATTTACTAAAGGCCTACTATGTGCCAGACACTTTTATGCTTTGCTTCACTTAAAGTGGAAACAGTTTACACATTTTTTTAAAAAATGGATAGGGACATCCGCCTGCCAGTGCAGGGGACCCAGGTTCTACCCCTGGCCGGGGAATTAAGATCCCATATGCTGCGGGGCAACTAAGCCTGTGCTCGGTAACAGAAGATCCCACGTGCCACAACTGAGACATGACACAGCCAAATATATATGTATGTAAAAGGAACACACAGAACTTTTTCTTGGACATGGTTAAGCACAGGCGTCTAGTGATTTTATCTTCTCATGGATTCAAGAACACACAAATGCTGCCTGTTCTCAGGCATCATTGTAAAACACAAAATATAAACTTAAAAAGGCTTAATCCAACAACAAAAAAAGGTGGTAAAGAATAACTGCTGTTCTACAAGTCCTAGGGACTTGCTCATTAAGTTCAACCGCTTCTCAAAATGAATAAATGAATCATGGTGTATCTTACCTTGGAGGTGACATCAATTCCAGTGATGAAGCTGCCAGCCTTGTTTTCATATCTTCTGCTTGTGTCCTAACACCAAGGGGATGGGTGAGAAATGCTAACAGGCAACTGAGGACAAGCGCACGATAAACAACAGCCTGACAACCCATTCCTTCTGGATAGCCTTCTTTTCAGCAATCTGTTCCCTACCCTGACAACCCTTTATTATGAGGAAGCCTGTCCCAGCGACTCCCTGGTAGCAATCAACCACTCTACCAAGAAGCTTTTTCTAAATCAGAGCCTGCCTGTCCACATCCTAAAGTAATTCCACCTACTGAAGGTATCCGTGTAAATGAAAATCCAAAGGCATTCGTGAGAAATATCCACGATGAGGTACAGTCACTCATCTCCCCGGCTCAGACTGGACAAATTCATTGTGCCAGGCCACCAGATGGGGCACAAGTCTTCACTGAAATGCAGAAAGTCCAGGCTCACCTCGACCTTCTGGGGGAAACACTACACTGTGCAATGAAAACAGGATGAGACTCGGCAGCCGGGGGACTCAAATCACAGCTCTAAGCTTCGCTGGTTACAAGACACTGTACAAGCCCCCTGGCTTCTCTGGACCTAGGTTTCTTCTGTGGCATCTGCCTACCTTTCTGACCTCTTTTACTGCTCTCCCACTTGTGCTACAGAACTTTCTGTTCCTCCAATAAAACAATCTTGTTCCCATCTCAGAGCCTCTGGGTTTTTTACTAAGTTGCCCCTGCTGGGAACAAACTCTTCCAGATCTGCACATGGCTGGCTCCTTTCTGTCACTTAGGGTCCAGCTGAAATGTCACTATCTCAGAGGACTTTCCTGGTGATCCTGTGGCATTCTGCTTCCTGCTCTCCACGGCTTCCCTCTGCACTCTTCCACCCCATTAACGTGTTTTATTCTCTCCACAGCATTCACCACTGTGGGAAATTATTGGTTAACTTGTGGCCCCCAACTGGAACATAAACTCCAGGACAGAGTCTGACCTTGATCTTGATCAAGTGGCTAGGACTGTGCCTGCCACAAAGTGTGGGGATACAACAGTACACGTCCAACGGAATGAATGAAGGGATGACAACATCTACTTCACAACTTCCTTGATACTTAACTGATAACATGTAAACCACTATGTTAACTGTTGTTGCTAGAGTCATTATAATTTACAATCTGTAGTGCTCCTACATTTTTAAAAAAACTTCTTCCATGATTTCAGTTGAAAATCAACACTTGCAGACATGTGGCAAAAAAGTGGACCAGGTCAGATGAGAAATTAAGCACCAATACACAAGAAGAGCCACGCAGGCCTGAGACCAGCCCTAAGAACATCAGACCACCAAACCACAAGCAAAACACCTCTCCTCATCCTACTGTGACAGAAGAGAGGGACCAAGGACCACTGCTGGCTCGCTGATGTTCTGATTCCCCGAAGGGTGAGATGCTGGAGGCACGGTGTAGCAGTGGAGGCGCGCGGGGACGAGATGACCCTCAGGTCACAACAGAAACACTGAGTTTCTGCAGCTGACAAGCCCAGCTCTCCCCAAGGGAAACCGCGGGTGCTCTGGTTAACAAACACCAGCTAAACCGGAGCAGGATGCCCGCGCCCCGCTCCCCAACAGTTCCTCTGGCCCGCTCCAGGTTGTCCCCGCCCGGGGGGGCTCCCTCTTTATCTCAAACCGCACCCCCCAGACAAGCCCTAACCCTCCTCACTCATCCTCTTGCACAGAGCGGCTCGGAGAGGCAGCGAAAGGGGTGTCCTCAGCTATCACCCCACTCTCTCCGACCCCTCCTCCTCAAGCCCCCTTAACACCCATTTCCGGGCGCCCGGGCGTCCTTTCTCTCGCTCCTCCGACTCTGCTCCAGTCTGGCGCCCCCGCCCCCCGGGCGCTCGCCCCGGTGCCCCCCTCCGCAGACGTCCCCCCGGCCCCGGCCGCCTCCCCTTCCGGCTCGCTCGAGCGCGGGACACTCGCTCTGCGACCTCCTCCTCGCCCCCGCCCCCCGCCCGTACCGGGATCAGTTCTTTCAGCGAGCGCCGAACCGGCACGACCTCTAGTTCGCCCTCCTCCACCTCCATGGGCTCCGGTTCGCCTCGGTCCAAACCCGCTTCAGGCGACGGGAGCCCCAAGGCCGGCCCCGCCGGGGCCTCCGCCTTCACCGACACTCGCAGGCCCCGTACGGCCGCCATCGCCTCCCGCCGGCCGCACCACTGAGAGCCCGCCCGGCACACTGCGGGCTAGAGCGTCGCTGCTACCGGCCACAGAGCAGCCGCCGCTACCTAGAGCGTCACCTTCTGCGGCCAGAAAGCCTTCTTAGGCGCTGGCGTCCCCTGGTGGCAGGAGGGACGCGGGGCCGGTTGGAGCTGTGTCTGGTGAAGAAGAGGCGGGACCGACTGGAAAACCGGGGCAGGGCCTAATGGAGGGAACGGTGCCTGGGCAAATAGATGGGGGAAAATTGGAAACAGTGACAGGTTTTATTTTCCTGGGCTCCAAAATCACTGCGGATTGTGACTGCAGCCACGAAATTAAAAGACGCTTGCTCCTTGGAAGAAAAGCTATGACAAACCTAAACAGGTATTAAAAAGCAGAGACATCACTTTGCCGACAAAGGTCCGTCTAGTCAAAGTTACGGTTTTTCCATTAGTCATGTATGGATGTGAGAGTTGGACTATAAAGAAGGCTGAGCGCCAAAGAAGTGATGCTTTTGAACTGTGGTGCTGAAGAAGACTCTTGAGAGTCCCTTGGACTGCATGGAGATCAAACCGGTCAGTCCTAAAGGAAATCAACCCTGAATATTCATTGGAAAGACTGATGCTGAAGCTGAAACTTCAATACTTTGGCTACCTGATGCGAAGAACCAACTCATTAGAAAAGACCATGATTCTGGGAAAGGTTGAAGGCAGGAGGAGAAGGGGATGACAGAGGATGAGATGATTGGATGGCATCACCAACTCAGTGGACATGAGTTTGAGCAAGCTCCAGGAGACGGTGAAGGACAGGGAAGCCTGGCATGCTGCAGTCCATGGGTTCACAAAGAATCGGACACGACTGATCGACTGAACAACAAAAACGATTCTGTAACCTCTCCCTACTCACCAGGGAAGGGGGCACAGTTCTTGAGGTGCTCACCTACTGTGTCCCCCCTTTGGCTGGAAAATTAACAAAGCTACTCTATTCCTCTCAAGCAAAGAAAGAATAATTATGTAACAAGACAGAGGTGTTAGCTCCTGTTACAATGGCAATCTTATTTCAATACAAGTAGATCAAGGTCATGCACCTTAAACCTATACAACGGGATATGCCAATTTTATCTTAATTTCCAAAATAATTTAAAAATTTTAAACCATCTAGATGCTGAAAGGATTATGTACTGAGTCCAGTAAAAAAAGAGAAGTGATTGCCAAGCACCGGGGGAGATGGCGGGGAGGGGAGGTGGTGGTGGGGGGCTGGGGGATAAACAAGTAGAATACAAGGAATTCTTAGGGCAGTGAAACTCTTCTGTATGAAACTGTAATGGTGGATGCATGACATACATTTTTCAAAACTCACAGAATGTGCAAATCAAAAAGTGAACCCCACAGTAAACTGTGGACTTTAGTTAATAATAATGTATCGATATTATCTCATCTGTTGTAACAAGTGTACCACATTAAGGCAAGATTCCTAGCAGGGGAAATTGGGTCAAGGCTGGGGTCAGAGGGTGTATGGGACTCTCTACTTTCTACTCAATTTCTCTGTCAACCTCAAACTGTTTTAAAAACTAAAGTCTGTTTGTTAAAACAACAACAAAACCTTGACACCCAGATTACATCCCAGACCAATTAAATCAGAATCTCTAGGGATGGATGATTTTTCAAAAGCTCCCTGGGAGGGACTTCCTGATGGTCCAGTGGTTAAGACTCTGCACTCCCAATACAGGGGGCCTGGGTTCGATCCCTGGTCAGGGAACTAGAGCTCGTATGTTGCAAGGAAGATGCCTCGTGCCATAAATGAGACCTGGCACAGCCAAGTAAACAAATAAAAATTTTAAATAATTAAAAGAAAAAAAGCTCCCTAGGAAATTCTAGCATGTAGCCACATTGATAACTGCTGTTTAGGCTGAACTGAGAATGGGAGAGGGCAAACCACAGCTGGGAGCCCTCTCTCCCTTTTGGGGTGTAGTTTCTCAGGAAGGTAGGTGGAAGTTGGCAAGATTAGCTGAAAGAAGACCAGAGTGCCTGAGAATATGTGGATCCTCTCCCGGGAAAGCTCCTCACCTCAAGGCTGATCCCCTGGACCTGGCAGAGACTGAGGGTAGAGAAATTTAACCAACTCCTTCCCATGTTTTGGTTCCCTATGGTTGTGAGATCATTCCTTCAGTGTGGACCTGTGCCTGGGCCAAGGGGGTGGGTCTTGAGACCAAAAGACCAGTGGGTCAACAGGCTGCCAGTGCAGAGAGTATTAGCCAAGAGCATGTGCTGTGACTAGGCCAAGCAGTGATCAGCCCTGCTGGGGACGGGGCAGAGTGAACTAGGCAGCAAGAGGGAAGACGGAGCCTGTGCAGAGGGTGTTTGAGTGAGAAGGCAAAAGGGGTTCTTTTTGAATGCCTGGGAGTATGAAGCAGCAGCCTTCAGAGAGCCAACAGAGTAGAAATTGGGTAATGGTTAAGGGGAGACCTGAGCACCAGTAAAGGCCAGAGATATACAGGCCAGAGAAGAAGCTTCCTAGGGATCAGGTGGAGAGAATGGGATTCCCGAAGTGGGGGATGGGTGGGAGGGAGGCCCTGTTCTTGTGATTCAGTTGAAAGATGCTTTTTGAATGGTCTTCACCACGGCAGATCAGGGAATGACACAGTCAGTGGACAAGGCTGCAATGCCTGAGCCCTGTTTCCAGTCTTGTAGGAGATGGACCAGACACCAGACCACATGCCAAGGGTGCCTCTGGGAGAGTGGACCAGGGAAGGCTTCCTGGAGGAGGTGACTTGGAGATGGTGGGGGTCTAGGCAGGGAAGGCAAGATGGGAAGGGCAAGGAAGTTGACCACAAAGCTGGCACGGGCTAATGATAAACTGTCAGCTGCTCTGGAGAGTGAGAGGACCCAGACTTTTTTCCCTGGGTCATCCTAGCTGGAAAAATGGATGTGTCTGACACCCCAGGGGGCAGATCCAGGGGTGTATGTGTGTGCAGGAAGGGACAGGGACAGGAAGTGGTCATTTAAGCCATGGACACCTAGACCATCAGGAGGCTGATGCAGCGCAGGGAGCGACCAGGGCTTTGTTCTACAGGTGGGACAGAGGACAGGCTCCTCCAAGCTCCTCCGGGTCTCCTTCTGGGCCCCAGTTGACTCCTAGGGCCCAGTACCACCCACCACATTGTTCCCTGGCCTCCCTCATGGAACCCCAGGGGCCCAGGAGGAAGCCCCATAGAAGGGTCTGCTTGTTTGCCTGAGGGGCAGTTATGTGGATGTGCCAGTCTGTGTTTAGGGGAGTGATTCTAGAACCTGTAAACTGTTTATATCGGTCCCAGTATGTGTCTGGATGTTCCCTGGGAATACTGGGCCTCTCAGTGGCCCTGACCACCCAACCCTCCTCTCCTTCAGGCTGAGACCATATAGGATAATAGAGGTTGGGGGAGGAGAGACCAGGCACAGTGCCTGTGGAATTCCGAGCCCAAAGACATTCTCTGCAAAAAATCAGGACCTTCCAGGGTAAAGCTCGGACTTGCCCCAAGCCTTCAGCTGGGCACCGTGGCCTGGACTCACCTCCACCCTGTGGTTAGGCCTGGAAGTGCAACCCCCATCTCTGATTGTTCCTAGTTCTTGCTGGTGCGCAGGGCTCTTGGTTTTCCTGACAGCTGACATGGGAAGACCTGGGTGGGGGTGGGGGCAGGAGACCTGGGCTCTAGCCTGGCTCTTCCCTAACTCACGAGTGTGACTCTGAGCCTGTTTCCTGACCTTAGTATGCCACATAGAGTGTTGGTCCTCATGGCGAAATGACATCGCGGTCCAATTTAAAGCTCCTGGAACACATGACAAACTGGACTGTCAGACCCAGGCAGGAGATTTGGTGACCAGCACTGGGGAGGAACCAGCCTGAGGATTTTTCCAACCGCAGAATAGGCCTTGGAGGGTGGGGCCAACAGTGATGAGCAGAGGCGGGGATGCGGGATGGCCACATCCGGGAGAAGTGAGTCTAAGGGTGAGTCTGAGGAGCCATGGGGAGCAAGGAGTGGCTGGAGAGGGGGTGCATGGGGCACGGGTCAGGAGGGCATACAGGGAGGCCTTCAGGGCTGATGGCAATGGCCTCAAACCCCAGGCTGAGCGCTGCAGGGAGCTCAGAAGGGTTCTGAGAGAGGGGTGTGGCCAGGTGGGTGCCCAAAGATCCCTGGGTGCTTGTAAGAGGATAGACTGGAGCACTGACCAAGGCCAGAGACCAGTGAGGAAGTGAGAGACAGTGGGTCCAAAACTGAGGGACGGGGTAGATCATTTTCTAAAAAAATAGGTATTGGCTGCCCCAGGTCTCAGCTGTGGCATGTGAACTCTTAGTTGTGGCTTGTGGGATCTAGCTCCCTGAGCAGGGATCGAACCCACACCCTCTGCATTAGGAGGGGCAGCCTTGACCACTGGACCACCAGGGAGGTACCCCAATGATGACTATTCTCATCATGGCTATGGAGAGGCCTCCTACGAGAGGGGAGCTGCTGGGTCCAAAACGCCGGTGAAAGTCGCTCAGTTGTGTCCTACTCTTTTCGACCCCATGGACTGTAG
Organism: Capricornis sumatraensis; assembly: GCF_032405125.1. Classification (NCBI taxonomy): domain Eukaryota; kingdom Metazoa; phylum Chordata; class Mammalia; order Artiodactyla; family Bovidae; genus Capricornis; species Capricornis sumatraensis. The sequence continues at coordinate 74,833,468 of NC_091076.1, forward strand.
AGTCCATGGAATTCTCCAGGCCAGAATACTGGAGTGGGTAGCCTTTCCCTTCTCCAGGGAATCTTCCTAACCCAGGGATTGAACCCACGTCACCTGCATTGCAGATGGATTCTTTACCACCTGAGCTACAAAGGAAGCCAAAAAGCTGGTACCAGGGCCCGACGCTAAGGGGCACCAGGAGGACACTGGCCCGTGCCACAGGGACTCCTGTGAGAGCCCACCTGGGACTTGAGCCCCATGAGGAGTAGCACTGGCTCCCCAGGAGCAGACTTTGGCCTCCCTGGGCCTCCGTGAAACAGGCAGGATGTCCTTAGGGGCTGCCGACGGGCTCCCAAACACCCTGTTCTTTCCAAGCGGGAGCCATAGGCCCCACCAAGGAGACTGAGCCACATCCTGAACTGTAGCCCCTCACTCTTCAAATCAACGCTCTCGGTGCAGCATTGGCGATATCGTGGTGGAAAGGAGCTGCCTTCCCAATCACCCCTCCCTCCAGCCCTCCAGCCTCCTCACACTCAAGAGTTCCTCCCCCTGTTTTCCTACTCAGACCCCTGCAGAAAAGTTAGCAAAGCCAGCTGGTGAGAAAGGGCACGTCCAGATGCAGAAAATGTACATACAAGTCTGTTTTTTTTTTAACTCAAGAAAGGGCTTTTATTGATTTTAACTCACTTCCTGGGAAGTTAATTTTTAAAACACTCTTATGGAGTTTATCCATCCCTTGTGCTACATTCAGAAACAATGATGCCGACCAAAACCCTCGGCAATGGGGTGAATATGGGCCCACTAGGAAGAAGTTGGGTCAACCCCAATGAAGCTGGGCCCACCCCCAATGAAGCTGGACCCACCCCCAATGAAGCTGGGCCCACCTCCAATGAAGCTGGGCCCACCCCAATGAAGCTGGGCCCCAGTGAAGCTAAGCCCACTGTGAGCCTGCAAGGTGGTGGTGGGGTGCCCTTGAAACCCCTACCCTCCAGGTCCCAGAACACAGATGCTGAAGGAAAACATGCTGCTCTGTGAATGGTCTCTCATGAACTCCATAAAAGTGTTCTGAAGAACAGTACCAAATCATCGTTTAAGCCCTGGGTTGCAATGACTTAGTGCAAAGGAGCAGGGAGTGACATGGACCCAGTGACAACGGGCCGCATTCTGCTCAGAGCCTTAAATAAACATAGAAAGTATATTACAGATGCATGTGCCAGTGCAAGACATGCTGTGTGCAGCAGATGGGCACACACGGGCGCGTGTGCGGAGGAGTGACGCACACCCACAGGCACAGAGAACACGCGGGAGGCACCGTTCCTCCAGCCCCGCCTTCTTTCCTCTCAACAGAGCACTCCTGCCACACGAACCCAGTGCAGGCGACTGAAATCCCTTGTTTGGCTCATGTATTCAGGGCAGGCATCCGAGTCCTGCTTTATTTTCCTTCAGGGGGTCAGTCTCTTGAGCATTTGGTCAGTCCAAGGCCGAGCCGCCAGCCAGGCACTGATCCCAGAGAGAAGTCAGCTCCATCTCTGAGCAGGCGGGATGATGACTGTCGGGGTGAGGCAGTAACGAAAGACCCACCTCTCCATGGGCAACTGCCTGCGTGCACACCCCACCAGGGTTAGGTCTCTAGCGCAGCCTCCAACCTGGGCAGTTGGTCCTTTGGGTGCTGGAATGTGAGGGCAGCTTCTGGGGCCAGATGGGGAGGCCGTCGCGGGACTGATGATCTGATTTCTGTGACTTTACCATCTGCAAGGCCACAGGCCTGTGAGCCCAGGGCCCTCGGTCAATGTCAGCCCTGGTGTCTTTCTGCAGCCGCAGCTCTAGGGAGCCACCGCGGGAGAGAGGGAGAGGCAGGCAAGAGTGATGCTCTTGGTTCAGGCCTCTCTGCTCAAAGCCTCAACTTGGCCCCTTCTGCGGAGAGGGCTGAAACACGATCCAGGACGGTCAGTCCAATCCACTTGGTGGCCAAGCAATGGTGGGCACGCTGGGGACCACCCACAGCTCATTAGGCGTTCCCAAGCAGGGCTGTGCACCTGGCTCCCCATCAGATGACAAACAAAAGATAACGAAAAAGGAATCTGGATTCTCCAACACTGGCCCCAGCCCCAGCGAAGCCCAGGACTACCCACCAAGGCCTCAGAGCCTCCACGCCAGTGTTCTCCGCAGACACGGGCTCCGACAGCGCCCCCCTGAGGTGGGCAGCGTGAGCCTCTCCTTGAGCGTGCGGCCGCTGAGCCACGTCCACCTGGCCTCTGCAGGCTTCCGGCTCGTCTTCTTGGTTTCCTGCCTCCTGCCCCTGGGCCTTGCCAACCGGCCGGGCTGGGTTTCTAAGGCACCACGGGCACCGAGCTTCCCCAAAGGATGAGTCCCGCCAGGGAGAGCCAGGACGAAGAGAAAGGCGTTGTGGGAAACCTTACCCACCCCCTACACCCCAGGTGACACACATTCCGATCCTGTCCCTGGACACGTGCGCGCGGAGGTCATGCAGACGGGGGAGGAGGGCCGGGAGAGGGGCCACAGTCCTCAGCCCCCTGCCAGCAGGGGCGGCTGTTGGCATGAGGGCGGTGGGCCTTTGGAGGCGCGGGATGAGCGTGCTGCCGGGCGGCCCTGGGCGCATGCGGGGGGCTCAGGACGCAGCCTCGTCTTCTTGGACGCCGGGCAGCTCTGGGCTTTTGCCTCCTTCGCCAAACCCGTCTTTCCTGTTCAGGGGACACCAGGGGCAGAGAGACCTCAGAGGTCAGAACATACATGCAGGAGGACACGCTCATACACACTCATAGGCATTTTTATTCACATCTCTCAAATCCCCCAAGCTCATCTCAGTCTCGCCACCCTGCATTGTGGTCCCTTGCTGGTTCCCCCACCCATAGTCTCAGCCCACAACCCTCCATGGCTCCCTATTGCTTGGAAAGGAAGTCTAGACTTCCCACCCTGACTTCTGGAGCCTTGCCAGATATGGCCTGGCTCAGGCCCCAAGGTCCAGAGTAGAAGGGCTTTGGTTTTGCTTTTTGTTTGTTCACAGGATAGATTCTACCCATCAGCCTTGGGATTCTGTCCCATATTCAGTAGATTCTTGTTATCATCCTGCTATCACCACCCCCCCCCCCCCCAACCCCGTGCCAGGGCCTTAAAAAAAAAAAGATTAATAAATGAGTTTTGATATCTTTAAAAAGGATCCATCCCATTTAATTCTACTATAGAGTTATCCCAAAGCATAAAGAACACAGTCAATCAAGGATAAATGTTGGGACTCTGATAGGGTAAAACCTGCTTTTCAAAACTAAACCTGTGACATGTGTACATGCTAAGCTGTTTCAGTCTTGTCCAACTCTTGAGACCCCATGCACCATAGCCCACCAGGCTCCTCTATCCATGGGCTTATCCAGGCAAGAATACTGGAATAGGTTGCCATGTCCTTCTCCAGGGGATCTTCCCAGCCCAGGGATTGAACCTGTGTCTCCCTGCAGCTCCTGCATTGCAGGCAGATTCTTTACCACTAAGCCACTGGGGAAGCCTGTGTCACAGAATTAGAATTTTATAGCTAGGAAGTGTTAAGCCCCATCCTCTCACAGTCCAGATGAAGGAACTGACCTGTCTCCCTACTAACGTGTCCATAAAAGAACAACGGCTGCCTTGTTCGGTTGTACCCTTGGTGTTCAGCCCTGTGCCAGTCCTTGACCTGGGCTGGATGCATCCTTAGCCTGTGACTGGCCTGTCCCACCACCAGGGGGCGCTGAGTCATAGGCACTTCGCTAGAGACCAGATGTCCAGGTTTGCTTCTCTGGTCTTAGTTCTGTTGGCTGTCCAGGCATAATTAGCAATAGCTTGCTCTTTCACTCTCAAAAGTGGCTTCATTTGGATGGTAGATATATGGTCCCCTACACGAAACCCAATTCCAGCATTGTGGCCTGCAGATCCAGAGGAGGCCAAGGACTCCGTCTCCCAGGCCTGGCCACTTCATGGGAACAAGCAATAAGCTCAGGACAGTCAAGGCCTCTCCCAGGCACCCCCCGCAACCCTCCTTTGTCAAGAGGAGGGCACGAAGTTGGTACAGGGACCTCCCTGAGGGTGAGCAACCTCTGTCAGGAAGCAGACACCAGCTCGTCCACAATGATGGGACTCAATAGTCTGAAGAGCCCACTTACAAGAGGGTGGTCTTACACAAACAAAACCAACATCTGGGCCCCTGGATGGCACAGGCGAAACTGCCCCTTCCTGGGAGGCTGAGGTACGTGGATGGTGGCTGCTGCTCACCTCCCCGGGGAGCACGCCTCCCTGCAGCCTGTGAAGGGGCTGCGGGGAGGAGGGGGTGTGCCTCCCCACATGTTCTTCAGAGAAGGCGTGCTCCCCAAGGCCCAGGACCCCTCACTGCCTTCTCCCTGCGGGTCTCTGCACTCCAGCAGGGCTCGCCAGCACCCCAAATGGACTTTTATTTCAGTGGAAGAAGGCGGAAGTGCTGAGGACAGGGCTCATGGAGGTTTGGGGAACTGCTTTTCGGTCCTCTCCCAGGAGGTGGTGAATGCACAGGCCTGGCTCTCAGGAGGGAGCCTGCAGCCATGGGGGTTCCTCTTTCCTGGCCCGTCGTTGTCATTGGCCAGCCTGTCCTTACTTGCTGGATAAGCGTTTACAAAGTGCTGACTGGGCGCACAGCCTCAGCAATGACCAGAGATTGCACAGGCCACTCAGAAAAGCAGCGAACACTCGCCCAGACCAAGAAGAGGCAGTCCCCGCCTCCAAGACAAGCCAGGCTTCTACAAAGAGCCAACCTGAGGCCTGTCTGGAAACCTCAACTAGGCTGCCAGGGGCTGAGAACGCAGGTGCAGGCGGGGCCCTGCTGTGAGGCCTGGCTGAATCCCCAGGCTCGGGGCTCAGCCTGGTGATGCTCAGAGTGACAGCCACAGCCCCCACCCCACCCCAGGGAGCGCCTGGCAGGCCTCAGCCCACCAGTACTTACGACAGTAAGCTTCCTGGGGCAGACATGGATCGCTCTTCCCTCCGTGCCTGGGGCTCGAATGGGTTGCCAAAGGAACGCTTTCTCAGCATGGACTTAACCAGGATCTGGGGAGGACGCGTCAGCATGAGGAACACAGGCCCCCAGGTTCCCAGACACACAGGCAGCCTCCACTCTGGCTTCCAGACGGGGAGGTGGCTGGGTGGCTCTGCTGAGGTTCCCTTTCCTGGGGCAGGACCAGGAGGAGCATCCCAAGCAGAGGAAAGGGCAAGAGCATGGAGGGAAGGTGGTTGAGGGTGGATTCTGGAAATGGTGAGGAGCCTGGTGCGTGGGGGACACCAAGGCCAGTAGCAGACCAGGAAGGGTCTGGAACACCAGGCGGAGGGCACAGGAAGTGCAATAAGGAAATGCCTTCTGGCTGCGCAGGAAGGATGGAGTGGAAGAGAGGCTGTCCTGGGCTGCGCAGTGGTGTGGGGGGATATCGACAGGGGACAGGCCCCTATCCCTGGCTCTGTGACTTTGTCCCTCCTCCCGCTATAAGGACAGCTCCATCTCCCCTGACCACGTGCACATAAACTCTCACACATGTGCACAGACCCAAGGCTGCCTTCATCTCTTCCTTCCTTCTTTCTATCAACAAGTATTATATTGAGCGCCTACATTTGCTAGACACTATTCTAGGCCCAGGGGGCACACTAAGTCAAATATTCTTGCCCTCATGGAGCTTATTGGAGAAGGCAATGGCAACCCACTCCAGTGTTCTTGCCTGGAAAATCCCAGGGACGGAGGAGCCTGGTGGGCTGCCGTCTGTGGGGTCGCACAGAGTTGGACACAACTGATGCGACTTAGCAGCAGCAGCAGCAGCAGCATGGAGCTTATATTCTAGTTGCAGAGACAGGCAATAAATAAGACAGATAAGTAGAACATATGTTCATTAGTGGCAAGGGCTCAGGTGGAAAAAATAAAACAAGGAAGGGGGATAAAGTATGACAAAGAGGAATTTTTGATAAGGGGGCCGGGAAGGGTCTCGTCTCACGACAAGATGACTCTGGAATGATGACCTGGAGGGAGTGAGGAAGCGGCTCTGTGGACACTGGGGCTGGAGTGTCCCAGTCAGAGGGAAAGGATGTTCAAAGGCACTGGGGCAGCAGCTTCCGTGGTGCATGTTTGGAACCAAGAGAATGAAGGGAAGAGAGGAGGTTGGCAGAGAAAGGGGGGACAGGCAGGCCATGCAGGGTCTGAGCTGAGAAGTGACCTGACCTGGTCACCAGACCACCCTGGCTGCTGAGCTGAGCATTTACTGTAGGGGGCGGGGCAAGGGTGGAATCAGGGGTACAAGCTGGGAGGCAATTCCACTGGTTCAAGAGAGAGATGATGGTAGCTAAGACCAGGGATGTGGCAGTATGGACACTATGCTGCTGCTGCTGCTAAGTCACTTCAGTCGTGTCCGACTCTATGTGACCCCATAGACGGCAGCCCACCAGGCTCCCCCGTCCCTGGGATTCTCCAGGCAAGAACACTATGGGAGCTGCTAATTCCAGGGACTCCATACAGCCCCGGAGCTCTGTGGAGTGCAGGGACCTTTAGCCTGCTGGCCCTAGCTGGGCCTGGACCCAGTAGGGAGGCATGAAGTGCACAGACCAGACCCCACCCCCGGCACAGGCCCCAGCTCGCTCTCCTGGCATTGTGCTCACCCTGACTCACCACGAAACCTCAGCACAGGGCAGGCCATGACTCTCAGTGTCCTCTGCACGCGCCCCCCCCACCAAAAAAAAAACACAACAGATGGCTATCAGGGACTATGTTAATAACTTCCAACTGTTCAGGTGGAAGATGTCCAGAGGAGGATGAGAAAATCTAAAACTTGACAGGAGAGCGGGGGTGGTGTCTGCCTGACGTGCGGGGGTCCCGGGGTCACTTCTCCAAATCAAAGGCATCCGAGGCCTTTCCCCTGTCATGTCCTTGGCACCTAGTCCAGTGCCTGGAAAATAGCAGAAGTTCAATAAACCTTAGGAAGGAAGGAAGGAAATGCGTCTCCAGTCGTGGTGAAGGTTGACACTCAGCAAGGGCCAGTATATTTAAATCATTCACTCTCCTCACCACGCCTCCTGGTCTCTCTACCATGAGACTGAATAGCGTGACCTTGTTCCCGTGGGTCTGCAGTGAAGCAGTGGCCTCGGGCCCACCAACGAGGCTGGCCGACCAGGAAGCCGTCTGTCCCGTCATAGGGCCCAGCAAGGAGCAAGTCTCAGGTGGTGCCCACACCCGCCGCCCGGCCCTCCCAGGAGTTGGCGCCTTCTGCCCCCATCCACTTACCACTGTGGTCCAGCTGGGTATGAGCCTGACCGAGTTCTTCACCTCCTCCTCCGTCACCTCCACCACGCTGCAGTGCTCCTCCTCCGAGGGAAGGGGCTCCTCCCCATTCTTGGTCACCCAGGGGTGCAACTGTGGAGGAGAGGATAGGGAGGGTCAGGGCCACCGGTGATAGACACTGGCCAGCAAAGGACCCGGGCATTCCACCAGCAGTCCCCTTGAGGGTCCAAAGGCCACAAGCCCCAACCCAGCACATACACGCCTCCAGTGTAAGTTTCCCCAAATGGGGGAGTCAAGGCCTGCATTCTGCGGCCCAGCCCCTCTGGTTCCCAACCTTGATGTCTGGCACCCCAATTCTCGTTTCAGGGTTCTTGTCTAGCATCTTCAGGATTAAGTCCTTGAGCTCTTCGCTGACCTTTGGCCTAAAGAAGAGGAAGGAAGGAGACGAGGGAGAGACAGCTGAAGGTCCTTTCCTTCCCACCTCTCCACCCTACCCTGCTCCGGGCTTCCCTGAATTGACACATGGCTCAGTGGTAAAGAACCCGCCTGCCAATGCAGGAGATGCCAGAGACGTGGGTTCGATTCCTGAGTCAGGAAGATCCCCCGCAGTAAGAAATGGCAACCCACTCCAGTATTCCTGGAAGTTCCATGGACAGAGGAGCCCGGCGGGCTACAGTCCATGGGGTCACAAAGAGTCAGACATGACTGAGCGCCCACACACAGGGCAGAAACGCTGCTGACCCTCAGGTCTCAGAGAGCAGGACAGGAGGGACGCCCCCGAGGCACCAAGGTAGAAGGAGAGAGTTTCAGAACAAGGGTACGGATATCCTTCTGCCCTGAGTACGACGTAAAACAGTCACCCTCAGGGGGCAGAGGTCACAGACACATTAACAAGCTCCCGTGGGTGTTGGACAGCCGCCCGCAGAGGGCAGAGAAGATGAGGATAATGCGAGAAGAGTCGCTTTATGAGACTCCAGGGGGCCTCAGCCCCACTCACCCCACCCCCATCTTCTCCTTTCCTCCACCAGGGGGGCAGCCAGGGAGGATACTCACTGGACAGAGAAGGAAACCAAGGCCCGCATCACCCCACCTCACCCCTACCACCCCGACCTCCGCACCAAGAGTGCAGGCAGGGCTGAGGCTCGTGGGGACGGGCGCAGGGCTCAGCCCACATCAGCTTCGACCGGCTCTGCCCAGGCTGCAGGCTTCACTGCTACTTAAAACTCTTGGCAGAAGGAACCTACTCTTAGGACTATGACCTTGGCTCCCTCTGCTGGCCTAGATTCCTAATCCCTTTTAAAACTCCTGGGCTGGGGAGGATACACAGCAGGAGGAAGGGCGGGAAGACCAGCAGTCAGAGGAGAGGGACCGAAGCCAGTGCTGTGGGGGGTGCAGCTGGCGGGCGGGGAGCCACATGGTGGGTGAACAGGGGGTGGGACCCGGGGGTCCCTGAATGCCCGGGTCAGGGTGCGCCTATTCTTGAAGCAGGAGATAGGGTGAGATGTGCTGTGCTTTACAGGGTCACTCTGCCTGACCATGGTGGTTGGACGAGGCGGAGGACTGAACCAGATAGGAGGTGCACTTGGCAACGGAGCCAAAAGAAATGTAAGCGGTGGACTCACCAAGGCTTGGAGCCAGACAGGAAGTTTTGGGTAAGAGAGGGTAGGAGCACAGAGGACAGCTCCCAGGTTGGTTTCTGACCTGCCTGGGGCACTCTGAGCAAAAGGGCCCTAAAATGTGAAGCACTAGGGTCCACAGGCCAGCTGCCATGGTAACCAGCATCTTTATCAGAACCATGAATGAGCACAGGGGCCTCTCCAAACAGTCCCTTTGGGCTCAGAGACCTCAGTTGCAAAGGGGGAAGGCAGAAGGAGTGGCTTCAAGTCCACGGCCCACTGAAACTCCACTTTTCCATCTGTGAAATGGGGGAGTGCACTGGTGTCATGAAGCCCCCCCACCCTGTGTGGAGAAGGTGGAAGTTCCCCGTGGGTGCAGGGTCTACGTGGGGGTGATGTCACTGATCTCACGGAGGCCTTCAGTGAAGGAGCAGATGAACATGTAGCCTGGGGTCATCCCTGCCCCACTCCTGGACTCAGAGTTCCTGTCTGTACAAGGAGATCCGACCCAGCTGTCTGGGACCCTCTCACATCTCCCCCTATCTGCTCCCAGGGAGCAGCACCCCCACCTCCAGGTCAGCAGGCTGGGGCGGGGCCCTGGAAGGACAAAAGCTCTGCTAAGACTCAGACACGCCTCCCGGGGGGGGCGGGGGGGGGGCCTGTGGTGGACAACTGGACAACTCACTCCTCAGGGAACACGACGGCCTCGTTCTTGATCTTGCGGTGCAGGGCCAGGATGTAATCGTCGATGAACGGGCACTGCGGGGGGAGAGACAAAGGATGCGGGCCCAGCACCTCAGCCTACTGGGGGCAGCTCTGGGCTCCTCACGAGATGGGGGTTGGGGGGCCTCATCAGGGCCTGGCCCACAGGAGATGCCCAACAAACGTGGACTGAATGAACGTGTCATGGAGGGAACCAGGAGCTGTGTACCTGCCAGGGTAACAGCCACTCGCAGCAAGGCCTGCACAGCCGGAGCCTAAAGTTTGGGAACGTGCTCCCTGAGATTCCGTCCTGTGCCTCAGCATGGCCCCTGCTGTGGGAACACCTCTGGACAGGGATCTCGGCCATGTCAAGGTCGGGTGTCTGGCCTAACTCAGAGCAGGTGTCAAGGACAATTTGTTAAAAGAATGAAGGACTGAGTGAATTTGTGAATGAAAGAATGGCATCGAAGGATAGAAGGACAGGGAGCACTCAGGCTGGAGTGGTGGTAAGACCACCGTCCAACCTCCACGGGAGGTCTGCTGACTCAGGACTCCCGCACATGAATCCATCCCCTCAAGGGGACAAAGGGACATGAGAAAAATAGAAACGCCCCTTCTCCTTCCATCATTTCTGAGCTGAGTGGGCTCTTTCAAAGTCACTTTACTTCAGGACACAAAGGCACAGCCTACATCTATCATGCATTCTGGCTCAGCTCGCCCAACCCATGGTACCAGGGGTGTGGGCCGGCCCCAGCTCTGCCAGCCCACCCAGCACTCACCTTCCCATAGACGAAGCAGTACAGCGTGACCCCCGTGGCCCACACGTCCAAGGCCTAGAAAGAAACAGTGCACGTCAGGCCCCTAAAAGGAACAGACACACCCCTTGCTCATCCAATGGGCCATGGGAGAGGGCAAGCTGGAGGCCTCCTTCCCCAGTCATGCATCCACTCAACAAACACCCTCAGGCCCTTGTTCTTTGCCAGGCCCTGTGCTGAGCACTGGGGACATGGGAATGGCCAGAGCAGGGCCCCTGCTCTCCAGGGTTTCCAAGTCTCCTTGGAATGGGCCCAAACCAGACGTGTTTCCAACAGAACAGTGCAAAACCCACTTCGCCTTCAAGGTCACATTTGCAGTACTTATAACACTGATGCACCCCAGAATATTGAATTTATACTTGCTAAACCAGCTCTGGCTTTGAGAAGTCATCCCTCTTGTGATGATCCACTGGAGAAGCCACCATCCACCTTTCTGACACCAGAACAGCCTCTGGTCCTCAGTCACCTCCACAACCCCTCGGGGCTCCCCTGCACCCTGGATTCGAATGTGCCCTGTCTCTACAAGTTCCCGCTTCTGGAGCCCCACTTCCTCTTCTCATATCTACTTTCTCTCTTATGTGAGTGATCCTCAAATCTCTACCTACACATTCCCGCCACCGATGCCTCATCTGAATCCAATCAGGCAACACCAGACAAACGCAAACTGATGTCATTCTACAAAATAACAGGCCTGTTCCTTCACAAATGCCAAGGCCAAGCCACTCTTCCAGATTAAAGGACCCCAAAGAGACAGGACAAGTGAATGCAGTAACTGACCCAGGATTGGATCCTGAACCAGAAAACGAAAAGGCATTAAAGGACGCAGGATGGGGGTAACTGATGAAATCTGAGTAAGGTCGCTTAGGTAACAGTCTTTTATTGATCATAAATGTCCTGACTTTCATAACTGTACTGAGGTTATGTAACAGAATGTCCTTGTTCTCAGAAAACATCCCTGGCAGTATTTAGCCATAAAGGGGGGATAATGTCTACATCTTCCACAAATACAGGGAGAAACAGTGAAAAGGCAAATGGGATAAAATGACCTATATGGGAATGACCTAGTACGTGTATATGTGTAATTGATTCACTTTGCTGCACACTTGAAACTAACACAACATTGTAAATAAATTCTACTCCGATAAAAATTAATAAAAATAAAAATTTAAAAAATCTCTATTTACAGCCCTCTCTTGACCTCCATATCGACACATGTGTCCAAACTCCTTGACCATTTCCTCCACGGCAGAACCACAGGGGGGCCAGCCAGCACTCCACAGGGGGCAGCAGGATGTGTGCCCGGGGACACGCAGAATCACAGCCTCTGCTCAGAAAGCTTTGCCACTGCCTCTGTCATTTAGGACCAAGCCCAAACTCCAGACCCTCTAAACTCTGCCCAAATGCCACTGCAGCCCTCAGTTCTCTGGTATGTTCTCTGGACCCCACCTCCTGTAAATTCTTCCCATTCTTTAAGGCCTAGTTCAAATACTGCCATAGCCCAAGAAGTCAGGGGAGCCTCCGACATCCCCCTAGACAGGAGCTCTCCTGTCCTTTCACCATGACCAGAGGGCAGGGAGCTGGCCATCCGAGCTCTGACTGGTCCACATCCTAGCCCAGAACTCAGCACAGAGCAGCTAGTGGGAAATTTCTGCAGGGGGCCATTGTGCCGGAGAACAAGAAGAGACCCAAGCTAGGGTTCTTGTTGGACTCCAGGAAAAGGCAAACCTGGGGGAGAGGGCCATGTTTGGTGCTCACTCCTGAGACACGAGGACCCTGGCTCCCCCAGATTGGACATGGGATGGCATGACATGCTCTCCCACCCCTCCATCTAAACCCCAACCCAGACCGGACCCTGGGGGCCACCTTTCCACTGAAGCTCTGGCCGGAGTCAGAAATGGCCTCGGGGGCCATGAACGCTGGGGTCCCAGCCGTGCTGGACAGCCGAGCGTCGTTCCCCTCGAACTGGTTGCTGACGCCGAAGTCAGCGATCTTCACGTGCCCGTCGTCGCCCAGCAGCAGGTTGGATGGCTTGATGTCCCTATGGATGATCTTCTGGTAGTGCACTGCAGAGAGAGGCAGCTCGAGCGTCGGACTGGGGCCCCTTCACCCAAAACTGCCCCCTCGGCCCTCGCCTGGCCCTGGAGGCGGCCTCAAACTCCAGGAGAGAAGCAGCTGGGACTTCCTGGCCCCTGCACGCACTCGTCTCATGAGGACCTCGGAAGAGGATGTCAGGGCCCCCTGCTCAGCTGTGCAGTGAAGACACCAACTCAGGCTGTTGGTAACAGAGCCAAGCCTGGACTCCTAGGAATCTTGGGACTCCAAGCCCGGTGCTCTCTCCATGGCAGTCAAGGCCCCTGCCACTGAGTGGACGTCAAAGGAAACTGGGGGAAAAGTGTCTCCATAGGCCTCGCCTGGGGCCGCCCCCACCCCATGTGAGTGCTGTCTGCAGGCTCAAAGCCCATCCGAATTTTTCCATACTTTGGGACTTCCCTGGTGGCCTAGTGGCTAAGACCCTGTGTTCCCAATGCAAGGAGCCCAGGTTCGATCCCTGGTCAGGGAACTAGATCCCACATGCCACGACTAAGAGTTCGTATGCTGCAACTAAAAGGTCCTGCATGCCACACGAAGACTGAGGATGCTGTGTGTCGCAACTGAGACCTCGCGCAGCTAAACAAATCAATTAAACAAACAAACCTGCCTCCAGTTCCATCCCCTGCCCAGCCTGTCACACCTGCCACTGCTTCTTGGACTGAGAGTAGGCTTGTGGGATGACCTGCAGACCTCAGCCCTGGGACTCTGGGCCAATGGGGTTTTGGAGAGGGAGGGCATGCCAGGCCTTGGGACCTCCAGGATGAACATGGCTGGGATAATGGCACCTTCTCTAGTAGGCTGAGTGCCCACCCTGCTTCCTGGGTCCAGCACTGCTGGGAAGAGACAAGCAGCTCAGACTGAGATGACCAGAGATGTCCCAGCAGAGAAAAGGCACTGACCTCACCCATAGCCTTGCACTTATGAGCTCGCCACTCAGCAAATAGCTTCCCCTGGACAAACACATCTCGGGATGATAGAGACAAGGGAAGATGGAACGGGAAGGAGGGCAGGGGAGGGGAGGGGAGAAGGAGAGGGTGGCTGGGGGCGGGGGGCAGAAGGAGTGAGGGTCATATAATACTAACACCAGAGGGGCTTCCCTGGTGGCTCAGCGGTAAAGAATCTGACTGCCAGTGCAGGAGACACAGGTTCGATTCCTAATCCAGGAAGATCCCACATGCCGTGGTGCAACTAAGCCCGTGTGCTGCAAATATCGAGCCTGGTGCTCTAGAGCCTGGGGGCCACAGCCACTGAAGCCCATGCACCTGGAGGCCCTTGACCCACAAGAGAAGCCACTGCAATGAGAAGCCCGCACACCGCAACTACAGAGCAGCCTCCGCTCACGGCAACTAGAGAAAACCCCAGGCAGCAACCAAGACCCAGCACAGCCAGAAACAAATACGTAAATAAAAGTGATTTTAGAAAAAGAATTAAAAAGAGTGTAACAACAGAACCCACGACCCTACAGCACTCTCCTCCTATGTGTCAGGTCCACATGAAGCATTTGACACACAGCCATTTGAGCATGGGGCTCAGGAGGCTCTGTATTTGACCATGGAAAGTGGGCTCAAATTCTAGCCTCTCCCAAATTGTAGCCTCTCCCTTGAATTCTCAGCTCTTTATCCAAATGGGCATCCTGTAGACATCCTGTATATATCCCAATATTTCTCAATCACATTTTTGTTTTTTGGCTGTACTATGCAGCATGCAGGATCTTAGTTCCCGGACCAGGGATCAAATCCATGCCCCCCGCATTGGGAGCATGGAGTCTTAGCCACTGGAGCACTAGGGAAGTCCCTCGAATACATATTTAATTCAGAACTTGACCTTTCTATCTGCAATCACCATCCAACAAACAACCCTGTTCCTTGTCTAGTTCTTCCCATTTGGTTAATGGCCATACTACCAGTTGCTCAACCAAAAACCCCTCTTTCCTTCAACTCTCACATCCAGTTCATCAGCAAGTCCTACAAGGTGCACCTCTCAGGTATAATCCAGACCCGACTGCTTCTCCTACCTGCACGGCTGCGCTGGCCCTGTCTGCGAGAGTCAGGCCTGTGCCTCCCAGAGCACAGGGAGCCTCAACTCCCCCCTCTCAGGCATGGAATCACAAGGTGGGCCTTCAGCACCCCGTGTCTCCATTTGTCTGCCTGTCCAGCCCCTGGTGCTGTCCTATCCACTCCAGAAAGCCCTTCGTCGACCGTGATTAGCTAGGTCTTGATGAGGCTTTACCCAAGAGTCAGATGGAATCAGCTTGGCTTTTTTTTTTTTTTGCAGAGAGAGGATGAGAGACAACAGGCCGAGGACAGGAAGTGGGTGGAAGCCAAGCTGGTGTAGAGTTGTGTCTGCCACAACCACACCAGGCTGAAATGCCCTCCTCTCACACCTCTAAGCCCTTGTAGGGACTTTCTGCAAAGCTCTCTTTCTCTGTGCCTCAGTTTCTCCATATGTACAAAGACAAAGTGCCGCTGTCTGAAGGCACTGGAGTGGCTCAAATGAGATAGACATTTGCTGCAGGTCAAACCTCAGCTGGCCCTCACCTGATCCCCTAGGGAGAGAAGATGCTTCTGATAAACCAAGCTGAGGTTTCAGAGGGGGGATGTATCCCACTCCCCAAACCAGGCCAGGACTCTAGGTGCGTGCAGGCCCCCTTCTCCCTATGACCAGAGAGTCACCCAGTGCTGGCCACCCCAGCTCCTTCACATCTGCTCCCCACTGCCGCAGCTCTAATCCAGGACTCACCATCTGTCACTTGGGCTGCAAAACCAGCCTCCTCCCTAACCAGTTGGCCGCCTCTTGCCCTCCATCCAGCCGCCACACAGCTGCCAGACAGAGCTTTCTAAGACACAAATCCGATCACTCCTCTCCCCTGCTCAAAGCCCTCTAGGTCTCACAAAGGCTGACAGGATGAAATCATGAAAGTCCTTTGCAGAGACATTCCCAGCCCTCGAGGTGTGGCCTGGTCAGTTGCCTCCAGCATCATCTTTCCCCATCCCTGGCTCCCTGGTTAGACTCAACCAAACTGAACTCCCCCTTCTCAGATAGTAGATGCCTACTCCCCTCTATGCTGCTGCCACGTGGTACACCCTCCCACCATGCCTCAAACTGGCCAGTGAACTCCTATTCATCCTTCAGAACCCTGCTCATAAGTGGTCTCCTCTAGGAAGCCTCCCTTGGTCCCTTAGTGCTCTGACAGCTGCTGCTTAGGTTCCTGTCTCTCTCACTAGGCTGCGAGATCCTTGAGATCTCTTCTGGGTCTTTGACATCTACATGCCCCCAACTGGCATTTACTAGGTACCCATAAATGGACAAATGAATGAATAAATGAATTCCAGACAGAGGCCAAGCTAACATCACCTGAAGAGGAGGTGATGCTGAGCCTGAAGGTGATGCTCAACCTGGAGGCTGAGCTCTCCATCACCTTAGGGCGCCTTACAATAAACCTACTCTGCTACCACACACCGGTTCCATGCCAGGACTGACTCTTCCTCGAGCAGCTGGACACAAACTCCTTCCCACAGCTCTTGATGCCCTGTGAAAGGCTAAGCTTGAGATACAGGACGAACATCCACCTATGCGGTAATAAGCAGGCTCCCAGAAGGACCTGGCGCATGCCCAGTGAAATCTGCCGCTACCCTACCTGTTCAGAACGTTTCGGCCCCGCCCACTGGCCTATTGACCCGCCCCCAGCTAAAGATGATTGGCAGACCGACACTGACTGACAGGAACGGCTCAGAGCCGCTCAGCCTGCGCTCCAGCGTTTCACGTGTCCCCCTCTCGGGTCCCCAGCCCAGGGGGGCAGGCAGTCCCTCACTCACAGTACTCAAGGCCCAGGATGATGTCCCTCAGGTAGAGGCGAGCTTGCTCCTCCGGGAAGGGCTTGTCGCAGGGTACTTCCATGACTGGCCTGTCGGGAGGGCGGGGCGGGGGAGGGGGGCTGTTTAGCTGGAATTAGGATGAGCAAAGGCAGATGGCAGGTTCCCCTTCCCTGGGCCCTACAAACTCCCTGGGACCTTTCAGGAGCCCTCTAAGCTCGATGGGTCCCTGGAACACAAGATAGTAGCTTTTTCTCTCATATAAATAAAATTTGAAAATACACATAGATGCAAGTATCCCTTTTCAATCATTACAATTTCAAATTATCTTTACCTTACTTCTGATTGGCTCGGTATGTCTTCTTCTAAGTACTTAATTATCAACAATCAGACAGTTGCAAAGATTCCATTTACAGCTGTGTTTTTCAGACTATAGGTCCAGGATCAAGAAGGCCATGAACTCAATTTAGTGGGTGGCTACCGCTTTTTCTTTTTTTTCTAACAAAGTCCTATATACTAAGTATATCACATGTAATAAGGATATATACTGTTTTAGAAAACTTTGGTTTCAGTCCTGGAGAAGGTAAATGGCAACCCACTCCAGTATTCTTGCCTGGAAAATCCCACGGACAGAAGGCTACAGTCCATGGGGTCGCAAAGAGTCGGACACGACTGAGCGACATTTACTTTTACAGATATGAATGGCAATGTAAAACTTTATTTCTTACTTGGAACAGAGTTCAAAAATGCTGAAAGCCCCTGAGTCTTAAAGGACACATTCCCTGCCTCTTCCCAGAACTGGTCTTTAGAGCCTCCCAGACAGAGAGACATGTCACAGCCTGCATTCAAGACCTTAGTGGTTAAGGAGCCCAGTCCACCGAGCCCTGCACCCACTACTCCCTGTCTGGGGCTCTGCACATACCCTGAGAAGGGCAGACAAGGCAGACATGAGTTCAGTTCAATTCAGTTCAGTCGCTCAGTCGTGTCCCACTCTGCGACCCCATGAATCGCAGCACGCCAGGCCTCCCTGTCCATCACCATCTCCCGGAGCTCACCCAGACTCACGTCCATCGAGTCCGTGATGCCATCCAGCCATCTCATCCTCTGTCGTCCCCTTCTCCTCCTGCCCCCAATCCCTCCCAGCATCAGTCTTTTCCAATGAGTCAACTCTTTGCATGAGGTGTCCAAAGTACTGGAGCTTCAGCTTTAGCATCATTCCTTCCAAAGGAATCCCAGGGCTGATCTCCTTCAGAATGGACTGGTTGGATCTCCTTGCAGTCCAAGGGACTCTCAAGAGTCTTCTCCAACACCACAGTTCAAGCGCATCAATTCTTCGGCGCTCAGCCTTCTTCACAGTCCAAGTTAGAACCCTAGATTTCAGTAGTGACTCGCTGTGTGACTTTGAGCAAGCCATTTACCCTCTCTGAACCTCAGCTTCCCCTCTTGTAAAAGGGAGTGAATGGAGTCCCAGCTACCTAACTCACAAAATGTGTAAAACGGAAAGAACTCTTCTGTGATTTGAGTACAGGTGAGAGTTGCGTTTCATCTCTATACTTTTCCTTTCTTCTCTCGCACTGTCATCAAAATCTTCTTCCACTTCTTCAAGGCCTGGCTGGAAATCCACCCCCTCTTCCTGAGGCCTCCCTGACTATTCCAGCCTCACTGACCCCACCAGCCTTCAAAGAATCACCGCCTTGGTCTCTCGTTTCCCACCCATTTCCCCCACACCACCCCCTGAACCCAGACCACAGCTCCCTAAGGACAGAGCCTGGGCCTCTTTCTTTCACTAGAGTAGCTGACCCTAGGATTAGGGATATGGGGAGGGAAAGGAAGACCTATCCTGCCTGAACACGACGGGGAACTCACCCCTTTCTCAGGAGGTCAAACACTGAAAGAAAAGAGAAGAAAAGAAGAGTAGGTAAGTTGCAGCCAGGCTGAAAACACAGCTGATGCCAAGATCCCTGCCCCTTCTGGAGGGTGGGAGAGGGGGCAGGCATCCAGGCATACTTGAGGGAGAGACAGGAGAGGGGTCCCAGGGTATCAGAGAAGATAAATGGCTGAGAACGGGTCTACTGTGAACTTGCCTCACTGGAACCTTAGGTGCCAAGTGAGGAGTATCATCATGAACCCCTTTAACAGGGGAAACTGAGTCTCAGAGAAGGGGCAGGTCGGAGAGGGAGTGGAGGCTAAAGCCTTGGCCTCTAACTCCTAAGCCTGTGTTCCTTCTGGCCCATTCCCTGAAAGCCTCTAAGCCCAACCCAGAATCAAGCACCAGGAACTTAAATAACAGCATCAGTATTACTATTACTAACAATAATAGCTAATGTGTCTTGCATGTAATAACTCATTTACTTCTCACATCAGCCCTATTATGTAGATACCATTACTACCCCCATTTTACAGGTGAGGAAACTGAGGCATGGAGTTATCAGATAGGGTCTGGGAACCCACATCACATAGCCTACTTCTTGTATCTGCCTGATCCACTGTCTCTCCGATCAGTGGCGTGGGGGTTTGGGAACACTGGTTGACTCTACTTGGATATCCTGAGTCTGGCTCAGCAGGGCCGGGGAGAGAATCTGGGGCTTGAAAACATGTCTTTCCTCCCTGTCCCCAGGAGGTCAGTGCATTTCACAAGGCCTATCTGAAGGTCAAGTGTGTCCCTGGGGAGCCTTTGGACCCACCCGGGTAAGCTACTTTGGGGATGAGCTGGGTCACTCACCCAAATAGAGATTGTCCTCAGCTGGGTCATCCAAGACCTGGTGAGAAGGAGCAGACATGAGGGTGGGACTTGGGGAGGCTTGGGATAAGGGGTGCTTGCCAGCCCCAGGACCCACCGTGTGCTCTGCAACCACCCCAGATGATGGAGCAGGAACTGTGCCAGCACAAGGCTAATGAGGCCTCAGAAACCACTGGCCCCTGCCCCTGGTCCACCACACAGCACCATGTCCCACCACATGGCGCCCTGTCCCTCTCCCCTTCTGCCATGGGGCTTACTTTCTTACCTCTGGAGCAGCTTGTCCCCCTCCATGAGAACCTGAGAACATTCCAGAGTAGCCTCACCTGACCCCAGAAGCCTCCTGGCCAACCCTATCCCAGTTCTGGCCCTTCCCTTGGCACACCCCCCTTGGCAAAATCCCTGGGTCTATGCCAGGTGCCCCCTGCACCAAGGGCTACTCCATAGGCCTCACCAGCTCACTACCTACCTCGATCAGCTTGACCACATTCACGTGGTCCAGCTTCTTCAGAATGGCAATCTCCTGGTACACCCGCTCCAGGGGCAGCAGCTGCTTGGCTTGGCCTCCCTGGGCAGCCTGGGACCCTCTTGGGGGAGGCCGACCTGTGACCCAGAACAGGAGTCCAGCCTGTCACAGGAGGCTGGGCCTCACCACAGCCCTGCAACCAGCCTCAAGCAAGAATCTTGCAAGACCTTGGCCTTGGCCTCAACCCACCAAGCACAGTCCCACCACCAGGCCTTTGCTCACTCTCTGCCTGTCCACCCCTAGTCCTAACGAAACTAGCCTCCGAGGTCTCCTCCTCCTCCGCCCCCAAGCCAGGAGCTCCCATGCACAGGACCAGACAGATACGCACGTGGGAAGCCATACTGCTTCAGTAACTTCTTCTTGGAAAGAACTTTCATGGCCTGAGGAGGGAGGGGCAGAGATGTCACTTACGTGGAGCCACCAGGAACTAGAACAGGCTGGTTGCATGTGAACTGAGGTCCAGAAAGGCTCATGGGCACGTGGCACTGAGCGTGTGGACTGGCTGCAGTTACACTGCGTTAGGAGGTGGCCATGACTGAACCTTAGGCCTTACCCCTGTTTCCCATAACAACCCTTTCTGGAGCTCTCCCCTCAGAGGCATCCAGCCTCTGCTTGCATATTCCCAGGGTCAAGAAGCTCATTCCCTTTGCATTCCGCTAGGGACAGGGAGATTACTCCCTTCACAGGCAGCCTTGTCCACCGTCTTGGCACAGCTTCTACCCACCCCCAAGTCTTCCAGGGCCCAGTGTAGGCGACACCTCCCTCCTTCCCCAGACTTACATAGTGCCTGTCTTCACTTTCATTGTAGGCCAGCCTCACCACGCCGTAGGCACCCTGCAAAGAGGCATAGGTCAGCCCCTGCTGGACAGGGCAGCCTATCCCTGGACTAGGGGGAGAGAAGAAGGGGAGCCTGAACTGCCCCTGCCCCCCATCTCCTCCCACATCCCATCTCCACCCTGGCCTCCAGTGGGCATAAATTTCAGGTAGGCAAGGAGAGGGCTCCATGCCCTGGTCACTGCCCTTGCTGGGCTCAGCACAGCTCTATGCCTTCCCCAGTCCCCTCCATCAAACTCTGGGGAGAACTTCCCCAGTGGTTCAGTGGTTAAGACTCTACCTGCCAATGCAAGGGACAAGGGTTCGATCCTTGGTCTAGGAAGATTTCCCATGCCATGGGGCCACTAAGCCCATGCACCGCAACTACTGCGCCCACACTCTGGCGCCTGTGAGCCCCAGCTACTGAAGCCCGTGAGCCTAGATCCATGATCGAGATCAAGAAAAGCTGCCGCAATGAGAAACCCATGCCCTGCAACTAAGAGTAGCCCCTGCTCACCGCGACTAGAGAAAGCCCATGCAGCAAGGAAGACCCAGGACAGTCAATAAATAAATAAACGTATGAAACTCCAGGGAGTCAGGAATCAAGAATTATCTCCCATCCCCTGTAGAGGACAAAACTTCCCTCACATCTAGGGCAGGACCTTCTTGGCTCAGCCTCACATTCCCAGAGGAGGAGAGGGGATTGTGGAGGATCCAGACAGGCTGGCTCCGCAAACCCCCAAGACAAGTTCCCCCTGCTCTTGGCCTGCCCCCAGGCCTACCTTGCCAATCTCACTCTGCAGCTTGTACTGGTTCAGCTGTACGCAGTCCTGGTGGGGAAAGGAGAGGGGCCATCAGGTAGAGCCGGATCCAGAAGTAGCACCCCACGTGCACTTCCAGGGCCCCATCCTGGCCCCAGGCCCCTCCCCGCCAGGCCTGAGCCTGGTCAACATTTCAAGTGTAGGTGGGGAAGTGAGGTGGTGCCAACACCAAAAGTAATACTGAAAGCGACAAGAAGACTTGGATAACGTTTGAAAATGTGAATGGTGAACCTTGCCTATGCTTTGCTCCCTGAGAAGTGGTGGAAAAATGCCCTAATTTCCACCTGGATACTGGGGGCTGGGAGACCCTGATGTAAGAAACCCACGAGCAAGTATTTCTAGAAGAAGCTGAATGAGGAGACTATGTAGACAAGAAAAATGAGGACAGGAGACCAGAGCCCTGGCTCAGGCATAAAAACCTCAGCCTCTAAAATCTGTAGATTGCTTGGTCCTTAGGTTCACTTTAGATCTAAGAGGCAAAGACAGAGCCAGTGGGAGCCCAGAGACTGGCAGCGTGCTGGCAGTTTCTGAGTCACAGCAGACTCTATGAGGTAGGATTAAAAGTGGGGGACTCAAGCTGGGGAAGACTTGGTGGACAGGAGAACACACTGTCTTATCTTCAAATCTCTAAACAGACTTCTTGGGGAATAAGGGAGGGATCTATTTCCTAGGCTTAGACTGGGAGTGGCAATGGTGGGACTTATAGGAGGCAGCAACTGGCTCAGATGGAGCTCCCCTGGGTGGGAAGAGGCCACATAGAGAGGTAGTGAGTTCCTCAGCTCCGGGGGTATGCAAACCAACGTCTGGACAGCTGTGTGGCAGGGGTGGGAACAGCAAAGGGTCTTCACTGAGGACTGCTGAGAAGCTCATGGGCACCCCCTAGCTCTGCTCCACCAACCTCTGCGTCCGAGATGGCCACGCGGTGGGACTCAATGGTGGGCCTGCGCCAGGCCCGCGGGGAGATGTGACTGGCAGGCCCTGTGGCGTAAGGCCCAGCCTGGGCCTGCAGGCAGCTCCCCGCTGGCCGTTCCTGCAGGGAGAACTTCCTTGTCGAGAGGCTGGGCCGGACTGCAGGGTGTCTTGAAGGACCGCTGGGGATCACGGAGGCTGCTCTGGTCCGTGACGGAGGGTCCACACAGTTCCTGGGAGGCTCCGGGCTGCCATCTGTCTCCTCCAAGTGGGTCACATCAATGGCTGCCACTCGCTCCACCAACTCAGCCCGAGGGTCCTGGCAGCAGACCGCCGGGCCCCCCTCCATTGCCACAGTCAAGGGGGTCCTCAGTGCAGCCTTATGGGGAACCCGAGAAAAGAGGGCAGAGAAGGTTCCAGTCCTGGCCACCGAGCAAGGAGTTCAGATTCCCAGGCCCTATCCCCACCGTAGCCACAAACTGTGAGTCCCACCTCCATGCCTTTGCCCTGCTTGTTCCCTCTGCCTGGGTCACCAGCATCCAAACTGAGGTCTCCCTCCTCACTAAAGGAATGCCAGGGGGCTTCCCTGATGGCTCAGTGGAAAAGAATCCGCCTGCCAATGCAGGAGACACGGGTTTGATTCCTGATCTGGGAGGATCCCACATACCGTGGAGCAACTAACTGCGCCATAACTACTGAAGTCGAGCCTGAGCTCCAGAACCCAGGAACAGCAACTATTGAGCCCACATGCCACAACTACTGAAGCTCAGGGCCCTGGAGCCCGTGCTCTACAACAAGAAAAGCCACCACAACGAGAAGCCTGCGCGCTGCCACTGGACAATAGCCGGCGCAGCAATGAAGACCCAGCACAGCCAAAAATACATACAGATTTTTTTAAAAAAGGATTTCCAGGAACTCATCTGGCTCTGCTGCACACCAGCCCTCTAGACCTCAGTATTCCCATCTGTAAAACAGGCACATCAGCCTTGCTGGCTTCACAGGGAAGCAGGGAGAATTTGATATTCTGGAGTCAGAACAGACAGACATGGGCAGAACTGGAGGCCTCGCAGCACTGGCAGAAACAGAACCCAGGGTCAGCTCGGGCCCCCATCCAGCAGACAGCCCAGTGACTCACAGCTCCACCCCTTGACAGCAGAGCATTCCAAGGCTGCCGACGCCGCCGCTGCGCTGCCTGAAGCCGAGCTGAGCTCCTGATGCTTCAGGTCCCCCCATCCACCCCTGTCGCTGGTTCCAAGAAGACTTCCCTGGGGCTCCAGCCTCTCCCACCTTGGCACCTTCTCCAGGGAGGCCTCTCTAGGGCCACAGGGCAAGTCTGCCATCACTCCCTTCCTTGCCCCAGCAGAGCCTGCAGCCCAGGACAGGCTCTGTTAGAGGAGGGGGCTACTGCTCTGATGACGGTGAAGAGAGACTTCACTGCACTTATTTCTCCTGGTTTTCCCTTCCAGTTTATTCATGTGGCCAAAATGTTCACCTCATCTGTTCAGGTTGAGATGCTCCCCTGGCCTTGCACCCTAGTCCTACTGCAGTCTGAGCCCCCAGCAACGCCCCAGACCTCTCCAGCTTGAACCCCAAACCAACCTCCAGTGTCCAGTCCCAGCCCTCACATTCAACCACATCCCTGGGCTGAACCCTGACCCCGGGCTGAACCCGGATACGCAGGCTGGGACTCCATTTCTGCCTAGGGCTGAGCACAGGCCCCACCTCACTCAGTGCCCCTCCCCCTTCCTGAGACTCAGTATCTTCTCCGGAAAAGGAAGTAAGTGGACTCCTGACCCTCTGCCCTTCCTGTCTGGTGGTAACTTGCACTGTCACCACAAAACAATTTCGAGAACATGGTCTTTATCTCACTCCTTATTCCCCCATCACCTTACTTTGACAGATGTCAAGGAGGCTGGGCTCGCTGGAGTCCACTGGCTACGGAGGAGCCTGGGCTGGGTTCCAGTCCTGCCTGCCAACTTACCCACGGCAGCCCCTTCCCAGCTCTGAGCCTCAGTCTTCCCATCTGTACTACAGACACAGGACCTTCCCAGATTCCCAAGCCTACAACAAGACTTGGAAATGGATTGTGGGTAAGGGCATGATCCAGACCCCCTGTGTCTGACACCTGAAGTACTGAATGAGTGGTAGCCTGGTGGAGCTGATGTTGGCATGCAGAAAGGAAGGGGGAAGGGAATCTAGACTGGCAACAGGAAAAGATATGGACGCCGGACCTAAAGGAGTGAGGGGAATGTGAGCATCGGGGAGGCCTCCCTGGAGGAGGTTAGAGTGGCAAATAGACTAAAACATTGGGAAGGCTTCTCTGAAGTAGGTGAGGAAGTAAGTAGGGCTGGAGCATGATGGAGGCCTTCCTGGAGGAGATAGAATGGGATTAGAGCATCAGAAAGGCTTTAGGAACCAGATGGTTGCAAGAAAGAAGAAGCCAGCGCTAAAAGGAACCCTCCAAGCCTGGCCCACCCTGCCACCCTTCCCCCTCACTCTGTAGGTTCTTTTTCTCCCACATAAACTCCACAGATTAGGGTTCTTGTCTGCCTCGACTCCATAAGACCACTAGCCTCTGCAGCAGTACCTGAGGCATCGTAGGAGTTCAATAACTATTTGCCATAGTGATCATTACAGTCCTGGCCTCGTTACACAGATGGGAAAGCAGAGAGGAGAGAGGGAACCCCAAGGAGCTTAAGACCCCAGCCCACAGCAGGGAACGGATGGCAGTGCCTGGAACTCTTGTCCTCTGGTCCCCAGCAGGAACCCAGGGGCCTGAGAACCATCACAGGCAGAGGCCACAGGCTACCGAGCCCAACAAATTTGCATATGATTTTTCCTGAGACTGTCACCCTTTTTTTCTCAGATGAGGAAAGTAGGGCCTTGCAAGGGACAGGTGTGGGTCTGGGGTCACACCTTAGGTCAGGGCAGACCCTTTCTGCTCCACTTTGGGGCCCTGTTCCCTGGTTTAGGACCCAGGCCCTGAAGCCAGGCTGCCAGGCCAACGCCCCTTCCTGGCGGCGTGCCCATCCACGGGCAGGTGACTGACCTCTGTGCCTGGGTTTTCCCCATCTTGCAGAATGGGGTTAGCAGCAGTATCACTGCCCAGGTGGCTGGGAGGAGTAAAGGAAGGAACGCCCTTACCAGGCTCAGAACCGGACCTGCCCCTAACGGAGCCCCGTAAAACTGAGTTGTTGCACTGCTGTTGTTGTGATTGCCTGGGACACGCGGTGGCCCAGATGGAGGCGCGGGCGGCAGAGGCAGCTGTGAGGGCTGACGTCAGGCCCTCCACACTCCCTCTCGCCTGGATCAGATTCAGGTGACTAAGCACGGCTATGCAGGAGGTGCCCCGGGGAGGCCCCAGGTTCCTGCCTGTGTTCAGGCGACAGGGCCTGGCACCCTGTGTGTGAGGGTGTGTCAAGTGAGAGAATATGGACAAGCAGGGCTGTCAGCTCTGGGTGACAGTGTGTATAGGGGAGAGGGGGTTCTGCACACAGGAGCCCATCTGCCCGACAAAAATCTATGGCTGTGGTCTACAGTCGGTGGTTAAGCATGTTCATGCGCATCGTGTGTCTTGAGGTCTTTGTGTGCCCGTGCCCCAGGATTGGGGGAGGGGGGTGGGCCCTGCACCCGCTGGGCGCCATGGGAACCTGATCTCAGAAAGTCAAGTTGGAACTTTCCACGTTCCCACCCAGTCACCTGTCCACCAGCCTGGGGCTGCCTGCTGGGCTGCGCTGTATGTCTTGGGCAGGACCCACCCCTCTCTGGAAGCTCACCCAGGGCGTTTCTCAAGGCCCTCCCCAAGCTGAAGCCTCTGTAGACACTGTATAGAAACTGACTCGGCGGCTAGCTTGGAGCCACATGGGCAAAAAGAAGGACAGACAGGCTGGCAGCCAGGCCCAGGGCAGAGCAAGGACTTCTACAGGCATGGGGAGCCTCCTAGGGACCAGCTTGGTCCTGCAGCTGAGAATGGCCGGGGTCAGGCCCTTCCTCATTGAGAAGCGCGACCCCCAGCTGTCCTCCCAGACTGGGGCTATGTTTCCCTGGACACATCATTGAAATTTTGGAGCTTCAGTATGCTCACATGTGAATAGGATAGATAGCCCCCATCCTGCCACCTCCCAGGGCTATGGGAGGAAGTGAATGAGACTATGGACATTGAAGCAGATTGTGCCTGAGTGATGTGGGGCTAGGATACGTCTGTCACAGCCACCGAGAGAGAGAGAACCTTGTTGTGCATACAAAGTGCAGCCTCAAGAACTTCCCTGGTGGTCCAGTGGTTGAGAATCCGCCTGCCAATGCAGGGACACAGGTTCGATCCCTGATCCAGGAAGATGCCACATGCCTCAAGGCAACTAAGCCTGTGGCCACAACTACTGAAGCCCGCACGCCTGTGCTCTGCAACAAGAGAAGCCCATGCACACAGCTAGGGAGAGGCCGCTGCTCGCTGCAACTAGAGAAAGCTCACATGTAGCAGCCATGACTCAGTGCAGACTAAAAAGAAAAAAAAGCTACTCTTAAAAAAACAAAAAAAAGCCCACAAAGTATAGTCCCATATCTACCCCTGGCTCCAGGATGGCCTGGCACATTACCCAGCTCAGACTTCTCCTTCCAGGCTATGTCCTTCATCCCCACCTCATTCCCAGGTATCTGGCTGCTCCTAAGGGATGCAGGGGGCTTCCCAGAAGGCCCTCCTGCCTGCCAATGCAGGAGACACAAGAGCCTTGGGTTCCATCCCTGGGTCAGGAAGATCCCCTGGAGGAGGGAATGGCAATGCCCTCCGGTATTCTTCCCTGGGAAATGTCATGGACAGAGGACCCTGGCGGATTACAGTCCATGGAGTCGCAAAGAGTTGGACATGACTCAAGGGACTTAGCCCACAGCACACAGGGGATGCAAACCCTGGCTCCAGACCCCACAGGACCAGGTCTCCTCTTTAAGATCGAACTTCATCACCTTGGTCCCTCAGAGGAGGCCCAGAAGAGGACAGAGCAGGCATATCTTGCTCTCATCCACACTGGTTCAAGCAGCCCCGCCTGGGATGAGTGTCTTCAGACCTCGCCCTGAATTCTGGAAGGCCGCTGGGAATCTCAGGGCCAGGTTGAGCAGGGGCCCAGCTACCATCTAGGCAAGACAAGACATGGCCCTGGTTGCCAGGGGACAAGCAAGAAGGGACAGCTATAAGGAGGTGGTCTGGTCCCCTGGGACCAGACATAGAAGGTGGCCTTGGTATCCCTGGGCTGCCTCACAGGAGCTGTGTTTATGCTCCTGACAAGTGTCTGGATGGCCCTGGCAACGGGTGGCCTCCTCGGCTCCCGCCTCCGCCTGGGATGACTCAGTCCCCTCGGGGGAGGCCCAGGCGTCTGCTGCCAAGTCATGCTGGAGGATGCCTGCTGTGACAACGCCCCCTCCCACCATCCCCAGGGAGGCCCCAGCCACTGAGGTGGGTTCTGTGCCTAATTCAGCCCAGCAGCCCTCAGCACATCCTCAGCGCCTCCTGCTGATGTCCTCCAGGTCCTCCCTCCTCTCTCTGCCCCTCCTCATCCTCCAAACCAGGTCCACGCCTCCAGCCCAACTCCTTCCAGCCAGCTGCCTCCTCCCCTTGGTGCTCCCCGGCAGCTCAGTTCCAATTCAGCTCAGCATTTCCCTCGAGTCTGCTCTTCCTCCTCTATCCCCATCACAGAGATGAGTGCCACTGTCCTCCCAGTTCTCCCAGGCCAGAAGCCCGGCAGCCCTCCTTATCACCCATTGTTTCCCTTTTGCCCATCCTTAACCCCCGAACCTTACCCCACTTATTCTCCATTCTGGCCACAAGTCCCAAACTGCAGACTCTCTTGTGCTGCCAGCCCTTCGGACAGGCTGTGCCTTCTGCTGGGAACACACCTCCCTCTCCTTGGCTGCTGGAGGACAATTCAGACATCTCCCCCCTGATCTCCCCACAGCTGGGTGAGGTCACCAAACTTAACTCCTTAAAAAGTCCAGATCCAGCCCTCCACTTTCCTTCCCCACTATTTCCTCCATACCTGCCACCCACCCCCAGGCTCACACCTCAATCCCACCCCACCCCATGCTCCATACCACTTCCTAGAGGGAATATTGCTAACATACAAGTTAGTTTGGTCTCAGTTCTTCCAGACCTGGCCTCCAGAATCTTGGAATCTGAAGGACAGAAGAGCAGGAGAACTCACTCTGAGCAGCGAGGAGACTGGGGCTCAGAGGCTGGGAAGCAGCCAGGGAGACCAGAGCCATTCATTCACATGAAAAAAACCTCAATTGCGCACTTGCTGTATGTGCCCAGGCACGGTGCTAGGTGCCAGGAGATAAAGCAGCAAACCAAGAAGACAAAGTCCTTGCTTCAATGAAGTTTAATTTCTAGTGGGATAAGAAGCAACAAACAAGAAAGCTGGGAATTAATAGATGGCATGTCAAGTGGTACATGCTGTGGAGAAAAAAATTACAATTGTCTGAGGGGAATCAAGAGTGAGGCCCAGGGACTTCCCTGGTGGTCCAGTAGTTAAGAATGCACCTTGCAATGCAGGGGACATGGGTTCCATCCCTGGTCAGGGAACCAAGATCCCACATGCCGCTGAGCAACTAAGACCATGTACCACAAACAGAGTCCATGAGCCGAAGATTCTGCAACAAAAGATCCCACATGACTCAAACAAAGATTCCATGTGTCAGAACTAAGACCCAATGCGGCCAGATAAGACGGTGATCATGCTATCTGAGGAACAGCACGGAGGCCGATGTCCTTGGAGTGTGGTGTCCGTGTGTGAGAGGTACCTGATGGCAAGCTGAGTTCCACCTTGATGAGAAGGTGCAGTCATTCACTGTGCCTGGTCTCAGGGATGGCTTCCTGGAGGAGGTGGCATTTAAGCTCCTGATCGCTGAGTAAGAGTTTCAGAGGAGGCGATGGAAGGTCACACTGTGGATGACAGAGAGCCACTTCCTGGCTGGGACTCAGGGCTTGGCCTTGGGGGTCTTTTTGGACAGAGACCAGGAAATCTCGAAAGCCAGAGGAAGGGTCTGAGTAGGGGAGTGACTGCGTTGGATGCGATTTAAAAAAAAAGATCCCTCTGCCCTCTGTGGGGACTAGGGGTAACAGGCCAAGGAAGAGGCAGGGATCCCCAAAGTCTGTGGGCCTAGGATACGATCTGGCACTTGGTGGGTGCTCCATCTGTGTGCTCTAGAGGGAAAAGTGAGGGATGTGGGGGCGACCAGTGCATCCTCAAGGACACAAGCTGTTTGCTCCTGCAGACTCCCCGCCCCCATGGCGGATAGAAACCCCATATGTGCCCGCCGAGACATAGTCCTGTGATCTGGGACAGAACCTTCTCTACACACTCCTGTACCCCGAAGACACACATACACACACCACTCCCAGAGCAGGCGCACGCCCATGTCCGCGTGACCCGCCCTCACACACCACTCCATCCAGTAAATGCACCCCCCTCACACACACAGGCACACTCCTATGCCCACGTGACACACGCACACCCGCCTCCAAACACCACACACAGGTCCCCGAGCACGTGTGCACCCTCCGAGCTACCAGTTCTGCGCCTGTCAGGCCGCAGCCACCGCAGCCTCCACCTCCGCCGTCCCCCTCCGCCCCCGCCCAAGCCAGGAGGACTGCGCAGCGCAGCCGAAGCCACGAGAGCGTTGCATCTGTCCCATTCATCCTCCAGCCCCAGCTCCTGCAGGAAGACTCCGGGGAAGGCCGTGTGGGCGGAGCGCTCCGCGCAGATCCACACGTGGGTGCCCCGGTCTGGGCCCACTCCGCATAGGCACGGCCTCCCACCAAGAGCAGGGGAGGGGGTAGTGCGCTGGGTGTGGACGCGGTCCCGCAGATCAGAGCTAGGCAAGGGACGCAGACGGCGGAGCGCCCTCGGAGATGCGGTCCCGGGTCCCGGGTGCCAGCGCAGATAGATGCAGGCTCCGGGAGGCACCCCAAAGACTGGGCCCCGCAGACGGAAGGGGGAGGATCCCCGCATGGACTAGGTCTGGGCTGTCTTCGCAACCTCCCAGACGATCCCTTTCCCCTACAGGCTCCGGGCAGACGATCAGGCGTTCGTCCCCCGCCTCCCGCTCCCCCGCCCTTGACCCCCCCACCCCTCAAGCCGACCCCTACCTCAGCGCCCAACAACAGTCTCCGCGGCCCTGCAGGCTGCCAGGCTCGCTCCCGCGGCGCGCACCCCGCCCCGCCCGCCTTCCCAGGGCCGAGATCACCGAGCTCAGACCCGCGACGCCGCGGCTCCAAGGCTGCGCTCGCTCCTCCGCCAGCTGCCGCGCCCGGCGCGCGGTCATTGGTGGAACCGCGCGGCCCCCCTCCGGCGTCGCCCAATCAGAGCCCAGGACTCTCGCCCGGCTCCCAGAGGGGAGGAGCCGCGGCGGGTGGTGGCTCCAGAGCGGCACCTCCCCCTGCGGCGGGACCAGCCTCGTCACGCCCCCATCGCCCGGCTCCAGGGTACCTGGAGTCGCCCGAAATCCTTCCAGGACGCGCCCCGCGCCCCTTAGCGGGGCCTGGAGGGTACGGGTGCTTCCCTACCCTTTGTCCCCCAGCCATCTCGGCCTGGCAGGGGCAAGTGCGCACCCCCCGCCCTCGGGGGCGGGGATGAGGCGCAGCGTGTATTAGGGGAGGGGCGAAGCGAGATCAGCCACTGGATGGGGCCCAGGCCTAGGGCCAGGGAGAAAGGCCTTGAATGATAGATTCTGGAGTTTAACCTTCTGCCGCGTGGGGTGTAGAGGAAAAGGGAAGCGGTTCTAACAGAATGCTGGGGTCAGAATCGAGTTCTCACTTGGGGAAGGGACCTATGAGCAGGCAACAGGAGGAATAGCCGAGCTGGGGCAGGAGGTCTTGACCTTCGAGGTAGCCCACCTCTTCCCTGGCGAGTTCATCAATTACTGGTTCAGTTACGCTCTGTACTTGTATGCCCTCTGGCACCTCACTCCACCACTTGTCCAAGACGGAGCCCCATATCACACCCGCAAACCTAGCCTCTTGCGTCCCTGTCTCAATCTGGAGCCAGAAACCTGGGAGTCTGGATACCCGACCCCTTTCCTGTTCCAACCAGTAGATCACCAAGCCCTGCCCAACTTACTTCTTAAATATTCCTGGAATCCAGCCACTTGTTTCTACCTCTCTGTCCCTCCATTATCTCAGATCACTGTCTTCTTGCACCTGAATTGCTACAGCCGCCTCCTCTTGGGACTCCCAGCCCCAAGCAACCTCATCGCCCTCCCCCACCACCCTCACCCACTTGGCTTTTCTCTACCTGGTGTGCAGAACAATATTTCAGAAACACAAGTCCAACTGGTCAGCTCCTGCTTAGGAATCTCCCATGGCTCAGCAGTACCCTGGGAATAGATCTAATCAGGCTCTCCATGACATCAGTCCTAACCACTGGCTCTACTCCTTTCAGGGCTTGATTCAATGCTCCTTCTACCAGAAATCCTTTCCTATGATCTCACTGCACAACATGGGTTAGCAACCCTCCTTAGGGACTTCCTTGGAAGTTTACCCCATCTGTTTACTTGCCTGTTCCCTTCTCTGAACTGTGATCTCCTTGAGGGCAGGACTGTGCCTGATTCATCCAGCACACAGCTTGACACATTGCATGAAAGATGTTTGCTGAGTGAATAATCCATTTTATATGGCAATCAAGGGATCGGATGTGTGGGGTTGGAGTTCAGGGAAGAGAGCTGGGCCAGTGAGACGTTTTGAGGAGTTATCAGGAAGATCCCATAGTAGAGCCATGGGAAAGGGTGAGATAACTCAGAGAAAATACACAGGGGCTGAGGACAGACAATTTTAGGGGGAAAAAAATCTCTGTAGTAGTATAGTGTTAGATGCTCAGTCATGTCCGACT
The DNA here is from genome assembly GCF_032405125.1 of Capricornis sumatraensis. Lineage (NCBI taxonomy): Eukaryota > Metazoa > Chordata > Mammalia > Artiodactyla > Bovidae > Capricornis > Capricornis sumatraensis. Next base: position 74,865,428 of record NC_091076.1, read on the forward strand.
CTTTGTGACCCCATGGACTGTAGCCCACAAGGTTTCTCTGTCCATGGAATTTTCCAGGCAAGAATACTGCAGTGGGTTGCCATTTCCTTCTCCAGGGGATCTTCCCAACCCAGAGATCGAACCCAGGTCTCCTGCACCGCAGGAAGATTCTTTACCATTTGAGCCACCAGGGAAGCCCAAAAATCTTTGTTTTAGGCAGAATCAGTTCTGACTTACATAACAGAAATTCCACATAAGAGCCTCAGGGTAAACAGTCCTGAGTTGGTATTGTAAGCAGATAAAGTAAGAAGTCCCAGAGAAAAAGAACCAAATGTAGCATTTTGGCATAAGAGAAGTCGTTTGTGCCCTAAGCCGCTTTTGTGATCCAAGCCTGGCCACAATGCTTGTCTTTGAACAGGTCTCCGTAATGAATGAACAGGTCCCAGTAATTAATGATTGTAAAGGAACAAAAGAATGCAGGATCAAACAACTGTTGTCAGGCAAAGAAGTAGCAGCAGCAAAGATGATACATCAGTTGAAAAGTTTCAATGGTAAAGATTAGCCTGAAGCACTTTCTTGAGCTGTTTTGCAGAACTGAAATCCCCTTCAACCACTAGATCAACCTAAGAGATGACCTTGAGCTTTTCTGACCCTCCTGTCAACCTCTGCCCCAGTTCTATGATGCTAAACTCCCCAAGCCTCTTCATGAATAATAAGCATGTGCCCTAAGCTTGAAAATTCCCGTTTTGCTGTTCCAAGAGACACTGTTACAGAGAAAGATCCCCAGTGTTCTCCTTATGTGCTACAAGTAATAAATCCTTCCTTCTCCCACTCTTGGGCTTGGTTGTGTCTTTTCAATGGACACCGACTACAAGGTGAACCTAGTTTGGGGGCAACAGTTCTGCTCCAGCTCTGCTCCACAAAGACCTCCCAGATGTGACTCTTTCTACTCACTGCTCCAGCAACCTCTGGATTTGACTCTTGTCCTCATGATTCAAGGTGATGGCTAGAGTTCCAACCATCACATCTGTATTCCAGGCAGTGAGATGGACACAAAGATAAAGAAGAGGGCAAAGGATCTACCAGCTTTCTTTTAATGAAAGTTCCCAGAAGGTGTCACATGACACTTCTACAAACATCCAATTAGCTATAACTTAGTCACATGACCAGAGCCAGTTGCAAGAGGTGGCTGAGAAATGCAGCTTCTAGGCAGCCTCATACCCAACCAAGAACCAAAGGCTGTATCACTGTAGAGACTACATATCTGGGCACAGCTTGCTGACTCCACCATTGACAGACAGGATAGATGGAGGGGCAGAGCACTGCTGTGTACCAGGCTCCATGCTAGGTACTTTACATATCTTAGCCCAACCTGAGTAGAGGCTATTATTATCCCTGACTCACAGAGGCGGCTTGGAGAGTTAAGCAACTTGCCCAAGGACATATAGTGGCAGAACTGCAATTCAAAACTATCTTTTCCCTATATACCAGGCTGGCTAGGAAAATCAGGGGAGGGTGGGATCTAGGAGTTGCTGAAAGGAAATCTTTCAACAAAGCAGGGCTTGGCCAACAGTGTCAGAGACTGACAGGCCAAGCAGGATATGGGCTGAAGCGTCCGCTTGGATGTGGCAACAAGGGCACTGCTGGTAACCTTGGCAAGGGCATCTAGAAAGGTTGTAGGGGCTGGAGGCCCATTGTAGAGGGGGTGATGCAGAGGGAATACGTGGACTGGTCTTTCCAGAACGGTGTTGGCAGAGAAGGGAGGGCGGGCTGAGCAGCAGGGAATCAGAAGGGTGAGAAGGCAGCAGGGTGGAGAAGCAGGGCGAGAAGGAGGTGGAAGAGGGGAGCAGACACAGGAGTGGGAGAGAGAGGAGAGACAGCCTCTAGTGGGAGGTCTCCAGGCTGGGTGAGGTTTGGAAATCAAGAAGGAATCCTCTGCTCGCTCAGGAGGGAAGCAGACAGGAGGTGCATAACCCGGCAGATCCAGAGAAGGAAGGGAGGGAAAAAGAGCGAAAGTTCCTGTTTTGTAAAATCCGAGACACAGCTCTCAGATAGGGAAGAGGGCAGAAGGCCAAGGGCCTGAGGGCAAGGGGTGGGGCTAGCCTATGCCATCCAATATGGTTGCCAGTAGCCACATGTGGCAATTTAAATTAACACAAATGCAATTAAACATCCAGTTCCTTGGTTGCGTGAGCCACATTTTAAATACTGGCCACACGTGAATACTACATTGGGCAGCACAGATAGAGAACGTTCTGTCACTGGTGTTGGACAATGCTGGTCTAGTCAGAGCATGGTGACGGGGGTGCCCAGAGACCCCATGTGGCCGGAAGGTCATGCCCACAGCAGGGTCCCTGGAGACCCCTTGCACACTGTCTCCATTGAAGACCTGTCTCTCCTCTTTGGGACTCCAGCACAATTCTCTCCTAGGACAGCCAGCCCCTTCCTCAGCCCAGCTTTCATGAGGCCATGCCTGGGGTCTCTGCTTGTCCCAGGGCTAGGCCTTTCAAAACCAGGGGAGGGGAATGTGGAAGACTGGGAAGAGCGCCAATGTTCAGGGCTGTGCCAGGACAGTGGCCCATGGATAAAGGTGAACCAATCCCCAGTACTGCCTCTGCGGGGCTCAGGGCTTAAGGGTCAGCTCACCACCTCCACGGAGAGATCCAGGAGGACCTCAACGATCACTCAGCTCAGCCCTGAGTTTCACAGCTGGGAACGCTGAGTTTCAGAGAAGGCGGGAAAGAAAAGGCAGAGGGCAGAGGTTTGAACTCATTCACCATTCCTTTTATTATCCTCCACCCCTTGATTTCTCAGACCTTGTGTTAACAGAGCTGGGCAGGCCTCGGGAGCTGGGGCTGGGTCACAGGCAGAGAGCCCAGGATTTGGCTGAGGCTCCCACCCTGACCAGAGGTAGCTGAGTAAGGATCCATCACTAAGAAGGGCCGTCCTGGCCTCACACACTTCAGGATAACACATCCCCATGGAGGCGACAAGGCGTGGACCATGAGTCTGTGCCTGGGCGTGTAGGTGTGTTCAGATGGCTGTGTTTGCAGGGCCCAAGCTGTTCAAACACACAGTGTGGATGGGAGGAGGGTGTGCATGTGGGTGAGTGCACGTGTGTGTGTGTGCATGAGACACTGTGTGGCTTGTGAGCACACTACACACCTGCTCAAGGCCTGCACCTGCAGGGCAATGCTGGCTGCAATGAAGTCTGATACCCCATCAGGAGCAGTTCTAAAACTTAGATCCTGAAGGGTTATGCTATCCTCGGAGACTGTGACCAGCCCTGGCAATTCTGGTTCGGGAGATCTGGGGTGTGCCCAGGAGCTGGCGCTGTTTTTGGATTTCTTTGTTTGTTTGTTTTTGGTCTCGTGGCTTGTGGGATCCTAGCTCCCTAACCAGGGAATCGTGCCCTGGCTATTGGCGGTGAAAATCCTAACCACGGGACCACCAGATAATTCCCAAGTGCCAGCACTGTTGATGAGCATCCCAGGGAGATCTGGGGCCAGTAGGAAGCAGGGCTCAAGGTTAGCCATCCAATAGAACTCTCTGCGATGCTGCAAACATCTCTTGTGGTTCAGTAGGGCAAATGCTAGCCACATGTGTATTTACCAATTGTAATGTGGCTAGTTGGAGGAACTGAAGTTTTAATTTTATTCAATCCTAATTAATTTAAATTTAAATAATCCCCCGCAGTTAGTGGCTGCCACTGGGGAGAGCAGAGGTCTGGAGACACGAGGGAGCAGGATGGATGGATGAGGGCCCAGAGGGACAGGCATGAAGCTTGGGGCCAGGAGTGGCTGAGGCTGGGGAAGGCTTCCTTGGGAGGGTTGCAGAGTTGGAGCTGGAGCCCAGAATTGTGAGCTTCCGGCAACTTGGTGTCTGCCTGGCTGAGAAGGTGGGAGAGCTCCTGGGGAGATCCTTCCACCCTGGAGGGGGGACCCCTCTGCCCTGGCTGGGACCCCACCAGCTTCCCAGGGAGCAGGGCTCCCCTCCTGCTGCGTCCAGTAGGAGCCGGGGATGGAGGTCAGGATGTCTTCATGTTCTCTTGCAGAACCAGGGTGGAGCCGGTGGCCGCGGGGTCACGCTCTCCCTGTGTGGGCATTGGGGGGGGTGGGGGGGGCGGTCAGCCACCCGGAAGCAGCTGGGTCCCCGGCACAGACATGCGGGCCTGAAGCCTCTGAGGGGCCGAGCGGGGGAGTTCTCTTACCGCCCCTGGGCCCATGTCCTCCGCGTACTTGAACTTCTTCTGCTTGTAGTAGTGCCTCTTGGGCAGGATGTGGAGCAGAAGGAGGTCACAGAGAACCGTGGCCTGAGGGGGCGGGTGGAGGACAGAGCACAGGGGCCTGGGGACAGGACCCTGCACGCCCCACCTCCGTCCCTGCTGACCTCGGGGCCCAGGCTGAGTCCTGTCTGGACTCAGGTCCCCTCCCACCTCTGTCCTGCCCCAGCTCTGGGCCTCGGTTTCCTCAGACAGGCTGTGGCTCTACGGAGGTGGGGTGGGCTCAGAAAGAGTGAACAACTTCGGTCAGGTTTTGGGGTGGGAGACTTGTTGCTGAGGTGTGGGAGGAGAGGGACTGACCCCAGCACAACGACCGCATGGCCTCAGCACTTACCACCCCGAAGATGCCAATCCCAGAGCCGATGGTGGTCATTGTGGGAATGATGTCAAACTTCCCAGCCTGGTGGCAGGGCCCAGGGGAAAGAAGGGTTAACGGTCAGAAAGGTCTGGTGGACAAGGCCTTCCTCAGAAGCCCTAAGATCAGGCCGGGGGCAGGGGGACCTCCCCACCCTCCAGTGTTTCCTGACCCCATAGCCCACTGCCCACGGTCCTGGCTTTGCATGGGGTTGCAGCCACTGGTCAGGAGCCCTGGGTTTTGACCTTGGCTCTGCCTCCCTGGACATGGGGAGTAGAGGGGCAGTGTATTCACAGGCTGGAAAGTCCTGCCCGCAACAGCACATTATCAGATATGGAAGTGCTGAATGAGGCCCATCCAATTTCCCATCACCTAAAACCATAGACACCCCAGAGACACCAGCAGGAACCAAGAATGTGTCTCAGGCCACCCTTCACACCAGAAACTCACCTTGCCGTCCACCAGGATGTCAAAGCGAATCCCAAACACCTTGAAGAGGTGCCGGTAGTTGGTCCCATTCTCCACAAAGTGCCTGGCAAACCTTGGGGAAGGGGAGAGGTGGCAGGAATGATGGAGAAACATCTTGGGTCGGAAGTTCCCAGAGCATCAGGAATGCTGGAGCCCTTATAGGTCCATGAGGAAGCCCCATGCCCCCCAGTATTATACAGAAGGGGACTTGTTGGCAGGAGTCCAAGCCTCATTCCAGGAATGCTGTGTTCAACCATCACCCTAACTCCTGAGGTTGGCAATTTCCCCAGCCAGTCCTGGCCAGGTGGGCTTCAAGGGAATGGAGAGCATCCCTGCTTGGCCAACCCCAGGAGGATGGGAGTTTCCCAGGCTTCTCTGCTCCCCTCCTGGGGATACCTGCTTGATCTCAAGGGATGAAGGGAGTAGAAAAACCCATGGGGCCCCAAGGAAGGAGGCACTGGTGGGGGCCCAGCAGGCACCTGAAGTTGAAGCCTTGAGACAGTTTTTTCTCCTCATACAGCCCATGGAACTCGTAGACGGGTTTGCAGTGCCGCACGTGCCAGTCCAGGTCACAGTGCCAGTCGATGGTGATGCCCACCACCCCACCCTGCCAGGGATACAGGAGCTCAAGATCCAGGGTATAGGATCAAGAAGTCCTGCCTGGTAACTGGTGCCAGCAGTCTCTTGAAGAGGGAACATTTTTGTTTAGTTGTTTGAGAAGAGACCCTGAGAAGCTGCTTGAGGGTTGAGGTCCTGTCACCCTCTCTGGCCCTAGCTCCCGCCCATCACACTCCAGTTTCTAGAATACACCAAATTCTTCCTACCTCAGGGCCTTTGCACATGCAGTCACCCCTCCCCCACCTCCCATTCCCACAAGGTTGCCTCTTTCTCATCCTTTGGTCACTTCTCCTGAGAGGCCTCCCCTAACCACCACCCTCAGTCTCAAATATGCCCCTGTGATTCCTTCTGAAGTGTTTTCTTCTAAAACATGTTTTACTTTATAGCCATATATTTATTCTCTGTGATTATTCACCCATGACCATAAACTCCACAAGGGTGGGACCGTCTCATTTGCACTGATTCCTGAGTCCTAGTGTGGGAGGCAAGGAAATCGCTATTGAATTAAAGAGTGAGTTTGTAGGGACTTCCCTGGTGGCTAAGACTCTGTGCTCCCAATGCAGGGGGCCCAGGTTCGATCCTTGATCAGGGAACATGCCAGAACTGAGAGTTCGCACGCTGCAACTAAAGAACCTGCTCGCCGCAAGGAAGATCGAAGGTCCCGTGTGACACAGTAAGACCCGGCATAGTCGGATAAATAAATAAGACATACTTTTAAAAGTAAGTTTGTAAAGACATGGGCTGGGAAGAAAGAACCTGAGAAAGGGAAGCTCCTCTGGGCAAGGTAAGAATCAGGGACAGGTGGGGCTGGGCTGAGCACAAGGAGAGTTGTGTCAGGTCAGAGCAGGCATGGAGCTAGGCAGGTAAACTGGAGGTTAGATGCTTGCAGACAATGGTGATGGGTGAGAAGTTCCCAGTGGGGGTGGCAGGGAGATTTTCAGGAAAGGGGAAAACTATAACATTCAGCTTTCTGGTCCTGTGTGTTGCTACAGAGTAAAACCCCTCCGGGGGTTGGCAAACTGAGGATTGAGGGCCAATTTTGTTTACCTATTGTCTGTGGTTGCCTTTGCCCTGGGTCGTTGGAATGGAGACCATGTGATCTGTGGCTCATACTTATTCTCTGGCCCTTTAAAGAAAGTTTGTCTACCCCCATACTAGTTAAAGGTATAGTGAATGAGGGCTTGCCAGGTGGCTCAGTGGTAAAGAATCTGTCTGCCAAGCAGGAGACGTGGGTTCGATCCCTGGGTCAGCAAGATTCTCTGGAGAAGGAAATGGCAACCCACTCCAGTACTCTTGCCTGGGAAATCCCATGGACAGAGGAGCCTGGCGGCCTACAGTCCATGATGTTGCAGAAGAGTCGGACCAGACTGAGCGGCTAAACAACCACCAATGGTGAGTGAGTTGTTTTGGGCGGTGATGTCACAGAAAGGGACTGATTTCCATCTCGGAGTCCTGCAGGAGCCTGATGATGTGAATCACGGGCAAACATGTCCCTTGGATGCCTCGGGCCAGGCAGCACTGAAGTGCCATCCTGTGTGGGAACTCACTTGACCTCAGGACAACCCCACAAGACTTGTACTATTGTTTTTCCCACTTCACAGGAGTACAAGCTCAGAAACACTGAAGGGAGGGAACTTGTCTGAGGTCATGTGGCTCGTTCAGGCCAGAGCCAGGATCTGAACCCAAACAGGCTGGTCTGTGCTCCTTATAAGGTTCCCCTCCTCTTGGAACCCCACGCGACTGCACGTCTGAGAATTCCTCCAGAATTCCCAGTAACCCCAGGCAGGCACAGGACTTCTCAAGGGCATGGACCATGGGATTTAAGTTGCTTTTATCTAATATTTAAAAGGCAGGACTTCCCTGGTGGTTCAGTGGTTAAGAATCCACCTGCCAGTGCAGGGGACATGGGTTTGATCCCCAGTCTGGGGAGATCCCACTTGCTGTGGGACAACTACGCCTGTGTGCTGCAACTTCTGAAGCCTTTATGCCCTAGAGCCCGTGCTCTCCGACAAGAGAAGCCACCACAGCAAGAAGCCTGCTCAGTGCAACTAGAGAGTAGCCTAAGCTCACATGCAGCAATGAAGACTCAACGCATCCAAAAATTAATTAATGAACAAAAAAGAAAAACAGCAGGCCCTCAGAAGACATCCAGGTCTCATCTGCCTACGGCCATTCATTCTGGGCACCTCCTCAGTGCCAGGTCCATGCCAGGGTCTGCCGAGGACACAGGCCTGCATCTCAGGGGCCCCAATATTAAGGGATAGGTCTGTATATATGGTCAGCCAGAACGAGGGGCTTGCGGGGATGGGGTGGTCAACTGGGCCTGTTAACCCAGGTCAAAAAATAAGGCCCAGTGATATGGGGTCCAGGCCTCCCCACACACCAGGCACTATACCTTCTCAGCCAAGGTGCTGAAATTCTGGCCTGACTCCTGTACCACGTAGCCGAGCTTGAAGACTGGACACAGAGGGTGCAAGGTCTTGTGAAAGAGGCAGGTCTTCATGTAGCGGGCATCCACCTCCTCCACCAGGTTGCGCCTGTGCGGGCAAGAAGGCAGCAGCATGCCAGCTGGAAGGGCACCCACCCTGCCCGGGAGCTCCGGGGGCCCCTCCCTCCCAGGTCCCAGAGACGCTCCTCCCACAGCCCTTGGAGCTGAAGGCAGCCGCCCCACATGCAGGAGCCCAGCCGAGCTTCTGCCCCCAGAAGGAAATCAACATGAGTGCAGGGTGACAGAGGTGACAAGCGGTGGCCTCCAAGGGCCTCCTGCGTCTCTGCCCACTTTTCCCACGAACCTGGTGACCTTGAAGCGTGGAAAGCTGATGCTGTTCTTGATGAAGAGAGTGAAGTTCTCGGCCTCTCGGAGAAGGGCAGGGCTGGAGGAGACCGCACTCACTCACCAGCCCCTCCCCAGGAATCCCCTGCGGGCCCACGGGAGCTGGCCTGGGGGGCTGGGACTGTGAGAACCCACAGGATCTTCCTGGGTCACCGAGGGGTGCGCATGCTGTAATGTGGACTCCCAGGCCCCTCGATCAGCGGCCGGGGCATCTTTGGCCTGGGTGGTACAGTTGGGGTGTGGGTGGGGTTGGAAGCAGTGGGGATAGACCCTTCCCAGAGCACAGATCCAGACGCCCCTCTATCTGGGCTGGGGACCCTGCTCCCCGCTCCCGGGAAGGACAGGGCGTTACCATGGGATGTTGTCGTCCACCTCCACGGGGCACCAGCCAAAGATCTCGCAGGTCTGCACGGTGTCGTTGAAGGCCACACACTTGCCTGTGCGGATGCCTGCAGCGAGGGTGGAACCCCTGGGTGCCCACCCCAAGCTGGGGCTGCAGAGGAGACTCCCCAGGCCCCACTCCTGGGAGCCCCCAGTGATGGGGCACCCAAGAGCAGAAGCATGAAGACAGACCTTCTGGGATGGGGGAGGCCAAGGTCAGGGTGGCCGGAGGGGAGGGGCCAGGAAGGACTTCCTGGTGGAGGAAGCCTGGAGCTGCAGAAGGGAACGGCCTTACCTTGGGCCTTTCTTTCTGCCTTTCCCGGGGTGCAGCCGCTATTATTTGTGCACGTGCCCCCTTCCGGGTTCTGGGGGAGGAGAGAGCTGCTGGCCACAGGCCCCCTGGGTTGGGTCCTGAGTAGATACACAGACATCCTACCCACCCCTGCCCCCAGGGCCCTAGGGATGGTGTGGGGCAGGATCTGAGATCCCTTCAGGGTGACCCTTGCTCACAGCCTCCTTTCCCCAGTCCCCCCACCGTCTGGACCCCTCTGGGCTTGTGCCCAGCTGTCTCAGGGCTGATGTCAGCTGGCAGGGATTGGGGGGGAAGGTGTTGGGGACTGGGCAGGCACTGAGGCTCAGCATCCTGCTTGACACACAGCTGGGAGGGAAGCCTCAGCTCTGCCAATGGTGGGCATCACTCTGTGTGGATCTATGCCTGAAATTCCATCATTATGGCCCCACAGGGAGGCTTAATCAAGCTTTCCCTCCAATACTCAAGGGGACCTCCTCTTCCACATCACTTTTTCCTGAAGGTTCAAGAAACAGGGAATGGGTAACAGTCCTCACCTCTGCACAGTGACCTTGAGCCTGCCGGGGGGTGGCGATAAAATTGGTCATGACCACGAAGGAGCTGTCCCCCTGGAAGTGAGAGGCAAGGGGAGGGCCAGACAGGGTTCTGAGCTGGGAGAAGAGCCCGGAGAACACCAGCATGGTCCCAGCCAGCCCCCGGAACCCACAGGACCCCCAGCAGCCTCTACACTCATGACATCAGAGTGGGGTGATGGCACTGGGCTGCATCTGTGCCTCATTCACAGGGAAACTGAGGCCCACAGGGAGGCGGGACAGAGCCTAACCCAGCTCTGAGACTGCACACCCTGTGGGTAGGAGGTGCCCCCCGAATAGTCAGCTCACCTGTGCTGGGAAGACGTAGTCGGCCACATCCCAGACCTGGGGGCCCAGGCTTGGGAGCTGTGTCACAGCCAGACCTTTGAGTTTAACAGACACACTGCTGATGAGGCTGCTCGAGGTCTGGTAGCCCTTCTCGTAGACAAACACCCACCTGGAGGGGGATGAGGAGGGCAGAGGGGCCAGAGCTGGGCAGGGCCACTCCAGGATGGCACGAGGCTGTGGGCCACTGCCACTTCCTCCCTCCTCCAGGGAGGGGAAGTCCTTTCCCTTCCCGTCCCCAAGGGCATCTCTGAGGCCACTCTACTCCTAAAGCTTCGTGTGGGGCTGGAGGCAGGTAATCTTCACCTGCCTTCCTGTGCTGGAGCTCCATCCTTCCTTTCACTAGGAAAATGCTAATTCCCAGGGAGAAGAGGCCCTGCATGTCTCTTTCAGCTTCTTTTCCAAGAGTAGGGTTTGTTGGAGGCCAAGCTCCTTGGGAGCTCATGCGGTAAAGAATCTGCCTGCAGTGCAGGAGACCTGGGTTCGATCCCTGGGTCAGGAAGATCCCCTGGAGAAGGAAATGGCAACCCACTCCAGTATCCTTGCCTGGAGAATCCCCATGGCCAGAGGAGCCTGGCGGGCCATAGTCCATGGAGTCGCAGAGTCGGACACGACTGAGCAACTAACACTTTCACTTTTCAAGCTTCTTGGACCCGTCTTCATCCCTATCTCCTTCCTTCCTGAGTCGCTCCCACTGAGAAGCAGCAGAGCATGGTGATGGCTGAGAGCCTGACCTTTGGTGTCCAAGTCCGGGCTTGCATTTCACAGGCTCTATGATTTGGGGAAGCTATTCAATTCCTCTCTGTTTCAGTTTCCTTGTAAAATGTAAACAACAAGAGTACCAACAGTACTTGTGCTGTGAGCCAATGCCTGGAAAAGCACTTAGAATGGAAACTGACATGGGGTAAGCGCTATATGGACAGACATTGCTGCTGCTGCTAAGTCACCTTAGTCCTGTCCAACTCTGTGCGACCCCTTAGACAGCAGCCCACCAGGCTCCCCCGTTCCTGGGATTCTCCTGGCAAGAACACTGGAGTGGGTTGCCATTTCCTTCTCCAATGCATGAAAGTGAAAAGCGAAAGTGAAGTCGCTCAGTTGTGTCCGACTCTTAGCGACCCCATGGACTGCAGCCTACCAGGCTCCTCCGTCCATGGGATTTTCCAGGCAAGAGCACTGGAGTGGGGTGCCATTGCCTTCTCCAGACAGATATTAGCTACTATTATCTCAGCCATGCTGGGAGCTCCTGGGGAGGGGGACTGAGTGGAAGGGAAGCCAGAAAGGGCAAATGGCCCTTTGAGGGACTTATAGCATCTGGCCCCAGGTGAGGCCCTGGTGGGAGTGGCTCAGGTTGGAGGCCTCCCAGCTTTCCTAGGAAATTCTGGCCTTCCCCTTCCAGCATCAAGAACCCCTGCTCTTGGGACTTCCTTGGTGGTCCAATGGCTAAGACTCCACGCTCCCAATGCTAGGTGCCTGGGTTCCATCCCTGGCCAGGGAACTAGATCCCACAAGCCACAACTAAGACTTCTCATGCTGCAACTAAAGATCCTGCATGCTGCAACGAACACCCAACTCAGCCACATAAATGAATATTTTCAGAAAAGAACCCCTGTTACTTTAGGTTCTTCATTTTTAATTTGGGAGTTTTCATGGGGCCAACCTCCTTCCTGGCCCCATGGTGGGGGCACATGACCACAGCTTGCTAAGCAATGTTCCATCGCCCTTGCAATGGCAATGGGTCTAAGCATGGGCACAGAATCCCGAGGAGTTTCAGCAATGAGGCCAGAATTTTTCTGAGAATTACTGGGAAAGAGACATCATCTCGGCTGGGTGGCTAAGCCAGGTGGTTACAAGACCAAAACTATGGTGAGTCATCTTTGTTATCTCACGGAGAGAGCAAGCCTGAGAATGAAGCCAACTTAAGAGAAAAGCCAGGCCAGGAGATGGAGAGGACTGGACTGCTGACAGTGCCGTTTGAGCACCTGGATCCTGCCATACCTGAAGCACGTTGAAAAATCTACTTCTGGACTTTCCAGTTACATGAGCTCATAAATTCTTTTCCTTTATTTAAGCCAGTTTGGGTTTGGTTTCCGCTGCTTGCAAATGAAGGTTCTGGAGAATACTCGTCTCCAGGGTGTGGTCCCCTTCCTTCAGGAAAGAATCTTGGCAATTCACTGTAAGAGTGTGAGTGTGAGTGTGTGTGTGTGTCCATGGTACCCATCAGAGTGTGTAGTCGTGTATCTCCAGGGCAAATCTGTGAGCACAACTGTGGCTGCGACTGAGTGTCGGGAGGTGTGTTTCTGCCTCTGTCACTGCTCACACTACCTTTAACCCACCTGTCCAAAGCAGAGCTCAAAATCCCTCTTCTGTCCCCCAAAACTCAGGCTCCAAGACTGGATTCTCCCGGCCCCTTATTCTCAGAGCCACTGCTGGCTCTCTGGGGGTGTCTCCCTGCTCCAGGCTCCAGGAGGGCAGCCCACCATGTCCTCCTCTCCCCTCCTAGAGTCCACTCCTCTCCTCTAAGCCCCTTCCTGGCCATCCCCCTCCCGGACGGCAGCCTGGTACTGGCCCCCAGGAACTTAAGCATGGTCACTGCTGCCCCCTGCAGGCCTCAGATGGTAACAGGCGAGGTCCAACAGAGGCTCCTACTGCTCAGCGTCCTGAGCCTGCCTCTCTGTCTCCAGCCTCACCAGGGAAGGTGGGCCATCTGAAGTCACTGTTGTCAGGGAAGATGGGGAGCTGCCCCATATTCTGAACTCACTGCAGAAGAGGTCACAGACCCGCCTCTTGGCAGCTCCCATTCCTGACATCTTAGCCTCATTTCTCTCTTTGCCCAAAACCAACTCCTCATGTAGAGATGGAAAAAGAGGCCAAAGGGAGTGTAAAATCAGTCCTGAATATTCATCGGAAGGACTGAGGCTGAAGCTGAAGCTCCAATACTTTGGCCTCCTGATGCGAAGAACCAACTCATTGGAGAAAACCCTGATACTGGGAAATATTGAAGGCGGGAGAAGAAGGGGACGACAGAGGATGAGATGGTTGGATGGCATCACCGACTTGATGGACATGAGTTTGAGCAAGCTCTGGGAGATGGACAGGAAAGGCTGGCATGCTGAAGTCCATGGGGTTGCAAAGAGTTGGACACGGTTGAACAACTGAATTGAACTGAAGGGAGTGTCCCTTCTGTGTCTGAGACAGACCCCAGGCTTGAAGCCCCCAGCCCAGGATTCTGCCCCTTTTTCTGCAGAGCGGCCTGGCATCAACATGTCTACCGGGAGCCACACCGAGGCTGTGCCCTGGAGCCAATGTTGCCACTCCCGGCTGTGTCTGCCCCCAGGGGCTGTCAGTCCCGGGAGGCCCAAATCTGGCCTCAGTGACCTTAGTTCTGATAATAACAGAATGACAATGGCGCCGTTTGGCTCGCCCCTCCAAAGCAGTGCTCACCTGGACTGGGTCTCGTAGTCACCACCCGAGGAAGGCCACCGGGGGGGCCTGATGCCAAAGAGACCAGCATCTTCAGAAGCCCCTCTTCTTCCAGAAATTCTCTTTCCCATTCTTTCCTCCTCACCCTCTGCAACACCCTAACCTGGTCTCTCTTCTCTAACAGCCCCTTGTGGGAGAGATCACATGGCGGAGCGGCTGAGAGTGCAGCCTCTGGAGCCGCAGAGGTCAAGGTTCAAGTACCAGCAGCGCCACTCACCAGTTGTGTGGCTTCAGGCTAAAGACTAAACCTCTCGAGCCCTGGATTTCTCAGTTAAAAAGGAAGTGAAGGCACCTGCCTCAGAGATGCTGCTGATGCAACAAATGCAGCCACTCACTGAGCCTGGGCCTCAAGAAGAGAAAGTGTCTAGGTGATTGGAGGATCCCCCCGTGAGTTCTCTTTAAGGAAATCAGCACAGTGCTTGGCATGCAGTTAGCCCATAAAAAACCAATCCTATTTATTTACGGTTTCTGGTCCTCCTTCACTAATTCCTCCTTAAATGTCAATCTGCCCCCGTCCCCTGGCTTCTATTCTGGGCCCAGGCAGAACCCTGTGTGCACTGCTGCAGGCACACTTTGTCCCTGATTTTCTATCTCCGCTTCTGCACTCTCCTCTGAGATTCAATCCCACACATTCATTTAGTCATTCAACAAGTATCTATTTATCAGGCCCTGTTATGTGCCAAGGACCGCTCTAGGCATGAAAAATAAAGAGAACCCAACAAACCCCAATTCTGCTCTCAAAGAGCTTATCCAAATGTTGAAGCTCCTGCTGTGAATATTCAGTGATACACATTCCTTCCCCTTGCCCTGGGCCCACCCTGCCTCCAAACGTCGTACAGTTGCCTCCAACTTAATTCGACCCTTTGGAAAACAGTCTGGAATTTCCTCGAAAAGTTAAATGCGGAGGAACTTCCCTGGTGGACCGGCGGTTAAGAATCTGCCTTGCAACGCAGGGGACACAGGTTCGATCCCTGGTCTGGGACTGAGATCTCACATGCCGCAGAGCAGCTAAGCCCGTGTGCCGCAACAGCTGAGTCCAGGCACCACAACCGGAGAGTCTACAAGGAAGATCTCGTGTGTGGCAACCAACACCTGAGGCAGCCCCATAAATAAATAGATAAATATTAAAAAAGAAGTCAAACATGAAATTGCCATTGACTCAGCAACTCCACTGCTAGTGAGAGAGTCAATTCCTAGGCAGTTTGATGAGAAGTCCGGGGTCCCTGAGAAGGAGGGAGGGGGCTGGGGTTCTTCAAGAGGAGATGGGGATCTGGAATTCTCAAGGAGGAGGAAAGGACAAACATCTTTTTTTTCTCTCTATTCCTTAGTCTTAGTCACATAAATCATTTTTTTTCCTTTAAGCCTGGAACTGATGATTACACAACAAACAGCTCAGTTTCAACTCTGTACTAAAGATTAGAGTTTCTCCTTCCTGAAAACCTTCTGGCTAATCCTGTTATCTTAAAATGTAAAATATGGGAGTGGGTCTAGTAAGATATTCACAATCTTGAGACATTCTTTTGATTTATTGTAATAACTAATTTAAAAAGTATATAACTCCCTTGCTTAGAATAGCGAGGGGGACACTCTCCGTCCCCCTTCTGATGCCTATGTCAGAAGCTCTCTCTGTCTGTTTTCATACTTTAATAAAACTCTGCTACACAAAAGCTCTTGAGTGAGTAAGCCTGGTCCCTGGTCCCAAAGCTAAATCTTCTTTGGAGATCAAGAACCTGACACCGTTCACCATAAGCTACTACCGGGAACTGAATACCCAAGAAAACTGAAAACATATCCTCATAGAAACTCATACACAAATGTTCACAACATTATCCACAAGCAGAAAGTGGAAACAACTCAGATGTCCAGCAAAGTGTGGAATTTCCGTATAATGGCATATTATCCAGTCCTGAAAAGGACTGAAGAACTGACACGTTATAACCAACATGGATGAACCTTGCAAACATGATGCTAAGCAAAAGAAGCCAGACACAAAAAGGCCACACGTTGTATGATTTTATCTACATGAAATATCCAGAATAGGCAAAGTAAGGGGTAAGGAGGTGCCATGGGGAATGATTGTTAATGGTATGAAGTTCATTTTCAGTTTAGTTCAGTCGCTCAGTCGTGTCCAACTCTTAACCCCATGAACCGCAGCACACCAGGCCTCCCTGTCCATCACCAACTCCCGGAGTCCACCCAAACCCATGTCCATTGAGTTGGTGATGCCATCCAACCATCTCATCCTCTGCCATCCCCTTCTCCTCCTGCCCTCAATCTTTCCCAGCATCAGGGTCTTTTCAAATGAGTCAGCTCTCTGCATCAGGTGGCCAAAGTATTGGAGTTTCAGCTTCAACATCAGTCCTTCCAATGAAGTTCATTTGGGGGTAGTGCAAATATTCTGGAATTAGATAGTGCTGATGGTGGCTCAGTGGTAAAGAATCTGCCTGCCAATACAGGAGACGCAGGAGACACGGATTCGATCCCTGAGTTGGGAATATCCTCTGGAGGAGGGCATGGCAATGCACTCCAGTATTTTTGCCTGGAAAATTCCATGGACAGAGGAGCCTGGCGGGCTACAGTCCATGGAGTCGCAAAGAGTTGGACACGATTGAGCACAATGGTTACACAACTTTGTGATTATACTAAAAACCACTAACTTGCATATTTTGAAAGGATGAATGTTATGACATGGGAAATCCATCTCAAAACAAAAGTTCAACTGGGCCAAACTGAACACCTCAACTCCGCACAGAACTTGCTTCTCCCCACAGAACTTGCCATCTCAAAACAAAAGTTCAACTGGGCCAAACTGAACACCTCAACTCCCCACAGAACTTGCAGGTGTCTTCATCCTGCAGGAAAGCGCTGTACCCATCCCAGCCCCCAGGCTCACAGCCTGGACGTGCGATGCTCACACCCCTCGCTCTGCCTCCTGCTCATATTCTGTCATGGCATCCCTCCCTCCTTCCTGTCTCCCCTTGGCTTTCACCAAAAGACCCAGAGAACTTTTTGTAGGGGGAGGGGCTGAGACACAAGAGGAGCTGGATCAGACTCCAGGGCAGCTCTGACATGGGACAGGGGGCGACAGGTCATGCGCTTGGTTGTACAGGGTGTAACCTTGGTCCACGCACTATTAAGCAGGCAGAGCATCCTTGGGGAGAGCCCAGACCAGACTCCAAGCCCAGGAAGAATTGTGTTCAGAGCTGCAGCCCACACTGGGGGCTCAGGGGTTAATCAACATGCAGACAAGTCAAGCTGATGATTTGTCTTTAAATGTTTTGAATGAGTCGCCAGCCTCTAAAAACGAAGAAATGTTCCTTTCACCCATAAATTCCAGTTTCCTACCGCTCTTGAGAAGCCGGGAACTCTGGCCATGCCGGTCACGTCGCTCAGTACCTCAATGGTGGGCAGAAGAGGCTGGGGGTGGCCACCCCCAGAGCGGGGCCCGCGGGATGACAACCTGTCTGCCTTGCTCACCGCTTCTTACTTGGCCTCACCTTCTCCTGTCATCGCTGCTGCTGCCTCTCAGATGTCCTGCCTCTGACGGCCCCACTCTACCCCAGCACCTGCCTGTCCTGGGCCTTCCCCTGTTAGACACCCTCCCATGGCCCCCCACCACATACAGAAAGAAGCCCATGCTCCTCAGCTCAGCGTTGAGAGGTCTCAGCCAGTGGCCGTGCTCGCTCCTCCCTCCCCTCTCCCTTGGCTCCCTTCATGATTCCCCAGCCTAGTCCTAGCGACTCTTTCGCTGTTCCCTCCCTGACCCAGGACCTTTGATCACACGCCCAGCTCCTGGACTGAGGTGGGTACTCAACCAGGCTCCACCAATCAGGATACTCCCTATCCTTGGCCACAATGATTAGTTCTGAGATGAGCACATGACCCAATCCCAGCCAATAAGAGTTGGACCTGGGACTTTAGTGGAACTCTGGAGGAGGAGATCAGAGTTGTGCCGCAGGGCTGCTGGTGGCCTTTTTTCTACTCTGCGGACAGAGAGTCGTCTTGAGAATGAGACCTCCGTGGAGGAAAGCAGAGCCGAGAAGAAGAGAGCCTGGCTTGCTTTGTTGGAGAACCCAATGAGACCAACCTGAATTCCTGAATTCCGTCCCATAGAATGTGCTGCTTCTGCACCCTCATCGTGGAGGATCCAGGCTTCAGCACTGATTTTTCAGTTACACAAACCAGTCAATACCCCCACCTCTTCATTTTGATTGGGTTTCTGTCAGTAGGAACCGAGAAGTTCCAGCTAATCCATCCCCAGCCTCTCTCTCTCTCCTGTCCACCCTGTACCCCACCTCTATCCCAGGGAACCTGACACAGCCCTAGATACAGAGGAGATGCTGTAGAAGTGTCCTCAGATACCTCTTTCCCTGTGATAATTTGTATCTCTCCTTATCTCTGATAGGTGCACTCCAGGATCAGAGGCATGTGACTTCAAGTGCTCCATATAGGGGCACACAGAAGGCCCATGGGCAAGCCAAGAGCAAGATTGCCTGGACTATAGCCTCCTGGCCTTTGCTCAAGCCTGGTTCTATCACTATGTCACCTCCTCCAGGAAGCCTTCCCAGACTCCCCTTCCCACATGACATTCACAAATCCCCTTGAGACCCACCTGTGTGTGCAGCCAGACCTCTCTTCTTCCCTGACCAGAGCAGGCCAGACAGGGACATGTCCCAGCATACCCCATGTATGGACCTGGGAGGTCATGAATGACAGCCCACTGCCAGCACACCTCCAGTATGGAGAGCTCATCACCTCCCAGGAGACGGCTCTAACTGTAAATTAACTCTGAATTTTAAATATTATTCCTTTATTCATTTATTTTTGTCTGCACTAGGTCTTTGTTGCTGCGTGCAGGCTTTCTCTAGTTGCAGTGAGCGGGGGCTACTCTCTAGTTGCAGTGCTGAGCTTCTCATTGCTGTGGCTTCTCTCGTTGTGAAGCACAGCCTCTAGGGTGCACAGACTTCCCTAGTGGCAGCTCACAGGCTCTAGAGTGCAGGCTCAGTGATTGCGGCACATGAGCTTAGTCGCCCCGAGGCATCTTCCCAGACTAGGGACTGATCCTGTGTCCCCTGCACTGGTGGGTGAATTCTTAACCACTGGCCCAACAGAGAGCTCCTAACCGTCTTACCATGCTCAATCGCTCAGTCACGTCTGACTCCCCTACCTACTGTGGACTGCAGCCCCCCAGGCTCCTCTGTCCATGGAATTCTCCAGCCAAGGATACTGGGGTGGGTTGTCATGTTCTCCTCCAGGGGATCTTCCCAACACAGAGATTGAACCCGTGTCTCCTGCATTACAGGCAGGTTCTTTACTGTCTTAACCACCAGGGGAGCCTTGGGAGGTGGGAGTAATTAAAGAAAGGCCATTCCTCTTCAGGAAAGAGCAAATTATTCAGCCTTCAGGCAACATCTTTAGAGGGTTTCCCAACCCCCTGCTCCATGAAACAGTTGAGAAACCGAGACCTCAATGGCTGTGGGTGCCTGGCTGAGCCGTCTGTGCAGTGATGGGAAGTGGCCAGATGAGGGAGCCAGAGACAGCAGGAGTCGCAGCCCCAGCCAGAGTTTGAGGGTCAGGTTAGGGGGTGTTTCAAAGGGACCCTGCCTTCCTCCCTCTGCTTTGTGACTTGGGCAGGTCAGTGCCCTTCTGTGAGCATGTTTCCTTTCCAAGATATCAAGGCCGACTTTGGAGCCACACAGCTGGATTATGATCCTGATCCTGCCTCTTTGTAGCTGTGAAAACCTGGCTAAGTCAGTGTCTGAGTCTTAGCAACCCTAAGGAGTGCACTCACTGGGGAGGGAGGGAGAGAGGTCCCCATCCCTGGAGGCATGTGTTCAGCACCGGGTGGTGCTCTGGGGCATATGCTGTAGCTGGGGGTGGGGTGGGAGGACTGTCCCCTTTCCTTCTGACAGTTTGTGACCAACACACAGAAGGAGGCATGGCGTTGCTCCCAGTGCTGACCCGGAAGCAGAAACAGGGAACCACAGGGGCCGCAAGGAGGACAACGTTTTCCCAGTCTCTAGGGGCGAGGGCTCGACTGGGCCCGGCTGGGCAACCCCTCTCCCAGGAGGGTCAGGAGTGTGGCTAACGGTGAACCCATTAGAGGGGTTCGCCCTCGTGAGGTGGGAGAGGAGGAAGCTGGGGATTCGGAGGCCCTGGTTCAAACTGGGACTGGAGGCTGACTTGCTGTGTGACCTAGAAATTCCACTGCTCCCCTCTGGGTCCGTTTCCCTCACAAGTTCAGTGACACTGCAGATATCAAATTGGTTTGTGGACAGAAGGCTGAGGCTGAAAGGTCTCGGAGGGCTGGTCTGTGGCCGTGCTCTACCTGCTCGGTTCTGAGGCTTCGGGGACCAGATGGAGCCGAAGTGAGGCTGTTTTGGATGATAAGGCCTGGGGGGACCAGGACTATGTGGTCGCCATTTGGCTCCTGGTCAGCCCGCCCTGGTTTGGTCTCACGGCAAAAATGGGGATGTGGAGACCAGAAGGGCAGGGTTACTGGTACCCCAGATCCCCCAGCAGGGGCTGAACCCCCTTCAGTGGCCCTGGGGCCTCCGGGAGCCCTCTGTGGGGTCACTGTAAGTGCACCTGCCCCCTACCCTGCTGACCGCCCCCCTACCCACACACCAGGGCACTCAGGCCCAGAGACACATCCCACAGCCACACCCGATAAGCAGGTGCCCAGACACATGAAGGCACATTCACCCCACGCAGAGCTCTGGGTATGCCACACATGCACCCACACACCACGCATGTGATCACACAAGCACCTGCTAAGATACCCAGGAAGATGGCCTTTGCGTGGACCCCGGAACAGCAGCCCATAGGTGAGTCCCACCTACTTCTGCCCCTGCAGCCCTGGGAGGGTGGGATAGGTCCCATGATGCCCAGAAAGGGGCTGTCATCCCCAGGGCCAGAACCGACTTCCGACCTTCGTGTGACATGGCGCCTTTAAGGCACCAAGTGTTCTGAACCTGCAGGTGTCTCTGCTCAGTCTCGAGCAACCCAGAACGCCTCTAGTTCAGGCAGGCAGATGGGAGCAGGGTCTATCCCATGCTGGCTTGTAAGGTGGGGCACTGCCTCCATCCCTCAGCAGTGCATTGGGAGGTCACAGGTGGAAGGGCTCTGTGGGAAGCCACTCGAGGGAACCGTTAGCTGTGAGTCAGTTCCTCAGAGCCCAATGGCTTAACCTCTTGTCCCCATATGACTGGGAGCAGGGCTGCCCCTCATCCCTGCGTCCCTGTCTCGGCAGCAGGTTAGCAGGTTCCCATTCCTTCTGAAGGGCACCAGAAAGGTTTGTCAGGAGGGATGACAGCCACGAGAGAAAGAAGGGCTCTCTGGGGCTCATGGGAGGCATCGCAGAGCCTGGAGGACAAGCCCTGGCTGGGGGCTGGTGATGGGGGACAGCAGGGAGGGGGGTCCACACTCACCCAACGACGTAGACCAGGACCACGAGCTGGATCAGGCGGAAGACGACGCCCACCTTCTTGTTGCGCACAAGCACCATCCGGGGGGTGTCATACTCGAAGAAGAAGGCAGCCAGCTCATCCTGGATCCGCTGCGCCATGGTGGCCAGGCTGGGGGCTGAGAACCGAGCCCCTTGCAAAGCCCTGGCTCCCCAGGGGTGAGCCAGGCGTCAATACTCACAGCGTCTACAGAGGTGAAGCTTCTAGGGCTTCCCCAGCCCCTCACAAAGAGCAGGGCGGAACAGGTGGGCCCAGAGGTCAGGAGTCAGAGGTCGGTTGGCAACACTTGAGTTGGATGGGAGCGTCCTTGGGTGGTCAGAGCTGCTCTTGGCCCCTGGCAGGCGATGGACTGTGGGCCAGCCGTGCCTGTGGACAAATAAATTCCCAAAGATAGATGGGGGCGGGGCTGGAGGGGGGCCACCCAGGCCCAGCCCCATTGCCCCTCCTGACTCGGCCTGGGCGGCCCGGCTGGGCCTCCGGAAACAGAAGTTGTTGGCAGGAAACCATGGGCCACACGTCATAAGGCAAAGATAAAGCCATCAGCCCCCCACAAACCTGGCAGAAGAGAGCTGGGGGCTCAGGCCAGGGCCTGGCTGGAGTGGCCTCTGGCAGAAGCCCTCCCCACACCAGGGACTCCTCCCATATCCAAACATCCTTCCTGCCCTCCCTTGGCCCCCAGATGGAGCACGCAGGCCCTGGGGGTCTGCAGCCAGGAGGGCAGAGAGGAAAGAGGGCTGCTTCCTGGCCGGCTCCCTGACACTTGCTGAGCCCGAGGCAGGACCCCCACCCCGACCTCCCAGACTCCCTTCCATCCATCTGCCCCTCTGGATCTGAGCCTGGCCTGTGCCCAGTCAACTTCAGCGCTGGGCTGGCATCTCCGACCTCCCACTGCTCCTGTCCTGGATTCACCTCCACTACCCTGAAACCAGCATTTCTGGGTACCTGGGTGCAGGTACCCAGACAGGATAAGGGCTACATCTATTACATGTCATGGACGGGCTCCCTGAGCCGAGCTCGGAAAGCCTGATGTGAGACTGTCTCGGTGCCCACTCCCAGCTCTGCTGCCTGCTAAAGGGCCTGGCACCTTGCCTCACCTCCCTTCTTCCTCCTCTGTGAAACCGGGAGTTAGTGAGCTTTCTTCATAAGTCGAAATCCCGGGGATGGGTCCTGACAACACTGAGGACCAAGAAACTGAGGTGGCTCTTGAGCTTGGGGTGCAGCCCCTCTGCAGTCCCTGCACACGCCCCCAGCCCAGGCTCTGAACACAGGGGTCCCCGGGGGCTGGGCTGGGTTGGGGCAAGTCCTGTGTGAGCTCTCAGAACACCAGAGCTGGAAGCTTCCCCGCAGCTCCGCCTCATTCTGCAGGTGAGGAAACCGGAGCTCAGAGAGGAGAAGTGAATTGCCCAAGCTCACCCTGCATGGTACAGAAAGCCCCCGCTTGAAGCAGGAAGGTCTCCCTGGCCCTCCCTCAGCCCAGGCAGGGTGTTCTCAGGGTTCCCTCAGCCCTTCCCCCTACCCTGTCCAAGCTGCCCCACCCTGAAGTCTGATAGGAGTCTTCTTCCTGGCGGGGCTCTAACTGGGAAATCACTCTGGGCCCGGAGCCAGGCCCCAGGGCTGGGAATCCCAGCCTCTTGTCTGGGTAGAGCAGCCTTCTGGACAGCAAGAGACCCCCCACCCAGAGGGCAGGCCTGCAGCTCCTTCCAGCTGGCCCCCCAACCAGGCCAATCACCCCCATTAAACAGACTTATCTTGTGCAGAGCACCCACCAGTCTCAGGCTCAACTCTTGTCCAATGATGCTACCTGCAAGAGGGCCTGGCGAGTCCACTTCCTGGGCTTTTCTAGGAAAGTCCAGAGATGCTGGGAGGCAGAGCTGTGGTAGCCACATCCCTTTGGCTTGATCTTGACCCCAGACGAAAGGATCTGTCCTCTTCCCAGCTGACCTCATGGCCCTTGGACTAGCAGGCCCTGGACATGAATTGCTTGCGATGGGAGGTGGGGTGCTGGATGCTGGCACTGAGTCTGAACCATTTCAGGAGGGTTGCTGGGACTGGATGAGAGGGTGTGGTGGGGGAAAGGAAGGGAGCAGAGAGGAAGATGAGAAAGGAAGGAGGAAAGGATGAGGGATGGAGGAAGGGAGGGAGGGAGGGAAGGAAGTCAGGCAGAAGTTCTCCCATCTGTGTCTGTGCCTTTCACACCCTCACGTCTGCCCCCTCCTCCTCCATCTCTTTCTCCCAGAAGGAGCCAGGCTTGCTGACAGACAGATGGACCCAGGGACAAACCGGCTTGCCTGGAGCACACACATGAGCTCCTGTTACAGTCTTGGTTCTGACCCTGACCCTCAGAAAACAGGACACCCTGGAGAACGGTCTCATTTGGGGATGTTATCATAACCCCCCAAACAAAAAGAAATAAAAGAAGTTCTATTTCTTTCCCCAAATTCCTTTCCTTGCAAATAACTCTGCAGAGTAAGACAGGCAGCTGATAGAGTCAACATCCCTTCACCGGTTCTAAAATGCATCTTTCCATGGGCTGTGCTTTCCTAACCTTAGCCCCAGCTTCAGCATCCCCAGGGACAGATATCCGTGTTTGTTCTAGACATCCTGGGGCGTGAGGGAAGCCTGGAATGCTGCGGGCTTTTCTTTATAGCAGCCTTAGTTGGAGAATCACCATTTTACAGGTAAGGCCACAGAGGCTCTGGAAGTTGAGTGCCACTGTCACACAGCGACTAGCTCCCATGTCTGCTGGTGGCCAGGAAGGAGGTTCCCCAAAGTCTGAGATCTTGGCCCAGAGCCCACCCCAAGACTCCAGCCCTTGAGAGCCGCCAGACCTGCCTTATAAGCCCAAAGGCCGAATGGCCGGCTTGGGCACTGGGCCGGGCCTTGTAGGGAGAGAAGGCATTGCTGCCAAGTGCTCGGCCCCAGGACGGCCTCCCCTGCCTGGCTAAATTTAGCGGCTCTGTGAGCATGGAGGGGGCCTGTGTGCCTGTCCTGGAGGCCAGCCCAGGCCCTCAAGGGGGTCACAAAGTCTCCAAAGAGTCTTCTTGGCCATTCAGTGTCCCAAGGTTGCAGAGGCCACACCACCGCCCGAAGAGGAGTTCAGCTGAAGCTCCCCAGACCATCTGGGCCAGCCTCAGTGTCCCAGGGACTCACCTGGTACCTCAGCCTCTCAGACACCGGCTGGAACAGGGCCCTGGGCTGGTCTGTCTGGACTGTCTGGGGGACGTGAGGGGAGAGCGGGCATCCATGCGGAGGCCACAGCAGGGGTCCCCAGGCTGGCATCTCCCCACTGCCCAGACCTTGCATGGCTTCTCTGGCCTCTTCTGTCCCCAACTATGGGCCATGATCTGGCTGGAGCCCCCCTGCCTGAGTGTCCGGGGCATCACAGCCCCCTGGTTCTCCTCCATGCTTGGGGGTCATTCCCCCTTGGCCCTCAGCCTTTTCCTGCCGCTGGAACGTGGGGCGATTTGGGGCTGGCCTGGGCCCTTGCACTGCACACTTAGCAGGCACACACCCAGAGGTCCACCTCCTGCTGATGCTGAAGATGCTACACCCACAGCAGCCACATACCCACCGCCCCCTCTGGCCCCCACTCTTTCTTCTAAATCAAACTGCATTAGGGTGTAAATTTGTTGTTGTCGTTCAGTAGCTGGGTCGTGTCTGGCTCTTTGTGATCCCATGGACTGCAGCCAAACACTCCTCTGTCCATGGGATTTTCCAGGCAAGAATACTGGAGGGGATTGCCATGCCCTCCTCCAGGGGATCTTCCCGACCCAGGGATGGAAACCAGGTCTCCTACATTGCAGGTGGATTCTTTACCATCTGAGCTACCTTACATCCAATCACACATACCCATTTTAGTCACACAGTTTGATGACTCTTGATAAATGCCTGCAATGCCCCCCCACCCCACCCCAATCCATCACTCATGAACCTTCCTCCTGCCCCCTTGCTGTCAATCTTCTCCGGCCCCCAGCCGGGCTCTGTTGCTCTGTTACTAGATTTGTTTTGCCTTTTCTGGAATTTCACAGAGCTGGGATCGCTCAGTACGGGCTCCTTTTTGGTTCTGATTTCTTTTCCTCAGCACCAGGGTTTTCAGCGTCATGCATGCTTTTGCATAGATGGATGCGCTGATTTTTATTGCCGGTGGGGGGGTGGTGTTGCCGTTCGACTGTATGGACACACCACAGTTTGTTTATCCTTCCCCCGTCGATGGACGTCTGGGTTGCTTTAGTTTGGGGCCACAGAGAATACAGCTGCTGTGGACCCTTGGGTTCAGGTCTTTGTGTGGACACGTCTTCATTTTCTGTGTTTGCTCTTCCACTTCTCCCAACGCAGCCCCGGGGCCTCCCTCCCAGATGTGGGGTGTAGTGTGGGGGGCACAGAAGCACAAAATCCTGGCGTCTGGAGGGAGCAGCAGGAAGGCCACGGCATTTTGGTGGCTGCCATCCCTGATCCAGAATGAAGTGTGCCGGGGCTTTCCCCGGAATTCCCTCCCGGGCCCGCGCCCGTGAGGTAGGAAACCTCTGTTTACCTTGGCCGCCCTGTCTTGGCCCATCAGGCTCCATGCCGTGTGCTGGACAAGGCTGGACTTGGGCAGGCCTGAGGGGCAGGGGCGGAGGCAAAGCAGGCTTGGGCACGCGCCCCAGAGGCTGCCAGGAGCCCTGGAGCCCGCCTGTGTCCTGAGCAGACCCCCAGGCCCATCATAGGGCCACTCACTGCCTGTCTGTCAAGATGAGGGCCAGTTAGATGATCAAGCCAGAGTGAGCCATGCCTGGCCCATCTCGTGGAGCTGGTTGAGGACGCCCGAGATGAGGTGTGTGTAACGGCTGTGTTCTGAGATGGACCTTGTACAAGGGGGAAACCTTTTCATTCCCAGGTCCTGCAGTAAGCTGTATGCCAAACCCTGTCCCCCAAATTAAACCTGGCAGCTCCTAAGGGCGGCTACAGCCTGCTCTGGTCATGGCCAGCTTCCTGGATGCCCCATCTGTGCCTTGCACGGGGTCCTCTTGCTCAGAGACCTGCATGTGTGGCTTACTGCTCTGCAGCCGCTGCTAAGAAATTCTTTGAGACTTCCCTGGCGGTCCAGTGGTTAAGACTTCACCTTCCAATGAGCAAGGTGTGGGTTTGATCCCTGGTCAGGGAGCTAAGATCCACATGCCTCAGGGCCAGAAAACCAAAACATGCAAAACAGAAGCAATGATGGGGCAAACTCAACAAAGACTTCAGATACGCTCCACATCAAAAAAAGGAAGAGAAATTCCTAATCTTTGAACAAGAGGCTCCACATTTTCACTCTGCACTGAGGCCCACTGGTTACGGAGCTGGTCCCCCCTCTGGCCCTGTGGGCAGGGCCCGAGTCCCCTTCCCAGGGCAGTCTCCTCTCCCTTCAGAGGAGAAAACGAGGGAGGCAGGGGACCCTGGCTCTTCCCTTCCCAGAGCCCCCGGTCCCAGAGGGCAGGGCCCTCTGGGCGAGTCAGGAGTTCATGACAAGCAGCCTCGTGAGGCCCCTGGACGGTGTGCACCTCAGGAAGCCCTGGGGGGATGCATTCGAGTGGGGCTGGTAAGGACCAGAGATGGATGGCACCTGGGGGAGAGACAGGACCCATGGAAGAGCCAGGGCTGGGGTCCCCTCTGCAGGGAACATGGGACCCCTGATATTCAGGCTCCAGGCCCAGCCCTGCTTCCCATGGACCCCTCCCAGCCTTGTTTCCCCATGAATCACGTGTAAAGGCCTTTGATCACGTGCACAAACTGTCAAGCACAGTGCACCTGCGGAGAAGGCAGTCGTGCCAGAGACTCGACTCCAGAAGTCAGGGTCTCCCCTGCCTCTCGTCTGACGAGATCATCTCTGGCTGGGGGCATGGGAGCCCCAGATCTTGCTCATGGATCCTGGGGGAGGGGGATGAGGGGGTGGGAGTCCCCAAAGGAAGCATGGAGTGGGCAGGGGGGGCCCGCTCCCCAGCAAACACAATAATGACCCTCACGGCCCCAGACACTCGACCTTTATTTTTCTACCAGACTGCAGGTCAGCAGGTGGGTACAGGCCCCTGCCCCTCCTCTCAGCCTTCCTCCCCTACAAAGACATGGAGACTCTGTGTTCTCTCACTTTCAAGAGAAGGGAGGGCAAAGGCTAGGGGGAGGGGCCGCTGAATGTTGAGCCCATCTGTCTGCAAGGCAGGCCGAAGGGGCTTCTGATTCTGGGGACCAGGATGGGACGTGGGTCTTGATTTACATATAAAAGAATCACTCTGTACTCTCTCGAGGAGGGGCAAGGACGCAGTCATTGCTCCCTGCTTCTGTGCCGAGCTAGTCTTTCCCAGAGGGGCAAGAGATGAGTGCAGAGAAACATGTGTCCCTCGAACGCTCTCTTCCCTCCACGGAGGTGATCCAGGTGCTCACGGGTCCCTCCAGCAAGGACGGAGGGGGGAAATGTGCCCTTGATAACTCGCCCATTCTTAGTGACAGACACCCTTCTGGCTCATGGGTGTGTGGGGGGCAGGGGCAGAGACTAAGGCCAAGGGTCACCCGGCCATGCAGAGGTGGGGATGGCTGAGCCCTGGGCTGGGTGGCAGGGCAGTGTTCAGCGACCCCAAGGAGGTCTCAGGTCTCAGGCGGCAGGAACACAGAAGGCAACTCCATCCTCTGCTTGGCAGGGCAGGCAACGGAGAGATGGCGTGTTTCGTTTGCTTGGAACAGAGAACCCTGAGTCTGCAGCTGAGGCGGGTAGGCTGGCCATTTCCCAGGAAAGGGGGATCCCTGCTCAGCCCCCCTCCCCCACTCCTGTGTCCCTCTCCGTGAGTCTTCAACTCCCTGCATGGATAAACAGAAACAGGCTCAAGCCCTTGTGAGTCGATTCCAAGGAAGCGGAGTGGAATGGAGGGGGCTGTCTGTCCTCGCTGTGCACGGCTGGGTCCGGATGTCCCCTCTTCACCCTGGGGCCGACCAGGCCCCAGACCAGGCACTCACTAAGAGTGAGATCAGAGTGGTTCCCAGAACTCCATCAGTGTAGACACGCCCGCAGGTCGCTAAGGGCATGCTCCGCCTCAAAGCAGGGGAAGCGCTCAGAGTGTGAGTGTGCATGCTTGTGGATCCGGGGAGGAGGGCTCTGGGCCAGCTCCGGCCTCTGGGCAGGCCCCTCGCAGGCTGCAGATCCTAGACTAGAGCCCGGAGACCTGAATCACAGAGCCCCCAGGCAGGCGGGAGTGGGGACGGAGACCCCAGGCCAGGCCTGGTGGTGAGCCCAGTGAGCAAGCAGGCGAGTGTGCAGGCGGGGGGGGGGGTGGGGGCGAACGAATGCGTGGGCACCGTCACTCTGAGGTACGTGCTGGAGACTCCACTCTGCTCCCCGCACTCACTTCTGGCCCTTGTCTTCTGGAAGAAAACCCGAGAGCGTGTGAAGACGTAAGTGCGGGAGCACACATCCAGGCTGGCTCCCTCAGGCCTCCTTTTCTCCAGGGAGAGCCCCACTCTTCCACAGCATCTCTCAGTCGGCCCCCAGCCCTGCTCCATCCCTCTAGACATCCTCGGGGCTTCCATCACCCCACGTATTCCATCAACACCCCCAGAGCATCCGATGTACCTTCTCTTGGTTTCTAGTTTGGTGAACCACCACCCACCAGGAGGAGGTCCGGGAACCAAGGCCACCCTGACGCCTCGCCCATCTCTCGTCCTCTGCTGCCTCAAGGCTTCTCACCAACACCCTCCTGCCCCTAGCATCATGCCGCAGACTCAGCCCACCACTCCCTTCCATGGCTCCCTAACTGCCATCAGAATAAACCCCAGGCCCACCTCGCGTCGTGAACCCTCCCAGATCGGTCCATACTCAATCTCTCCAGGCCTCCTGCCCCCCTCAGCAAGGCCCACAGGCCTCCGCCTGACAGATACTCAGCCACACCTGGGCACAGCCAGGAGATGGGGCAAGAGGACACCCCTCAACCCCCCGGGGCTGACCCAGCACCCACAGTCCTCTGCAGGGCACACTCCTCATAAATCATGGGGAAGTCACGAGCATCAGTCCTCTGCAAAACTTCCCTAAAAGGCCATCAGGCTGGCTTGGGAACATAACAGGGTCTCCCGTCTCACCCCTGCCCTGGATGCCTTTAGGAGACCCAAGGGACTGCGGCCCTTGGGGCAGAGCTGTCTGGGCTGCCAGCAGGCACACTCCACCCCATCTCTTTGATGTGGGCATAGATGCCCAGCCTGCAGGCCCCACACCACTCCTGACAGCTGAGCATCACACTCACAAGCCAAGCCTCACCAGGACCACAGTCAACATCTCAGGTTATTGGTGGAGGTGGAGGCATTGCCTGGGACCAGCTCCCCCTGGGCCTCAGTGTCTCCCCTCCCAGACCAGCTCTACAGGCCCCAGCAGCCTCCCTACCTCTAGCCTCGCACCCCATCTGCCCTCCATGGTGATCCCAGTTCTTCCTATGCCTCCGCCCTTCTGTGGCTTCCACTTCCCCGAGGACAATGTCCAGGGTCCTTACCTTGGTAACCGAGGCCCCTGCCCCATTCTGGCCTCACCCCTGTACCCTGCACTCTGAGCCTCAGCCCCACTAAAGAGCCCAGCTCCTTCTCCGCCAAGTTCAATCCTCCCCTTTCAAACCTCTGCTCAAACCCTACCTTATCCCCAGCCTGGCAAGGATGCTCCCTCCCCTGTCCCATCCTGCTAGGGGCCCGCTTCTTTCCCCAACCCGGCCAAATCCTCCATCATCCAGCAACCAGCACTGGAACAGTGCTTCTGGAAACAGAGGCTTCTCCCCTTGGCTGAGAAATATCCTCACTTGGGAGTTTTCTCGAGAAAATGTGCGGAATCTCTTGGCCAAAGAAAGTCTTGAAGACGTGAAGCTGTCTAAGCTGCCCGCACCCCCAGGAGGCCTAACTGTGGAGGTGAGCGAGTGTGGCCAAGGTCAAGCCTTCTGGGTGGACCACCCCCCCACTCTGCGCTCCAGCCAGAGTTGGGGGTCCCGAAGATAGAATTTCAGATGACAGAGCCGGCTCCTCCTTCACCTCCCCCAGAGGGTCCAGCGTGCTCAGTCGTGCCCGACTCTTTGCGACCCTATGGACTATAGCCCGCCAGGCCCCTCGGTCCATGGGACTCTCAAGTGTCCGGGGCGGGGGCGGGCAGAAAGAACCCTGCAGCAGGCACAATGCTGTGTCCGGCTCCCCTCCCTGCACCCGTGGGCTGGAGCCTTGCTTTGGCTCCCACTCGCACCAGCTCCACTTTCCCCCTTGGGCTGAGCCCTCCTTTTCCTCCACCATGTGTGATTACCCTGTGGACAGACCTGGGGTGGGCCAGCTTCTCCAGACAGTGGAGGCTGACTTGTTCTGGCCTTTTGAATAAGACAAAATATTTGCAGTACCCAGGAGGGCTGGCCAGCATGGGAGATGGGGGCTGATTGATTGCCTTGGCCCCTGTGGAATGCCAGACACGTGATCTATTTATAGCCCCCCACCCCCACCCCAGGCATCCCCCCCTTGGCCTGGGATACATTCCTGCCAGAGGTGGCCCTTAAGGACCCACCCAGCTGCTCCAGCACAGGCCTGGGCCATCTCTGGGCCTAATGTGGGCCAGCAGCCTGGCCGCAGACCCAAGGCCTTGGCTCAAAGTCCCAGGAAGAGGGAGTTTCTCATCCCTGCTCCCTCCCTCTCTGGGCAGTTCAGAGAGTGAGAACGATCCCACCTCCCTGCCCTGGGAGGTTCCCAGCTGCCTGCTCTTTGAGCCCCTGGCAGAGGCGGGTAGAGACGGACAGCATGCCCCAGCCCACCCCTCCACACACCGCCCCCCACCCTGCCCTTTTGCCCTCCATTCCCAAGGTAAGGCAGACCCAGAGATGGTAACTCAGCAAATGCCCCTTTCACCCACCACAAGGTGGTGCCAATGAGGCTGACCCTGTGTGGTCTGGGGTCCCAGAGGAGGCAGTCAGCGGCTGCCCAGTCTGTGTCTGGGAGGCTGTCCTGAGAGTGCCTGCATTGCGACAGGCTCAGCTCAGAGAAGTCAGAGGGGAAGACCCAGAGGAGGGCACAGCAGGCCGGGCTGGGCAGGGCTGGCAGCGAGCGAGGAGAGCGAGGTGGCCCAGCCCTGAGCGGTGCTCCCGTCAGCTGCCCAGTGAGCTCAGGGGCCCGGCCCCTGCAGTGCAAGACCCTGCCAACACCCACTGCAGACTGGGGGCAGAGGCAGGCAGGGAGGCGGGCTGGAGGCGAGCAGGTAGTGGGTGTTCTGGGGCCTCCACTCACCATCCACGTGCTTCCGGGACAGGTACTTGAGAGCCTCGTCAAGCAGGATGACAGGCAGAGATATCTGGAGCACCGCCACCCACTGGCGCCCATTCAGTGGGGTCACTTGGAAGATGAGCTGAGA
Source organism: Capricornis sumatraensis (assembly GCF_032405125.1). NCBI lineage: Eukaryota > Metazoa > Chordata > Mammalia > Artiodactyla > Bovidae > Capricornis > Capricornis sumatraensis. The sequence continues at coordinate 74,896,877 of NC_091076.1, forward strand.
TGGGGGCGTCTTAGTTAAAGGAAGGAGTGCCCAGAGCCCCCCACACCCACCGCTTCACACACCCCTGGCTACCGTGGACTCCTCACAAGCACGTCTAAGACGTGCCCCCCGTCCCGCCTCCAGATCCGTGTCCCCTCAGTCTCCTCTGCCCCTGGCGTCCTCCCCCGCCCGTCCCGCAGGACCAAGTCCTTCTGTCCCGGTGGGAAGTGGAGGGACGCTGCACTGGCAGAGGGCATCGTCTTTCCTCCTGCCCCAGCCTTGGGGGACCTCTTTTTTCATCTATTTTTTTCTCTTGTTCTGTTCCCCAAGTCTGGGGGGCATGTCCTGAAGTGGGGGACACATCTGGCTGACCAGGGTCCAGCTCCATGCGGTCATGGGGCACCATCAGGCCTCTCCCCCATCACAGCCACCAGGCAGTTTCACAAAGAGGCCCCAGAAAGGCCCAGCCTCAGAGGGGAATTGGGGCCCTGTGACCCCAGGAGCCGCAGGAGGGGAGCAGCGCTGGGCAGCGACTCACAGGCAGGGGCGGCACAAGCAGAATGAGGAAGTGCAGGGCCATAGACATGGCCACGGCCGCCAGCAGCCAGGGGTTCAGCCAGGGCGGCATCCGCAGCAGTGACTGGTTCTCCGACACGCTGTGGAGGGCACACGGGGCACTCACCTCAGGCCAGGATGCGGGCAGGGCCCACTCTGGTCCCCCACCCATCCCCCAAGTGAGGTGCAGGGAGGAGCTGGTCTGAGTTTGAGCATCGTCCTTTAAGATCTGGATCACTTCTGGGAATGAAGCCAGGAGGGGTGTGTGGCTATTGCCCACTCAGCCCCCAGGGGCCAGTCCTGGGGCTCGGACCCCCTTTCTCTGACCCTCAGCCCTAATCCTGGTGCTTCTACTTCCTCAGACCTCAACCATGTCTCCCTTGATTGCCCGGATCCCAATTCCAGCCCCCGTCGGATCTCAGAACCCTCCTCTGGACCCTTCTGACCCTCAGCCCCCGTCCCAGCCCCCGCTTCAGACCCCCTGCCAGCTCACCTGTTCAGGGCATTGCACATCTCAATGGTCACCAGCACAGACAAGGCCATGGTCGTGGGGAAGCGTGATTCAAAGACCTCGCAGTCAATGCCAGCAAAGAGCGGGTTGTCCTCGGAGCACTTCAGGAAGTTCCTCTGGGGGCACCCAGGTGAGATGGGGTGCAGGCAGAAAGAAGAGTGGCAGGACCAGGGCATGGGAAGCTTCACCGCCCCCCTCACCCTCAGCTTACATCTGAGGACACCGTACAACCAGTGCTGCTGTGGAGAGGGCCCAGGGAGGGGTGCTCGCTCACCCAGGATGGGGACAGAGGGGCTGCACTGTGCCAGGGGGAAGGGCAAGATGTTCTGCGGTGGGGTTGTGCTGAGCAAAGGGGAGAGCAGCTGGTATGAGGCTGGGGAAGACGGCAGGGGGCCCTGGAATCAGGGGGTGAGGGCCTGAGTATCAGAGGTGCAGGGGTTGGGGGAGGCAGTGATTAAATGAAGCCACCAAATGAGCTGGGCTTCCCAGGTGGCCCAGAGAGTAAAGAATCTGCCTGCAATGCAGGAGACCCGGGCTCCATTCCTGGGTTGGGAAGATCCCCTGGAGAAGGAAATGACAACCTACTCCAGTATTCCTGCCTGGAAAATCCCATGGACAGAAGAGCCTGGCAGGCTACAGTCCATGGGGTCGCTAAGAGCCAGACACGACTGAGCGACTAAAGCCAAACAAGTAAATGCATATGAAAATTGATCAGCAAAATTATACTTGAATAGAATTCACCTTTGGCTAGTAGAAGATGAGGCTGTGAGCGTGCGTGCTAAGTCGATTCAGTCATGTCCAACTCTTTGCAACGCGACCCTATGGACTGTAGGAGCCAGGCTCCTCTGTCCTTGGGATTCTCCAGGCAAGGATACTGGAGTGGGTTGCCATGCCCTCCTCCAGGGGATCTTCCTGACCCAGGGATCAAACCCAAGTCTCAGGTCTCCTGTACTGGCAGGCAGGTTCTCGACCACGAGTGCCGCCTTGGAAGCCCAGAAGATGAGGCTACTGGGGCCCCAGTCACGATTATTAAATAAGATTCCATTCACACCTCTCTTGATTTCTGCCACTGAAATCGAGCTCTACCAGACCTGCCCTTCGCTCATGACAAGGCCTAACACATGCACGGTCAGGTGCAGGCTTGCTACACAGCTTCTCCACAATGAACAAGGAGCTCTCAGGACTCGGTAAGGGAGGTGGCGCTTGCCCCTGTGGCCCCAGGGGAGTTTTCTTCCTGCCCCTGAACCTCGCTCTCAGAAGCCGCTGTAACAGGATGCTGCTGAACTGAGGCCCCTCGTGAGAACTTCCGTCTCATTCTCTTCCGCACCACGGGGATCGACATGGACATTCACAACCATTACACAGCTCTGTTCTCCAGCATCTGGCCCCTGGAATCTCCTCTGAAACAGTGATCTTTTTAAGATTAAAGTTTAGAAATGAGGGCCACATGCTGCGAAAATAAGCCTCAAAGAGAAATCTGTAAAAGGATTGGCGGCCTGACCTCCTGCCCAGGAAATCCATCCCTCATTCCCCACATGGCATAAACGTGGGTAGAGCGACTCCGTCAGCCTGAAAGGACTGCTGGTTCTTTCCTCTCTCATGCACGAAGCAAAATGATAAAAGACCATGGCTTGGCTAGACTTCTCTCTTGACAAAGAGATGGAGAGGAAATTTCTCCAAAAAAACTGAGCTCCAGTATTTGGGACAAGTGCACAGTTTTATTTGGCACTGATCAGAGGGCAGAGAAAATGTCCTAAACTTTGAAACCACCCAGCTGACCAAGAAGACAGATGTTCTTTCGGGTTGTGTCGCCACCGTCAGGCCTCACCTCCAGATCTTAGCAGTAAGGACCTTCCTCAAACGTGTACGCGCAAATGCCATGCACACACCTCCCATTTGGGCACACGTGTGGTTGCATCCCTATGCCCGTGCACAGGGAAGACAACGAGAATAGGATGACGTGGAGGTGTTTCAATAGATTAACATCCCGGGACTTCCCTGCTGGCACAGTGGGTAAGAATCTGCCTGCCAGTGCAGGGGACACAGGTTCGATCCCTGGAAGATTCCAACTGCCACAGAGCAACTAAGTCCTGCACGACTGAATTCCACGTGCCCTAGAGCCTGTGCTCTGCAAAAGGAGAAGCCAAGACAATGAGAAGCCCATGCATCGCAATGAAGAGTAACCCCTGCTCACCGCAACTAGAGAAAGCCCACGCACACCAACGAAGCCCCATCATAGCCATACAAAAACAAAAACACCCTGCCCAGCTCCGACCTTCTGGGTTTCAGCAGTGAGCACCTGCACTGTGCCTGGGTCGTGGGCCGCAGTGTGGCCTCCTGCACTGTTTGTTAGAAGGGGCTCAGGGGCTGGAACTTCTAGCTCACAGTTTCATCGTGAGCACCCCTCCCCTGGGGGTGGCAGGCCTGTTTCTTTGGGTGAAGCTACTGTTCTTCCTACTCCTCCCTGGCTATTTCCCATTCGCCTTCACCTGTGAGCCTCCCTCTGGGTTTCATTAACATTTACATAGCTCTTGCCACGTGCCAAGTGTTGGTTTAGGCACTTTATACGGGGTAATCAGGTAATCGTCTGGATAGCCCCATGAGGCAGGGTCTATTGCCCAGTTTATATGGGTGGAGAAGTGAACAGAGAGGTTAAGTAGCCTGTTCCAAATCACACAGCTCGTGTGTGATAGAACCAGGGTGTGAACCTGGGCAGCCGGGATCCAGGATCTACTCTCCTGACTTTATTCAGCATTCCTCCAGGAATGCTAGCGGGGCTCCGGGCACCTCTCCTGAAATTCCAACACCTGCAGCTGAGAGTTCTACTTTAGGTCTAAGTCTTGACCACCTCCAAGTTCCACAGCCTCCTGCCTTTTCTCTGCGGAAGCATGGCTCACTGTACAGTGTGACCGCCCATTTCCCTGGCTCTCTCCCCCACCAGACGGGACACTCTCTGCAGATACTCTGCCATTTCAGTCACCACCATTGCTCTAGCAGTTTGTGCCGGGCACAGTCAGTGCCTAACAGCTGCTTCTCGCCCAAGTCGATAAATGAGAAATGGAATGACCCGAGGACAGCTGGGAAGGCGGCCCCAGGGGGACTGAGGACGGACTGGTTGTGGGTGTGGGATGTGTGTCTAGCAGGACTCCAGGGGTCTGGTGTGGTGGCCAGGGAGAAGGTGGAACTGAGATGCATATGGAAGAAGAGGGAACTGTTTGCAAAAAGGCAACTGATTTTGACTTCGGACTTGGTGAGTGCACTGGGACCATGGGATATCCCATAGGAGGTATGCAGCTGGCTGTATGGGACTGCTCAGAAGGTTGACATGGGGGGAGGTCCCTGGGGATTTGTGGCTCATAGCCCAAAGGATGGTGATAGTGATGGGACAGGAGGAAGGCTGTAGCAGGACAGTCAGCACGCCCCCACTCTCCACCTGGCGCCCCCACAGGAGCTGCAGGGGCAGGTGTCTCATCCATCCGCCGAGGGCTGGGGGCCACCAGCCTTTGGGACAGGGGTCTGGGCCTAGGCTCTGCACTGCTGCCAGGAGGGGAGCCCCATGGGCTTGAGGGCTGGTGGGAGAAAGAAAGCACCCCCAGCTGCCTGCACCTAGCTGTAAACCCGGGAAAGAGCCCTCACACTGCCCCCAGCGGTGGGGAAGACTGCGTTTCCCTGACACACCCAAGACGGGGGCAGGAGGTCGGGGTCCCTCTCTTGAGCTCTTCTGTCTACTGGAAAATAGACAGGCAAGCACACCAGAGGAAGGAAAGTCTACACCCAGGCAGCTTTCTCCTTTAAACCAGAAACCCACCACTGGCCTGGCCAGAATTGCCGCAACGGTTCTTTCAAGCAAAGGAGATGCGTTAGCTGCTCAGACAGAGGGACAGATGGACAGACAGCAGTTGAGGTCAGGATGGAGGTGGCGTCTCCTTGTTTGCTTCCAGAGCTGGGTGAACTAAGCCAGGCCTGTGGTGTGCACCTGCCAGCCAGGGGACTTCAAGAGGTCAACGGTTTCTTTCCCCAAGAGACAGGTTGGCTATGAAAGCCTGGCAGATTCCTTCCCTCCACTACTGATCACTTCAGCCTGACCCTCTGCCAAAAGTTCCACCACTTAGGTGCTCCGATCACTGAGCCCTCAATGTTTGGGAAGTTTCCCGATAAAGGTAAGGCTTCCGGGCAGTGAAGCCCTGAGGCCCTCTGTAACTGAATGACAGGGGGAGCGAGCAGCATCTTCTCTGGCTCGGGGGCTGTGCTCCTGTCTCTGGGCTTCTGGCAGCTTCTGAGCTTGTTTCCTTAAGTGGTGGGTGTCTACAGGTGTGCAGGGGTGGGGAGGGACAGCCAGTGGCCACCCGTGGGGTTCTGGATGCCCTCTATCCTGGAACTCCAACAACAACATGGGCTGTGAGTTCCACCTCTCAGATGACCCCAATGGGCTTCCTGGCCACCCCTTGCTTACCAGCTGGTAGAAGGTGACCTGCGGGCCCTCGGCATCATATAGGAACCACCAGGTGGCAGCAGCCACTGTGGCCAGGCCGACGTACACTGCGGGGAGGGCAGGGAGAAACTGGCTATGGGGGACGCCTGTGGTTTTCTGGCATCTGTTTCCCTTTCCCCATAATTTGCTGAATCTCTCTCCCTTTAGTGTGCAGCACCTCCCTCCAGGTCAGCAGTGGCCCTGGTGGGCCGTCAGCATCTGCTCCATCCCTGGCCACAGTGATTGGCAAGGAGATAAGCAGTGATACAACATGGGTGGAGAACAGGCCGGAGAATTTCATCCTGTTTCTACAGGAGCCCTAGGATAAGACTCTTTCTTCTGCTTTATTTGGGATTGTAATGGGGCAAGTCTGAGGGCTGGAGCTTTGGCAACCATCCTGCCATCCCAAGGGGCACCTGCGTAAGAATGAAGCTCAGGCCGAGCTAAAATATGACAATGACAGTCTGAGGGCTGGATCCAAACATGCCTGAAGCATACCTCGTCTTTTTAGTTACAAGAGTCCACATATAGTTTCTCTTGACATAAGCCAGGCTGAGTCATATTGGTCAGGAGTTTGTAAGTACAACTGATACAAGGGTCTTAGGAAACTCCAGGAACCCCTATGAAAGCTGGGGCCCCACTCACCTCCAATAGCCAGATATCGGAAGAAGAGCCAGCCACTGATGAGGGCCTCTCGAGGGTTTCGGGGTCGCTTCTCCATAATGTCCAGGTCTGGTGGGTTGAAGCCCAGGGCTGTGGCAGGCAGGCCATCTGTCACCAGGTTCACCCAAAGCAGCTGCACAGGGATCAGGGCTTCCGGCAGGCCCAGAATTGCTGTGAGGAAGATGCTGGAACCAGAGTCGTGGGCTTGAGCCCCCAGCAAATGGAAGGTTCAGCTGCTACTCACACCCAGGCCCGGGAGTGCCCCCCACTGTCTCTGCAGCAGCCCCGCCCCACTCTGCTAGTTCTGATGTGTGTGCACGAGTGAGAAGTGGGTGCATACACTCTGGTCACATTGGGCCATCCCTGAACCCCCAGTCCCAGCTCTGGGGCCTGGATAGACCCGCCCTTTAGGCCTCTCCAATTGAGGACAGGAAACAAGTTCTCTTTAGGACACACACAGACACACACATGTGGACAGTGCACACCTGAGCAGATACACATTTGTTCACAGATGTGTGCAAAAAACCTAGTGCAGGACACACAATCCCACAAAACACAAGCAAACATCTACACGCTTGCCCTGACGTGCACAGATGCAGAATTCTTCCATGGCCAGGCAAACGTGCACTTGCCATTCGCCACAGGCGTCACTCACACGTGAACCTAAGTGTGTACGCGATTACATGCGAGCACAAATCCTCGGTGCTTGTACTCATGCCCAAAGATGAACAGGAAGTCACATGCACACGTGTACACACGCCTCTCACTCAGGCACACACCCTATGTGCACACACATGAACATATTACTGCCCAAAGGTGAGGTGAGTTCTCCCATCTCGCAGGACTCTGAAAGTGGGAAGAAGGTCATGGCTGGAGGGATGCCAAGGGATTTCTCCAGCACCACCCTGGGGACTAAGGTACATCAGGGGTTCTGGAGAATGATGGGGTGTCCCCGTTCCTGCCCACCCTGAGGTGAGACTCTGGAAGGTCCCAGTCTTCCAGGGAAGGACATGGGTCCCATCATCCCTGCAGCCCCATCCCAGAACCAGGCATTCTCCCTGTCCTGGGGATCCACAGCTGGTCCAGAGGGCTGGGAGGACGGAACACAGGGCCTCACCAGACGACCTCGCCGACGTTGGAGGAGATGAGGTAGCGGATGAATTGCTTCATGTTGCTGTAGATGGCCCGGCCCTCCTCTACCGCGGCCACAATGGAGGCAAAGTTGTCGTCTGAGAGTACCATCTCCGCTGCTGACTTGGCCACAGCCGTGCCAGAGCCCATGGCAATGCCGATCTCTGCTTTCTTCAGGGCTGGGGCATCGTTCACCCCGTCTCCTGTCTGAGGGCCAGGTTAGGGGGTTTCACACCCGAGGAACTGCCCTGACACCTGCCTGACTCCCCTCCCTCAGCCTGTCACCAAGGTTAGGGCTTGTCCCCGAGGAAGCAGACAGCTGAATGGAACCAACGGTGAGGTCATGAGCCTAGAAACTGATCTGGGGCTGAGGCTAAGGACAGGGCAGGGAGTGCAGACAAGGACAAAATTGAGAAGAAGGTCAAGTTGAAGGTCAGAGAAGATGGTGAGGTGAGGACGGGAAGAAGGTAAGTCAACATTGAGGGCAAGGATGAAATCAAGGTGGGATGTGGGGTAGAAAATGAGACTTAGGTTAAGGACAAAGTTAAGGTCAAGTCAGGAATGAGGTGAAGGTCATGGCCCAGGTTAAGGGTCAGTTAGGGGTTGTAGTTAAGGGGAAGGTTGGAGCCCAAGGTGAAAGACAAGGTCAAGAATGGACTCATGTTCATGATAAAAAAATTAGATTAAGGGAGAGATCAAGTCCAGGCTATGGACCCTATCAGGAATGATGTCATGGTAGAAGTTAGAGTTGATGTCAAGGTCAAGATTGAAGGCCAGATCAAAGTTGAGGTCAGCATAAAGTAATAGACTGTTGGGGGGCAGTCAATGTCAGGGATCAGATCAGGGTCCAGGTGAAGACTGGAACCCGTATCAAGGTTAAATTGAGTAAAGGATCAGTTTAAGGTGTTTAAGGTTGAGGTCAGGGACCAAATCAGTGTGAAGGTCAAAAATAAGGGCCAAGAACAAGTTTACAGTTGTGGTCAAGTCAAGGTTGGTGCCCAGCTCACTATCAGGTCAACGTAAAGGACGGGGATAGGCTGGAGGTCAAGATTATAAACTGAGGTCAAGAGCGGGGAGTGAGATCGAGGTTAAGAATAAGATCAGTGTTGATGAAGAGGTCAGCAATCAAGAATGAGACAGAGCAAAAACTGAGACCAAACCAAGTGTTCATCCAGAGGGGAAGGGATGAAGAGACTGGTATTACGCAGTGCAATGCCACTGAACAATATGCAAAAAATCATGGCGCTGAATCCCTCAACAACACGAATAAACCTCAAAGAAAAAAAGCCAGACACAAACAGCAAATGCTGTATGATCCCACTCATGTGAAAATCCATGCGAGGCAAAATAATCCATGATGCCAAAAAAAAAAAAAAAAAATCAGAGCAGAGATTGCAACCTGTGGCCTGATGGAGAAGGTGTGTAAAGGAACCTCATGGGTTGACAGTAAAGTTCCCTCTCCTGTGTGAGGGCAAAGTGTACTGATGTCTACAACTGAGTCTGAAATGCATTAAGAAAGATGGGTTAAAAGTGGGTAGATGGACAGGAATGTGATAAAGCAAATATACCTATGCTATTTACGCATTCACTATAAACATCATTTCAATTTCTCTTTGTGCTTGAAATTTTTTGAAATAAGATGTTGGGAAAAATAAGAATGAAGCAGTGGCAGGGGTTGGCCAGTTGCTCTTTCTAAGCCCTGTGGTTAGTGCTTCCCACCATACCCCAGGCCGCCACCTCCCCCCAGGCTCCCAGCTTGTGGCCTCACCATGGCGGTGATCTCATTAAAGGACTGCAGGTTTTCCACAATGCGGGACTTGTGGGCGGGCTCCACCCGGGCGAAGCAGCGGGCTGTGCGGCAGGCATGGCGCTGCTGCTCGGGGCTGAGGTCATCGAATTCGCGGCCTGTGTAGGCCTTGCCCGCCACGTCCTCCGTGTCCTCGAAGATGCCAAGCCGGCGGCAGATGGCCACGGCCGTGCCTTTGTTGTCCCCTGTGATCATGACCACACGGATGCCTGCCTGGTGGCAGCGTGCGATGCAGGCAGCCACCTCGGGCCTCGGAGGGTCCAGCATGCCCACGCAGCCCACGAAGGTCAGGTCCGTCTGTAGGGAGGGGGCAGATGCCAGCGGGGCCTGGACCCATCCTCAACCTGCCACCTGCCCAGCGCTGCAGGCGGACACACGGGCCCGGGGCCCCAACACCCACCTCCTACTGCACACCCACCTCACATTGCAGGTGGGCACACAGCCTTGGGGTCCCAGCACCCACCTCCTACTGCACACCCACCTCACATTGCAGGTGGGCACACAGCCTTGGGGTCCCAGCACCCACCTCGTACTGCACACCCACCTCACATTGCAGGTGGGCACACAGCCTTGGGGCCCCAGCACCCACCTCCTACTGCACACCCACCTCACATTGCAGGTGGGCACACAGCCTTGGGGCCCCAGCACCCACCTCGTACTGCACACCCACCTCACATTGCAGGTGGGCACACAGCCTTGGGGTCCCAGCACCCACCTCGTACTGCACACCCACCTCACATTGCAGGTGGGCACACAGCCTTGGGGTCCCAGCACCCACCTCCTACTGCACACCCACCTCACATTGCAGGTGGGCACACAGCCTTGGGGTCCCAGCACCCACCTCCTACTGCACACCCACCTCACATTGCAGGTGGGCACACAGCCTTGGGGCCCCAGCACCCACCTCGTACTGCACAAACTTGCTGCAGTCATCCAGTTGCATGTCCTCCTTCCTCGGGGGCTTGTCTCGGGTGGCCAGTGCCAAGCAGCGCAGCGTGTCCAAACCTGAGCCCCAATCCTTGACCTTGGCCAGGATCTGCTCCCTGGAGGTGGTGTCCAGGGGTACCGTGCGGCTCCCCACACGGACTGAGCTGCAGCGCTCAATCACACTCTCAGGAGCCCCCTGCAGGAGTGGGACAGGGGAGGAGACAACTCGGTCAGTCGGGACCCCTCCCCTCCCTCCTGCTTAGCTGTGAGTTGAGGCCTAGATCTCAGGTAATTTAGGTCACCCAAGGGGACACACAATAAGGGACGCAACAGAATCCATCTTTAAGAAGGTTGGTGCAGGAACCAAGTGGGCCCCACTGTGAGAGAGCCCAGAGGGTATGGGGGGCTGACATAAGAGTGTGATGCAGTGTGAAGCCCCCAGCAGAACATCCCCCCACCCCGGGCAATTAGCCTGCAGCTGAGAAGGCCTGACGTAGCATTTTGCGGGACAGGGTGGGAATGGCACCCTCCTGCAGACTCCGCTGCCCTGCCAGGCTGGTGCTTCCACGATTCCAATTCTGTAGGGTGCTTTGCATCGGGAAGTGGGCTGAGCCCTGCTGGGGGACCAGAAACAGGGTCCAGCTGAGGGTGTGAGGCATGTGGCTCTGGAGGGTGGTCGTGGGATGCCAGGCTTCTCACTGGCCTTGGGGTCGCACCCTGGACCTCATCCCAGGCCTGGAAAGAACCTCTGAATCCTCCACCAGTGCCTCCTCCCTCTCCCCAAAAGGTACTCCAAACACTAGGGGGCTTTTGTTTGTTTTTTGTGGCCGAGTCACAGGGCATGCGGGATCCTAGCTCCTCGACCAGGGATGGAACCTGAGCCTCCTGCAGTGAAAATGCGGAGTCTCAACCACTGGAATGTCAGGTAAGTCCCCTGATACATATACATACATACATACATACAATATATATACACACACACATGTGTGAATATACATATATATGTGTACACATATGGTCAAACACTAGGTATTTTAAGAAGCCCAAACTCCCAATACAGAAGCTTTTTGTTTTAAAACAGGTTAAACCCCCCCACTGCAGGTTTTAAAGCAGATTTTAAAGATTTTGCTTTAATCTGACTCCTACTTCAGATTCAAAATCAGTGACAGGAAGGACTATGGACGAGAGTCTGGATGGAGCTGTTTCCTTTGCTCCTTAGGACTGTTTCCAAGACACAAAGCACCAAGTGTGGACACCAACCACTTCAACAGTCCCCATCAGAAGCAAAAGGGCTCCTGAGACAGTCTAGCCTGACCCGCTATTCAGACGGAGACCCAAGGCCCACGTGGGAGCACGGTGGCCCCGAGGTCATACGGCAAGGCTGTGCCTCTCAGATCAGACCTGGGACCACAGGGAGGGGCAGGCCTCAGCATCTGGCCCGGGTTTTACCTGCCCAACACCGGGTCCCCCTCCCAGTTCCCTGTGGTAGGCTGACCACCCTCACTCTGGAAGCATCCCTTTGCCAAGGGTCTCCCACCTCCCCCAGTGTCCCACGGCTGCAGGCTCTGGCTCGTCAGAGGACTGGAGAGCAGGCCCCCGGGGACTCCAGGTGTGCAGAGGCCCCAGGCCGGTCGGGCAGGCCCACCTTCACAAACATTTTGCTGCCCTGGGATGCCAGGCCAGGGCGGGTGGGCGTGCAGTACACTGACATGGACTTCCGGTCTCGGGAGAACTCCAGGGTGAATTCCTTCTGCATCAGCTGCTTGATGACCTGCGGGGCCCAGGCAGGTCAAGGCGTGAGGGGCAGGGCCAGCGATCCTGGCTGCTTCCTCGCCAGCTGCTCGACCCTGTGAAGAGCCTCTTGCTCCCTACACGGTGCTGAATCTATCCTCCTCTAACCCCGACATTCAAGGCCTCCATCTCCCTCTCCAGCCCCAGAAATGCCCCAAAGTTGCCATTTCCTGATGAGGCTGGGTAATTTCTGACTCCAAGTCCTTGCCCACACTCAGCTGTTCCTCTGTTTTCTCCCTAGACCAGTCTTACTAGGTAGGCATCTGAGGTCCTTCCTCCTCCCAGAAGCCTCCCAGGACTTCCTTCCCCTCTCTCCCTTCTCCCGATGCCCCAGAAGCCCCAGACACACAGACTGGTCAAGCCCCCCCATGCTGCTCACCGCGTTGCAGGCGCCAGCTCGCTCCACCCGGGAGAGAGCCTGCAGGTCCGTGTCAAAAACATTCATTTTCTCCACCAGGCAAGTCAGGGCCGTCTCCGTGGCCTCTCCCACCTTCTCATACACACCCTTGGTCTAGGGGGGCCCAGGTACAGGGAGTGAGGGTCGGGGCGGCGCCCGGTCCCACCTCCCACTCACTCCCTGACCCCTGGAGCTCCCAGGCGCTGCTGCTTTCCTCCCTCTTCTCTCCCTGAGGCCTCCTATGCCCCTGCCCCCACCACTCTTCATGGGCTCACAACAGCCAGTGCCCACCCAGGTCACTGCCACCTCCCTCTTGAGCTCCACGCCCACTCATGCAGTTGCTGCCTGTTGGACTTGATCCCCTCCCGACCCTCAGCCTACCTCCATCTCTCTGTATGTGCCACTCCAGTAACTGTTCCAGCCAGAATGGCAGCCAGAAGCTTCCTGAGCTCCTCCCTCTTTCACCTAACCGGTCACCAAGTCCCAGGATTTTGGCTCCAAACTCTCTCCAACTCACGTCTACTCCCCTCTTCCTGAAGCCCCAGCCAGGACTCAGCTGACACTTCTCGGGCCCAGATGAACACACAGGGCTCCCTGGCCCTGGTCTTGCCCAGTCTGTTCTGTCCTCCACACTGAGACCTAGGTGATCTTCTGTGAATGCAGATCTGACCATATCACTCCCCTGCTCTAAACCCTTTGCTGTCTGTCTGCTGCCCTCAGCTGGGCATCAGACTGACTTGGTCTGGCCAAGTGCCCCCACTCAGGGGCAAAGAGCCTCCCATGTGCACCATCCTTCTGCTCCAGCCACAAGGAAGAGCCACAAGGAAGGGTTCACCGCCTAGATCACATTAGGTTACAGTGGCCTGTGGGCTGTTTCTGGGCTGTGCCTTTTGCTTTAAACACTTCCTAGTGATTGTCCCCTAAACCTCTTCTCCCAGGCACCCCTGGCCTTTCTACCTTTTACATTACAGTCCCCCACAGCCCAAGAGCCCCAGAGCAAGGTTCTAAAGCCAAACTGAGGAAGAATGAGGGGCAGTGTGGAGGGGACGGGGATGGCAGTGCTCCTGGGGTGTGGCACTCCCAAGGGGCAGGGATTTCCAATCCTGGGAGCTTGGATACTCTGGGAGAAAGGTCTGTTCTAGTGCCTGGATGCTAGGGAAGTCACTGAAAGTGGGTAGGGGCCCACCTCGTTGTAGTCCAGTGCTGAATCATTGCACAGGGCACAGATGGTCGCCAGCTCCACCAGCCCATCAAACTGCCCGCAGCGCACTCGCCGCTCTCCCTGACGCCTGTGGAGCCAGAGCAGTCAGAACTGGGTTCTTGGCCCCATCCCTGGGCAATGCCCAGTATCTTGGCCGCGCCCCCAGGAGGCCTCGCCAATGACAACTCTCAACAGTTGTCCTACGTAGCCCCGCCCACCCGTAAACCCGCCCACCTGTGCCCCTTCGCCGAGCACTCACACTTCGCCCTCCGGGGCATACGTGGTGCCCGAGATGGTGAACTCGTGCAAACGGCAGGTACCCACTCCGGCCTCGGCAACCACGAACATCTGGGGGGGCACAGGGTGTGCTCATGTGTTTTTCAAACCCTTGTTTCAGAATCCCTAGTAGGACTGTTCAAATGAAGTCCTACTAGGGATTCTAGCAGGTCACGCACGCTGGTGCCCCCACCCCTGTGGCAGCCTGTGGTGCACTTCTGTCGGGGACTAAGGTCTCAGACACAGGGTGTGGGTTTCCAGGGTTTTACGGGAGCAAGGGTAGGAGAGGGGGCCTGGGAGAATGGGAAACCCACAGCCTTCAGCATCACCCCACCCACTCCCCTACCCCAGAGACCTGCTGGAGTCTCAGCCAGACTCCCTGGAGCACGTGGGCAGCAGCCCAGGATCTGGGATCGAGTGCCAAGGAATGAAGAATTCCTGCCTGGGCCCTTCCCAGGTCACTAGAGCTGGTGTATCAGGTGACAGGCACTGACCGCAGAGTGTCACGGTGGAGCAGGATTAAAACCTGGGTCCAGGCCTGGCTTGGCTCAGATGCTCAGGCTGTACTTGACCCTCCCCTATTTCCTTTATGGTCACCTGGCAGGGTTTGCACACCCAAACTTCAGATGAGGAAACTGAGGTTCACAGATGGCCTGCGAGGCCTGCCAGGACCCCACATGTGTCCAAATGATGCATGTCCAGCCAGGCTTTGCTGCTCTGCCCCAGGAGAACCATGGGACTGGTTTTCTCCATGTCACTTAGTGCTCTGCTTCCCACCATGGGACAGCGCACATATTCTCTCCTCCATCTCTGGAGTCAGGCAGTGGCCCAGAGAGGTAGCCCAGCCTGCCGAGCATCACACAGCAACACCCAAGCTGGCTGCAGCCACTCACCCGGCAGACCGACATCTGATTGGTGGTGAGCGTGCCCGTCTTGTCCGAGCAGATGACCGAGGTGCAGCCCAGGGTCTCCACAGAGGGCAGACTCCGCACAATGGCATTCTTGCGGGCCATGCGCCGCGTGCCCAGTGCTAGGCAAGTAGTGATGACAGCCGGGAGGCCCTCGGGGATGGCAGCCACAGCCAGGGCCACAGCGATCTTGAAGTAGTAGACGGCACCTCGAAGCCAGGAGCCGCCATGGGCGGGATCGGCAAAGTGACCGATGTTAATGACCCACACGGCCATGCAGATCACGGAGATGGCGCGAGACAGCTGCTGCCCAAACTCGTCCAGCTTCTGCTGCAAGGGCGTCCGCTCTGGCTCCACGGCAGCCATCTGACTGCGGATCTTACCCAGCTCGGTGTGCAGGCCTGTGGCCACTGCCACACCCACCGCCTTGCCCGATGCAATGTTGGTGCCCTGGCCGAGGGAGGGATAAGCAAAGGGGCTGGTTGGCACCTCAGCAGGGGACCAGGACCCCTGACCCCTTCAGGCTGGGGTTAGGGCTCGCTTCCCGCTCCTTGGCTTTCTCTTTCTCCATGTCACTTGGCGCTCCCAGACAGACGCAGCTATGTAGTCTCGAGTTATGACTGTCATCGCCTGGACAGTGTCAGCTCTATGAAGGCAGGGACTTGGTTTGGTGCCACATTCCCAGTGCCAGCATGGGGTCTGGCACAGAGGCAGCAACAGCTGATATTGACAGCACAGCATAGCACCAACCCATTAAAATGAGGATCATACGCAACCAAAACAGCCACAGAGGGGTGCTGCTGTGATCTCAGGTAAACAGTTTTAAACAGTATTTGCTGAAGAATCGAGAAAATCCGAGCTTAAGTACATCCATTCCCAAGGCCCCAGGAAGATCCCCAAGCCCTGATGCAAGGGCTGGCCAGCATGAGCCTCCGTGTCCTCTCCTGTAAAATGGTCCAGCAGAGGCGAGAGAAACAGCTGTTAAGGGGAGGCTCATAGCTCATCCCCTTCCGATGGGTGCCCCGTGCCAAGGCTGGAGAGGTGGGTGCTGGCAGCTTCAGTATCTCTCCTGCCCTGAGCCATGCAGCTCCTGCCCCCACATACAGGCCCCTCTGCTAAGGAAGGGCTTCCCAGGTGGGACTAGTGGTAAAGAATCTGCTTGCAATGCAGAAGACCCAGGTCTGACTCCTGGATGAGACAGACCCCCTGGAAGAGGAAATGGCACCCCACTTCAGTATTCTTGCCTGGGAAATCCCATGGACAGAAGAGCCTGGCGGGCTACAGTCCAGGGGGTGGCAAAGAGTCGGACATGACTGAGCGACTAAATACGCGTGCACTGCCAGGGAAATGACCTGCAGTTAGCCAGAGCGCCCTCCTTAAAGTTTCTTGTGACGGCTGCTGATGCCTGAGCATGCCCCTTGGTGTCCCCTCCCCATCCAAAGCAGCTTATCCAAAGCTTCCGGTCACCTTGGCGAGGTGCTCCCCTCAAGCAGAGCTGCAGGTGAATATCACTTTCTCCCTTTCTGTTCACTTCTGGGGACACTTTATAACTTAGCACCCAGGGCCACTGCCAATTGGCTTGACCACTCTTTGTGGTTTCTGTGCTTGGCTTCAGGCTGTTACTAGGCAGACCATGAGCATCACTGTTTAGGTCTCTCTGGGGCCACAGGGGCTGATCCCTTCCCCCAGAGCTGAACCCCATCACTCTCCCTGAGCAGACACTCTCCCTGGTGTCTTGTCTTAGGGATCAGTTTTCTTATCTGAGAAACAAATGGTTCCGACATCCTCCACCATTCTGGCAATGCTCGTCTCTCTAGAGGATTCTGTTGAATGACTATACACAAGCTCTGCCCCTCTCCAGCTTCAAGCAGGCTAAGCCTAGCAGGTAGGAGAAAAACTCTGGGGTCAGATGGCCAAGTCCACATCCCAGCTCTGCCGCTCACTGGCTGTGTGACCTGGGGAAATTTACTTAACTTCTCGGTGCCTATTTCCTTGCTGGAAAATGCAGACGAGTATATTTATTTCAAAGGCGATCCAAGCATAAAATAAATTAATACAGGTAAAGGTCTTAGAACAGGGCCAAGCACACAGCCTCCACCAAACACAACTATTATTATTACTAGAAATTTTCACGTATTCTCAATGATTGTGAGGTTCTTTCCCATAGGGCTTTAACTGATTCATCTAAATGCTATTATTTTTATTATAAGGCACTTACAGAAAACAGCATATTCTTCTTGTCCTGGTTGACAGCTCTGGGGTCCGGGATGGCATCTGTGTGCTTGGTCACAGACACAGATTCACCTGGATATAGAATCAGAAGTGAAAAGCCCATAACTTCCCTGGTGGTCCAGTGACCGAGACTCCGCACTCCCCTTTGCAGGGTGCCTGGGTTCAGTCCCTGGTCGGGGTACTAGATCCCACGTGCCGCAAGTAAGGATCAAAATCACAACTAAGACCCACTGAAGACAAATACATACATACATACATACATATTTTTAAAAAGAAACAAGAAGCCCCGTGTGAAGTTCTCCCATCCCCTGGCCTCTGGGCCTCACCGGTCAGGATGGACTGGTCCACTCTCAGCGTGGTTGACTTGATGTCAATGAGACGGAGGTCAGCGGGCACTTTGTCTCCCACTGTGGAGGGAGAACGGCTTGGCTGAGTGTGGCTCTGGGCACCCCTTCCCAGGAAAGCCAGCAGGGCTCCCAGAAGCCAAGGCCAGGGCTGCAGGCAGGGCTGAGCCGTCCCCTGGCTTACAGTCCCCTTATTCATCCGATGGGGTTCTGGCTAAAGAGCTGTAGAGGGATCCAACAGCCCCCCTCTACAACGTACAGTCAGAAAAAGAAGCGTGGGCTCATTAGCGTCTCATAATGCAAGAATACCCCGAAGCACCTGCCACTTCCACGATGTCTCCAGGGACGATGTCCCGGGCACGGATGCGTTGCACACCCTTTCGGTCCGCGCGGATCACCTTGCCCATCTCAGGCTCATACTCCTTGAGGGCCTCGATGGCACTCTCCGCGTTGCGTTCCTGCAGAGGCAGGAAGGCTATCTATCTCCGCTGGCCCTAGCAGGCCACCCCCTTGGAAGGACACCCCTTGGGGCCTGGGATGGATCTGCAAGCAGAAGGACCTGCAGGGTTCCAGGACCAGGTGAAGGTGACACCTAGCAGCTGGGAGACCCCAGGATGCAGCCACAGCCCCGAGTCTCCCACCTGCCACACGCCCACGATCGCATTGGCCACAAGGATCAGCATGATGACCAGGGGCTCCACGAAGGCTGTCGTGGTCTCCTCGCCCTCCTCAAACCAAGCCAGGACCTGTCGGGGTCAGAGCTGGTGAGTGGCAGCCATGGGCCAGGATCTACCTGCCATTTCCTGTGTACTCTGGGTCCGTCTACTCCCGATTGGGAGGAAGTACCTCTGGGGAGCCCTGGATTTGGAGAGGTCTGTCTCAGAAGGCCTTGGCTTGGTGACTACTCCCTCCAGGTAGTGACTGCCACAGCCCACGTCCCACCCCACCCACTCTCAGGGTCGTGGGGCCACTGGTGGCTTGACTGTGGTTCTCCAAGTGTGGGGCCCAGAACAGCAGCAGCAGCACCTGGGAACCTGTTAGAAATGCAAATTCCTGGGGTCCATCCCAGACCTGCTGAGTCAGAAACTGGGGTGGACCCCAGCAGTCTGTGTTTGAAGCCGCCCAGGTGATCCTGTTACAATCTCAGGTTCATGGCCCTCTGCTCAGAGGACCAGCCAGAGCCCAGGCCTGGAGGCGGGAGACCTGGTTCCAGTCTGCTCCCACCTCCTGGCCCAAGTGGGTACTTGTCATCCTCTCCAGGCCTCTGTGTGTCCATCTGTTCTGAGGAGAGGGTGACAGAACCCTTTTGGCTTGGCTGTATTGGGCACCGGGCTGGATAGACTTTTCCAGGAGTCCTCAATTTGCAAAGGACAGTGAGTGGCCAGGATGGTCAGACTTAGCTGGCTGGGCCCCTGCCGGCTGGAGGGCACGGCTGGGAGCAGGAGTCACAACCACCCTCTGGATTCCATTCCCTGCATGACCCTTGGTCTCTGCTGCTCAGCCCCCAGTGGCCCCCTCCCCACCGCTCCACCCTGGGCCCACGGCCCTGTGGGTCCAGAAGGAGTCTAGGCTGAGGACATGGCGGGCAGCAATGGGGAGCAGCAGCCAGGAGGCAGCTGCGGGAGGCTGAGGTCTGAAGTCTCTCTGAGGAGCCATGGAAGGTACTGCATGCGCTCTCAACCCGGGGATTCGCCCCCCAGGGACATTCAGCAATATCCGTAGACTTGACTGTCACAACCATGGGGTGCTAATGGCATCTGGTGGGCAGAGGCCAGGGATGCTGCTGAACACTCCACAGTACACAGGACGGTCCCTGCCTCAGAGAATCGTCTGGTCCAAGAAGCCAACGGTGCTGATGCTGAGAAACCCTGCACTAAGGCAGGGAGGGGTGGGGTCAGATGTGCTTTTGTAAGCTCACTGAAAATCAGGGTGGAAGAGGGGCTGGAGGGGACAGATGAGAGCCGGGAGTTCACTGTGGGGGCTGCAAGGGTTTGGGCAAGTGCATGGGGTGGGCGAAGAATTGATGCTTTCAAACTGTGGTGCTACAGAAGACTTGAGAGTCCCTTGGACTGCAAGGAGATCAAACCAGTCAATCCTAAAGGGAATCAACCCTGAATATTCACTGGAAGCTGAAGCTGAAGCAGCTTCAGCTACTATTCACAACCTCCAATATTTTGGCCACCTGATGCGAAGAGCCGACTCATTGGAAAAGACTCTGATGCTGGGAAAGATTGAGGGCAGGAGGAGAACGGGGTGACAGAGGATGAGATGGTTGGATGGCGTCACCAACTCAATGGACATGAATTTGAGCAAACTGGGAGATATTATCGAAGGACAGTGAAGCCTGGCATGCTGCAGTTCATCGGGTCTCGAAGAGTCAGACACGACTGAGAGACTGAACAACAAAGGGGGTGGAGAGGGGCCCAGGGATGCCCACAGCTGAGAGGACAGCCCTGTGGCTCAGAGCCTGGGCCCCTGAGCACTGCCTGGACCCGCTCCCCGGCCCAGGCTGCCTGATGCCGTGGGAAAGGGCTACTTACGAAAGAGACCAGGGCGGCCAGCAGCAGGATTCGAACCAGGAGGTCCTCGAACTGTTCCAGCACGAGCTCCCACAGGGACTTCCCTGGGAACGGGAGTGCTGCATGAGGGCTGGGCTCCTGACCGACTGACCGATCGCGTCTATGCGGAGCTGCGGTGGCCCACTCCCTCCCTCCCATTTGAAGGTGAAGAACCCGAGGCCCTGAGAGGCACAGATGGGCAACACTGGAGGCTCAGCCAGGCCCCACCGCCTGGGAGGGGAGGACACCGCCTGACGGTGACTGGCCCAGGGTGTCATCTGGTGCCCTTGCAGGCTGCCCTGGCCCCAGCCTCACCTTCCTCGGTCGGGAGTTCTGCAGGATCCAGGCAGCCACAGGAGCCATGAGGAGACAAGAAATGACTGGGTTACCGAGCAGAGTCTGAGCAGTCCCCTCCCTACGGTGCGCATCAGAACCCCCACGATGGGCAGGACACATTCCCCCCAGGTCTCTGAGGTCACAGAACACGTGGTTTGTGCCCGGATACTTTCACATCCCTCCCCCACCTGACTCTAGTGGAGGATGGCCTGCTGTGACCTGACTCACCCTGGGACAAAAACCAAGCCAGGGCCCTCCAGACCCTCCAGGCCAGTTCCACCTCCGTTGCACAGAGGGGAAACTGAGATCTGGAGGAGATGGAAACCCTGAGGTCACACAGGGAGTCGGTAGTTCTCAGGGCTCCCTGCACTGCCCTTTCTCAGATGCCCACCCGGTCCCATTCAATGTCCCCCTACCCACGGGGTCCCCCTACCCACAATATCTCATTCTAATTGAGATAACTGGCTCAGGCCACCTCTGACACAGGACCTTGGGGACAAGGCCCGAAGCACTGCCCACCCCACCTGGGGCTCCCTGGGCACGACCTCAGCAGGCAGCGCCCCGGGCTTCAGTTCCTGGAGGCTGAATGTCAGCTTGTCCCCTCCCAGGCGCCCCGCTCCAGCAGGCTGAGAGAGGACCCAGCCAGCCTGCCGAGGCCCAGACCCACAGAACATTTTGAAGAACCATGTCTCCAAACACCACAAGGACCTGCTGTGCCTTTACAGCCTCCGCTTTCACCTCCTTCAGGTCCTGAAGCACCCACGTTACAGGTGGACTTGGCTGCCCCAGTAGCTAAGTCTGGGAATCTTCCCAGCAGCCTAAAGGGGAGGTAGGTAGGGATGCCGACCCCGTCTTGCAGGTTCAAGAACTGAGGTCCAAAGTGGATGCGTGGCTTGAACAAGGTCACACAGCAAGCCGGGGTGTTTGTGGGTCTGTGGAAAGGGGCCCTGGAAGGGCTTCTCCCTCCTTCTGCCGATCTCAGGATCTGCCCAGGGCTGTCTGAGGGGACTCTCAGACCGAGCCTAACTGACCCTTGTCTCTTCTCCTGTGCTGTGCCCAGGACAATCCCTGGGCCAGCAACAGCGGGGTCACCCGGGAGCTTGTTAGCAATGCAGAACCCAAGGCCCCACCCCAGGCTGGCTCTTCCTCCCTCCTCCTCGCTGACATGGGTCCTTGCCTCTGCCCACCTGCTTGCAGCTCAAGCACCAGCCAGCATTTTTGCTCACGGGCACCCCTACCCTGACCACCTGTTTGGAAGGTCTGGGGTCTGCACCAGGCAGCTGTACCATGGGGAGTACTGAGCAGCCCACTGGGCTTCAGGAATCCAGGAGGAAAACATATAACCTAAAAATACACTTTCTAGCATTTTTCTCCAAAGTCCTATTTTAGGCAACAGCTGACATTTTCCGTGGAAAATGTAATCTCCAGTGTCCTGCGTTGAGATTAAAATCAAACAGACTTTTTCCTTCTGATCTATTTAGCTAAAGTGAACAGGAAAGGCTGGAGGGAGGGCCAGCCCTGGTTTCTGGGCCAATTCTCCAATGGAGCAGGGTCCTTTAGAGGTCATCTCAGCCATGCCCCAGCCTCAGAGCACACGTCAGCCTGCTTCTGCCATGCTCAACCCAGGAGTTTCTTCAACCCCTCAACCTCTGCAGGTGTCTTCAGGATTCCTGACCTAAGGAAGGGTTTATCTGTAGGTCTCACCCGAATCCCTCCCTCTGTCTACCTAGCCCCTCCCTCTGCTGATGTGTAGCCGCGAGGCCACAATATTCCTCATGGCATTTTTTCTGGATAGGGGCGAGGCCTGGGGTTGGGAAACTTGTTCCAGAACATACCAGCTCTAGTGAGTGAAGTTGCTCAGTCGTGTCCAACTCTTTGTGACTCCATGCACTATAGCCTACCAGGTTCCTCCATCCATGGAATTTTCCAGGCAAGAGTACTGGAGTGGGTTGCCATTTCCTTCTCCAGGTGGATCTTCCCGACCCAGGGATCGAACCTGGGTCTCCCACATTGCAGGTAGATGCTGTACCATCTGAGCCACCTGCGAAGCAACCACCAGCTCCAGTCCCCAGTCCCCATTGCAAACTCCCTCCACATGCTGGTCTCACCGGGTCTCCTCCTTCTCCCCTTCCACCTGACTGTCCCCTTCTGCTGACCCACAGCCCGATCCAAGGTCCACTCTTGGTGGTCGTTATCATGCTATTCCCCCGGGGCTTCTCATTCTCTCCCACTTGTGGACACACAATAGGACTGTACGTCCCATCTTCCTGTGCAAGTTGCAAAAAGAAGGATGTGTGTTAGTTTGGGCTGGAATGTAGAACTGTTGGAGAATGGCACTGTCCAGTGGAACTTCCTGCGGTGATGGAAGAGTCCTATAGCCATGCTGTCTGATACGGTAGCCACCAGCCACATGGAGCTACTGAGCACTGGGAATGTAGCTAGTGTGACTAAGTAGCTACATTTTATTTATTATTATTTTAAAATATTTAATTATTTGGCTGTGCCAGATCTTGGTTGCAGCATGTGGGATCTTCCATCTTCACTGAGGCATGTGGAATCCAGTTCCTTGACGAGGGATCAAACTTGGGCCCCCTGCGTTGGCAGCCAAGTCTTAAGCCACTGGACCGCCAGGAAAGTGCCAGTAGGTATATGTTAAATTGATTTTCATTCATTGAAACTCAAACAGCCACACAAGGTTGGCGGCTGCCCCACTGGACAGCACACTCTGGAGCTCTCTGACCCTCTGCGATAGCAACCAGGACCTGTGTGACGGTATCTGCTTTGTGAACCTGAGTCACAGAGTCAGGAGACACGGAGCTTCATGGAGGTGTGTACGTACAGTGTGAGCAAGAGATGACCTGAATTGTTTCAAGCCACTGAAATCAGGGGGTTGTAATGCAGGATAACCCGGCTGATCTTGACCAATGCCCTCTTCTCGCCAGACCTGGCCTCTACCAGGGTACAGCAAGGCATCCCTTCCACTCCCACCCCTGCTCCTAGGGCAGGCTCAATAAGCCACGAGGTCACTGCAGATGCCCCGCCCATCCATGCAGGAGGGCCCGTCCCTGCTCCTGGAATGCAAGTGCTTCCAGTCCTGCCTGAGCAGCTGGCTCTCTGGGGGGGCCTGGGCCTCATTTGGAAGATGGAGGACAACCCCCACCCTGCAGGGCTGCTGTGTGAATGAGCATTATCATCATTACTGAGTCACAGTTATTAAGCTCCTGTTGCTGCTGCTGCTAAGTCACTTCAGTCATGTCTGACTCTGTGCGACCCCACAGATGGCAGCCCACCAGGCTCCCCAGTCCCTGGGACCCTCCAGGCAAGAACACTGGAATGGGTTGCCATTTCCTTCTCCAACACATGAAAGTGAAAAGTGAAAGTTAAGTCGCTCAGTCGTGTCCGACTCCTAGTGACCCCGTGGACTGCAGCCTACCAGGCTCCCCCGTCCATGGGATTTGCCAGGCAAGAGTACTGGAGTGGGGTTCCAGTGCCTTCTCCATATTAAGCACCTGCTGCTGCTGCTGCTGCTGCTGTCACTTCAGTCGTGTCTGACTCTGTGCGACCCCACAGACGGTAGCCCACCAGGCTCCCCCGTCCCTGGGATTCTCCAGGCAAGAACACTGGAATGGGTTGCCATTTCCTTCTCCAACACATGAAAGTGAAAAATGAAAGTGAAGTCACTCAGTCGTGTCTGACTCCTAGTGACCCCATGGACTGCAGCCTACCAGGCTCCTCCGTCCATGGGATTTGCCAGGCAAGAGTACTGGAGTGAGTTACCATTGCCTTCTCCATATTAAGCACCTACTATATACCAAAGAACTTCCCAGGTGGCGCTAGTGATAAAGAATCCACCTGCTAATGCCCGGGAGGCAACAGCTGTGGGTTCGATCTCTGGGTCGGGAAGATCCCCTAAAGAAGGAAATGGCACCCCACTCCAGTATTCCTGCCTGGGAAATTCCATGGGCAGAGGAGTCTGGTGGGCTACAGTCCATGGGGCCACAAAGAATCGGACACGACTGAACGACTGAACACTCTTATACCAAGCAGCATGCCACATGCCTACTTCATCTCCGGAGATGAACGGTGGCGTGTTGTGCGCCTAACACATGAGGAGGTGCTCCGCAGGCAGGATAATCACCTCCTTGTGTGCACTACTCTCGTGATTCTCAGACAAGCCAGGAAAGAGGATATGATTATTATTCCCATTTTTCAGAGTAGAAGTGCAGAAAGGTTGAGCGCCTACCTAGTTCAAGGTCACACAGCTGGGAAGTGGCAGGGTAAGGTTTTGAGCTCGGGCAGTTTGGCTCTCAAACCGGTGCTCTGGGCCTCTTGCACTCACTCCTAGACTGTCCTGCCTTCCCACCTCAGTGGTCCCTGAGCCTCCCCCAGTCAAGATCACCTGAAGGATCATAATCTCCCATGTCCTGACTGTTGGGCTGGGAGCCATTGTTGGCTGGCCCTTCCAAGAAGAATGCCCCATCTGTTGATGCCATCCACCAAGCTAATGGGCCAAGACAGAAACAAGAGGTGCCGCCCCTCCCAGACCCCCGCTGGGCAAATCTGGGGGCATATGACTCCCTCCAATATTGCCTGAATCGTTCACATGGTGGCCTCTCCTGACCAAACACTGCTCTGGGTAACTGTTGCCAGACTGAATCAGCCCCTGTCCACAGATACCCGATGCAGGGCTGGCCTGTAGGGTCCTGGGATGTGATCAAAGAAACTGCAGCTTAGAGCAGAGAGTCTGGTCCAAGGACTGGAGTTCAAATCCTATTATCTCAGGAGTTTTGTGACCATGGGCAAGTCACTTTAAGGCTGGATGTGCCTCAGTTTCCCCATCTGGAAAATGAGGATAATAACAGCAACCACCTCATGAGGTTGTGTAACGTGCATGAAGCCCAGTGCATGGTGAATGTTCAGTAGACCTTACCCATGACAACAGCGAACAGAAGTTCCCATGTCCCTAGCACCTGGGACAGCACCTGGCACACAGTAGGCACTCAATAAAACAGAATGAATGAATGACCCTACCCTGCTCACCGACCTTCCATGGGCCTACAAGATAAAGACCAACCTTCAAGACCTTCCTGGACTCACCTGTCCAGAATCACTCTCATATCTTAGATGGCCGGCCCTCCCTTCACCCGCCAAGCAAGATGCCTCATGGTTGCCCCTGGTTTTGCCCCACTCCAAGATTTTGCTTTCACAGTCCCTTCTGTGCAGGGTACCTCCCCATCTCATCGGAACTTCCAGGAGGGCTTCCTGGAAGAGTCCTTCTCTCGCTGGTCGTCAGTGTTGCCTCCTGCTCCAGCATCCGTGTACCTCTACGGCGGGCAGGGGCTGAGTCATCCCTAGGTCCACCCAGAGCCTCCAGAATTGTTTATTCACTTGCCCCACGGTTCAGCCCTGGGGCCACAACCCAGAGCCCAGGAGGAGGGAGGTGCAAGGCCAAGACTGCCCCCAGGCTCCACTCACCACCTGCTCCCTTAATTCCCCCCTTGACTCCTTCCTTCATTGGAAACTGGTATTTCGGCTTTTAAATGTTGGTTTCAGCCAGGTTCCAGCCGGGTGAGGCGTGAGGCGAGTGCTCACCAAGGTCTTCCTCAAAGGTAAATTTGCAGAGCAATTAAACTCTCATTTGAAAAGTCAGGGAGAGGCCTTGGCTGGGCAGACCCCGCCCCACGTGCCTGGCCTGTCCCTGGTCTCCAGGCCCCACCTGGAGTGGTCAGTCCTACCTGGCTGACCAGGCCCCAGAGGCGAAGTGTTGGCAAGGCAACTGTGTACATGAGGTGCTGTGGGCAGATCCGGCCATGCCTCAGAGAACTGCTGGTACGCAGGCTTGGGGTTCTACAGGGGCAGGGCTGGTGGAGAGGGGCAGGGGGTGGGGTGCCAAGGCTGCCCAACAAAGGTGTGAGAACTAGGGTGAGCCTGAAGGCTCTTCGCACCTGTGAAGCCCCTACAGGGGATCTCAGAGCTGTGTCTCCGCCCTACAGACAACAACAGGGTCCAGGAAGTGGTTGCCTCAGCTGAGGGCAGGAGATAAGGTCACAGCCAAGTCAGCACCGGCAGGAATCTAAATCAAGACCATCCCTCCCACGTGGCCCTGGAGCTCCAGCACCCACTGCACAGATGGGCAGACTGAGGCCCAGGAAGCCAGGCGCCTGCCCCCGTCACAGCCCCTCTCCCAGGCCCCTTAAACACTGCCCCTTCCCCGCAGAGACCTCCTGGGACCTCGACCCCTACATCCCTGGGCTCTGGGGTAAAGGCACTTTGGGGGGTGATGGCTCAACCCAGTCCTGTCTCCTGCCAAGGCTCATGTCCAGCAGGAGTGACAGGCAGCCCATCCATGGACATAAGGAGAGCCAAGGGCTCCTAAATATATACAATAAAATGCCCAATAGGATTTGCAAACAGAAAAATGGAAAGGAAGACTGTGAGAGGCCACCTTCTATCAGATTGGCATCTGATAAGGTACCGTGTTGGCGAGGTGGTGGGGAAACAGGTAGGCCAACTGGTGCGACTTTTTGAAGAACAGGGTAGCGATAGCTGTCAACACTGAAAATACACACTTCCTTCCACTTCTAGGAATCTGTCCTTTGGTGATTTTCACAGTGTGTGAAATGACATGAGGACAAGGATACACCTTACATGTGTGATAAGAAAGGCTTCGCACAAACCCCAAATCCATGAGAAGCCGGAGGGAAGAAACTCTGGGATGGCCATGTGAAGAAACTCTGCAAAGCCACTAGAAAGCCCAAGATGCTCCACGTGGAGCCATCCACAAGAGTGACTGTCACAAGGAGAGGAGGCGCAAAAGGCCCTCAAAATTCACTCCCTTTCACGTAAAAAAGACCATCGGTCACAAACCCAGAGGTGTGTGCGCACTGGATATCTTGAGAAGGAGACACTAGGGCTGCCGGGAGGCGTCTGTGGGGACAGGGCTGGGGATCATTCACCCTACACCTTAGGGACTTTTTGCATGTGGTGCTGGGTGCCCATTTTTATTCAAAAAGCAAGTTGAGGGAATTCCCTGGCGGTCCAGTGGTTAGAACTCCACACTCTCACTGCCCAGGGCCTGGGTTCAATCCTTGGTCAGGGAATTAAGATGCCACAAGCCATGGTCAAAAACAAACAGAACAAAACAAAATCAGTTGAAAGTCTGTAGAAATCCCCCCCACACACCCCGCCCTGGGCACCTCTGGGACCTGCCGAGAAAGTGCGGGCTCACAAGAGGCCAGGAGCCTCCCACTTACTGCCCTGTTGGGGCCTCAGAGGGCATGGCTACATGCCGGGGTGCAGACAGATGGGGGGACAACTCCAGGCACACTCACTGACTGACGCCCTCCCCCTCTCTGCTCAGAGGGCGGGGAGAAGGACCCCGCCCCCTCCTCTGCAGCAGAACTTGTGAATTTTAGGACTTAAGCAAATGACTTCCTGGTGGTTTCTAGCACTAACGACTTTGCAGGTGCAGAGACTCCTGGGATGGGGGGGACACTAGTCCCTGGGGTGTCCCCCCACCCCTGCCGCCAGCTTCTGGCCCAGAGCCACACCAGGCTCCTCTCCTGCCACAATAAGGGAGGGCTCAGTGTAGGCAAACACAGATAACTTTATGGCACAGGTCCTATCACAACCTCACTGACAATGAGCAAACAGAGGCACAGAGAGGCAACCAGTTGGTCCAGGATTGCACAGCTATGAAGGGGCAGAGCTAGGGCCTGAAAGCCTGACAGCCTCACTCCATAGGCCGTGTGGGGCGCCCAGGCCTCCTCCCCAGGCAGGGGCTGGGCGGGGAGGAGAGCCTGAGGCAGGAAGGGGCAACTGGCTCCCTTCTCCTCACCTCAGGACTTCCAGAGCCCTGGAATGCTTCCTGAGGAAAAAGCCCTCTCGGAGGAGCCAGGGCCGGGGCAGGGAGGGAGGGGGGAGGGGGGGCAGGGGGGGAGAGCTGCGGGGGAGCAGGGAGGCAGGGGGTGGAGGGCAGAAGGTTCCACTAGCTCCTGTTGAGCTGAGCCAGCTCCTAGCACAGGCTCACACTCCAGGGTCCCAGAGTCTGCAGAAACTGTGACCCCCTTGAACAGACAGGAAAAGTGAGACCCAGAGAGGGGCAGGTACCCAGGATTAGCTCCGTTTACTGGGTGACCTTAGGTAAGCTGTCTAACCTCCTGGTGCCTCAGTTACTCCCTCTGTAAAATGGGGATAACAGCAGTTGTTTTTAGGAAGAAAAGAAGACAAGGGGTGAAAAGTGCCAAGACCAGTGCCTGGCACATA
This sequence comes from Capricornis sumatraensis, assembly GCF_032405125.1. Taxonomy (NCBI): domain Eukaryota; kingdom Metazoa; phylum Chordata; class Mammalia; order Artiodactyla; family Bovidae; genus Capricornis; species Capricornis sumatraensis. The sequence continues at coordinate 74,925,229 of NC_091076.1, forward strand.
GTAAATATTCAGTGAACATTAGCTTTTATTTTTACTACCATCAAACCACAGAGGAACCGGAGGAGCCCAAGAATAGCCGCTCCCCAACTTTTCCTACCGCCCTCCCCAAAACTCATATCCACCTCTCTGAACCTACACTCTACACCGATATCCTTATCCATCACCAGCCAGGGCACCCTAAAATCCTCTCACCTAAACCAGACAACATGGGGAAGAACTAAAGGCTCCCTCGTTCTCAGTCAGCTTCCCCCTTCAGGGAGATATGGGGGCCAGAAAGGGCCAGAAAGGAGAGGGCGTTGGCCAGGATGAGGTAGGGCAACCTCTGTATAGTTCTGGAGAAGGGCTGGGCTCCAGCTTCCTTTGCGAATGAGGACTTCCAAGCGGGCCACACAGAGGAGGCGGTGGAACCCCAGCTCTGCTGCCCTGACCCCCACCGCCACCCATGAGCTGGGGGATCGGCCGGGCTTGCCCTGCACTCCTCCGGCAAGGACACCCTGCCTGCCAAGTCACTAATGGGGGATACTAAATAATATTTATCTCCCTAGTTCCTCCCACAGCTCAACTAAATATAGCAGCTAATTTTTTTGAAAAAGGACTTCTGCTCCAGGAAGATAATATTTATATAAGAGGTGGTTGTCATAAACCAATACAAAACCCAAAGCTCCCTTTCTGACAGCTCTTTGCAATTTTCAAGCCAGTCCTGGGCAGTGAGACACACGGGCCAGAGAACCTCCCCTCTGGCTGGCGGGGAGCCCTGCCAGGGTGAGTCCCCAAGATCTGAAAAGACATGGGTCCAGGCTGCACCCTGGGAATGGAGATGACATTTCTCTCCGGAGCCCTAGGGACTCCGAGCCCTAGGGGTGGACGAAGAGGGCAAAATGCTGATTGGAAGTGACCGGGGGTGAGGGGGTAACCTCTGCATCTTCTGCCTTCCCAGGGCCACGTCTGAACAGTACAGGCACTGGCCAGTGCCTCTGGGCCGGGGAAGAATCCCACACGCCACTGAACAGGAGAAAGGATGACACCTTTCCCTCCCAAACAGCAACAGCGCCCAAGGCTGCCTCTGAGACCAGAGATGGGGCAGGCGTGGCTCCAGGTCACCCAGGAAGGAAAGGCCTCCCCAGGCAACTCCCAGTGCGAGGCCTTGAACCTGCCACCCTGCAGGGAGGTGGGTCTCCCGCCTCAGCAGTTCAAAGCCCCCACCATCGACTCCCGCCAGCCACATCCGTCCGGGGTGGCAGAAAGAGGAAGACCTGGGGATGAGGGTGGGGGCACCGAAGCTGCCAGCTGACAAGCTGCACCTTCCGGGCGTTTTATTGAGCCCTCGAGGGAGACCCTCGGGGTGAGTTGGGAGGCGGGACCTCAGGGTCTCCGGCTGGTCCCCCTCCAGCTGACCTCTGTGCGCACCTGCCGGACTCCAGCGGGCTGCAGCGGCGCGGGGACTCAGCGCGGAGCGGCGGTGGGGGTTGGGCGAGGACCTGCGGGAGTGGACCGCGACCGGGATGGGGGTGGGAAGCCCGGAAGGGCCGCACAGGTCCCTGGGCCCGGAGGGAGATCGGGGTGGGGGAGCCAGGCGTCCGGTCTCCGAACCCGGAACCTGCACCTCCTTCCCCGGCGAAGGTGCAGCGCGGCCCCGCCGGGAGCCCCAAAAGCGTCTGCAGAGGTTTCCGGAGCCCTGGCTTCCTGCCCGCCCGCCCGCGGGGGCCGATGGCTGGGAGGGGCGAGGACCGCTCCGCGGCCGCCTTGCCGGGGTGGGCTGTGGGGAGGGCTGAGACCGCGGCGCGCGAGGTCCCCGCTGCCCCCGCCTGGCCCGCGCTCTCACCGTTAGGGCCGTAGCGCTCCCGCGCGCCTGTCACCTGCTCCGCGCTCAGGCCGCGCTCGGCCGTCACCGAGAAGCGGCGCAGCACGTCGGCGGCCGGGAGCAGGTGAGCCTCCTCCATGCCGCCCGCCCGGACGTCTGCGCCGTCGGCACAGTGGGGGCCGCCTCTCCGAGGGGCTACTGCGCAGGGCGCGGGGGACTCGGACCCCGACGGGCGCCGCGCGAGGCCATGACCGCGCTGGGACCTTCCCCGACGGCAGTGGCGGCGGCGACAGGGGCCCCCGCCAGGATGCTGCGCCCCGGGCGCCCTCCCGGGGGCGGGGCGGCGCGGGGCCCGCCCCCGCACTCACACCCCTTCCGGCCGCCCTCGGAGCCCTCCGCCCCGCCCCCGCAGCGCCCCGGGGCGCGGAGGCTGGGCCACCCGCCCATTCTGCAGAAGGGGGAACTGAGGCCGCCCACGCGGAACGCTCAGAGCTTGGGGGAGCCGAGGGCTCGAGGTCCGGAAGGGCCTCGGCCGCTGGCCACAGAACTCCACGGGGTGGGGGTGGGGGTGGGGGTGGGGGTGGGGCACAGGGCAGCGAACTGGGGAGGGCTGCTGAGCTGAGCGGTCTCTGAGCTGCCTTCTCTTGAGCCCTCTTAGATCCTGGGGGGTTGCAACATGGGAGACGTCCATAGAGGAGTTTCCTACTCCCTTGCTCGAACTCTGCCAAGTGTGACCGTGGGTCCAGAGGAAACCTGAAAGCCTATGAATAAGCAAGTCTCCTCCGGAGCTGACAAATGTTTTCTTCTTTTGATGTTGCAGTTCAGTTCAGTTCAGTCGCTCAGTCGTGCCCGACTCTGCGACCCCATGGACTGCAGCACGCCCGGCTTCCCTGCCCGGCTTCACCAACTCCCAGAGCTTACTCAGACTTCTGATGCTCATGCTTGTTTTATTGTTGTTCTAAAGTCCAGCGATGAGCTTATTTCTCAGACAACCTGAACCTCTAACAATGACCCAGGATAAAGTAAACCAGTCTTGTTTCCTTTGACTCACACTCTCACCCCAGTAGGAAATGTAACTGCCGGAGGCCTCCCTCCAGAAGTCTGACGGTGTGGGGGGTGCAGGCCTCTGACCAAGACCCCTAGGGAGAGTGACTCTGGCCCAGGGCAGGGGAGGGTCTGGGGAACCCCCATTCCAGTGCTCCCTGAGCTCCAGTCTGTCCAGGGGTACCAGGAGGAGGGGCTGTAGGTCAGGAAAGGAAACGGGGTGGGGGTGGGGTGGGGTAGGAAGGCAGAAATCCCCTCACAGCGCCAAAAGGAGGAGCAGAAGAGAGCAATCTGCTCCCACCCGTCCAGCTTGAGAGACCCAGCTCCCACCACCACCACAGCCCCCCATCATCACCACCACATACCCCCACCATGCTGGCCTGTGCTGCCCAGATCTCTGGGATCCACCTTGGCCGTGCAAGGTCAGAGATTTCAGGACTGAGCCCACTTGGTCGGTTGTTCAGACTCCAGACCCTACCTGTCTCTGCAGCCGGAAACCCTTCCGGGCTGCTCCAGCTGTCCACGCTTTCCCGAACACACAATCCCCAGCTTCCAGCCCGCCCAACCCCCCTGTTGCTGCCACCTACTCAGTGTCCCCCCTGTTCCTGATCTCTTTTTCCCAGAAAGGGGCCACGGTCTTCCTCCTCTCTCTCCCCTTTGCTCCCTCTCTCTCCCCTTTGCCTCGCCTCCTCGAATATAGAGACAATCAGTGAGGACTAGCTGGCAGCAAGGTCCAGCCCTTGGCTGCTTTTGACAGGTCACCCAGACTGTCTCCAGGGGCATCCACTGGGGCTCAGCCTGCTGCCATTAAGGTACGGCGATGCTGGTTTTCTGGCTGTGGCTCCTTGCAGCCTGACATTTTATTTATTTATTTGTAATATTTTAATTTACTTTTTTGGCTGCGCTGCGTCTTAGTTGTGGCTCATGGGATCTTTAGTTGCAACATTTGAATTCTTTGTTTCAGCCTATGGGATCTAGTTCCTCAACCAGTGATGGAACTCCTCTACGTTGGGAGCATAGAATCTTAGCCCCTGGACTGCCAGGAAAGTCCCACAGCTTGACATTTTACATCCCAAGTCTGATATTCCCTGTGTTTCTCCCTTTCTTCCTCCACCTCTGTGGTCCACAGAGACAGCCCTACCTGTATCTCTGAGTTGTCGGGGAAAATGTTAGCCAGGGCTCCGTGGGGACAGAGAGCCCTTCACTAGAGACCTCTCTCCCAGGGACATGAAGCCCTGGTCACAAAAGCAGCTGGAAATCCCTCCCTTCCCCCACTTACACATCCTAGGGTCTGACTCCCCTTTGTCAACTCCAGGGACCTTAACACGAAGCCTCTCCCACTCCACCCCGCCCTCAGCTGTCAGTTGGTGTTTGCTGGAAGGAAGCGCCAGAAGGCTTGTCTGTTTGCTCTGGCAGCCTGGCCCATGTTCCCTTTCTCCAGCCCACCCCACCCAACCCTGCCTCTGAATCCACCCCAGGCGAGGCCAGCAGCTGGCAGGTTCACACACCTGTCAGCATGCCCACCCACTCCGCTGCCCCCATGACAACTTCTGGGTACCCCTCCACAGAATCTGCCACAGACTCACACACAGTCATCTCACACCTCAGCTTCTTGCCCAGTTGCTGTGTGCCCCATTATACCCTCTGTTTTCACCTAGACAACCAGCTGGTGGCCAGGGGGACATGGGCACAGGTACACTGTCCAAAGGGCTGGTCTGTCCTCCCCACCTCCCAGCTGCCAGGTGCTGAGAGCTCCAAGCCTGGCACGCAGTCCGAGTGCTGTCTGAATCCCCCGCAGGACAGAAGAGGGCAGAGCTTACCAGCTCTGTGGCAGGAGGCATGCCTGCCAAGCTCATCTGAAGCAGGGGAGGGCGGAGCGTGGGGGAAAGGTAAGCCTTTGCCGCTGGGTCTGGCCACAGGAAGAGGCTGTTGCAGACAGAAAAAAACACCCTACGTAGAAGGTGGGAAACCTCAGTCTTATGCTAGAGACTGGCTCAGTCCCTCTGCCTGGAGGGATCATAAGGAGCGCAGGAGGAGGATCAGGAGAGTAGATCAGAGAGGCAGGGCTAGGATGCTGAGAACCTTGATGGATCATTTAATGGCCTGACTTTTTAAGCAGTGGGGGGTTCCAGGTCACATTTGCCTTTAAGAATAGTGTCCCTCCCAGAAGCTGTTAAGACGGCAGGACTAAAGGGGAGAACACAGGCTGAAAGGACCCCCCATATGTTCCGAAGAAAAAGGAGGAGGTATGGGCTTCCCAGGTGGCTCAGCGGTAGCAAATCTGCCTGCCATGCTGGAGACATGGGTTCGATCCCTGGGTTGGGAAGATCTCCTGGAGAAGAGAATGGCAACTCACTTCAGGATTCTTGCCCGGACAGAGGAGCCTGGCGGGCTACAGTCCATGGGGTCGAAAAGAGTCAGACACGACTGAGCGACTGACACTTCCACCTCCAAAAGTCAAAAGTCAGACCGAAAGTCAGAGTGGGCTGCGATGGAAGGGACCTGGTTGTGGATTAGATTCTGGGATGAGAGAAAGTAAGGAATGACAGCCAGCTCCTGGTGGGGGAGAGGTTTAGCCCTGAGGTCGGGGAGGAGCGGCTGCGGGGAGGAGGCTAGGAGTGCATCTGGGGCTGCAGGAGTGTGAGGGTCCTGCGGGCCTGCAGGTGAAACGGAGTGGGCTTTCTCCGGCAGCTTCCCTCTCCCTGCCACGCTTCATCTGTCTCTGCCCCTGCTCAGAGAAGGCCCCACTTTCTCTCTCAAGCCTTGCAACAGCCTCCTCCCCGGCCTCCCTACCTCCACACTTCTGTTTATCAGGATTACCTGCCTGAGCTGGTGATTTCTTGACTTCATCCCTCTGCTCAAGAACCTTCCTTTGCTTCCCATGACCCATGACTAGCAGGATAAAACCCAGACCCTTCAACTCAGAAGCCACAGCCTTTTCTTTCCCATCTGGCTCCCACACATATCCCATCAGACCGGTCTCCCCACAACTCTGCAAACCGGTCTTTCACATTCTAGCTTTAGCCCTTTGTGCAGGCTGTTCTCTGGCCTCGCGTGCTCTCCAGCTCCATTCCCTAAAGTGTTTCCCCGCTTTGGAAACTCAGTTCCTTGGCTGCACCACCCTTGGGTATTCCTGCTCTTCCCTGCATGCTTCTGGCTCTGAAGGAGGCTCTGAAGGCTTATCTCACCATTGTGTACAAGGGGAAACAGGCCCAGGCAGAGGATGGGACTCAAGCAGGCACGTGAGCCATGGAATTGGAGCTTTGGCTGAAACTCCCAGGCTGTGAGTCTTGTTCCTCCTGTGCGGATGGCTTTCCTTAGCTGCGTTCAGCTGCTGAGCTGGGAAGAGCTCCTCAGAGGCCTAGGAGTGAGCATGGGACAGCCTGGTCAATGGGGGCTCCACTTCGAAGCTGGGAGGGTCTCGAGCTCTAGTTCAGGGGACAGGTGCCAGGCCAGAGCTTGGGAGGGTTGGAGACAGGAGGACTGGATTCCCATCCTGTCGTTGTCCCAGCTTCTCCTCCTCACTCTCATTCTCTCCCTCCCTCCCTTCTTTTTTTTTTTCTTCTTCCCTTCCGTCCTTCCCAAATATTTATCAAGGATCCAGCATGCACCAGGAATGGTGCCAGACCCTGGGGAGAGGGTCCCTGTTCCCCTGAGTTCACCTGGAGAAGGGAGCAAGTCATTCATCCCAAATAACCACACACAGACATGCGGTGGGTTCCAGGGATGCCTTGAAGATATGGTGGGGAGGACAGGGAGATCAGAGGAGGTCTCCCGGGGGAAGGCACGCTTCTGCTGAAATCTGAAGGAACAGGGGAGGGAAAGGTGTTTCAGGCCAAGGGAAAAAGTGAAAGCGTCTGACTCTGGGACTGTAGCCCTCCAGGCTCCTCTGTCCATGGAATTCTCCAGGCAAGAATAGTGGAATGGGCTGCCATTTCCTCCTGCAGGGGATCTTCCTGATCAGGGATCACACTCAGGTCTCCTGCATTGCAGGCAGGTTCTTTACCATCTGAGCCACCAGAGAAGCCCAAGGAAATGCCATGCAAAGCTGACTTGGCCACAAGGCCTTGGAGGTGCGTGCCCATCTCGGGGCCTGAGTCCTCCTGTCTGGCACATTAGTGCCAGCAGTGGAGCGGCTAGGGCAGGGGCAGTGGTCTTTAGAGAAGACAGAGGGGCTGAGGTTGCCCTGTAGCTGCCCCACTTTGGTTTGTAAATGGGTTTGACTTGAATGCAAACAGCCCTAAAGACCTGGGAACCTCACTTCCTCTTCCGGGGTTACCAGGGTCCAGTGGGCAGGTGTCCCAGGCTCCCTAAGATGCTGCTGCTGAGCATGGATTTCAGGTCCACTGTCTCAGCCCCATTCCGCCCACTTGGACAGACCCCTTGCAGGTGGGCCAGGAAGACTGACCCCCAGCTGTACAGAGTGGGAGACCCTCTTGTCGGCTCCCTTCCCTAACCCCAAGTTCTGTTATTTTGGTCTTTGGGGCTTGGGGACCCCTGTGCAACTTCCGGATCCCCTCCCCCTCCACACCCTTAGTCCTCCTGGGCCCAGGGCCCCACCTGACCTGGAACCACCCTTCCACCCTGCACCTCCAGCCCCTCCTGTGCCCTGGGACAGGCACCCCACCCTGTCCCCTCCCCTCGGCCCTGCCCCTCAGGGGTGTCCAGCTTCCTCAGCCCCAACTCACCATCACTTCTAGCCGCGCATGTTGTCCCCCTGGGGCCACAGCTAGTTCCCTGTACCCAGTAAGAAGTGTCTTGTCTCTGGATCTTTTGCTCACTCTGTCCCTCTGCTGGGAACAGCCTGCAGTCCTCTGGGGCTCATTCCTATTAGACCTTAAGGCCAGGAAGCCACGGGGCATCCCTGAGGTCAATAAGACTCTCAGCCCTGCATGATCCCATCAGGCTCCCAGCACCTGGGCGTTCGCTGTCCACCCTGTGCCCCCGTGAGCCCAGACTCACCTCAGTTCCCACAGGTGTCAGAGAGGGTGTTTGAATGACCAAGTTAAGGCAGGAAAAGTCTGAAGCCTCTTCCTGGGAAGGGGCCACACCTGGCCTTCAGGGACCTGGGGTGGGGGGCTTTGTCAACAGTGGGACAGAACGGGCACCCAGGGGTCTGCCACGCTGGACACCTAGGCCGTTGTATTTTGGCCTGAGGAGCCTGGCCTCCTTTTCCTGCATCTACCTCTCTGGGACCGCCCTGCACAGCGTAGGGGCTGGGGCCTTGGGTTGGGCTGCTCACGACTCAGCTTCTTGAGGCAACTTCCTGTCTTTGCCCCCTTATCTCCCCAGCCAGGCTGAGGAGAGGAAGTTGTCATCTCCCTCCCGATGGTGGACAGAGACACCCTCTGGACCTCAGGAGGGGGAGGGGACCATAGCACGTGAGGGTGCGCCTGCTTCTTCCCAGCCTGCCTCCTCTTGCTGCTGCTACTAGATTCCTCTTCCTGCACAGCCATGCAGCTGCGCTCCTGCTCAAGTACCTTGCATGGCTCCCCATGGTCTCCCCACTTAACATCAACTCCTCAGCACCTTAGACTTCCGTCACCTTGACCTGTCTTCTCCCTGCCTGCCTCTGCTCGTGCTGCTACCTATAGTAGGAAACTAGTTCTTCTTATCTTTACCTGTCTAAATCCTCCTCACTCTTTAAAGCCAGGCTCAAACGCTGCCTTCTCCAAGAAGTCCTCCTTGACCCCCCCCCAGGAGCTAGTGACTTGTGCTTCCTGGGTGGTCCAGTATCTGTGTGCTCCTCCCTGTTTGCCTGTATTTTCGTCTGCAGCATCCAGGTGGGGCATCCCTCCAGAACAGGAAGGAGCTGCATCCGAATCATTACAAGGTCCTTGCAGGGAGGTACAGTGCTTGAAGGTCATTATAAAGACCTCCAGGCTGGGAATCTCCCGAGGCTGAAACTGTGTTTATACTCTTCATTGTATACTCATCATTGAGATAATCTCAGTGCCTGGCACCTGGTCTGGCACTTACTAGACTCTTGAAGACACTGGTTGAGTGAACAAGTTTTTAGCCAGTGGTGTAAGAGAAGAAAAGGAAATGGGGCACAAATACTGGAAAGTGAAAGACTGAGTGAGTATAATCACATCCAGGAGCTGTGACATTCTCACTATGGATACATGAGAGTCAGCACTCCCATTATATGGAAGGGGATTTAAGGCCCAGAGAGAGGCTGAAATTTGCTAGCGGTTACACAGCAGGTTGGGTTCCCTCCTAGCTCTGTGTTACTTTTGCTGCTACAATGTCTGGAACAAGCACATATTGACTCAACTAGTCTTGGGCTATGCCTAACAGCATCTTAACCTGTGAGGTAAGAAGTCCTGCATGGCAGGCCGGAGGCTTCATTCCAGTTTCCAGGCCATGCCTGACCAGTCTGCCTATGGAGCATCAGCTGGTAGTGGGTTGTAAGATGATAAAACACAAAACTCGTATTTGCCTTGTAAATAGTTACACCTGACTAGGCTTCTAAGACGGAGGCACAGCTTGGAAAGGAATTTGAGACCTGGGACTCGCTCCCTGGTATGAAGAAGGGCCTTTGGCCTGGGGGTGCCTGAGGGCAAGGCTTGTCTTGGTCAGCCGCTCAACCTGGAGAACCACCCTCCCTGCCTCTTGTGTGCTGAGAGCAGGGGCTACTGATTCAGCCTTGCCCAGAGGCTACCCACAGGCCTGAGGCTGGACTAGTGGGGCTGGTCAAGTCCTCAAGAAAGGCTGGGTCCTTCCAGGCTCAACCCAGGCCATGGTGGTCTGAAAAAGCACCCTCCCCTCTGGACCCAGGGTTTCTGTGCAATGCGGGTAGAACAGAACAGTGTCTGGAGTTCACAGGCTCTGTGATCAGAACTTGTTCATGTGGCCCAGCCAGGAGCGAAATCAGGACAGAGTGGCAGGAGCCCCAGGTCTGCCCTTGGCTCCCAGGCTGCAGGCAGAGGAAAAGCTCAAGTCTCAGTTTGTGGGCCCCTCACCCTACAGTCGGTCACCCCGGGCTGCTCTCTGCCCCCTCGGGGCCCAGCTGTCCTGACTTGCCCTCCTCGGTGCTCTCTTGGGCCTCTCTTTGGCGGTGCCAGGTCTCCACCCCGGTGTTCCCTGCGTGGCGGCCAGCCCAGCTCCCTGGGGATATCCTGTCACCATGGCCCAGAGCCCAAGCACTGCCTCTTGCCAGGTCAGCCCCCGCAGTCTGGGTCCCTTCCAGGTCCCCAGGTGGGGCCCAGGAGCCCAGAGAGTTCAGGGAAGTTGGCAAAGACACCCAGATCCTCAGTGCGGCCGACCGGGAATGCTGCCCAAGACACCTGACGCCTGGGCCGTGGCCAGCCTCCGGACAGACGCACAGGCGCGGCTCCCTGCCCCACCGCTGGCCCTGTGGGTGACCTTGGCACGTCCTCTACTTCTCCGGACTCCCTCCCTGAGGCCATGACTTACAGAAGGCCATGACTTACAGAAGAGCCAGCCCAGGCCCCCACAACCGCACTCCATGGAAAATGCCCAATTTGCAAGTTGGGTTCCATTTGCCTTTAATTCCCTGGAGTCACACCCACCTTTTTTGCATACTCAAATAAGCCCTGGCCCTCCTGGGTGGGTCATTCACAACCAGCTGCTGGGGTGGAGGGAAGGATGGGACCCGGGTGTGGGATCTGCCTTGGGCACCTCACAGCACCATCTGCTCTGAGGGTATGAAGTAAAGCCAGCCACAGGGCTGAGTGGATTATTTAATCTTTAGCATCAGCTTCTTCTACCCCTTCCTTACACTTTAGAGCAGGTTCTTACCTCCTAGTGTCACAGAGCTGCACAGTGAGGTAAGGGCCACATACTCGGTACCTAGGAGAGCAGAGCTTTGAACCCAGGCCGTCTGGTCTCAGAGCCCAGGCTTCTAACCACTGTGCTATTCTGCTTGTGCTGGGTTCCTAGGCAGTGCAGGGCTAGTTTCCTAACCTGGTTCTGACTCAAAGCCCCTGCTCATGACCGCTGAGTTATACAGCCTGGTGATAGCTCTGGGAAGGGGCCAACATGCTGTCAGCATCCTCTTCAAGGTCCCTGCAATAGCAGTCACTCTTGACTGGGGAAAGAACCCCACCCGAGAAGCCCACAGGTTTTAGTTTTTAATCTTAGCTCTGCTGTGTTACCTAGGACAAGTGACTTCACCTCTGTGAGCCCCAGTTTTCTCAGCTGTTGAATGGGTAACATTGCAGTTCTCATCCCACAGGCTTTCTGAGTGCGGCACGAGCTGGTGTATGTACAGTGGCCAGCAGGGGTCTACCGGGCTGTAGATGCTCAGGGCCCATCTTTTTCTCGTGTCCACTTCCAAGGACCCAGCCTGGTTCTACCCTCTGTTCCCCAGGACAGTCCCCCAGTTTTGATCAAACTGTCTGTGACCTGACCAGGAAGCTGGCCAAGGGCAATACCCACCCAGATCCTGGAGGCAAGACGCCAACAGGCGGGAACAAAGAATTTTCCATGGCTCCGCAGTTAATGAGGAACTGACACTCTTCGGGGCCTCAGTTAGTCTTTCATCCTCCTCTCCTTCCCTCCGATTTCCATCACTGGTGATATTTACATTGGAATGCCTCCCAGGACTTCAGGAACCCAGCATAGGCAAGCGGAAAACAATAAAAAAAAAAAAAAGAGAGAGAGGTGTTTTTTTTTTAAATGTAGTGTTGGCAAGTTTGCACTCTTGGTTATAAAACGTATTACAAAGCAGCAAGTATCAAAACCAAATGATTTTGTGTTTAAATCAATTCAATTGGGTTTCTGTCAATTTTCAGACACTGCTAAAATACAAAGATGGGAAAGATGTGATCCCTTCCTTTAGGAGGGTCACTGCCTGGCTGGTACATTCTTAAGTAGCAGGTACTGAAGCATATGTGGTAGTTAAGAGTACTCTCGCAGGAGATGGACCTGGGATGAAACTGCTACTAATTACCAGTCAAGTTACTAAATGAGTCTCAATTTCATCATTTGTAAAATGTGAATAACAAGACCCACTTCAGTGGGCTGTTGTGAGTTTAACTGATAAAATATATGGCATTATTAGCTAACCCAACAAAGGTGCTTTCTTTTTGCAAACAGAGCCCTGGATAATTTCACTCCTGGTAGCACAGATTTTGCTCCAACCTGGTGCATGAATCATGAGTGATTTAAGCCAATTGCAAGCTTAAATCCTCTTTGCCAGGTAATGGCTTTCTCAGTTCCCTGACTGCTGAGGGCAGCCATATGACCCACTTAAGGCCAGAGAAGTCTAAGCAGACACCTGCAGAGGGCTTCCTGGATAGAATGCAGATGATGAAACCATTGCTTTCCCTGCTTCCTCCCTATGAAGAGTTTGGATGCCTGGAGCTGCAGCAGCTATTTTGTGGCCGTGAGGCATCCCAGTTAAGGATGAGAAACCCACTTTGAGCGTGGCCATGTGGAAGGAGTTTGAGGTTGAGAGGCATTGCTGAGCTGCACAACAGCCTGAGTTGCCCACACCCAGATTTATTGTTCTGAGAGGTGATTTTAAAGCCCTTTATTCAGAGCAAGTGGGAGATGAGTTATGTAAATGGTAAATGGTGTAGGTCACCCCACTTGCTTTTCCACTCAGTAGGTCAGTGGGAGAGATCTGTGAATCTTCTCAGCCAAGCATCTCTCAAGACCTCAGGGTGCAGATAGCTTTGCGTTTGGGCTTCACCGGAAAAACCAAGACTGCCCCATGCCTGGCAGGAAAGCCAGCTGGCTGAAACCACTGACAAGCACCGGGATCTGGCTCCCCACCCCTTCCTGGAGGGTTTCAAGGGTAATTTCACTCAGCCTCAGGTTTGGCCTTATGCACGTGAGCCGTCTGTGCATCTGAATCAGAACTGCTGCAGGAGCCTAGTACCCACCTGGATGGAACAGCTGAGGTGAAGCCAGCAAACGAGGGGCTGCTAGAGGTTTCCCAGGGAGAACAAAGGGAGCGAAAGGGAGAAACACAGTTCATTTAGAACCTAAGGGGTTAAGTACAGTCTGAATTAATGAACCAAGGCTGTTCCTTACCACAGTCTGCCTGTGACCTCACGCAGGTCCTAGTCTGGACTTAGGTCAGGCTCTGGGGTGAACAGCTTGACATCTCAAAAGCTGACCCCATTTTACATTGTGTCAGTGAAGACAGTGAGGGTCATGAGCTTGTGACTACAAGGGGCGCCCAGCCAAGGTGAATCCCATGTCTCAGTCACCAAGGCTTTCAAGCGTTTAGCTACCTGGATTGTAAATATTCTGAATTGGGTTTTGGGGGCTGCATTTTTTTTTTTAAAAAAAGGAAGCAGTGTGGTGCAGAGGTTAAAAGCGCAGACCTGCTCTCTGTGTCACTGTCTGAGAAGTGGGAATAATGCTAGAACCCACCTCATGGGGAGGCGGCAGCACTGAGCGTGGGACCTGCCCTGAAGCACTGTCTTTGCATTGCAGCTCCACCAGCAGGCAGAGGAAGGTGTTTGGAGCATAGACTAAGAAGGGGTTAATGGACACAGTGCTCAGCCTTGGGGAGTCGTGGGCAAGGAGGCTGTGGCTCCGTCCCTCACCCTGAAAATGACAAAATAGTAGAACCTGGGACATCTGACTTGGAAAGACCTCTGAGTCCTCTTCTCACATCTTCTCTTCTCGTACAGGTGAGAGTTGCAGTCCAGAGAGGCCAGGGAGTGTCCCAAGGAGAAACAGCAAGGCCACATAGAGGGAAAAGGGGTCAGAGTCCTGAAGAAACAGGGCCTGCTGTCCGCAAGAAGATTCATGGGGGCTGATGAGAACGATACACGTTTGTGTGAGGACATTTGCTATCATAAATGTCAAGAGAACAGCCACAGAATGGGAACCACGGCAGAGCCACAGAACAGGAACCCTGCGGGATGGCGATGCTGGTGGCAGTGACCTCACATTCTTACTCATGTATGGCAATGCTGGGAGCTGGCACCAGCTGGACCTGTGCCCACAGTGGAGGGAAAACCCGTCCCCCCAGGTGCACCCACGGCAGGCTGTGTCTGGGGAGGGCATAGACTCTCCCTTCTAGTGAAAGAACTGTAAATTATGCAGCCCGAGGTAACTCATATGCCTACTAGACTAACATAAATTAGATGGAAGACTAAAGCCCAGTCCTGTCAGGGGCCAGAGAAAACACAGGCTCTGGCAGGCTCTAGGATGTGCTCATTAAAACAGGGTCTTGGACTTCCCAGGTGGTCAAGTGGTTAAGAATCCACCTGCCAATGCAGGGGACACGGGTTCCATCCCTGGTCCGGGAAGATTCCACGTGCTGCCTGGCGACTAAGCCTGAACACCACAGCTACTGAAGCCTGGGCACCCTAGAACCCATGCTCCGTAAGAGAAGCCACTGCAATGAGAAGCCCACGCATCGCAACAGAGAGTAGCCCCTGCTCGCCGCAGCTAGAGAAAACGCACATGCAGCAATGAAGACCCAGTGCTGCTGAAAGTAACATTAATAAATTAACTAGAAACAACAACATGATCTTCTCTTTCTGGGAAGCAAGCTAGCCCCATGCAGCCTGGACTGTACCCTTTGATCTGGTCTTTCTAACCTGAGAATGTAAGCTCTCCCTGCCTCCCCTCTCCGCCCACCACTCCCCTGTCCGCTGCCCAGGACGATGTTGAAACCGTTTCACAGCCCCAGTGCCAGGTTGTGTGTGTGTGTGTGGGTGTATGCACACGTAAGCGTGCATCATGCTCCCTCCTTTGTCTTCCTGAGCTGAGTCGGCTCTGGATCTTTCCCTCTGACCCAGGGCTCAGCCCAGATCTCAGGAGATTCTCATTGTGATGCCCTGATGGCAGCCCCAGGGTTGACCAGTAAGATGCCGACCCGACACCATGGGCCCAGCCTGAGGAACCACATATCCAGTCATCCCCCAACCAGCCTGGACACAGGGTCCCTGGGGATGGGGGGCACTCCAGGTGCCTGGAACACCACCAGGTGCTTCAGCTGCCTCTTTGGTGAACTAGATCATCACAGAGCATCCCTGCCTGGGAACTTGCACTGCCCACCCCTCCTGGGAGAGAAGGGCGCCCCCTGCAGGCTGCAGGGCAGGTATGTGGCTTCTCCAGAATTCAGCAGGGCTTGGACCAGCAGGTAAGTGGTTGCAGAAGCTTCTCCCAGCTGCTGGAGAAGACACCTGGCCTTCTCAGGAGCAAATTCTACTATGGTTCTGAACAGGGACAGCAGTGACCTTGCCCCAAGCTGAAAGTATGCAGCCTGCCAGTGACCGTGAATCAACCTCCGGGGCTTCCTCTATAAGAGTGCACCCCATGGGAGGAGAGGTTAAACAAGGTCCCTCCCGCCCCCATCAGAGATCAGATGAGAGGAGATGTGGGGGAAGGAGGAGGGTGGAAGGGGAAGCGGAAGCTGGGTCTCCCTGAACACAGCTGCAGGCCATCAGGCTCAAGTCTCAGCCAGCTTCCCATTTGTTGGGGGACCTTTGGCAAATCTTGCCTGTCTTCAGCCTTCCGGACTGTTTTGAGGCCTTCCCTTCTCCAAGGGAACTAGGGGCACTGGGCATGTTCACACCTCCACCCGGCCCCAGGGACAGAAATGCAGACAGGTGATCCAGCAGCTCCCTGGCCTGCCCTCAGGCCCCTCCTCTTCACTTCCCCCGTTGCCTGCTCCCTCCTGAGACTTAGAGAGTGAATATGCCTGGATGCACCTGGCCTGGATGCATCTGGCCTGGGAGCTGGGAGATCCTCATTCCACTCCGCACCTGCCATGCAAATTCTGGCAGATCCCAGCCCCTCTCTGGACCCAGTTCCCCCCTTGCACAGTGGCTGGGGTTGGGGATGTATAGGAGGGATCGGGTGTCTCTAAGGCTCTCCCCCTTCAGTTCCGGGCTGTGATGTTTCACACTGTCTGGGGGCAGACACGTGTACTCAAAGGAAACCTTGCACAGAGAATCGGTAGGAGGAAAAGGGGTGGGGGCGGAGATGGGGCCGGGTGCCCGTGGAGCCTCAGTTGCCCTGCTACGGTCCCGGAGTGGACAGAGCCCTGCCCAGAGACTGGGTCCTGGGCAGTCCCTGCCCCTGTAGCTGCAGTCACCTTGCTGGCCTGGACACAATGGGGTCTGGACAGGATGGATTCCCCAGTCTTTTGTTTTTTTCTAATTTTTAAAAAATTTGTGGTTATTTATTCATTTATTTTTGGCGGTGCCATGTGGCATATGGAATCTTCATTTTCTGACCAGAGATCAAACCAGCATTGGAAGGTGGATTCTTAACGACTGGATCTCCAGGGAAGCCCCTCACCAGCCCTTTGAATCTCACTTACTTCATGGCCTGGAGAAGCCTCTCCAGCTGCACCTTGGACCTACTCATGCCTTGGGACCAGGCACCTGCCCTGCCCTGGCCCCCCGACACCTGCACCAGCTATCGCCCAGCAGGGTCTCTCCTGGTTCGCCTCTTACCCCTCTAGCCCGGCCTTCTGGATCGCCTCAGCCCTCTTAGTCTGAGTGAAGAGTGAGTGATGTAGGCCACCAGGAAGCCAGTCACATGCCTAGGATCTTCCAGAGGAAAGGAAGGGGCATCGGGAGGCTCCCAAGTCCAGCAGTCTGCACTGGACGTGGTGGACAAGTCCTGTCCCTTTCAATTTCAAGGGACACCAGCCTGATTTAAATGGGCCAAAGCACAAGTGGGAAATTTATTGGCTCATTTCTCTGAATAGCTTAGGGGATGAGATGGCTTCAGAAATGGCTGCATTGAGGGTTCTCAAATTATGAATCACAGAATTTGTCTCTCTCTTCCTCTGGGTTTTCTCTGTGGTGGCTCCATTTTCAAGGGGGGGTGTTCTCTCCTCTTGGTGGTAAAATGGCTGCCAGGAGCTCTACACAACATCTCACTTGTGTGGCCACCCCAGAGGAAGGAGATTCTCTCTGCCAACAGTTTCACCAAAAGCCCTGATTTGAGTCTCATATCCTGTGCTCCCATGGGACAGGGGTCCTGTGTCCATTCCTGAACCAATGCTTGTCATGCTCCAGTTGGCTATGCGGAGTCATATGCTCTGAATCAGGGAGATGGGGGAGTGGGAAGGGTGGCAAGGTCCACCCAAGGGCTGAAGGGGGATCCCTAAAGGACAGTCGAGATACTGAGGCTGGAGGAAGAGATGCTGAGCAGGCAGGAACATGAAAGGCCACCATGGCTGTGGGAGAATGCCAGGTCAGGGACCTCCGCCATGGACACCAGAGGGGCCGGCTCTGCGTGAGCCACTGTGATGGTCCCAGAGAGAAGAGGAGGGGGCTCCTGGCCGGCCCCAGGCTCTGCAGAGCCTCAGCAGCGGCACATTCCTTGGAGAGGAAGCATAAGGACACAGAGTGAGTGCTGAGCGCAGAGCAGCCCAGAGACGAAGCCTCGTGGGTGACAGAGGGCCGAGCAGGGCTGGTGGCCTCGGCGGACAAGTCTCTCTCCTGCGAGACTCTTGAGGGACATGCTGTTTGATCCTTATTTTTTGAAACAGGAGGTGATAGCTTCCTAGGAGCAAACCAACCTTATCCCGAGGTCCCAAGATGGCTCAGGGGTCCAGCCACTTCCAAAGGCATGTGTTACAAGTCACACGAGGAAGCCTGATTAACAGAGCTGCTCCTAGCCTCCAGCTGATTCATCATCCACTTAAGTGAAGGGACCCCTGATCAGGCCCTGAGTAACGGAGCACAGGTGGTGTGTCATGAGTTTGACCCATCCCACCGAATCCTTCTGTTTCTAATACCGTCCGAGTGGGACTGTCTCCCAAGTGCTAATACCGCCATGTGCTAATGCCTCCACGTGCTAATTATCTCTCATGGGCTCACACATTCTGTGTGCCAATGTCTTCCAGGTAGTAGCATCTTTCTGGGGGTTGCGAAGGGCTTTATTTATTTATTTTTTCTATTGATTTTTTAAATTTAAATTTTATTTTTTTACTTTACAGTACTGTATTGGTTTTGCCATACATTGACATGAATCCACCACAGGTGTACATGAGTTCCCAGCCCTGAACCCCCCTCCCACCACCCTCCCCATATCATCTCTCTGGGTCATCCCAGTGTACCAGCCCCAAGCATCCTGTATCCTGTATCGAACTGCGAAGGGCTTTAATGAAAGTATAGAAAGCAGTACTTGGAACTACACTCAGTGTCACCTGGGTATTGACGACTCCTTGCTCTGAGCAGCCGTCAAGGTCAAGGTCTAGAAGACCAAGGATGAGGGCTGTCCCCGGAGTGTCCTCAACATGATGGCTCAGGAAGAAATTCCTGCTGTCCCTCTGCCAGCCTTTCTGGCTGGGAGAGCAGGGAGCAGAAGAGCTAGAGCCTGGGTTGCTGTGCGTGCCCTGGCTCACGGGTGACCTTGGGGAATTCCTTGAGTCAGACCCCCTCGAGCCCCCTTCAGGCCCTCTGGATCTGTGCTGGCAGTCTCCTGGCTCCAAGGTGAGCCTGGGCCAAGCCACAGCCTCCCTCCTCTGGCCTCCAGCTGCCACCTCCGCCCGGCGGTTCCCATGGCGGCGGCTCCGGCGCTGTGTTTACTCTGCTCTGTGTGTGCGATTTTTCCACAACCGGCCATTGAGAACACAATGCCAGCTTCCTCCCAAGGAGGTGCTGAGAGCCCACGCCCGCAGCCAAACAGTGGATGTGAGTCCCCACAGGGAGATGTCTCAGACTCGCACGGCCTCCAGGCCTGGACCTCAGCTTTCTGAGAGGGGTGCAGAGAGCCCAGTTAGGTTGGGGCTCCATCCCCAGAAACCTGTGTGAAATCTGCAGCAGGTCGCCCACCCTCTGAGATGACTCCCAAGCTGTAGTGTGGGTCATGTGCTAGCCTGGTGGCCTCTGTGAGGCCCCATGAACCCACCCCCTGCACCCCCCGCTTCCCCCCTGTGGAAGGTCTGCCTCGGCTCCTCCCAGAGGGGCAGCCCATGCCAGGCATCCCCAGGCACGGGGATTCCTGGCAGCAAATGCTTCCTGCCGCAGCTGGCTCCCAGCCAAGTGCAGCCTGGCCGTGCTCAGGTCAAAGCAATAGGCTGACCCTCGCCCTCAGCCTCCCATCCCCAACCAGGAGCAGCCCCAGGTTAAAATGCCAAGACACAGATCCTAAGTGTCACTGGGTTTGGTGCTCATAAGTGTATATACCATAATCGTAAAAAACCTAAATATGGAAATAATCAGAAAACAAGTATCCTTAAACATCTTGGGTTTCTGGCATAAGAAAGTTACACTTGGCCAGCAGCCTGTGCTGGAGTAATCTGAGCACTTTTTGCCTGACTTGACTCCCTTTATCTCCACTGAGGTTTTCCTCCTTCGACTGTTTATCCGGGCTCACAGAGGCTAAGTGACTTGCCCAAGGGCACATACTTGTTTATGGTAGGCTCAGGAGTTGAACCCTGATGATGGTCCCAGAGCCCAACCGTCGCAGCTGCCTGGAAACGATGACATCTATTGTTTTGAGGTGTGCAGGGGTGGGACCAGTTTTTTCCAGGAGCTGAGAACAGTCTGCCAGGCAGTCTTAGCGTAGCATCTTCTAAGGGTCCTTATCCTCAGGGCCGGCCAGGCTGGGTGAGTGAGGGACCCTTGGCTCCAAGTCTCCTCCTGTCTTCTGCCTCAACCTCACCCCAACTCCAGACTCTCGGTCATTGTTCGGCTCCCCATCCTTCACAGCCAGCCTGCCTCTGGTCCCCACATTTCAATGCCCACCCGCCTCCCCCAGCTCATTTCCTTGCCAGCTTTGTCTTCTTGTCCTATCTTTACTCATCATATTCATTTCTCCTAGTCCGTCTTTCTTCATCTTCCCAGACTCAGACTATCTTGGCCTGAACTGAGTCTGGCATTTAGCAGACCTGTCCTTTCCAAAATGGTGCGACTGTGCCCTTTCTTCAAGGTTCTCAGGCAGCTTGGGAGACACCCAGCCCAGGGGTCTGTGTGGCTGGGACAACTGGATATTCACATGCAATAGACTGAAATTGGACCCTTATGTCACACCATATACAAAAATTAACTCAAAATGAATCAAACAGCTAAAAATATAAATTCCTAAAAGAAGCTGTGCATGCGTGTTCAGTCGTGTCCAACTCTTGAGACCCCGTGGACTGTAGCCCGCCAGGCTCCTCTGGCCATGGGATTCTCCAGGCAAGTATATTGGAGTGGGTTGCCATAGCCTGCTCCAGGGGATCTTCCCGATGCCAGGATTGAATGCAAACACAGGAGTAAATCTTCATAACCTTGAAATTTGTAATGATTTCTTAGAGGTGACACTGAAAGCATGAGCAACAAAAGGCAAATAGATAAATTTTATTTCATCAAAATTAAAAGCTTTTACACAGGAGGCAGGAATATGTAATGGAGAAAAGACGGTGTCTTCAGCAAGTGGTGCTGGGAAAGCAGGACAGCTGCAGGGGAAATAATGGAAATAATGAAGTTAGACCATGCCCTCACACCACACACAGAAGAAAACGCAGAATGGCTTAAAGACTTTGAGACGTGACACCACAGAACGCCTAGAAGAGAACATAGGCGAAATATCCTCTGACATAAATCACAGCAATGTTTTAGGCTCCCAGGCAAAAGAAATATAAGCACAAGTAAGCAAATGGGACCTAAGCAAACCTATCAGCTTTCGCACAGCAAAGGAAACCATAAACAAAACAAAAAGACAACCTATGGGATGGGAGAAAACATTTGCAAATGACGTGACTGACAAAGGTTTAATTTCCAAAATATTCAAAAGTTCATACAACCTAAGGTAAAAAACAACAACAAAACAATCCACTCAAAAAAAAAAAAAGGGCAGAAGACCTAAATAGGCATTTCTCCAAAGACATACAGATGACCAGCAGACACATGAAAAAATGCTCAACATCACTAATTATTAGAGAAATGAAAATCAAAATTACAATGGGGTATCATCTCATACAAGTCAGAATGGATATCATCAAAAAGTCTACAAATGGGAATTTCCTGGTCGTCCAGTGGTTAGGACTTGGTGCTTTCACTGCTGAGGGCTGAGGTCAGTCCCTGGTCGAGAAACGAAGATAATGCAAGCCATGAGCCGAGGCCAAAAAATAATCTACAAATAACAAATGCTGGAGAGCATGTGGAGAGATGGAACGCTTACACACTGCTGGTGGGGATGTCAGTTGGTGCAGTTACTATGGAAAACAGCATGGAGTGTCCTTAAAAGAACTCAATATAGAGTTGTCATATGATCCAGCAATCCCACTTCCAGAAAAGATGAAAACTCTAATTCAAAAAGATACATGCACCACAATGCTTACAGAAGCACTATGTTTAATAGCCAAGGTATAGAGACAGCCTAAGTGTCCATGAGCAGATGAATGGATAAAGAAGATGTCCATATATGCATACATAAGTGGAATATTACTCAACCATAAAAAGGAATGAAACAATGCCATTTGCCGCACGGTGGATGGACCTAGAGATTATCATACGAAGTGAAGTAAGTCAGACAGAGAAATGCCATCACTTACATGTGATATCACTTTTATCGCATACAATCACTTATACGTGAAATCTAAAAAAATGATACACATGAACTTATTTAGAAAACCAAAACAGACTCACAGACATAGAAAACAAACATATTAATAGTTACCAAAGGGGAAAGGAGAGGGGATGGATAAATCAGGAGTTTGGGATTAACGGATACACACTACTATATACAAAACGGATAAACAAGGACCTACTATATATATAGGGATCGAACCCAGGTCTCTTGCATTGTAGACAGACACTTTACCGTCCGAGCCACCATGGAAGTCTGACTATATAGCACAGAGAACTATATTCAGTATCTTGTAATAACCTATAATGGAAAAGAATCTGAAAAAGAATATATATATATATATATAAATCGCTTTGGTATAACCTGAAACTAACACATTGTAAATTAACCATACTTCAGTATTAAAAATTAAAAACTTTAATGCATCAAAGAAACTATTAGAGTAAAAGGACAACCCATTGAATGGGAGAAAATATTTACAAATCATATATCTGACAAGAGTCTAGTTTCCAAAAGACACAGGAGAAGCAGGGAGTATCTTACTTTTACTCCAAGATTTTTTGGAGACCACATTCTTTAAATGTTAAGACATATTAGTAGAGAATGCAGAACTTACGCAAAGTTCTAGCTACTGTGGGAGACCTTAAGAAATTTGGAACGTGATGTCAAGCGTGTAGGGGGAATGTGAGTTCAGCTTCTTGCTCTCCTGCCGACAAGGGGCTCATGTAGGAGAGTTCACAAGATCTGCAGGGCTCTGTGGATGGAAGGATGCAGAGGACAGCCTTAGTGGGCAGACTGGGTGGGAATGCCACAGGTATGGCCAGCTACCGGGAGGAAGCCTGGACCTTACTGGACCTGTCACACCGTCGCTGGGCCTGGCACAGAACCTGGCTCACTGGAATGATGTGGGTCACATACCCAGCCCTGGATGAATCGTGGTAGCAGGGGAACAGAAGGCTCTGATTGGCCAGGTCTGGGTCCAGGCCAGGAGCAGGCATCCTGCTGGCTGAGTCACAGGGAAAGAAAAACTTTCGCGAGGACTTCCCTGGAGGTTCAGAGGTAAAGAATCCACCTGCCAATGCAGGGGACACAGGTTTGATTCCTGGCCTGGAAAGACCCCACATGCCACGGGGCAACTAGGCCCGTGTGCAGCCACTACTGAGCCTGCCCGCCTAGAGCCTGTGCCCCACAAGAGGAGCCACCGCGATGAGAAGCCCACGAGCCGTAACAGAGAGTAGCCCCCGGTCTCACAGCTAGAGAAAGCCTGCGCACAGCAGCAAAGATCCAGCGCAGCCATAAATAAAGTGTTTTTTAAAAAAGTAATGCTTAAAAAAACTGCAAGAGGAGGAAAAATAGCAAGAACAGGTGTTTTACATAGTATTATATCGATACATGTATACTTACTCACATGAAAACGTTTACAACGTATTACTCAGTGAGAAAACAAATCAGAGTGTCAACAATGTTTTTGCCTATAGGGAAAATATCACATTTGCAGTAGAAAACATTGGTCATCTCTGGTGGTGAGATTATGGGAAATTTTATCTTTTTGCTTATCTGTATTTTGAAAAAATTTTTTTACAAAAAATGTGTAGCACTTATTAATAAGAAAGGAAAATAAAAGTGTTTTTTTTTTTTAAACAAACATAAAAAAACTCTGTCTATTGTGAGAGCTTGCTTTTTCAAGTTTTGTTTTTAAATTTGTCACAGGGTTTGGCTTTCTGGGCTCCAAGCTGGAATATGCGGCGGGTTTCCTGCTTGGGGAATTGTTTTTTTCCAGGTTGCCTGAGAGGCACTGGGAGTTTGGAATAAACAGGAGTTGCCCGTTTCTCATGGAGTCCTGACCCTGGGCAGCGCCTACACCTGGGTCACCATGCCACCCTGAATGCTGAATCCCACCCACCAGGCCTCAAGCTTCTATATTTAATTTTACCCTTATCTGCATGAGCTGTTACTAGCACAGTTAATGTTGTGAGCCTTTTCCTTAAGGGTAAAAAATATTTTTCTTATATAAATGGGATTGTTGACATTATTTATAACTCATTTTTTTCATTAATATGTCTGTCTTTATGCCAGTATCCCATTATCTTGAAATTCTGTTGCTTTGCAGTAAATTTTGAAATTGAGAGTGTGATTAACATATATATATATAATTGATTATATTAAATATATAAAATCAATTACATATTCAATCTATAATTAATATAATTGATTATTTACATATAATCTATTACTGTATATAATAAATTATATTACTATATATTTGTCATGAAAAATCTGAAAATGAAATTAAGAAGCCAATAAAAAAAAGTCTACAGAATCAAGAATAATATAATACTTAGTGAATTTAATAAAAGGAGTGCAAAGTTTATCATGTGAAAACCCTGAAATGTTGAAAGAAATTAAAGATCTAAACAGACTTTAAAACATTGCATATTCATAGATCAGAAGACATTGCTATTAAGATGGCAATAGTCCCCAAACTGACTCACTTTCATGTAAGTTTTATTTAATTAAATTAATTAATTCAATTGAATTTCTATGCTGATCTTATATTCTGCAACCCTCCTGAAGTCATTTGTTAGTGTTATCAGTTTTTAGTGAACTATATCGGATTTTCCAGATAGAAGCCCATGTCATCTGCAGATAGGGAGAGTTTTACCTCTCTTTTCCCGTCTGCAGTCCTTTACTTTCTTGCCCTGGTTGCCTCGTCTAGAACCTCCAGGCCAGTGCTGAGCAGAAGTGGTAAGAGCGGACATCCTTGTGTTCCTCCTGATACCGAGTTGAACCCATCCAGTCTTCTGCCAGGAAGTGTGATGTTAGTGGGTTTTTCATACATGCCCCTAGAAGACTTCTTCTATTCCCAGTTTGTTGAGTGTTTTAATGAAAGTGTTCAGTTCAGTTCAGTCACTCAGTCGTGTCCGACTCTTTGCGACCCCATGGACTGCAGCACACCAGGCTTCTCTGTCCATCACAAACTCCCAGAGCTTTCTCAAACTCATGTCCATTGAGTTGGGTGATGCCATCCAACCACCTCAACCTCTGTCGTCCCCTTCTCCTCCTGCCTTCAATCTTTCCCAGCATCAGGGTCTTTTCCAAGGAGTCAGTTCTTTGTGTCAGGTGGCCAAAGTATTGAACTTTCAGCTTTAGCATCAATCCTTCCAATTAATATTCAGGACTGATTTCCTTTAGGATTGACTGGTTTGATCTCCTTGCAGTCCAACGGACTCTCAAAAGTTTTCTCCAACACCACAGTTCAAAAGAAAGAGTGTTGGATTTTGTCAAATACTTTTTCTGTGTCTTTTAATGATCCTGTGTTGTTTTTTTTTTTATTCTATTGATATGTGCTATGCTAAGTCCCTTCAGTCGTGTCCGACTCTGTGACCTCATGGACTGAAGGCTGCTAGGCTCCTCTGTCCATGGGACTGTCCAGGCAAGGATACTGGAGTGGATTGCCATGCCCTCCTCCAAGGGATCTTCCCAACCGAGGGATCAAACCTAAGTCTCTTGCGTCTCCCGCCTTGGCAGGCCAGGTCTTTACCACTCGCACAGCTGATATGATGTACAGCATTAACTGATTTTCAGATGTTTTCAGATGTTAAAACAGCCTTGTGTTCCTGTGATGGTTCCACTTGCTCATAGTGTATAATTCTTTTATATGATATGGATTTGGTCTGCTAGTATTTTGTGGAGGGCTTCTGAATCTGTGTTCATCAGTGATATTAGCCTATAGTTTTGTCTTTTATTTTTAGCCTATAGTTTTCTTCTCTGGTGCTATCGTCACAATTTTGGTGCTGGTGATACTGGCCTCATAGAATGAGTTGGGAAGTATTTCTTCCTCTTCCATTTTTGGAATAGTTTGTGAAGAATTATTTGGTTTTAATTCTTCTTTAAATTTTGGTAGAATTCCGCAGTGAAGCCATCTGGCCCTGCGCTTTTCTTTGTAAGTAGTGTTTTGATTACTAAGTCAATGTTTTGTTTAAGACTTTCTATTTCTGGAAATACCCTGGTGGTCCAGTGGTTAAGACTTGGCACTCTCATTGCCGTGGGCCCAAGTTCAATCCTTGTTTGGGGAACTAAGATCCTGTAAGCCACAGCAGTACCAAAAATTTTTATTTTTCTATTTCTTCCTAAAGGTAGTCTATATTTTTATAGGAATTTATTTGTTTCTTCCAAGTTTCTAATTGATTGGCATACAATTGTTCAGTCTTCCTTTATGATCCATTCTATTTCTGTAAAGTTGGTAATATTGTTCCTTCTTTCATTTCTGATTCTAGTAATTTGAGGGTTCTTTTTAATTTTCATGGTCAGTTCAGCTAAAGTTTATCAATATTGTTGATTGTTTCAAAGACCTAGGGTTTGATTTGCTCTTTTTTCTCTCTCTGCTTTTCTATCTCTATTTCCCACTCCAGTCTTTATTCTGCTTTCTTTAGGCTTAGTTTGCGCTTATTTGACCATTGTCTTAAGGGAGAAGTTAGGTTGCGGATTTGAAATCATTCTTCTTTTAATTCAGGCTCAAAATTTCTTGTAAGTATGCTCTTTGGTGTTCTATTACCTTCATTTTTATTCAATTCATTTTCTAATTTTCCTTTTGATTTCTTCTTTGACCCATTGCTTATTTAGGAGTATTTTCATATATTTATGAGTTTCCCAAATTTCTTTCAACAGAATTACTAAGAGACACATTTGTGGGATTTCCTTGATGGTCCAGTGGTTAAGACTCGTGATTCTACTGCAAAGGGTGCAGGTTTGATCCTTGATCTGGGAACTAAGATCCTGCATCCCACTTGGTGCAGAAAAAAAGAGAGAGAGAAATTTGTGTTCATGTTCTAAGGATACATTCCCGGGTGTGAAAGTGCTGGGCTAAGGGTAAATATCTTCAGCATCTGCTTAGATCTCACAGAAATGTTGCATCAGTTTGCACACCCACCAGCAATGTGGGAGAGATCAGTATAAGGTAGAATTTTCTAGTTTTCGTGAACCTCCGGGATAAAACAATTGTTTTGAATTACATTTCAATTATAAATGAGCCTGCACATTTTTTCAAGTGTTTTTTGGCCAACTGTATTTCTTTCTCTGGAATTTATGTTGATGTGAAGTAGGAATCAAACTTTACTATGCAGGTGACATGGGTTCGATCACTGGTCGGAGAACTGGGATCCCATAGGCCATGTGGTATAGCCAAAAAATAAAAAAAACAAACAGGCTTTTCAGATCCGCCATCTGTACTGGAACCGCAGCCCAGAAGACTCAGCACCATCCGCCAGACACCAGTCCCTCCCACCGGGAAGTCTACACAAGCCCCTGGATCAAATTAATCCACCAGGGAGCAGACACCAGAAGCAAGAGGAAGACCTCTGAAGCCTGTGAAAAGGAGACCACTGACACAGAAAGATTCTAGGGGAAGAGATGCAAAGTCCGGCCTAGCTAATACAGTGGCCTGAAAGGGCCCATTTTTAGGAATCATCCATGAGCCCCGGAAAAGGCCTTCTCTTGGGCATGATCTGCATATGAACCCGGGGGCACACCTGCGCTCACTGAATAACAGACCTGGGCTATTAACTGCTGTAAGGCCCTCCTGGGCGCAGAGATGCGGCTGACTGTGCTGTGGCCTAGCCAGCCTGTAAGTGCCATCTAGTGAGGTTGGCTGGCAGGGCCCCTGCAGGCACTGGACACCACCACTGCCTATCAGTGTGGGAAGAACTGGACCTGGGAGAGACAGTGAGGACTTGGAGCAGGGGCTGGTGCTGCAAGGTGCTTTATTTAAAACTTACTGTATTGAAGTACAGTTGATTTAAAATATTGTGTTTATTTCTACTATATGGCAGATATATATAAATTACATATATTATATATATTACAAGCCTATATATATGTGTGTGTGTGTGTGTATAGGCTTCCCAGGTAGCTCAGTGATAAAGAATCCGCCTGCCAATATAGGAGACGCAGGAGACGTGGGTTCAATCCCAGGGTTGGGAAGATCCCCTGGAGGAGAAGAGGGCAACCCACTCCAGTATTCTTGCCTGGAAAATCTTATGGACAGAGGAGTCTGGTGGTCTACTGTCCATGGGGTCACAAAGAGTCGGACGTGACTGAGTGCACACACACACATATACACACATATATACACTCTTTTTCGCATTTTTCCATCATGGTTTATCCATGAACAGGATATTAAATATAGTTCCCCATGCTCTGCAGCAGGAGCTTGCTGCGGATCCATTCTATGTACAATAGTTTGCATCTGCTAACTCCAAACCCCCATCCCTCCTGGTGTAAGGTTTTTAGACGGGGAAAGGTAGTTCCTGCCCCTTCTGAATCCCAAAGGGCACCCCCTCCCAGTGAAGATCCCCTCTGGCTGGTGACAAGAGCTAATCAGCCACCTGTGGGAGACTTGGTTGTGCTCTGGCTTCTGCTGGTTCTGCCTTGATGAGCTGGTCAGCCTGGCCCTGGCTGTCATGGGGAGGACAGGGAGGGCCCATGTCCACACGCAGCCTGCCGGGCAAAGTGAGCACAAGGCCCCGAGGCCAGCATGACAGGGTCCACCCGGAAGGGGACTCTCAGGGTCAGGAGGCAGGCTTGGGAAGGTCAACTGGCCACTCTCTCAGGAGGGTCTCTCTCCACGGCCTCTCTCAGCGAGGGAGAATTTTGTCATGAAAGCTTCCTTACAAGTCACTTTTTCAAATAACTTGCTGGTAAATTAGAAAGATGTCACCCACCTCCTATTACAACTGAGTTTGCTCAGTTCTCCACACATTTCTATCCATGTTTGCCTTGTGTAATTTCTGGTGGGATTCGGTACAGAAACCTGTTTTAATTGCAGATTACACTCTTTACCCACAGAAAATATTGATCCATAAAGTGGCATTTGGTCCAGTTTACTTTTTTTTGTCTTGAGTTGCACTGCCTGGAACTAAGTGGCCCTGCTTTGCTGTCTGCATCTGCTTCATATACTTGTCCCCATTCTTTTCCGTGTAACCTTTTTGTTTTCAGATCGGTTGTTTGGGGGTGTTTCTCTTCACTTCTGCGTGGGGGGTGTCTACACTCGCTAATGGAGGAGGGGCACACTGCCTGACCAAGCAGCTGAGCGGTCGAGCATGTGCTGGTGCGACCCCTGGAGCGCCTGTGTGGGGTTCTCCCGGCACGTCTCCTGCCCAGGAGTCATGGACGCGGTGCTGGGCCCAGAGCTGCGAATTCAGGGTCTCCCAGGTAGCTTTGTAAACATGAAGTCAGATCATGGCTAGAAAACACCAGTTAACAACACAGGGAAGAGTCCCATGAAGAGACAGTGACAGGCTCTCAGCACTGGGCAGTCAGTGGCAGGCAGCGGGCAGGTTGGAAAGGAGAGGAGAATCTTCACTTGGTTCTTCACCTTTATCTTCGTAAAAGCCCAAGAGGGAAGCAGAACAGGGGAGGGGGAGGGAGGGTAGGGAGAGACAGACAGACTGACCTGGAATCTAGCTTTGCCCAGAGCCAGGTGCAACTCTTGGACTTTTTCAGGTTTGTTAAGTCAATAAATTCTCTTTTTAAAATTAAGTTAGTTTGGAGAGGGTTTAATTTGCAACTGAAGAAATCCCAGTAAATCCAGGGCAGTGCCTCCAAACTGAGTTTGCAACCTCACTGAGCAGGAGCAAGGCTCTGTTCAGTACCAAGAATCCCTAGAAAAGAGAAGAGTAACTTGTCAGTGTTTGCAGCTTAATGCCATCCGTGGCTTGACAGGACACTGTCAGGGGTCTCTCCAATTTTATGTCAGGAATTTTTATGTATTTGCTTTTCCATAGATCGTTCATAAGGTATATGATGAGACAGAATGACATTTTTTCCAACTATTGGAGCCAAATTGTTGCCTAAATTTGGGTCAGAATTTTTCAGCTCCAAAACAAACATTTTCTCTCTCTCATTCTCTCTCTCACACATACACACATGGCGGGAGGCTAGTGATTCTAGGGCTCATGCCCAGTGTAACTAAGAGGTCAGGTTTTTCCTTCTGCCCCTTTTTGTCCATGGCAGCAGGGCTGCTGCCTGAGTGCCAAGCATGGTGCCCTCTCTCCACAAAGGGAACAAATAGGGGCCGGGGCAAAATCCCTTCCCCTCCCTGCAGGCCTCAGCTGAATTCTCTTCAGCCTGACTGGGTCACACAGCCACCCTGGCTGCAGGAGGGGCTGGGAAAGTGAACATTCAGCAAATAGAAATGAGGTTACCGAGAGGGACTCAAACCAATCATGACTTTCCTCAGGAGCGAGTGGAAGGTCCTACCTTTCTTGAGATTAAAGCATCACCAGTCATCACCTGCAACAAAATTGGATTCTGTTAGCAGGGAAGGGAAGTGGGTGAGACAAGGTCGTGAGTGGCAGACAAGGCATCACCAGAAGGGGTGCTCAGGGCCATGTTTACGTATGGCCTCAATCTGGAGGCTGGGTTCTTTATTTTTAATAGAAATTTACCATTTTAAATAAAACAGTCTGGAGAATCTAGTATGTGAAAACAAAACACTGGGGACTTAAAATTCTTGAAAGAACAGAATTTAAAGCAGGAACTTGGGTTTTTCACCAGTGGTTTATTTAAAGCACTGATAACTAGCATGCTTCTGACTGGTTGAGTGAACTTATTCATTGAATGAATGAGTGAGCGCCTAGCTTGGGGGCTGGGCGTTAGGAGAACTAGGCTGGTCTGGCCCTGCCACTACTTCCTGTGCAATTTCAAGATGACCTCTCAGAGCTTCTCGTTCTTTCTCAAATGAAGAGGCTTGGCTGGTTGAACTGTTTCTTTTCTGTTCTGAAAGGCTTGAGTTTGAATGGCTTTTGACCTCTGTGACCTTCTATTGTTCGTCCTTTGTCACTCAGTCGTGTCCGACTCTTTACAACCTCATGGATTGTAGCCCGCCAGGCTCCTCTGTCCATGGGATTCTCCAGGCCAGAATACTGGAGTGAGTTGCCATGCCCGCCTCCAGGGAATCCTTTCAACCCAGGGATTGAACCCAGCCAGGTCTCCCTCACTGCAGGCAGATTCTTTACCATCTGAGCCACTGGGGAAGCCCAAGAATACTGGAGAGGGCAGCCTATACCTTCTCCAGGGGGACTTCCCGCCCAGGAATTGAACCGGGATCTCATGCATTGCAGGCGGAATATTTACCAGCTGAGCTCCCCGGGAAGCCCTGTTGTGTACTTATAAGCTAATCTCCTCTGCAGCCTCTCTAGCCTAGCTGAGGCTCAGACAGATTGAGCACAACACAGGCTCTCGGGGCCAACTTTAAAGACTCAATGAATAAATGTTGCTCAGGCAACACTGCCTGAGTATCAGGCCTGAATATTCATTGGAAGGACTGATGCTGAAGCTGAAACTCCAGTACTTTGGCCACCTGGTGCGAAGAACTGACTCCTTGGAAAAGAGCCTGATGCTGGGAAAGACTGAAGGCAGTGAAGAAGGGGATGACAGGATGAGATGGTTGGATGGCTTCACCAGCTCAATGGACGTGAGTTTGAATAAGCTCTAGGAGTTGGTGATGGACAGGGAAGCCTGGCCTGCTGCAGTCCATGGGGTCACAAAGAGTTGGACACAACTGAGCAACTGAACTGAGGCAACACTGCAGGATGTGAGACGGCCAAGGTGTCACCAACAGGCCCTAGAGTGGGGGCTCGGGGGCTGCGAAGACCTTGGGAGCACCAGTTCTGCTGAGCCTCACACTGATCCAGTTCTCTCTGGCCTCAGGGTTGATGAGGGTCAAGGTTGGGTCTTGGGTCCTGTCCCTGGATTCCTCAGAAGGCAGGCTGGGGGCTTTCAGGAGACATGTCAGGTGCTTTCAGACCAAAACAGATGGGCCTGGAAGGTCGGTTAAGTTCAGCCCCCACCAGTTTCTCCTCTCTAATTCACGAGACAGCCCTCAACACTAGGAAAGTGGCTGAGGAGGGGGCAGACCAGTGTCCTGAAGGAGGAAGAAGCTCGAGACCCCAGGACAGGCAGACATTGGCCTGGTGTGGAGTCAGAAGCAGGTCCAGAAGCAGGCAAGGAGGAAGCCAGGCCCCAGAAAGGTAGCAGCCCTGTGATCAGACCACCTCTGCCATCCTCCCCTTGGCCGGCAGCACACACGCCCTGTGAGCTGTTAAGAGGTGAAGGAAGCCCAGGATGGGGTTGGGGTGTGTCTGGAGAGGAGGTGACTGGGGTGAGTGTGTGTGTGTGTGTGTGTGTGTGTGTATGCACACGTGCACAAACCTCTGAGTGACTGCATAGGAGGGACAGGCCCAGGGAGCAAGGTCTGAGGATAAGATCCCAGAGCACAGACCCAGGGAGGGGCAGGAGGAGCTACTGGGAGCGGGGTGGGAGCTAAGAAACTTTCTGATTCCTTCCCACCCCAAGGCCTTGGGATTCTAGAATTCCATCAGTACGGACTTGGTAGAAACTCCAAGCATCATATTCATAAGCAAGGCAGGAGGAGGAGAAGAAAGGGAAAAGAAAAAAAGCCCACACACAAGTGTACCTTTTTATATAGAATTTGTACAATATATTTCTCTTCATTTGCATATTTTACCCACAACTTAACATCCTTTTTACAGGCTGAACTTACTCAGCTGATATAATCAAAATTCTTTCTTTCAACCAAATAAGAAAAATTCAAAATCGTAAACCCGTAAGAAAACAAATTAAAAACGATGATGAAAATAAGTCACTCCCCGTAAGGAACAGCGTCTGTCTGTACAATATACATGGTTTGGAACAGATTTCTTTATAGATTAGGCACATGTTTCCACAACACCTTCATTCCTGCCAGTCCCACCTCACTCCAGGCAGTCCCACCTCCTAAGAAGGATCAGAGGGATGTCGGTCTAGATGGAAATCACTTTCAGATGCTGAGGGCCCGGCTGGGGACCAGGGGCGTGGGCCTGGCTCAGCAGCGCCACCCAGTGGCTGGTAGCAGAGGCGATGGGAGGCAGGGCGCTGGGCCGAGCAGGGCGCTGGCAGGAGAGCAGCAGTTGTGGGTGAAGGGAAAACCAAGGCTTATTCTATGCAAACTGAATACACAGAGACCAGGGGCGGTGTACAGAGAGAAGCTCTGAAGAGTCCAGCGTTTTATTTACACTTTTATCTCCCTAGTGGGAGGATGGAGGACAAAGCCAATGGCTGCTGCCATGAGGGGTATGACCCCTGCAGCTGCTGCCAGTCTGGGGGTTTAGGGGGGGCATGGTGAGGGCAAGCAGCGAGTACACCATCTCTGCATCAGTGAGCCCAAGCCTCTGGCAGAGACCTCTCCTCGCAAGCACAGTGATTTCTGTGATTTTCCTCGTCACTGGGAGACAACCACCTGGGGCTGGGCGGTATGGAGCCTGGGGCCTTCTTTGCGGATGCCAGCAGAGCAAAAGGTGAGAAGGGGTTTCTACCAAGCCAGCAGCGCTCATCTACTCAGACCCCAACTCCACGGGAGACTGGGCCAGGCCCGGGCTGTGCCCACGTCAGGGCCTTGGGCTTTAGGTCACTAAGCCTCGGGTCCTGTTCTGTTTCTGTCTTGTGAATTCTCCCTTCCATAACAGCTCCACGTGCTTGGGGCTGGGCTGAGAATCCAATCTAGGGCTCCAGAAGGTTGCAGCACCTCCGCTTCCTGGCCCAGAAGGCAGAAGTGCCCCAGCAATAAGGAGATTCCAGGACCCGCAGCCTTGGGTTCTGCAGAGGGGGGGCTTCCGGGGCCGTGGCATGTGGATCTGCTCAACCCCGCCTGGCTGTGATGAGCCTTCCGTGGGTTTGGCCCTGTATGGGGGGCGACATGCTTGGGCCCAGATCCCCGCCCTTAAGTGGCAGCTGGCTCTAAGCTTCTTCAAGTGACGAGTCCCACTGAGGCTTTGTCCATGGCCCACTTGCCAACCCAGCCTCACACTCCAAAGCATGGCTTTGGAAAGAGGACAATCATCAGCACTTCAGGGCAAGACTACCACCAAAGAAAGGAAAGTGGAAAATAGCATTCATTGGAACTGATGTAGTTATTGCTAGAGACAGGTGACAGCCAGATAACCATGGAAAGTCCCAGAGGCGGACGTGATGGATTACCACGACCGTGGAGCAGAAATACAACCATGTGGTTTTTTGTTTGTTTGACTTCTAAAATAAGATCTCCTCTGATAACACTTTTGAGTCTTTGGGTACAGACGCTGGAGAGTATTCTTCAAGATCTGCTCCTTTCACACAAACCAGTGTGTCCCCCTGAATGACCCATCTGCCGGTCTTGCCCCCCGAGGCCTCTCAAGGGAGTCAGTGTGGTTCTCTCTAAAAACATGAGGTGGAAACTGAAATATGTGTTAAAACAACAACTAAAACAACGTGGCTGAGCTGGGAGCCGTGCACAGTGGACGTGCGTGGCGGCCTGCAGGCTGTTCCCAAGGGCACTTGTTCTCACCAAGGAGTTCTCTGGGACGGCCAAGGCTACGCAGAGGCCAGCATGGCAGCAGGTCCTGTATTGAATGGTGGGGACTGGGTGGCGGCCGGGCTCTCACTGGTTTTGGTTTAGACAACCCGGTCTCAAGAAGCAAAAGCGAAAGAAGAGCTCCCGGCCAGGCTGCTGCTGAAGGTCCTGCTGAGAAATGTGAGTCCGGGCAGACTCTGTCATCCCCTGAAGGGCAAGTGCAGGCAGTTCCAGTTCAACGGAGACAGAGCCCTTCCCAGAGAGGCTGCGGCTGGGTCTTCAGGGGCTGCAGCCTCTGAACAACATTCCTAAAGGCCTGCAGCTGGCGCTTTCTGAATGATTTTGCATCACTCTGCTTATTCTTACATGCTATGGGACGTGCAGGTGCCTCGCTGTGACACAGGACGTTCTCGGAGACGTGGCTGCTTGGCATTCTAGTCGGGGTGGAAGGGGGGGAGCTCAAGGAGAGCTGGGCACCGATGCCATGGGAATCTTCCCGAATGAGTGCAGGCATCTGCTCTAAGATCCTCGTGGACAGATTAGCGAGTTCCATGCACGCCACATCAAGGGCTAACACTCAACGTTCCAGAGGCGGGTGGCCTTGTTTGGGTAGTTGATGGCCAGGCTGATAGCAGCAATGTTCTGCAGAGCCTGTGGAGGGAGAGAGTCATTACCATGATCAGGAACTCGTCACCTTCTGGGTCATTAAGTGCTGATAGAACAAGACTGGCAGCTGAGCACTGGAGGGGTGCAGGGGAGAGGCAGATGCAGGCCAGGTGGTACCCCTCACCCGGAGGGCCACAGTCTAGAGGGAAAGAAGCAGCGATCAAGACACATGGAAACTCCACGGGCAGGCAGAGTCCTCACTGCCCTGAGAGGGGAGCAGGGGCAGCGCTGGGGCTCAGAGGACACCTCGGGGGTGGGGGAGCTGGGAAAGCTCCAGGGAGGGGGACAGCTGCACAAAAGTGTGGACAGGGAGAAACAGCCAGTGGTGGGGCCCCAGAAGCAGCGCTGGGAGGGCAGCCGCCCTGGAGCCAGGCCGAGGTTGGTCTCCAAGCCAAGGCGGCAGGAAGGGGAGGGCGCGGATGGGGAAGAAGGGGTGGAGGCCAGGAGAAGCAGCAGAGCACTGGTCCACAGTGGACTGGCTGGGGGAAGTTAGGAGAGAATGAGGGTTAGAGACGGAACACCAGGAAAGGCAAGGGGGAGGGGCGCAAGCGATGTTAAGCTTTCGGAGTCACGACTGTCAGACGTCAGGACTGTGTGCTGGGATCCCACGGGTTGCAGTGGCAGCGCCGGCAGGCAACTGACGGGAGCTGGGGCGGGGAGAGTCTTCACTCGGCCTACAGGTCTCAAGACAATTCACACAAACCCCTCTGTAGTGGACGGGGGGTGCCCACTTTTCTAAGCTGCACACTGACCCTTTCGTGTAGGAGGATGAACCTACGGTTTGGGAAAACCTGCCAGAAAGGGAGTGCAGGGCTCTGGCTGGGAGTCCCAGCTGGATGGAGGCCTCCTCGAGACCCCGGGCACAGCTCTCCCCTCCTGGAGCCTCAGCATCCCCATCTGTCCACTGTGGATGCAGGCCGCATGCTCTACCGTATCCAAGGACTCTGAGCCTGAGGGTCTCACCATGGAGTCTGGGGCCTAGGAGCTCCCGAGACCCTGCCAGAGGCTCTGCACTGTGAAAACCCTTCTCACAACAATGCCACTGCTTTTCTCACTTTCATACTCTCGCGAGCATCGGAGGCGCGCTCCGCAGGTTACTGTGTGACGTCACAACAACCGGAAGCAGAAGCAGCTCCGCGAAGCCCGCTGTCTCCCATGAAGGCAGACAGGAAAGGGAGCTGCAGAAACGGAACCCAGCGCCGCCCTTCTCAAAAACTGTTTTGTCTTGAAACACAGTCGGTTTTCACAACTGTGGTGCTAAATATAATGAGATGATTATTTTTAAAAATAAATCGACAAATAAGTGTTTAATATTTCAACTTCTAACTTGATGTCTAAATTTATAATATACTCTCTAACAGTATATATCAATCTCTATAATGCACATAAACACAAGCTCTTGGGGATCCTCAGGAATGCAAAAGTGGAAAGGGGCCCTGAGGCCCAACAGCTGTCAGAGGAGTCTAACTCAATGGAAACTTTAGGGATTAGCCAAACTATAAATTTAAGGCACTGGTTGTTTTGGTTTCAAAGACACAAATTCTTGCTGGTGTCTCCTGACCGTATGGTTTACCATGAACGACACTGATAAATGGGGCTCGCTGCTGTCTGTGACACCAGCAGGAAGTGGCTGACTGGGAACAGAGCTCCGTGTAAACCCGGGGTGGAGCCTGCACCGGGGCGCAGGGAGCGGGGCGGGGAGAAGGCGGTACCTGCGCGGCGCAGCGGAGAAGGTGGTCATCAGTGGTTAAGGCCAGCAGGTAGTCCTGCAGCAGGCCGAGCTCCTGCAGAGAGAGCAGGGCGCAGCGGTCAGAGGCCACCTCCCGGGGATGACGCCCACCTCCCAGGGATGACGCCCACCCACGACCCAGGACCACAGGAGCCTTGGTGGGACATGGCTGCTCGCTCTGTGGGGAACTTCACCGCCCACCTTCCTTGGGTGCCTCTGAAGGAGTGGGATGGGCGGAGCCACGTGTCCGGACTCACCCGCAGCCTCCTCACTATAAACCTAGGGGATAGGCTAGCGAGCTCTGAAAGGCCCTTTCAGCTCTCCTGGTCAATGAGTCTACTGTGCTGAGGCGGGGAAGAAAGGAGGAAGAAACAGCCCGTTGGTTTGTTTTCCCAAACTCATTGCTGTCAAGGGCTGTTTCCCTCTTTGGCATCAGGCCTGAGCAAACAGACAATCTCAGGGCGGACCCGGCTCCCTGGGGTGGGGCAGAAGGGAACCCCGGGCCCCAGGCCAGGCCCATCTCCCTGCGCAGTTCTGCTGGGACCCCAGTGACACCCCAGGGCTCCTGGCGGGGGGCAGAAGCACAGACCCTCACCTGGGCGCGGTTCTCGGTGACAAAGAAGAGCTCGGTGAGCGCGCGATGCAGGGGCAGGAGGATGCCGGCCTGGGTCACGTCCTCAAACAGGCTGTACTCCATCTGGGTGAAGAGCTGCCACAGGGGCTTCAACAGCGTGAGGTCACAGAGGTCGCTGTGGGAGGAGGGGCGCAGCTTCCTGGGGTCATGCCCACAGACAGAACTGCAGCTCTGAGGCTCCTTGCCACCCTGACATCTAGTAAAGTCAGGCCAAGCCAGTCCCAATCACCACCCCCCCAACACCCCCTAAAGAGCCCCAAATAGTTGCCAATGGCAAATAAGAAAAGGGGCAGAATCTCAACTTCAAAGCAGAACTCTGGGGACAAGGAGACCCTCCAGCACATTCACACCAATCACCTTTGTGGGTCTTTAAATATGGCTGTTAAGAACTTCCAATGACAGCAGAAAAAAACCTCCAGATAAACGTTAAGTAGAAAAGACCAAGATACGCAACATAAAATTGCAAAAAAATTTTAAAATGCATGTGTAGTATTGTGTGACCATATTAAAAAAATCATAAACACACCAAAAATCTTATCAGTGGCTGTCCCTGTCAGTTTTCTAGATTTTCTATAACGCTCATCGTTTTAAATAATCAGAAAGGAAAAAAATATCTGATTTAAAAGATAATGGCAACCATTGTTATGATCTTAAGCTCATAAAACAAGAAATATGCCTATAAAGTTGCTCAGGACAGAAATCTTTCTATATAAAGCAGAGTCCTCCTCACTAGACAGAAGCCTCTTGAGATTGCACTGATGTTTTTTACTCAGAGGAAGATTGTACTTTAACTCCAGTTCAAAGTCCTTCCGAGGAGACACATTATGATTTCTTGGACACGATTTTATACATTTATAATCTACAATGTTGCCTTTTCTTTTTAATATATGATTTTTAAAAGACTCCTGATTATACATTTAAGTGTGATCCTGGAGCGAATCACTTTCTCCCAGAGGAATAAGACTTCATAAAGTAAACCAATGAGAAAACATGGGTTGATTTAAAGAGACGGCGTCATGGTTGAGTTTTCAGGACAGCACTGGAGCAGGAAGGAAAAGGCACCTGCAAACTCAGGCCGTCATTCTGTAGCCACCCGGCCCCTCGGGCTGCCTTTCCCCTCTGCCCGCTCCAGTCTCGGCCCCTGGGATCAAGGGGCTGAGGGAGTGTCCTTACGGGGAGGAGGGTTGGCGATGGCCAGCACACTGCAGAAATGCACCCATGATGCAGCCGGGAAGGGCCCTCCCGTCTGATGACAGGAGAGATGGGACACATGCTTCATACACATCACACCGTACTCAAAAATCAACTCAAAAATGCATTAAAGCCTTGGAGGTAAGACCTGAAACTGTAAAACTCCTAGAAGAAATCATAGGCTGTGGGTAAGCTCCTTGACATTGGTTTTGGCAATGATTTTTTTTTTGGGATTTGACATCAAAATCAAAAATAAACAAGTGGGACTACATCAAACTAAAAGGGCTTCTTCACAGCAAGGAAAACAATCAACAGAGTGAAAAGGCATCCTGTGGGCCAGGAGAAAGTATTTGCAAGTCATATATCTGACAAGCAGTTAATACCCAAAATACACAAGGAACTCATTCAATTCAATAGCAAAAGAGAAAAAAGAAAAAAACAGGCAAAGGACCTAAAGAGACGTCTTTCCAAAGAAAGCATACAGATGGCCAGCAGGAGCATGACAAGGTGCTCGATATCACTAACCATCAGGGAAAATGCAAATCAAAACCACAGTGCGGCGTCACCTCCCCTGTGTTAGGATGGCTTCCGTGCAAAAGATGAGAGAGAACCAAAGCCAGAGAGGAGGCGGAGCAAAAGGAGAGCCCTGTACACTGGTGGTGGGGATGCCAACCGGCACAATTCGAAAAACAGCATGGAGCTCCCTCAAGAAACTCAAGGACTACCAGATGATCCAGCAATACCACCTCTGAGTATCTCCAAAATAAATGAAATCACTGTCTCAGAGAGATTATCAGTATGCCAGCGTTCACGGCAGCATTATTCCTAACAGCCACATGTCTGGAAATAATGTCTCCTGATGGATGAATGGGTAAAGAAGATGTGGTGTGTATGTACACAATGAAATATAATTGAGCTATGAGAAAGAAGGAAATCCTGTCCTCTCCAGCAACAGAGATGACCCCGAAAGGCATTACGCCAAGTGAAGTAAGCGAGATAAAGGGAGACAAATACCGCACGGTATCGCTCTTATGTGGAATCCAGAAACAGGCAAACCTGTAGAAACAGAGAGTTAAGAGTGGTGGTTGCCAGGGGCTGGGAACTGTGGGAAACAGGGAAAGGCTGGTAGAAACTTTTAGTTGTGAGACGAATGAAGTCTGGGGATCTATTATACAACCTGGTGACTACAGTTGAGAATAGTGTATAACACCATAACACAGGAGAGAAAGTTGCTGAAAAGCACATTGCAGACAGAGGGTAAAATTTAAGTGTTCTCACATACCACAAAGAAGGTAAACATATGAGGTGATGGCTGTTAGTTAACTTGACTGTGGGAATCCTTTCATAATGTATTGATATATTCTATACTTTTAATACACTACAATTTAATTTATCAATTACACTTCAGTAAAGCTGGGGGGTGGGAGGAAAAACTAAACTCAGTCTAAAATTTACATGGACATACAGGGTCAAGTAGCATCTTCAAGA
Source organism: Capricornis sumatraensis (assembly GCF_032405125.1). Lineage (NCBI taxonomy): Eukaryota > Metazoa > Chordata > Mammalia > Artiodactyla > Bovidae > Capricornis > Capricornis sumatraensis. The sequence goes on from NC_091076.1 coordinate 74,964,638, forward strand.
CAATCTTGAAGATGAAGAACCAGGTTGAAGGCTTTATACTGCCAGATACATAAATTTGCTGTAAAACTATAATATATAAGACAGTGTGGTACTGGCACAAAGATAACCAAAAAGACCACTGGAACACAAGCAATCAGGGATGGATCCGTGTGTACAAGGACACTTTTCTGTGACAAAGATGGCACTGGAGTGTGTGAGGGGAAAGATGGGCTTTAGAGTCAAATGGAGATCCATGAGAGAAAAAAAAAACAGTAAAAAAATGTGTGTAAGAGAAGCTTAACTCTATCCTTCAAATCATGCACTAAAATTCATTCCATGTGGATTGTTGATCTCAATATAGAAGAAAAAATAATTAAGCTTCACCTTCATGACCCCAAGGTCAAGTGAGGCAAAAATTTCCTAAACAGGACAATGAAAGCTCTGTCATAAAGGAAACAGGTGAACTGGAAGACACTAAAACCAGAAACTTCTTTTCATTAAAGACACCACTAACAGAGTGAATGGCAAGCCTCGAAGTGGGGGAGATATCTGCAATACAAATACCCAGCCAAGGAATCGAATCCGGAGGGCAGCTTACCTGTGGGTACAGCATCGCACGATCCTCAGGAGCAGGTGGATGGCTTTCAACCGTTGATGACCAGTCTGGCGACAGGCCACACCCACCAGCCATTCCCAAATTTTGGCCAACGGGAGGTGTGGCACAACTCTTTCTTCTGACAGCATCTGCTTCAAGATCTCGAATCCTGGCAACCCCCACAAAACAGATATTTTAAAAAAGACATAAACTGCTCAAGTTTTAATAAATAGGATGAAACCACTATGATCATTTAAATTTTGCCTAAAATTATGCCTTATGGAAAAGCAACATGGGAGCATTTTCAGTTCTTCCTTTTTTGCAAAATATCCTGGTGAATTCTAAGAGAACCAGCATCTTTCCTTGGTCCTGACAGGTAGCTCCTCTTTCTGGCCGTAGAGAAGTTACAACCTCCCAATTCTAGTACATTCACAAGTGATGCGTGTGGCGCTTGTGAGAAAAATTCTTTGAAGTCTCACAGAAAGGTATCTGTTTTGATTTTAGCGAAGACCAGTGACTTAACGGTACTGAGACCCACGGAGTGTCCTGTGTAGGGAGAGCATGAGAATGGAGGGACCAGTGCACACACCTGTCTGGAATCGCCCCAGGTGTCCGGCCGTCACGGTGAATCTGTAGCCCCACTCGGTGTTGCTCATGTCAGAGGTGAAGCGGTAATACAGAGTGTCTCCTGGGCACACAAGAAGCACAGACAGGTCAGGACACTGCAGACAGGGAAAGGCCCGTGAGGACTTCCCACTGAACAGATAAAGCCCAGTTCCAAATCCTTCAACAATTTCCCTTCTCAGTACTTAGCATTAAGAGTCTGTATTATTTGGTACTTCTTTACTACCTGGAAGCTCAAAATCTTTCCACTTCTGTTGAGACCCACTGAAATTGTGTCGGTCCTGCTGGAAGTCACTGCTGCTGGACATGGCTAGTTCGTCACAGCCTTCCTCTGTGTTGCACTGAGGGTCGAATTTGATTGAGAGGTAGATGGCACCAGGAATGTGAACTTTGTCCTAGGAGGGGAAACAAGGACACGCCGTCGTCATTGGTCACTGGACAGTTCCTGAGGGCTTCCTCATGCCATGTCCTGCAGGCAGAACTGTGCCTGAAGAAGCACTGAGTCAGGGCCTCTGCCTCCAGGAGCTCTCGGCCCGGCTGGGTGGGGAGGATGCACGCGGGCTGCCAACACGGCAGGAAGGACACTGTGCAGCCTGGGCACAGCTCAAAGGAGGGGAGGCAAGGGAGGCAAGGGCAGAAAAATGTCCCAGGGAAGGGATGCCCCGGTTGCTGGGCAGACTGAGGAGGACGGGAGAGGACTGTCAGGGAGGAAGGAATGGAGGCCGCGGCGAGACATGAGCACGTGGGGATGTGTTTCAGGCAAAGGAAACAGCACCGGAAAGCCTCATGTGTCCAGGGGACAGCGATGAGCTCGGGGTGTCTGAGGTAACGAGTGAGCTTCGCATGCACACATGCTAAGGAGTTGGGGAGGGGGTGACGTGACCCTGCAGAGGCTGGGAGGAGCAGATGGAAAAGGAAGGCCGTGTGTGCTCAAATGAAGTGCCGAGACTTGTTTGGACAGCAAGGGGCGCCCGGGAAGGCAGTAAGCAGGAGAAAGCCTGGATTAGGTTTGCGCTGGACCAGGATCACTGCCAGCTAGGGTGCGGCAAGGCCAGGACTGGGGCAGGCCAGCACTGGGGGAGGAGACAGGAGCAGCCAGAGGGGCCCAGAGACGGGGAGGGGTTGGGGCGGCGGCGAAGGTAAGGCGATCCCTCGGAGGTAGAATGTAGCGGCTCACTAGGTGTGTTTACAGGGCGGGGGGCGGGTGAGGACAGAGTCCAGGAACTGCAGGAGAAGAGGCTAAGAAGGTAGAGTGAGGAGGTTTATATTCTGTAAAACAAACTCTCAGCTGTCAACAAGCACATTCTAGATGAGTCTCTCCGTCACCCAACTACTCAGAACAACAGCTCCCATATTTTGAAAGGAGCTGAAGAGACACAAGCAGCACCAAGCCTATGAGGACCACTAGGCCACCCCCACTTCTGCCTCCAAAGGGGGCAAAGCCCCACCTCTCTCTGTCCAGGTACAGAGTTAAGGATAAAACAGATGAGGCCTTTCAGTTCTGGGTAATCAAACCAAGGGGAGGGAATCCCCTAGGTGTGGCTGAGTCATCAGGGGAAGGATAGAGTGAGGATGGAACCCAGACCCACACTCAAAGTCTCTGCCAGAGACACGGAGGTCTCAGTCCAAGGAGCTCACTGCAGGACAGGTAATCTCTCCTCCAGCGTTGGGGGCCCTCAGGTTTTCTATCACAACAAGGTCAGGAGAAGAGAGGACTTGTTTGTACAGAATCCTGGGATTGGCTTCAGGGAGGTAGATGGCTGCTGAGACTAAGAGAGCACTTCCTAGGCCACGTCTGTCAGGTGGGGGGAAAGAACCGCAGGGGGCGGTGATGAGATTCATGCCACTCGGCAACCCTTGTGGGTCCTGCCAGTCTCATGCCCTGACACTGGGCGAGGCTGGCCAACCCTGGCTCATACCTCAAAGTTGGTGTTGTTGTTATATGGGTGTTTCGACTCCCGCACTTGCACCTCCATTCCTGGTTCCTCCATGAACTGGCAGGCAGCCAGGGCCATGGTTCCCAGCATGTTCTCCCGGCAGCCTTGAAGCACCTTCTGCAGGATCTGGTGGGAAACAGGCAGAGAACATGGCAAGATGATGGAGTTCAGCTGGAGACTGTGCCCAGGGCTCCTGAGCTCTGCCCTGGGTCCCCCCGATTCTAGACAGCAGGAGGTAGAAGAGATGCTTCCAGCCCTGTGAAAGTCTGCTAAGCCAGCACCACTTTGAAAGGCTCAGCTGAAGATTTGATTTTACAAACAAAAGATGGTCACCACCTGAAAACTGGAAGTATAAATTAGAGCACTGGACTGAAGAGAATGCAAAGGCTCTGTAAGATCCCATGTCTGTCGCCCAGAAGCTGGGAGCCTGGAAAACCTCCTGGGTTTGATTTCTTCACCAATAAAATTCTCCCTGGGTCATGATGTAACACAGGTGTAAGTGCTGGCAGAGTGTCTGACCTGGAGCAGATACACTAGAAATGATGGTTTAAAACAGAAGACATAAACCTTCCTGGAAGGTTTCCTGTATTATGGGAATAGGCTGTCACAGTCGTAACTAACCCTGTCCCCTGGACTTCATGCTGTGTGAGACCCCAGGGGACATGAGAAGAGACAGGCCAGCAAGGAGAGTTGGACTTCGAAGTCTAAAAACTAAAAAAAGGAGACTGCAAGGGCGAGATTCATGAAATTGTTATTTCAAATACTCTCCGAGCATCCAGTCTGCCTGGGCCGTAAGTTTGGCTCCAGACCAAGACTTGGGAGACTTCAACTGTGACCTGAATCAGCTTTTGTCGGGTTCACACCTATCAAGGGGCTGAACAGCCACACAGATAACCTCACTCCAGGAAGGGACTCCCTAGAGGAAGCCTGTTCAAACCCCGCCCCCCCCCAGGGGTCTTGGGGAGGGGGACAGAGAGGAAGAGGGAGCGGGGTGAGTGCCCAGCCCAGCTGCCTGGTCACCTTCTCCCACTGGTGCTTGTCCTCCAGCTGCATGAACATGTCCAGAATGTAGGTCATGTGGGCTGGGCCGCTCAGCTCCAGGATGTCCTCGCTCACCGGCACGTGCCCAGGCCACTCGGCAAGCAAGGACGCCAGCACATGGCGGGCGTACAGGACTGCCGTGGCCTCGTTCACACGGAAGAGGTAGTCCCGGACGGCCCTCTTGCTCTTGCAGTTGAGCTCCTTGTGCAGCAGGGCGGCGCTCTTGCTGCGCCGCTGCTTGGCGTAGCTCTGCTGCAGCTCGCTTTCTGTGCTGGAGATCAGCTTCTGGGTCACAGGGTTCGACTCGACGATGGCCTGCTCGCAGCGGACAGGCCTGGACTGCAAGCCCAGAGACCACTGTCACTGGGCCTGGTCATCCCACGACTGGGGTGGGGGGCAGGGGCAAGTAGACACCCTCCTTCCCAGGGGTGGGGTTGGTGGTGGGGCCCACGTACCAGGCAGGGCAGGATGATCATGTCTGTATCTACGGCCTTGGCACTCTGCTCGTCCAGTCTCAGACTCCGGCTGGGCTGCCACCGCTGAGCCAGCGTCCGGATCCTTTCGTCTGTGGTGAGCTCGTCCCCGTCAAACCTGAAGAGAAGGAAGGAGCACAAAGCTGGTCATCTGTGTTCCAGAGAGGTGAGAGTTTAACCTTCAGTGAAACTTGCAGAAACGCTGATCAGAGATATTTTCCTGTTACTAAGGAATTAGGTAGTATGGTCCACACTTCCAACACCAGACTCACAGTGCTAATCTACCCGAGCAGGCATGCCCGGACGCCTGCAATGGAGATGGAAACTGCCCTTTAGGATCCATTCTCCCTTTCATTTAGAAACTAAGTTCCCTGAAGTTTTAGCAAGAAACACAATCACCCGGGTGGAGACATGGTTCCCAGTCCTCCCAACAGCTGGATACAGCAATGCAACCCGGGTCAAGCCAATGCGAGGCCAGGGAGGTGATGTGTGCCACATTCGGGGCCTGTCCTCAAGCGGCTAGGTTAAGCAGGCGCTCCATTCCCTGCCTTCCCCCTTTCCTCTGGGCTGGAACTGAGAGCGGGTGTGGGAGAGCCTGCCCTGATGACACAGAGGACAGTGCCATGGGGACACAAGGTCACCTGCGAAGCAAACTACCCACCCACCCTGGGCTGCTGTCTACCTCTGGACTGTGGCGGGACAGGACAACAAATTTCTGAGCCCTATCTGAGGTAATCCTGCTTCATTTCACAAAGGATTTGACGTTGTAGATAAGAAACACATATGGGAAAGAAGAAATACGAAATAACAAAAGAAAATTAAATTGGAATTGGAACTAAATTAGAATAAGAAGTCAAAACCAGGATGTGGGGAATGGAAGAGGAGATTAGATGCAGAAACATAAAATTCTCCATAAATTTAAGAGCTAGGCTCAAGAACTAGCTCTGAACTTCCTGGCCAAGATGAAGGGTATATTGTTTTAAGATACCTTTCATTGATATACCTTGAGGAAAAAACAACAAAATAATACATACAAGTGAAAAAAAAAAGAACACTTGCCCAGAATGTACCAGAAGTTCCTATTCTACACTGCTTGCTCCCTGGATTGACACAGGAGAGAAACCTTGGTGTCTATGTCCATCCCTGCACTCATAACTAGTTTACTTTAAGAGGCAGACTGCGAATATGAAGCTCTTCCTAAAGGAGCACACAGTGCAGCTCAAAGAAGAGCCATGCCGTGCGGCACTTTATGGAGACCTGAAAACCAGTTCTCCAGCTGCTCCTGGCCTCTCAGATCTTGTCAGCAGGAGGCAGACAGAGTCCCACCCTCACTTGTTTCCTTGCTCCTTACACTCTGGCTGCATCCTTACCTCTTCTGAACCTCCAGGAAGAAAGAGTCGGTCCTCTTCATCTGCAGTTCGTATATGGCCCGGAGTATGTGCAGAGGGGCATTGAGGGCATCATGAGCCATCTGGAGGCCACGAGGAAGAAGCCGAAGAGAGAAAATTTGAAGTGTTTCAACACATTACTGATAACCTGAACTCAAAAGTGATAAAACAATTATTTTCTACAGTTACTACAAGTTATAATCTAAGAATATCACATCACTTAATTTAACAACATCACACTTCATGCATATAAGATTATAAGCTCCAAAATATGGATTATAAAATCTGCATTACTATTATAAATCCAAAGGAAAATCTCCTAGTTCTGAAGTCCATGTTTTTGGTAGTTTACTTTTATTTGTGCCCTAGTTATCTGTGATTGTGCACTGCATTTGTTAAAGATTATATAGATGAGGGGGTACAGCATGCTATTTTAAAAAAGGAAGAACAAAGAAGCAAATAAAAATGATAATTACAAAAAAGTTATACCAACAAAATGTAATGCTAGTAGTCAATAATTACTCACCAAATGGTATTTGTTCGTTGCTAGCTTTCCTGCAGTAGCTGCCTTGCCCTCAAGTATGACAACTGGCACATAAATCTAAGTACTAGACTTTCTTTTGATGTTTTTGAAAAACTGTATTTGCTTTTCATACATCCGCCCCATAGTCTCTGTTTACTCTTAACATAGTTAGAGCCTTTGAAGTCCAAGCCTCTGCCCATTTTCACATCATTTTGAGGAAGAGTGGATTATCTAGGGAAAGTAAGGATGTACTTGAGAAATTATGAGGACAGATTGTCACTGGAGGCTTATGGATGGGCCTGACATTATATGCCAAACTTTACATATAAGTATTTGCACACGTAGTTTATGGGAGAAATGATCTAAAGTTTTTGGGTCCACAACTCCCAAACATTAAGAACTACTGTTGAAAGGGCTTTTCCCTCCTTCCAGGTCAGTTCCGTACAATATAGACTGAGTTTCCCAGAAGTGCATTCACAGGACATCAGCCTGAAGCATTTCCATGTGGAGGCTAAAACTCAGTCCAAGCCAAAGAGAATCCATTCCTGAGTCCCTTCTTCATGCCACACCATGACCTAGGAACATACCAAGAAACATATCCTGGTGGGCTCATCCAGGCTCTCGAGAGGGTCTAGCTTTTTCTGCTCTTGGTCACCAGGGCTGCTGGCCGACCGTTCCACCTCCTCCTCCTGGTCCCCTCGCTCGTCCAGCTCCAGCTCTCCATGCTCAGCCAAAGTGTTGATCTCTTTTTTTGAGGAGTACAGCATGATGGACAAAATCTAGATAGAACAAAAATCAGGCAGGGCAGGAACCTGAGTGTTTAGTGTGTGAGAAGACCTTTAACCCTCAAAGGGTAGAAAATATTTGACTTGACTCTTTAAAAAGACATCAGAATTTACAGAAAGAGTGTAAAATTAGGATTTCCTGGTGGTACAGTGGATAGGAATCTGCCTGCCAATGCAGGGGAGAAAGGTTCGATTCCTGGTCCGGGAAGATCCCACATGCTGCGGAGCAACTAAGCCTGTGCACCACCACTACAGAGCCCATGCACCTCCGGCCCGTGCTCCGCAAAAAGAGAAGCCAGTGCAATGAGAAGCCTGCGTGCTCAACACAGAGTAGCTCCCCTCTCACCACAACTAGAAAAGCCTGAGCACAGCCACAAAGGCCCACCACATCCGAAAAAAGTAATTTAAAAAATGTATTAATTAGTGGATATGGAAGCCTGTTCAACTGTACTTATAACCAAAGACATGCTAACTAAAACTGCAAGGGACCTTTGTGTTTATTAACTTTGCCACTGACAGCGTAAATTGCTATCATCCTTTTAGAATGCATTTTGGTGAAATGTAAAGACCTATACAAATGTTCATAACCTTTGATTTTGCAACTCATCTTTTAGGAATAATGTAAAATGTGTAAAAAGTTATACTCATGATATAGTCAATGAAGCATTTATTAACGGCAAAAACTGAAATCCAACTTTATGGATCATATGCAGCCATTAAAAATGGTGGTTATGAAAACCACCCAACAACTTAGAAAAATGGCCATCACAAGACTTCAATTTATTTCAGTAACGTGCTCCCCTATACAATCCAAATCTATGTATGCAATACAAAGAAGGAAAAAAATCAGAAAAGGGAAATACATGAAATACTAATAGCCGGTGTGTCAGGGTGGGGCGGGATTTGGAGTTTTTCTTTCTTTTCTACTTTTCAAATTTTCTGCACAAAAAAAAAAATGTAAATTTTTGAATGCAAAAAATTTTAATTACAAATTTTTTCTATTTTAATTTAGAATTTCTTCTATTTTTGCTCTATTTCCTAAACAGCAAGAGCGGAAATGCTCATCAGGTTATCCTTGAATATGTTTCAGCATATTTTCCCAAAACCTAATTAAATCCTCTTGTGACAACTGAGAGCTGTTTCCTGGACTTCAGGCCTCTGTGTGACTGAGAATGGTCAGCTGAGCACCTCCCATACAGCAGCAGCCTTCCCTGCCCTGAGGCTGGCACTTGGCACAGAAATACCCCAGGGAACCACAGTAATTCCACTAAGAAAAATCTAAGGCTTATGGGGAAAAGCAATAAAATGAGTATTATCAACTGAAGTCCTACATAAAATAAACATAAGTGCAGGACAAATTTAGAACCTGATTTTAGCTCAAAGGAACTTTAAGGGGAAATAATAATTCAAGGGCAGATTTATTACCATGATATAATGGTCAACCGTGTGTTTCCACAAATTACTTCTCTTCCAATATTCTTTGGACAAACATCAAATTCATTTTCCCTGACAGGGGAGGACAGGTGTCATAATCTCTATTTCCAAAAGGGAAGACAAATGTAAGATACTGTTTTAACAACTGCACCGGATGAGAGTGCACAGGGCAGAACCAGCTGTGACTGCCTGGCTGCTCTGACTCCCAGGCCTGTAAATCTGCAGCAGGAAGCGGTAGTGGGAGTCCCCTCGTCCCTTACTTCCAGGTCCCGGAGGAGCCACGTTTTACTGAAGCCAGTCCCTTTGCTGCACTTTTTCACCAGCAGCTTCAGCAAATCTGTCTGTAGGAAGGTAGCGTGCGTCTCTTCAAAGCCATGAACCTGCCATACAGGAAAAGAATGATTTGCAATTGCCTCAGAGTGAAGAAAGTCAAGGGTCACTCAGGGAGAAGCAGGCCCCTATCGGAGCCCAGTCTCAGCTCTTGACCCAAGCCCACCTTCTGGTGAAGATTCCAGAGTCAGCAGGAAAGATGAAACTCTGAACCTGAGTCGTAACCTAAGTCTGTCCACTCTCTAATTCATTCACTTGACAAGTATTTCTGAAGCCTCGTACATTGTACGTGCTGAGTCCTATGCTAAGAACAGAGGTTTTATGTCCCTCTCCTGCTCTCCGCCTCCCCAAAGCTTCCCACTGTCCTGCAGATTGAAGTCTGAGTCCCTGTTCATGGCTGACAAGGCCCCTGCAGGCTCCCTGCCTGCCTCTGTGTCTCCTCTCCTCCTTAGCACTGTCCCGAAGCCCTGAAGTGTTCCTTCTGCACCTGGAGTTTGCTCTCTCCCAGCATGCAATACTCTGCCCAGACTCCTTATCTACCACCTCAGATTTCACCTCTTCAGGAAGGCTCTTTCTGACTCCTGTGGTTTTCCTTGCAGGCTCCTTGGTGTCTCCCTCACAGTTAAGGCTGAAAGCTCCATGACAGCAGGGACCTTCTTTCTAGTTCAACACTACGTAATCAGTTCCAACTGGCACCTGGTGCTCAACCAATCTATACGGAATCAAGGATCCAAAGGCATAAATGGTCTCTGCCCTCAGGGAGTTTACTTTCCCAAACCTACTGTAATGCAAAACCACTGATACAGCAGGTTGTGGTGAATGACATGAAGCCGACAAACAGCAGGTGTGTGGCCTCAAGCCTGAAACCGTGAACCCTCAGGGATGGGCCAGAGCCGAGATGCCACCTAGACAAGCCTCCCTGTGGTGGTTGGGTCCTTTCATGTCCTCCTTGCCAGTGCTGCCCAACTCACAGAACTCATAAGCCTTCCAGAGGAAATCCTTCTTCTTTGGCTAGTTCTGTTGGGAAGGTCATCCTTAAAGTGATCCCTCCCTCGCTCCCGATGCCCCTCAAGCAGTAGAAGAATCATGTTCCCCACAAGTCAAGGCTTCCCATCTCCATGTTAGTTACTGCCCAGCTCTTCAACTTGTCTGCCTTCTCTCACCCCAAATGCCAAAGTGAAGTGAAGTCGCTCAGTCGTGTCCAACTCTTTGCGACCCCATGTACTGTAGCCTACCAGGCTTCTCCATCCATGGGATCCTCCAGGCAAGAATACTGGAATGGGTTGCCATTTCCTTCTCCAGGAGATCTTCCCAACCCAGGGATTGAACCCGGGTCTCCCGCATTGTAGGCAGACGCTTTACCGTCTGAGCCACCAGGGAAGTCAAACTAATCATCGCCCAACGTGGGGCTTGAACCCACGACCCTGAGATTAAGAGTCTCGCACTCTACCGACTGAGCTAGCCAGGCTACAGATAAATGCAAGTGAAAGTCCCTCAGTTGTGTCCAGCTCTCTGCGACCCCATGGGCTATCCAGTCCATAGAATTCTCCAGGCGAGAATACTGGAGTGGGTAGCCTTTTCCTTCTCCAGGGGATCTTCCCAACCCAGGGATCGAACCTAGGCCTCTCTCATTGCAGGCAGGTTCTTTACTAGCTGAGCTACTGCTTGAAGATCCCATAAGATGTTACTCTCCTTTTCTCTCCCTATAATGAACCAGAGGGAGCTGTGGTTCAGAGGGAAGCGAGAAACTGTTGTCAATTTTTCTTCTCATCTTCCAAGGTTATGTGCCCATAAGGCAGTAGTACCTGGTTCCATGAGGCAGGACTGAAAAATTAGAGAACCAACTACTGGGAAAATTCTGTTTCTTCCTTAATGATATCCTTGTGCAAGGCCCCAATCATTTCTAAAAATAATCAAGATCCTATGATCCTATTCATTGAAATCGGATGATACTTCCTTCTAGTTAATACCCTGCAGGTGTTAGATCACAGCCAGACTGATTAGCAAATGGAAGAAACTCAACATTACCTTTAGCGTTTTATATAATCCTTTGAGGGCCAGGGATAGGACCCAAGTTGCTTCCACTGCCTCAGGACAATGGCTGTCCATGCTGGTTTGCAGAAGGTGACTGGCAATAAAGGCAAAGTGCTGAGAGTATTGGCTTAGCTGGGCCTGGGAGTCACTGCCTTCCTGTCCTCCTCCTTTCTGGACCAGTTGGTAGTCCTTCACTGAAGGATTAAGAGAAAAATCTTAAATGTAGCCAGAGAAAAGAGACACATTTTGTTTATTAATATTTTGGCTATACTGTTTATAGGATCCTAGTTCTCTGACCAGGGATTGAACCCAAGTCCACAGTAGGGAAAGCCCCAAGTCCCAACCACTGGATCGCCAGGGAATTCCCCAAGAGACACATTTTGAAGAGTAACAGAGAATTATGGCTGACTTCACAGCAGAAACTATGAAAACCAGAAGAAAATGGATCAATATCTTTAAAATATGCTAAGAAGAAACTCTCAGCCCACAATTTTCTACCCAGAAAAATTATCTCTCAAAGACGAAGTCAAATCACTGATTTAGACTTCCACCTTAAGAAACCAGAAAAAGAAAAAAAGAGCAAATTAAACTCAAAGCAGAAAGAAACAAATTAATAATGGAAAGATAGAAATTAATGGAACAGCAATCAGAAATAACAGGGAAACATCAAAGAAACCAAAAGCCAGTCCTTGGAAAATATCAAATAAATTGATAAATCTCTGGCTAGGCAGTCTATGCAATGAAAAGGAAAAGACACAAATTACCAAAATCAGGAATGAGGGAAGGCAGCTTATACCCCATGCTAGGTTCAGAGAAACTAAAGATGTACATTTTATAAGACCTAAATTTGTTTCATAAGTGGATGGAGAGATGTACCATGTTCCTGAATCAAAAGACTCAGTATTGTTAAGACATCATTTCTCCCCAAATGAATCTACAATGTTATGTCAATCAAAACCCTAGCAAGTTCTTTAATAGAAACTGATAAGCTGATCCCAAAATTTAAACAAAAAGACAAAGGAACTAGACTAGCCAAAACAATTCTGAAGAATAACAACAAAGTTGGAAGACCTGATTTCTCTCTCAACACTCAGGAGAAATCTATAACACTCAAGGGCTTTCTTCTGGTGGCTCAGTGGTAAAGAACCCTCCTGCCAATGCAGGAGACTCAGATTTGATCCCTGGGTCAGGAAGAGCTCCTGGAGAAGGAAATGACAACCTACTCTAGTATTCTTGTCTGGGAAATCCTGTGGACAGAAGGAGCCTGGTGGGCTACAGTCCATGGGGGTCACAAAAGAATCAGACTAAACAACAACAGTCAAGACAATATGGCATTCAAGTAAGGAGAAATATACAATATATAGATTAATGGAACATAATAAAATCCATAAATAAACACCAAGATATATGGGTCAATTAATTTTCACAAAGTTACCAAGATGATTCAATGGAGAAAGAATAGTCTGTTCAACGAATGGTCCTAGAACAGTGAGACTCACATGTAAAAAAATAAAATAAACCTTGACTTTTACATCAAACTGTATACAAAAATAGCACAGACAGTGCCTAATACTGAAGCTAAATGATAAAGTGGATTATTTCAAGAGCAGAAGAGGGCTCATAATAATAAGACACTCCAGATCATTTGGGATTTGGCAAATTAAATCAAAAGGGCACTTTATGATATACTTTCACTGTCCTATTGATGAAGTTACTTTACATTCCTGTAGCCACCATATGTTTAAATTACCCACTAGAAAACAAATGATACTGGCAAATGGAAAAAGTAGATATTCAGAATCTAAACATCTGGCCAATCCCGAAACAAAGAGTCATAACAACATAGAAAGAGCCTTCAAAGCGATCCCAACTCAACCACATCATTTCACAGATGAGGAAAAAGAAGTTACATGTCACTTCAGTTGTGTCCAACTCTTTGCAACCCTACATGGACTGTAGCCCACAAGGCTCCTCTGTCCAAGGGTTTCTCCAGGTAAGAATACTGGAATGGGTTGTCATGCCCTCCTCCAGGAAAAAGAAATTCAGAGAGCTATAATTTGTTTGTTTTTTTTTTAATCCATGTGCAGGGGCAAGAACAAAGATATTTTAACTGATTATAGTGTATACAGAAAATTTGCTCTGATTCTTAGATAAAATAATTATGCTTGGGACCTGTTTTCCTCTTCCGGGTTTTGACATCGACGATCACAGCTCTGTTCTTCTCAGTAAAGTGCTTCAAGATGATCACATTATGTGGTTCATTGGCATTATCCATATACACACAGCGGGTCCCCACACAGAGGACCTAAGCACGACAGAGAAAGAAGAGGAAACTCAGCAGCACGTAGAACACAGTCTCTTTGGCTCGTGCCGCTGACTTCAACAGGCAGTCAGGGTCAGGATTCTTCCCTTCTACAAGTCCAGGGTTGGCACAGGCCTGGCACAGAACTGGTTTAAGTGCTTGCTGAATGAAGCCATGTTTTCACAGTCTCCATTGTTCCAACTAGTTGAAAATTAGAAATGAGATCAAGCTGAAGGCCAAAGTGAAGAACAATCATACTTTGAAGTTCTCTGTAACTTATTAATAGGGTATTAGTTACCTATTATTCAAAGCCAACTACCGGCTAATAAAATGAGTCAAATGGCTAAACTGTTAAAATGCAAGTTGAACAAACCATCCCAAAATCTTGAGAATATACCAGTACTGTAAAAGCAAATTATGTAAGGGAAGAAAAAACTCCGCAGGATATATGCTATAGGGACTTTGGTATGTCTGATGAAGACAGGAAGAGGAGACCAGGCCTTCAGAGAGGTGTACCTGGGGGAAGCCAACCAGCACCAGCAGTGTGAAGATGTTGGTGTGCTTTAGCTGGAAAGGCAGCTGCTTGATGCAGTGGTCTGTGAAGGTAGCAACGACGTCTCGCCACAGAGGGGCGCTGTTGAGCGACCGCAGGATCTCCGCCATAGAACACGCCCAGTCCAAGCCCACGCGGCTGGAAGGCAAGAGCGCCCTCAGGTGGTGGTGCACAGGCTCCAAATGCAACGCACCGGCTCACCGCACTCCAAGGCAGACCCATAAACATGCCAACGAGCCATTCACTGATTAGTTTAAAAACTACCACAATGATGCTTTTCAGAAATTATAAGTGGGGGGGAAAATAATCAAGATTTGTACTTATATACTCAGTCTATCGTTAAGGTTTTAAAAATCTCTATAAATGGTCACACATGTGCACTTATGCACACTCATATGCATCCACAGAAAAGAAGCTTGGAAGGAAATATATTTTAAAAAGCACCAGGGAGTTCCCTGGTGGCCTAGTGGTTAGAAGTCTGGGTTTTCACTACTGTGGCCTGGGTTCAATCCCTGGTCAGGGAACAGATCTGCAAGGGGTGGTGAGGGGCAGGGCTGGGTAGGGGGGATAAAATAGCACCAGACACACTGACAAGGTGCAAGGCATTGCTTTTATAATGAAAACAGATCTATTTTGTTCAACCTCAAAGCCTGCACCTATTACTCCCAGGAAAAAACAAACCAGAATATACATCACTGGAGAGCTGAATCAGCAGACAGAACCCAGGTGGCAACAGCTGTTCTAACGTGGGTTTTAAGTACAGCTTTAATATCAGTTGATAATGTTGCTAATAAAACTAATTCTAGTCTCACAGAAGAGCCCTAGACAATACAGGGGCAAAGACAGCACCGAAGCACACTGAAATTAATCAACAGCCAGATCAATGACCCAAAGAAATGAACACCAAGGAGGGATAGAGTGGGGGTGGCTACCTGTCCAGACACACAGCCCCCAGGCTAAAGAGCAGGTGGGTGGTCTTCCAGCCGTCTGGCACGACTGAACTGTCCCCAGCTGCAAACAAGTTGTGTTTGGCTGAGAGGACCTTGGTCACGGCAGCATCTACCTCTGCTGGTAAAAGGCGGATGATTAACTGGCCAAGGAGACCCAGGGTGAGGTGGTAGGTTTCATTCAGGTGGCCTGCGTTTGAGATGACGACCTGGAACATGAGCGGGAGCACGTGCTCCAGGTCTATCAGGGGGACTGTGGGATCCTGTTAAGAGAGGAGAAAAATCTGTTCAATAAGACATCTAGGTAACCACACCAACCAAACACTCCACTGTCTTCATGTATTATTTATAACTGGCCTGGTGCCAGGAGAATTATGCAGTGTCTTTCACAAATGGCTTAGGTACAATTGACTGTAAAATAAACATTCTCAGGCATCATCTTACAATCTTACTTCCAATTCATATTCTTATCCCAGGGATATACAGATGACCGCAATTAATATTTCAGTATATGGCTTTCCAAAAATTTTTTTTATGCATAATACTACCCTCTCATGCACTCTTTCTCCTTTTATTTTTCCTTTCTCTCTCTCTCTCGTTTTGTCTCTTACCGAGTTTAAGGGAGGTAGCATGGCTGCTAGTAATCCCAAAATCCTCTTCTGGGAGCACTCCGCAAACACCTGCTCAGGGCTTGGAATAACTGCCTTTTCCTCAATGGGCTTCTGGGAGGATGCTTCTGAATTTTCAGCATCTGAGTTGTAAAATAGCAAGCTATCAGATTTTGCCAGGTTCCATGCATGTATGAAGAGGCAGGTAAATCACTGTACTGCCCTGTGCCACTACAGCATCAAGTTGAGACTTTAAAAACCTATTACTGAACAAGTCTTACTCAAGGAAGCCTGTCCCGATCACCCTGTTTTAATGTCGAGCCTGCCCTCCCATCTCCCCAAACCCCTCTGCCCTCTCCACTCCCTGCTCTTTTGTGCTCATGGCATCTAATTACCTTTTAAAACACCATATCCTTTTTTTACTGGTTGGTTATTGTTTGACTTCCCTTCTAGATTCCCCCCTCCCCAGTAATGTATCACAAACACCTAGAAATGTTTCCGAAGCACAGCAGCAACTCAATAAATCCCCGATGGCTAAAGCAACTGTACGTGACCAGGATGCTGATTCTCAGATGGGATCAGACAAGAGTGGGTTTTGATGATCTGGACTGACATGGAGTGTCAGACGGCTTCCTGAACTTAAGTCATGATCTGCAGAGATGAGCATCAGCCCCTTCTGGGACAGGGCAGGACGCTGGGTGCTCAGCCCTGCCTCTGTCACAGAACAGGCACCAGGGAAGGACCCTGCCTCCCCAAGCCGCCCCAAGGAGGAGGCTGACGTTTGCTGCCAGTCTCCTTGGTCCACAGCACCTCCATCTCCTGGCTCTTCAATCGCCCTGCAACACAGCTCTGACAAACCTCGCTGCCATTCCCAGCAGGCAGCCCAGGGCCTCCACTGCAGGGTGCAAGCACCCCTCCACTTCCCCATTTCAGGGCTCCCACTCCCTCCCCGTCCTCCCTACACACCTGCCCCACAGACTTCTCCCTGGATTCCTTTGGGGGTTTCCTCTCTGGGGCTTTGCTCCTCTTGTCCTTTCTGCCCTGGGTGCCCCTCCCCCCAACAGATCCCAGCACTTCTGAGGTCACATGCAGGCCTTCTTTACAAGGGCTTTAAGTGGACACAACCTGTTCAAGCTGGATCCCCATCACTGCTACCACCCACTCAGGCCTCTCTTCTGGACAGAAGCACATCCCACCTCAAATTACAGTTACATGTACCCCTGTCTTAAACCCTCCCAGGCTGCAGGCCTCATGAAGGCAGGAGCTATGCGTCCATTTGTCTGACCTGGTCCCTGCTTCATCCCCAGAGTCTAGCACAGTGCTTGGCACACAGAAGGCACTCAGTAAATCAGGAAATAAACAAGATAGGAAATTAGATAAACAAGATGAAGCAAAGATGACTTTCAAAGTGGTATCAGTACTATCTGAGGCAGAACTGAGAAACCATGCACCCTTGGGTGCTCATCAGTTACCAACTGTGTGTAAGAGATAACTCAGAGATGGGTATGTATACATTTTAAGATGAAAGAGATCAAGGTAATTGTCAGAGTTTTTACCTGGAAGTCCTGTAGGTGTGCAGGCATCTGCAGGTGAGTCTGAAATTTGAGTCAGGCAGGAAGGATCCTTCCTTAGTGATATACCTTCACTGGCCTTACTTCTCTGTTTGCAATCTAAAGGTCTGAATTCCTTAGGAGCATCTCTCTTCCCCTAAAAACAAATTAGAGAGTGAGTAAACTTTTATGTGAAAGAAATTTTTTTACATTCAGACAATTTAAAAAATCACTAGCCAAGGACTTCCTTGGTAGTCCAGTGGTTAAGAATCTGCCTTCCAGCGGCTTCCCTGGCAGTGCAGTGGTTAAGACTCCACACTCCCACATTCCCAGGGCAGGAGGCGTGGGTTTGATCCTTGGTCAGAGAAGCAGGATTCCACTCCCACGCAGCACAGCCAAAAAAAAAAAAAAAAGAATCTACCTTCCAAGGCAGGAGATACAGAAACTGCAACTTGCCACACAGAAGACTTAGAGAGCGAGCCAGGGGCAGGGTACCCTGCGGGCACACAGCTACTGACTTTAAGAAGACTCAAAAGGTATGGATACCTCAGGAATAAAAAGAATGCCCTGGCGGTTCCTTAGAAAAAGGCTGATTCCAATCCCTAGGCAGGGAAAGCCTAAGATAAGCCTGAAACCTCTTTTTGTATCAAAAATTAAAGAAGTGCTCAAAGAATAATCAAGACATAGCAAAAGACACCAAAGCCAGCTGGAAGGAGCTTTCCACTGGCCAAACATGGGACAACTTGAGCATCAAAATCCATAGTAAAAACTAGGATTTTAATTCACTAAATTAAAAAATTCAAGTCTATTTTGATAAAAATAAGTGAGTAAGTAGATACATAAGGAGTGCCGTGCTGACTGGTGGCACATTATAAGATGCTGGGGGCTCACAAGAAGATACGATTATTCTCAGGCTCAAAGGCGAAGAGAAGACTGCTGATTTACCCTGACCCTGCTGATGTTTTCCCTGTCCCACCACGATCTGTGGATGGGAACAATGCTGCCTGGAGAAGGGGTTTTGTGGTCAAAACAGGCTTGAGGGTTATTACGTCGCCTGTCCTTGTGCTGGCTTTCTGGCTGAACGAAGCTAATGGAATTGTCAAGCTTTTGCCATCTCTGCTTTTGTCCTCCTCTAAAAGACGACAGGATCCCAGGGAAAGATAAGCACCAACGGGGATCCTTCATGACAGAGACAGGGGACAGAAACAGCAGCAGCTCCTGAGGCAACGCCGGGGCGCTGACGGCACCGACTCAGGCTCTGAAGGCAGCGTCACTGAAGCTCTGCTCTTGCACAAAACGATCTTCAGTGTCACTGTCGCAGGTTCCATCTGGACCCAGGAAGGCTTTCCTTCCACTTCAACAAGCACAGGTAAACTCTCATAAACTACCTATGTAAACTACTTGGTAAGTACTAAGCACTTAGGATCACCTATTTGTTAACTGAATATAAAAGTGGTTTCACGTATATAGTGTTCACCACGGGCCAGGAAGGAACCAACCTCTTTAGGTGTGTAATCTTACTCAGTCCTTATAAAAACCACAGGAGGCGGGGAACAGGAGTGGTGTATAGCGATAGAGCTTACCATGAATGCTGCTTTAAGCACTCTGTGCATTTACTTGCTTTTGGCTGTGCTGGGTCTCAGCTGTGGTACTGGGGGGGTCTCTGTTTTGGCATGCGGACTTCTCTTGAGTTGAGGCACCGGGGCTCCAGAGCCCATGGATTCTACAGTTGTGGCGTGAGGGCTTCTCTCTAGTTGTGGTGCACAGGCTCAGCTGTCCCATGGCATGTGGGATGCTAGTTCCCCAGCCGGGGACTGAATCCGTGTCCCCTGCATTGGCGGGTGGATTCTTAACCACTGGACCACCAAAAACTCCCCTGAGGACTTTAGACATTAATTCGGTGTGTGTGATGCATGTAAATCCTCACAACAACCCTACGGGATAGCTATTATTATTCTCCCTTCATTTTACTGATGAGAAAACTGAAGAGATGTGGTGATGTGCCCAAAGTCAGACAGAACAGGGACCCACACCCCGGCAAACTGGGTCACAAACCTGGACCCTTCACGTCGCTGCTCCGCTCCCTCACGTGACAGCTCTGGGATCACCTGTGACTGTGCACAAGAAAGGACTCTTACTCACACTGCGGTGCCCAGCAGGGCCTGTGTGGGCCGGCTCCGCGGCAGCCTGCACAGCTTTCTTCTCTGGCTGCTCCTCTGATGTCTGGGTGGGCGCGGTGACTGGCAGGGCCTGGTTTTCTGGAGGAGAGCCACCATCTGGCAATACACCAAGCAGAGCTAGA
This sequence comes from Capricornis sumatraensis, assembly GCF_032405125.1. Lineage (NCBI taxonomy): Eukaryota > Metazoa > Chordata > Mammalia > Artiodactyla > Bovidae > Capricornis > Capricornis sumatraensis. Next base: position 74,984,043 of record NC_091076.1, read on the forward strand.
GCTTTAAGACCTAAACGTGGGAAGCAAAAAAGAGGATGGTTGAAAGTTTTATAAGAGGGTTATTCCCTGCAAATGCCACAAATCACTTTACTACCATATGCAAAGAGATGGCTGAGCTTTTCCACAAGCTGAACCAGAGTACTCAGTCCAGTCCCCTCCCCCCATCCCACACATCTACTCAGCTCCTGACTTCAGACACTAGAAGTTTCGATAGCAGGGGACACCTGTGCTTTATTAACAACACAGGACAAAAGATACAAGAGGACTGCCTGTTTAGAAAATCATAAACATGAAAATTTTATAGAGCCCCATACAACTATTTTTAAGTTCTCCCTGGCAAACAGTTAACAAGACAGATCTGAAGGACCAGTATCACCCGCCGCTACTTCAGCCGTCTAACTCCCTCGTGTTCACTAGAATCAGGAGTTGGTCTGTTATTCTGGAAGGAATTTAAATGTCTCAGGAATTTAACATTCCCATTATTCTTCTCCTTGGCACCCCTCAGTAAAATCAAGTCATTTAGACATTTTATTAGTCAAACTAATTTCATTATAAATAGCTCTCATTTAGAACACAGTTGTGTGGAAGTGGTTCTGCACTCCAGGTTTTTTTGTTTTTCTTGTTTATTTTAAAAAAGGCTGAATTGCTTTGGCAAAGTTAAGTCTGGTGTATTCAAATAATTTATCCCCAGACATTAAGAGTTTTAATTATTCATTTTTTTTCTCACCTTCACGAAATATTTTAGAGAAACTAAATGCTCCTTTAATGCCAATGTTTCTCTCAAATGCATATGCAGATGTAAAATTAAGTTCCGGGGGGACCTCCTTGTGGGTCGAGTGGTTAAGACTCTGAGTTGCCAACGAAGGGGGTGCAGGCTCAATCCCTGGTTAGGGAACTAGATCCCACATGCAGTGGGCCATTGCCAAAAGATTAAAAAAAAATCAGTAACAATATAAAAAAATTTTTTTTAATTAAATAAATAAAATTAAGTTCCACTCCATGGTGAGCATCTCTTGTGGAAAACTGGATTTTGACACCTCCACACTGAGCACTGCGTTTCACTTCTGCTGCGGCTGTTCCTTCATGAGCAGTTTAGGGCTGGGTTTGGTTTCCAAGCCTAAGGAATACCTACCTTTTCCCTGGTGAGCCTTCGTCAGACAGTCCCCGACGAGCTGTAGGCACCGGCTCCGCAGGCTGGCGGCGCTGCTGCGGACCTGCGGGTCCAGCTTTTCGCCATCCACGTCCTCAGCGCTAGCCAGGTGGGCGCTATAGAGAGCCAGGGCGGCGAAGAGCAGCCAGGAATAGTTGTGGATGTAGGGCTGGATGAGCCTCTGCCGGTCGCTGATCCGGATGGTCACCATTGGATGGGCAGTGATGCTGTGGGTAGGCAAGTGGCTGCAAAGGCAAGATATTTTTAAGGCCTGAAGGCCCTTGTGAGCGTCCGAAAAGGAGAATGGGGCCTCAGGGGACCACATGCACGGTCACAGGTGGGCATCAGTTACCTCTAAGGCTGTTACTGAAAATTTAAAGATAGGTATTAGCCCTCTCTTCAGAGAAATTAATGAACACAAACACTGCACAATCCACTTCAAGATTTCACAACCCCTAGAAGACTGTCCATGGAAACCAAGTGAAGTAAGACTTCCTTTTTGTGAAGCTTCACAGGGTACGCTTATAGTATTTTGGTAACGTGAGGAAATGCCCATAATTTTTTGAGATGGATATGAAGTATGTAGGAAGGAAATGACTGAAGGTCTGGAATTTGCTTTAAAATACATTTTAACAAAGCAGAAGTAAAAAAGAAAAATCGAAGCACACATAGCAAAATCTTCCTAATTGCTGAGTCTGGGTAAAGGGGACATGAAGATTCATTGTACTACTCTTTTTACTTGTGGGTATGTTTGAAATTTTTTATAAGATTTTTTTTAAAAAAAAGCAAGTGAGTACCAGTTTGCTGGGCTGGAGGTCACATGAGACATACCCATAGGAGTATTTCTTGGCCGCGTAGCATCCATAGCACAGGTCAAAGTCATCGCATACATTGCAGTGCATCCTCCGGCCTATGATCAAACCCTGGCAGTGGTCACACGTGAACTCCATGTTGACCATTTCGTGGTCATCTCCATGGCCCTCAGGCTTCACTCCACCTGGGGGAAGCACAGCAGCGTGAGGTGGACTGGGCGAAGGGCTCTGAGAAGGGCTGGTTTCCAAACCCAAACCAAACCCAGAAGCAGAGCTGCTCCCAACAGATCGCTCAGGATGTCAGGGACCACAGGCATCTTTCAGAGACTGGTGCATTCTGCCCAGTGGTTCTCAGCATACAAATGATACTCTTGGCACAGAAACTTCTTAGCAGTGGTACCATGGGCTGACTTCCCTTCTTCAGTGCAATGTAGAGCCTGATCAAATAGATCACCAATTCCCATTATGACCTCCATTTGGCAGCACAAGTCCTCATGCCAATTTGTAAGGCATCTTCCATGAACCCTCCCCAGACATACCTAAGCATCTATTGGTGTATTCTTGTTAACAAGCACTGAGAACTTATCAGGTATTTGCTTTTACTTTTTCATTCCCGAATCACAGATGAAAAGAGACTCCATAACCCGAGACCCACTGAGTGAGAAAGAATGAAAGTGAGTCATGAAAGAGACTGACGGCTCTGGCCTCCTTCTCACTTTGAGTCCGGTGGGTCTCCAAGCCCCATCACACACTCTGCTGAATGTTCCTCACCTCTGACCCACTTCTGTTCCCACGGCCAGAAACCTAGTCCAGGCACGAATCCCCTTGTCACTACTGTGATTTCCTAAAGGAAGCTCTTACATGGACAGCTTCCTCTAGCATAGCTCTGGTCATGTTAATATCCTGCTGGCAAAACTTCCCCTTCTGTTTGTAGACTCATTCAAATTCCTGAGACTGGCATCTCTGGATCCCATAACCTGGGCCCAGCTTGTCTCAATCCATCACTCAGCTGTGGACATTGGTAAGTCCATCAAAACACACTGCAGAAGCTCACTCCTCTGGCCCTGGACTCGCTCAGTCTTAGGATGACACACTCTCCACTATTAACTTTCTTTAAAGCCTGATTCACGTTCTTAGGGGCTTCCCTCATAGCTCAGTTGGTAAAGAATTCGCCTGCAATACAGGAGACCCCGGTTCGATTCCTGGATGGGGAAGATTCACTGGAGACGTGATAGGCTACCCACTCCAGTATTCTTGGGTTTCCTTGTAGCTCAGCTGGTAAAGAATCCACCTACAGCGTTGGAGACCTGGGTTCGATCCTTGGGTTGGGAAGATCCCCTGGAGAAGGAAAGGCTACCCACTCCAGTATTCTGGCCTGGAGAATTCCATCAACTGTATAGTCCATGGGGTTGCAAAGAGTCAGACACGACTGAGTGATTTCACTTTCACATCCCACCTCCTCCACCAGCTTTCCTTCAACAGCAGCCTTCCCTCCTTCTGAACTCTCCCAGAATAATGTGCACTGCTCATCTGTAACTCAGCAGAGACCCTCCTATCCTGGAATACACCTTGCATGAGCGGGTCCCGTCTCCTGCCACAGCTGTAAATGCTTCTGGGACAGGGGCTGTATTTTATACAGCCAGGCGATATGCACACTAACAGCACTCAGCCGCTTACTACTGTCAACCTGCTTTGTCTCAGCACCTGTGAAGTGAGAGGATTCAAGAATTTCTGAAGTCTGCTTGTGTGTATTTTACTTCTATAAACAGCCTGATTCAGAGGGCAAAATCATTTCCTGAAAACTCAACTGGATGGACATTCACTGGTGCTGAGAGTTTATCAAGTGTCTACACACAGCGAGGTGGAAGGTGGAAGCTTGTCAGGTAACAGAGCTCTGGAGTTTGTCACTCAGCTGAGGAAGTGAGGTCATATTTGCCGACAAGACAGAGAACACTGCTGGGCAGTGTTGTCACTGTACAGTGGAAGGTTAAAAAATGACAAGATCACAGAAGACAGAAATGCTTCTTCCTCGTGGGGATGGCACACTCAGGCCGTGAAGTTTACCTAGGAAGCAAGTCTTGCAGAGATCCATGTCGCTGCACTGCAGACAACGGTAGCGATGCCAGGGGGCGATCTCATCACACCCATCACAGGAGATGTCCACATTTAACAGGTCACAATAGCGAGCAATAAACATGTGCATCTATAAGGTGAAATAAAACACAGTCAACCAACAGACTTTTAACGTGGCCACTATTCATTCATCAATCCATCCTTCAACAGCTACTTAAAACTCTCCAGGCATTGTACTAGGTGCTCAGATTGGGAGACTAAGGAGCTCAGTGTCTAGCTGGGAACTCTCTCAAACAAACAGATGACAGCATACAGTATGATGTATGGACAGCCAAATTCAGGAGGCTGAGAGAGCACGTGGAGGTTTCTCAAAAAGAATTAATTACTCAGGTGAGACCTGAGGGGCAAACAGGCATCGGCTGGGTGGAGACGAAGGCGATGAGCACGTGGGATAAAAGCAATAGGAAGTTCTATGGGAGACCACAAAAGGATCAAGCCGGGGGCTTGTGCACTTGGAAATAATTGCGAATGTAGAGCGCACTATGGAGCCAGGCTAACCGGATACAGTTAGAAAGGTTAAACTGCAAGAGGCTGGGATGGACGAGTAGCATGATCAGATCTGAGCATTCTGAAAGCTCCTCTGGTCACTGAGTGAGAATGGATCAGAGTGGGCAAGACTGGAGCCACAGAGACTGACCCTGACAGAGGCTGTTAGAGCAACCCCCTGACTGCTGATAAGGGCAGGACTGGGCAGAAAGTGAGACAGTGAAAGGGGGGCAGATCTGAGTGGTATTAGGAGGCACAGGTGAGGAACCTTGGGGGCTGGCTGGTTACGGGGGCCAGCGAAAGCCAAGGGTCAAGAACAACATCCAGATTTCTGGCTTGGGTACTTGGCTGGACAAGAGTCGGGTTCAGATACAGCAAACCCTGCAAGAGAAGCACTGTTTGCTAGCACTTTAGGAGAAAACTTTTCCGGAGAAAGACTAAGGGCCCCGTGTCATGAGCAAACAGTTTTATTGCAAGGTCCCTACAGGACAGTTTATCTTTACGGCCTGAAATAAGGGACATAAATCACCGAGTCAGCATATAGCAGCAGAATACAGCAAATATGCCAAGCCACCTTAGGACTAGAGAATGGCTCCCAATAAGGTGTTAACATACAAGAGAGAAAAATCACAAAGGCCAAGGTGGTGTGTTCGATCCGAGCACCACAGAGAAGCTACATGAGCTAGGTAACTGGCACACAGTAGGCATATAAGCTAAGAAAATGCACGCATCTGAGGCAGCAGACACCTGGCGTAGTGTGGTAGTGACAGTAAAACCCCAATGTGGAGATAGACGTGGCAGGCTGGCTGAGCCTGATGACGTGTGGGAATCAGGTAGCTGATTCTGCGCACATATGCGGCTTCCATGCTCACCAGGCGACCTTCTGACTGAAACGTGCCTTCCTGTGTTGCTTGCCTACAGGAAAAGTATGTACCAAGGACACCAGAGTCCAGGGCCTTCAGCAATTCTGTTTCTCACTGTAAATTATAAACTGGCACCTAATTATTTTACTTCAGCCTCATGAGCCAATTTCCTGTGAATCTAGTTCTAGGCGAGGGAGCCACTGCCTGATGTGGCCAAGCCAGGATTTAGGACCTTCGGGTTAAAAGACCAGGCTCAGTGACAGCCACTCACTAGGGTACTGACTGCCCCATGCAGCCCTCTCAGGAGAGAGCCTGCTGGCACGCCCCAATGCAGACTTTTATCTCCAAACTCCCAGCAAATCACTTCAGATTACCCTCGTTGAGAGATCTTACTTTCCTCTGCTTCTCTGGATCTTCCTGGGCTATTTTTTCATACCAGGCCTCAAACATGCCATCCTGACACTCATCCATCCATTCTGAATTCTGCTTGGCATCAGCAAGCTCATCTTCTTCACTCCATTGGCTGAAAAAAGGACATAAACAGAGAAAAGCATGCCTGTGCCAAAAATCAAGGTAAGTGCAGGTTAGCAGACTCTGTCCTACTGGTCTAGTACCCAAGACTCTTAGAGACTTCTGAGGGCAAGAGGGCAATCTGGTTTTCAAAGCTCCAGGGTTTGCCAAATGTTTGATAGATACATACCAATAAAAAAGGGAGGAGGCCCTTCCAGAGCCTACTACAATGGGTGAGGAATTGCAGCTTGAAAGGTTGTACCTTCATGGCAAAAACCCACTCAACAACCATTTGTGGTGAACCTGCGATGTGCCAGGCACCAAAAAACTGGTCTGAACTGGACATGCTCAGCACACCTGAGTGGCAGCAGCATGAGAAGGGAGCCAGGAGACCCCAGGGTCTCAGCTCTCTCGCGGGCTGCTATAAGACCTGGACATGGCACTCGGCCCTGGTCCTCAGTTTCCTCAGGTTTAACAAATAATCTCAGGGATTCCTCTTAGATGCAAAAGTATAGATTTTCATAATTTCAGTCAATAGCTTGTTTCAGCAACTGGAATTTTAAATACAAAAGCATATGCTCGACAGCAAATGCAAAGCATCTACGAACTGACAGAGACACATCCATTTGTTGACATGTTCCAACTAACTGATTTCGGGGCTACTCACACTGAGCTTTGGGCCAGGGGCCGTGGGAACTGGTGGGGAAGGTGCAGTCCCTGCTCTCAAGACTGGCTCATGGAGCGGCAGGTAAAGCTTGAAACAAGGAGCAGACTAATAGCTTAAAGCTGACCACCCACCCCTTCCTCCTATAGTGGGTCCCCTCCCTCTGCCAAGAGCGCCCTCTGGCAGCAGGACAATGGCTGAGGTTTGGTAAATGAGGAGATCACTTATATTCTATCTGCTTTTTCCTACTTCTGAGAGAGGGAATATAGGTGTTGACTCAGATCTTTCATTTCCTCCTAATTCTCTCCTCTTGCTCTTCTTTCCCCTTTCTCCTCTTTCTACAGACATGTGTGATTAATGTGTAAGTGGACTTGAGTAAGGTGGAAAGACATTCATTAGAGGTGGAAAGGAGGAACTTCTCTGGAGGTCCAGTGGTTAAGAATTCGCCTTCCAAAGCACAGGATGCAGGTTCGATCCCTGGTTGCAAAACTGAGATCCCACAACCCACAGGGCAACTAAGCCTAAGCTGAAACCAGAGAAGCCTGTACGCCACAATGACAGATCCTGCCTGCTTCAAAGGAGATCCCGTGTGCTGCAACTAAGACCTGATACAGTCAAAAAAATATTTTTAAAAGTAATAATAATATAAAAGAATAAGTGGAAAGGAAAAACACCCAAAAAACCTTTGTTACTATTTTTTCCCCTTATACCTTAAGTTCTTACAATGTACAAGAGGTTATAGTGGCTGGAAATCACACACACAGAACAAAAAACTACAGCAAAGGATTCTTCAATTCAACAAGCTCTGAGGATCTCCACAAACAAGGAGGTTCCTCATGCTGAATTCACAGCACCACTGCTACCAACTTATACACATCACCATGCCCCAGACACCATGCTGAACACTGAGGAGAACTCTTTCATTCTTCACAGCAATCCTATAAGGTAGATACTGTGATTACCTCCAGTTCTAAAGATGAGGAAACTGAAGTACAAAGGAGTTTAAACAGTTGTCCGAGGCCATCCAGTGAGGGCGTGGCAATGCCAGGATACCCCTCAGAGAGCCTAGCTTCAGGCCTGAGCTCTAACCCCTGTGCTACTGCTACGACCCCTGACCTCCAGGAGCGCCTGAAGAGACGGCAGACTGCAGATTGTGTCCTTACCTGATCACACTGTCATGGGCACTTATGTTTTCCTGCGACATTTTCATGAGGAGATCTGGTAACTGAATGTCAACAAAGAAGGTGAGATCACTGGGTTCCCAGCCCATGTCCAAAAGGTGCAGCAGGGCCGTCTGGATGCAGGACAGGGCAGGCAGCAAGGACCTGAAGAGGCCGTGAAGGTGAGAGTTACCAAAGCTGCCCATCACCCATGGGGATGACAGAGACAGTGGCAGTCAGAGACGGGGTATGTCCGTCAGTGGAAAGCCGAAGGGAACCCCAGACTGCTGGTTTGGGTTCCTTACGATATCTTACCAAATTTCTCAGACTCCATACAAACCCTCTTCAAAGAACATCTTGAGCAAAAGAGTTCTGAAAGGATCAAGTAGCAAGGTTTCCACCCTGCCAGGACTACCACGGGAGACATTTTACAGGAAAGGCCTGAGTAACAAAACTCAGCTCTGATCAACAGCAAGATCAGGGCCAGCCACAACAAGCCCGGGTCATGCCGCTCAGGCGCAGAGAAGAGCCATCTGATTTGAGGTTATGTCTGCACCACTTACTATGGAGGAGACTCGGGGGTGGCTTTCAAGTTTTTAAAACTGAGATAATGGGTTACAGATTCTTAGATGAACCAAGACCCATCTGCTTTAAAAAACTGTATATACCATAGAGAAAAAAGGCTAGGAGAAAATATACTGATAAGTTAACATTAGCAACTAGCTCTAGATGGCAAGATTAGGGGTTATTTTTATTTTACTCTTTGTGCTTTTCTATATTTTTAACATTAGACATGCATTTCTTTAAAAGTCAGAAAAAAAGGGAATGATTTTTCTCCAGAAATCATATTAAACTCTCTATACCTGTCATTTTTGCTATTGAATCCTTTGACTGCTTTGACCAAAAACAGAACAAACTGATAGTAAGTGTCTCGAATTTCTTTGTGTAGATCTGCGCCACAGCCTTCCAGGTGTCCAAAATAACTAGAAACAGAAGACATGACCAGTCACTTAATGGCCAAAACATTTACTTAATAATCATATTCCTTACACGAAAAAAGCGAAGAAGAAGCAAGCTAACGAAGTGGTGGAGAAACTTAAGTAAATATAACAAGTGCAGAAAGTGAGCAGACAAAACAGCAATGACTCATCTGCTTGTGTCAAGAAGGCCACCCACTAGGAGTATGGCGATGACTATTATTAATCTTTCCTTATTAATATAAAAACCACCCTTCCCACCACTACCAGAGTGCCTGGTACTATGTGAAGTATTCTTTACAAATGTAATCCTCTCCTCTTATCTCCATTTTCTTGCCATATTTACTTGGGTGTGAAAGAAGCAGTTCAGGGCTTTCCACGTGACTCAGTGGTAAAGAACCTGCCTGCCAAAGCAGGAGACATGGGTTCGGTCCCTCGTACTTTGGACTTACTTGGTAAACTCTTTCTGGCAGGTGAGGAGTTCCAACAGGAAAAGGATGTAAGGTGGGTGGAAGCAGTGAGGCTGGCCAAGGGACTCCGTACAACACTGGATGATCCTCAGCACCTCGAGGATGCTCCAGGCTTGGGCCTTCCTCAAGGAGAGAACCTTTACAACACTGGAGACAGAACTCAAGTCAGGAACACCCAGAACACTCGCAAGCTGGGGCAGAAAGAAAACAGACCCCCGCCCAGAGTTCTGAGGCCATATTAGTAAAAAGGAAATACTATTGTGAGGTATCTTGTTTGCTACTTTTAGTCATTACTCAGCAACATTACATATCACCTCACTGTTTGGAAGCCCAATGACTCACGTTAAACAATTAATTGATTAAAAAGGAACTTTGCCTCTGTGCTAAACAGGACTAACTTCAGACAGGAAATTAAAACATGCAACACTTCCAGAGGTGTAGGCTCACTGACAAGTAATGTTGTCAGAAAACATCAAATCCAAAATTTCTCCCAGGGTTAAAATAAGACAGATTTATTTTGGCGGCTACCAAATGTTTCTTTAATCCAAACAGTACCTTACTGAGATATAATTTACATACAGCATAATGTACAAATCTCAAGTGAAAAAAATACCTCTTTTTTTTGTTTTAAAAAGCTTTTTTCTTGAAGATTCTAAGACAAATCTTGGTCTGTCCTCCAAGTAGTTAGTATTTGCTCATTTTTATGAATAACATGAACTTCGAGTCTTTGATGAAACTGGATACCTGCAGGTGAAAAGAGAAGGTGCTCACCTCTCGTGGGAGAGTGACTGATCTTTAATGAAGTCCATGAGGTCCTTCAGCACGGGGTACTTCTCTTTCACAGTGGGCGCCAGTCTGGCTTCCTCCATCGAGCGGAAGGAGAGCAGCCGGAGTCGCCCCCGGGTGAAGGGAGGCCGCCGGGTGGGAGTGGAAGGTGACGAGGGCTCCTCTGCTGGGACGGAGGACACTTCCAAGGCAGGAGGGCCACTGCTGGGGGCCAGCGTGGGCTGCACGTCCGGGCCAGGGCTCCGGTCTCCCGCAGTAGGGGGCGCTGCTTCCGTGGGTGACACCGAGGCTTGGAAATGCTCTTCCACCACAGAGCTTGTTCTCTGGCGCTTGTCCAGTGGCTGCAGGTGATCTGTGTCATCCACGGCCACCGACTTGTCACAGCTTTCTTTGGACCCTCCACCCGTGGGCAAAAATGTCAATAGTAGAAGACTCTTCTGATAACACTCTTTCGCTGAATGCGAAAAAAGCAATAGGAGAATGAAAAAAAAAAAGTCCAAATGAAACTTGTTGCCTACTTTGGAACTGAAAATAATCTACTTAAAGTCTACAATTTAGGACAGGAAATACCTCCAATAATACAGGGATGTACATGTCTATCGAGAGAAGAGAATCATATTTTCTCTCATTATACACGTCAAAATCTAACACTATCAGCACACTTAAAGTTTTATTGTGTATATTTTCACACATATTAATATAATATAGAGAGAATAATATAAGAAGTCCTCCATGTACCCCTCACCCAGATTTAACAGCTATCAATTCAAGGACAGTCTTTCCTAATACCACCACCCCCACCCCCCTGACCCGCCACAACCCCCTGGGTTATTTCCAAGCAGATCCCAGGCATCACATTATTTCCTCTGCAAAATCTTCAATGTATTTCACTAAAAAGAGTTTTAAGCAACAACATTACCAAGAAACGCACACTTTTTGAAAAACATAATGAGCTGTAGCTCATAAAGCACTTGGTGCCTCCTAAGAGAGGTATTTTTAAAAAAGGCTCCATGTGGATCATACTAATGAACAACTGGGCTTCCCTGGTGGCTCAGATGGTAAGGAATCTGCCTGCAATGAAGGAGCCCCCAGTTCGATCCCTGGGGTGGGAAAACCCCCTGGAGAAGAGAATGGCGACCCATTCCAGTATTCTCACCTGGAGAATGCCATGGACAGAGGAGTCTGGTGGGCTACAGTCCATGGGGTCTCAAAGAGTTGGACACAACTGAGCAACTGATGCACACACACAATGAACAATTAACAACTGGCACTTCCCTATTTGTGACATGTTCTTGGAAAAGACCTTTAGTGCCTGTGTTACCTTCTCTAGGTAAACACAGCTTCAACTAAACTAACCCAGAAGATGGGTCGCTGGTTTCCTATGAAATGGGAACGGAAGGCCCAGAGATAGACGACAGCTGCAGCCGGCACTCACCCAGGCTCTCGGGGTTCGCCTCAGCAGCTTCTGGCCCGCGCTGATCTTCTGCCTCACTCCCCAGGTTCATCAGGGACTTCTGCTTCATCTCTAACTGGGGGAGGGTTTGAGCCACATTGTTACGTTGTCCAGACAGGGCAGGAAGAGCAGCCACAGCAAACTATTAACACTTCAAAAGCACACAGTGTTGAGATCCCAGAGAACTTTATAGCCCTATGGTGAGGACACAGGACCGAACTGCTTTCATTTGTCCTAGAAATAATCCAGAATTTGAAGCTGCTTAAAGGTCTATCTGCAAAACTACCTCCTTTTCAACTATGTGTTATATGGGAGGGATTTGTAACCATGATCCTATTCTTTAAAAAAAATTCTAGAACGCTGGAGATGGAGGGGCCCTTACCTAAAGCTAACCTACTAATAAAGAAGTGAGGTCTTGGTTAGGACTAGCCTTTAGGACACTGTGTTTCCACTGTAAGTGGCATGGGTTTGATCCCTGGTTGGGGAACTAAGATCCCACAAGCTGTGTGGTGTGGCCAAAAATCACACATCCAGTTTGCAGCAGAGGTTGAAATAAAGCTTGATCTCTAGCCTGCTCTGAAGGTGAGGCTGCCTCTAAGTGATGCTAAGACTGCTGGGCAAAGAATGGTGCTTCTGGCGCCAGCACAGGCGACGGTCACAGTGTGGGCCACAGTGCTGACAGCCCAGGCAGAAAGAAGACCAATGATGCATGGAGACCAGGGTCTTCAGAGAGAAGGCTGGCATCTTGTCCAGTCACCGGCAGTCTGTCCTGTGCTGAACCAGGAGCATAGTCTACGATATGCTTTATCCCAGCTCCCAAACCCTTTTCACTTCGGCTGTCTGTGGGAGGGAGTTGACTTTATCAGACACAGTTTCTTTAACTGCGGGAGGAGAAGGGGGCGACAGAGGATGAGATGGTTGGATGACATCACTGACTCAATGGACATGAGTCTGAGCAAAATCCGTGAGAGAGTTAAGGGCAGGGAAGCCTAGCGGGCTGTAGTCCATGGGATCGCCAAGAGTTGGACATGACTGAATGACTGAACAATTGCCTTGGGTTCTCTGTCAATACACTGTCAGTACACTGATTCTCTTCCCACCATTCTGATGATGCTATCTTTAAGTTTCTTTTGAGAGATCCTGTTCATCCAGGTCTCCACCTATCTATCTAGTCTACACTGAGGACCAACTATGTTCTCATCATCGGGGACTTTGTCCAAGGCTGTCTGTTCCTAGAAAAATGCAAATATATATTTTAAAAACTATTACCAATGATTTGAAGTCATTCTTACCTCTGCCTTAAGATGTATATTCTTTCATATTTATTAAATTCTCCAGCTAGATATCTTAGATAACCTAGGTGTCCTCATACTTAACATGTCCCAAACTGAACTTAGCTCCCCACTCCCAGATCCAAGACCATTCTTCCTACTCTGGTTAATACTTTTCCCACTCACCAAGTCACCCCCACCAGGAAACGAGTACAGTCCTAAATCCTATCTGCCTTTCCACCATACCCATCAATCACACAGTCTAATTATCTTACCTCCCAAGTAGCAGAAGCCATCCTCATTTAATTATCACAACAAGTCTCCTGCATTCAAGCTTTTTCTTTTCTTTTTTTATTTCTTGGCCTCACAGCATGTGAGACTCTAGTCCGCCAACCAGGGATTGAACCCATGCCCCTTGCAATAGAAGCACAGAGTCTAACCCGCTGGACCACCAGGGAAGTCCCCTCCTGCTTTCAATCTTATTATCCACCCTCTACTCTTTTGAAGATTGCTTTCTCAATTATTATACAATATTTAAGATGGTTGTAAATATATATAAATAGTACTACCTACTCATCTCCACACCTAAGAAATAAAAAGAATTCTCCTTTACTTGTTATCCTTTCCAGGCATTTGTGTAATTTTACTATGTATTTATGTACATGACAGAGAGATCTGGCTTATGTTTAAGTTTTATTTGAGGAATACCCTACCTATGCCTTCTACAGCTTGCTGTGTTTTGCTCATCATCACACTTGTGAGCGCCATCCCTGTTAATAAAGGCAGCTCTGCTTCATTTACGTTCACTGTAATATGGTACAGTATGGTAATATAATATCCCCTACGAATGGCTGTCTTGCTCTCCCAAGTTTATTGCTGTCACAAAGAATGCTGCAGAATCACTCTTCCAAAATGCAGAAGGCCCTCTCCTTTGAGAAAGCCCTCCTCTCTGCCTAAAACCATCATTGGTTGCCCAGAATCAAACGCAATGCTTTTTCTCCTCATCTACCAGGTTAGGTTCCACCAAGCAGCCTTTGGGTTACAGAAGAAGGCAAGTAAGGGGGGCTCAACTGACTCCTGTGTACTCTGACAATCTAACTTTACCAAATTATGATTTCAAGGGCCCTAAATTATTTTTTATCATTTATCCATTTCCATCACTGAACTTTCAGTTCTGAAAAACATTCCTAAAGTTATATTCTTGAGAAGAGAGCTACTTACCTTAATTCAAAGATATGGTAGAAAAACTCAAAATATATAAAAATCACAAAAGAACATCTTACCATCCATATTCGAATTCCGTCAGCCAAGGAATACACCTGTGCAAACTCCTCACTCAAGGCTGTCTTGCCCCCGCTGTTTACTGGGGAAAGGAGAGGTTACATTCAGTTAACACAATTCACTACTGCAACATTAAGCCCAAAGTCACTTCCCAATCTCTGCACAGGAAACCTCTTCCCCTGACACTTGCACATTGTCTGTGATAAGAGAGGACTGGGGGGAAAAACCATCAGTAAACTACAAACACCTGTAATGGGTTCTCTATGTTACTTCAAACTTTTTTTCAAATGAGCAGCATCTGAAATGGATATACTATTAAGGTAAAATATAAAATATAGTAAAAGCAAAATAAAAATTATTAAAAGTAAGAAATAATTATTAACATGAAAAAAAATTCAGAGTATATATTAAGTGAAAAAGGTCAGTTATGAAACAGTATATACAAAATTATATTATTTAAAAAGAGTATACAGGACTTCCCTGGTGGTGCGGTGGATAAGAATCTGTCTGCCAACTCAGGAGACACGCGTTTGATCCCTGGTCTGGGAAGATTCCACATGGTGTGGAGCGACTAAGCCGGAGCCCATGCTCCAGAGCCGGTAAGCCACAACTACTGAGCCCATGTGCTGCAGCTACTGAAGACCATGAGCCCTAGAGCCTGTGGCTCCATAGAAAGAAAAGCCACTGCAATGAGAAACCCTTGCACCACAACTAAGAGTAGCCCCTAACTGCCACAACTAGAGAAACCCTGCATGAAGCAATGAAGATTCAGAGCAGACAGAATAAAATAAACCAACAATTTCAAAAATAAAGTAAAATATACAAGCATATATATAAAAACATGATATGTACATACACGTATATATACATATAACTAAAAAGCCAGGTAGATACAAAGAAAAATGTTCTTGAAGTGGTGAAATTACAGTTGATAATTACTTTAAGCTTTTCTATACTTTGTAAGTTTCTACATGAATAGGTATAATTTTTATAATTAGAAAAAATTTTTTTTACTTTTATTTATTTATTTTTTTGGTAATAAATCCTATGAAGCCTGTCCTTTCTCTTCATCTTAAAAGCAAAGGAGGGACTTCCCTGGTGGTCCAGTGGCCAAGACTCCACGCTCCCAATGCAGGGAGCCCAGGTTTGAGCCTGGTTGGGGAACTAGATTCCACATGCCGCAACTAAGAGTTCGCACGTTGCAACTGAAGATCCTGCATGCTGCAACTAAGACCTGGCGCAGCCAAATAAATAAATATTAAAACAAATAAATAGCGAAGGATACTATACGAGAACAGGGTGACACTCTCTGTTGACCCAATGTTGATGCAATGAATTTTCTGAACATCTAGAATGTGCCAGGCTCTACATCAGGTACTGGGAATGCGATGCTAAGAAAAACAAACATGGCCCCTGCCCTCAAACAGCTTACAGTCTAGCTGAAAAATTCCCATACATTTCTAACTCAAAAAGGTGACAATTTTTTAGACAAAGATAAGCAAGTTAGCGAGACAAGGACCACTCTCAAAGTAGATCAGTCTTCAAGAATCCACAAATAGGCCCTTAGAGGCAGGGACAGAAAGGACTGGGACCAATTGTGCCTCCTTCAAAGCAACAGCGGCAGGTATTCTAGAAACAACTTGTACACGGTGAAATAGTTCTTATTCCCACACTTGATTGTGTGTATCTCAAGAGCAGATAGGTATGAACATGATTGGAAAAAGAGCTGGGGGACCTCTCCCCCAGCCGGAAACCTTCTGTATCTCAGCTTTTTACTCACAAGGCTTTTATCCTTCCACTGACAGCTTGCACAGGTAACAAAGATTGTCAAGTTCTCTTACTACAATTTGACTATGAGAACATATACTGAATTTTTTTTTCCCAAAACCATGATGATGTCAGTTCACCCCCATCCCATAGCAGAGATAACGCTCTTCTGTGTGACAGCTGTTTCCTTATGTCACTCATGCTTCAGCATAATTTTATTTATTTGAGCAGCTTCTTAAAGGAAATATTAAGGTTTGAGCGAGTAATTGAGATGTTTTAGACCTCAGGAAATAAACTCTGCAATGTGAGACACAAAGAACTAAGCAATAAAGGTAGCAGTGCTAATAATATCCTTAGTAGTAATAATAATACTTAGAACAATAATCAATTAACTACTTACTCTAAGGAAGGAAGCATTTGTTTCTGCTAATTTCATTGGCACCATGGAAAGAACAGACATCCTGCCAAAGTGCTTGGGACAGCCATACCCTGTCTTTACACTGGGTTTGAAATGTTTTTCCCCTGAAAGATTATGAGTAGGGAGAGACCCTCCCTCTTTGTGGTTCCTGTTAAGGCTCTAGTCTATACTTACTGTAAATACACAGAGATGGTATGCCTAGGGGACGTGAGGGAAAGCAATGGCAAGGAGCGTGCTACTGACAAAGGAAGCTGAGCAGGGAACATGCTACCAAGAAGCCGCAAGTCTAAAGATAAGAGTTAATACCTGCATTTTTCCTCCTTGGTTAGTACACATTCAATAATCAAAACATCTTTGGTTTTGACTGGAATTTCTTCACATGTTAGAGCTTATCAACTCTAAACTTTACAGATAAGGATACTCGGGTGCAGAAAGGTTATCTGATTAATCTGAAGCTGCACAACTTCTAGTTTGTGAGCTGGAACTACAACCCAAGTTAAGTTTTCTTTCCATTAAACTTCTCAGCAGTCTTCCATGAGAATTCCGGATAAAGATAAATTACCTGTTGATGAGGAAACCCAAGGCTACTTGCTATATATTGCAATCTGCTGACTATAAATTGGTCACGAATCTCTTGATTGGCACAGTAGGAGTGACAAGATGAAGTCTATAGTTGTAGAAGGATGTTTATGTTCCAAAGTATTTTAAAACTTTCACTTAAGAAACGCTTTCTTAAAACTTAGCAATTGGCCTTCAGATCAAAAATATTCCCTGTAGTATAAGTTACCATATTTTTGCAGCTTCTCATATAAGTCTGGAGTGCGATACACCAGAGCAGCAAAGGTGGCGTTCACAGCTTGATCAATAGTGGAACCAGCAACTATATCTGTCTTTGGGGCCTGTTTTCTACATGCCTGTATGAATCCTTTGAAAAGTTCTGAATATGGCCCACAGAAGTTCTGGGCAGGATCTGACTGTGCAAAGTCAAGAAGAAATTGATGGCAGGGATCATCAGGGATGTTCTTAACCTGGGAACAATAAAACAAGAAAAACCATCATGTTTAACATATTCATTAAAAAAAAAAAACTAAGTTTACTGAACAACTACTAGGCCAAAGCAGAAGTATAAAACACAGTGCATACTCTCAGGAAGTTTCAGTCTATTTGGGGGAGATCAGACAGACACACGGGTTATTAAAAAAAAAAAAGTAAACATAAATAAAACGTTAAAAAGCATTTAAACTACCACTACCATAAAGCATAGAGATTATCGAGTGCCAAATGCCTAGAAGGGACACCAATGCTGAGAATTCACAGGAGAGAGCTCCTGGCAGGTTAAAGTAATTAAGAAAAGCCTTCTGGAGGGGATGGGCTTTGGTCTGGACCCTGAAGACTGGGCAGGTTTGGCCCTGAGGAACACAACCGTTAGCAGAAGTTAAGAGCCAGTGGGGAGACTGACCTGGCCTGAAGTCTCAGCTGGGGAGTGGTGGGAACTAGAGTCAGATAGGTAAGGTGAAAGGAGACTGTAGAGAGCCTTGACTGTCACACTGAGGAGTTTAGACTTCACCCTGTGGGCAACGGGGAGCCATTAATGGTGCTTGGCAGTGGAATGACAAGATAATGCAGTGATTTAAAAAAAAACAAACAAACTTGGTAGGTACCAATGTAACAATGCAAGTGCAAGATGAGGGCCTGGATAAAGATGGAGACAGAGGAGACGGAAAGAGATCTCAAGGAAGAATCCACAGGGCTTGCAGCTGACTGGAAGGAAAGGGGAGAACAAGGTGGGGGTAAAGGTGATGCTAGGTCGCAGCGGGTTACGCCTGCGAGAACAATAATGCCAGTAACAGGAGCAAACAGTCCGGGGAGACAGCCTGGTTTTACACGTCTGAGTTAAAGGGAGTCAGAAAACTGAAATGGAAATACCTAACGGGAAGATAGGCATATGTGACTGGAGCCTGGGAGAAGAACCAGGGCTGGAAACTCATTCCTTAGGTTTTTCCCACACATATGTGGTGACAGAAGAGAGGAGACAGGATAACATCTTGGTGGGTTGCAGGAAAGCAAAGAAAGCCTGAATGAAGCCCATTTTTTATAGAAGAAGGAAAAAGAGAGGTCAACAAAGGAGGCCAGGGGAGTAGAGACATGTAAGAGAAGACAGTGGACTGCCATGGAATACAAGAAGAAAGGGTCTGAAGGAGCAGAGAAGTTAAGAAGAGTCCCTGGATCCAGCCACTAATTACTGAAGAACTGGGGTGGGGGAGAGTGGGAAGAAGGGAGAAAAGTAGTAGAACTGAGAGAGGGGGACAGAGAGATGAAAAAGACATAGTGGGCAAGCTTGTTTAGTTTATATTATTATAAGCCTAAGTAATGTGCTACTGTCCCATGGAGAACAAATAAGCATAGCATGCACCATCTGTTCTTAAGTGTGACTCAGCAGGCACAGGAAATAAACTCAACTCATTTAAACAAGGCCATCGAGAGAGATTTACTGAGCACCTACTATATGACCACAGCAGAGTCTGCCAGTTGATAGTTCTGAACACCCGTTACCCTGGCCCCTGTGAGGACCCCAAATGAACAGAGGATAGTTTCTGCCCTCGAGGAGCCAAGAGCTTCGTGGGGGGGGGGGAATAAGATACATACACAGATGTTTATAATTTAAAGTAACAAACATTAGCAAACATTTATCATTCCAAATACAAAGATAAGTGAAAAGTAAATACCTCCTTAATATCCTGGGGTGGGTGAGTGGGCCAGCTTGCTTCTAATCCCAACTCTGGATGTATTTGGTGCCTGAAGACAGGTTTCCACAAGGGGGAGTTTAGGACTAATGCCATTTTTGCCTGAGGTACTGCCATGTTACTGCCTAACTCTGCAAAGAGAAGAAGAAGGCTTATGAGAGTCCTATTTTTCCCTTAATATACTGAGAATCTTTGAACTGATGAAGGAAAGGCTTAAAAAAAACAAAAAACCTGGCTATTAAGACTTGCAGGGAATTACCCACATGTAGCAGAACCTAACTGTGATCCTTCATAAACACATACCCTGGTGAACTGAAACCATCAGGCAGTCCCAAAATGCTGCCATTCTGTATGACAGGTTCAGGTACAGATCCCTCTGAAATAACTAAGCCATGAAGCAAACCGAAAACAGAATGAGAACCATCTCTTGGGTACAACAGGAGACCTCTTAGAAATACCATGTTCATAATTTGTAAACTTAAACTTGTAAAAGGGCTTCCCTGATAGCTCAGTTGGTAAAGAATCCGCCTGCAATGCAGGAGATCCCAGTCCGATTCCTGGGTTGGGAAGATCCACTGGAGAAGGGATAGGCTACCCACGCCACTATTCTTGGGCTTCCCCTGTGGCTCAGCTGGTAAAGATTCCGTCTGCAATGCAGGAGACCCGGGTTCGAAAGATTCCCCGGGAGAAGGTAAAGGCTCCCCACTCTAGTATTCTGGCCTGGAGAATTCCATGGACTGCATAGTCCAAGGGGTCGCAAAGAGCATGAAGGAGCAACTTCACTTTCACTTTCAAGCTTCTAAAAAGAATAATAGTAATAGAAAAATACCCACCATATATGTGTTTATGAATAAACAAAGAAAAAAGACTAGGTAGAAATAGATTAAAATATTAATAATAGCTATGTCTGGGTATTAGGATTAAAAATGCCTTTTCCCCTTAGCCTTTTTCCATTATGCAATTTTTTCCATGACATTTTACTTTAAAAAGGAGAAAAACTCAAGAAATGATACAGGAAAAAGATTACACTAGAAAGCTTCATTCTATTTGTTTCATTCATTCTTGGATGAATTTAACACATAAATTGAAGAAATCACTTTAAGGTAAAATCCATGTTCACATATTTACACATGTTCACATAAATAGTCACATAATCAGAGAATATACAATTAACTTATTCTGAATTTCTACCTTCTTGTTGGAGGGTATCAGAACTTAACAAAAAAAAAATGAGGACAGTGTTGCCAAAACCAGCCCCCTCCCTGACTTGTCCTCCATAGACAGGGAAACCACTGTGGCCCTGGTGATGTGCCCCAGTGTCTGAGTCAAGCAACTAAACGAAACTGGTGTCAAGGGGACATTTTACTTTGGTTGGCTTTCAAGGAAACTGATGGAGAAGGCAATGGCATCCCACTCCAGTACTCTTGCCTGGAAAATCCCATGGACAGAGGAGCCTGGTAGGCTGCAGTCCGTGGGTTCGCGAAGAGTCAGAACACGACTGAGCGACTTCACTTTGACTTTTCTTTCATGCACTGGGGAAGGAAATGGCAACCCACTCCAGTGTTCTTGCCTGGAGAATCCCAGGGACGGCAGAGCCTGGTGGGCTGCCGTCTATGGGGTCGCACAGAGTCGGGCACGACTGAAGCGACTTAGCAGCAGCAGCAGCAGCAAGGAAACTGAAAGGGAATTTTATCAGTCCCTCTGCTCTGCCATCACGTGGAGACATCTTACAGGACGGGGGTACCACTTTGCTCTTCAGTGTGGCTGTAGCAAGGAGAGAAGGGACAGTTTGAGGACTTACGGTGCACAGACTTGAGTGCCATGCACTGGGAAGCAAGGCGTCCCATCAGCCGGGACACCAGGAGCTGTAAATCCAGCCCCCAAGACACAGCGACATCAGGCAGGCCGTAGGCGGTGACGGTGAATTTGTAGCCCCACTCATTGTTGCTGCTGTCGGAGTGGAAGAGAAACTGCAGCCGGGGACCAGCCTTAAAGGTCACTTTCTAGAGACAAACAAAGTCATGTGGTCAAACCAATTAGAGAAGGCAGCATTTCAGTAAGAAGTGTGTTCTTCTTGACTCAAAAAAGCCTAAATTTAAAACTGGCTTATATTCTCACCATTATGTCTTATCACCCCCTCTGAAAGTACTAAAGGAGAAATGAACAACGGAGTAATGAAACAGAAAATTCACCACTGCACCTTATGAAGAAGCAAAGTTGAAAACTGCTGGTCGGTTTCCTAAATCTCAGATGCTCATCTGCCCACCACCTACTCAGCCAGAGACCATCCTGCCTGCTCCTCTGCTGCCAACCAAGACCGCTGACAGTGAAGCAACACTTAATTTCCCAGCCCCAGAGACCACGTGGCCCTAACTATGAGGGGATCCTGGCTTTCACCACCATGGTTGGGGCCTCGCTGGACCGATCGGCCCTTCTTACTAAGGATAACAATTCGCCATGTACTCTGGACTATGTGATACAGACTAGGGGCAGCAAATTGTTCCTATGAAGAACCAGAGAGCAAGTTATTAGACTTTCTGGGTCATAAGTCTCTGTTTGGTGACTCAACCACTCCCCCACCATACCAATGCAGCTACAGACGAAACATAAACAAATTGCCATGGCTGTACCCCCCAAAAACATTAATCACAAAACAGGTGCTGAACTCTGATACAAACACTTCCTTTCACAAAAGTGTAATATAAGTGCTTCCCGTCAAGGACCATTATCTCTGTTATCCCCTGAGGCTGCTAACAGGAGAACTGCTGCAGGAGCAGGCCTCCTGTGAGTCTCTGGAAACACCGCTCACCTTGGGCCACTTGTCAGTGCCAACTTTCGTGTCATAGCGTGTTTTCCCACCTCTGGCGTCGGTAAATTCCAGATAATCATACCTGTGAAAGCACAACCTCTATCACTTTCCTTCTCTCATTTTTGATCCACTATTGCTCGGGGAGAAAAGAGCAGAGGAGCTGTACCTTTTTTCCGTCTCACATCTCTCATCAAATTCCACCTCGAAATAGGTTGCCCCTGGGCTGACAAAGACAGACACTTCATGGCAGTTGTTTTCATAGTTGTGGGCAGACTCCTTGGTCCATGTATGTAACACCACAGGGCGTTCCTGCTGCCAAGTCTCGACATCCAGCTAGGCAGACAAACGAGTCAAGAGAGGAGGGTTTCTGTCATTCTACATCCATCCACACCCAGGAAGCTTGGTCCTGCATCAGCGGCCCCGATGGCAGCCTTTGACACGCCCACACAAATCACCACATGGGCTAAAACTACACCTGACGTTCTCATCTATACATATCGACCAAGATACACTATACGTTTATTCAGCAGAGTAGACATGGGGTTTCTGTTGCACTATAGTAACTCTGATTAGCTTTTATTTTTTTAATTATGACTATCTGTGAGAACTATTTCTTACAAACCAGTACTAGTGTGAATTTCCAGTGGTTTAAAGAGTTGACCTCCCTATTTGGGATGTTGGCAAACCTGAGCCTATCCTGTCTTCTCCCTCCTTTTTTCAGTCTTTGCTTTTTTTTCTTTAAAATGGGCTTTTAAATATATGCCCTTTGAATTCCCCAGAGTTGTGAGATCCAAATAAGACACTGAAAAAACTTTGAGTCCTGTCAGGTTGAGAAAGGAAGAAAATGCTTTTAAATAACAAACCCTCTAGTTTACCTTTCAACAACAGATTTTCCCTTCTGGATTTCAATCTGATTAATCATTTATAAGGTTTTTATATAACATCATGTGCTACATAATGATGAAAGTAATCTATGTACAGCTTCCTCGGTGTCTCCTGTCTAATGCTGACCATGCCAAATCAACTCAGACTGGCAATTATCCTTGTTGGCAAAACCAACACTGATAAAGTTGATAAACACTGAAAAAATACTGGTAAGACAGAGGGAGCTCTTCTAGAGGCAACTTATTTGTGTAGACCTGTACTGAGTGGTATGTCTCATGATGCATGGGCACGGTGCCCTTGAGAGGGGCTACAAGGCATGTTCAAATGCCAGCTTGAGGTACCTTGTTCACTCCTCCATCAGGGTCACTGCAGAGCTCCTTCAGCAGCTCTGTCAGGGCACTGAACTCTCTCAAGAGTGTGCAGTGTGAAATGTCCAGTGTGCAAAAGTCCAGCAGAAAGATCACCTGAAGGAAGATGAATGATGCACTCAGCGTCCGCCTCAGAGTCAGCCAGGGATGCAGATGACCAACCCCTCTCCCGCCTCTTACAAACGGCTGCCGTTCTGTCTTACCAGCTGGCGAGCTGCCATCGACAACACCGAGTTACATAATTTTTCTACTATGGTTTTCCCGCTATACTGTGACAAAAGGGATTCCAAAATCACTCTCATGCGTGCCAGAAACTGCCCCACATCTGCCAAAACATAAGGAGAAGAGTTAATAGTTTCTATGGTAGAAACATCACTTGCTTGGTCACCATCAAGGACAAAGCTGGAGAGGGTCACAGGAGCTGTGGAGGGACTTCATCAGAAAGACCATGAGGTCATCAGTGAAAGTGAAAGTCACTCAGTCGTGTCTGTCTCTTTGCAATCCCATGGACTATACAGTCTATGGAATTCTCTAGGCCAGAATACTGGAGTGGGTAGCCTTTTCCTACTCCAGGGGATTTTACCAACCCAGGGATCGAACCCAGATCTCCTGCATTTCAAGCAGATTCTTTACCAGCTGAGCCACAAGGGAAGTCCATGAGACCATCAAGTGTCCTACAAGTGTTTTCCGCTGGGAGGGAAAACCACTGCGAACCTCAGTAGAAGTTTACTCTTAAAAGTGAGGGATTTTTTTTTTTTTTTTTTTGCCTTTGCTACTTTTCAATGGGGTGGAGGTATGATTTTTATATGAAAGTACATGGCTGACCAAGCCAGTTGTTGGTCTGCCTTTCCCTTTGTTTACAAAGGGCCCGTCTCCAGGTATACCATTCGACAGGCCAAACTTGAAGAGTTAGGACTCAATACTGCAAGCATTTTTGACACAGCTCTGAGATCAGGTTTGATGGAACTGCTTTTTCCACATACAAATTCCAAGAACTTGTTGGGTTTCCTATAATTTTCTGGGGATTTATGGGACATGAATCTGAAAAATTTCAGTATCAGCAAGGATCACAGAAGTGCTCACATATACCATAGATTTTGAAAGTTCAAGACTTCCGTTTTTAGATAACTTGATTAAAAGAGGGAAGACAGACTGTACTGAAGAGGATGGTACAGCACTCATCTCAGAGTGTTGTGTGACTGCAGAAGCAATGTTTGGGCTGTGAAATGACTCAGCCCCTCAATAAACACACTTGGGCACACTACCACATTCAGAAAGGAAACTCAGAGCAAAAAGACACGCTACAGAATTCTATTTTAAGGGGAAAAAAACAAACAAACAACAACCTGAAGACAGACCTGATTTGTAATAATGAAATGAAAACCACATACACTCTACAATATGCATGAAGTACTAAGATGAGAGCACACACACAGAGCCAAACCCAAACACCTATCTGTTTTCAAGGATTCTGTACTGACACTTACATCTGTCAGTGAGGTCGGCAGCAAGATCCTTGGCTCCAGAGTCCGTGCTCTTCAGCTGCAGGTAGCACCAGGAGAGCAGGCTGCCTTGGACAGACCAGAAGAGGGAGGACAGCACAGAGCCCACCTCCCTTTGAGCTCCATCAACCATCAGCAGCTCACACTGCACAAGAGGAGACAAATGGAGAGTGTTTACAAGGTCACTTGCAGAACACAGCTGGGGCGGGGCGTTCTCTAAGAGAGCAGCTGTCAGAATGAAGAGATTTAGGCAAGTGGGGAATAGTTACGAGAGAGCTTTCAACCCCAAAGTGACTGAGAAAGATGGTAGTATGAAAACTCCTCTCTTGCCCTCTGGCTTTTCAGAACCTTTACAGTTGGTTTTGACTCTGTGGGCCATCCTGTTCTGCCCCTTAGGAACCCTACACCCTAGTTATCTCACCTTTCTCTCTCTCTCTCTCTTTCTCTGTTTCTCTGTCTCTTCTCCTCTCTCTTATCTTCAAAAATTCCTTGTTTCTCTGGCTCCTTCCTCTGAGCCTTCAATCAAATCTCTCGCATTTTAGATGGTCATGGACACATTGCTATATTTAAAACAGATAACTAACAAGGACCTACTATATAGCATATGGAACTTTGCTCAATGTTATGTGGCAACCTGGATGAGAGGAGAGTTTAGGGGAGAATGGATGCATGCATATGTATGGCTGAGTCCTTTTGCTGTTCATGTGAAACTATTCCCAGGTGGTGCTAGTGGTAAAGAACCTGCCTGCCAATGCAGGACACGTATGAGACATGGGTTCAATCTCTGAGTCAGGAAGATCCCCTGCAGGAGAAAATGGCAACCCACTCCAGTATTCTTGCCTGGAGAATCCCATGGACAGAGGAGCCTGGTGGGCTCCGGTCCATATGGTCACAAAGAGTCGGACACAACTAAAGTGACTTAGCACATGTGAAACTATTACAACACTGTCAATCAGCTATACACCAATCCGAACTAAAAAACAAAAAAGTAAAAAAACAACCATTTTACAAAACGATTCTTTATCCCTCTATGGCTCTCTAACCATCATCTCTATTCTCCAGTTTCTCTAGAGATAAATTCTATCTACAAAGCACAAAATACGTTATTTCCATGTAAATGCCCCAAACTGGAAACAACCCAACTATCCCTCCAAAATAAAGTGGATAAATAAGTTATAGCAGATGCGTAAGGGGAACATTGTGAACCAGTGAAGGGTGGGGGAGGAGGGCGAACTATAGCACACACATCAACATGGATGAATCTCAAAAATGCTGAGTGAAAAAAAACTTGTCCCAGAAGACTGTACACCATATGATTCCATTAAAGCCCAAACCAGGCAGAATGAGCCTGCTACGTAGGGATAACTAGAAACGAAAACAAAGGTATGACGACTATGAACTTCAAAATAGTGGTTCCCTCTGGTCAGGAAGAAAGAAGGGGAGCCACGGAAGGGCACAGCGGGTGAGAACGGACTTCAAAAATACTGGGAACATTCTGGTTCTTAAAATAGCCATTTCTTTAAATTGTCCATCAACATACATTTTTTTGGTACATGTATTCCATTTGAAAGGGTTGCTCACACCTGCTGCCCTTGCCTTTCCCCTCCCTGTCCTTCTACCCTTTCGGGCCCTACCACTCGCTGATACCGTTCCTCAAAGGCACTGGTCACTGCCCAGAGAAAGCCTCCCCATTCGACCTAAGTCCTGAGGGCTCTGCTGACTACTGTCCTTAAACTCTCTCCTCGCTCTGCTTCTGTCTCTCCTGAATTTCTTCC
The DNA here is from genome assembly GCF_032405125.1 of Capricornis sumatraensis. Classification (NCBI taxonomy): domain Eukaryota; kingdom Metazoa; phylum Chordata; class Mammalia; order Artiodactyla; family Bovidae; genus Capricornis; species Capricornis sumatraensis. The sequence goes on from NC_091076.1 coordinate 75,010,327, forward strand.
TGCCAGGCCTTCTTACTCTCCCGGCCACCCTATCTATGTAGATGCCTACAGGTGAAGAGAGGTCACCAACATTTATGGCTTCAACCAGCACTAGCTGGTTAATGATGGCAAATCTCCATTCCCAGCACTGACTCAGCTTGAGTGTTCAACGAGACTTTGTCACGTGAAGTCCTGCCAGACCAGAAACCCAATGTGCTCAAAGTCTAGCCGTTATCACTCTCCTCTTCAAATTCCGGCTCCTCCCCATCTTGTCACTGGTTACACATGCTGTCCTAGCAGGAACATCCCTCCCTCTCTGCCTGGTCAGACGCTACTGGTGGGCTCATGAGGAGCTCCAGTATCACCTCCTCCAAAAAGCCTTTCTCAAGCTTTTCCCCTTCATGTTAAAAAAGAAGAAAAAAGGAAAAAAGTATTTTAAAAATCATTAGCACAGAAAAGAGATCATCCTTTCAGATTTGATCAGCCTGCAGATGTGCAAAGTAATCATAAACTTTAAAAAAAGTTATAAGTGATTTCCCACAGAATTCACACCACAAATACATGACTCTGTGCTGGGTTCACTGACTGACACCAGCGCACTGGTGGGTAAGTACCCATTCTTCTTCTTCAAAGGGAGTCTTTATGGGCACGTTTGGGTATTTATTGCTGGCCGACTGCCAAGAGGCAGGGAAGCGTCCCCTCACTTGTTCGGGGCAAATCGTCCCCTTACTTGACTTGGAGCAAAGGCAGGTGGGGAAGCTCTGTGCTCACAGGCATGGAGTTACAGTCACACCAAACACGAGGGCTAAAGCGGAAGGAGCCACGACTGCTCCTCCCTGTCTCCTAAAGAAGCCGAGGAAATGGAGCGGCACTGGTTACCTCTCGAGCGGCAACAGACAGCAGGGTGTTCATGACCGCCAGCACTTCGCTGATGTCCATGTCAGCCAGCTCGCCTTTCTCAGGCAACAGCAGAAGGCCGCCCGGATCCTTATCACTGGAAGGACACAAAGGACTCATGACACCTCGTGTCAGGAAGGGGATTTTCAAGCTTTCTACCTCAAATGAGAACCCAGCAAGTTTTCAGTGTCAGTTCTATGGCATGTGAGGGGTTTGAGTCAGAAAAGGGTCAGGGTTCCAGTGGGGTCTGTGCCACTGTCCATCCATAAGTCCTTATGTAAGCACAGGCCCATAAATCTTCGAGTCCTTAGAAAAGATGCCAGGGAATAAACATGATGAACAAATCACCTTGGCTACCAACAGGAAATACACCTAATTTCATGACTGCTAATTTGACAATCCAGGCTAAATATTCCCTGCATCTTTAAAGGCTCTTCACATGAGCCCCAGGTCCTTTCATCATTCTTGATACTTGATTCTGAAGACATCTTATAGAATTCTCTAAGCCTGGTGTCCATACAAGGCACAGTCTACCTGCAGACAGTTCAGGCTTTAATCCCCTCCCTCCTTCAAGACTTTATTCCTCCAATAATGCAACCTATAGACCCATAAGCTTCCCTGGTAGTCAAAGCAGGTAGCAGTCTCCACGTCACCGCTCCTAGCACACTGTTTGCTGAACTACCGCTCTGTGCCTCTGTAGTTCGGCTTTCACGTTGTTGGGTTTTTAGACCAAACTCCTGCGGTTTCTATTTTTGTCTTCAAAAATTACGTAGAAACTGAAGTGTTCAAGGAGACTCCCAGTGAGCTCCACTCTAAATCGTCTTACAGTGACTGGGACTTGGAGCAAGCTCTTGACAAGACTATCTTTCTACCACTATTTTAGTCACGTCGAAGGCCAGTGATACCTCATTCTAGAAACCTGGCTGAGTGAGGGAAGCACATGGTTACTCCAGAAGCACCTGAAAGGAAGGGAGAGCTCAGGAAGACAACGTTGTGAAGATCTGCAGTATCAGACAGTTGAGAAGAATTATAAACTCACCTAAAATACGTGCAGAGGGAGCGGAAAGTGAGCTGCATGGACTGCTTGTGTTCCTGCTCGGTGACATGCTTCTAGAAAACAAGAAACTGCACATTCAGGAAATCTGCTCCATGGATGTTCCAGAGCACCTGAGCAGAACAAAATACCATGGCCCACTGTTCCCAAACACGATGAATGCTGGGGTCGGCAGACCACCTCATGGGCCGGACTGAGACCTGGCCTAGTGCTAAGAGGGAGCAGAACTCCCTGCCTAAACAAAAGAGGGCAGGCAGGTTTACTTCTGTTCACTGCTGAAGCTGACATGCTGAAGCTTTCCTGAAGGAAAGCCTGATGCAAATGTTTAGGAAGGTGACTTCCAAAAGATGTATACTTTCATCACTGGGCATGCCATCCTGAGAAGAGGGGCCAGAGATGGAGAGCATTTTTTATGAGCTTCCTATTTTTTTTAAAAACAGGATCTAAGCTTTCTCTGTGTAAGTCCAAATAGCCAATGGTGACAGTTACAGAAATCACACTCCCTGATGAGGCTCTGGGTTACTTTGTAGAGTTTTTTTTATTTCTCTTCTCAATTCAATAAACGTATTGAACATCTACTGCTAGCAAGGCATGGTGGGGGGCAATTTCCAGAGAATTTAAGACCCAAGGCCCTGCCTGGCATTAGAGGGTGGGAGAGAGAAGATATGGTCACAAAGGATAGCAGTTTAATTCATCTGCATGAGAAGAGAGAAAAAATACAGCCCTTAAGATAGATGGACAAAGGAAAACTTAATGAGCTTCTCTACTAACAGACAACAATGTCATTCAAAAGGTCGTGCATCCTCTTTCTATTTCTCTGTGTGGGACTCAGGCTAGCAAAAAAAAAGAAAAATTTGCTCAGCTGCCTGGTAAACGCTTCCAGCAAACAAGTAGGACAGAGACTCGCCCACAATCCAATGGATCATGTCAGCTGATGCTGTCAGCTGCTATACTCACAAAGTGAAAACTGATTCAAAAGGAACCTCATGCATTATTGGTAGGAATATAACTGGTGCAGCCATTAGGGAAAACAGTAACAGCTTTTGAAAGTTCTCAAAAAATTAAAAACAGAACTACCACGTCATCCAGTAATTCCACTCCTCAGTATTTATCCAGAAAAAACAAAAACACTAATGAGAAAAGATATATGCATCCCAATATTCATTGCAGCATTGTTCACAAAAGCTGAGATATGTAACCAACCTAAGTGCCCATCAATGATCAGATAAAGAAGATGTGAAATATACATACATTTGGGCTCCAAAATCACTGCAGATGGTGACTGCAGCCATGAAATTAAAAGACGCTTACTCCTTCAAAGAAAAGTTATGACCAACCTAGACAGCATATAGAAAAGCAGAGACATTACTTTGCCAACTAAGGTCCGTCTAGTCAAGGCTATGGTTTTTCCTGTGGTCATGTATGGATGTGAGAGTTGGACTGTGAAGAAGGCTGAGCGCCGAAGAATTGATGCTTTTGAACTGTGGTGTTGGAGAAGACTCTTGAGAGTCCCTTGGACTGCAAGAAGATCCAACCAATCCATTCTGAAGGAGATCAGCCCTGGGATTTCTTTGGAACGAATGATGCTAAAGCTGAAACTCCAGTACTTTGGCCACCTCATGCGAAGAGTTGACTCATTGGAAAAGACTCTGATGCTGGGAGGGGTTGGGGGCAGGAGGAAAAGGGGACGACAGAGGATGAGATGGCTGGATGGCATCACTGACTCGATGGACACGAATTTGGGTGAACTCTGGGAGTTGGTGATGGACAGGGAGGCCTGGCGTGCTGCGATTCATGGGGTCACAAAGAGTCGGACACGACTGAGCGACTGAACTGAACCGATACATACATCATGTAAACGAACGTGAAGTCGCTCAGTCGTGTCCAACTCTTTGCGAGTCCCCATGGACTGTAGCCTACCAGGCTCCTCTGTCCATGGGATTTTCCAGGCAATAGTACTGGAGTGGATTGCCATTTCCTTCTCCAAGGGATCTTCCCAACCCAGGGATCGAACCCAGGTCTCCTACATCGTAGACAGACACTTTACCATCTGAGCCACCAGGGAAGTCATAAAACCATAGCCTTGACTAGACGGACCTTAGTTGGCAAAGTAATGTCTCTGCTTTTCAATATGCTGTCTAGGTTGGTCATAACTTTTCTTTGAAGGAGTAAGCGTCTTTTAATTTCACGGCTGCAGTCACCATCTGCAGTGATTTTGGAGCCCAAATGTATGTATATTTCACATCTTCTTTATCTGATCATTGATGGGCACTTAGGTTGCTTACATACATCATATATGTATGTATGTATGAATATTGGCCATAAAATCTTGCATTTGTGACAACATGGATGAACCTTGAGGGTATTATGCTAAGTGACATGAGTCATACAGAGAAAGACAAATATTGTACGATTTCCCTTATATGTGGAATCTAAAAAAAAACAAGTGAACAAACATAATGAGACAGAGACAAAGTTATAGATACAAAAGCAAACCAGTGGTTCCCAGAGCTGAGAGGGGTGGAAGGAGGAAAGAAATAGATTATCAAGATTAAGACTACAGACTTCCAGCTGAAAATTAGTCACAGGTATGAAAAGCAGTGTGGGGAATACAGTCAATAACTCAATAATATTCTCATATGGTGACAAGTCACAGACAGCATGGTGATCATCTTGAAATGTACAGAGATACTGAATCACTACGTTGTATAACAGGAAATAATGTAGTGTTGTAGGTTGATTATACTTCAAAAACAAAGAGACTCACAGAAAAAGAGGGTGGAGGCAGGGATGGGGAGAATTGGAAGAAAGTAGTCAGATGGTATGAACTTTCAGTCATAACACAGATAAGTGCTGGGGGTGTCGAGTACAATATGACAAGTGTGATCAACACTGCTGTATGTTACATATGAAAGTGGACGAGAGAGTAAATCCTAGGAGTTCTCATCACAAGAAGAAAACTTTTTTCTATTTCCTTGATCTTATATCTCTATGAGATGATAGATGTTGATTCAACTTATTGTGATAATTATTTCATGACGTACATAAGTCAAATCTTTATGTTGTATATCTTAAACTTATGCAATGCTGTATGTCAATTATATCTCAATAAAACTGGAAGGAAAAAAAACACACCTGATCCCTCAAGCTGATATGCACGTTTTATAGATAGCTGAAAACAACCAAATGATCCTCTCTCCTCTCTGAAACCTTCCTCAACCACTTAACAGAACTCTCCTCTAAAACGCCTATTGCAACTTGGGGTCAGTTCTTCCTTGCAGCAGTGTCCCCAGCTGTACTGCAGTCATTTGGCAACAGGGACCACATTTTATGCTTCTTTTACTCCCTCGTTTGTTTCTACAGGGCTTTATACATCTGACAGGGCACTTCTGCTGCATGTGCTAAGTAGCTGTTACATACAGAAATGCCTTTTTAAAATGCTGCATCTCGTTTGCTTCATCAGCTCTTCTCAGTAATTCCATTTAGTTGCTTGTCTAAACAGACTAATAATGATTGTATGTTTCATTCTTTCTGTTATTTTTAAAGTTTCTTTTCCTTGCCCTACAGCAGTGGCTAGGCCTTCTAATACTATATCAGGAGAAGCAGTGACAGTAAGCACCCTTGGCTTACAGCTCGTTCTGAAAGGGATGAGTAAGTGATCCAAAGACCAGTACGTTGATTTTTGTAGGTTTTAGGTACATGCCCTCCACCAGATTAGGGGCGTTTGTACAGGTTTTGTTGTTTTAGTCATTACCAGAATTAAATCCTAGTAAATTATCTTCTGTAGTTGTCAATATGATTTTTTCCTCTCTGATTTCATTGACTGATTTTCTAATGTTAAACCATCCTTTCATTCCTAGGATAACTCCAGCTCAATCATGATTTTGGGTGAGAGGATGCAGCTGAGGATTAAAACTTAATTGTATTTTCTTTATAGATATAAACTGAAATATTAACAAATACGTCAGGGATTTACTTTGATATAATAATGGTGTGGGGAGAGGCGTATGTGAGTTATATAATGGGTGAAACAAGTTTAGCTTGAGTTTGTAATTACTAAATCTAGGTGATGAGTACATTTGAGGGGTTGGAGGGACTGATATGTATTATTTAGCCTAGTTCTATATTTAGATTTTCCCATAATAAAAAGTTAAACTGTTAAAAAGAACATTTGGTTGTAGGCATGTCATAAAGATGAAGGAGACTAAACCCTCCCCTTGTGATCCAACAGGTTCTGAAATGGAGGTTGGGATTATCTGTCATCCCCATCTTGAGTATAGTGCTATGTCCTTAGATACCTGTGTCCCACACAAAAGTTTGCATACAGCAAGAATTAAATAAACCTTTGGGAAACTGAAACTGAGAGGACATCAGAGAAAACAAAAACTACTAAGTTTCATGCCAAGATAGGTCAAGAGTGGAATCTCCACTTTTAACATAAATAATTACCATCATGGTGAAGAGATGATTCCGCCGGGTAAGTCGATCAGGAAAGAAGATGGCAGCCCCATTGAGAAGGGTATTCCTGACTTCTTGTTTTAGTATTTCCATGGGCACAGAGTCTCCATCCAACCTATCCACCACTGATAAAAATGAACAATCAGCTTTAATATAGCCCATCTATTCACTTACAATATATATATTTGCTTTAGCCCATAAACTCACTACTAGAACAAAGAAATACCTCTGCACAAACTAGGCAGTGTAAAGAAATTATTTTTTTGTTTACATTTAACAAAAATAAAGACTCTATGTTCCAGTTTTTCTTTTATTATTTCTCTGTTCTTTTGAAACACAACTTGCAAAGCCTTAAAAATAACTTCAGATAATCACGTCTTATTCTCAATCAACATCACCATTTCCCCCCTTCAATCTATCAGCCTTATCCCTGTGTCTTAGCTGAAGTAAAGACTGAATGTTGTTGTTATTCAGTCACTAAGTCGTGTCTGACTCTTTGCGACCCCATGGACTGTAGCATGCCAGACTCCTCTGTCCTCCACTATCTGTTGGAGTTTGCTCAAATTCATGTCCATTGAGTCCGTGACACTATCTAACCATCTCATTCTCCACTGGAGAAGGAAATGGAAACAACGCCAGTGTTCTTACCTGGAGAACCCCATGAACAGTATGAAAAGGCAAAAAGACTGGAAAGTGTGATAAGAATTACTCTCAGTATAACACAACTACAAGCCAGAAACCAGGAGGAAGGCATTGAGGAGGACTAAACCCTGAGCTCCAAACAATGATTCAAAGAAGACTGAGGAAGCTCATTTTCCAAAGACATAAACCTTTTACTGGGTTTGCATGGTCAAAGAAACCCTGGTTCTCTACAGAGAGAGGCCCTGCAGGCCACCAGAACAGGGTCCCAGTGAAGAGGAACCCCAATCCTACCATTGCACAGGTGCGCGTAGAGCTCCTTGGCAGCCTCCACTGGCCTAGGGCGTGGGCTTGGAGCCTTGGCGTCCTCAGCGGCGGCGGGAGCATCCCCTTGCAGCACTGAGAAGCAGCTCTGGAGGAGCTGCAGAAGCAGAGTTTGGGCACAGATGCACTCTTCCCTGGGGCTACAGAAAGACAAAGACTATCAGAGAGCAAAAGGGCCAGCTGCTTTTCCCTCGCAGTCCCATAGCTATGTACAAAGGACTCTCCCCACTAGGCATCAGGCTCAGTAAAAATACCAATCGAGAGGCAGAAAGGTGGAAAGGAAAGAACAGTGTACGAGGTATGGAGTCTGAAGACACAGACCTTGTCTGACTGCCTACTCTGTGGCAAAGAAATGCATTTCTGACTGTTTCATCAGCAGTAAACATGAAGACACTATACTACTTGACCTGGCTTTATATTACAAGGTAATATAAAGGGCAAAATGCTTGCAAAAACACTGCCCAAATGACGTATTTTACAGAAATGTAAGATATTATTTTCAACAATAACCAAATTTCTCAAATCAGAACAAGATAAACTAGTAGGAAGTAAAAAATCCTGGGGGCAAAAAAAGCCCAACTGCTCATTTAGAATAGCAAGACTCTAGAGTTTTCAGCTGTGTCTATATGGCTATCGTCTTTATCATCTGAGCCACGAGGGAAGCTCTACATGACTATCCTCTTGTAATAGATTTCGACTTACTTTTGCTTTAATTTACTGTAAAAATTCCAGAAGATCTGCAAGTCAAGACCCGCAAAGTCCAGAAAAGATTTGTATTTTAATCCACTTTCTTTCTGTTGTACCTAAAAAATAATAAAGACCAAAAAAAATAAAACGGAAAAATGCATTTGGAGAAATATCGTTAACGGCTCATTTACTTCTCATTATTAAGGGGTAAGATAGCTCCTTGTGTGAAAATCCCAACATTAACTGATGTGACCCTTAAGTGACAATCTGTGGACAACTATTTTTGGGTGTGAAACTATAAAATGTGTATGTGTGTGTGTGTGTACATGCATGTGTGTGTATACATGCATGTGTGTGTATATATACATGTAACACACACACACACACACCCCTGTGAAAGCTCCCTGACTTCACAGATACAACACCGGGGACATGAGGGAAGCTTTACTTGGTGATGACTACTGTCCAGGATCGTACTGCAGCTTGTTTGCATCCTTCCCTGAACACAGGCTGAAAGATCAATCCTGCTGTAAACGCTCTTGCTACATCTAAGCACCTCTCTCTCATCTGCTGTTTTCTGCTGTGACAGGAGAGCTCCAAACACCAAACAATGCACGTAGAAATGGAGTTATCAGTCTCTGAGTGTGCCACGAAGCAGAACGAAGGTGAAGAGGATACACTGTGCATCCCACACACGAGAGGCTCCATCAGATTCCTGAGACATAAGCCACATTCTCTATGGTGACAACTGCAAAAATCTTTGAGTGGGTTGTCACTGTGCTTTTATTAGTGACTGTAAAAGCTGGTATCGAAAACACAACGTTCACAGCAGCATTACTGACAATAGCCAAGATGCGGAACCAACCTAACTGTCCGTCAACGGATGAACATATCAAGAAGATCTGACGTATATATACATAGACACACACCGTGGAGTATTAGTCAGCCATAAATAGAACAAAATTTTGTAACAACATGGATGGACCTGGAGTGTGTTACTCCAGTGAAGTAAGTCAGACAGAAAAAGACAAATACTGTAAGCTTTCACTTATATGTGGAATCTAAAAATGAAACAAACAAATATAATAGAACAGAAACAGATTCACAGATACATAGAAGGAAACTAGTTACCAGCGAGAAGAGGAGTGAGGGGAAGGGCAAAATAGGTGAAGGGGATTAAGAGGTGCAAACTATCAAGTATAACATCAATTTTAAGTTATAAGAATATAATGTATATCAGGGAATATAGCCAATGGTTTATAATAACTTTGCAAGGAGTGTAACCTATAAAAATATCGAATAACTATGTTGTACACTTAAAGCTAATACTGTAAGTCAACTTTTAAAAAATCCTGTTATTATTTCGGGAGTTCAAATAAAGAGACAGAACTCACCTATACCTCAGGAGTACTTCTAGGACTTATAGAAGACATAAATCCCATAAATGTGCTTTGGCTCCCCAGTGACCCCTGGCAACCACAGCTGGGCATCTTTAAGATCTCTGTGCAGGTCTATTCCAGGAAACCTCAAGAAGGTGATCACAGGCCACTTCGTCTTCCACTTACTGATGCCGTCAATGCCCCATACCGCACTCCCCTTGAAATCCCAACATCAACACAGCAGTGACGCCTGCCATCCTCATTCAAACTGCATGGCCTCAGCAGGGCCAGGTTTCATGGGATGGTGTTCCTTCCCCCAAACACACCATTTACTTTTCCCAAAGGAACGAGGTTTAACAACTGAGTAAACGCTACCAGGTCGTGGGCGAGCTGCTGGATGAACTGAAGGGTCTTGAGGAGCAGTGTGGCCCCGCAAACACTCTCCTCCGTGCCCTTTCTGCAGTGAGCACAGACGATGCTCTGTTCAGCTTCTGCTCTCGCGGGCCGGAGGTACCCACTAATGCTCAAGCCTTGTACTCCCAAGCGCTCTGCCGACTCCTGGCGGGTGCAGAGGAACTTCACCATCAAATACTGGAAAGAACAAGAAAGACGTGATGAGAAGGACTCAGAAGCTCCAGGTACTGATGAGAGGGAGGTGAAGGTCATTCTGGGCAGGTCTCCTTGTGACTTGCATGATTAATGAGGTCTCACGACACCTAGCACTGGGGACACCAAGTGTAAGTCTACAATCCATAGCAAACAGGAAAGAGACAATACAAATGCTGGAGTCAGGTTCTGGGAAAGACCACAATATGAAAAATGGCATTACTTCCTCTTCAAGGCAAAAACAGGATAAGACAGGATAAATTAGGGAAAGATGTCTGCTCTGTGGCTCAGTCATTTTGGTTTCTTGTTTGAAGTTTTCTCTTTTTTAAATGTGGGCCATTTTTAAAGTCTTTATTGAACTGTTATAATACTGCTTCTGTTTTTTTTTTTTTTTCTTAGCCAAGAGGCATGTGGCATCTTAGCTCCCCAACCAGGGACTGAACCCACAAACCCTGCATTGGAAGGAGAAGTCTTCACCACTGGACCACCAGAGAAGTCCCAGCACAGTCATTCTGAGACAGAAAACAGCTATACAGTGAGAACAGTCCACGACTGCCCTAACGGATCACCTCAAAACCCTCCAATTACAGGAAACCTACATGCTGGGAGCCTAGGACACAGCCTTGTCTTCGCAAAGCTAAAGCCATTTTCAAAGCCCAACTTCTATCTTTGCTTATTGTAGTGAAAGTTCCTTTGTTGAGGATCTTTCAGAATCCACTACTCAGCTGCATAAATATTTACTGAGCAGCTACTATGTATAAACCCTAAAGACAGTTATTTCTTTTATTTGAGCTTCTTACTAACATTTACAATAGAGGTTACAAAAAATTAAGTAGTCAGATAATCACTGTTTCTTTCACAGCTACAGGAAGACATCTCTCTTGCACTTATGCCTGGGGACTTAACTGTTCTCTCAGCCTGAGATGCCCTTCTCCACACCTCTCAGCCTGGCTGAAGAAGGCAACTTAATCAACTTTCAATACTTGGCATCATGCCAACTTTCCTGGGATGCCTTCCCTGGTGAATTCCAGACTGGGTAAACATTTTCCTCTGGGCTACAACACCCTGTATGTCTCTTTATCAGCCCAATCGCAGTGTCTCATATGTCTGTGTCTCCCACTAGACTCTGAAGCCCTTGAGGGTCATGATCATGTCTGATTCACCTCCAGGGCACTGGTGCTGGCATAGGTCTGGCACACAATGACCACTCAATAAACACTTATAAGACAAAAGGAGGGGATGGGATTTTCTGGTGGTCCAGTGGCTAAGACCCTGTGCTCCCAATGCAGGGGGCGAAGGTTCAATCCCTAATCAGGGAACTAGATCCTACATGCCACAACTCAAAGATCCTGCATGCTGCAACTAAGACCTGGCCCAGGCAAATGAATAAATATCTAAAGAAAAAAAACAAAAACAGACAAAAGGAGGGGAGGAGAGGGGAGGTACGTGAAGGCCACAATTCACTGATGCTTACTTTGGCAACTCTGCACTGCTGCAACTTGACATCTGCTTCATCCCACTCTTCTTCCAGCTCAAACCAGCCAATGGGATCATCTTCACCAAGGATATCAGACGAGCAACCGATCCTGTAAACACAAAGGTACTCACAAAACATTCTCCTATTTCTCATCTTCTCAAGAGTCTAACAAATAAGGCACCACTTGCATGGAACTTGGGCTTCCCTTATAGCTCACCTGGTAAAGAATCTGCCTGTAGTGTGGGAGACCTGGGTTTGATCCCTGGGTTGGGAAGATCCCCTGGAGAAGGGAAAGGCTACCCACTCCAGTATTCTGGCCTGGAGAATTCCATGGACTATACAGTCCATGGGGTCACAAAGAGTTGGACATGACTAAGCGACTTTCACTTCACTTTCACTTTACATGGCATTTAACTTGTTTAGATGGCCTGTCTGTTAACAACAGGCTGGGGTGCGCCACTTGGTGCCTGAGTATACAAGGGAGGTGCTGGTAACTTCCTCCCCACTTCTCAGCTTACTTATCTGAATGATGGGAACTGTTATTAGCCCCAAATATGACCTGAGAATTCAGGAGAAAGTTTGCTTCTCTGGATAACTGGATTATCTGAAGAATGAGACCTCAAGTCAAGGTATCTAAAATGAGCTACTTAGGAATAAAGTCCTACACAACAGCTGGTATGTGTTTCTGGAAAGAGTCAAAGGAGAGGCAGGTTCAGTTTTCTTTCCCCAGGACTGGCTAAAATATCCACGACTGGCTTGAGCTTCATACTTGCAACAGCTGAAGGGTAAAAGCTGGGGAGCTTTTGGATCCTGGAGCTCCAAAAAAGGAAAACTTCAGCCTTCATAGGCCTCAGGATTTTTTCTTATTCCTTAAGAAGTCCTTACAGGAAAGCATTTCAGCCCAAAAGCTGAAGAAGCACAACTGTGTACCATTTCTTTTTAAAAGCTGGATACATGAATGGTACTTCCTTTTAGGAATAAAATATCTTAGAAGGAGAAAATGGCAGTCTTTTCAAGTAACATTCCTAAAACTTTATTTAGTCTGTGCTACAGGTAACAGGCTAGCCAACACATGCATAATTCTGTATGATTAAGATAAACAAACACAGGGATTTACAACAACAGGAAGGAAAAAAACAAAGGACCCAGAATAAGTTCTATAACAGAGAAAGAAAAAACGTTCTCTTCTGACCATGTCATTCTAAGCATGAAACACTCATGACATAGTTAAGCCTAAAACCAGTGGTATTCCATCTAAGCCCAAAATTGTGTCAATGACTCTTATCAGTATTGAGTGAGGACTTTTTAATTCACTCTGGGAGTCATCAAGGAAATCTGTGAGATATAAAGAGCTGGCAGGGTGTCAGAGAGGGGTAGAAGCAACCTTGCTTACTATATCAATTCATAGGCAGGGTGGAAAAAACAAAGCTGAATATGTATAGCCCTTAAGTATGTATAGCAAGCCCAAAGCTGGTCCCAGAGCATACTGACTAACTGACGTCTGATAAGAGGGCAGGGAAATAAAAAGGGCAAAAAGACAGATGTGTGTCTTGTTAACATTTTGATCTCCAAACTGGAGAGGGACCGATATTTTATGTAGGCCAAGTAAATGAGGATTTCAGAGTAGCTCAGACTGGAACCAGGAGCTAAAATCAGCAAGGGACTAAACCTGTGAATAAACCTGTATTTAGGTTAAAAAAAAAATCATCCTATATAAGATGTGGAAGATCTTGTTTAACAGCAGGTTTAGGGAAAAAGACCTATATTAATATGTGCCAAGAGTGGGACACAGCTACTTAAAAACAGTGTAATCTCTGATCATTATTTTAAAAGAAAAGCATTTTTAAAAAAGCATGTATGCGTGATGGGAGAGAGATGCTTCATTTAGAGGGCTGGAATTAGGACCACTGAGTTGAGATTACAGCTGCAAGATTTCAATCGAACGAGTTCTCATCACTGAGATGCAGTGAGTGCTCCATCACTAAGGACATTCCAGGGAGGCTGAATAAGCATTTGTCAGAGATACCACCACAGGAAGCCCAGAGGAGAGAGGAAGTTTGTCTAGAACCTTGCTATTTCATGTGTGATTCATGGTCAGGGAGCACCAGAGTCGCCTGGGAGATTGTTAGAAATGACGGTCTCAGGCCCCACGCAGAACCATCGAATCAGAATTCACATTTGACACAATTCTCTGTGGTTCATAAGTCCATGAAAGCCCAGGAGTAGAGTACTCTGTGTTAGTCACTCAGTTGTGTCTGACTCTTTACGACCCCATGGACTTTAGCCTACCAGGCTCCTCTGTCCACAGATTTCTCCAGGCAAGCACAGTACTGGGTGACAGGAAAATCTCCAGCACCCCATTACCTATGAAATACAGGAGCAAAAAGAGCAAATCTCAGGCTCAGCTCTGTGAGTTTGCTACTAGTGCTAAGGGAGGTAACACTGCCCAGGAGGTCACCGATGCCCTCTGCAGCTAAGTCCAACAGACTTAGCTTACTGCATCTAGGCTTATCTTACTAATTCCTGGGTGACCTCCAACACGGCTGCCCACTCCCTGCCTCTCTAACCACGACTTTCCGTTGGCTTTCCTGCTGCTTCTCTGGCCACTTCTATCAGCCTTTCTCTGTTGCCCCTGAAATACTGGTGCCTCTCAGCATGTTGACCTCTCTGTGCTCTTCCCAGGACACATGCTCCTCCAGAATGATATCTTCGAATTCATTTTAAACCGTTGCTGAAATGTTTCTGCTCTCTATGCCCTCACGACAAAGTCTCTTCCAGGCTCCTGACCTGCTTATCCAACTAGCTGTGGGACATCTCGGAGGTATCCTACAGCCTCAAAGCCAACAGGGCCAAAACTGAGCTCATCATCTTCTCACAAACCTGTACTCCCTGAAGTATGTCCTATCTCAGAAAAAGGCACTACCAATGTCCCCCCCCTGCCAAGGCAAAACCCAGGACTCGTTGACGCCTGTGCTTTCTCCCCTCTCCTGCTCTACATTTAGTCACTCACCAGGTCCTGCTGTTTCCCTGGCCAGCTACAGTCCATGGGGTCACCAAGAGTCGGACACAACTGAGCGACTAACATGCACACACAGAGTCCTGGTGGCTCTACCTTCCAGCATGTCTGCAGTCGGTCCACACCTCTCCATTGCTCTTGTTGCAGCTCTGGGTGATGTCACCCATACTCTGGCCCCCACGGTGACAGCAACAGCTTCACCCATTGCACCCTGCCCCCTGTTCACTCTCCTCCAGCCCTGCCTCCCACAGCAGGCTCCAGAGTAGTACTTCCAAACCACACATGCGATCTCCTTGTTCTTCCTGAAACTTCTGGATAGCACAATCCCCACCGACTCCCTTCCCCTGCCCCCACTGCTTTCAGGATAAAGTCTTAACTCTGAAACAGAGACAAAAGGCCTTTAATGACCTGACCCTTTCCTCTCTCCAGCGTCACCTCACCCCATTCTCTGCCTCACCGCACACCTCAACAAGGTGTGGCTTGCCAGTCCCTTGAGTAGGCCAGACTCCACCTCTGAGTTCTCAACTCTGTTCTGCTCTTTGCTCAGGACATTCTTCTTCCACTACTTCAAGGGGTTAATTAACTTTAACTCCTCCATATTCAACACTTCCTCCAGGAAGCCTTCCCTGATCAGGTCAGGTGCTCTGCCTGCGCTCCTAGAACACCTGATCCCTCCTACCCACCTTGCCTGGACAGCACAGTGACTCTGCAGGCTTTACCATCTGTCTTCTGAGCAGGCTCTGTAGAGCAGAGACTGTGGCAACTTGCTCATGAGTGCAAGGCATCTCTGGTGCCTAGCAGCAGGCCGAGCAAATAGGTACTTAATAATTATTTTCAATAAAAGCACAAAAACAGGAGGAAGGAAGTTGGGGCTGGGGTACACGTCCCAGGGGCTAGATAAGACTAAAGACCTCAGGCTGCCCACAACTCACATGGATATCACTACCCAGCCATTTTGAAGATCCATATACCTGGTCACGAAACAGACCAAGTAAAAGTCTATGAACAAACTAAAATGCATGTCTTCACACATACTGCCAGAAAGCAATGGGTGTTCCTGGCTACTAAAGACAGGTTAGTAGCAACTCTTCTATAAAGAAAATATGTCACCAGTAACAGAATGTGTATTATCTTATTAACTAGAAAGATGTTTATTCTGTTCCTTACCTGCTTTTTACAAATTGCCTGAACTCCTGAAGCTTCCATTTGTCATATTTTTCAAATCTTTTGAAGTGTTCTTCCGCATGAAATTTATCAGAAGATGAATTGTAAGCAAACACCAAGCCACACTGGGCACCAATGCCACCACGTCGAACCTGGAAACAGAGGTCTAAATAAAGAACGTTGAAGGGGTCAGAATTTTGTGGCCATTCTGTTCCCATATAATGTGGTCAAATTCAAAGAGCTTAAAGCAAAAATGAAACCAACAAAGAGAAATTTCAAATACATTAAATCCTGGAAAAGTAAGAAAGTTGCTTCCCAAGAAAGGATTCCTCACCGTTTTTGATCCTTACACTTACACCATTCACAGACTTAAAATCTATTCATCCTCGTGCCCCTGTGTCTGCTACAGGCCTGACACAGAAAAATCACTAAAATCAATGAAAAGCCAGTGACATGGACTTCTGCAATGCAACCCTATTTTTAAAACTAGTAGTAACATTTCTGAAAGAAGGCAGCAGAAGAATTACCATAATTCTGATCTGAGTAACTTGGAAGGCAGATTCAGTTCCTGTAGAAAAAATAGTACTTGCTCTGGTTTTTCCAGTCTCTGTAAGAAAACCTACAAAAAAGAAAAACTAACATTAGGATGACTGATACATCTGTAATAACCCTGAGAACTAAGACCAACAAAACCAAGGCATATCCTTTGAGGCAGAGGCATCTAGCCCATCTGGTCCTCTCATAAAAATTAGAATAAGAATTCCTCTCTGGGCAGATGCAACCCCGCTGATCAACCACCAGGTAACAGATAATGGGCCAGGTATAACTTTGTCAGAGCACAATCTTTTCAACTATACAGGCAACCCTGCTCTGAGGCAACAATAAAGAAATTAAAAGTTGATAAAGATTGTGACTTTAATTCAAAGAGACAAAAGACTAGACAGTTAAGCATCTTTCTGAACCCTTCCTGAAGCCACGACTGATGTTTGGCTGGGCTGTCAGAGGCACGCAGACTGAAAGGCCGAGAGGAATCAGCTTCTCAGATGCTGTCGGGAAAGACCGAGTCTTCAAAATGGGCAAGGAAAGAATGTGTGCGTTGGAAAGTGTCCTCAGTCACGTGACTCTTTACAATCCCATGGACTGTAGCCCACCAGGCTCCTCTGTGCATGGGATTCTCCTGGCAAGAATACTGGAATGGATTACCATTTCCTCCTCCAGGGGATCTTCCCAACCCAGAGACTGAACCCACGTCTCCTGCATTGGCAGGCAGATCCCTTACCACTGAGCCACCTGGGAAGCCTCCCCAAAGTGTTTATTTAACCCACTCTTTTGAGTTCTCTCCACCTTTCATTGTCTCTGAGCTACTTGATAATTCTATAAATTGTACAATATGATAGTAATGCAAATGATTCTTGTCCACAGAAATAAAAATTGTGTCTAAAGGAACACAGCTGATTATTCCTTATGAAGACTGACCAATTTTGCAGCTATCTGTAGATTCATGTTAGCATTCTTATTGGTCTCCATGAGTTCTTAACGAGTTCTCCTTTGACCTGCCTGTATAACATCCTAGTGGTCCCCTCCCTAAAGTATAATGTGAACATTCAAGTACTTTTAAGTTGTTACAGGTGACTGACACCTAGCAGATGGCAACATTGTAGTAAAGAAATCACACAAACGGTTCAGGAACCACTGATGCCAACTGAAACACACCGGCAGCAAAGACTGCACGTCCTGAAAGTCTCAAAGACCGCAGTGCAGTTCCACAGGGCCTCTAGTGGCTGTCTCCACTCACTGAAACCCCGCAGGTCCACCACTCACCGTCCCTCGTCCATGGCTCAGCAAGGAGGTTTTCAGGTCCTGACTTCTCTTCTTTTCCCTTGACATCACAGGCCTGAAGAGTCAATTGGAGAGGTTTCCCTGATCAAAGGAAAGAGAGAAAGCAAGAGAGCCTGAAGCTAGCACTATGAAAAAATGAAAACTAGAATGCTCATCAGTGGAAACAGAGAGCCTGTGGCCACCCAGATTGCTAACCAAAAATTGACCCATTTCAAAGCTAACATAGGAAGTAATATCAGATAAAAGGCGATACCACCCTTTTCCGCTCTCCTGAAAGAAACAAAGAATAAGTCATTCCAAAAGAATCACTCTAGAACAACGACCAGTCAGAAACAAGGCATATTGTAAGACACAGACTAATAACACAGACTTAATACAGTCGTGTGTTGAGCAGGAGGAGAAAGGAATTCCTAAGACACTGTTTGGGAGTCAATAATTAGGTTTATTGTAACTGCATTTAAATATATAAATAATGAAAAAACAAATATCATATATTAATGCATATTTATGGAATCTAGGAAAATAATACTGATGAACCTATCTGCAGGGTAGAAATAGGGACTCAGACACAGAGAATAGTTTTGCGGACACAGCAGGGGAAGGAGAGGGTGGGACGAATTGGGAGAGTAGCCCTGACAGATACACGCTGCCCTGTGAGACAGCCAGCGGAAGGTGCTGCGCAGCACGGGCCCAGCCGGGCGCCCCGTGACAGCCTGGGGGCGGGACGGTAGGGGCGGGGTGGGGTGGCGGGGTGCGCAGGCTCAAGAGGGAGGGGATGTATGCTCACTTATGACTGATTCATGTTGTCACATGGCAGAAAGCCACACAATAATGTAAAGCAATTACCCTCCAACTAAAAATACATTTAAAATATATCAATAAAATAAAACATACATAAATAGTGTCTTGGGGTTTGACGTCTTATTTCTTAAAATTATCTCCAGGCAAATTTTGGAAGTTTTCAAAATTATATAAATCAACTTTTACTATAATGATCTAAAAACATTTTCTTTTGTTTTAGTAATGTAATGAAAACTCTATAACCCTATTAACCTATAAACCAAACCGGAACTAGAACATTATTAATAATGAACAGCCCCCCTAGGCATTCCTCCCGTTTGGGCTTTCTGCCCAAATGACAGCTAAACTGAATCGAAAACTTTTCTGGAGAATATTTTCCAGATAGATCCCTCCCATCTGGCCATGGGTCCCAACCTCTCCAAAAAGATGATCTTCCCAAAACTGGGGAGGGGGTAACTGGATTTACATGATATCTATTCCCTGACTTAAAAAATTAAAAGTAAACTATTAGGAAATATTAAGGCAAAGGTACAAATATCATCTCTGGAGAAGGAAGTGGGAACCCACTCCAGTATTCTTGCCTGGGAAATCCCACAGACAGAGGAGCCTGGAGGGCTACAGTGTGTGGGGCTGCAAAGAGTCGTACACGACTGAGCAACTGAACAACAACAAATACCACAAGGAATGAGCACAGTGCTCTGATGGGATGGGATTCAGAGCTGTACTCTGCGGACAGAAGCTTTAGCCGCAGAGGCTAGGACGGCAAGTGTCAAGTGCAGTCATCTGGGAGTAGCTGTACAGACTCCTGTGTTGAGGATTAAGAAAGAAGCTCCAACCTGGATCAGTGGAAAAGTGCTAAGATGGATTGCCATTGGGCCCAGGAGGGAAAGTGGTGGCTGGCATGTATGTCTGCCCAGATATGTCATTCCAACCAGCTATCAGCTATCACCAGGATGCAGAGGGATGCATTCCAAGACAAGGGTCTTTGCGCCAGGTCTGGCTTTCAAATGGCCACCAAGCCTCAGTCATTAGGTCAGTAAACCCTGGGAGTGCAGCGCAATGGACACTCACGTTTCTTTTCTGCTAATGCATCCATAAATGAACCAATATCTCCCTCCTTCCCATCAACCCTAGTCAAAGAAGACATGTTCCTCCAGAAACCACAGTATAAGTACAATGACCCAGCCCACAAACTACTACTCAACAAGATAAGAAGATGCCAGAAGGTCCCCCAGTTGGTGATGGTTTTATGCATCTTTGTGCACCTTGCCGAGGTCACTTACCGTATTTAAGGAGCAGGTTCTGCCTGACCGATGCCATGGATGAGATGAGGGATGAGGCATCATAGTGTGTGTCCAGGTGATCAGTGACAGTACATAGAGAGCTCAGCACTTTGGCAACACTTCCTCTCGCTAGTGCAAAGGCCAGAAGAGTCAGCTCCACCTCTGGTGTAGAACGGCAGCTACAAACAAAGAGCAGAAAACATTTCACTTCTTAAAACGTGAGAAAACTCAGGTAGTTCAAACTTTGTGTAACTGATCACCAAAAGCAAAATCAACCTGCCATACGCTTCATCCATTTATCAGAAACACTTTTTCAAAATCCTTAAAAGATATCCTAAAGAAAAACTAAATCAGTCTGGAGGAATAGGAAATAAAACCCTCACCTCTGTAACCTTAATCTGTAAGTATAAAATAATGCTATCAATTTCAAGAAGTCCAACTTTATAAATCAAAAATAAATAAGCTGTTGCAATAAGCGCCTGCTATCAAGAAGTCTTGAGTAATGACCTGGCTTGCTCAGACAGCTAAGGGCTTTTTCCTTCAAGCAAGCACTGGTAACGTATTTTAGATCTACTCCATGTCACGCTTATCTAGTTTCTTAAACACATTACCCTGAAACTTTCAAAACTGTCTAGATGTCTCAGGGCCTGGTTTGTACTCAAATACAGTAACGTCCTCAGGGCTCGCTGTGACAGAGCTGAGTGTCCCCACACTAACGGACTCCTCGATCAGCTACCAGGGTGTCCTTTCCCAGGTCCATGGACAACCAGGCTTGTTAGGCCTGCCCATGGAAGCAAGCAGGTGCTGGGCTGGGGATGTGAAGGAATGGAGGGGCTTTGAGTTCTGGACTGTGACACCTCTGCCCTGGCTGAATCTGAGGACTACTCCGCCCCTACCCCCAATTCCTGAGGTCAGGGGACATTGCTAGTTAATGGAGGACACCGTTATTTCACTTTCTCTTCAGTCACTAAAAAATGAAATACTGAAAAAAATTAAAAAAAAAAAAAAAAAAGACCTGACAAGCACATATGCCCTCTATCTGCCACCAACACTGGCCCCCCATCTCCCCCTACCCCACTTATCGACCTTGAGTTCTTACCTAGTAATCCTTATGAGGAAGCTGTCCACTTCTTCCAGAACGTTGGGAGACAGGAAAGTGGAGAAATCTGTAGATCCTGGCGAGAGGGACAGCGGAGGCATGTGCTGCAGTGCCTTCCTAGGAGTGTACGGTGCATAATCAGAACAAACCCGGGCCAACGATAAATGTATTAATATAATTTTAGACCAAATAAAAATACATTGTTGGAAGCTTGTTTGGATTAAACTCTTACAAAGAAACAGTGTTCCTACAGAGAACCTGGTACATAATATAAATCAGCCTTTTTCCTACAGGGGTCCCAGTGCTAAACTGTTTAATGGGATTTCTTTTCTTTTTATAAAGAGTTCCTTTAAGAATTTCTTGAAGAGTTAAAGAGTTTAAGAATCTCTTAAAGAGTTTCTTTAAGAGTTTTCTTTAAGAATACACATGACTCTGGTATTCAGTTTGTCACTTCACTTGAAATTTTGGAAGTCGAGTTGTTTAACTCAGAAACACCTATTTTTAAAATTTTAGACTTGAGAACGGCATTCTGAATACTGTCTGTAGATAAAGAAGGCATCCAGCGAGAATCCACCTAACCTGTTGTGAAGACAGTATCAGGCATATAAACTTTAAATATATCCGATCTTCGACAACTTGGCATAACTCCACAAAAACAAGGTAGGAAACTCATCCTCTTCTCCTTCCTGAAAATTTAGTCCACAGAGTAGGGCTGTGCAAGGCAGGCACTCTTGCGTGCCTGCGTGGGGCGCATGGTGGCTCAGTGAGGTACTGGGGCAGGGTACTGAGCAAAGAGACAGCCCGGCATGGAATGCCAGCCCTGAGAAGTTAAGGAGGGAGTTCAGGCAAGGGCTGGGGAGCTGGGAGGCTGGTTACATGGAGTGGGACTCTTTAAATAAGTAAACATACTAGGGTTGATGGGAGCCAAGTTTCTCACAGTCATAGCAGGGAGCTACAAACACAGAAAGAGAGACAATCAGAATGAACGTGGTAGTACCGGCGTAGAAGTGTCAGTGTAAACTCAAGAGTTTTCAGTGCTACAGATAGGGAAACAAATGCAGGAGGCAATGTGTCTATGTATACACATGTGTCTGCTACTCATACACAGACATATATTTCCCCAGCCGTGTCCACTGAGAGAAGGAACACTCCGACAGCGACTGGTTTAGTTTGTTCAGTTCCTAAACACAACTCTCCACTAAGAGTGACCACAACTCTTGAGAAAAAAGGCTAATTCTAGGACTATGGGAGGAACATTCAAGGTAAGCCTGGAATATTTTGTTGTAAGGAAGAGTTCCAAGATGAGGACATGTCAAAGGACACACAAACCAGACTGTCTGAGTTCCTATCAGCCAAATCTGGGCCAATCTGAGGAGCAATGCTGTGATGGATAACAACGCCAGGAGTGAAATAGGGATCATGAGTCACGTCAAGTAAAGTAAAATGAGGAATGTGATGTTTACAGAGTCTCCAAGTACCTCCTCACAAAATGTGAACTTGCACCGTCTGAAATGCAAGCACCAGCCTTAAACACTGGACAGCCAGGCAAGTCCACCCTAACAGTTTTTTAAAAGAAAACTTCCAAAGGTGCTTTACGTTAAAAAATAGATTAGTTTGGTGTCCTTGAAAAGATCTGACTCTTGTGAAAAGAGCCTTCAACCTAGGGCTGAGGTCCAAAGACCTCCAGCTAATCCACCGCTGCTTGATCATGTACCCCAGAAAAGGTCACAGTACACTTGACTGTAAAATAGGGATAATTTTTACACATACATATTACAATGTAAGTGGGTAAAAAATATATAGAATCTGAAGGTGTTTTATCCCATGTAAATTACTATGTAAATGCAAGCAGCTGTTCCCCAGTGGGTAAGGGCTAGGAATGGCATTTGTGGCCCAGCCCCACCCTCCCCCAAGACCGAAGCTGAAGGCACAACCAGGAAACAACAGGGCACCCGAGGACTGCTGCTGACTGAGTCTTGAGGGTCAGAGGGCGCTCAATGACTTGTCCTCCAGGGCTGGAGAGAGAGCACAACGTGGCAGGCCCGGAAAGCACAGCGACTTACTGAGTGTTGCGCAGCACTGTCTGGACAAAGGCAGGATTTGTCTCCATGGAAGCCGTCACCAGAGATGTCAGGAGAGACCAATACCATATTGCAGAAGCATCTGAGACTGAGACCCCAGACTTCTTGACTCTCTGAAAGCCAACAGCCCTCAGACCGTGAATTCTAGTGTCACATCCATCACTAAGACAACGCTTTATGTTAATCTGGACATCTGTCAAGCGCAAACAACAAATTCAGTATTGGATTAACTTCTTCAGTTCAGCAAATGCTAGGCTTCCAACTAAAAGCAAAATAGTAATTCACATTTCAAAAAGAAAATGCTAAAGACATATTTTGATGGCAGAAATAAATGGTGTGTGCAATGGAGCAAGTATACAATCAATTCGTCAAAAGAGCAGTGACCAATCTAAGGAGTCAAAAGTATCACGTGCAAAATTAAGGGTGGCTTAAATCTTTACATCACAATGCTTCATAGGAGTTTATGACTCTTGAAAATCAACACAAACTGTATTTTTAAAATCCTGATTAAACACATGGTAAGAAAACGTCTAGAATTTTTCCTAGAGTTCCAAAATTTAGATTTAGTTATAAAACAGCAGCTGGCTCATAGCCGTTGTGAGGATTTCTTTTTAATAATCAAGTCCAAATAGATGACATAGGCATGACTCACTTTTAAGAGCTGTCAGAATTTCTTATTTGGGTTGGAGAGGAGGAGGTGGGAAGTTAAAAAGGACACAACTTAGAGAAAAGACCACCACAGTGTAAGACAGGAAGCTGCTACTCCACAAGCTTAACTACTTCTTTGCCTAGGGGTGAGACACAAAGACTCTACCTCCCTAGGCCTCAGTTCCTCTGAGCAAAGTAAGAATACTTCTTTTGGCCCAGGAAAGCATTAGGAGGAATGAGACAAAACATGAAGCATTCCGGCTCCCTGAATGAAATAAGCCTGGAAAGAAATCACAGAATTGTGATTATTTCCAAAATGCTCTGTGTGAAGCAAGGTTATAATAGTATAAAAATGGAAACAACTGAAATGTAAGAAGCAAAAGCTTCTTAAAATTAAGGCACAATCAACACTAAGTAAAGGTGTGCATGGATGTACGGTAAGACAACACGTTAAAAAGTTACAAAAGAGCATGAATGAAGTATCACCACTTTTGTAAAAAGATACGTAAAGATATGCATATATATGCAAACCTATTTTTAAGTTTTCTTTAAAAAAAAATGTCTGTCTGTGTGTATTTATATACATACACAAATATAAGAAAAGGTCTGGAAGGATGATCCATACCAATGAATTCACAGTTACAATCCCTGAGTAGTGGGATTTTGAATAATTTTTGTTTGTGTCGATATTTCTAATTTTCTAATAAGAAAAAAAATTTTTTAATTTAAAAAGATTTTACTGCTTTTCTATAACTTTTCAAAACACTGAATAGGTGAAATAATGACCACTTTGAGGTACATGATGAGAAGCAAATCAGATCTCCAAAGAAAAACAAACAGCCTTTCTACTTCAGAGATTTTCCTGCCAAAAAACAGGACCTTCCTTCCTCCCCTCCAGTCCTCTTAGTTAGAAGGGCAAGATGCCTCTTGGTTGACTCACAGAGCTGGCTGATGTTGGCATTTTCCAGTAGTGTCACATAGCCAGTGACATTGCTGGGAATGTGCACGTCGCGGACTTCCTGAAGATCGCCGGCCGTCCTCCCCACAGCTACGGTCACCTGCTGCGGCATGTAGCTCTGGTCAGTGGCCGCCACGGCAATGGACAGGTGCCTGAGTACGACGTCTGGCTTCATTTTTAAACTGGAAAACACGAAGAGAGAGTAGAAACGACAAATGTTTATACAGGCTGAGAACTGGCAGGGCCCACAAGTCTCACCTCCAAGATCTTGTAGGTGATATATACTCAAAGACTGACTCCCCTAAAAGCAACTAACTTGAAAAGCTGGCTACTAGTTTCAAAGTTCTTATGACCTTCCTAAGTTTCTAAAATTCCTTTCAGTTCAAGATCAATCTTCTAGTTCTTTTTTCTAATGCTTGTACTTTATTTATGTGAGTATTTATTGTTGGCTGTGCTGGGCCTTTGATGCTGCCCAGGCTTTTCTCTAGTCGTGGCAAGTGGGGACTCCTCTCTAGTTGAGGTGTGCGTGGACTTCTCACTGCGGTGGCTTCTCTTGCTGTGGAGTTCAGCCTTTAGGGGTACAGGCCTCAGGAGTTGTGCCATGTGGGCTCAGGAGGCTTGGCTCTCAGGCTCTGGAGCATAGGCTCAATAGTTGTGGCACACAGACTCAGTTACTCTGAGGCATGTGGGATCCTCCCAGATCAGGCATCGAACCCATGTCTCCTGCATTGGCAGGCAGATTCCTTACCACTGAGCCACCAGGGACACCCTCTATTTCCTTTTAAGAAACCAGTACAGGCAGGAAAGTATAATATGAACATACTAATAAAATGCCTTTACCCAGTATGAAGCAAGTTCTAACTGTATCCAAAGAACTGAGTAGCTTTGCTCATGTATAGATGGCTAAAGAGCTTATTTATCCTTTATGAGAAAACAGTAAGTATTTCTATTTCCACCAACTGAAATCAGCCCATTATCTGACGGGACAGGTGATATTTTAGACAGCCACTTCAGAACATATAGAAACATCACGGTTGATTGTCATCAGCTTCACTTCAGGATTCTTGACCACCCATTCCCTCTTTCTCTACCACACTGGCCAACTTGGTTGCATACACTAAATGTGCAGAAATGATCTTAAAATCACATCAGACATAAGTATCCCCTATTCCTTGTGACACTAACCTTCCTGAAAAACTAGTGAAAAAGATCTGAAGTCAGTATCATAAATACTAGTCAAATGTTAATTTTCTCCCTTAAAACACCAGTAAAGAAATTACCTGTATTTATGAATATAGAAACATGGTTATATAGTTTCATAATTCTTTTAACTTGATTCTTATACCATCTTCACAGATAATCACAAGAAGAAAAGAACTAGGCAGTTAAGTTAAAAACTAGTCCAAAATTTTAAAAAATGATTTTTTTAACACAGTGACAGGGTAAGAGAAAGAAAGCAGGTAATTTACTTGGACCTTCACCCAAGAATCAAGTATTATGGCACCCACCGAATCCAGTGTGAGCGGGCACTGCCATCTGACTGCCAGTAGGACGAGGTTTCTCCATTTGTCATCTTGTCAATGTCTGCAGGGTTGGAGGATGTTTCTATATAAGCGTAGCACTTTGTGACAGACTTGAGTTTGTCCATCTCTGGGCTTCTAGTTAGATCTCCAGGGCTCTCTGTGAGAAAAACCAGATTTTATCATGGCATCTTCTTCACAAAGCATTTTTTAAAAAGGTCATTTAAAATATCTAACAGAAATATTCCTGGTGCTTTGGCCCTAGAAAAATAAATGCTCTGTAAAAATCTCCTTCTAAACTGGACAACATGTATAAAGAAGAAATTGGCCAAGGACTGCTCCATGGGTTGGTGGTAGTACAGCATAAATCACTGATATATTTGCAAAACTAACCAAGAGATGAAAATGGTGACTTATAGTTTTAACTTCAGTTCAGTTCAGTCAGTTCACTCACTCAATTGTGTCCGACTCTTCGCGACCCCATGAACTGCAGCACACCAGGCCTCCCTGTCCATCACTAACTCCTGGAGTTCACCCAAACCCATGTCCATCGAGTCGGTGATGCCATCCAGCCATCTCATCCTCTGTCGCCCCCTTCTCCTCCTGCCCCCAGTCCCTCCCAGCATCAGAGTCTTTTCCAATGAGTCAACTCTTCACATGAGGTGGTCAAAGTATTGACGTTTCAGCTTTACCATCAGTCCTTCCAAAGAACACCCAGGACTGATCTCTTTTAGAATGGACTGGGGTTTTAACTTACATTTCTTTAATTATGAGTGAGACTTTTTAAGCCACTTGTTTGTAAGCCGCTTGTGTTTCTGAGTATGGCTTTGTCTATCCTCATACTTGTTACTGGGTCACAAGTCTTATCAATTTATACATTTTGTATATATTATGTAATGTATATATACACACACATAAGAAGTTATATTTACTGACTGTTTACTGTGAACCAGGCATTTTTCTACACATTTTCTATGTATTAATTCATTTTAGAGATGAGGAAACTAAGGCAATTAAGTAACTGCCCAAGGTCAGAGTTAGTTTAAAAAAAAAAATACTGTCACAATGTTACAAAATATACCTTTGTTCTGTAAAATGTTATTTGTCTTTTGACTCAATGGCACCACACTCCAGTACTCTTGCCTGGAAAATCCCACGGACGGAGGAGCCTGGTAGGCTGCAGTCCATGGGGTCACTGAGAGTTGGACAGGACTCAGTGACTTCACTTTCACTTTTCACTTTCATGCATTAGAGAAGGAAATGGCAACCCACTCCAGTGTTCTTGCCTGGAGAATCCCAGGGACGGCGGAGCCTGGTGGGCTGCCGTCTCTGGGGTCTCACAGAGTCGGACACGACTGAAGCGACTTAGCAGCAGCATGATATGTTTTTGCTGTACAGAACTTTAAATTTACATACAGTCTAACTTACTAATCTTTTCTTCTGTAGTTTCATGTCCTCCTTAGAGAGGTTTTCCCACGTCAGGGCTTTTATAAAGTGGAACTCCTTCCTTCTGCACTTTTTCCTACAGCTTTCTTTTTGGTTGAGCTTTTTAATCCATCTGAAATTTATTTGATTAAGTGGGGTAAGAATCTAGCTTTATTTTTTTCTCCAAATGTCTAACTAGTTCCCTAACCCAATTTGTAGGCTAATTCACTTCCTACCCTGACTTGTAATGCTAACATCTGGTACCATGTTCCCACATGCAGCTGGGTCTATTTCTGGACTGTGAGGCTCCACGGACCTGCCAATTCGCATCATCAACTTTTGCTGTGGTCACCAGTGAGTCTGTAGTGGCTTCCCTCGTTTATTCAACAACTATTCACCGAGTACCTACTGTGTGGCGAGCATAGTTCTGGGTCCCAAGGATAACGAAGCGAATAAGACCGACAAAAATGCAAGTAAATAATAATGCTACAACTTCAGGTAATAAGTGCCATTTCGACTTTTAAACCTGCAAAGGGGATTGTGACCAAAGGGGGGAAGTGGTGGTAGTGGGGGCATCAGTCAAGAGTAATGAGGAGAGGCCTGCCACATTTGAGCAGAGACTGGGTGATGAGAAAGCAGCTGGGTTAAGAATAAAGCGAGGGGGAGGGGAAGGAAAGGGAAAGGGAAAGGGGAAAGGGAGAATGGTTCACATTCTTCTGCTACAAACTGGTCACTATGTTTTCAGAAATAAAAGCAGGGAGGAGTGCCGGTTCATTCTGTCAATAAACACTCACTTGGATGAAATGATCACCAGGCATCCTCAAGAACAGCCCCACCCCCGCGCACATACCCTTTTCTTTTTGTACCAGCTGATCCAGAGACTCCTTCAGAACAGAGGCCCTCATGGTGCTCATGTTATTGCAGTGGTCCAACATGGGGTAGGGGATGACGGTGCTGGAGAGCCGGTTGCGATGCAGGAAGCGCAGGATCATTGCCGCATGGACATCCAGGCCCTCCTTGGACTCTGAAAATATGTCTATGAAACCTAAGCAGAAAAAGTTCATTTTTGATGTTTTTGGGAACCTACCACAATAGGTTCCACATCCCCTGCTTGGTGGCCTAGCGGAATTACCTGAATCAAAAGCAGCCATTAAGAATCCTCTCTGGTAGTTTTAGCTTTAATCATTTAAAAATGTAAAGACGTTTTTAAGAAATGAACAATTTTTCACTGTAGTTTCACAGAAATTTTAGAAGACTTAGAATAATGATAATTTCTTTCAATCCAAGCTTCCAATTTTTATAAGTTTAATTTATAAATTTAAATACTAACTAGAAATTTTTGAAGAAGTTTTGCATATTGAATATAGGCTAGGAATAATGTTTATCACGTTAGAGTGTAATGGCGTAACTGCTTTTATACTAAGCTATAGAAAATAACAAGAATGAAAATACAACCATTAACCTGACCACAATTCTTGAGTGCATTTTATCGTTTTCAAGGTCCTTCCACAGACATCATTGCAGTCAGTCCCCACAATAAGTGGTGGGGGGGAGGGTGGGGAGGAGAAGGCACCAAAGGTTCTGGTGTCCTCCTCTTACAAGCGAGGAAACGAGGCTCGGGTGGCACGCCAAGGCAACACCAACGGGAGGGGCTGCAAACAGCCCCTGCACTGCTTTCAAGCGCTGCCTCCACCATTCCAGTCTTTCCTCTGCGGGGTGGCTCCTCGGAAGTCTCCTCCATCTGTCCCTCCCTCTGGTCACTGTCCAGACTCTGGCCTCAACACCTCCATTCAAACACCCACCCGGATATCCTAAGTGGCTCCCCTGGCTGCATTCTGTCTGATGTTAACCTCAGTAACCTTTCAAAAACACAAAACAGGCCATGTCTGAACTGAAGTGAAAGTCGCTCAGTTGTGTCCGACTCTTTGCGACCCCATGGACTATACAGTCCATGGAATTCTCCAGGCCAGAATACTGGAGTGGGTAGCCTTTCCCTTCTCTAGGGGATCTTCCCAACCCAGGGATCGAACCCAGGTCTCCCTCACTGCAGGCAGATTCTTTACCAGCTGAGCCACAAGGGAAGAGGCAGAATGAGACGGGCCAGTTCTAGGGCACAATTTCTCCTCAGTCTCATGGTTAGCTTCAAAAATTAAAGCAGTTTCCTTCTGCTCTAATAAAATCTTTTTGTTTCACACTTAAAAGCAGTTTTTCCTGCGGACTTCTGGAATATTGCTCTTGTTATTGTAGGTTCAGCTACAATAACATGCTTTCAACTGAGGTGCACATGACCCAGACAGTTAAATGAAGAGAATAAACACGGCAGCTTTTCCTGGAGCTCAGACATGCTTATAGATCTGGGGAGGGTTTTCTTTGTTTGTTTGTTTCTCTTTCACTTCCTAATTAAAACAAAAGTACATATATTATCATTGTATTACTGGATGAACTGTCACAAGCTGAGCACACCCAAGTGAGTGGCACCTAGAGCAAGATTCCAGAAGTCTGCAGGATAGACTGCTTTTAAGTGTGAAACAAAAAGACTGTATTAGAGCAGAAGGAAACTGCTGTAATTTTTGAAGCTAACCATGAGACTGAGGAGAAACTGTGCCCTAGAAGTGGCCCATCTGGTTCGGCCTCTACACAAAACCAGGAGGCCCCGGTTTGATTTCCCAAGCCCCAGAAGTTTATGCCATCCCGCATATCTCCTCTTACAGTTCTTCTTAACGGACACCCAGGGTAATACCCAGACTTCATGTGATGACGCTGCTGGTACTGCACTGATCTGCTCCGAACAGACTGATGCTTGTAATGGGAAAACTTTTATCACATGGTGAAATAAGTAATGAATCTGGTAAATGGGCTGTCTCTTTTTTAACAATTCAGCACTCATACAAAGAGATACGAAAGGAGTAAGTGTCAGTTTAGGTTAGACAGAGGGACCCGGAAAGTGGGATTCCACCAGAGAGGTGAGCTCAGCTCACCAAGTTTCAGCCTAGGATTATGATTTTAAAAAAGAAAAACTCTTTTAAGTTAAAAGACAAAATATTTCAGTAGAAAGTCCTAAGTCACAACCCTGCTAGAGAAGGTCTGGACCCCTAATTAGGGATCTGGACCCCTAGTTTTTCTAGCCTAATCCCCACCGCTCCTCAGGATCACTCAGAGCAACAACACACTGAGTGCTGGTGGATTCCCTGGTCGCCACTCCTGTCCTCTCCTCCCAAAACACCTCTTTAAGGTGTTTAAATAAAGCCCCTGATGCTACCCATATGCTGCTAATACAGAGGTGGGGGCAATACAAAATGCTAAAAGTTAGCTATGCATAATTCAAAGTGTAATTTTTACTGCCAGGAGAACAGTAGAAAAATTAACATGTACAGGCCATCTATAATGCTCTATAAAAATTACATAATTCAAGACAATCTGAAGAAGAGCAGAAGTAGGCATTCTTCATTAATATACAGAAACCCTCCTTCCCTGGCTCAGTACATCCTCAGTAGGAAGCCAGAGAGGTCAATCAGAGTTACATTTATGGATCCAACGAGTCTGTTTGCCTCCCTGCTGCCCGAGATCCTCTGTGCTAAATACTATGACTCCAACTGCACAAAGCAGAAAAGCTCCTGGATAAAATGAACTGAACCAAAAGGGTGATATGCCAAGTTTAATTTTTTCCTTTCAAACTCAATTGCTTTCTCACTAGAAAAAAAAACAAGAAAAGGTAACTTTATTTTGATTCTGTTTCTGAGCTCCCTAAATAAAACCATCAGAAACTACAAAGTTTTTTCATAGAGACAATGTAGAGGTACAGTTTCATTTTAAGCTATTTTTATTCTCACAAATTTCAGAGCAATGGCTTTCTAAAAATTAAAAAAACTGGGTGCCTACCAAGTGCCAAACTACTAAATGTAAGGACTCAGCAGAAGTAAAAGAGAAGGTTCCCTGCCCTCATGGAGCTCATAGGATAAAAGTGAAGACAAGTATTTACAAACAAGTGAGTAATAATTAATTAACGAGAACAGTTAG
Source organism: Capricornis sumatraensis (assembly GCF_032405125.1). Lineage (NCBI taxonomy): Eukaryota > Metazoa > Chordata > Mammalia > Artiodactyla > Bovidae > Capricornis > Capricornis sumatraensis. The sequence goes on from NC_091076.1 coordinate 75,041,678, forward strand.
ATGTTGGAAAAAAAAAAAAAAAAACAACAAATACACAATGCTAAGAAAGCCTACAACTGGGGCCAGGGAAGACTTCTTAAGAGAGTGAAACAGAGAGATCCAGTAAGGAAGGTGGCCTCATGACAAAGGTTCGTAAAGAGGGGAGAACTGCTCAGCCACTGCTGTGTGGGGAACACAAGAAATGATTACACTCAACACACATTCAGGTCATGAGCTTAATGAAGGCTATCAGAAAATCATGACTATTTCACGGTGCCCACAAGCTTGTCTAATTACAACCCATATCACAGCAAAGCTCATTCTTCAGCAGTCAGCCCTCAGATGAGGGCCTCACCTGGAACAAGAGAGCACGCCTGCAGCTGTCTGATGATGTGGCTCAGCTCTCCCTGAAGGTTAGCTCCACTGGAATTCTTGAGGGCCTCCAACATGTTCTCAGCATCAACTGTACCATCACCCTCAGCATCAAACTGGGCAAAGGCCTACAAGACAAGAGATGCAAGAAAATCAGGTATGGGTTCCAAATTGTGAATAACTGACACATTTTAAGACCAGTGATTTTTGTTATTGTTGTGGGAAGAGTTCATATATATCATTCAAAGAACAAGTAAGTTTGGGACAGTAACTCATGATGTTCTGTAGAATGTGTGTGGACAAGTATTGCTACCTGTAGGCACAACATCCAACATCATCACCTTGTCTCTTTCAAGAGAGTAAGCCCCCGTCCCAAAATAATTTCAGAAGAAAGCAATCGCCGCAAAAATGTTCAACTGGTTACAAAGTGCAAAAAACAAAGCATTGGCTTAGGGTAGCATCTCAGGTTTAGTAGGCCTTTCTATTTTAAACTCTCTTTGGACCCTAGAGCTAACTTGTTTTAAATGTTCAACTGGTTACAAAGTGCAAAAAACAAAGCATTGGCTTAGGGTAGCATCTCAGGTTTAGTAGGCCTTTCTATTTTAAACTCTCTTTGGACCCGAGAGCTAACTTGTTTCATCTACTTTACAGCCCTGTTCACACTAACCTTCAACTATAATCTAATTTCACACTGTTCATGTCGGGGAACCAGGTACAGCATGGGATTTGGCTTGAATCCTGCTCTGTCACTAACTGGCCATGTGACTTCAAAAACACACTCCCTTGCCTCCATAAGCCTCAGCTTCACTTTTTTTTTTTTTTTTTGGGCTGTGCTGTGCAGCATGCGGGATCTTAGTTCCCAGGTCAGGGATCGAACGTGCGCCTGCTGCATTGAGAGTCCTAACCATTAGACCGCCAGGAAAGTCCTTTCATCCTGTTTTTCCTCTGATTAGACCCAATCAGGAAAGGTGAGTTTACTTTGGAAGTCACACATCCAAAGTAAATAAGATAGAAAAGATCAGAAGAAACAGACTGTGATGAAGACGAGACTAGAAACTACCCTGTGAGAAAAGCCTGGAATCTCCAGTGAGGAGAAAAGATGACTGGGAGTAATAGACTCCGTTTCAAACATCTGATGGGCTATTACGGGAAGGAGCAGTTATAATTAAGGTCATCAGATGGAAGCTACAGGGAAAAGCTCATCATAAAGACGGATGCATCTGTTGTTGGTGGGCTGTAAAGATGGATTAGGAGGCTCCGGAAGGAATGCCCAACTCATCCCTCAAAGCTTCAGTTAGGAAAAGCTGGACAAGGAGCCATCAAGAGTGTTCAAAGACGTCACACTAAACAAATGCATTTACCTCTGGTCCCTCCGGAAACTCCACTAAGACAATATTATAGAGGGAATTTTATTTTAAGTACAAGGACAAAGCAAACAGGAGATATTGCAACAGCAATCAAATTTTGGAAGCTGGGAGGCAGATGGATTTCTGGGACAACTGGATAAACTGGAATATGGACTGGGTGTTAATCAAACAGATATTAACAGGACAGTGAAGACCACTAACTGAAAAAACTAAGTTACAGAAGAGTATTAGAAAATGACCTTATGTTAGTTTAAACAAAAAGCAAATACGCACTTTCCACTTTGGTACCAAACATACATAGATATATCAGCAGAGAGTCCCTTGGACTGCAAGGAGATCAAACCAGTCAATCCTAACGGAAATCAACTCTGAATATTCGCTGGAAGGACTGATACTGAAGCTGCAGCTCCAATACTCTGGCCACCTGATGTGAAGAGCCGACTTATTGGAAAAGATTTTGATGCTGGGAAAGATTGAAGGCAAAAGGAGAAGGTGACAACAGATGATGATATTGTCAGACAGCATCACCGATTCTACGGACAGGAATTTGAGCAACCTCTGGCAGATGGTGAAGGACAGAGGAGCCTGATGTGCTGCATTCCATGGAGTTGCAAAGAATCAGATACAACTGAGCAACTGAATAACAATAATAATCTGAAGAGTACATATCAAGATATTAATAGTGGTAGTATGCCAATCTACATATGTTGCTTTTATAGTGATAAAAGGGAAATTATAAACATTAAAACATCTGAAGCACACCCTAATATGAAGCGTAGAGCCAACGGGTGTGGAGGGAGGGAGAGCAGAAGCACAGCCTCTGTCTGCCCTGACGCCCAGGACGTGAACGCACAGCACCACTAACAGCTACATCCCAGCTCCCTCACTGTGTAGCACAGTAAGGAAACAGAAATACTGTATGATTCAAAGTCTGAGGGGATTAGCATAATGGTAACCCATTTAATGTGGAATGACAGATGGTTTGGGAAGCTCTGAATTAATATTTTAGCACTCACTAAATTTTAAGCAGTGCACAAACCATTTATTCCACATAACAGCAAGATTACTATTAACCTCCTCATTTTAAAGTTGTACATTTTACAGAGAGGTCAGAAAACTTGCCCAAAGTCATACAGCTAGTATTTGACTCCAAGGCTCCAGAGCTCATGTTCTTCACCACAACCCATTTTCCTTCCTTTGACCAGATAACCCCTAGGGTTCCTTGCTGTCCAAGACCAAGTGCTCAAAACCTCTCTCTTATCCATCCCTTTCCTCTATCTTCTAACCCTTGCTCTCGGCACCTTGAGCCCAGGCTTACTCAACATCAGCCTTAAAGCTGAGACTCACTCTCTCTAAACCGCAGGCAGCGCTCAAGCCCTACTCCCACCAAAACTTCTGCACTTCAAGTGCCACCTGCATCTCAAGTGCTGCCTGTTCCCAACTTCCCACACAACTCTTACCGTTTAGGGCTGGTAAAAATTCTATATGAGCAAGGCTATATGAATAAGTGACACTTTTCTATTTTTAACAGACTCTGTTGATCTGTCAATAGTTAATGGATACGATCAAAAGAATTTTCAAACAAACGAAAACTAAAGACAATTTGGGTGAGAAAAAAAAAAAACCATCAGAACAGTGCTGCTAACAGCTTCACTGAACAAATATGTAATTTCCTAACACTCAGGAAATTGTCCTTAAAAAAATGCAGAGGTTTTGAAATCTACCACTTAGCATCTAGTTCGTCTCACAGGAGCCAATTTACTTAGCACCTATTTAACACCAGCTGACAGGGAGCCACTTATGCCTGACCTGCGCTTGGCTCTGTGCATACTGGGATGTCAGGGTGGAATCCTGGCTCTCCAAAATCCCCACGGCCTAGGAGAAGACAGATCCACAAACCAGCAGCAGCAATGTGACGAGTGTGATCGTTACAGTAATAGAAGTAATAGCATAACAAGTGCAAGAGCTAATACGGAATTCCACAGTCCTAAGGCTGGTACCATCACTTTAACTAGACAGGGAAAGAGAAGTAAGGGATTTTGTTCAAAGTCACATGGTTAGGACTGGTAAATGATGGAGCTTGGATGGGAATTCTGGTATGATTTGGGACCCCACACTGTCAACCACTGTGATCTGAGCTAACAGACACTCTGGACGCCAGAAGCCCAGGAGTGGTAGAGGCATTTGGAGGAAATGGCCCTCAGAAAAATGGGGAGCCACTCAAGTTCCTAAAGCAAGACAGTACACAATGAAGTGGCAGTCTGGAAATCAGGGAAAGGCCAAACAGAGCAGTGACCTTTCCTTCATAGTTCTCGGGGATCATGAAGCTCTCCACAAGAAGCCAATACCATCATGTCCCCCACAGCGAAGCATACAGAGCCCAGGACCACCTCCAGTTCACCCAGGATGGTCCTCTCTGCACTGCCTCATCACTATCAATGGCCAGCGCTCACTGAAGACTTCCTGTGTGCTGGAGGAGCACAGGCAGGTAGCGGGGGCCTCGGCGCCTCACGCAGAGCAAGACCACACAGTGTGCTCTCAGTGTGAAAAGACCTGTCCAGAACAGGAAATAAGAGCCTCAAGGGAAGGAGTGAAAATACGATGATACAGAAGCCATCTGAATCACGCCACAGGACAGGGTTGGTCCTGACTGTCCTGACCAGGTGACAGGGCCAAGGAGGGGAATCTTGGAGAATGCACAGAAGAAAGGTCCACACACCAGACAAGGCAAGCGTCCCATGGGGGACAGAAGTAGGTGAGGTCAGACAGGGAGACAGGCCAGCCTGCAGCCTCCCCCTCATTCCGAGGAATATATACCTGGTCCCTTTGGCAGTGAGGGACGCTTACAGGCTCTCAGCTGAGGGTAAGCCTGCTTTGTCTTCATGGTGCACACACATGGCTCTCATACTCTGTCTTAAAAGGGCACAGAATTACATCCACATGACTCTATTTACATAGTTCTTGGGCTCAGAGCCATTCTAAATTAATCAATACTATGACATGATAATGCCAAGATGGTATTTTTCTCCAAATTTTCTCTAAACTCCAGCAGTGACTAAGAATCTTTTTAAGTTTTCACTAAAACTATATTTAACTGCTTCCTCAATGTCAATAAATATCTTCTTGGGAATTTTCTGGCAGTCCAGTGAGAATCTGAGCTCTCACTGCTGAGGACCCAGGTTCGATCCCTGGTTGGGGAACTAAAATCCCACAAGCCATATAGTGCAGCCAGAAAAAAAGAAAGAAAAGGATTATCTTCCTATTAAAAGGTAACGGATTGAATATAAAATATGAAGCTGGAGAATGAGGACTGTCAAATCGGACACTGGCTCTGAGCAGGGACTGTGCTAAGACAAGAAATAAATGAATAAAAAAAAGTCCTTCCTTCAGACTTTACAACCCTACAAATTTCACAAAGCAGGCACCAAAGCTAATATGGCAATTTAATCAAATAAGACCTGTTCATTCTAAATTGCCAGCTTCAAGCCATCTGCTATCATCCTGTGCTCAGCGCTTTTTTCCTGCTCTAGAGCATATACATGACCTACTGGAAGCATATCATAGTAAGAGCACATATCTAATCTCTGAGTCAAATAAGAATTTAATTTTAACTCCAATTCCTCTTCTGCATAGGAGTCAATTAAATCCAGCTCCTTGTGAGCAAATCAAAGACTCTCTTCCCATGGGCTATACCCATCAAGAGAAGAGGTGTGTTGTAACTATAAAATGATAACGTTTCAGACTTTGGTCCCCGGTATAACTTCAAGAATTTCTTTAGGACAACACCTCAAGCAAGCAAGGTCACAGGAAGGTGAAGGCAAGACAGCTAGACAGACATGGATGGCAGCAGGAGCTGAAAGAAGCAACACATACAACATGGAAATTCTCACCATTACACTAGTAAATACTATACCCCGATGAGAACCTGCTCTAAAATTTGGCACTGCCTGTTTCCTAGCCTTGTTCTTCTGCTGCGATCTAGCCATGTGAGTCAAAGATGGCAAAACTGTAACCCAATATCTGTTCTCCTTTCCCTCAGTAATTTAACTACTGGTTTTTAGCTGAATATACGGCCATGGAATAAGGGATCTTTCCCAACCTCCCTTGCAATTAAGTGTGGCCATGTGACTGGGTTTGGTCAAAGGGGTTTGTGGCCCTCTCCTTCCCTTTCCAGCTGATTGTGGAAAGCAGCAGCAAAGGAGTCATGTGGGTCACTAAGTGGAAGGCGACTGTGGAAGATGACAGCACCAGATGGACAGAACCAGTCCCTGGCAACCGTGAAACTTGCATATATCAATCCTGGACTGCCTACCTGGACTTTTACATTAAAAGCTTCTTTATTGTTTAAAGCACTGATGCACTGGATTATCTGTCCCTTGAAGCAGTTTGTAGCCCAAAGACATACCAGTCTTCCCGATTCTCTGTTCTGTGGACATGGGGCTTGTGCGCGTGACACCCTCTGTCTGAAACAGGGCTCACACCTTCTGCTCCTCGTCTGCTTTCAGTCTTCACATCTGAGCTGGAAAGTTACTTTCTCAGGTATGTTTTCTCTGACACCCTGGATGAGGTCAAATACTCCTGCTATTGTTTCATTATGCTTTCCCTTGAATAACTCACCACACCTATAAATTGCTGGGTTAATGTGCATCTCTTTCAGTATTACTCTTTTTTTTTTTAATGTAGACCATTTTTTAAAGTCTTCATTGGATTTGTTAGAATATTACTTCTATCTTGCATGCCTGCTCAATTACTAAGTCCAGTCTGACTCTTTGCAACCCCAAGCAAGAATACTGGAGAGGGTGGCCATTCCCTTCTCCAGGGGATATTCCCAACCCAGGGATCCAACCAGAATGTCCTGCATTGGTGGGCAGATTCTCTACCACTGAGCCAGCTTCTGTCTTAGGTTTTGGCCTTTCAGACCCAGGTCATGTAGGATCTGAGTTCCCTGATCACGGATTGAACCATACTCCCCTGCACTGGAAGGTGAAGTTTTAGCCACTGGACCACCAGCGAAGTCCTAAGCAGTAGATACTCTTTAAGGGTAAGTATCTTGCTTTGTCCACTGTCATTCAAGACCTTGGCACTCAGTATATGCCCAACAAGCATTTGCTCAGTGAAAGAAGAGATAAAGTCATTGCCCTTGCGTGAATTCTGGACCACACCTCAGGGACGTCTTGGCCTTACATTACAGGACTTTTGAAGCTCTATTCCTGTCAGACACTCTCACAAGTGTAAACACTTTCCCTCCATTGTCTTTGGATCCTTCAAGATATCTGCATAGCTCTTTCTGACTGCTTCACTTTCTCACTATACATCTAGGACTAGAGTGGAAAGTACTGGGAATTCCCTGGTGGTCCAGTGGTTAGGACTCTGTACTTTCACTGGGAAGGACCCAGGGTTTGATCCCTGGTCAGGGAACTAAGATCCCACAAACAATGCAGCCAAAAAAAAAAAGAAAAAGCAAATTCCTGGAGGTTGAAAAAACAGGAGACCTTTCACTAGGTAACATGACTGACTTTTTCAAAAGCCAGATGCCTTACAGGTATTCTTAAAAGGAAAATATAAGACACACACAAATTACACTGTCTGAACTCTGGGCATGTAGAGGAAAACATTTTAAAAATATTTGAAAAGCCTCTGGTTTTAAAGTGTAACCCAGTCTCTAATGGCATTAAAATACCTTGTCTGTTTCTGTACTCATCCTTCATTGACACTGAATATACTACATGGTTTACCCATTTTCACAAATTAAGTACCTTTTTGTTATAACAATGTGGACTTAATGAAAGAGGGCCTTAAGAAGCTTGTAGTGTGACATAAGACAAACAAACAAAAACCAAGAAATCTGAGTGACAGTCTCAGTTTCATCAATGACTCACAGAGTGATACTGGATCAGTTCGCATCTTAATTCTAAAATGAAGTGTCTGGTACAGATAATCCCTAAGATCCTTTGCAAGGAAAATACTTTGTTGCCATATCAATTTGCTGTTAATCACTTAACAAAGATGATATTGTTGATTATGCCCCAAACTATATAATCACAAGTAATCACAGGAAACATGGTATTTGCCCATTAGTTGTAGGTTCTAGGGAGGTTTAAATGAGACTAAAATATGATCCTTCAAAGATCTAAAAACCTATGTGGGTTTTGGAAAAGCTAGTTTCTGCGAGATGGGAATGGCTTTCAGAATGTGAATTTTTCCAATATATGTTATTCTCCTTCCACATTCGTTAGGACCCCACATTGGACTCAGAAGGTGCCTCTGCAAAAACCCACTGGCCAATAAAACCGAATGGTTTTCATGGCCACTCCCTTGATCCCTGTACTACAATCCTCTTAGGCCATCCTGGAGGGCAGCTGATGCAGCGTCAGGCAACAGCACAAAGGTCTGTGCTACAGCAACATGCAAAGACATCTTATCCAGTACTTCTGAGCCAGAACAGCCCAGCCGAAGCTTTCCACAGCTCTAGTAAGGTTAGAGAGATTGACAGTCGGCTCCCGGAGTGAACAGGCTGGAAGCTCCCACTGTGGGTCCCGGCATACTCAAGCTCCTATTCTCAGAAGCTGCCAACCCTACGGGTTCCTGCCCAGCCTCTCGAAAGCCACTGCCTAACTCTTCATGCCCTCAGTGCTGACCGCCCTGCCCCCGCCCCACAATCGCTAGTCAGTCCTGACCTCCTCGAACCGCTCGCCCGAGAAGCCGGCGCCACGAGCCTCCAGCAGCTCCCCGAACTGCTCCAGGGTGACGGACTCTTCGCCGCGGCCCAGGCGCTCTTCCAGCCAGCGCAACAGCGCGCCGTGGTGCCTGGACACCAGAGACTCGCAGGGCGGCGTGGGCCGCAGAGCAGCCGCCGCCTCTCGCAGCCGGGCCGGCTCCAGCAGCGCCGCGGCGGGCGGCAGCGCCGGGGCCGCGGGGCCCTGGCCGGGGGTCGTGCCCGAGTCCGCGGCCCAATCCTGGTGCGGGCCCCAGCCCTCGCCCCCGGAGGCTGCCGCCTCGTCTTCACTGCTGTGACTCGGAGCGTTCCCCATGAGGTCTCCGTCTCAGGCGCCCGGCTCTGCTGCCGCCGCCGCCGCCTCCCCGCCACGACCTGTCAACCTCCGACGGCACCCGGCGGGCGGGGACCGGGAAGGGACGACGGCGGCGGCTGCGGCTTCCGGCTTCCTCGCCGACAAGCGAGGACTTCTGTCGCAAAGGCGCCGTTAAGCGGACACCACGAGCTGTCGTGAGACAGCCAGCCGGGGACAGCCTGATTTCCAAGAGGGCGCTGCTGTCATTACGTTTGCGTAACCCGCAGCCTCCTTTGCTACCATCTTTGTTGGGGGCGGACAACCTGCAGGCCAGAATATCCTCTCACCAGTCACTTCCTTAGTATCTCTCAACAGTCGCTAGCTATGCTAGAAAAATACGAGGAAGGTTGGAGCCAAGGAGTGAGCTTTTCGCCAAAGACTTTCCCTTCCAATGCCCCATTGGCCCCTTAGTGACATGCGGACCCGGGAAAGCGCGTGTCGCGCCGGTGACGTCGCGGCCGGTTCTCCGCCATCTTAGCTGTGGACGAGAGGTGGCAACTTCGGAGGAGCCAAGAGGGGTACGGCTGCGTAAATGCCGGGGCTCGGCGGGCGTGGGCTCTGGCTGGGCCTGGCCGTGGCTGTGGCGGCGGCGGCGGCGATGGCCGTACGGCTGATGGGCTGGTGGAGTCCCCGCGCCGACTTTCGCCTTTTCATACCCGAGGAGCTGGCCCGCTATCGCGGCCGCCCAGGGGACCCGGGCCTCTATTTGGCCTTGCTCGGCCGCGTCTACGATGTGTCCCGTGGCCGGAGGCACTACGAGCCCGGGGCCCACTATAGCGGCTTCGCAGGTATTAGCAGGGCCGTTCACGCCTTTTCCTGCTACGAGGCGGGCGGGTAGCCGCCTGCGCTTCATTCATGCACGTATTCATTTATTCGTGTGTTCATTTCCTTTTTTCCTCCCCACATTTCGTCAGACCTGCGTGGGTACAGCTCATTTCGTCAGTTGCATCATCCATCTTGGTGTTTCGACTATGGGCAACTGCCACCGGCCTCTATTCTCCCTGTCTTTCCCCACCGCTCCTCCTGACTAGGTTGGAGAAACACATCACTTGCCTCCTGTCAGTTACTCTTTACCGGCCTGCAGAAGCTCCAACACCTGCTTTGTGCCACACTGCGCGACGCTCAGGGCACAGAGATGAGTCGCTGCCCTCAGCGTTCCCCAGCTGATTCCAATCATTTCTTCAGTGTGTCCCAGTGAGAAGTGACTTCCTTTCCCCCATCCCAGGTTTCCCTAAAAATAGTACATTTGGTTTGCTCCTAGTACAAAAGCTTTATCTGTCTTCCTTAAAGAAGTTTATCAGGGGACTTTCGTGGGACCCAGGTTGGACCCTTGGTCAGGAAACTATACGTCTGAATGCTACCCACAGGGAAGGCTGACGATCCCACCTGCTGCAAGGAAGATCTGGTGCAGCCAGATAAATATAAAGTTCATCAGGCTAGAGCACAGGGAAGGGGTCTGGCCATCTTTATAGTCCTTCAGTACTTAGAACAAAGTTGGGCATATATTAGGCCACAAAGAACATTTGTCAAATGAGGCTTATTCTAACCCTGTTTTGCAGCCAAGGAGGATTGGAGAATGTAATTTGCCTAAAGCCCTCACAACTAAGTCCTCACTAAGACCACCCCTTTTATAGATGTCGCTTTACCAACCCAGAGGAATGACCACCTCCCAGATTAAAAGAGAAAAAGTAAATGAGGAGCAAGCCTAAGGCCAGTGACTAAGCTGATATTAAATAAGCATTGTCCATTTGTCATTATCTCTGGGGAGTTGGGAAGCTGCCTCTGGCACTTAAATACAAGGCACGTCCCTGTCTCTAGGGAGAACTTGAAAAGTAGAAGCACTAACAGAGAAGGAATTACGTGCAGTTGATGGTGCTGACAGGTCCTCAAACAGTCCAAGAGAGGGAAAGGGCTGCCCAGGGAGTGAGAAGCAGAGATGCAACTGGAACCAAGTGTTTCATTCACCTGCCAGGTGAGGACACTTTAGGATGTACTCCCGCCACGCCCTGATGCAGCTGTCATGACTGTATGCCCATGTGAGCAAAACCTCTCCCTTTCGGAGGTGAGTTTTCTTTTGCAGTGTGCTCTCCTGTAGAGTGAGTTCGTGTCCCATGTTATTCACCATCCATTTATTAACCACCGCCCCCTACATACTCTAGTAGGGAAGCAGATACATTCCCTTATTCATTTGCTCAGTCAATATTTTTATTAAGATATTCAGACGGTATAAAATCCACCCTTTTAGACAGTAGAATTTAGTGGTTTTTAACATGGGAAGTTGGGCTTTCCTGGTAGCTGAGCTGGTAAAGAATCGGCCTGCAATGCAGGAGACCCCAGTTCCAGTCCTGGGTCAGCAAGATCCCTGGAGAAGGGATAGGGTAGCTACCAACTCCAGTATTCTTGGACCTCCCTGGTGGTTCAGACAGTAAAGAATCCACCTGCAGTGTGGGAGACCTGGGTTCGATCCCTGGGTTGGGAAGATTCCCTGGAGGAGGGCATGGCAACCCACTCCAGTGTTCTTGCCTGGAGAATCCCATGGACAGAGAATCCTGGTGGGCTACAGTCCATGGAGTCACTAAGAGTTGGACAGGACTGAGCAACTAAGCACACACAACATGGGGAGCTGTGTAAATATCACCACTGTCTTATTCCAGGGCATTTTTATCACCTCCCCAAAGAAACCCCATTTTTGTTAGGAGTCATTCTCCATCCCCTGTGACTACTTGGCCCCTGACAATCAGTATCTACTTACTGTCTCAAAATATTTGCCTCTTCTGGCATTTCATGTTCATGAGTCATACTTGTGACCTTTTGTGTCCGGCTTCATTCACTTGGCATAACGTTTTCAAGGTTCATTCATGATGTGTTGGTGTGTATCAGCACTCTGTCCCTTTTTATGGCCCAGTAATATTCTGTTGTGTCGATTTTGTTGATCTGTTCATTGTTTCTTGGATATGTAGGTTCTTTCCATCTTTTGCTTACTATGAATAATGCTGTCATGAACATTATGTACAAGTTTTGTTGTGGACATGTGTCTTCAGTTATGTGTATACACCTAGGAGGGGGAATTGCTGAGTCTTATGGTAACTCACGTTTAACTTGTATTTTTCGGTTGTGCTGGGTCTCCATTGCCGCACGCAGGCTTTCTCTAGTTGTGGCAACTCTGCATCGTGGTGCACAGGCTTCTCACTGAGGCGGCTTCTCTTGTTGCAGGCCACAGGCTGTGGGGCACACAGGCTTCAGGAGTTGTGGTGCATAGGCTTAGTGGCTCTGCGGCGTGTGGCATCTTTCCAGACCAGGGGTCAGGGAATGATCAATTTGTTTAAAATATCAGTGCAAGTGTTATACAGAAAATAGATTAGTGGAGGACAGAAATAAACACAGGGAGACCTTCTGGGGTTTACTCTAATAGCTTAGATGGGAGGTGCCGGCAGCCTGAGTTTGCTTAGTGGTAGATGGAGCCAGGTAGTCTGATACAAGAGCTATTTAGGAAGACATTAGGACTTGGGAACTAACTGGAAGTGAGGGATGAAGGAGGTGTCAAGGACTGCTCTTCTGGATTGAGCAACTAGTTATTAACTGAGATAGGGAGTATTAGATTGGAGGCAGGTTTCCAGGGACTGGGGATGCCATTTGGACATTTTGAACTTGTGATGTCTGAAAGTCCTCTAAGGAATGTTGAGCAGACAACTGGATATACAGGTCTGGAGCTCAAGATACAAATTTGGCACCTTTGGTATTGAGGTGCTACTTGAAACCACAGGAGTGGATGAGATCATCAAGGGGAGGGTGTGGATGGAACAGAAGACGTGAACAAGAATCGATCCCCGAGACTGGCAGAAAATGAGCTAGAGGGGCAGGAGGAAAACCAGGAGTGTAGTGTCACGGAAGCCAAGGGACTCCGCCGTATGAAATGTTGCTGAAAGTCAATGAAAGAATGGGGTACGTGCCAGAATGTGTGTCCAGGATCCAGGAGCATCTGTCACCGAGGAGGAGGGATTGGCTTTGCTTGGGAGTGGGGAATGAGGGTTTTCAGGAGATATTTCTCAGAAAATAGATTCTTGAGTTGGTATAGTGTTGGTGATTTACAAGTTAATCTACTGGAAACATCTCTCCTGCAGGCCGAGATGCATCCAGAGCATTTGTGACCGGGGACTACTCTGAAGCAGGCCTTGTAGATGATGTATCTGACCTGTCATTTTCTGAGATGCTGACACTCCAAAACTGGCTTTCATTCTATGAGAAGAATTACAAATTCATTGGTAGGTATTCTGCAGGTCATTTCCATAGATTTCATTTAGTTGTCTTGAATTTGTCGCACTGCACTGCATGTGAGATATTAGTTCCCTGACCAGGGATCATACCCATGCCCCTTGCATTGGGCGCTCAGAGTCTTAGCCACAAGACCACCAGGGAAGCCCCTGGGTAAACCTCCTAGAAGTGCTTTCTGCTGCTTCTCTTGCCATACGACAGGGGCTGCTAGTGAAGGCCACCTGCACTTTGGGACTTGGAGATAAAAGTCCCTGCATCTAAGAACAGGCACCTTCTTGGCTCTGGCCTCCTGCAGCTGCTCTTGCTGCCATTGCTTAGACCTCACAAATTCTGACAGGATTTTAAACTAAAACCAGTCCATGCAATGTGTCCGCTGAAGGACTGAGCCAGAAAAGAATGATGGACGGGGGAGAGCATGAGCTTGGGGTCAGACCTGCTTACTAGCTTCAGAGACTCCCCAGCTACTTCATCTCCCAGTCTGTCTCCCAGGACCTTGGGCACTGATTTCTCTCTCATAGCGATGTATGAGGATTACAAAACATTGGTAAAGTGCCAGCAAAGCTCCTGATACTGAGTGAATGCTCGATGGATGACTTATTTATGTTACATAAGACAAAATAATTCAATGTGGGGAAGAACTTATCTACAAAAATGTTATGCAATAACTAATTCATTCATCAAGCATTTATTGAATACCCGCTCACCTCAAGTGCTATGAAACACTGAAAAACGAGTGACAGGTGGTTCCACTCTCAGGGAACTGATGTCTGGAAGGGGGTAAGATTTTATGTTTTCTGTCCTGGAGGTCTCTACACCCAGAACAGGGAGGCTTCTATCCGGAGTGGTGTAAGGCGTTGAGAGATGTCGGGGCGGAAGGCGCCACGAGTCCTTCCAGCCAGCTCCTGATAAACCAGCAGCCAGTCAGCCACCATAGAGCCCCAGGGGCAGAGCTCTTCTGGGGACTCAAGCTCTCCTGGGGCTTCTGCAGGAGAGGCCTCTGTCCCGCCCCCTCCCACCGCTGCGCTGACGTCAGCTTTCCTGCTGCCATAGGAAGGGTGATAGGAAGGTTCTACGGAGAGGATGGGCTCCCCACCCCAGAACTGACCCAGGCAGAAGCCATGATGACCAAAGGCTTGGAAGCAGACAGACAGGAGCTGACAGAGAAGCAGAGGTTCCCACCGTGCAACGCTGAGTGGAGCTTCATCAGGGGTAGCCGGTTCTGGTGTTCCCAACAGAGGTAAATGGGCTTCCCATCTGTTCCTCCTGCCTCTCCCCCCAGATCCAGCTTCTAGGTCACCTGATCTGAGTTGTTCCCTGAGGCCATAAGTTGAGAGTTAACCCAGGAGAACTTTGTCAAGACCCATGTGCCCTGGGATAGTGATTCTTAAGCCGGACAGGGCTTCTGAGATGCTCCCAGGCCAGTGAGGGTAGGGGAGCCTTTCACTGGGGTTGTCAACCAAGCAGGAAGGTGGGGCTGCCTCATGGGAAGGTAGATGGCTGGGGCCAGGGGGAGTGCAGAGAAAGGAGGACTCTGCCCTCGAAGGGGAAGCTGGAGGAAGCTGGGGTGGGGGGTTGGGGAGAGCATGACAGTTCAGGTGAACACCGCAGACCATCACCTTGGGAAAATGTCAAGATGGGAAGTGGAATGGTGTCCACTTTGCACAAGGCCTGGCTCACTGCTTCCCTCCCCTCTCCAGAGACACTCAGCAGTTAGTGCTTCTAAGAAGCCCTCTTTCCTTCTTTCCTTAGTGGAGGTGTGAGCAGAGACTGGATCGGCGTTCCCAGGAAGCTGTTTAAGCCAGGTGTCAAGCCCCACTGCGTGTGTGTGAGAACAACTGGCCCCCCGAGTGACCAGTCGCCGGAAAACCCTACGCACAGAAATCGTGGGGACCTGGACCACCCCAACTTGGGGGAGTACCCAGGCTGCCCACCCCTCTCCATCATATGCTCTGTCCCCCTCTAAGCTGTACCCTGTGTGTCCGTAACCCCCAGGGAACCCTGCCTAGAGCCCTAACAAGCCGGAGGATGGCTCCTATGTGAACAAGAGGGCCTGGAAGGACTGGCCTACACTCTGCAGACGGGACTCATGCCCCTCTCCGCGGGCTCACTGTCTGGTGACTTAGGCCGGCGCGTGGCAACCTGCCTGGTACTGGTCAGTCTGTTGTTGCCGCTGTTCCTCGGGTCTCTTCCTCTGGAGTTGGCAGACGTTAATTAATGGGCACAGATATGACCAACTTGAAACTCACTGGACCAACACACAAAAGGACTCTGTGTTCCAACAGCTTCTTTCCCAGGGACTCCCGGGCTGCTGGATCAGCCGCTGGCCTGGCCCTGCTTGTAACGCCCACCCTGGTCAGGGATCAGGGGCTCTGGCACTCCTTCACCATCCAGAAACAAGCAGACACATCCAGAAAGGCCAGATGAATGAGCAGTGCTAACACAGCCCTGTTCCCGTTCCCCACGTGCTATTGTGAGCCCTTTAGCAACCATTCTTAGATTTAAGACCTGTGCCCAAAGGCAAACCTGCATTGACAACCAAAAGCCACACTGAGTTAATCTGATCTGGACCCATATAGAGGTGAACCGGGACAGGCTGATTCTGGAAATGGAAAAGCTTTCGCTTGTGTAGATGCAGCAAATCCAGATCTCTCTGAACAGAGCAACAATTTATGTAGTCCTTTGTGTTTTTAATTAAAAAAAAAAACTGGCTGCGCTGGGTCTTCGCTGCAGCGTATGGGCGCTCTTGTGCACAGGCTCAGTTCTCCGTGGCACGTGGGATCTTAGTCCTCTGTCCAGGGGTCAAATTCGTGTTCCCTGCACTGAAAGGTGGATTCTTAACTGCTGGACCACCAGGGAAGCCGCAAAGCAACTATCTAAAGCAAGGATACACTTTCTTTCTTAAACGCTTCAAATTAGGGGTGTGCATCTGTATGTACACACGTGCTCAGTTGTGACTGGCTCTTTGTGCCTCATGGCTGTAGCCCATCAAACTCCCTTGTCCATGGAATTTTCCAAGCAAGAATACTGGAGTGGGTTGCCATTTGGGATGGTGTGCTTTCAAAGGGAGAAGTCTGCATTTTGAGCCAAAGGTGGTTTTCACAGCCCAAACACAGACACTGGGAAGCACAACATCCAAGCCTGGGCAAGGCTGCAAAAGCCAGTACCAAAAGCCTGGACAGTGGGTGGTGTGTCCAGGGTCATCTGTAATCTCCCACACTGGGCCAAGTTCATGTATTACCTCCTGGATTCAAGTTAAGCAGCTGGGGGCAAGGAGTGTTCCCACATTACAGATAAGGAAACGGACCTGGCATGAATCCAGATTCACAGTCTCCCCGTCTGCACCTTCACCTCAGCACCTCCCAATCCCCTCAGCTGTTGACCTAAACATTCTCTATCCTTCTTCCTTTCTCTGTCTCCACTCCTTTATCATGCATCTCATTTAATAGCTTTCCAGGTCCCCTGACTAGAAAACAGGCCGCCTCCCCTTAATCAGTGTATGGCTGTCCTATGGTCGCAGCTGCTCTTGACCCCTGGACCCTGCTCTGAGCTCCCTTTGCCACCCCGGATCTTCCTCACCTGCCCTTCGGGACCTCTTCCTGCCTCCCTCAAGTCTGCATTCAACAGCACACCTCCCTCCCCTCACGCCAGATTCCTCTCAAATACCGTATCTACCTATCTCCTGTCCCAGCAAAGATTTTATATTAATTTTAGGAGTAAAATTGCTTTATGATGTTTGTTTCTGACGACAAAGTGAATCAGCCATGTGCGTACACATACCCCCCTCCTCCCGAGGGCCACCCTTCCGACCACCCACCCCAACAAAGCTTGACAACGCCGCACATGCTGTCTCTGCTGCTCAGCCCCCATTTGCTGTGGAACACAGTTGCCCGGCTTCTGCCCTCCTCTGCTCAGCAGCAGGCTCAACTCCATGCTGGCAAAGCCATTCCACATTCAATGATTACCTGCTTGGGCCTGTCACATTTGAGGGCCTTCATGCAAGCGCCCCTTGGCTTTTTCCTCATTTCCCTTATTTCCCTCCAGCATTCCTTCTCGGCCTTCTGTCCTCCACACATGCTTCTCTCCAGCTTCTCTCCTTCAGCTGTCATCTAGTTCAGGCAGCCTTCCTGATCATTTCTGCAGGCACCGCACACTCCACAGTCCTGGCATCCAATATTTGTCTTCTTCCTCGAGATTCTTCTGGTTCCCCTGGCTGGTCCCACCATGGCCATGTTAAAGCAGCCCCGTCACACCAAGGACTCCTCCCAACCAGCCTCCAGGTCCTGGCAGTCCCACCCCCTTCCCTGTTCCCAGCACTCCTCTGGCTGAGGCCTTCCTTTCTCACCCGCTTTAACTGGACTCCCTCCAGCTGCAACCCTGCAGCCCCCTACTGCCAAGCCCTTTCCTGCTGATCAGGGCATTATTCTCCAACTAACCCTCTTCCATGGCTCCCGCATCTGTAGAGATGAGGTGCTAGCTCTTCAGCAGCACAGCAGACCCTCCTGTGGCGTGTCTCCTCTCGGCCTCCATTCTCTCTCCTACCACCTCCCACGTGCTGAGCCCTCCAGCCTTCACCTGCTGCTTTACGTGTGCAGCACCTTTAGCCAGGCTGTCCCTTCTGCCTGGAATGACACCTCTCGCACCCAGTTTGTCTAGCTCTTGTTTCATGGTAACTCAAGTCAACCGAGAGGCCTCGCTAACTGTCAACCCACCAGGGGACTTAGATGTGCTTTCCTCTAGGAAAATAATTCTGGGCTCACTTCTAAAGTAATGACCATCACAGTGCCCTGTCACTATGAACTTCCTGCCAACCTCTCGCACTGGACTGCAGACTGTCTTTTGAGACGGGGACTGTGTAGCCGTCTGTAGCCCCACGGCTACTGTACCTAGCACATGGGAATTGTGCTATTCGCTCTGTTTGGCAGATGAGGCAAGCATGGCCTAAAGAACTTAATAAAGGCACAAAGCAATGAAGCCAAGCCTAGAACTCAAGGCTCTGGTCCTGATTCAGTGCCGTGGTCCTAGGTCCACAGTTTGGTGTGTGTCTGCCCTCCTGGAACAGGACAAACAGTAGGAGGCGAACCTGAGTGAGGACCCTGTTCCAAGTTCCACACACCCCTTGAGCACAGTGGTGCCTGAGGCATCCTGGTGTCACTGATCTCCTGAGTTATTCAGTACTTACCAAGCGCCTGTGTCCCCTGGGGTTGGGGCTGGGAGGACAGTGAGGCTCCTGCCCTCGGGGCGCTCACAGTGTGGTGGAGTGAAAGCACTCCTGGGGGAGGAATGTGGGGACAGCCTGGGGGGCCAGGTCCCGAGGCAGATCTTTCCAAAGACAAACTGAGAAAGAAAAGGAATGAAACGAGGCATACGAGAGCCATCCCAGCCAGGTATGGACTAATCTGATTTCCATCCTCGAAAGCACTTCTACTACCCGGGCCCTCAGACTCCTTCAAATGGGCGGCAGACACGACTCCCCTGGCCTGCACCGGGGAAGACCTCGCTGTGCACACCGCGATTCATGTACTTGCCCAGGACGGAGGACACATCACTTATCACAGATCACCTTCCTCAGGGCAACCCTGTGAGCCAGGAAGAACCATGGTCACTTCTATTTTATAGACACGAAAACTGAGGCACAGAAATCATGCAACTTGCCTGTTTTGTACTCACTTAGTATTTACTGACATAATATGACCAATGTTCTCCTCAAGGATGGCTGTTAGGATTACTTGGGATTGTTTCACGAAAGCCCCTAACAGTGCCTATTAATTATGAGAAAAGCCACCAGAAAAGATTTATCAGTCACTACATCTGGCCTGAACAAGGGGTGAACAAAATGGAGGTCGGGTAAAGGAAAGAAAAACACTAGCTCAAGAAAGCATGAGGGCCAGGTGAGCTACTGGATTTGTTCGACTGTATGGGGGGGCAGGGAATGGATCACTAGACTTTAACTTGCAAACCCCCATTCTTGCCTTAGTTTTCTGTGAAAGCCACAGTTTAACAGTCCTTCCTTCAGACCATAGCCAGCAGAAACCTCACCATGGATCTTCTCGAGTCGCTCCTAAATAATGGAGTCAGGGAATTTCCAGGGTCTGCAGAAGAGCTGCAGTGGGGTCAGGGGGCTGAGCCGGAGCAGCTGTGGTCACGGGTGTCACCATGAGCTGAAGTCTGGGCCAAGAGCACAGTATATCCAGGCAGCCGGTGGTTATGCCCACAACAGCTATTTTTTCACTGCTGCCAACAATGTGTTTCTGAAGAAAGTGTTGGAAATTCAAACATTCCTGGACGGTAGTTGTTAAAGAAATGTATTCACATGTCAGGAGTTTAAAAAAATTTTGTATATTTGTTTTTAATTCTTACTGGTACTTTTTGCACTAAAAGGAACTACAAATGTTATTAAGGTTGCCACTTTAAATGCACAATTTTACCTCATTTTATTTATAAGGACTTGTTACAGAAAATGCAAATATCAGTATTTGAAAAATACATTCCATTACACAAACTCCAAAGAAACAATGCTGATAAGTGCCATGGTCCTACTGATGCCCTTGCCCCACACTGACCACCACCTGGAATGGCTTGGAAGCCAAAGTGATCGACCTAAACATGTGCCTGTGGTTTCTGCCCAGGCCTCCCCCTTGGTAGAACACACAGGGATGTATGTCATGGTAACAGCCAACTCCATGCATCTGCCCAAAAAACGATGTTAAGTCATTAAGTTGAGCAGGCTGCCAACTCAAGACTCCCTAGCTACAGACCACCAACATTGTCCTTTTTAACAGGTTAGTATATTGTTTATGCCACACAAAAAAAGTAACTGTATAGGGAATGATCTTTCAAAGAAAGTCTTTAAGGCATCTATGATAACTTCTGGAAATTTAGTAAGTGTTTTAGTCAAATCAGTCAGCTCTTCACTGAATTACTTCCACAAAATGAGAACGTGGCTTCCAAACCCCTTTAGGAAATTGTTTGCCCTCGGCTTCTTCCTCTTCATGGCTGGGCGTGGGGAGCTTTGGTGCCTCAGATTAGAGGGGCTGAGCTTGCCCAGTCTGTGCCAACTTCTCCTGGAGCTGGTCCTGAGGGGAGTGAGCCCAGGTCCCAGAAGCAAGCTCATCTCACGAGCTCCAGGCGGGGCTGTCCTGGAAGCATCCCATCGACTTGCTCATGCTACTGTAACCTGGGGAGTGAGTTTGCCTTTCAGATCTAATCACTACATAGCTCAATAGGGTTTTCTCCTCCAGATTAAAAATAAAACTGAGATGGAGATCAAGGCTCTCCCCTGTCCCAAGGCTTTTCGTCCACTTCCCACTTATGGACAAGATGAGCACAATCCCATGTAATACAACAGGTGGGGAACGTGAACAGGAGCGGCAGTGAACCCACAAGCACGTTGAGCTCCGTGCGAGGAGCCCATTCAGCGGGAGGGGGGAGGATGCGGAAAAGGGTGGTCACAAACAACCCAGGGCTCTGAGGTAGAAGGCGAGTGGCCATGTGGACCCCCACTCCTGGAGAGAGAGAGGCAGGTGAACTGGGCGATCTGATCCGGCCTCAACTGAATCGGCGACTGGGGTTGACAACGCACTGGCAACAAACTCCAGACAGAACACACATTCTAACATCATTCAGTGAGACCCCACTACAAAGAGAACTGGAAATTAAGAAGTCCTAAATGCAGGCACTTAAGTTTGTGGGAAGTTTCCTGTATTTGAGGATAACAGCAGGTTAGTTTTAGCCACTCTGTTTAAATGTAGCACACGGTTTGTACCTTCATCTTTAAAAAAAAAAAGACTTAAGAATACACTGTCTCACAGCTCTGATGAGCAAGCGGCAGTTAAAAAGTTAACAGCGTTAACAATGTTGACTGATGCAGCAAATTACATTTTAATCAAGTTTAGTCTTCCTGTTCTACTCACCCACAATTGGCAACTTTCTGAATGAATAAAACTGAGTTTTAAGCTATGGATTAAATTGTGACAAGAACAGCCAGGCAGTTCTAGAGTCAAGTTTGACGGCTTGGAGAACACAAAGAGGATCAAGAGCATGTCAAGTCCCCCCAGAGCAGCCACCAGGCGAGGAACTGAGAGTGTGGCCCTCCCACCCATCGGCATGTGTCAGGGAGGGCCTAAGACTATGGAAAGGTGCTTCTTCTAGTTCTACGAGAATGCACTCTGAAGATGCTGCAGAGCTCACAAAATGTTCCCCCCAACTCGTGGAGGCTAAGTACCATCACTATCCCTGGACTCTGTGAAGGTAAACAAGCTTGACAATTTCAAACATGATTATAAGATTTTTTTAGAGTGCAATTAGAGGCAAGATTGTTACTGAGAATGGTATATTACGACAGGGGCAGGACAACCAGCCTCATCCCTCACTGAATGTCCATCCTCCTCTCTCCACCACGGATGATGAAAGAACAGGCATAAAAGTACCGACCACCTCGATTCATACCTGAAGCATAATTACCTTACTTTTCAATGACAGAATCAAACTACCTGACTAAGGTCTACTTACTCAGGCCCTGTTCAAGCAATAGAAAATGGAAACTGAACACATGCTCCACATGGTCAGGTGTTTGCCAAGACCAGTTGTTTTTCTAGAAAAATTCGGTATGAAATAGGTCACAGACTTTGGGGGATAGGGAACTCTTGTAATTAATTTTTTTCTTTGAAACACTGTGCACAAGCTCATATTAACATAGAAAGCATATATATCTTATAAATCACAGAAATATTAAAAAAAAGTAGCACTCTGGTTTATCAGCTCATTTTACACACATATTTAGGCAACAGGATGTATAAATTCTACAGTGACATGGAGGACATACCCACTATCCAAACAAAAAAAAAAGACTGCTGCAAAAAAATATTTAGTCCCTTTTACACATATATGCACACTTCATTAATGCAAAAAAAAATGTAGTGGTTACTAAATGTCTGAAAAAAACAGTATATATGATTGAGATTGTTAATCTCTGAGTATAGCTGTACAACACATTGTTCATCTCAAGAGTGTTTTTTTTTTTTTTTTAAGCAGTGGTATAAGTTTCTCTCTAAATGTGCATTTTTTAAAAACTGGCCAAACCTTCAAAAGAAAAAAGAAGTTTAACACCCCAGGGTTAATATATATGTACTAGCAGCGACTAAGGCCTGACAGGTTCCGGGGGCTTCATTCAGCACATGAGCCTTCCAAAACGGGGTCACACACGCTTGGCCAGGGCCTTTGGCTGGTGGCTCTCACAGGGCAGATCAAGAACCTACGCAGAGCTGGGACCCAGGCATGAGGGCGCTCAGAGTAACTGGGAAGGTTTCAGCAAGAAACACTCATGTCAAGGAGATGGGACCTGCTGGTCTGAGGCTGCAGATTCCCTCTCTCCTTACTTGGCCCCGTGTGACTCTCTTGCTTCAAAGGACACTCTGAGGGAGTTTTCCATTTAAGACTTAGTGTGAGCTGAGGTCCAGTCAAAGCTGACTGGTACAATCACTGATGTACAGATATGT
The DNA here is from genome assembly GCF_032405125.1 of Capricornis sumatraensis. NCBI lineage: Eukaryota > Metazoa > Chordata > Mammalia > Artiodactyla > Bovidae > Capricornis > Capricornis sumatraensis. The sequence continues at coordinate 75,064,232 of NC_091076.1, forward strand.
GAGGGTACTTTTGAATATGGACTTTTAAATTGGAATCACCAGTAATGCAGCTATATAAAAAGTGCAGCACAATAAAAGTGCATTTTCTCTACCACTGCCTAGCGGCAGGTAACTGAGGACTCCACAGACAGGACACGGCAAGATGAGAGAACAAGACGGCTGCTAGGAGGTGTCCAGCTGCAGGAGTGCAGCTGGACACCTCAGTACATGAATACTGGTAAAGCTTTCAGTTGTTAAGGCCACAATTTTTCAACTCTCATCTTTGAACCCTGTTTAGAAAGATTTCACCTTTTTTAAAGGGGTAGTTCACTAAAAATACAGCTTAGCTTTTCCAAAAAACAAAAAAAAGAGTGAGAGACTTCAGGCCAAGAGGATCCTATTTACCTTTATGAAAACACTGTGCAGAGAAGTCCACAGCCACTCACCCTAGAGCAAAGCCAGCTCTTGTTGTGCAGCCAGACACCGGCTTCCTATGGTCAGGCTCAGCCTGGGAACTCCGCCCAGGCAGGAGACGGCATGAATGCTCTGAGATGGACACTAAGCTACTGGAAGAGAAAATGGGTTTCAAGTGTCCTTGTACATTGCTAGCAGAATGGGGTCTAATTCCTATCATATTTACCACTTAGGCTAAAAGGCCTGGTCCGACTAGTGAGACACCTAGCGACTTCGATCATGGTCTGACACACCGACAATCATACAGCATCATCTGAAATGGGATCTATCACCCTGGTCCATAACTGTTCCAGTCTCTTGCCGCGGGAAGATGACTGCCAGCTCCTGCTCTAGGTGGGGTCAGGCTGGTGAGCAGAGCAGCTGCTGGGGAGGCGACTGAGGATGTGGTCTGGACCTTCCTGGGGGCTCACTAAGAGACACCCCCCAAAGTCAGGACATCAAAGCAAATGTTGCAAACTCGCACAGGCTTGTTCAGATCAAACTTTATAATAGGAATCTCCTTGGTCGAGCATTTATGGCAAAGAAGACGTCCGCAGTGACGACTGTGGAGGCAAGAAAAGAGGTGTGAGAGGGGTTCTCCAGAGTAGACTGCAGCTGGGCATGTGAGCACTGTCACGGCAGCCCCCGCAGCGGGCACGCGAGCCTGTCCTGGCTCTCTGCAGTCAGCTCTGCCCCTTGCCGGCTCACTCACACTGAGGCCTCTATGACTGACAGTCCGTGATGACAAAATTCTGCCCGTGATTAAGTTAAAGTGATCCGGAAAAAGCCTCTTGCTTTAAGGCTCAAGACAGGCTCAGCAAGAGCTAGAGAACTCTCACACTTGGGGAAGATGACGCGAGGCCTGACGGGCTGCCTAGGACGATGGACCCCAGCATCCCACAGGAAAGCCACCCGTCTGAGTGTCCACTGGCCTCCCTACGTCTCTAGATGTGGGCAGGGTCCCGTGGTCAGGTTTTTCCCAGGAGAGCACCAGGCCCTGGCAGGTTCACAGCTTATCATGGGGAAAGGCAGAAGCAATCCGCAGAGGCCTCCTTATTTCTCTGGCGGGTGACTGGGGGTGGGTCTTACCAGTGATGTTTGCGCGTTGTGACTCCGAACTTGGCAGTGCACTCGTAGCAGTTGGAGCCGTCGCACCACGGAGGCTCCTTGGACAGCATATCTGCACCACAGCACAAGACCAGCTCCTGTCAGACGCTGACTGTGTGCAGCCAGACCAGGGGCAGGGGGAGAAGGGGACTGGACAGCAAGCAAAGGGCCACATCGCAGGGGGACGTGACAGACAAGAGGGTGACAGAGCATGCCTCCTTCCACTGTGCTTTCCAGATACTGTCATCTTTTTCACAAGTCGAAGATCTGTAGTGACCCTGCATGGAGCATGTCTATTGGTGCCATTTCCCAACAGCATTTTCTTACTTTATGGGGCTGAGTTACACTTTGGTAATTCTCATTATTATTGTATTTGTTGTGGTAATCTGTGGTCAGTGATCTTTGATGTTACTATTTTAATTGTCCTGGCATTTTTTTAGCAATAAAGTAAAGCATATATAAATACACTGGTTTTCAGACAGTGCCACTGCATATGCAACAGACTACACTATTAGGTAAATATAACTTTTACATGCACTGGGAAGCCAGAGAGCTTCGTGTTGACTTACTTCATCGCAATATTCACTTTACTGTGGTGGCTGGAAACTGACTGAGGTCTGCCTATTCTAACCATCACACAGGGGAGGAAAAGCCAGTGGGCTAAACCAAAGGCCATTACGAAGGATGGAAAGATTTGGCATCAGCTGAAGGATGAAGGGTGTGCAGACATGTAGCCAGGAGCGCTGGGGAGACCTGCCTGGAGCCAGTGGATTTCCTGTAGGATCTGGGGAAGCGGGAATCTGATGGGGCCCCAAAGCAGGACATGCTGTAAAGAGACTGCTAACAAGGACAGTCCCCAACCCTGCTCAAAGGCGCTTTGCGGGATTCACAGACAAAATCCTAAACTATGTGGTGCCTCAGAAACTACCATCTCAGATTGCACAGCAAGTCATCCTGAGATTTCAAGACCACCAGTACATCTGGGTAACAGACACTGCCAGCGTGTCTGCACTGACAGAACTGGATGCAGGCCACTCACCTAAGAGTCTAAAGAGCAGCTGCTTGGTAGCGACCTGGTAGTTGAAGATGTTGACCCCTTGGTTGTTGTTCACCCCCAGGCGGGCCCCCGAGCGGACGATGGCACGGCACAGGTTGGCATTCCCTTTCATGTATGCCAAGAGCAGCACTGGAAAACAAAACCACACACAGGGCTACTGCCCATCCAGGCCCAGCCTGGCCCTGCCAAAGGGCCAGCAGAGGATGGCCAGGGGCAGGACACAGCCCTGGCAGGACATTCGTTAGCAAAGTCCCCACGACACGCAGGGGGCCCAGAGCTCCGCAGAGGATCTGCAACATCTTGCAGCCAAGCACCAGTCATGAGCCAGGGTCTCCAGAGCGACTCTCCGGCTCCGGAGACACACTCTTGCCCATTCAGAGCTTTGCCACAAGAGAACTGAGGAGGGAGCAGATGCCACGGGAAATATGCACCACTGTCTCAGCTGCCTTCCTCTTGCACAGAACACTCTCCACACAATGCAACAAATTCTAGACTGGTGAGGTGTGCACACGGAGAAAACCATAAACCAGTGTGGTGAGCCTGCTCCAGAAAGTTACTCGACCCCAGGGAGCCTCTCTTCTGTGCCGGCAGTGGACACCCAGGCTCTGGCCAGCCCACCCTCCTGGTCCTCCCTATGACTACAGCTACCAGCAGCTCCTTTTTGCTTACATTTCACAGATACTTTATTTAAATTCTTTAATTCTGCAAATGGTTCACAAAAATTAGGTTATTATTTCAAAGGAGGAAGCAGGCATAGAGAGGTTACAAAATATACCTGGTCACCTTGCTGGAATATGATGGAGCTGGGTCTGAAACCACGTCTGTGTAATTCAGAAGCCTGTGTGTGAAGCACCTGCCTGCTTGCTGGCTCCTGGATCACGCTGCTCGCTGGAGCAGGTGCTAGGCCAGCAGCTCACTCCCAGGGCTGACCCCGCTGAAGCTTTTAGGCTTGCCACTGCTGGCTTAAAAACATGTCCATGAATCAAGGCCAAGAATTCTTCCCAAGGTCAAGAAGCAACGACCAAATATTTGGTCCCATGCAGAGGTTTGGGCTACCTCTCGGTGACAGCAGTGCTGTCAAAGGCCTTGGCATGAACGGGGACACAGCAGCAGTGAACAGTTCAGACAGCCCTGGGCTGGGAAGAGAGAGACTTGGGTTTCATCTTTGCTTCCTTACTTGAAACGTGGGAACACACGACATGTACTGCTTACCTTACATGGTTATTGTGAGTATTCAGGAAGAAAATGAATGCAAAAGTACATCCAAAGCACTATGAAAGCTACACAAGTTAACACAGTGATTGTGGGTGGTGAGAATACTACCATGAGACAGGCCTGTTTATCAACCCCCTCAATCAAACATCAGCCTTCATCCGTAGAGAACATGCCTTCTCTGTGAATATGTACTAGGGCCCATTTCCTCCTTCTGAAGCACCTGTGAGGCAACTGTATTTCCTCTCTCTCTCGGGATCTGAAGGCTTGGGAAGGGACCTAGTTGACTAGATACAAGGCAGATGAAGCCAAAAGAAACAGGTGGGCCAGCCTGTCTGGACATGGGTATGGCTTTGGAGCACTAGATACGCTTTAGATGTGCTTGTACCTAAAGTCAGACACTGCCAACTTCCGCCTCAGGGATCTGTGATGATACTCGCAGAGCCCAGCCAAAATGCACGGGGCTGAGTGTCCTTCAGTAATGACACGTGTGCCTGGGCTCCTGATTTTCTAGGAAGCAAGGAACACCGGACCGACAAGAGCCTCACCACGTACCTGTGTTTCCTTCTGCATCCGGTTTATCCAGAGGGTACTCGGGCATGCACTCCAAGAAGAGATCAAAGATGGCTGCAGCATTCTCCTTGCCATACTGTCCCAAAATGTGCAGTGGCGACTGGCCTCTGAGAAGACAAACTGGAAAAGTTAGGTGTGTATCTGCCATAGCCATCATGCATCAAAGAAATGGGACTGTCTGAACTCTATGATGCTGGATAAATCTAAAGGACACAACAGTCATAAAAGTTTTCCTAAAACGTATTTTCAAAAAGAAAAGTTCCAGGGCACTAAAGGCTGGTCAAGGGCCCTAGTGACCAGTTCTGCATTGGGCACCTGGGGCTCATGTAAGATGCCCGTGACCACCAGCTCAGAGGGGTGCACCAGGGGACATGGAGTCCCGGCCTCTGCCCTGAACCACACACACTCACCGTAGATTAAAGGCTTCAGCATCCACGGTGCACTCTGTCAGGAGGACCCGGATGTTGTTGAGTCGGCCATGCATGACAGCAAGATGAAGAGCTGGGGAGGAAATCCTCTTACAGCGCGAGCCCAGACGCACACACAGAGCATCTCAACTCTTCTCGGCCTCACAGATCTCCCACTGAATGGGACCCAGTCAGAGCAGCCACCATCTGCTCACAGAGCCCTCCTTTCCAGTCTTCACTGCCCCCGAGAATAAATCTAAATGCAACCTCCTAAGATTTGCTTTGTGCCTCTGCAGTTATCCAAAGGTGAGATTTAATGGTTTCACAAGAAGCCATTTGGGTTTCTAGGGTCACCATTCACATCAGGAGGCTGCCCAGGTGCCTGTCAAGGAGCAGGCTGCATGCCCAGCTCAGGGCACTTCCTGTCACAGCCTGGCCTCTGTAAGAGCCAATTTCTGGAATGGGGAACAGACCCAGCGGTGTGTGCTGCCCTGCCACCCCAGAAGGAAGGGACTGCTTGAGGCCCTTGGCATCGCACACAGGGAACACCTGGGAATTACCATTATTTCCATTCTCATCCACAGCAGCAAAGTCCACTCCATTCTCCAAGAGGACTGAGCAGATGGTGGGAAGGTCCTGCTGGGCAGCGAGGTGGAGGGCGGTCTGGCGGTGCTTGGTTAATTCATTCACTTTGGCACCTGCAAGAAGCTGTTGAAGTTGATTACATGAGCAGCCGCTCTACCACCACTAACCAAGGTCTGGCGTAAGGGGGCAAGCCTGCCAATCTCCTGCCCTCCAGGGTTTGACCTCCTGGCTAAGCTGGGAGCTAACTCCTAGGGAGGCTTAGGCCCACAAAATCTGTCCCAAGGGGAAAGTGGCAATTACCAAAATGTCCAAAAAGCTTCTCCTTAGGAGAAGGAAATGGCAGCCCACTCCAGTGTTCTTGCCTGGAGAATCCCAGGGACGGGGAAGCCTGGTGGGCTGCCGTCTCTGGGGTAGCACAGAGTCGGACACGACTGAAACGACTTAGCAACAGCAGCAGCAGGACCCAAACATACTAAGACTATGGGATATAATAAAACTACACAAGACTGCAGTGATCTGCACCGTCCTCACGCACAGTGGACACAAGGATGTCCAAGGAGAGATAGAGAAATGTGTACATACATACATACACACACACACACACTGAAGACGTTTAAAAGCACATACACCAAACTCAAGGCAGAGTTGGGAGTGAAAGGGAGATACTAACCGCTTTCTGTCCTTATGTGTTTTAAGTCTCTCCATGATAAAAATATACTATTTTTGTATTTTTTTTTAAAGAAAGAAGGCAACACAGAGAAGTGCAGAATCAAAGGAAGAAGGCCCTTTAAATAATATATATTCATTTATCATCCACTTTCTAACAAAGTTTCAAAGACAGCTGCTAATAGAAAAGACTACATAGTGAATAAATACTGTAGCATATATTTGAAAGTTGCTAAAAGAGTAGATTTAAAAACTCTCGGGCTTGCCAGGTGGTCCAGTAGTTAAGAATCTGCCTTTCAATGCAGGGGCCACTGGTTTGATCCCTGGTCTGGAAAAATCCCACATGCCATGAAGCAACCAAGTCCAAGAGCCACAGCTACTGAAGCCTGTGTGCCCAGAGCCTGTGCTCTGCCATAAGAGAAGCCTCTGCTTATGAGAAGCCCGTGCCCCACAACGAAGAGTAGCCCCCGATCAACCGCAACTAGAGAAAAGCCCACGCGCAGCAACGAAGACCCAGCACAGCCAAAAAATAAAATACGTAAATAAATCTTTAAAACAAACCAATCCTCATCACAAGAAAAACGTTTCTGTAACTATCAATGGTGAAAGATGTTAAGAAGATTCGTGGTGATTATTTTGCAAAATATACAACTATCAAATCAATATGTTGCACAAAATATACAACGAAACACAGTATGTTGTGTTTAGTTGCTCAGTCATGTCCGACTCCTTGTGACCCCACGGAGTGGAGCCCACCAGGCTCCTCTGTCCATTGGATTTTCCAGGGAAGAATACTGGAGTGGGTTGCCATTTTCTCCTCCAGCGGATCTTCCCAACCCAGGGACTGAACCCAGGTCTCCTACATTGCAGGCAGGTTCTTTACCATCTGAGTTACCAGGAAAGTCCAATATGTTGTATACCTGATGCTAATGTTGTCTGTCAATTCTGCCTCAAAACGTTAAGTAATAAAGACTAATGACAAAAAGAAAGAGAGCACTCCCTGGAAAGCGCCAGCTGAGAGCCTGGCATGGAGTAGGTGGACAGAGACATGATCTCGCCTCCTGATGCCCCCGCCTGCCTCTGCCGCCCACAACCTGCCTTCCCTCATGGCCTCACCTCAGCATCTGCCCCCAGGGCGCTCAGGACATGCTGCCCACAGACACACCTGCTCTCCCGAGTGTCCTGGCTGCTCCCTGAATTCCCACTGGCCTTTCCCAATTCCTGGCAAAACACCTGTGATAAGAGAGTCTCCACACATCCTACAACATGCTTACAGCTTACAGCAGTAATGTTTCAGGGACTCACCAAGTTGCGGACAATAATCTCCGAGCCTGCCTGGACAGCGAGGTGCAAAGGGGTCAACTTGGACGCATCTTGGACTCTGGAATTGACGTTAGCCTGGACGCTGATCAGAAACAGGACGCTTTCAATATCAGAGTTCTGAACTGCCACGTGCAGAAAATTCCGGCCCTTGTTATCCACCTAAGGCAACAAGTGGGAACCAAACTGTTAGTGGGTGCCCCCCGCAAGAATGCCTCCTGAGCACCTGTGAGCTGCACTGACCACCAGAGAGGCCGCACTGCAGTCCTCCCAACCCCAACCCCCAAATTACAGACCCGCTCTGCATATTTGTCCAGAGGACTGTGTGTGCATGGCCACATCCATGTGGTCAGAAAAAGGGAGCTAAGCCAGTTGCCCCGGCATCCTCTGCAGCAGGAGTGGACCTGGAGGGCCAAGCAAGACAACCTGAAGGACAGGGAGAGGAGGCCGGCAGAAGACTGGGCTGCACGGGGCAAGGCACAGGCGACGCTGGCCATGGGCGTCTCCTGCTTTGGCTGAAACAAACACCCAGCACTCGAACACCACAGCTGCAAGGCCAGCCTGACCCGAGAGCCGCCAAATGAGCCTTCAGAAACCTCCAGCAGAGTCTCCTCTTTCAGTGAGCTACAGGACATCAACAGTACGTCTCACTTTGTACCACTGATGTACAGCGGACAGCGGGTCATTCAAATCCAACCACAGAGGGTACGCCAGATACCAGGGCTGTTATGCCAGTGTGAGGGCTGGGCAAGAAGCAAGGGAGACACACATGCTACACACACAACACATTCCTTCACGTCACACACACCCCCATCCACCCCCGACACACACACACCCCCATCCACCCCCGACACACACACACCCCCATCCACCCCCCGACACACACACCCCCATCCACCCCCGACACACACACCCCCATCCACCCCCGACACACACACACCCCCATCCTCCCCCGACACACACACACCCCCATCCACCCCCGACACACACACACCCCCATCCACCCCCGACACACACACCCCCATCCACGCCCGACACACACACACCCCCATCCACGCCCGACACACACACCCCCATCCACCCCCGACACATACACACACCCATCCTCCCCCGATACACACCCACCCCCATCCACCCCCCGACACACACACACACACACACCCATCCACCCGACACACACACCCATCCACCCCCCAACACACACACACACCCATCCACCCCCCGACACACACACACACCCAGCATCCTGCACATCACACACACATCCACCCATCCACCCCCAGACACACACACACACCCAACATTCTTCACATCACACACACATCCACCCATCCACCCCCCCGGAAACACACACCCATCCACCCTGACACACACACGCCCAGCATCCTGCACATCACACACACATCCATCTATCCACCCCCGACACACCCACCCACCCACCCAGCATCCTTTACATCACACACCCATCCACCCCCCTGGACACACACACCCATTCCCCCCCACCCCCCGACACACACACACACCCAGCATCCTGCACATCACATACATATCCACCCCTCTGGACACACACATCCATCCATCCACCCCCCCCCGGACACACACACACACCCAGCATCCTTCACATCACACACACATCCACCCATCCACCCCTCGACACACATATACACTCAGCATTCTTCACATCACACCCATCCACCCATCCACCCCCCGACACACACATCCACCCATCCACCCCCCGACACACACATCCATCCAGCGTGTATCTGCGCTGGTTTCACACTACATGGGCAGGAAAAGGTGAAAGGACTGTCTCCATTCAAGAACATTTTACCCTGTGTGAGCAAGGGCAAGGTTAACACCTACACAATCAGTCACACCGAGGCAAATGCTCAAGAAAAGGGATGCATGGAAGCCTCAAGTACAAAGCCAAAGTCTTCATCCATGTTAAGACTTTTGCTCAGGTCCCAAATCTCCATTTCACCTTCATAAACGGCTACTCAGAGATCTCAGCAGTATTCTAAGAGCTGGATGGAGAGACACATATCTGAGGACTGACCTGACAAACCCACGTCAGCTCCCACCTCAGACCAGTTGCCACAGTCTCCTGGCCCAATCTGCTGCTGCAGGTCCACAGCTAATTGTCTAGAATGAGGACAACTGAAACTGCTAAGCTGAATCATGGCAGCTCCTCTAAAACCCCAAAGCTCCTCCAGGTCAGTTTAAGCCTTTCTAAGATATTCATTGCTAGGGCAAGTAAAACACCAAGAAAAAGCAAAGGGTGCCCACAGTTCTGCAAGATGAGAATTCCTGTCACCGGGCCCCCTTCCTTGTACACGTGGCACCACTGGGTGGCTGACGTGCAGGATAGAGCAGGCGCATTCCATCCAGCAGTGACCAGGCACCTGAATGGCCAAAACTGAAGAAACACCTTTATACGGAAGAGACCTGTTTAGTTCGTGACCTGTGTTTAGCCTGGGTGTCGCTTGCTCACCTGCTCGGCAGCCCCGGACTCTCGTTTCAGGATGGCCTCAGCCGCCTTGTTGTTCTTGCAGGTCATGGCGCAGGCGAAGGGGGTCAGGCCCTGCCGGTCTCGCATGTTCAGGTGGATGTTGGGGTGAGAAATCAGCAGCTGAATGATGACACCATGTTGGTTGCTGATGGCCACGTGGACAGGCGTTCTTCCTTCTGCATCCTTTGGGGACCAGGCACAGATTTCAACATCCAGGTGAAGATAAAATCCAGGAAAAATATGACATGGAAAGTTTTAAATCAAATTCAGTTCTGAGAATCAACACTGCCACTCTGAATCTCAAGTCATCTCTTCCAGAGGCCAAACACAGGATGACTGACAGCCACTCTACCTCCATGCCCCAGTAACCCAGGGAAACAAACACATTTGGTTTAGAGAAGCTGCAGTCAACCTCACCTTTAGGTTAAACCACTACTCATCTGCCAGATGAGTAAAGCAGCGCACACAGGCTAGAATGCTGAAAAGCATCAAGGAACGTGACTCAGGGATGTCCCACTGAGCTACTGAACATTTTCTTAAATACAGTACTCAGCTTGGGACTAGAACAAATTCTCAATGGCAATCTATAACTAATGGGGACAGGATAAGTTGACTCAACAAACCTTCTTCATTCTGTAGAAAGGACAAAGACACAGAGGAAAGAAGTTTTGACCTGGAATAATTACAATTATGAAACGGGCTGTGGGGGCTTCCTGGTGACTCAGTGGTGAAGAATCTGCCTGCAGTGCAGGAGATGCAGATTCAATCCCTGGATTCCCTGGGTCGGGAAGACCCCCTGGAGAAGGAAATGGCCACCCACTCCAGTATTCTTGACTGGAAAATTCCATGGACAGAAGAGCCTGGTAGGCTACAGTCCACGGGGTTACAAAGAGTCAGACACCACTGAGAAACTAAACAACAAGACATCTGTATGACCCAGGAGACAGTCACCTCCTGTGTCTGTCCATTTGGCCCATTGATGGTAAAGCAGGGGTCCAGGACCGGAGACTGCAAGGTGTCCTGACATTAGAGGAGATTTCCCTGATTCTGGGGTGACCATCCCTCTACCCGGAAAAGAGAGACCCTCCATACCTGTGCATTTACATTGGCACCAAACTCCAAAAGACACTGGACCGTCTCTTCCAGCCCCCAGGAGGCTGCCAAATGCAGAGGGGTCTGCCCATCTCTGGCCTCTTCCTCTCCTTCCCCATTAGCACCAGGCTGTCTGGGACTATTCACGTCGCAGCCACTGAAAGGAAGGGGAAGTGAGAGGAAGGCATGCTGACAGGCATGGAGCAGCAGCCTCATCCAACCCCACAGAAAGCCTGCTACCGCCAAGGACTGTAGTTCTTGGTCTCAAACACTGCTGTGTCCTGCTGCCATAGATTCTTCAGCAACTGGTCCTGGAGGCAACTTGGGTATCAGAACTCTTAAAAGCTCCCCAGGGGATCTGTGTGCATGTAAAGACCGAGAATCATGGCTTGAACGCTGTCCTGCACAACCTCACTCTGCACTCTCCCACACCCCCTGCACTCTGAGGCCGTGGAGGCTGTCATGGCTCCGGCATCGGGGTGGAGTCCGGCAGAGGCCATTCGGTCTCCTCCACACCAGCCTCTTGGTCTCACTGTGTGAACGGGTCTGATCTGATGACAGGGGCCAATATGGTTCCCAAAGCAGGAAACTGGCTTTGTTTTTAAGACTCTCTGATCTCGGCACACAAACTCCTTTCCTCATCAGACAGTCGAGTCCCTGGCTGCCCTGACCTGACAGAACAGTGACCCTCTCTAGCCTTCAATATGAAGGTCAAGCCAGCTACAGGCACGTCAAGGCTATAGTTGGAAAAAGAGAGAAGAGAGCCAGTGTGCAATAGTCCAAACAGGATCTGAAGGGATACCCAGGCCTCTCAGACCTGCGAATGAGAAAGCAGGCGATGGGCTCGTTGTTCTCATCGATGGCTCTGTGCAGCAGCGTCTGGAGGCAGCCGCTCGGCCCTGGGCCCCAGCACGTGGCGTCACAACCGTGCCTGACCTGCAGGGAAGCACAGGTCACTCTCAAACGCTGCCTGGCAAAGCTGAACATGCTTATTACCGTCTCTCAGCCCTAAGCTACCAGTAAGTACATTTTTCAGATAAGATCCAGCTGATAGTTAACCGGTAATTATTTTAATCTGTACCATTCACTCATTTTACAAACACTGATTAAAATCTGCTTTGGTGCAAGCTTGTGCACTAGGTTCTGCGGGAAGGATTTGAGAAATAGAAGAAAGATGTGTCTGATCAGCACCTTCTAAAGCTGTGTCCTCAGAAAACACAGACAAGTGCCTGCACACACGCACGTGCACACACACATACACACACACTCTTACTTATAGGCCCCAGTAACATATACTCTGCAAAGAACTGGTAATCTCAGGAACAACTGGCTAAAACCCTCAGGTGCAAAATGTCTTAAAAATCACATTTAAAGCCCTTCAGAAAACTGAATGAGCTTTCGAGGTTACGTCTGCTTTTGGGCTCTGTCTTCCGAATAAGGGGGACACCCCTGAGGTTTGAGAACTTATCACTGTGGTGATAAGCCAGCTAAGCCACCTCAGGAGACGACCCCAGAAGAGGGGCCTCAGCTCTCATACTTTTTGGTAGTTTTCTTGATAAAGACAGCCTGAGAAAAGACGTGGGCCCCCAAGAAGTTGAACCCCAAGTTTCCTGAACACGACTTTCAAAAATGCTCATTCCTGACCCAATATGCTACTTGGCAGATCTCCTGCTCGTTATGATCACAGTAGAGGTGTCAAATCCATCTCTGACACAAATCACCCCCCATGTAAGTGGAGCGGAAGCTGAGCTTGTCTCACCAGAGTGGATGCGATGTCCTCCAGGTTATTTGCCAGTGCAAGCCACAGCGGGGGGTTCCCCTGCTCATCCGGCACAGACATGTCAGCTCCTCGGGTGCATATGGCATCCACGACAAGGGGAAGCTGATTCCTGATAGCCAGCTGGAGGGCTGTCTCCCCATCCTGAGTCCTGCTGGGACACAGACACCAAAACAAACGTGTGGAGCTGGGATCAAATGACAGAGGGTGCCCTTCTGGGCATCCTGGAGGCCAGAGTCCACTGTACCCCAAACACGCTTCACTTACACCCATCAGTATTCTTTCAGAGAAATTCAACCTGTCAATAGCATCTGTCCCTACCGCCTTTTAAAAAAAAGAGTATCGCCATGCTATCCTGCTGCACCCAACTGCTCAGCACACTGAAGTCTTATAGCTGCTTCCACAGCCTCTGGATAAAACGCCACCCTGACCACCCTCTTGACAAACCACTTTCATCCATTCAGTCATTGCAGGTCAGCTGACACTGAAGATAAATTTGTTTAAAAACAAAAATGATAAAAAAAAATTTTACCTGTGTATTTTTGCCCTGCAAGCCTTCCCTCCTGTTTGTTTTTGTTTTTTGCCACACTATGGATCTTAGCTCCCCGACCAGGGACCGAACCCAGGGCCCCTCAGTGGAAGTGTGGAGTCCTAACCACTGGACTTCTGGGAAATTCCTCCTTGAGCCTTTTGATAGCTCATTTGTTGGAATGTTCTTCATTATTAAGTGAAATCCCTACTTAAACAATTGATTTCTGGATTGTCCATTTTGGTAAGCTTTGTGCCATACTGTGACCTGGTCTCAAAATGTTCAATTAAGACCAAAGTACACAATTCCCCCTTTGAGTTCCCCTTCTCAACACTGTACCTGCACTTTTTGAGAATTACTGTTTCTCTTCCTTTATTTAACAAGGAACAAAAATTTTCGCCACAAGTGAGGCCATGCGTTTGAACCATGTCAATTAAATGTGACCTGGTGCAGTTGCGGATGCTACTCCAGCCCACCTGACGTTTATGTCCGCCTGGTGCTCCAGGAGGAAGAGGGCACTCTTGCTGTCCTGCCTCTGCATGGCCATGTGCAGCAAGGTCTGCCCATCTGACATGGTGTCATTGATGCAAGCCCCGGAGCCCAGCAGCTGTGCTGCGATCGTGTGCATGCCTGCAAGAGACAAGCCCCGATTAATGCTGGCTCAGCTTCTCCCACTTTCTCAGCCTCTTACGATAGCAAACACACCCTCTCGACTTCGCAAGGCCAGCAGTTTTCCACATTACTATAGGCTTAACCCAAACAGAAAGGCTAGTCTACACAAACCATTAGCTCCAACCCTTCCACCTCCCTCCCTCGCACACCCACCCTCTGGCGCACGCCTGTCTGCAGCCACTGTCACTGCCTTACCAGTCCACAATGCCAGGCCCAGCACAGTCTGGTCTCGAGAATCCTTGAGACTGAAGTCCGGAATAATTTGCAAGTTGTTGGTGGCATGAAGAGCATTAGCTACATTTTTTAAAAGGAAAAAAACACCTGATTTCACCATCCCGTGGATCATATTCAAAGTACTCTAGAGAATGCAAGCTCAGTTTCAAACTGACTGACTGATCACTTCTATACAAAGAGAAGTGATAGACCTTGTTGTGGGAAGTGGAAGCCAAGACATTTGATAATTTGGAGCAAAGCTTATGAGGAAAATGAATGGCTGTAAAGGTTAAAACACTGGATGTTCACAAAAGGAAAACAGGCTCCACTATGGAAACACATTAATTTCTTGATTACCAAAAAGGGATCAAACAATGAACTGGCAACATTTTTTTAACACATAAGCCCTACCATCTTATACCTCCTGTGTGGGCAAAGAAGAAGGCAAAGCCTACCTCACACCCCACTTCCTTCCACAAGCACAGTGCTAAAGGATGCTGGCCTTAACAAGGATGCTGCTGCTGCTATTTAGTCGTTAAGCTGTGTCCGACTCTTTTGCGACCCCATGGACTGTAGCCCAGTGGGCTCCTCTGTCCGTGGGATTCCTCAGGCAAGAATACTGGAACGGGCTGCCACTTCCTTCTCCAGGGGATATTTTGGACCCAGGGATTGAACCCTCGTCTCCTGAAACAGGTCGTTTCTTCACCACTGAGCCACCAGGGAAGCTCCAACAAAGATGCAGGCAAGAGTAAACAAACTTCAGGGCAGGAAGGAGAAAAACTGGAAAACGACATTGAGGGAAACCAGCCTCCCACATGGCAGGGGCTTCCATGGGCCCCCTTTCTGGCTCCTCTCTCATGGTTCACTTGCCAGGGAGGCTCAGAGGTGGACGAGAGGGCTGACCGACTCGTGGAAGACCGGTGGTAAGAGTTCTCAGAGACAGTGCTCACAATGCGGCAAAGCTCTGCTCGACCTGCCCCTGAAGTATGTCCTGGGAAAACCCCCCAAAATAAGGGAGGGGAAGTACAAGGTTTTAACACCTTAACCCCACAGGTGAAATGGGCAGGCCCCATTCTACAAATGTACACAGGAAAAAACTGTTGCCAGAACCAGACTATACACTTATCCGGTTGGACCTCAAAGGATTTTTCGGGTAAGAAAACTCACCAAAAGGAGAAACACCAACTGTGTCACTACTCTAACCACTGTTCGGAGGTCACAGTGATGGGGAGTGACCTGCAGGGTCAGGACCCCCAAATTCCCACCTTTTTGCTCCAGGATGACAGACACCACATCCGGATGATTATAGGCGATTGCCATGTGCAGGGGCGTCTGCAGGTAGACGCTGCTGTCCGCTGAGCTGGGCAGGGACACGGCCTCCTTCGGGGATGGCAGGGCCTCCTCCGTCTGCAGGTTTGGGTTGGCCCCCTGCTGCAGCAGCTCTGCAGTGAGGTTGGCCAGGCCATGCCGACAGGCTGTGTGCAGCGGGGTTTCTCCCTGAAAGGAAACAAGTGGCCCTGGTCAGAGCACTTCAGACTGGGAGCCCCTTTGCAAAGGGATGAAGCCAGCCTGTGCGCTGTGACACAGGTCCCCAACGCCAGATGCAGCCCCGGGCTCATCCTGTCGCCGGTTCCATGACCTCTGTCCCAGGTGCTCCTCAGGTCTCCTTTCCCTCCCCCACGCTGTGCCATCGTCCCAGATTCCTCCAGTGTCCTCCCCAGCATCCTCCAAACGCCCTGGATCCTCATCTTCTGCATTCCCACCCTTTACTTTGCTTTTATAATTATTTTGCTAATTATAAAAATAATACATGATTGTTATTAAAGAACTCTCACAGATGACCTCCAAGCGTCACTAATGTGGTGCTGTCTGTCGACCATCACACTAAGCCCTGCATCTCTGACCAGTTCATATCAACTTCAGCTGTAACTCTGATGAAGAAAAGAGCCCCTTCTCCCACTTTTAAAAATTAGAAACATTGTAAACTGGCATTACAGGTACCTGATTCAATATTCAAAAGGTACAAGAGAATACAGTGAGAAGCAGCTCCCCCCCGTGCCTAGTCCCCATCACCCAGTTACCTTCCCCTGAAGGCAGTGTCACTGCCAGTTTCATATTTCTATCAAGTGACAGAATAGCCATAGGGAGACATACACACACGTATGTATGTGTGAATATGCATACATGTACACATGGAGACACACGTGCGGTTTTTCACCCAAATAAATGGAAACAACCATCAATACCCTGCTCTGCACCAGCTCCTGTTGAAGCTGCTGCTGCTGCTAAGTCACTTCAGTTGTGTCAGACTCTGTGCGACCCCATAGATGGCAGCCCACCAGGCTCTGCCGTCCCTGGGATTCTCCAGGCAAGAACACTGGAGTGTGTTGCCACTTCCTTCTCCAATGTGTGAAAGTGAAAGTGAAGTCGCTCAGTTGTGTCCGACTCTTAGTGACCCCATGGACTGCAGCCTACCAGGCTCCTCCGTCCATGGGATTTTCCAGGCAAGAGTACTGGAGTGGGGTGCTACTGCCTTCTCCAAATTGAAGCTACACATACTTATTGAACAAGTCGAGTCCAAGAACTTTACTTACAAGGTTTGCTGTGAAAAATAGCAAGAACCCACCTTCTTTTTCCTAAAAAAGAAAATTTTCTTTTCCCAAAGGGGGAAAAAAAAAAAGTGAAGTAGCTCAGTCGTGTCCGACTCTTTGCGACCCCCACGGACTGTAGCCTACCAGGCTCCTCTGTCCATGGGATTCTCCAGGAAAGGATACTTGAGTGGGTTGCCATTTCCTTCTCCAGGGATCTTCCTGACCCAGGGATCGAACCCGGGTCTCCCGCATTGCAGGCAGACGCTTTACCGTCTGAGGCACCAGGGAAGTTGCTTCCCAAAGGGAACCACTTTGAACTCCCTGAGCTGGGTTTTGTAATTTCCTTATTTCTACCTAACGACTTTTATTTCTGCCTCTTGATTTTCTGGGTCCTAGATTTCCTGTAGGATCTCACTGGGTGACAAGGATTTGACTCCCTCCCCCAACCAGCCCCAGGGGGCTCCCCTCTCCCCATAGAACCTCCTTCCCGGGGCAGCCCTCTGCTCCAGCCCTCTCCCCTACACAGCCCTCCTGGGTTTGCTTAGCTACCCCCATGGCTTCTACCAGGACCTACAAGTAGGAGACTCTCAAACCCAGCTCCCCAGCCCTGTGTGTATACCCAATTTTCCCACTGCTTACAAAATACTCCCACCTGAATGTTTAAAAAGGAGTTCTACAACCACAAAATAGAATTCGCCCTCCCCACAACAATTCCTCCCCTGGTCAGTTCCCTCCTTCTCTTCTCAGGTCCAACAACTCTCCAACCCTTGCCTCTGAGAGCCACAGAGGTCCCATGGACCATCACACTGCAGTTCCCACTGAGACCCATCCTGTTGGGTCCAAACCCAGTATGAGAGGTTGGGATAAGCCATTGCTTATCCAGATGATTCCCTCGTGGCTCCAGCCTGGACCTCCACTCTGCCAGCCAAAGGTGAGAAGGTACAGCTGGGAGACATTGTGGGCCTATGGGAGGATGTTTTTCAAGTTTGAGAAGCAGCAGAGCACGTCTATAGCTATTAGAAATGAACAGTGGGCGGAAGGGATGATACAGCAGAGAGATAGACAGAGGCAGAGACACATGATGGCAGGAACAAATCCAAGAAACCAGTCACTGGCGCCTACAGGCCATGCCATCATTCTAGATGGAGAGCAGGCCAGCCGCGGGTTTAGGAGCGGACGGATCAGTAGGTATTTAACGGTGAGAAAAAAATGGCTCTGCCCTCTCCCCTGTGCTTCCATGACACACTGGATTGTCTTCTACACCAAGCTTACCGTTTACTGCCCTGCCCAGCACTGTTGAGAGAAGTGCAACTGCATGTCCTAGGGCCTGCATCATAATACTGACTCCATCACTGACAAAGTACGTAACTTATGGTTAAGCCACTTAACCTCCCAGAGTCTCAAGGCTCTTGACTCTGAAACGAGGGATTTAAAGATGGTGTTAGTGTCTCTTCAATACATGCTGCTTCTAGATCCACTGTGAGAACTGAAAGGGATAATAACCTTAAGGCTCCTGGCACAAAGTAGTTATAAAATGAACATGATCTTAAAGTTGAGCACATCCTCCCTGTCTGAAAATTATAGAGTAAAAATAACTATCATGTAGTTTCTAAAGGCCCAGATGCTACACTAATAAACACTTAAATTTATTTTTTATCTTATATTAAAGAAATAAACATTTCTTTTTATCATATATTAAAGTATGATTTTTAATTATACTTCCTGAAATCAATGCTAAGCTCACTTTACAGATGAGAACTGAAGCTCAGAAAGGTCAAGCAATTTGCCTGAGACCACATACAGCAGAAAGGGAAGTGGGAAATCTGGTAAAGCCGGAAACATCTGACTCAATCCACCACCCTTTAACACTGCAACATCTGCCTTAGCGTAAGACGCAGACTAAATAAACATGCACACAGGAAAACCTTCAGTTCAGTCGCTCAGTTGTGTCCGACTCTTTGTGACCCCATGGACTGCAGCATACCAGGTTTCCCTGTATATCACCAACTCGCACCCATCCATTTTGCATTTGCTAAGGAAAACCTGAAAACCTTAGCAAATGCAAAATGTGATAAAAAATTAAGATGCTAACATGATAGGTTTGTGTCCATGTCTGCTAATCTATAGTAGCTGTGAAGTCCACAGTGTATTGCTTAGGACCTGACATCACAAATGCTTAAGAAGTGGTTGTGAATGAATGAACCAACCAATATTTGAAAACAAAAGCATCTGATACATGCTGGTTTTTAACAATGTCCACGTAGTCTTCTGCTTTGCCTGGCTGCCCTGTCACACTTACCCACTTGTTCCTGTGGTTGACGTGGGCACCATTGGTTGCCAGGAAAAGAGCTGCTGCCTCATTTCCTGCTTCAGCTGCCCGCTGTAGTAAGCAATTTCCTAGGAGAAAATGGGCATATTCATTCTTCTATTTGCATAAAAATTAGGTCAAGTTCACATTGCAACACACCCTGCCTTCCCCACCACCTTTCACAGCTTACCAGCCCATACCAGAAGTGGGTACCACTGAAGTCCACACAGGCCCTCTCTGTGTGTGGACCCACAGACTAAGATGAGCCTGGGTGGGGAGCAAACAGTTGGTCTAGAAGTCAGAAGATAGGCACTCCTTTCTGGATTTGCCACTAGCCACCGCCCAGGACCAGAGGGAAGTTACATCTCCTTACCCGGGTTGGTAAGAACATTTCTCAGCAGCAGTGTTACTGACTTCTTGGGCCAGCTAATTCTTTGCTGTGAGGAGCTGTCCTGTACACGGTGTGATGTTTAGAAGTATCCCTGGCTTCTGCCCAAGAGATACCAGTAGCCTTCTCAACCTTACTGTGTCAATCAAACTGCCAACAGTGTTGCCAAATGTTACTTAGACAGTGAGGGCTGGGAAGTCATCTCTGAGAACCCCTGGGGTAGATAACCATTCTGAAGACACTGTGAGCTGAAGTTCTATCAGAAAATGCTCCTTAAACACTTGTTTTACTCCTATAGCCTTAAATATGTTTATTCTTGGCCTAGAAATGTTTTAGGTAGCACTGCTTTCTAAATAAAAGTCTTAGAAAGAAAATCAATTTTTTTTTCTCCCTTTCCTCTCAAAGTGGTTTTAGTCCCAGAACACTGCTGTCTCTTCCTATTAAAATTTATGCCCTTTTTGGATAAACACGAAGTCTCATGTTCTACAGCTGTTATTTACAAGTCAAATTAAATTAAATACCAGTACTAAAAACAAGGTAAAGCAATGAGACAAAATACTGCTATGTTATTACATGTACGTGAAAACTGCAACAAGGAGAAAATAATATTCCTGAATTTCTATTAATACTCAAAGTATACAATGTAAAGTTGACAAAACTGGCAAGAAATGTTAACAATCTTGCCTGCAGCACAGTGTGGACAAAAACAAATGAATTAAATAAAATTCTGTGTGACAAGTAAGAAGTATGCATGAAGTGTGTTACAACAGCTATCACAAAGGAAAGCCATTATTTTAACTGAAAATTGAACAGTTTTTTTTTCATGGAGCACCATTTTTACTTGAAAGAATGACAACTAATAAGCTAGGTTATTCAAAAATGTCTTTAAGACATTTTCTTAAAGTGAGCCTCTTTAAGAAATGTGATTCTAAATAAATGATCATTTTGAAGATCTGTACAACCCAGTAAAACAAGATTTTCCAAACCACTAAAGCATGATGTTACAAAATCATGCATAGAGAAAAGATCCATTCCAAGCACATACAGGCCACGGATTTTAATATAACAGAGTACAAGAAGTTCATGATATAGCTTCAGACTCCATACTGCAACTAACTTTAATCCTTTGATAAATTCTGTTTGCTACAGCATCAAACAAATACATCCACAATTATCTGAAAAGGCTCTCAAAATATGCCTCACTTTTCCCACTACTAAGTGTGTGATGGCATATTTTTTTTAACCAAACAATGTAGCTCAGAAGACTGAATATAGCTGCAGGTATTAGAAACCAGGTCACTCTTCCAACTAAATTTTGTTTTGAAAGTGATTTTTCATAAAAAATGTTATACATTAACATAAAATGGTTTGTTATTATTAATACATATTTTAAAAATTTCTCAGTTTAAATTTCTAATATGGTAAATACCAAGGATATCCACTTAAACAAAAGCCCTTTGGGATATAATTTTTATGAGTCCAGAAAGACTGAATCTCACTGCATTAAACAAACAGAAGTGTTTCAGCTTAACAGACGTAACTTAGGGTCTGGCTCAATTTTTTGAAGCCCAAGATAAAGACTTTTTACTACAGTTAAAATTAAATACAAAATAATTCCCGTAACAGCATTCCTCTCAGTTTCTCAAGTTTTGGTAAAAACACTGACAAGTATTTCATGGAGTCTCAGACTCAAGCATCAGCTCTTAGGGGCCTTCTGTGCTTTACCTGTTACTGTATCAGGGGCATTGGTGTTGCTGCCACGCTGAATGAGCCTGGCTGCAAAGCTGTTTTCATCAAATGAAGTCCCGTTCACCACAGGGAGGTCTTCGAAGGGGTTTACGGACTGGTCGGAAGACACAGTGATGTACTGCACGGCAAGCCATAGAGCTGTGCTGCCCTCGTGGTCTTTCAGCTCTAAATCTAACCTGAAATGAGGAAGCAATGTGAACACCAAGTACAACTGTCTTCAGACACTTTGTACTGTCAACAGTCTCATTCTGAAGGACTTTTTAAAATCTTACTTTTATTTCTTAAAATTGACAATGCTAAAAGACATTTTAAGAGCATTATCTTTCACTCACAATCCCACCCTCCCAACAGCTCTTTCATCGCTCCAGGGCTCCCTACGTACTGTTTACACTGCAGCAGCTGATTGAACACGTATTCATTCCTGGCCATGATAGACAAGTGTAAGGGAGTCCTATGGGATGAAAAAGAAGGGGTGTCAATTCTGGACATGCCCAGTTCAGGACTACTCACAGCAGGAGGTGATTAGAATCCACAGGAAATTCCACATTTCTGCCACAGTCTTTTTCTACCCTGGTAAACCATTTTCCAAAGCCATGACCAAGCATCAAAGGATGAAAATGGATTTGATTATATGTTACAATTTATTCAGTAGCCAAGAATACAAGAATGAAAGGAAAAGACATAAAAAATACTGACTCAATGAATGTGTATATACTCACGTTTTTAAAACAGCAGTTCCTGCCATAGGTATGTCTACTTTCACCTGCCTATCCTCCACAATTTTGAAAGTTTTTTTCTTCCCACACTTCTCTGTTAGACTCAAACACATTCTGAGTGGCAACAGGCAGGAACTGACTAAAATGGCATTTTATCACTTGTCACTGCTTTTATTTAGCCCTCATGTGCCCTGAGGAAGACACCACCACAGAGCTCAGGGACTCCCGGGCTGGCATCTATCTCAGAGCTGGGAGGAAAAAAATTAAGGACAATCATCAGAAGGAGAAAAAAAAAAAAGGATGCAATTATCTTGAGAAATGAGATAATTATGACATTATATTGAGTCCATGGAGAGCCACCTTATGTAAGTACCTTAGCCATCACACAAATCTGTTTTCCTATTCCAGCAACCTCACGGCTATCTTTTTAGAGGGTTTTTCGAAGGTATAAAATACTGAGCTGCTAGGATAAAAATTGGGTCCTCTATTGTTGGTGATTCAGGTGGCTTAACTCCCCTTCAATGCCTCCCGCACTACTGTCCCAAAGACAAGCAGCCCTTTCTCAGATTCTAAAGTATGAGGAATCCTCAACCAAATATTTCCGGGAAGGGACGAAAGGAACACAACACAGCTGTCAGTGCGGAAAGGGACGTGCTGTGGAAGACAGCAAATTATGCACGTAGAGATGTCTAAAGTGGCAGTATTTACAAGAAGGTGGAACTGGATTAATACAATTAGACCTCACAGAAATGAAACAGATTGCTTTGCGACAGTGTACTCTTCTTCAAGGTATCCGATTAGCTCTAAAAAAGATGAAGGAAGAAAGTTCCCTGGAGGAGACGGACTGGATGACCACTCTGGAGATGCCAAAAACTGCTTAAAAACCCAAGGACCGTAGTTACCCAAGAGGGAAACAGCTTCCCCATGTGCCTCTGGCCTTAGTTTTCTCTCATTTGCAAAACAAATCAATGTTTGTGACTTCAGCAGAATTCAGACTGAGTAATGATGGACTAAAAACCACAAAGTCCCCATCTGCCAGTAATGTGCCAGAAAATAACACTCTGGGAACCGTGCTCAGGGCAGCCGACCTGCACCCCAGGCTTACCTGCCCTTGCTGTCCTGCATGTTGGGGTTCGCGCCAGCCTGCAGGAGGGCCTCTGTGAGCTGTGCCATCTCAGACATCACAGCTGCCGAGTGTTTCTTTGAATTGTACGATGCGACGAGATGCAACGGTGTCTCCTGGGCACCCAATGTGGCAGCATTGACCAAGGCCCCATTCTTAATGAGGAAAGTGGCAGCAAAGAGATCTCCTTGAAAGGAAACAAGAGAAGAAATGGTCACAGATGACAACAGTCAGGGCGAGCTATTCTGACCAGTGCTTCCTCAAAGGTACTGGTCAGTAAGTGTAGACAGAGAACATCTCACCATTGCGATCATGGACTTAACATACTCGAATTCAGCCACCGACTGCGTGCTGTCATCTGTCCCAAGCCCTTGCTGCAGCACCACATTACAGTCTTAGTATACCAGGCTTCTATCCTTCAAATCCTTCTGGTCATCAGCTCTCCTAAAGAGTTCCGAAGATTCCTCCCCAATGCAACTTACCTCCCTGCCTCATTCCTGACCACAGTCTGTCCCCAAGCAGTACCTGCCTGCCTTTAACCTGTTATACTTGCAGTGGCTCTTACAAAGGCATTTATGAGAAGTTTTCTTTTGTATCTTGCAATATCATTTCATCTTCTTCGATCACAATTCTGTGCTCTGAGCATTGAGAAGGGGTTAGGATTTCAGGAGTGGCCAACCTCTCAAGTCTATTATCTGGATTCCTGTGCTCATTTGCATCTGCATGAGTTTTATCTAGTTTTCTTAAACATGGAATTTCAAAATCAACTGGAATTTCTCACCCACTCTAATCCAAGGGACTACCTTGCTACTGGAGTGTGTAAGCTCTGGCAGTGAGGGTGGCTAGGCTACCACAGGCCCCACGTATTCTGGTAGGACCGGGTCTGATTTCCTTTCTTTTTTTATAGCTTAAAAAAATTTTTTTTGGCTGTGCTGGGTCTTCATTACTGTGCGGGCTTTCCTCCAGTTGTGGTGAGCAACGCTTGGGTTTCTCATTGCAGTGGCTTCTCTTGTTGTAAAGCATGGGCTCTCGGGCATGCAGGCTTCAGCAGTTGCAGCACATGGGCTGAGCAGCTGCGGCTCCCAGGCTCTAGAGTTCAGGCTCAGTAGTTGCGATGTGTGGGTTTAGCCTCTCTGCAGCACACAGGATCTTTCCGGATGAGGGATCAAACCTGTGTCTCCTACACTGGCAGGTGGATTCTTTACCACGAAGCTACCAGGGAAACCCTGATTTATTTTTTTATCCATCCACTGTCTTATATGAATCAGACATCAGGGAAATGTTTGGGAGGAAAATGGATTAACAGGTTGAGGCTATAAGGTTCCATTTTAACTGAATGGCCCCAATTCCAATCAGTTATGATCTTGGGTAACTGAAGAGCTCTCTAACCAGCCCATTCTGAAATATTTTCATTTGTCCCTGATTCTTTTCTTGGGGAGGGCAGGGGAAAATACAATCTTTACCAGAATTGTGTGCAAAGGACCAAAGCTTAGATTTCTTTACAAAAAGATGTCGGTAGAGCTCTGAAAGCAACAGGTAACATGTATATCTGGGGACTAGGCTGGTCGCCCTTTGCTGTCCATATGCACATAGACATTTTGGGGTTCTCATCTGTAATATGGACAAATCCCACAGAGATTCAGTCTAGGAGAGAATATATAAAAACTATACATCAGCAACAAAGTAAACTATCTTAGAGAAAGCCACCTACATTCTGGAAGTAGAAAGAAAATTTAGAATTATGAGGACACAGAGCCTTAAAATGACAAGCCTGATATATAACGTACTGGAGGAGAGGTGAAATACGGTTTCATTACCTGTAAGCTTGGCATATATTCCAAACTAAATAGTTAACAGACAGTAAAGCTAAAGTAAGATGCGTCAGTGCAACACTTATAACACACTATACACACAGAAGATAAACTGGGGCAAGACTGCATACAGAAACAAGGGCACAGCATCAATGGTCGGATTCAGGTGGATGGCATAATAAATTTTTTTATATATCTTAAGCCCTTTTAAAAAGAATCATAGTTTTTAGATTAGCTTTACTCTATTAATAAGAGCCAAAGTTTTTTAAAAAGTTTATACATATATGAAAATGAAGTCACTCAATCGTGCCTGGCTCTTTGCTATACACTATAGCCTACCAGGCTTCTCCATTCATGGGATTTTCCAGGCAAGAGTACCGGAGTGGGTTGCCATTTCCTGCTCCAGGGGATCTTCCTGACCCAGGGGTCGAACCTGGGTCTCCCACATTGCCGGCAGACACTCTAGCCTCTGACCCAACAGCGAAGCCCTTATACATATATACATACATACAATATATGCACCCCACACAAAGAATTATTTAGGAATTATTGGAAACTGAAAATTGACACTGTTTTACATTAACAGAAAGTCAGCCCATGGATATAAAACCTACAGGAAATAGACAACTGACATCAAACAAGCAGAACGAAGGGAGGGAATAGAAAATGCCCAAAGCACCATTTATAAAGTGTTTTGACAGTAAGAAAACTTCTAATACATTTTAGAACAGTTTCCTTCAGAAAATCGTTAAGAAAAAAATTGCTTGGTGCTTAACAGTTCTGGTTACTTCATCACTTCACTCCTCAACACTGCCAAGGAAATGAGGCATTACTATAATGACCTGTCCATGTAAAAATATTCCTAACAATGCAGTTAATGTTTTAAAAAATATCCACACGCAATTTTTCTTTCAATGAAGCTCTCTAACTGAAGTTTCATTCAGGGACCAGGCAGTAACTTTCATTAAATTAAATAATTAAATTTCATTAAATTAAATAAATCCAGTGGCTTAAAGCAATACAAATTTATTATCTTGCAGTTTTATAGGTTGAAAGTCTGGTATAGGCACCCCCCATCTAAAAGTTTTTCTGCTGTCAAAAACCAGATCCAGCTAATCAAAGGAGATAGCGTCTCTCTGGTCACATGAACATCCCCTGCAGGCTGACTCACAGACTCATTCTTTTTTCTTTTTTATAACAATCTCCCTCTTTGATAGACACATTCTTGATATAAACTGATCAGTACACTTGGTTATTAGGATGATCACTGACTGTTCTGGTGAGAGATTCTAATGTGTGCCCAAAACCAGACCAAAATCTCATGTATTAAAGAGCTTCACTTATATGATAATGAACTTAAAGTAAGGTTAACAGTCACATTTTAAGAATATTACTCAATTCAGTCATGTGGGCAGGTCAACAGACTGACAGCTCAAGCTGTAGAAGGAAAAGTGAAAAAAAAGATCCCTGCAGAAAATGAAGTTGGTGATGGCATTTCACACAGGGAAGGGATGAGCCTGCCACACGGCAGCCACTGGGTGAGTGTTACCGACTCACAGGCTCCCAACAACCAGTAAAGCGAGATAATTCTCACTTTACAGGTGAGGAAAAGGAGACTCAGGAATGCTTATGTGATTTGTCCAAGAGCACACAGTACGTGGACAAGCCAGGATTCAAACTGTGGTCCCTCAGGCTCCAACGCCAGTGCTCTGTCCTCCACACCATGCCACACTCTGCCAACTGAGCAACAATCAAGCTTATTATGCCCACACTGCAACCCCCATGCTTGCAAGCAACTCATAAATTCAGAGAGGAAGACTGAATCATCTGAAAATAAGCATCAAAAATGCATCACCAATTCTTGGCAATTCTTGTAACCAAGCAATCATCAAAATATTTAATAACTCATCAAAGATGTTTTTTCATCACACGTAAGAATTTAAGTCCCTAAGAGGAAATTCTGGTACATGATTCTGAGATTGTTTTTTTAGTAACAAGTGTATCTGTTTCCAAAATAAACATCTCAGACACTGAACAGTATGGGAAAGAATAGTTCCCGATGCAGTGGAAACTTTTCCCACTGCACACACTCAGTGCTAAGCACCCAGTGGCTTTGTGCAGTGCAGAGGGATGCTTGGGAAAAAGGCATCTGCTCTTGACACTCACGTACTCTAAGGATTTCCTTCTCAAGGATGAACAGAATTTTCCTCTTCATCAGCCAGCATGCTTAACACTCTAACACATGACTTAGAGGGAGATTTATATTAAAACTTGCCCAAAAAGGGCAAGCCACAGCTGCAACAGGACCATATTTGAAGTAACTACACCCCACCAGCTAGGAGCAACTTGTGAACAGCAAAAGCACAGCAGAGATAATAACAGAATAATAATGAACAACTGGAAGGTTAAATACACATTATTAAGATGTGGAGAAACCAGTGTGTCCTATTCTTGATGTCCACGTGTAAACAAAATGGGGCCATGGCCAAGTACCTCAATCAAGTCATCCATCCCTCTACAGAATGAAGGCTCTGAGTCATCTGAAAGCTTTCAGGCCATATTGGAACTCTACCCCTATATGGCTTCTTACTTTCTGTCGAAAAAATGACTACTGCAGGGGCTTCCCTGGCAGTCCAGTGGTTAAGACTCCACACTGCCAATTCAAGGGATGTGAGTTTGATCCCTGGTTGGGGAACTAAGATTCCACATGCTGTGTAGCAGGGCCAAAAAAAAAGACTACTGCAAAGTAGAGTCAGGGAGGATCCATTTGGGACTTAAGAATTAAGGCCATGGGAAAGACTAGTACTTTTCCCCCTTTAATTCAGTAAGATGAAAATGCTTTGATTGTAATTCTGCCCCTTACATAACTTCCCACTATTAATGACAAAGTACTCAAACAGAGCTATAATTTCAAATAACTTTCCTAGAACAAAATGAAATATTATCACTTTGCCATGCTAGATGAGAAATCCAGCTTGTAAAAGTGAAAATTCTGAATCCCAGAATAGGTTTTAATATTTGTGTTTCTGGAACTTTCCTTCTCTTGCAGTAACTGATACCAGTAAAGCCTTCCTTGCACAGTTTCTGAAAAAAGTAGTATATTGGATGAGCAAGTAACACATTGACTGCTTACAAGTAGATGGTGCTTTTTTCTCTAAGTGCCATCTCTCTAATCTTCTGGGGGTCCTGATGGCACTCTGAAGAGCCTAACCAACAAGGCATGAGGTAGCAGGTCTTCCGTCTCTCCTCTGACCCACTGACCACAAATTCTAAGTTTGCTGCCTGCCCAGTACAGACTCAAGAAGGCTTTGAGAGTCTATGGAACAGGATCGGAGAGTCTTAGAAAGTTACTTGGCTAAAAGTAAAGCTGCCCACAGAGAAAAATATAACATACATTTCTTCCTACCTCTTTGGATTCCTTTATGTAACAAGCTCCAGCCGTTCTTGTCCACCATGTCCACGTCAGCTTTGTGATTAACCAGCGTGGTGGCGATACTCTCCAGACGTCGGGAAAGGGCTAGATCTAATGCAAGGTCTCCGTTACGATCCAACTCATTCAGTTTCCCAGGGAGCTGCACAGAGAAATTCCTACATCAGCACATAGTCAGTAGAGAAGACAACTGACTCTCGGGCCTTGACTCTTCAATATCATCTCACACAATATCAGATTTTAGTCCTAAAACTTACTACAGCTTATGCTCCGAATTCAACTGAACTCACAAACTTCTCTTAGGCCTCCTCAGGGCACATGCCTTTCCGGGAGCCCAGGACTAGCAGGGATCACAGAGCAGGTGCAAACACCATGGAAGATGACACAAGAGGGACACGCAGATGATGCTGCGGGAACACAAGTGCCAGGATGGAGGGTCAGACAGCCTGATGGGGCCCAGCTCACATCTTCATGAACGACTGTGGCTTAACTACCTAATTCCTCCTGGCAGTTTCAGGTCTCCCCCAACTCTGGACACCCAGGATAAAACACACGACACAGCCACCTGTCTAGAGCAGCCCCATTTCCCCTAAGGCAGTGCAGTGAGCAGGACCATTTCCAAATATGTCCATGTCCTAACCCTTAGAACCCGAGACTATGACACCTCACATAATGAAAGGCCCTCTGCAGATGTGATTAAGGTTAACGACCCCGTAATGGGGAGAGGACC
The DNA here is from genome assembly GCF_032405125.1 of Capricornis sumatraensis. Taxonomy (NCBI): domain Eukaryota; kingdom Metazoa; phylum Chordata; class Mammalia; order Artiodactyla; family Bovidae; genus Capricornis; species Capricornis sumatraensis. Next base: position 75,093,229 of record NC_091076.1, read on the forward strand.
CCGGACCTGCAAGGAGGGCCCAATCTATCTACTCACGTGAGTCCTTAAAAGCGAAAGAGGGAAGCAGAAGAGTAGATCAGACAGATGTGACATGAGAAAGACAGGATCCGACATCTTGGCTTTCAAGAGGGAGGAAAGGGGCCCTGGGTGAAGGAACATGCTGGCTGCTGGAAGCTGAGAATGGCCCTGACTCAGCTCACAGCCAGGAAGATAATGCGCATGCTGGTCCTACAGTCACCAGAAACTGAATTCTGCCAACAACCCAAGCAAGCAGGCTTCCCTACAGCCACCAGAAAGGAACACAGCCTGCCAACAACCGGACTTCCAACCTATAAAACCACAAGATAATAAATTTGCATTACTCTAAGCCACTGGGTTTGTGGTAAATTTTTCAAAAATATCTATTTATTAATTTGGCTGCTCTGTGTCTCAGTTGTGGTACACAGGATCTTCAGTTGTGGCATGCAGACTCTTAAGTTTGGCATGTGGGATCTAATTCCCTGATCAGAGATCAAACCCAAGCCCCACTGGGAGCAGAGTCTTAAGTCACTTGGCCACCAGGGAAATTCCGGTTGGTGGTAATTTCTTCTGTGTGTGTGTGTGTGTGTGTATTTATTTATTTTTATGGTAATTTCTAACAGTGGCAAAAGAAAAACTAAAACAGGTATTAGTACTTGAAAGTTAAGTACTGCTGAAATGACTACCTAAAAATGTGGAAAGTGTCTTTGGAAGTGGGTGACGAGCAGAGGCTGGAAGAATGTTAAGAAGTATGAGCGGAAAAGCTCAGGTGGCTTTGAACAAACCACTGGTAAAAACATGTACATTAAAGACCAGGAATGGTTCAGAGGAAGTGAGAAGCATTACAGAGAAGAACAAGCGAAGCGCAGTCTGGGGAAAAGGCAGAGTACCTGTGAGTCCATTTCGATCAGATAAAGAAAGACCACGTCTTCTCTCTCCACTTTGATAGCTTTATGCAATGGGTACTCGGTCTTGGACTTGATCATTTTGTATAACAACTGAGCACTCACGCTGCTGAAGTCCTCCTTCCGTAAGTCATCCTGCGGATTAAGAAGACAGAGAAAAGCAGAGCAGAACCAACATATCAACAATAATGACAATGCACATTTCTTAGGAAGCACTTAGAAAGTGTCTGGGCCTACTTTAACATTTCCCAGCTCACTGAATTCTCACAAATCCCTGACGTAGGTACTGTTATTATCCCCATTCCCAGATGATGAAAGTAAAGCAAAAAGAGGCTGATTAACTGCACAGAGAGTGAACAGCTGAGCGGGGATCTGGAGCCAAGAGCCCACCCCATTTCCCATTCCCCACCCCCACTCCCGAGCATGGATTCTTCACCACAGCACCACCCGGCCTCCAGGTAAGATGGTAAAGCATGAGCAACACTGACATCCCACGGGACACAGCCACAAGGAGCCCTCTACATGAGAGCAGACTCCTCCCCGCTTAGCCCCACAAAGACGGTAACAGAATTAATCAGAACTTCCACAAACAATTATCGGTTTCTACTGCTACAGATCTCTAAATCTCTACCTACTTTAGCAGAAAGGTTCCTGTTTCAATTCTTCAAAATCCAGTAAGATACTTTTTCTCATAGTGTTGCTGAATACCAAACAATTTACAGAAACTAGGTTATAAAACAGCACTAGCCATGATTTTCTTAAAAAATGCAAAACAGACAACCAAGAACTGCAAAACCTCTTCTTTATGATGAAAGCTACCTAAGCGAGCAGATCTAATTTAACAATTCTCTCCAGACACCGAGAAGGCAGAGAAAGCTCGGAGGGGGCGCTGCTGAGCACACAGGCCTGCTGGCCCCACAGCAGCACTTGCTTGTGAGGCTCGGCCACGGCTCCTGCAGATGGAGGACGAGGGAGGCATGTGTCCCTTCGTTCCAAGCCTGCTTCTTGGCCTGGGCTATCTTCTCCCCCTCAACTCCGAAACCAAAACTAGGAGGCTTTTAGAGCCAAAAAGAATCTAACAGATCATCTAACGCAACTACTTAGCCTTCAATTTTGTTATAAAAGGAAACAAGGGGCCAGAGAGGTAACTTTCTGTGGAACCAGGTCCCACGCCCTGGTCTCCTGACTTCCAGCAAAGGTGCTTTTTTCCCCATACTCCTCAGCCTCACACTCACCCAGTGACTTGCAATAATTTCTGCACAGTAGTTCATCAATGTGCTGGCATTCAGCTCCTCTGCAGTCTGATAGAAGCGAATACAGTTCCTGACGTTCACCAGAGACATCACACCCTTCTCACATCTACGAGAGAGTATCAGTGATCAACAGGATTGTTAGGATCAATATATTCATAAATGAACAAACCAAAGCAACAATCTGTGTACTGGCTGGCTATGTCCAATAACAATAAAGTGTAAGGTTTAAGCAATGCAGCTATGAATAAACTGTAGCTGAGTCACTCTAAGTACCAGAATCTCATTATTGTATTGCTCATTCTGGTCAGAATCCAAATAATCTTTAAATAAACATGTTAAGCATAACACCCCAACTGCCTTCAAAATAACCACGTGAAACTCACTGATCATACACACAGGCGATTGTAAAGTCAAACATGAAATGCATCAAATTCAGTCCTTCCGTATTTAATCGTATGGGACACACTTGCAGTTCCCACTAGCACAACTCTATCATGCCACAAGTGTGGCTTAGAAATAGCTTCAAATATGAGGCTCCATGCCTCAAAATGAATACCTCCTTAAAAGCCTTCCCATATGGTGATCTATATGGTATGTGAATTGTAACTCAATAAAGCTGACTTTAGAAAGCCCACTTTAAAAATCCATCATGTACAGAAACAACTGAGTTAAGAGACAAACTACAGAACACCAAGATAGAGAAGAATTGGCTACAACGGTGTCCCACAGAGCCTGGGAACAGTAACAATAATAACAAGATTCTGAGAATCATTAATGAGAGAGCCCCAACTAGGTCAGGGAAGACAGGGCTGCACACAGGTCTCTGGTAGCACAAAGCAGGCACACACCCTAGACTACAAGATGCAGAACAGGGAAGCTCCAAGTTTCCACTACCCTGGGATTCCCAGAAACCTTGGTGAGCCTCCACAGCACCGGGCCTGGGAGGAAGGAGGCGGTGACACAGTCCTCCCACCTCCCTTGCCTGCACATCTCCCTACAAGTCAAATTCACCTCCAAGGGCATCCAAGAGGCCTCATGTGGTCTCAGGGAATACCCCGACACCCCACTGCTGCTTCTGTCCCACACTGCCCACAAAAACCAAGTTCTCATCACAAGGGAAGGTAGTGATGGACACAAAGAGAATCATCAGGTAAGTGAGAAAGACCACAGCTGAGGTCCACTGCATTTGAGGGGCCCAACTACATGGGCTCCCTGGGCCCCCCCTCCTCCTCTGTGAAATAAGGATAACGCTCTCTTTCAGAGGTTCAGAGGATCTGTGAGTGCTTTTCAAGATAAAGGAAAATTATGTACAATCTGCACAGTCTGAGGTACATAGTAGGTATGCCTGCTTACTAGTTGAGGTCTTCCTCAAGGAAGATGCATAATTAGTAACTAATACAAAAGAGATTCAGTCCTACTATAAATGAGAATAACTGGCTAACAGATAACTCCTAACTTTAACAGGTGAGGTTTGAATACCAAGAGGACAGGGGAAGATGGGGGAAGAAAAGAAGAAAGTCATAAGACAGACCTGAGAAGGAGGAGGAACACATTTTCTAAGCCTCACAAATGAGACTTCAGCCAGGAGCAAGAATAACCTTGCAGCCATTTCTCCACCTAGCAGTAAATGCACGCCCTCATTTAATTTCAAGACCTGTGCTTATGTACTCTGTGTTTCAGCAACATAGCTTGGTGTAAAGAAGCACCTCCCCCAGGGCACTTTTAAATCAAACTGGCAACATATCTAAGTCAGTCACTACGATAACGAGCAAGGATGCTCTCTACTTCTGAGCCCCTGCTGCCTGCACACTAGTCTCCCCAGACTCTAGCATGCTGGCTGCAATGTCTGATGAAGTCATTCTGAGCCTGGCTAGGAAATCAGAGCATTCCAGGAGAGATGTCCTCTTTTCGGATACGTGAAACTTTTACCACTTTTACACTGACAAATATCCTAACGTCCTAAAACATGGTGTGATCTCAGGGAGTACTGACTCATCTGCAGAGCACCTCACAAAGCATTTTTATAGGCAAATGCTGAGTGTGAAAATGCCATTCTCTTCCTAACTACCACCAAGAGACACTGCACCAAGACACTCGATGCTTCACGAGGACAGATGTTTTGTTACAACTGGCAAACACCTCACTTTCACTAAACTCTGGGATCCCCAAAGCGCCATTCACAATGTGGATAGCCTATAAATAGTCACTGGCATGACTTAAACAACTGAAGGACATGTAATCATATTTAATAATTCAGATTCTCAGTTCACATCTTCACTTTGAAAAGCAGCAAGGCACACTGACTTTTCTCTAAAGGGATTTTTGTTGCTGTTAATACATGTTTTTCATTTTAGAGTATAAAAAAATACAGATGCACAAAAGAGTACATCTAATTTTTAAAGTCAAGTGTATGATTAAGCGTCCCACAAACTCCTGTCCAGTTTTGTGTCATCTGTGCCTCTGAATATAAGGCAGAAAAATTACTGAAAGGATAAACAATAAAAGGTTCAGTTCAGTTCAGTTGCTCAGTCGTGTCTAACTCTTTGCGACCCCATGAATTGCAGCATGCTAGGCCTCCCTGTCCATCACCAACTCCCGGAGTTCACCCAAACCCATGTCCATCGAGTTGGTGATGCCATCCAGCCATCTCATCCTCTGTCGTCCCCTTCTCCTCCTGACCCCAATCCCTCCCAGCATCACAGTCTTTTCCAGTGAGTCAACTCTTCGCATCAGGTAGCCAAAGTATTGGAGTTTCAGCTTTACCGTCAGTCCTTCCAAAGAACACCCAGGACTGATCTCCTTTAGAATGGACTGGTTGGATCTCCTTGCAGTCCAAGGGACTCTCAAGAGTCTTCTCCAACACCACAGTTCAAAAGCATCAACTCTTCGGCACTCAGCTTTCTTCACAGTCCAACTCTCACATCCATACATGACCAGTGGAAAAACCATAGCCTTGACTAGATGGACCTTTGTTGGCAAAGTAATGTCTCTGCTTTTCAATATGCTATCTAGGTTGGTCATAACTTTTCTTCCAAGGAGTAAGCGTCTTTTAATTTCATGGCTCCAATCGCCATTTGCACTGATTTTGGAGCCCCAAAAAATAAAGTCTGACACTGTTTCCATTGTTTCCCCATCTATTTGCCATGAAGTGATGGGACCAGATGCCATGATCTTCGTTTTCCGAATGTTGAGCTTTAAGCCAACTTTTTCACTCTCCTCTTTCACTTTCATCAAGAGGCTTTTTAGTTCCTCTTCACTTTCTGCCATAAGGGTGGTGTCATCTGCATATCTGAGGTTAAATCACAGGTGATTTACTTTTGTTATTTGTATAATTCTATACTTCCTAAATACCACACACTGAACATGTAGCTAACAATCAGGAGAACAAAAATTATTTAAACTGTCAGTTGTTAGCATACACTATTAATTATCTCTTTTTTAAGACTATTTTCCTGATAATGCTTACACCCAAAACTTCCTCTTCCCTTTTCATCAACCTGGTGACCGCATTCCCAAACCAAGATCCCTACATGATAAACATCGGCAACACCTGCTTCACATTTAACTGAATACATCCATGGGTCAGAGCCCTTTCACTTACTATTTCAAATGTGTAATTCCTTCTGCAAACAGCAGTGGGCACTCTGTGATCATTCAAAAGCCAACATTTGACTCCACGGCTGGGTCTCTTCCATCCCAGCCCTTAACAAAGTCTTGACAGATAAACATAATACCCACGTCCAATAATAAAACACTGAGCATCTGGTAATGTTGATAGTTATGAAGCCTAATCAGTTAATAAACAATAAACACTTTAATTAAAGAATCCATTACACAGGTTACAGCTATCTAAACTACTCCTAACTGCAGGGCACTTTTATCAAAGCGATTCAATTTATAAGCAAGAAAATCAATCTGAGAAAGCTCAGGAAATCTGAGGGGGCGGGGTGTAGATATCAATCACATTCAATCTAATTAAAATCATGCTCTGATTTCACTCTGAGATGATTCAAAAAGTCACCCAAAGAAAGACCTTTACAGTAAAGCTATCCTGGCTAACCTAATACTGTATGTACCTACAAATCCTAGACCTAGTTTGGTTTTTAGGTTATTGGATTTAGGTATTAATACAGCCTCAAGCCCACATAAATCACAGATAATTAGGAGTAACCTGTGTACTGACTCATGTGGGGCACAGTGGGCTATCTCAGGGGAAGCAGCCAGCCTCAATGAAAACAGAAAAAGTGGCTCTAGGTAGCCAGGTCTCTCTTGACTCTGCTGCTGTGCCTATTTAGTTGCTACGTCATGTCCGACTCTTTTGCTACACATGTCCATGTGACCCCATGGACTGTAGCCTGCCAGGCTCCTCTGTCCATGGGATTTCCCAGGCAAGAATACTGGAGCGGCTTGTCATTTCCTTCTCCAGGGGATCTTCTGGACCCAAGGATCAAACCTGAATCTCCTGCTTGGCAGGCGGATTCTTTACCGTTGAACCACCTGGGAAGCCCTCTTGATGCTGAGGGCAACATAACAGATGGAATGCTATCCCTCCGCCCACCTAGGAGCAACGCCATTCTTTCACACACACAGAACACAAAAGACCACTAAGTGATGTAAAAAGCACTCCCTCTAAAAAGTTGACTTCCAGGGGCTAAATCACCAACAAAAAATAAGGGCATTTTGTCTGCTATCACCTGGTGAACACTGTTCTGTGTTCTGTAGGGAGAGCAACAGACAAAGTGCAATATAAAAAACACAGCAGGCTCTCTCCTTGGAACCTAAAAAGCAGTAACAAATGAAGTGAGGTCTCAGAAACACTATGAAATTTACTGAGACAGACTCTCATGTACTAATTTAGTCATGAATGTGTTTGTAACAAGAGAATATAACCTTCTTCCAAGGTCAGAAGGACTTCTTCCAAGCAGACAGAAAGTAGAAGTGAAAGGAAATGCTACAGGAGGGAAAGTTGAGGGGCTGGACACTGGATTATATTATTTCACATTCGGTTCATCAGTTCACACATCTATGCAATCACAGGTTAGTAAATCAGTGAAAGAAGAGAGAAGACCCAAAAGCTTCAGCAAAGTTTAGCTTACAAGACAACAAAAAGCAAGGGAGACAAAATTCTCTCCCCACTATTGCCTTTAAAAGAACACCTTGCAAAAGTTATTTACATTAGCAGAAGCAGCTGTTTTCCCAGAGCTTGGCATAATTAAAGCTCAGCCACCACCATCTGAGGTGCTTGACTGTATCTGCTGTGACTTGCCTCTCCCTAAGGAGCTGTAGCTGAAACCGATTAGCTAGTTTCATCAGCTCAGTCAGGAACACGTCGTCTTCTCTGAACTCCAACTCATCCGTATAGATCCAGCGGAGCATTGTCATCGTCACCTCAGGGTTAGCATCTGGTTAAAGAAAGAAAGCAGAAAACCTGAAGACAAAGCACAGATGACACAGTCAAGGCCCTCCCGAGGACCCTGAAAAACTAAGGCTACAGAGAAACTTGTGGTAGACCCAGCTCAAAGAAATATCACACAGCCATTAAAAAGGGTAGTTAAGCATTCTGGGTACCATCTGATTCCAGAAAAGTGTTAGCAGTTTTGCAAGGGGCAGTACATGGGGGAAATGAACCTATTAAAGATATAAGTCAAATAAGCTGGAGGAAAATATTTTAAATATATGACAAAGAGTTTACATTCTTTTTTTGGGCATCTGTACCACATCTGTATAGGCAAACCTTTCACTTCACTGCACTTTGAGGTATTGTGTTTTTTCTCCACAAACTGAAGGGTTATAGCAACCCGGTGTTAAAAATTGATGGTTAGAAATTTTTAGCCATTAAGTATTTTTAAATTAAGGTATGTACATTGTTTTTTCTAGACATAATATTAATACACACGTAACAGGCTACAATATTGTGTAAACATAACATTCATATGTACTGGAAAGCTAAAAATTCACATGACACACTATTATGAGTTTTGCTCTTTACGGCTATGGACTGGAATTGACCCAAAATCTGTCCAAGGTCTGTCCATATACCACAACTCGGTTCATTCAGCCTTATGCTGGGAAGATAACTTACTCCTAACAATGAGGGCATTGCAACACCACCACTGTCAAACATCTTCTCTGTGGTTTCTTTGATTTTATTTTAAAATTTCGCTTGGTTTCCTTTAATAACCCTACGCAAATTGTCCAAACCAACAAACTTGTATGATGAATAAACCCAAATCTGAACAGTTTTTAAAAAGTTTCTAAAAAATGACATTAGCAGAGATGCCCTATAACCCTCAAAATTTCAAATAAAGATGTGAATAAAAATCTTCAAATAAGATTCAAGTGATCACCAAACTTTCCCACTCCTGCCTTGATTCGTCCCTTAATCTCCAAACAATAAACTGAGAGTGATCCACTCTGAGTCTCATACTAAGCAGTGGGCAGAGAACAATGAACCAGAAGGAGGTTAGGTGCTTCTGTGTCAGTCAGCTCAGTCGCTCAGTCGTGTCTGACTCTGCGACCCCAGGGACTGTAGCACACCAGGCCTCCCTGTCCATCACAACTCCCAGAGCTTACACAAATTCATGTCCATTGAGTCAGTGATGCCATCCAACCATCTCATCCTCGGTCATCCCCTTTTCCTCCTGCCTTCAATCTTTCCCAGCATGAGGGTCTTTTCCAATGAGTCAGTTCTTCGCATTAGGTGGCCAAAGTATTGGAGTTTCAGCATCAGCATCAGTCCTTCCAATGAATATTCAGGACTGATTTCCTTTAGGATGGACTGGTTGGATCTCCTTGCAGTCCAAGGGACTCTCAAGAGTCTTCTCCAACACCACAGTTCCAAAGCATCAGTTCTTCGGTGCTCAGCTTTCTTTATAGTCCAACTCTCACATCCATACATGACTACTGGAAAAATCATACCCTTGACTAGATGGACCTTTGTTGCCAAAGTAATGTCTCTGCTTTTTAATATGCTGTCTAGGTTGATCATAGTTTTCCTTCCAAGGAGCAAGCGTCTTTTAATTTCATGGCTGCAGTCACCATCTGCAGTGATTTTGGAGCCCCAAAAAACAAAGTCAGTGTTTTCATTGTTTCTGCATCTCTTTGCCATGAAATGATGGGACCAGATGCCATGATCCTAGTTTTCTGAATGTTGAGTTTTAAGCCAACTTTTTCACTTTCCTCTTTTACTTTCATCAAGAGGCTCTTTAGTTCTTCTTCACTTTCTGCCATAAGGGTGGTGTCATCTGCATATCTGAGGTCAATGATATCCTCCCAGCAATCTTGATTTCAGCTTGTGCTTCATTCAGCCCAACATTTCGTATGATGTATTCTGCATATAAGTTAAATAAGCAGGGTGACAATATGCAGCCTTGAAGTACTCCTTTCCTGATTTGGAACCAGTCTGTTGTTCCATGTCCAGTTTTAACTGTTGCTTCCTGACCTGCATACAGATTTCTCAGGAGGCAGGTCAGGTGGTCTGGTATTCCCATCTCTTGAAGAATTTTCCAGTTTGCTGTGATCCACACAGTCAAAGGCTTTGGCATAGTCAATAAAGCAGAAGTAAATGTTTTTCTGGAATTCTCTTGCTTTTTCCATGATCCAATGGATGTTGGCAATTTGATCTCTGGTTCTTCTGCCTCTTCTAGATCCAGCTTGAACATCTGGAAGTTCAGGGTACACATACTGTTGGAAGCCTGGCTTGGAGAATTTTGAGCATTACTTTGCTAGCGTGTAAGAAGAGTGCAATTGTGTGGTAGTTTGAGCATTCTTTGGCATTGCCTTTCTTTGGGATTGGAACGAAAAGTGACCTTTTTTCCAGTCTGTGGCCACTGCTGAATTTTCCAAATTTGCTGGCATATTGAGTGCAGCACTTTCACAGCATCATCTTCCAGGATTTGAAATAGCTCAGCTGGAATTCCATCTTCCAGCTTTGTTCATAGTGATGCTTCCTCAGGCCCACTTGACTTTGCATTCTAGGATGTCTGGCTCTAGGTGAGTGATCACACCATCGTGGTTATCTGGGTCATGAGGATATTCGTTGTACAGTTCTTCTGTGTATTCTTGCCACCTTTTCTTAACATCTTCTGCTTCTGTTAGGTCCATAGCATTCCTGTCCTTTATTGTGCCCATCTGTGCTTGTGTGTATCTTTTGGCAAATGATGGCAGTCTACCTGCCCCCAATCTATTAAGCAAGTGGCCATAAAAGTCAGATGACCCAATAAACCAGAAACTACTTTTAAAAGGAGTAGACTCTGAGAAGTGAAACCAGCTGGCATTCATCCTGCCTGTTCTATCTGCTTCTAGAAGCCATCACCCCTTCACCAGGCCCAGCACACAAGCTGGTAAAAATCCATGACTGTGAGGATGAAAAGTCACACCCAACCTTTCGACTTCACTGTGGTCCAAGATGTGTGTAGTCACGCTTTGGAGAACTTAGAATTTTCTATGTGACCTAGTTTTTTTGTTTGTGTGTTTGACTGGCTTTACATAAGTGTTTTTGGAAAACATTTGGAAAGAATGGGAATAAATTCATCCTTTTGCAATCATCCAACCATTAAGTGAAGCATACTGAGGAAATTAACTTTGTTACTTAAATCCCCAATCTGTGAAAACTGAGAAAGAGGACTTCTCTGGTGGCACACTGGATAGGAATCCACATGCCAAAGTAGGGGACACGGGTTTGATCCCTGGTTGCGGAACGAAGACCTCATATGCTGAGGAGCAAGTAAGCCCATTGCTACATTTTTCGTCACATAACTAGGATCCAACATAGCAAATAAATATAGTAAATCAAAACAAAACTGAGAAAGGTGTTTTGAATCTCCTACTATGACTCTGGTTTGTCCTCAAGTTTCCAACTATTTTTTATCTACCTTACATAAGTTTTTCACTCATAAAATTTCAAAATCATTATAGGCTATACTTTTTGTTGTTGTTGTTCTGTGCCTCAGGATTTGTGGGGTCTTTGTTCTCCAACCAGGGCCCCAGCAGCGAAAGCGCCAAGGCCTAACCACTAGCCCATCCCCACAGACTGCATCTTGCATCAGTGGAAACATCCTCTTCGGTCAGTTTAAGGATGTACCCTTAAATATAACTTCTAGAAATAAAAATAAGCCCCATATCGTACTTCTAAATAATCCCAGTGTCAAAAAAGAACAGAGGGTCTAGTTCTGTTATGGGAGTGTGACAACTCACACTATTTTAACTGATCACAGCTAAAAACTGTCAACAGAGGCCAAAAGCAACTGCTAGAGGATTCCGAGAGTCAACAAAACCACCTGAAGTGCTCTGGGAGGCACCCCTTGAAGAAGCAATTGCACTGTATCGATTCTTGAGTGTTTTTTTCCTCTTTATGGCTTTGCGCTGAGGGTAGATCTGTCCAGGAGGAACATGGCTGTCCTGACCATAAGGATGCCTAAAATTCCAATAAGAACACCATCTTTCTGGCCAGATGAACCAGAAGATGGAGCCTAAAGAGCACTGAAGGGTAAGGGGAGAATTCCAGAGAAAAGAGTCAGAGAAGGACATTTCCTAATTCTGTGTAGGAAGCCACACAGGCCTCAGCCTCGCCTCTGAGCCATTCATGCATGGAACAGTCCTAGCCCAACTTTAAAAATCGAAGTGAGGGGGTTTCCCTGGTGGCTCAGTGGTAAAGAATCTGCCTGCCAATGCAGGAGACACAGGTTCGATCCCTGGTCCCAGAAGGTCCCACATACCGTGGAGCAACTGAGCCCGTGTGTCACAATTATTGAGCCTCTGCTCTAGAGCCTGGGAGCCACAACTACTGAGCCCACGGGCTGAAACTGCGGAAGCCCGTGCGCCCTAGAGCCCGAGCTCTGCTACGAGAGAAGACACTGCAACGGCTTCTAGAGTCTAGAAGACTAGAGCCTGGCCCCCTCGCACCACAGCCAGCGAAAAGCCCACACAGCGACGAGGACCCGGGACAGCCAAAAATAGACAAATGAGACTGCCTCAAACAAAAAGTTGAAGTGATATGTGAATCACTATCCACAGAAGGTGAAACAGAACCTGTGATTTGCACCTGAAGAGATTCAACATCTTCCAGAGAATGGCACACAGGACCAGAGTCGACAGAACGTAATGGCAATGTCCAGGACCCAGTCTAAAATCATTTGTTATGGAAAAAAAAACTGGAAAATATGACCATTTTTCAAGGGAAAGGACAACGAAAATATGCTAACTTCAAAATGACCCAGATATTGAACTTATCAAAGAACTGAAAACACTGAATATAACTATGCTCCAGAAGGTAAAGGAAAACACACCGGAAATTAAAAGATAAAAATGCTCAGCATATAAACTGTAAGAAAGAACAAACAGAAATTATAGAAATGAAAAATACAATACATGGAGTAAAAACTTACTCAGTGGGCTCAAGAGCAGGCTCAAGTGCAAAAAGTCAGTAAACTTGAAGATAGATCAATAGAATTTATCCTATCTGAAGAATAGACCAAAAAAAAAAACGCCAGGAGGAAAAACAAACCAAAAAAAGCCTCAAACAGACCTGCTGGATAGTAACAAAGGGTCTAGTATATGTGTGACTGGAGTCTCGGAAGGAAAGAAGAGACCAAGGAAGAAAAGTATTTAAGAAATGATGGTCAGCAGCTTTCTGAATATGGTGACAGACCTAAATCTTTATAGATTCAAGATTAGAGCATCTCAAACCTCTAGCAAAACAGACCAAACCACAGTAAACAACCAGTACGAGTGAGTACGTGGTAAAGCTGGAACCCTAGTGCACTGCTGGGGAAAATGCAAAATGGTGCAGACCCTATGGAAAACAGCGGCTCAAAAATTTAAAAATAGAAATTCTATGTGACCCAGCAATTCCACTTCTGATATACTTGAACTGAAAGCAGGATCTTGAAGAGAGATCTATTCACTGCAAAGATTATTTACAGTAGCCACTAGATAGAAGCATATATGGTTAACCAATAAGATGGGCTTAAACAGTAGTTACCGCAAAGTGTTATCCTAAAGAGTTAACACTGTAAACTACCACCACATGGTAACCGCTACAGAAAAATTTGCTATGATTATTATCAGAACAGACTCTTTAAACTAACACACAAGACGAATTTAGCATAACCAGAGATTAGAGGGAAAAACACAAAAGCCATGTTAGGATGGAGTAAGGGGACATGACCACAGATAAAACAGATCACCTGAAGCTCTAAGATAATCTCAGGGTGGGGGGCAGATCTCAGCTGTTAGCAGGAGGCCACAAGGCCGTCTGAGTGTCCTCATGACACAGCAGCTAACCTCTCCCAGAGTGAGCAATCCACAAGGCAGAGCAAGGAAGAAGTCACAATGCCTTCTAAGATGTATCTCTGAAGTGACATGTTATTATTTACAAGCTCAGTCGGCCTGTACCTAAGAGGAGGGGAATCAGGATCCACCTGGGAAGGGAGGAATATCAGATAATTTAAACTACCATGGATATCAACAAAATACTGAAACCAAACAACCTAGAACCAGGAGTTCTCACTCTCTCTAACAGATATTGCTGAATTTCTCTTGAAAACGGGAACTAACACTGTCCCGTGAGTTTGCTTGAGCACCTTAGCGTGCCTGAGCAGAGTCTGGGACCCTACGCTCCTTTCACAACACAGTGCGACCCCCCAGGTCCGTGTTCAGTGTGCAGTTTTCCTGACTGGACTGAAAAGGAGGGACGATGCTTTCTGGTTTTGGAACAGCTTGACAGGACCCAGAACACATTCCAGGAAAGCTGAATGACTCACCATAAACACTCATGCCAGGGAACCATAAGATCTCTGCTGGAGGAGGCATGCAAGAAACTCTGGCTTCACAACAGCTATTCTATGGCACTGGAACTGCTCAGTGTCAGCTGCTACTGCTGAAGTGACAGAGGGAGGCTATAAACAAACCACTGAGCCTGAAGCAGACTGCTTTACTTCCTAAAGAAGTAAATAGCGTGCATCAAGATTTGTTGTACCATGTCGCACTAACGGTTGTATCCTTTCTCTTCCCAGCTGATCAGTCAGTATCTTTATAAATGTATCTTTATATATAAAATAATCAAGACATACAAAGCAAATTCATACCTTTTAAAGCTTCATATTTTGAAACAATGTGAGACTTACAGAACAGGTGTAGAGTTCCCATGTACCCTCCACTGATCCTCCCCTAACATCAGTATCTAGCATAACCAGGGCACAATGATTACAACCAGGTGGTTAGGACTGATACAATACTATTAATCAATTACAGACCTTTACAAACTTTGCCAATTATCCCAATAATGTCCTTTTATGGTCCAGAATCCAATTGAGGGTTCCACCTTGAATTTTATTATCATATCTCCTAAATCTCCTCCAAAATATAACAATTTCTAAGTCTTGTCTTTCATGACCTTGCCAGTAATTCTGTGGAATGTTACTCAACTTGGGTTAATCTGATGCTTTCTCACAATTAGACTGAGGTCATGCATTTCTGGCAAGAATCTTACAGAAGTGACTGTGACCTTTGTCACTGGGTCAGATCAAGCACACATTTTACTTCTTTGAACAAGGTATGATTTAAGAAAATTTTCATTATGTCCAAATACCTTTTAAATACTTGGTATATAATGCCTATTGTATATTCCTCAACATGGGCTAAAATTCTTAAAATAATTTACAGAATTAAAGTTGCGCTGGGACTTCCTTGGTGGTCCAGTGGCTAAGACTCTGTGCTCCCAATGCAAGGGGCATGGTTTGGATCCCTGCTCAGGGAACCAGATCTCACATGCTACATACAACTATAGATCTTGTAGGCCACAACTAAGACCTGGTACGATAAGGTAAACAAATTAATTAATTTAAAAAATTAGGTTGTGCTTATTTTGAATTTTAAGAAATATTAATTACAAAAGAATTTCAAACGAAAATGTGAGGCTTAGGATGTCAATCTAAGAATGTAAGTACCATGCAAACAGGAATTTAACTTTATTCACTGTTATATCCCTAGTACCTCGCAAAGTGCCTGCCACTGAGCATTTGTGATATTAATGGAATAATTATGAAGAAACAGAACATCAGTAGATCCATAAGATGATTTTACCAAACCCACGAGTGGGGAGAAGGTTCAACCATTTAAAACACAGCTTTTACCCTATTTATACACTTGTTTACAAGAGCCGATTTCCAACCTCCCTCAGTTGCAGGCGGCCACGGGCAGTAGTGCTTCCAGGTGTCACGTAACACACAGGCTTGTTAGGTAGTTTCAGCTGCTGTGAGTTCAACTTTAGGCAATCACACCCATGCCCATGCAGGCAACTCCGCAGGGCTCAGGGTGAGACACACAAACCTGAGCAGGTCCACGGGTGCCGCCACCTCCTTGGAGCCCTTTAAGTGAAGTGAAAGTCACTCAGCCGTGTCCAACTCTTTGCGACCCCACGGATTATACAGTCCATGGAATTCTCCAGGTCAGAATATTGGAGTGGGTAGCCTTTCCCGTCTCCAGGGGATCTTCCCAACTCAGGGATCGAACCCAGGTCTCCCACATTGCAGGCAGATTCTTTACCAACTAAGCCACAAGGGAAGCCCAAGAATACTGGAGTGGGAAGCCTATCCCTTCTCCAGCAGATCTTCCTGACCCAAGAATCAAACCAGGGTTTCTTGCACTGCAGGTGTATTCTTTACCAACTGAGCTATCAGGGAAGCCCTCAAACCCTTCAAAGATAAACTTTATAAAGGAAAGTAAAGATGCCGTAAGTTCTACCATAGATATCTTAGTAGGTGCCTGATTTACCAAAGCCACCAAAAATTTTGGCTCTGCAGCTGCTCATTCCTCAAAGCAAACCTTACAGCAGGGATCAACCATGGCAACGAATTTTTTGAACAAAGACATAATTCAGCAGACTTTTCACACAGCCAATCACTTCTGCAAGTAACTCATATCTTAATGTGTGGGTATGCTCCTTACCATATGGTATCAGTCTTTTGATTATTATTTTCTTTAAATATGAAAGTATAACACATTTCAGAGAAGGCAATGGCACCCCACTCCAGTACTCTTGCCTGGAAAATCCCATGGACGGAGGAGCCTGGTAGGCTGCAGTCCATGGGGTCGCGAAGAGTCGGACACGACTGAGTGACTTCACTTTCACTTTTCACTTCCATGCACTGGAGAAGGAAATGGCAACCTACTCCACTGTTCTTGCCTGGAGAATCCCAGGGATGGCAGAGCCTGGTGGGCTGCCGTCTCTGGGGTCACAAAGAGTCGGACACGACTGAAGCGACTTAGCAGCAGCAGCAGCAGCAGCATAACACTTTTACAGGAGACTTGTAATTCTCTTAATTATTAACAGCAGAATTGAATTTAAAATTTGCTCTTTTGTAGCAGCAGTTAGGCAAATACTAAGTGAAAATGCAATTTTGAAGTGAACTTTTGAAAATGTTTTTAAGTTTACCCAAATTCTACAAAATATATGTGCCACAAAAACAGTAACATTAAACAGTTTAAGCACTTAAATTCTGAAGCTAGCTGGTCATCCTTTGATTGTAAAGAAAGAATATTCTTATTTTTTGCAGTAACTGTTACTTCTGAATTCAGTTCTTACAGACCAGGAAGAGTATTTTGGCAGCTAGGGTTAAATTGTAACCAGCTGAACAACAGCAGGACTTTCTCTTATTGGAAACAAAATTTTTTTCTACATATGCTCACATATTTATAATATACTACTATATGAAAAGTTATATGGAGAGATATTATTTTATAAATTATAAGAATACTGTAGTTCCTCAAATATTTATGATTTTTTAGCCAGATATTAAACAGAAGTGTCCACAAAGTACTACCTAATGACTCACTATTTAACTAGTTTATGGTCACCACCAATTCGTGAGAGAAGCAGTCTATTTCCGCTAAGCCACAAATATCTCAAAGTGGCACATCATAACCTTCTGCCAAGTGCTCATGCGCCGGGAGTTTTGAGTCCCCAGCCGCTCAGAGGCTCACCTGACAGGTCCAACTCCTCGGTGGAAGACAAACTGGCCAGACTCCAGCTGTCACTGCGGGCCGCCAGGACAAACTTGTGGGCGTTGATGTGCCTGCTCCCAACCTTTATCTTCAAGTCACTGATGAAGAAAAATACCCACAGGTATAAAAAGAAAGACTATCATTATAACTAGGTATAGCTGGAATCCACAGCTAATCAGTATGTTGAGTACTGACTGACCAACATTCATCTGTGAAAGAAAGAAAAAAAAAAATCACAGCAAAATATATGTCTATGCTAGCACTGATAGGTCATATTTATAATGCATTGCTAGACATGTTTACCAGAGAAGGCAATGGCACCCCACTCCAGTACTCTTGCTTGGAAAATCCCATGGACGGAGGAGCCTGGTAGGCTGCAGTCCATGGGGTCGCTAAGAGTTGGGCATGACAGCGACTTCACTTTCACTTTTCACTTTCATGCATTGGAGAAGGAAATGGCAACCTACTCCAGTATTCTTGCCTGGAGAATCCCAGGGACAGAGGAGCCTAGTGGGCTGCCGTCTGTGGAGTCGGACACAACTGAAGCAACTTAGCAGCAGCAGCAGCACACGTTTCCTATTTCTAACTTCTAGCTTTTAGTTCACATGGGATACTATGCTTTCAAAGACATTCCCTAATGTCACCCCCATGATGGTGCAGCGTACAAGTTACAAAGGATGACTAATATTCATATAAAGAGTAGAAGAGGTTCAGGGAGAAACAGACTAAAAGACCAAAGACTGTGATAAGAGCTCTCAGCCTACCGTGCTCTGATGCTCCACACCGTATTAATGTTTAAGCAAGGTTAATCCAAAAACTATAAATAAATTAGCTTTGATAAAACAATCAAGAATATGAAACATGAAACCCAATATCTGGACTCCTGTTCTCATCAGAAACACTCAGATCTAGTATTGGCCATTTTTTAACTCAACCATTTATAAAGAAAAGGGGGTGAGGTATCTTTTCTTCAAACATGTTTCCATATATATGACATACCATTATATGAAAAGAGCTTTCCAAATAGTTATTCATACTTAACTCTGAAATGTCAGATGTCAAGGTAGGAGAGCATCTGGGCAGTTAACAAACACCTAAGGATGACCCACTAGGCTGACAGAAGCATGTGCCATATGGCTAGCTGGCAGCAATCCACAGTCACCCATCGTCATCTCCTTGCTTGTATTTGTGAGGCTTTTCACTTGCATATTTCCCTTGAAAATAACTTGTTAGGTTGGAAAGCCTTTAGAAACTAAATACATAAAAACTATTATGTATGAGAAAAGGAAGAAGAAAAAAATTTTTACACAGATTAACTCATGCGCTTAAAAGGAGACACAAACAAGAATATGGTTTCAATACATGCAGACACATTTTGCTCCACAAAAGCAACCTCTAGAACATACATTATAATTATGTGAGCATATCAACAATTCCAGTTCTATTAAAGAACCAAGCTGCAACGAATTATCTTAGATTAAAAGAATAGGGTATTTATTAATACTGTTAACACGGAACACTATTCATAAAGAACAGAATTGACATTCTATTTAAAGCAGAACATAAAACTGTCTCATATCATATCCTGTGATAACGTTTAAAAAATATAACGAAAACAAAGCACAAATAACTTTTAAACTCTGAATGTATTTACGAAGTATTACATTCTAAGAATGTAAATGAACAGTCACTGCTTACTATTTCTACCACGTGTCTTGAGTTTAGCCACAAAATTATAAAAATGAATGTTTCTATAAAATTCCTACTATTACTCATGAATGTCAAGTCAAAGTTTTTTCTTTTATAGTCTAATATCCCAAAGAGATGGAGAAGGAAATGGCAACCCACTCCAGTACTGCTGCCTGGGAAATCCCATGGTCAGAGAGGAGACTGGTGAGCTACAGTCCATGAGGGTTGCAAGAGTCAGACACTAAACAACAATCCCAAAGAGAAACAAATATAAGAATTTCACTAATAATCTCTAATAGTAATAATTTTTAAAAACATAATTCAAAAATGGAAACTTGGGACAGGTCAAGTCTTTGAAGACTCTATGCAGAAACAATTGGGAGGCTAGCAATTTTGTAAGGTTTTTCATTCTAGTCATTTAAAGGCATTTCCTTTTAAAATGTAGATACAAGGATGTTGTCACTGGAGAGGAAGCATAAAGAGCTTGTTGCTAGAGTGTCTTAAACACTTAGACAGGAAAAATTATGTTTGGTTGTAAATAACTACAAAGCAACTAACACTTTCACTTTCAACCATCATTTTTAAGTATCTTATGGGACAAAGCCTTCTCCCCTGAACTTTAGCTAAGAAGTGCACCAATTTCTTCCACATTGCTCAATTTAAAAATTTAACACTAACTCTCCGATTACTCTACTAAAATGCACATAAAAACACTATTTAAACTCTTCAACAAAACACATGTTCATGGGACAAAAGGTTTTTTTTTATCCCTTATCTTGGTAAAAGAGAATCTGCTTTAGAAATTTATATTCTACTTTCAGTTATTCCATTTCAAAAGCTCAGTCCTCTTCAAAGTCTTCATTCCCCATCTGATCACTGTTTGTAGATAACAAAGGCATTCAGCCTTCTTTTGATAAAAGGACAGGTTTTAGAAGCGCAAGAGAGACCCAGTAGAACCCTGGGACCATACCACAGCTGACCAGGTAAAAAGTTGCCAGAAGAGGAAACTGCCCAGTGTCATTCCCACTGTCTCCTAGAAGGACTACAGTGCAACTGTAAGAGTGCAGTCAACTGTTACGTAATAGGGAAAGTAAATGGTGGGAATTCTAACGGGAAAGAGCCCTGGACAGTGGGAGAGTTGTGTTGGCTTCCTGGAGCCAGGGAGAACAAAGTTTTCACTTATCCATGGGAAAAAGAGGAGAAGGAAAAAGAGAGAGAGACAGTGACCTATATTTTTACAAGTAGCTACATCCATTAGATTTAAAGAAAGGGCTGTCCTTTACTCAGAGTGTGTAATTCTCATTTTTCGGTATTCAGTTTTTCTTTTCTTTTAGAAATGATTAAGATGGTAGATGGCAGTTCTGGATTTTGATCTATTTTAAATGTCTTATTTCCACATTTTACTAAATCATCTATTCCATCTTGCCTCTCCGGTAGGCAAATCCTTCCCGGCACATTCATGTCCTTGTCTCTTTCCCACAACTGCAGCCATCATCCCAGGTCAGCCCTTCATCACTTCCGGCCTGATTCTGCTCTTGTTCTCTCTATAATCTCGCCTACATGATGTTACCAGGCTAATCTGCCTGAAACACCACTTTATGACATTCCTGTAAACTTGGAAACCCTGTTTCACACTTCCTAAAGGATCAAGTCCGATATCCTCACCTTGGCATCCCAATGCAACCCACCCTACCCTTCCCACCACTCCAGGGCTCCTCTGCATGGATATGTACCCTAAAATGCCCCCTCCTCTAAATCCTCCACACATTCCCATCTGTGAGTCTGTTCTCAGCCACTCCCTCTACTAGTGACATTACTGTCTTTATTAAATCCTACTCAGCCTTTAACATTTACCATAAAACTCACTTATAACAGTAGCTTAAAAACTGAGCACTTACTATATGCCAGACACTGTTTTTCTAAGTGCTCAATCAGTATTTATTAATTTAATCAACACAGTAACTCTAGCTCAGTTCAGTCGCTCAGTCGTGTCCGACTCTGTGTGACCCCATGGACCGCAGCACACCAGGCCTCCCTGACCATCACCAACTCCTGGAGTTTACTCATATTCTTTGAAGTCAGTGATGCCATCCAACCATCTCATCTCAATAACCCTGAGGTAAATAGTATTCTTATCCCCATTTTACAGATTAGGAGCCTAAGGCACATCACATAGCTCCAGTTCACGTAGCCAGTAAGTGGCCAGCTGAATTGTGGGACCCCAAAGTCCACCCTCAACCATCATGCTACACTAACCAGTAGCTCCAAGATGCCTTCTTGACCAGCCCAAGAGAAGGTGACTTCTCCTCCCCTGAATCCCTGAACTTGCAAGCTAATTCCTATCTGTACCAGGGATGCAATCACCAGGACACCCATAATCTGTGCTGAAGATAAGCAGAAAACAAGAGAGAAAGCCAAAGGGTTTGCTTCCCCAAACTGGCCCCATGTCAGCTCACCTATACTGCTCCTGCTCGTACAGGTCGGCCACGATCGTCAGCAGGCGGCTGATGAAGGACTCATTGCTGCTTTCTTTCTTTGCTTGTGCAGCTAGAAGAGTGCATCTCTTCTCTGTCTCTGCCAATTTCCTCTGCAGCTTGACATACTCTTGTCGGAGAAGCATCAAGTGCTTCTCCAACTTGGCCACCTCCTCTGCAAGGGAGACAAAGAATCAAGTTTACCATGCTAGGTGTAAACAGACAGCACGCACTCATCCCTCATCCCACAGCCAGGATGGGATGACCAAAATGACCACAGCTGACGCTTGAACAACACGGTTTGAACTGCGTGGGTTTACTTAACACACGGATATTTTCCAGTAGTAAATACTATACAGCAGGGGCCCCAAAGCAGCTCCATCTGAGGTGGAGCTGATGTAATAATAGAAATAAAGTGCACAATAAATGTAATGCGCTTGAATCATCTGGAAACTCTCCTCCACCCCTCAGTCCATGGCGAAGCTGTTATCCTTGAAACTGGTCCCTGGTGCCAAAAAGGTTGGGGACAGCTGCGACACCATCTGCAGTTGGTTGAATCCGAAGAATCAAGGTCATGGAGGGCTCTAAGTTACGTGCGGATTTTCCACTCTGCTGGAAGGTAAGGCAGAGTTCCTAGCCACTGATATTGTTCAAGGGTCAACTGTAGTCACATGATGTTCCTATTATTTCTTACTGATACTCCTACAATACCAAGAATGGTGTTGTTCAGGGTGCCATCACAGTGCCGGGATTTCTTCTCAATTTCCCTGAAGATCAGTTTCCAAACCACTAGTAGGAATTAGTAACTTCTACATGTCACATGCTGTTTTACAAGTTTTCTGTGAATTCTCACGGTGACCCCATGGGGCAGGTACTATTATGACTAGCCACTTTACAGAGGAGGGCACGGGGTACAGAGAAGTTAAGAATTTGTCCAAGGTCACGAAGCTGGTGAGACGTGTGGGGCTGGGACAACAGCCCAGGCATTCAGTGGCTTATCAGCCACTATCCCACACTACGTGACACCTGCCCTCCCTCGGGAAGGCTCAGGGCAGTCAATAACCATTCAGATGGAAGCAGGTCATATCCCACAGGTGTGCTGGGGGAGATCCTAAAGGTTGAAAACCACTGTTTTTGACTCATTCAACATTTACCGAGTATCTGTGAGGGGCCTGATAGTACAGTACTTAAGCAAAATCAGACATATCTTTCCTCAGAGCTTTTAGTTACTGGGGAAGTAAACATTTATAATTATAACAACTGCAACAACTAAATGAAAAACTACAACTCAGATCAGTACTAGAAAGAACAGAGCTCTGAGAACCTATAATGAAATTTTTTTAAAAAAGAAATTTAACTTAGGACATTAGGGAAGGCTTCTCTGAGGAAGCAAAGTCTGGAAACTTCTCTCTTACCTGCCGTTTTGGTGGGGATTCAGGCAATCATGCATAAAGCATATCCGTGGAACCACAATGCTGCTGTGGTCATCCTCTGGGCCACAGAACATTCACTCCTCTACTCCCCACCACAAAAACTCCAAATCTGGACACAGCCCTCAGGGCCATCTCCTACCTTCCTGGACAACGTCTTGAGAAAACTGAGCAACTACCAACAATCCCCACTGTACCAAAAGCGACTCCCATCTACCCCTGCCTTCTCAGAGACTGCAGCTCCCTCCCATGGAAGCTTACGCTCCCTCCCATGGAAGCCTCCTCTGCTCCCAACCCTTCACTCTCCCCAGGTCCTTTGCTTTATCATCAACCGCTCCAGCTCCAGCAACTTCAATCTCTTTCAGCGGGAACCCTCTCATCAGCACGAACACAGGCCTAGGTCTCTATCAACAGCAAAACAAAACTCTCCTTTCACACATCTGATCACCTCTGCCCTTCCATCTCTAGCTACCACACACATTTCCTCACACACTATCACCCTGCCATTCCCTCCGTCTCCACTACCCCCTTGAAGCCCCTCTCACCTCTCACCGATGACTTCCTAATTGCCAAATCTAAGACACTTGCCAGTGGTTCTCCTCTCAGCACAGGACACTGCTGTCCATCCTGCTTTTTCCTTCTTTCAACAACCACCGTGCCACCTTCTCTCTAATCCCGGTGCTCTGTCACTTTCACACACTTCTTTGCACATCCCTCCAAACCCTCCACCACTGATACTCCCCAGGAGGTCTACCCTTGGCCTTCTCAACTGTGCCACCTTCCAAGGCAGCTATATCAGAGCCTTGGTCTGTGGTTAAAACCAAAATCTAGCATCAGTGATCCGTAGACCCTTCTCTCTATGCAGATCTCTCTTCTTAGCTTCAAGGAAATTGCTCCTCTTTGTATGGTCCCTGTATTAATAAATGACACACCATCTATTCCAGTTATCTGCATAAGAAATGTGGGAGTCACCTTGGATGTCTCCCACTCACTCGTATGGCTCCAACCCTAAGCCAGCTCAAAAAGAGATGTTTCCATTCAAAAAACAGGAATAAGTGGCACATGTGAAGTTATTATGCAACTATTAATGTTTTCCAAGATATATGTAATACTAAATACACACATTCAAATTATAGGTAACAGAAAAAATGAGGCTGTGAAACTAAATATATTTTATAATTTCAATTTTATTATAAACATTCAAATATATGAGGAACAGAACGACAAATACCACAAAATATCAGGTTTGTTTTCTTCTCTGCACTTTCTTGAGCATTTCAGGTATTCTATAACAAATGTGTTCTGCCTTCATAGTTCAGAGAAGACAGTGGCAGCCCACTCCAGTGCTCTTGCCTGGAAAACGCCATGGACGGAGGAGCCTGGTAGGCTGCAGTCCATGGGGTCACAAACAGTGGGGACATGACTGAGCGACTTCACTTTCGCTTTTCACTTTCATGCACTGGAGAAAGAAATGGCAACCCACTCCAGTATTGTTGCCTGGAGAATCCCAGAGACAGGAGCCTAGTGGGCTGCCGTCTATGGGGTCGCACAGAGTCGGACACAACTGAAGCGACTTAGCAGCAGCAGGAGTCAAAAAACTAGATATTATCTCAGGTGTAAATCAGCATTCCTGGGCAAATAAAGTAGAAGGCACTTGCAAGATGAAAATTTGCTTACAGCTGCTGATCACTGTGCTTATGAGTTATGTATCAGATGAGAATTCCTATAACTAATTTTTTTGAAAATACTGCAATTTATTTAGCCTACTAATATTTAAGCCAAATATTGCTTAAAAAAAAAAAAAACACCCACTGGCTTAAAGAAAACAGTACTTACAATGATCCTATTGTAACATTTTTCAAATCTTAGCATTTATAACCACAAAATTCCTTTGGCAGGACTCATATCTACACTTCTACTCTGGTATGACAAATTTACAGGTCACTGGTTTTGAAGAGTTATTTATAGTTACTCAGACTAAAGAGCCAAGAAATTGCAATTATTTACCTGAAACGGAGATGCACAAAGCAGTAAGTTCATGTGATTTTATAAAATGTATACTTATTTTTCCTACAGAGAAAGATATGAAGTTGATGGCCTCTTTAAAGAAAAACTGGCACTGATTTTCTAGATGTGGTTAACAGAAAATGTTAAAGGACATATGAATTTAAGAGTAACATCAAATTTTGTCTAAAAGTTGCTGTCACTCGGAGCAAAATGAATCTATGGAGTCATGATAATGCTTCTCTTGGGAGGAACGGCAGGAGAGTGGTAACTGGGAGAGCACAGCAGGGGTGCCCTCTAGGAGGTTAAGTTTATTTTTTTGTTATTAACTCAGTGGTGGTTACATTTTAAATATGCACATTCAAATTATAAATAATTTTTATTTTGGTAATTCATTGGGCTCATGCTTTGAACTTCTTTGCATGTATCTTATGCATCAATTAAGTTTAAAAAAAAACTGATATATACACTTGTAGTAGCTTCTGGAGTTCCAAGTGATGGGAATATAAATCTGTTTAGTAACTAGCTATGGGGACCATGGGCTCAGACCACCTCTCTCAGCTTCAGTTTCTTTATATGTAAAATAAGAGGGGGGATCTTCTACTTGGTGCTGCTGTGAAAATTAAATAAAATTACTATAACTGGCACATGCGTGCAAAATTGTCAGCATTTCCTCCACACCCCTTTTATGCTTTCCACAATTACATAATTATTGGTTAAATAATTTAAACTATTGTAACTATTTACACAACATTTTTTTGAGTCATGAAAAACAGAATGAGTTTCAAATTTTTATTGACCAAGGAATTAAGACTGATCAATTAAAATCACAGCAAATCAATAGGACATCATCAGAAAGATAAGGTGATGAACAAAAGGAAAAACAGGAATGGAAAAACACTGCTAAATAATGAACGAGCTATCAAGGCTTTAAATACTTCATCACCTCATATAACAAGTCTGCACTGACAATTCCCAAACCAAAGAGTAAAGCCTAACATGCTTTTAAAACTCGTCATTAGGGAATTCCCTTGTGGTCCTGTGGTTAGGACTCGGTACTTTCGCTGCCATGGCCTGGGTTCAATCCCTGATCAGGGAACCAAGATCCTGCAAGCCATACAACAAGGCAAAAAAAAACAAACAAAAACCTTCTTTATTATTAATTTGGAAGAAGTGCAAGTTAGTTAGGCTGTATCTTAAAAAAAAAAAAAAAAAAAGCTCTCCAGGAGGCAACTCCTAACCTGCCACAGGAAAAAGTCAGTCAATGTCTATCACTGATCCATCTAGAAATGGCAATATTACCCCTTAGAGGTCAACAGAGAAGAGGGGAAAGTAGTCTGGGAAGTGGGTTCTGAGGGATGGCAAAATTTTATTTCTTAAGCCTTGTAATATTACTTGAGTTTTAAATCGATGTGCACTTAGAAAGCAAATATATTATTTTATACAAATTTTAAAGATTATGGAAAACTAAACTATGAGGGAAAGTAAATAATTTTCTAATACCCAAGTGACATCACAAAACTTTAGGAAAAGAAGGAACCTACAGACCACTTCTGGCTCAATTCCCAGACAATGAACTGAGGAGCACAAAGGGGACAGGCCCGTGACCCCTACCCACTTCCAGCCTCAGACTGCTCTTGAGGACATTACTCCCAGACTGGCTGCGTAAGAATCACATGGGCAATCTGAACTAGAGAGAGAGCACCCAAATTCAGCAGATCTGGAGCGGGATCACAGGAAATGTACAGTGCTTTTCAGATGACCCCAGGTATGGGGATGACTGGCCTGGAGAAAAAGCTCAGCCCCCAGGTCACACACAGTTAAGACTGCTCTGGGAATACTACTGTTTAGATAGAAGATCAACAGTACTGCAATTTTTTGTGTGTTCATTCATCAGCTTATCCAGAGATTTGCAACTCTTAACAAGGCAACTGTATAACCTAGCAGTTCATTGAAAATTTATAAAGTGCCAGTGTGAAAGTAAAGAAAACCATCTTGGCACACGTTTTTCACAAAGTTGCTGGGTAATGGAGAAGACAGGCAATTAAAAAAGACAAGCTGAAAACCTGAAAGCACTCTGACAAGGGATACAAACACAGCAAGACCACCTGGCCTTAAGGCAGTGCAAGGAAAGACATCTCAGACATGGCGTTTCACCCCCCAAAATTTAAATAAAGCCTGTCAGTTTCTGCAGCATACTACGACCAGAAAATATAAGGGAAAGGCTTCAGTGATTTACCTTCTCGGTCAGATTTTCCTTTTAAATTAGTATCAGTCAACAGGTTTGTGGGCTAGGCACAACACTAGGCTCCAGGAGAAAAACAAATTAGAAAGCAAGACCTACCCCTGCCCTCCATAAAAGTCACCGGCAAGAAGGCCTGCAAGTCACCTGCCTCTGCCTAAGTCAATTTAATGGATAACAAGAGGACACCTTATCTTGCTAGTTGAAACAGGTGGCTATAGTCACATCTTACTTGCCCAAGAGACAGCTGCTAAGTTTTCACAGGGGTTGCCTGTGGCTATGGATGGCAGATTTTTCTTCCCTGAAGCAAACTGAACCTATTAACCTTGATTTCAACTACACTTTATTCTAGCCAACCTTTTGCTCTAGAGTCCCAAAATCCACCAACACTATAGCAACCATAAATATTCTGCATTTCCGTTTCACTTAAACTATCATTCTTATGGAAGATCAGCAGTTGCCCCTTGAAGTTTTTTAAAAAGGGCAGTTTAATTTGTACATTTTCCAAATAATATAGCACCAAAGTAGTGCCAATGGAGAAGGCAACGGCACCCCACTTCAGTACTCTTGCTTGGAAAATCCCATGGACAGAGGAGCCTGGTAGGCTGCAGTCCACTGGGTCGCTAAGAGTTGGACACGACTGAGCAACTTCACTTTCACTTTTCACTTTCATGCACTGGAGAAGGAAATGGCAACCCACTCCAGTGTTCTTGCCTGGAGAATCCCAGGGACGGGGGAGCCTGGTGGGCTGACGTCTATGGGGTCGCACAGAGTCGGACACGGCTCTGTGTCCGACTTAGCAGCAGCAGCAGTGCCAAATATAGAATCTATATAAAATACAGAAGTAGTGTCTACAGGAACTCACAAACAGGAGGGACAAGAATGAAACTAACAGTCACAAAGAATCTGGATATTGATTCATGTGGGGGGAACTATGAGGACATTTGCCTCAGAGAGTAGAAAGTTACAAATTCCAGATCATAAAAGTTCTATTTCAAAAATGTTAAGGAATCTTTGTAAATTCCTCTGGATACCAGTTCAGTTGCTCAGTCGTGTCTGACTCTTTGCGATCCCATGAAATGCAGCACGCCAGGCCTCCCTGTCCATCACCAACTCCCGGAGTTCACTCAAACTCATGTCCATCGAGTCAGTGATGCCATCCAGCCATCCTCTGTCGTCCCCCTCTCCTCCTGCCCCCAATCCCTCCAGCATCACAGTCTTTTCAATGAGTCAACTCTTCGCATGAGGTGGCCAAAGTATTGGAGTTTCAGCTTTAGCATCATTCCTTCCAAAGAACACCCAGGACTGATCTCCTTTAGAATGGAATGGTTGGATCTCCTTCCAGTCCAAGGGACTCTCAAGAGTCTTCTCCAACACCACAGTTCAAAAGCATCAATTCTTCGGCACTCAGCTTTCTTCACAGTCCAACTCTCACATCCATACATGACCACTGGGAAAAACCATAGCCTTGACTAGACGGACCTTTGTGGGCAAAGTAATGTCTCTGCTTTTGAATATGCTATCTAGGTTGGTCAGTTACAAACAGGTAAATCCAAAATCTACAGCAATATCCCTAGTAGCTCTCAGAATTACTGACACAAATTTCTACCTGCAGCCTTGACCCTAACACTTGTTTCAGTCAACAGTTCTCTAACAATGTGTGTGTGTGTGTGTGAAGTTGCTCAGTCGTGTCCGACTCCTTGTGACCCCATGGACTGCAGCCCATCTGGCTCCTCTGTCCACGGGATTCTCCAGGCAAGAATACTGGAGTGGGTTGCCATTTCCTTCTCCAGGGGATCTTCCCGACCCAGGGATTGAACCCGGGTCTCCCGCATTGTAGGCAGATGCTTTACCATTTGAGCCACCAGGGAAGTCTGAGACATAAACTACAAAGGTTATGATCAGAGAAGAGGTGAGATAAAAGGAAGGTGTTTGGATACAGGTTCTCATTCATGAAATCACAGCTGCTCCCTGTCTTGCGTCTTTTGCAGGAGAAAACCCTGATCACAAGTGCACTGTACTGCAACTGCCTCGCCGCCTCCTGATATAACAAAGCCGTACCCATGGCTGAGATAGTATTCTGTGGCATCGTGTCTGCTTGCAAATAGCAAGCAAATGTGTCCTTGAAGTACCAGCAAGCTGTAAAGCTCTTACAGGAAGAAGTATACAATTATCATTCTGAATAATAACGGAGAACCTACAGCTCAGGAGTCAGATCCCAGCCCCAGCACTTTCTAGTTGTCATTCCTCAGGCAAATGCCTCCTTCTCCACCTAGGTTAAGTATGTAAACATAAACAAGGACCTTAGAAGCACACCAGCCCTGCAGTAAGAGGTCAGTACATGTGCGCTATTGTTCTGAGTCTGAGAGAGGCAACATGATTTGCCCTTAAGACAGTGTGCTCTGGAGCCTCACTCGCCTGGACTGCAACCCAGGCCCGCGCAGTGGATTTCCTAGCAGTGTGACCTTGGCAAGTCACTTCTTTCTGCGCTTCGGTTTTCACAGGTGGAAAGTAGCAATAATAACAGTATCTGAGAGTCCTGTCGAGGAGTAATTAAGATATATTAAACTATTCACAACAGTGTCTAGTTTAAAGGTTTACTAGGACAGGGAGGCCTGGCGTGCTGCGATTCATGGGGTCGCAAAGAGACAGACACGACTGAGCGACTGAACTGAACTGAAACACTTCTTTATCAAGTGACTAATTTTCAGCTGTGGCTTCTTTTTTCTCTTTCTCCAACTTTCCCTGTGAAAAATAAGCCTAGACATTTAAATAATACATAAACCTACAGTTTCACCAGAAGAGCTATACTAAGTATCAGTGAAGAATATCAGTACTTGCACCACAATTTCATTGTTTTTTTTTTCCCAAATAATACCCATTTACTCTTCACCAGTGCAGTTGGAGGTCAGATATTTTGATGCGTTCTCTGGTAATTCATCACTCCTCACCTAACCAAAGATGACTGGGACAAAAAGAAAATCTACATTCACTAGGAGTACCCTAAAAAAAGAGACCAACATCAATTGCTATACATATATATATATATAAAATTTAATCAGCAAGTCACAGGACAGAAAAGGAACCAACAAAGCTTCTTATAAGACTCCTCCTAGGTCAGGAGTTGGCAAACTTTTTCAGTGAAGGGCCAGGTAGTAAATATTTCAGGCTTCAGGGTTAAAGCACATCAGTGGTTGCCAGAGGTCAGGGGAATGGGAATGCAAGGGAGTTCGAGGAAATTATTTTAAGATTATAAAAATGTTCTACAT
The DNA here is from genome assembly GCF_032405125.1 of Capricornis sumatraensis. Lineage (NCBI taxonomy): Eukaryota > Metazoa > Chordata > Mammalia > Artiodactyla > Bovidae > Capricornis > Capricornis sumatraensis. The sequence goes on from NC_091076.1 coordinate 75,123,516, forward strand.
CATGATTTAAGATCTTAAGCCAACAAAGCTCATGCTCATCCCACTGTGCCATTCTACCTATTTTCAGTCTCAACGTCAGGACATCAAACAAAAAGTTATTATTAATTCACTGACTTAGGAATTGAATGTTCTTCCCATTCCCTACCTTAAATGTGACTTCTACTCCCTGCCTACTCCAATTCTAACCCACAGTGTATTCATTAAATCCTTTTAGATGAACAAAACCCTGATATTTCCTTTGTCTACATTTCTATAGTTCTTTCCAGCCCCCAATTTTCACATTGAATTAGTGTTCTTTGTGTAATTCTGTAATTACTAAATGACTTTCTCCCTACTCTGCTTTAACTACGTCCATTAGATAAAAGAAAAACGACTGTAAAACTGGTAACATCTCATTTTGAGAACTACAAAAATAATTTTGTTTCAGTCTTCTACATAACAATATTTCATTAAAGCACATATCATATTCCCAGAGAAAACTATCTTCCTTGCTGGCATCATAAGGAACATAAGGTCCTCGCAGGTAATGAATTACTACCACAACTACTTTCCTAATCGTGTCATATTACAGATGTAATTTTTCTTTCACTAGGATTACTAGCACTAACTATAGTGCTAATTCTAAGAAAACTGTTTAACAGAAAAGAAGTAAGTGGATGTATTTACTGTTGAAATTCAAGTTCACAAAATACCCTAATGAAAAGAGGAAGGGAGGGAGTTCCCTAGTGGCCTAGTGGTTAGGATTCCAGCCTCTCACCACCGTACCGGGGTTCAACCTCTGGTCAGGGAAGTGAGATCCTGTAAGCCACAAGGCACGTGCGAGAAAAAAGAAAAGAGGAAGGGTTAGACAGCAATAGCATCTGGAGGAGAGTACAAAGGAATAGCAAGATACCTCTGCCAGTCTGTATCCTCCCAGTTCGCACACACAGACACAGACAAAAAGTTTGGACATAATAAAAACAGGGTGGCGCTAAAAGATATTTCATATTTTGACTTTTCACCCTTTAAAAAGTCTAGCAATTCTGTTACAACTCAAATGCTTTAACAAAGTCGAAAAGCCATTATTTAACAAAAGTTGATTTAAAAAAATCCTTTTACTTCATTTACAAATAACACCTACTACTGAAGACTTCTTAGGAAAGATGACCTAATTTTATGTATGTATATGTGTACATATTATATACATGCACATAGTTATATTTGTTTTTAAAAATGATTTAGTAAAATCCTCTTCTATTCAATAGTGATTCAGATTGAAAAAAAATTGTTTGCGGGATATACTGATTTTCACTGAAGCTGACGCATAAATCTTGAGTTTTTAGAAGCTTCCCAGGTGATTCTAATATGCAGGGTTCTCCAGGTTGAGAACCACTACCCCGAACTACCAGAATGACAGCAGAAAGGAAACATATGTGAGAGCTTTATAAGACCCACAGGATTTGGTGCTGACTACAGAGTTAGAGGGACTTCCCAGGTGATGGGAGTGGTAAAGAAGCCACCTGTCAATGCAGGAGATGAAAAGAGACGTGGGTTGGATCGCTGGGTTGGGAAGATCCCCCCGGAGGAGGGCATGGCAACCCACACCAATATTCTTGCCTGGAGAATCCCATGGACAGAGGAGCCTGGCAGGCTATAGTCCATAGGGTCACAAAGTCAGATACAACTGAAGTGACTTAGTACACACACACACATGCACAGAGCTGGGGGAAGTCAAAAGTAGAGACATAACTTTCAAAGCAATGATTTTTCCAGTAGCCATGTATGGATGTGAGAGCTGGACCATAAAGAAGTCTGAGCGCTGAAGAACTGATGCTTTGGAACTGTGGTGTTGGAGAAGACTCGAGAGTCCCTTGGATTGGAAGATCAAGCCAGTCAATCCTAAAGGAAATCAACACTGGATATTCACTGGAAGGACTTATGCTGAAGCTCCAATACTTTGGCCACCTGATGCAAAGAACTGACTCACTGGAAAAGACCCTGATGCTGGGAAAGACTGAGGGCAGGAGAAGGGGATGGCAGAGAATGAGATGGTTGGATGGCATCACCGACTTGAGTTTGAGCAAGCTCCGGGAGTTGGTAAGGGACTGGAACGCTGCAGTCAGGCTTGCTGCAGTCCGGCTTGCTGCAGTCCATGGAGTTGCAAAGAGTCGGACACAACTGAGTGACTGAACAACAACAGGGATGATCACTAGGTTACTGACCTTCAGCGTTCAGCTGGACAGTGGTACGACTCATCATCAATGCAAAGGAGAAAACTCAGTAAACTATAAAGTACAATATGAGAAACTTTGCCTTCCCCTCTTGGCTGCACTGACTGTGTGCTGCTCACTCTGTCATCCCCAGCATAGCTGCCTGTGTGTGTGTGTGTGTGCTGTGTGTTCAGTCATGTCCGATTCTTTGCAAACACCAGGGTCCTCTGTCCATGGAATTTTCCATAAAATACTTTTTTCCTGATTGTGATTCAACTGATGAGACGTGTCTACAAGTCAGTGGTGTGACTTACACATTTTTCAAAACCTCACTCTGTAGCACTGATCAGAGGTAGAGCTGGCTGCATAGGAAATACTCAACAAATACTAGCTCATTAGCTAATTTTCACACAAACACCAGTCTGACTGGAAATACTTCCAACTGCTTGCTAAGCCATAATCCTCTAAAGGTATACTGGGCATGGCGAAATCTGTCCACAACTGAGGTAAAGATATTTGTTCTCAAATCTGTTCCTTCTCTTCCTGTCAACAGCCCAGCCATTATCTGAGTCACCCAGACAAGAACCCTTGAGTCATCTTTGATTTCACCCTCTTGTCAACATGCAAACAGGTTTCAACAGCCCTATGTTTTATGCCATCTATAGTGAATGTCTCTCATATCAGTCCTCACCAATGACCCTTCTTACCAAAGGACTCGTCATCAATTACTACAGTCTCTGTTCTGACCTCCCTCCCTCCCAAATCCATCCTCTACATTATAGCCTTTTTCACTCGCCTCAGACAATTCTAGTCATGTCACTACCTTGGCAGATACCTTTTAGTAGCCTTACCCCATGGCCCACAGAGTAAAATCTAAATACTTATTTAACCAATCCTTTCCTAATCTGGCCTGTCACATACTTTTCCAACCTCAGATCCTGCTATTTCTTCCACTGAGAATTGTGACCTCTTCCCAACCCATGTCCAAAAGAGGCCTATTTTCCAAAGCCCAGCCCAGAGAAGCCCAGCTTATCTCCTGCAGTACAGGCTCCCCCCGACACCCCAAACACTGCCCCCACCACTTTTCTAAAACATCTCTTCCCAGCCTGAGTATCATAAGCATTTTTCACGTTCTATCCTACAATGCAATTTCTAACACACAGACTCTTCATCTTCTTTCCTGGACTGCTGCATTCCCTGTGAAAAGGCTCTAGGTCTGGCTCTTCTTCTGTACTTCTCCCTCCACCCCCACTCCATGCTCCTCCCATCCTCCACCCTACAGTGTCTTACTTACTAGGTGGAGTTCAATAAATACCGTAAGTCTCAGGCCTACTAAGATTTAACGAGAGAGAGACTGTGTGGCAGGTCAAAATGTCTGGCACTGTGATAAAAGGGTTCTTGAGACACTATTTCTTTTGAGATAGAGATGATCCCCCTTTCAAAGCTGAGGAAACCGAGACTGAGAGCAATTCACTAGCTTGCCTGTGATCACAGCTTAGTAGAACTAGGATTCAAACCCATGTCCACCTGCAGAGATTGAGGTCTTAAATACTGCGCGACTGCTAAGACTAAACTGGGCTGGATGAAAAGTAGGTTAGGCAGCTCCCAGCAGCCTGATATTAGTATCAGATAATAATATCAGAGCACATTAATACCTGGACCAGGCAGCTTACCAGACAAGAGACTAAGGATGTATCCAGACAACTTTTCATTTTTTAGATTTTATGTATTTATTCATTTTGGCCAAGGCACACAGCTTGTAGGATCTCAGTTCCTCAACGAGGGACTGAACCATGACCCTCAACAATGAAAGTGAGCAGTCCTAACCACCAGACCGCCAGGGAATCCCCAGCAACTCTTCTTGATGTCTGGTAAATGACACTCAATAATTTATCCATTCCTTCAACCACAGGCATGATTCTAAGTTGGGAGATACCACAGTGAACAAAATAGAAAAAGTCTCTGCCCTTGTAGAGGTTCATATTCCAGAAAGGGAATTAAAAGACAAACAAAATCTAGGGACTATCTCTAAATAGGTGAGAACTGAACAGACACCTGAGTGAATAAAAGTCGACTGGCTACATGGAGAAACTGAGGAAGACTGTTTAAGGCCAAGGGAACTGCAGGACAAAGATACTGCAGTAGAAGCATGCTAGGAATGTACGGAGAATAGCAAGGACGTTAGTGTGGCAAAAGCCTCGTGAATAAATTAAGAAATAAGACTGTTGGGACCTGAAGGTCACTGGAAGGCTTTGGAATAAGATCGCTGAGAGCCACAGAAGTGGGGAGAGTATGTGGAAGGTAGGTGTACTGCAAAGAATGAGAGACATGATCTGATTTATGTTTTAAAGGGAACCCTGGAAACAGTAAAAATAGGTTGTGGGGAAGCAAAATGAGGGAGAAAAAGTAAAAGCAGGAAGACCAAGTTGGAGGGACTTTTCCAGGTGATGAAGGACACTTTCATTAGCAGGATAGCTTCAGGGAAGTAGAGTGGAAATTGAAATTAATTTTAGGACTTTACTTAAATATATACAGTAAAAGCAATATCCACGGATGGATGGAAGGAAAGAAGCTTGGTTTCTACACGAGTCCCACTAAGAAGTTACTGTATAGGTCAGTCTAGGCAGGTTGTGTTTACTATTTCTAAGTGCCATTTCCCACAGGCTCACACACTTGCATCACCAAACAAAAACCATTATCAGGGAGGTTTCCATAGAGTGTGCTTACAGAGCATCCAATTGTTACATGACATGGATTTTTTGCTATTTGCTTATATTTAAATGAGTATTTCTAACCAAGCATAGCCAGCAGGATAAATTCTGATTAAAGTACAAGCAGCATTAGACAAGTTAACACCCGGGCAAAACACTGTCCAGCTAATCTTTCCTTCCTGAACGTAACAAGCACCCTCAGTTTAAGGAGGTAACTGGATTAGAATGATCCACTCAGAATCTTCCCCAAATTTGCAACACTGTTTCCAAAAAGCTTAAATCAGAACACAGAGAAGGAAACTGGAACACAGAAAAGACAATAAAAACTGTCAAGTCAGAACCTCCTGACTATGCCTACCTATCTGTACTCCCTTGCCAATTTAACCCTGAAAGGATGCTTTGTTTAAGGTGTGTTCTCCAGGAGCTGGATGTCTCTCAAGGTTACCCTAACACAAATCTCAAGGCACCTGCAGGATTACGGATCAGCATATTCAGCTAGTAGGAGCTCCTCAAGCTGGAATCAGACTGACAGACACAGCAGGTGCTCAGGAAAACTGCTGAATGAAAAACCAGCTGCTCTCTACAACTTCAATCTCAGTAATGTACTCCCAAAACATCCAACTTCTGTAACTGATGTAAAGGCGCTGGACAACATCACCCCACCTAAAGCCTTCCTGAACCTTTCCACTCCAACTCACTGCTCTGGGCAACAAGCTCCATTTAACTGGCTGCCCACTGTGTTAAAACAATATTAAACAACACTGATTTATCCAAAAAACTAGCTTCAAGGGATGCCTTAGCTTTCTTTCTATTCCTCTTAATCCTCCTCTGTTTTCATACAATATTTATCTGATGTTTCCCCCACAGCGGGTATAGCTTGGCAGAAAGAGCAGACCAACAGTGGGTACTGGTCCTGGGTATCTCTAGAACTCTGGCCTCAATTCCTTTATCTGTAAAGTGCAAATGACACCCATGTCAGGCCTCCTTCACAAGGCTGTTTCCAAGTCTAATCAAATGAGAAAAGGCTGCAAACTGTCAGGTGCTGCCCAAAGAGAAGATTCAAGTAAAGATGGGTTCAGACAAAGCTTAGCTCAAAATCAATAGGCGAGGCGGGAGCACCAGCCTATTGCATCCATACGCAATCATTTAGTCAAAGAAGCAGTCTTTTCCTCCAATAATGGGATGAACATGAGAAGCACACTAGCCAGGTCCGACAGCATCACTTTAGGGTCCCTGGCAGGTAACTCCCATCTCTGGGTCTTCTTTCCCCCCAGCTGTACAAGGCTTTGACAACGAAGGATTCTAATTCTCCTACGTTAAGGCAGACAGAATGGGAGAGGCCAAACTGCCTTTACCTGCAGCGTCATAAAGAAAGCAGCAGAAAGCAGGTAAGGATAGGACTGAGAGGCAAAGGAACCGAGGTCTAGTTTAGCACATCTTTTAGGAGCAGTGTGACCTTGGCCAACTACTCTACCTAGCAAACCCCCTCCTCCTGTCCACATCTCTAACCCTGGGGAAAGAACCCCAGCCGACCCGAATCTCTCGGGGCTGCTGGGAAGCCCAGAGCCTACAGCGCCCGCCCGTCTGGCGCGTCGGCCAGTGACAGCCCTGGCTCACCCCCACCCTCACGCCGGGAAGAGTCCCAGGCTCTTCCACAGGCAAGGGATGTACCCCTTCCGGATGCGGGACCTGCCAGGACAGCAGTTTCGATTTCCTTAGGAGAAGTGTTACTTCCCCAGCCGTCCCAGCGCCGCTGGTAATCAAAGGAGCCTCCCCGAAGGCCCTCGGGATCCCAGCAGCTGCACTCAGTCCCGGCACGCGACCTAGTGACCGGCTCCGGACTCCGCAGCGGTCCCCTGGGGTCGGGGACCCCGGGAGGGGCGTTGCCATAGGAATAGCGCTCGAGACCCCCGCCCGAGGCGCCCGGCAGAGGCTGGACAGGAAGGCTCGTGAGACCCGCTGTGCCCCATGCGACCATGCCCGGTCGTTCCCTCTCAGGGCTGCTTGGCCCAGCCAGCAGCGCCCCCACAGCTCCGCGCCTTCCCGCGCGGTTCCACAAAAACCCTACCTTCCGCCATGTCGGGCCGGGCCCTGCCTCAGCCTCGCGAGATGTGCACCGCTCAACTGGAGCGGCGCGTAACGGAGGCCCTCAAGTCTCGCGAGAGTCATGGAGGCCAGACAGGGGGAGGAGTCGAGGCGAGGTAAGAGCAGTGAATGAAAGTAGAGGGGGTAGTTGCATAGGAACTGAAATTCTGGCTCCCTGCTCCTAGGGGTTTTGAGGCTTTGGACTCATCACATCCTGACTAGGCTCTATCATATTCCACACCCTAGGGAGGGGACTGAAAAAGATGAGCGCAGCGAGCATGGACTACCCTTTGGGAACATATGGCCGTGAGAGGGTCGAGAAAGGGGTTTTCTTTGGTTTTAGGTGTTTGTAAAGATGTGAGAGGCTGAGAGAGAACCAAAAGAGACGGAAAAGCTAATGAAGTTCAAGGTCCTTGGGGAGGCAGGATGCCCTGCAGGAATTTAGGGGAAGTGATATCTGTAGATTTCAGGCAAGTCCCTGTTTTCTACCAAGACATTAGAATACAAGAATGTGCTTGTGGATAGATGTGAAAGAGGGAAGAGATAAGGAGATTGCTTGATGCCATCACTTTTATGGTTGAAGTTCTTAGACAAGGGAACCAAAAAAGAGTGAAGAAAAGGAAGTTGGAAGGCTTGGTTTCAGGCCTTTCAGAAGACACCTGTCTGCAGAAGCAGAGAATAAGGGGGAAAGGGGAAGGATCTGAAGATAAATTTTCGGTGCTGCTTAGGTTAAGCATTACTGAATGTGAGATGGAATGGAGAAGGAATTTGGAAACAATAGTCATGGGGTTAAATTTTTGAGGAAGGAGGAGGAATTCTGGATGAGGGATACCAAGGCAATGAAAGGGGAGAGGGTATTGAAATGTGTGGGAACAGTGGTGTGCTCAGGGAAATGGTGTCCTCGTTGTGACAAGACACTGAAGATGTGGGAGGAGGAATGGACAGGGAGGTATGTAGAGCTGCACTAAGCAAGCAGCCCTTAGACTAAGGCGGGCAGGGGAGTACTTGCCAGACCCAAAAGAGGTGCCATAGCTCAGTGCTTCCATGTCAAGAATGGTGAGCCCTTGGGGCCATTAGGGTAGCCAAGCAGAGGCAGCCTCATCTGTTATCCTAAGCTGCTGCTGCCAAGTCGCGTCAGTCGTGTCCGACTCTGCGACTCCATAGACGGCAGCCCCCCAGGCTCCTCTGTCAGAATGCCCTACAAATATATTCTAGGTCATAACCTAAAAGTGGTCAGGAAGTAATGCCATAGCTGATGGCTGGGTTTCTATCATACGACTTACTTTTGCCCCTTCACCAGCGCTAGCCTAGTGTCTGGCATACAGCAGGTGCTCAGAATATTTGATGAGCTGTTGCTGTGAGCTACACCAGGAGTCAGGAGAACTGAGTTCAAACTTGGCTTTGCTGCTGATTTGTAGTGTTGATCATGGGCAAATCTCTGCAAGGTCTAGGCTGTTTCATCAGATTCTCCAACGATTTCAAGAGGGAGTTAGACTAGGGGGATTGTGACTTCCTTTTAGAATCTGATGAAAACCAGGGATCCTCTGCTTTAGAGTAGTACACATGTAGGAGCAAACAAATTTTGCTTGGACTAGATGCCCACAGTCAAACAAGAACTCATCTTAAGGGATTTAATCAACTCAAGGGCTTTACTACCTTATCACAGCCTAACTTCAAGAAACCCTCTAACAGAAGTGAAAGCACTCTTAGTGATATCTGTAATATTAATACAGCCCTGTCTCTGGGCCCTTGTGTTCTGAGTAGACTTACTGGCATAAAAACTCTGGACTTAATACATCCTGTGAAACTAAACATCTGGAGTACTTAGTGAATTACACCCTATAGGCTTGGATGGAGCTACATTAGATGTGATCTAAAATATAGACATTTTAGACCTAATTCACATCTTGTCTGATATGGAAGAACGTTGTGTGGAGTTGTCTCCGACAGGGAGCATGAAGTGCATGAATAGTTAAATGCTGCCTGCCTGAAGAGCACAGGAGAACAGACTCTTTCTAGGGAGGCAGTGTCATTTCACGGTAGAACGGGAGGGAGGCAATCACTAGCCTGGTAGTCCCATGATTTGGGTTCAAGTACTGGCCTCAACATATTAACTCTCTATGTGACCTTGGAAAAACTGTTCCAAAGCTAAGAGGTAAAGCACCAAGTAAGGGAGTTCGTGAAACTGAATCCCGGCCATCAAATTTACTTGCTCCAGTCTTCATAAATTACTCTGAACCTGTTTATGCCTGTGGATCCTTCTTAGGATTTGACTAGATCCCTTACAAAAAGAACATCTAGCACAAGCCTGCCACAAAGTGGAGGCTCAGTGAAGAGGAACTTGACTTCTGGTGCTCGTTAGGAATAAGGGGAAGTCACTATGCTATTACAGTTCCTTACACACACAGTACTATTATAGTTGTTTCTAATGGAGACTGCTGGTAAGGGAAAACCAAGTACCTGTCTGTGACCTTCTGTGCAGCTCCTGTGTCCAGGATGTGTCTGGTTGCCTTTTGTGAAAGCCTTTCCCTTCACCTTCAGTTTATTTCACTTATGTGAATAGGATTCAAATTCCTTCTTAATCGTTTCAGTGCAGCTCAGTGGGGTGTGCAGACTCAGTGGAACAGGAAGCCTTGTCCTACCTTGGCAGCCAGGTTACACCATCTGAAACTGGGCAACCAAAAGTTCCTTATCCTGGAAATACTTAGCTGTGAGAATTGAATCCTGTTGAGGTTTGCAGTCCTCCAGAAAATGAAAATTTTTAATTTGGTGAAGTGTTACCAACTCTAGAGAGAGATGGAAAATCAACGGGTCCTTCCTCAAAGCCTAGGGCATTGCACACAGTAGGCACAGTCAAGAACTGGTTCATTTGCATTGGAAATGGCATCCAAATAAAACTTTATTGCTATGTACCTTGAATAGATCATTATGCTTAAAACTGACATTTAAAGTTTAGGAACATCATCTAGACCTTTCTATAACAGTTTTATTTCAAATATATTTTTCAGAAAAATTAAAACTGAAAAACAAGCCACCGTTTTCCCCAAACTACCCTGAAGGAGGATTTTCTTCTTGTGATTAAGAGATCTGGCTCCTTGTTCTTTTCTGAAGAGGCCTTTAAACCACTGGCAACTTCTATCAAGAAAGACAAACTTTCAACACCTCCAAACCGATACAAAACTATATTTAAGGATGCAGGGTAAAAAGCTGAATATTCACATCCTGAATCCTGTTGGAGTTTGCAATCCTTTAGAAAAAAATGTTAATTTGGAAAAATTAAGGGGAAAAAAGTACGCAGGTCTTGCCTCATTTGCCACTTACTGATCCTGGGCAGGTGTCTGGGTCAGGTTTGCCCATCTGTTTAGAGAAGGGAAGGTGGTGACTGAGATGGTGCCTCTGGGTCTCTTCCAGTTCACTCACATCTGAGTCTGGGTTACCTTTTAGCTTATTTTCATGGTTGAGCCAGTTTAGGCTACAGACAAAATCCCCAATAATGCTCTAACAGGTGCTCTTTTTATTTTACATAAGGTTCTAAATCAGCATGCATGAAATTCTGATGATGAATGGTGGCTGGCCCCATACTGGAAATTTTAAGACTATTATATGAGATTGGAAGTCAAGTGAACTTCCTACCTTCTGGTTCCTTCTTTAAATGAAGTTTTAAAAATTATTTATCAAGATTCCCCTGTGGACCCTTTGGTATCATGTGCTGTTTATATAGAAAGAATACCATAACTTACTTTGGAGACCTGCACCCTAAAACCAAAACAGCTCATGATACAGCCTCTAAGTCATCATTTATTGATTCATAGAGCACCCATCACATGATCCAGGTGCTTTACAATACAGTAAACATCACAACAGAACTCTCATATAAATACAATCAACAAATTACAGGAAAAAAAAACTGGAATGAAGCAACATTAGGTCAAATTTCAAAGATGCTGAGAAGTGGCAGTACACAAAAGGTAATTCCACCAACTGGAGACCAGATGGGCAAAGATACACAGGCATGACAATCCCAAATGGGCAGATTTGTAGAGGGTGAATGAGCATATAAAATAAAATTTCACAACCAACAATGAAGGCCATTAAAGATACTATGACACCCGAGTGATCACAGAACTAGTCGAAAAACCTCACAAAGATATTACCTTGTAATGACAAGGAAACCAACCTCATTTGGATTTTAAGCTCACCAAAAGAGGCCAGAAAGCCACGGAAATCGTCCATCTCATTATGAGCCCAGACTGAAATCGATAAGCCTTTACAAGAAATTGGAGTAAACTTAGGAAACAGCCAACAGTTCTACAATCCATAAGACTATACAGGTGTTGTTGATAGTTGGCACGTGGTCAGGGAGAAAAATCCTTTCCCTAAAGCAGAGGACTCACCTCACACAAAATGATGAGGCATTGCTGGGACAAAAGCCACCGGAATTAGTGTCACCTGAGTGTGGTTTAACATCAAATGTAGAGCCATTTAGATTCACACTGTCAGATGAACGCTGGGAAAGGCACAGATGACATCTCTGACAGAGGAAGCTGAAACATCTCTGGAGGTTTGTGTTTCCATATGTAGCATGGTCAGGGCACCAGGTGGTAAAGGGCATCAAGAGGTTTGCTCATTTCTGGCTCTCCAACTCCTCAAGATCTAGCCCTAAAAAACATACGATTACACCAAAGTAACTGCAAAAAGTGGCACTTAAGAGTTTAAGAATAGTTGTCCCTGAGTTACTTGGTCCTTTGCTCCTCCCTGAAGAGTCAAATCCCAGGTTTTAACTCAAGAGATTGCTAGGAGAATTACAGCCACAAGAGAGCAAAATTCAGACTCCATCTTGCCACGAACCACCATCACATGGGAATTTAAGAATAAAAGGGATGGCATTCAAAGTCCCAGGTAGGTATGCAGTACTGGTACTTCAGGGAAATAGTGCTGACAGAGTCTTTGAAAAAGTAAAGTCACAAGCGAAGTTCTTGGAGAAAACTGGCTGCAGTGACTCAAAACAGTTTCACATTCAGCCATCACACATTTACAGGCTTGCTTTTTGTTTTTTAATGCTTCAGAGTGAAGAAGAGGCTGAGATTTAGAAAAATCACTCTCTACTCTGACTACATCCTCAATTATTTCACTTTATAAAGGACACACAAAGTTTTTAAAGGACTGGCTTCTTGCAGGAATCCTTTCATTCTGTCAAATAATTTCTCCAAACCCCACAAAGCAGAGATGTACCAGTTCTCACTGATTCTCACAGTTAAACACCATGTCTCATCAGGTACTGTTTCAAGTTCTGCCCCTTCTATGCCAAACACTGTCCCAGTCCCAACTTCACACCAAACACAGAAACCTGGGCCCACCTTTAACATTGCACATGCTTATTTTACCACTTCCTGAAAACTGTTTTAGAAAACTTATAGTATGAAATATATTTATGCTCAAACAGTAAGAAAAACCCAAGTGGACTATGTCAGTGACAGAATCTGTATGTCAAACAGCAAAGCATTTATAGCCCTGTAATGCTTTGAGATTCATATAAGAATCCACAGAGAGTCCAATACATATACTGCCATGGCCGTGTGATTTTCAAGTATTAAGTTTGTTTGCATAAGGAATCAACCTGAGATTTTTCTAAACTGCACTTCTCTGACACATTATTATAACCTTCATTCAATACAATAAAAGCCAACAACTTGACAAATTATTGGAAAAAAATTATATTTTGGAAGAACTCACTACATAAGGTGACAGAATTCCAAAATCAAATTACATGAAAATATACATCGCAATTTCTTTGTACAATAGGTGAGAAAATTCTGCAGTATTAGAAGAATAGAGGCAAAGAAATATGAAGGGCTAAGGGGAAGGGTATGAGGGTAAACAGCATTTTTAATGGCAAACCCAGAAGTTAAGTAGAAAGCCTGTAGCTGTGCATGCTTTATTCATCCAACCTTCACATTAGGTAACTGAGGGCAAAAATAAAACCAAATCAGAGTTTTGTGTTGTTGGGAGTAAATTTCAATCATTTAAAATCTGAATTGAATTCAGAACTAACTCTTGTTAGTTCCTAGGGATAATGACTGAATTCAAGAGCTCTCAACGACAGAAAAATGTTATTGCTGTATCCAATCTGAGAGATGGGTGCAGGTACAATACAAAAGGGAGAAAGCACCTCGTGATGACCGCTCCTCTGAAGTCATCATTAAAAATCAAGTAGTTGCTTACTGAGTATTTCGGTATTTGAACTAAATGATTTGAAAACTTTCTGGCAGACAGAAGAGATAAAAGCAAAGGGGAGTGTGTCAAAACAAAGAAGATACAAAAGTTTAGTAGGTGGAAAGAGTTTAATGAAGCCTCGATGGTTTAAAGGAAATTAAATGGAAACTTTTAATCCTAATTGCTGTTTATCTGACATGCTTTAAGGAGTCTTTTAAAACTGATAAGAAACAATGAATAGGGAAGAAAACCTGCTAAATTTTTTAGAATTTACACGATTCTTATTTCACTACGAGAAAGCATTATTTGGTACAAGATGTATTTGTGGATGTACATGAACAGTATATATATTATCCGGGTCATGTTGTGCTATGTACAGGTCTTTACAATTCTTCCTGAAGGTTAAAACAGTTCATTAGAATTCAAAATGCGTAATCATCTGTAAGTTGGCACTTGTTAGGCTCTTGTCAGCACTGATACTGGCATGTTTTATTGCAGCCCAGTTCCAGCCAGTGTTTGCCAACTTGTTACAACAGAAGTCCAGCAATAGGTGGGTAGAGTGCAGGAAAAACAGTGCCATGTTTCTCAATTGGAGACCTACAAGAAAGCAAACAGCATTATATAATGAATTTTAAGATTATAAAAGGATTAATTGATTAGCAGTTTTTATTTGTATTCTACTTCTTGGGAAACAAATTCTTCATTTCACTTTAAGCTCACTTTTGCCCATGTCCAATATGGTAGCCACATCCAACCATTTCATTTTAAATTCAAATAATAGTTCATAAAGTTTTAAATTTAGTTCCTCAGTCACACTACCCACATATCAAGTGCTCAGTATGCCTAGTGACTACCATACTGGATACTGCAAATATAGATTATATCTACCAGTGAAGAAAGTTCTATCACACAGACTTAACTTATAGACTCCTGCAAGTTTGGTCCAAACCTATTTTATCCATCTAGCCTCCAACAAATGATCTTCTCTCCCAATTAGAGTTTTCTATCGTTTTGTATCTGCTGATCCCATGTCTTCAATTAGACTAGAAGAACCACAGCTAAATAAAAACCCCTGTCACCTTATGGAGTGCTTATTATGTGCCAAGCATTATACAAAGTGCCTTAAAAACTCATCTCAAGTAATGCGCATAATCACCATATACAGGGTTTTCCCCCATTTTACAGAGAAAAGAAAGACAAGGTCACAGAGCTAACAAATGGCAGTCTTCTGTTCAAAAGGTTAACAAAACACTTGTTTCAGTTACAACAAAATCCAGTGAAATGATTAAACTTTTTAGAGCTTTTATTATATGAATGTGTCCTTTGAAATATGTAAGGGGAGCACAAGAAAGGGGCAAGGGAGAAAAATTATTACTATTACTATTACTGTTAGATCAGATCAAGCGCTTCAGAAACTCGGGAGTCTGTATCACCTGCCAAGCCATTGTTGGTCACAAAGAAGACTCATACTCCTAGGAACCCAAGGGATAGAATTTTAAACTAACAAAGAAGCCAAATGTACTTATTAGAGCCAGCATGGCAAATATTTAACTTATACCAGACATATGAAAAGTTCAATGTGTCTTCTAAATCCCCAAATGAAGTTATCAATATTACAGTCACCCAAATTCAACCATACCAAAGCTCTGCAGTGGGCAGGAAGAAAGCTGTGGGATATCTATGTCCAAATATGTGCCTGTTTCTAGAATCTAGACTACCTCCTAAGACAGCTCCTGAGAAGTAGAATGACTGCTAAATTTATCCCCAAAGGGCTCGTACCAACCAATGTAAATGATCCCCAGCAAAGCTCTGAATCCACCAAACCTTTCGCCAGCACCAGGTTCTATCCTTTGCACACAGATACACATATACGTACATATTTTATTAGAAAATCTAAAGGCACAGACTGACCCTCAAGAAAAATTGTAATGAACAGGACTGTAATTTCCAGGTTATGTTACTTAAAACATTTTTCCAAAGATTATATACCACACTCAAATTAACCCCTGGCCAGTTAACTTCTCAGGGCTGAAAAAGAACTGGGTATAGAACTTAGGCATTCAGTAATCATTCTCTTATGATATGAACAAGAAATTTCAGGGCCACAAAACAATCATTTAAAAACCATTTCCAGGTGAGGTTTTAAAGAAAAATACTCCAGAGAAGACTGACTATAGAAAGTCATTAATTACCTAATAGCAGACATTCAAGCCTTTTAATAGTGAGGAACCAGCTTTAAATAGCTTTAGCTTCTTCAGCAGGAAGAGGAAAAAAATCTATTTCCTCTCCTTTGAATAAAATATATTCTAAACAGAAAAAAAGCCTTGGTACAGCGAAAAGCAAGTTTGTGGTTCTTTTCTCTAGAAAGAAAAATTCTAGAAGCTAAATTTACTTAATACTCAAATAAATGGTGTTGATCTAAAACAGTCATTTTAAATATATAAGCAGATCCTATTTCTGGTTTAAAATAAATCTGTGTGGTGGTGTTAAAAATCACACTATTTTTATATCAACTTTATGAAATAACTTAAGTATCTATTTTTTGCCTTAAACCTAAGTCTTAACTATTCTTGATTCCTAACCTACAAATCTGGAGATGGTTTAGCTTCAAAGTGTCTTATTCCATTTATTTCTAAAACTGGAATCATATCATTAATTTTCCATGTGGCTACACACTTTAATCTTTTAAAAGGCCTAAAAAATAAAAAGCAGACATGCATGCTGTAAAACAACAACACACAAAAAAACACTTTTTGATGTTAAAAGACAATAATGAAAGTCATTTCTCACTCAAGGGTAAGTGTCCTAATAATTTCAACCATTCTTAAGTGAAAGCAGTCCATAATTTAAATAGGTTTATATCAGGGCATTACCTTTCTTCCAGAAGTTCCAGTTCATTCTACACTGCCACCAAGTGTGGTGGCACTAAACAACTCTCCCCCACCACCAACCCATCCTTCTCCCCCAAACTGAACTATTCTTATTCTTTCCCTTATGTCATCCACTTTGGACCATTCACACACATTTCCTTTCTGAAGTCTGTAATAGCTCACTCTCCTAGCTCTTCTGGTGACGACCCAGCCCACATATTTCTGTCCCCAGCGTCTGAAGGATGCTGTCCTTGGCCCTAGTAAGTACTGCTCTCTGTACCAAATGAATGGACATCTCTACTCTGGAGACTTCTAATCTCACTCACAGCCCTACGTTTAACCTCCATCCTAACCATTCAGTATTAGCCATGTGCTGACTTAAAGCCATGCTCTGCTATTACTCCCACTAAAGCTCTCCATGTGGTTTGACATTTCTGTGCCTGGTCTAACTAGCCAGGTGAACAGTTCTTTATTGGCCTGGATACTATCTATGGTACTCTAGAGAACCCCTTCTTTCCCAAGAGAACAGTGCCTTTGGAAATATTCATTAACAAGAAATGAAATGAGCTCAGGGTGTGCTGTTCTTGGTGTTACCTCTCATTCCAAGATATAAATCTTAAACCTTAATAACATGCAACTGTTAAAAGGGAAGCAGATATATATTACTGACATTTGATATTAATAAAATATCAAAAGACAACTGGAAAGCACAGAGTGGACACTATGTATACACATGTGTTATAGACACAGACAAATAAAATCACACTTGTATGTACATGGGTGGTGTTGGTGGGGGAGATTAGATTCTGAGAGATTACACTGGTTACTTCTGAGAACTGGTGCGCTGAGATGGGAAAGAGGTTTACTTTTCCTTACATACAGCTGCAGCTCTAAAGGTAGCAGTCAGATTCAGAGGAAACCAAGCGACGGCCATGATATTTATGGGTATGAGAAGATGTTTCTAGAAGGGAGATCAATAGTCAATTCAGTTCAAATGCTACAGAAATTAAAAAACCGAAAACCTTTCCTAGAGGTCCAATGGTTAAGACTCCACGCTTCCACTGCAGGGGACACAGGTTCATTCCTGGTTGGGGAACTAAACCCCTCATGCCACAGCCAAAAAACAAACAACAACAAAAATACGCTCATCAAAACTGAAATTAAGCCTTTGAATGTGACAAACAGGCAGCCCCTGGTCTCCTTACTACTTTAGTATTCTATGGAGAAGGAAGATAAGCACAACATGCTGGAAGACGGACAGTTAAGAAAAAAACAAGGCAAAGTCCTTTTGTTTCCCAGGTCCCTCTCTTCCTCCCTAAAGTACTACTGCAAAATTTAAGAATTTTATGTATTTCTTCTGGTCCTTTCTTTATAAAAAACTTTCATTCTGTCAGATAGCTACAACAGAATGGTGGGTTTTACTTTATAATATATATAAATCACATTGCTTCTCCTATTCAAGACTGTTAACTATGTGATTACATACAACTAAGTCTACATTATGTATTTTCATTGATTAACAATATTGTAACTGATATTAATAACTGATTAATTCTGATGGGCCTTTAAAAAATTACACACAGTACTATAAGCAGTATCTTTGTATCATGTCTCTCTGTATACATGTGCTAGAGTTTCTCTTAACCTATACACCTAAATTGCAGGATAGGTGTTTTCAAATTGACTAGATATTACCAAATCACTCTCCAGTGTTGACAGAACAGCCTCACTTATGCCAGGAGTTCAAGTATATACCATTTCCTGAAATCCTCACCAACATATGGGTTTCTTGGACCTTTTGATTTTGACAACCTGATGAATTTGATGTCATCCCAGGCAGCTTTGTATTTCTGCTTATAAATGCAGCTGAATTACTTGTGGCATGCATAACAACTATCAGCTTTCTTTTTGCTTCTATTATCTATTCATATCATTTTCCTTTGTGCTGATATTCTCATTGATTTTCAAAATTTTGTTGTAGACAGTAGATAGAAATCCTAAATATTAGATTAGAGAAATATTTTCCCAGTTTGCCACTTATTTTTCTTTTGTCTTGTCATAATATTTAAGTTTTGGGTTTTGATGTAGCCAAATTTATCATTTTTCCCTTTTATGGGTATTATTTGTGCCTAACAAATCCTTCTCTACTTTGATATTCTGTATTTTGTTTTAGTAGTTTTGTTTTTCATATCTGTCTTAAGTTTTAAAACTTATTGGAGATAGCTTAGCCTCCTCCCTTTCTCAGTCAGCAAGACCACTACGGATCACCTGTATCAGTGGCCGTGAGATGGGTGTGTCCTAAAGCCCACTGAGGAGAGTTTTCACTTTTCTTCATAATGTTACTGTAGCAAAGGAGATAAGAAAGGCTCAGCATTTCAGGAGCCTTAATTTTTAAGGAGATATGGGTGAGATGTGGAGGCCAATCCTTAAATGATCCGAATATGAAACCCATCAAGGGTGTGGTCCTATTGAGATAACCACATACTGTGAATGTGGTCTCAAATAAGCACGGGAGAAAAGACAGCTGCTTAGGACAAACAGAAGCCATATACAGATCCATATGTACTTCTACTTGTGAGCAATGGCTCTAGATTCACATGTACACACATGCAACTAGGTAAAGCAGAGAGTCTTCTGTCCTGCTGTCTTGGGTACAGTTCAGTTCAGCTCAATTGCTCAGTTGTGTCTGACTCTTTGCAACCCTGTGGACTGCAGCACACCAGACTTCCCTGTCCATCACCAACTCCTGGAGTTTACTCAAACTCATGTCCATTGAGTCAGTGATGCCATGCAACCATCTCATCCTCTGTCGCCCCCTTCTCCTCCCACCTTCAATCTTTCCCAGCATCGGTCTTTTCAAATGAGTCAGTTCTTTGCGTCAGGTGGCCGAAGTATTGGAGTTTCAGCTTCAGCATCAGTCCTTACTCTCAAGAATCTTCTCCAACACCATGGTTCAAAACCATCAGTTCTTTGGCACTCAGTTTTCTTTATAGTCCAACTCTCACATCCATACATGACCACTGGAAAAACCATAGATTTAACTAGATGGACCTCTGTTGCCAAAGTAATGTCTCTGCTTTTTAATATGCTATCTAGGTTGGTCATAACTTTTCCTCCAAGGAGCAAGAGTCTTTTCATTTCATGGCTGCAGTCACCATCTGCAGTGATTTTGGAGCCCCCAAAAATAAAGTCTGTCATTGTTTCCCCATCTCTTTGCCATGAAGTGATGGGACCGGATGCCATGATCCTAGTTTTCTGAATGTTGAGTTTTAAGCCAACTTTTTCATTCTCTTCTTTCACTTTCATCAAGAGGCTCTTTAGTTCTTCTTCGCTTTCTGCCATAAGTGTGGTGTCATCTGCATATCTGAGGTTATTGATATTTTTCCCGGCAATCTTGATTCCAGCTTGTGCTTCATCCAGTCCATCATTTCTCATGATGTACTCTGCGTATAAGTTAAATAAGCAGGGTGACAATATACAGCCTTGACGTACTCCTTTCCCGATTTGGAACCAGACTGTTGTTCCATGTTCAGTTCTAACTGTTGCTTCTTGACCTGCATACAGATTTCTCAGGAGGCAGGTCAGGTGGTCTGGTATTCCCATCTCTTGAAGAATTTTCCACAGTTTGCTGTGATCCACACAGTCAAAGGCTTTGGCACAGTCAATAAAGCAGAAGTAAATGTTTTTCTAGAACTCTCTTGCCTTTTCGACGATCCAATGGATGTTGGCAATTTGATTTCTGGTTCTTCTGCCTCTTCTAAATCCAGCTTGAACATCTAGAAATTCACGGTTCACATACTGTTGAAGCCTCACTTGGAGAATTTTGAGCATCACTTTGCTAACGTGTAAATGAGTGCAATTGTGCAGTAGTTTGAACATTCTTTGGGACTGGAATGAAAATTGACCTTTTCCAGTCCTGTGGCCACTGCTGAATTTTCCAAATTTGCTGGCATATTGAACGCAACACTTTTACAGCACCATCTTTTAGGATTTGAAATAGCTCAACTGGAATTCCATCACCTCCACTAGCTTTGTTCATAGTAATGCCTCCTCAGGCCCACTTGACTTCGCATTCCAGGATGTCTGGCTCTAGGTGAGTGATCACACCATCGTGGTTATCTGGATCATGAAGATCTTTTTTGTATAGTTCTTCTGTGTATTCTTGCCACCTTTTCTTAATATCTTCTGCTTCTGTTAGGTCCATACCATTTCTGTCCTTTATTGTGCCCATCTCTGCATGAAATATTCCCTTGGTATCTCTAGTTTTCTTGAAGAGCTCTCTAGTCTTTCCCATTCTATTGTTTTCCTCTTATTTCTTTGCACTGATCACTGAGGAAGGCTTTCTTATCTCTCCTTGCTATTCTTTAGAACTCTCCATTCAAATGGGTGTATCTTTCCTCTTCTCCTTTGCTTTTCACTTCTCTTCTTTTCACAGCTATTTGTAAGGCCTCCTCAGACAACCATTTTGCCTTTTTGTATTTCTTCTCTTGGGGATGGTCTTGATCACTGCCTCCTGTACAATGTCACGAACCTCCGTCCATATTTCTTCAGGCACTCTATCAGCTCTAATCCCTTGAATCTATTTGTCACTTCCATTGTGTAAAGGTAAGGGACTGGATTTAGGTCATACCTGAATGATCTAGTGGTTTTCCCTACCTTCTTCAATTTAAGTCTGAATTTGGCAATAAGGAGTTCATGATCTGAGCCACAGTCAGCTCCTGGTCTTGTTTTTGCTGACTGTATAGAGTTCTCCATCTTTGGATGCAAAGAATATAATCAATCTGATTTTGGTACTGACCATCTGTCTGGTGATGTCCATGTGTAGTCTTCTCTTGTGCTGTTGGAAAAGGGTGTTTGCCATGACCAGTGCGTTCTCTTGGCAAAACTCTATTAGCCTTTGTCCTGCTTCATTCTGTACTCCAAGGTCAAATTTGCCTGTTACTCTAGGTATTTCTTGACTTCCTACTTTTGCATTTTAGTCCCCTATCACGAAAAGAACATCTTTTGGGGGTGTTAGTTCTAGAAGGTCTTATAGGTCTTCATAGAACCGTTCAACTTCAGCTTCTTCAGCATTACTGTCTTGGGTTACACAGTGCCTTGTGTCCTAGTCAGGTTGCCTAGGAAATAGATTCTGAGACAGGTGTTTGTGTAAGGTTTACTGCAAAGTGCTTTGAAGAGCAACAGTGAGGGAAACAGGTCTAAGCAGATCTAGCGCAGCTCAAATACAGGCTTCAGTCAATCCCACACTGGAATGGCCTTTCAGATAATCCCCACATTGAGCAACATTCCCAACAGGCTGGAGTATGATTATTTCCCTCTGGACAGGCAGTAACATCCACCACACCCAGAGCTTATCTTCTCTTACCATCTTATTTATTCCCTGGTGAAGCCAACCAATATATTGTGAGCTGACCTATGAAGAGGCCCATGTGACAAAACTTAGCAAGAACCCAGACAACAGCCTGTGAGGAACAGAAACCTGCCGACAACCACATGACTGAACTTGGAAGCAGATCCACCCACAGCTGAACCCTGAGATAGATGGCTGCAGTGCCAGCCAGCACCTTGACTGCAGCATCATGACGAACCCAGAGCCGGAAGATTCGACATGGATCCCTGGCCTGTGCAAAGCATGAGATAACAGATGTTGTTTTAGGTCATTGAACAGGGTAATTTGTAAAATAGCAAAGAAATTAATACAGTCCCTCTACCCTTGATTGGAGAAGGCAATGGCACCCCACTCCAGTACTCTTGCCTGGAAAATCCCATGGACGGAGGAGCCTGGTAGGCTGCAGTCCATGGGGTCGCCAAGAGTCGGACACAACTGAGTGACTTCACTTTCACTTTTCACTTTCATGCATTGGAGAAGGAAATGGCAACCCACTCCAGTATTCTTGCTTGGAGAATGCCAGGGACGAGGGAGCCTGGTGGGCTGCCGTCTATGGGGTCGCACAGAGTCGGACACGACTGAAGAGACTTAGCAGCAGCTACCCTTGATACAGAACCAAAAGAGAGAATCCTTTTGCCTGGTGGTACAGAATGTGGCCATGTAGCTAATTTATGGGAGAGGGAAGATTTTGTTTCTCCCTTTGTCCCCTTACTTCATCCTACAATAATAACTTTTTGGTGGCAGGGAAGAATCTAAGACACAGAAAGTAAAATCCATACAGGAAAAAATTAAAATTCCACTGCATTACAATTAAGCACCTCTGTTCACCCAAAGATACTATAAAGAAAGTAAACTGACAAGGATAGAAATCAATAACCTAACTGAAAAATAGGCAAGACCAAAAAAAGCACTTCACAGAGGAAGTATCAATGGTCAAACACATTATAGTATGCAACTGCACTGGCAACTAGGGCAACACACGTCAAGTCTATGATGACATCTCATTTGACACTAGATCAAAAGCTTTGGGAAAGGACCTCCCTGGTGGTCCAGTGGTTAAGAATCTGCCTTCCAATTCAAGGAACGCAGGTCTGACCCCTGGTTACAGGAAGATCCCACATGCTGCAGGGCAACTAAGCCTGCACACTACAACTAAGGAAAGCCCATCCATCGCAGCGAAGACCCAAAAGAAAAAACTTTGGGAAAACAAACAAGACTTTCCAGAAGTCTGATAATACCAAATGTTAAAGAGAATATGGAGCAAATAGAACCCTTGTCCTTGCCAACAGGAGTATAAATAGATCCAATATTTTTAAAAATAATTTGGCATTATCTAGTCAAAGTGATGTGTATACACCTTTAACTTAATTCCACCCGTAGGTATACCCTCAAGAGAAACTATTTTAGTACATCTACAAGAAACAAGGATAGCTACATTCTCTGTAATAGAGAAAACAAAGCAAAATAGGGAAATTCCCTGGTGGTCAGTGTATTCACTGCCCTAGGCCCAGGTTGAATCCCTGATTGGGGAACTGAGATCCTAGGAATCAGGCAGTACAGCCAAAAACAAGAAACAGCCTCCCCCAAATAAAAACAAAACAAAAACAGAAACAAGAATAAGCAAAAACAACAATAACAAAAAACAAAAACCCCACTCCAGAGAAATAATGAAATGAGAACCAAGAGTAAATTTATCTAATGAAATAGTGAACATGGAATATAACTGTATATAACAAAGGACAATTTCAACAATATAATGTTGAGCAACAAAGTCACAAAAGAACATGATCAAAAAAAGACATTATAATTCCACATATATTCGGCTCAAAAACATGCAATATGTTGTTTAGGAATAAAAACTGATGAAATTGTGAAGAAAAACAATGGCAAACATACAATTGAGAATATGAAAAAAGTATTGGTAGAGGAGGGGAATGTAGGAGATGTAACAGTTAATAATAAAGCTCTTTTTCTTAAAATAGGTGGCCGGTACAAAGATATAGCATGTACTCTGACTTTTTTAGATGCTACGTTTCATAAGTAGGTTTTATCACCTCAATATTTAATTTAAAGCAAGAAAAACCAAAGAACTTAAATATCACACATTTGGTCAATTCATCAACACCGTGTCTTCTTCTAAGCCAGATGGGTGCCTACTATCTTTGGCTCCTTGATAGACTTAAAGCAGACTTGTGGACAGATGGTATACAAGAAAAGGAAAAATTTTCCTACTGGCCCTGTAAGTAATGAGCAAGGAGATAAAGATCAGTTAAAACAAGAAAGGTAGATATTTAATGGTCTTATCAATATATTACAATCTATGGTCTTTCTTTTTTAAAAAAACTAGGAAAAACTTAAGTCAATCTTTACCACATATAGCACAGTATGAGAAAATGTAAGAAATTTCAATGCCTAGTTTAGTCAAAGATGGCAGACCAAAAGGTAAAACACAGAAAATGTAGCAAAAACAAAAGAAAAAACAAAAAAGCCCTCTATAATGAGAAGTTTTACCAACAGTGAACTACTACCATACTAAATCAGTTTAACACGGAGTATCTAGTTAAAAACAGCTGGATTTACTGAAGGAAAAAGCAAGCAGATGACACTAATCTGCTGAGAAACAGCAGATTACTGGATACTACCACTGAAAAATGAAGCCAATGAAAACAAGCAACTCAAATACTCAAAATCACACATTTTCTAAAAACACTTATGTCATGTATAAAAACGGCAAAAGAGTAGGACGATCTTTTTAAATGAACTTACCCTGAAATAAGTGAAGTTACAGCTGTTGAATAAATGTCACTCAAAAGCAGTCTCTTGGCTTTTTCTTACACAGCGGGCAACTTTCCTTTTGAATTCTCCATTTCTGTCTTCCCTCCATTCTTTCTGTAAGTACAAAAGTAATAGCAAGTGATTTTATGCAAACTCCTCTTACAATCTCAAATACCAACTTTAATTTTGAATGTAATGCTTTGGCAATGTGAACACGTTTAAAATGTTAAACAGTTGATAAGGTAGAAAACACTTTTGCAAGGCACTCTGCCAGGATACATACAAATTACTTCTATAGGCAAAGTCTCTTTGAAAACGGAAAGGGCCATAAAAAGCTTTAGCAATTTTGTATTACACTGAAAAAAAGGCTACAACTTACAAATAAGATATCCAGGCTATCTGAATGATCACCAACTCTACTGGAAGCAACCAGAAAATAAAGTAGACAGAACTGTGCCTCCTATGTCAAGTAGATGGGTGTAATGCATCATATTGAGATGATACTGAGTAGTATTTCTAGTGGGGGAGGGGCCAGGACATGACAGTAACAAAAACACTATGACTGCCAGGCACATGGAAATGGAACACAAAACAGCACCAGCATCCTTTCACATGAGAATAGAGCTGATTTTTACTTAGCATGTGAGCAGCAGGGAATTCGCACTAAAATGCCTGGCCTATTTTTTTTCTCCTGTATCGTCCATGTAGGGACAGCAAAGACTGTAGAAACCTTCAACACTTGTTCCTGCAGAGGAAGAGATCTGAACAATTTTCTCCCTCAAAGCAAAGCACCCCAGTAAGCCAATCATTATAGTAAATTATGAGGTAAACTATAATGTGGAAATGCAGAGAGATTTGTAGATATTTGATGAAGTCTTTGTGAATAAAATGTTATTGTCTCTAATTACGTCATTATCATTTCTAAGACATTTTAAGAAAGAGCAATTCCAGTAAAGAGGCGAGGTCAATACCAAGGAGAAAAAAAATCACCTAAAAAGCACACTTAGCAGAGGGAATTAAGACTGAGAGCAAGGGAGATCAGGTGAAAAGTATTAAAAAGATCATACTGGAATTATTATTATTTGAGTGCACCATGCAGCATGTGGGATCCTAGTTCTAGAACCTGTGCTCCCTGCATTGGGAGCATGAAATCTTAACCACTGGGGCCATTAGGGAAGTCCCTGCAATTACTTTTGTAAGATATAAATCCTCATTACCAAAGAAAATGTCAGTGAAGTCATCTAATAACAGGGGGAAATTTTCCCTGGAAGACCAAAAGTAGATGAAAGAACAATGAAACACGCAGCCGAGCAGAGAAAGCAGTAGCCCAGGGAAGTCTCAGTGGGACCCAGCAAAGAGAACCCCAAAGTTAAAGCTTGGAAACGGCAGCTTGAAGTCAGTAAAAAGTGGGTTTGAAAACTGAATGACAGAAAGTTTGGCCTTTCCTTCTACACACACCCCAAATTTTAATGCCTTCCTAAAGTAGTAATGATGATATATAGATTTTATAAAAATATCTGAAGACCACTAGAATTAGAGCTCTAGGTATGGGTATTTGGTATGGAAAGTAATTACTTCTTCATTTTGGCATTTGACACCTCTCTTCCTCCAACTCTTACTTTTTTTGTTTCACTCTTAGTTTAATATCTGGCTTATCACTCACACACTGCTGAGGAGAACCAATTCTGCACACATACACTCCTTATGTTGTTTGGACTGATACTTGACTAAGCATAAAGTTAGAATGATTTTCTGTCAGTGTTTACTTCAATTCAATTACTAAATTCAAAAATTCAAAGCCAGAGATTTGAAAGGTGGTTATATTGCTCCTTGGCCTTTTGGCTAAGATCAAATGAAAGGTGGTTATATATGTAGTGTTTTTCTACAAGTAAGATTTTTACCCCCAAGTTTTTATGTAGATCTGAATTAATAAGAGGGAAAAAAAAAAAAAGGTGAATTTAACCTGCTGGCTTTCACATATCCTAACAAAGTTTCCAAGAATTAGAACAAAAGGATTTTTAAAGAGGGATAGATGACTGAGGAACTAGGACTATTCTAGATTAAAAAAAAGACTAATAAAACATGAATACAGGACTTCCCTAGTGGTTAAGACCCCAAGCTTCCACTGCAGGGCTACAAGTTCAATCCCTGATCAGGGAACTAAGATTCCATATGCCACATGGTACAGGCAAAAGAAACAAAAACAAAAAACATAATTTTTTTAAAAAGAAAAGAAGGAAGATTGAAAAATAAAATAAAAAGAGTAAAGTAAATGAGAAACCTATAATAAAATGATAGGAAACACCATCCTTTAAAAAATAAAAAACTAGGTGCAAATAAATAAATAAAACATGAATACAAAATAAAATAAGTTCCTAAATTCTGGATTCTCTCTCGCCCCCTCTCTTTGTTCTTAGGAGATACATGCTGAAGTATTTAAATATAAAGATCTGTAAAGCCTTCTCAGTTTAGCAAATAATGACAATAACGTTAATAGTAACAACAATGCTGCAAAATCTCCACAATTGTGAATCTATGTGTAGGGTATAGGGTAATCCAACGTTTTGTAGGTCTGAAAGTTTTAAAAATAAATGCTTGCAAATAATATGGACCTAATAGCGATTAGATATTAAGTATAATAATAGTTTTACAATTATGTAGGATAGCATCCCTATTCTTAAAAGGTGCAACTTCTAGCGGTAAAATAAGATTTATGAGAAAAATAAATGAAAATAAACAGATATGTCAATAAATATGCACAAACACATACATATAAAAGTATATAGTTTTAATCAAGCTTAATTAAAGGGGAGAGCAGATGTGTCCATGTGACCACCTTACCGCAGCATCAACATTAGCAGGTGAGTCTCCATTGGGGTCTGCCAGCATAGAAATGACACTAATCATGATGGTTTCCACGGTGTGAATAGGCAGCCAGCGTTCCTCTGGCTTTTCATAACCATATTTATCTTCTCCAGGTTCGTGAAGAATAGAAATGCATACATCACCATTTTTATCAACTGCAAAATTAGAGAGTAAGATTACAGTTTCAAATACTTTAAAAAATTGGCTATATATAAAATACATATTATTTGATATGATCCTGATTCCCATGGTATTTGTATAAGATTCAGTACCACTGTTCCACTGAATAGACACAGAAGTTAATTTCCAAAATGGAACCTGTTAACCTTTTAGGAAGGCCAGAGATTTTACCAAATAGGATCCACCTGACAAACCCAAAAGAAATGTAAGCTATCTTTTTTATTTCTGAAAAATTTCAAGTTAATATGTAGATGGTACCTAGTATTTACATGTAATAAACATAATGAAATAAATGGTACCTATTGAATCTGTTCATTTATACCAAGTATATGGTCCACACACCAGAACTGAGTTTCTGTTATGATTTCCTAGTTTCCCTAGCAACTTACTGATTGAAATTGTTGACAAAGGTCTAAGACTTTCCTAAGAAAAAAAATGAAAAATAACATCATAAAATACTTTTTAAATCACATAAAGGCAAAATTATATTTTCAGGGAAAAAACACACACAAATCCACAAAGCGAAGTGTCCAACTCTTTGCGACCCCATGGACTGTAGCCTGCCAGGCTCCTCTACCCATGAGATTTTCCAGGCAAGAGTACTGGAGTGGGTTGCCATTTCCTTCTCCAAAAAGACCATGTTATATTGCCAGTGAAAACTCATCAGCATACATTCATTAGGTCTCTAATCTATAAACCTATTTTAAAATCCAAGCCATAAATTAATTGTTAATCAAAAGGGGGAACTGGGGTCCTATATTCCACTAACTTCTTTACATTACACAACCAAATCTATAAAATCCTATAAAAACGAATAACAATACTTATGTTCATTTCTGACTTCCTACCTAAAGTCCAACAAATTTATGATAGGTATAATGTTATAGCGTATTTTTCACCCCTGGGGAAACAGCATTAAAGCTTGTATGCATTGTGGCTCTACGACTAATGCTTTCTGAATGTATGCTGTATACCAGCCACCCACACTTGACACAGGGAGTTTAGCAGTGAGTGCAGCATTTAAGACCCATGCCTTCAGTGCACTATACATGAGCTATTCTGCAATTAATGCTCCTTATCCCAACTCACCTACACCTTCTAATACAATCTGTTAACTAAAATGAAATGACTAGACCAAGAAGCAAGAATAACAACAGTAAAACTTGTAACAGCACTATGAAGTTGAACAGAAAATGATAATATAGTGTTAAGATATTTTCCTCACTTACCACATAATATAAATTTTTCCTTGAGAAAAGGAACTCATATGTTTTTGAGAACATTTAATATCAAATGTTTGTACAAAATTCTATCAGAGAGAATCGATTTAAGATCCATTTTCCTTTTATAGAAATTGTTATAATTTAGCATCTTTAAAATTTTAACATCATGTCATTTCATTTTAAACATACAGAAAACATTTTAAACCTCTTAGAATGAGGCTTTTATGCTTAATAGCTATTGCCTATTAAAATTGTAGTATCTTTTTTAAAGGCAAGATAATGGAGTGAAATAATTGATCTGATAATTGAGTGAAAAGGCCAGTGCTATCATTCCTCTTAATAATTAGAGTCCACGTATTGCTTTCATATATATATGCTCTCATGTAACTCACAAAGAAACTAAGGCTCCAAGAGGCTTTACCAACAGTAACATAGGCTAATTCATGCAAAAGACAGCATTCAGAAACTTTTTGTTACATTTTCCTTTCAAACAGGTGCAAAAAAAATTGACTATTACACACTGAATAATTCAAGAGAAGGCAGGGGAAACTGCCAAGAGCCTAGGAAGAAATGAACCATATGTTCAAGCAACAAGGGGCAGATGTGGTCGATTCATGCGTCCATACATTGTGCAGGACTATCAGTAATGTGTTCTACCAGAAAGAAATTCTTTTTTTCCCTTCATACTGGTGCAAAAAATAACTATGTCTTCTGTGATCACTGCTACCTAAGATGTGATAAAATATGGTGGCCTCCTTGATTCCATAGTTTTCCATTCATCAGTTCTAGTCTCTTCTAAGACTCAGCTGTTTTTCAGGTCACTGAGTTCTATTACATTTCCTTGTAATAAAGCCTTGGTTTATTCATGCATGCATTACTCTCACTGATTTTTGCTTAAACTAATATAGAAGGGTTGCTCTTCCTTGCAACACAATGTCTGGGTTATGAGAAGTAGAATGCAGACTGGTGTAATATTCTAAAAAGACAACACTGATTACAAAATACTTACAGTCAAAATACTTAGGAAAGAAATTCTTGCAAGCTCAATCATACAAAACAAGGCCAAAAGTTCAGGGAGACTGTGTATAAACATAGTTTATCTAGACTAACCTTTGGCTCACAAAGTGAATTTTAAATGGTTGTACAACTTTGGGTAAAAAAGTCAATGTCACCATTTTATGCACAGCACTGTTAGATACCTTCCAAAGATCTAAACACGCAGAGTTTATCTCATTTGACCCTATCAATCATCTTATGACATAAGTAAGACATTCCTTTTTCTTATGAAGAATATACATAAATAGTTAAGAGTGTCCATAGTCTAGGAGCTAAGATGAGAAAATAAAAATTAAAAATCCAAGTTTAACTACTTCTGTGTTCTCTGTAATAGCCAATGAAGCACATCATACCTTGGAAATAATCTCCTCAATTTTAAGACCTCTATTAATGCTGAGTATCACCCATGAACTCATGAACATCTCAGCTGTGAACATCATAGCTGAGAACTAAGTAAATAAACAAACTTTTTCCATTTGATCCATTACTCTTCTTTTAGAAGGAATCTAATCCAAGACCATGTATATACCAAACACAATGAACCTAGTATAAAAATTCCAACACAATTTCACTGAAAACTACATCTTACTTATTGACCTTGAAAACTTCAGTGACAGGCTTGCAAAACTTCAGTGTCATACTTGCAAATGTAAAAGTAAAACTAGATAAACTTACCATTTGGATGCCAGATTTCTGTAATGAATTTCATTTTAGGAGGCCGAAGGGGATAATCTTTGGGGAAAGTGAGATGAGCTTTAAAAACACCACCTTCACTGGAAAAACAAAAACAAGTTCTTGCCTATAAGTTCCTGCTTATAAGTAAGATAATTATTAAAACAAACATAAAACAAGGATGCTTAAAAAAAAACAAGGATGCTAGTGCTAACATTATAAACGAAATAGATAATCTGGATTTCAAGCAGTTTACTTACTCAAATACCAAGTTTAATAAACTGTCATACCTACCACCTTATTAAACTCTCAAAAAACAGTAAAATGAAAGAAACAGCGTTAAAAAGGCACCCAGATGAGATCTCGCTACTGTTGTGCTACACACATCTTTTTATTGCTTCCCACTGCACTTAAAACTCAAATGTTTAACATTGCCTATCAGGGTCAAGTTGTCAGTTTCTCTATATTGATCTCAACTTGTCACTCTTCTCTCTCATCCCAGTCATTCCTCTTTCTGTTCTTTAAACACAAGCTTTTTCTCATCTGAGAGCTTATGCATTTTCTTTATTGCCTCTCTGGAAACAGTTGTGCTGACCTCCAACCATCCATCCATCCATTTATTCATCTTATCATTCAACAAGTATTTATTCAGTCTTTATGTGCCAGACACTGGGAGTTCAGCAGTGAACAAAGCATAGTCTCTCAAGTAGTTTATATTCTGGTGTGTTTCAAAGTAGTGCTGCGCAACAGAACTTTCTGCAACTGGAGACGGTCTATAGTTAAACGTTCTCCAACATGGTAGCCACCAACCACTTGTAATATGGCTAGAGAACTTTTTGGGCAACCCAATACAACTGATGAGCTGAATTTTTAATCTTGTTTAATTCTAATAGCCACAAGTGACTAGTGACTGCTGTGCTTAGGAACTGTTCCTAAATAACGGTCAAAACAACACAAGTCAATGTTGCAGAAAACCAATGGGAAAAGTCAGCCTTATGGGGCAAAAATGACAAAGTTCCTGACTAGTGACCTTGGTACCGCTGTTTCCTCTGCTTCAAAGGCGCTTCTCCCTTTGTTATATTCAGAATTCAGCCAAAATGTTGCCTCTGAGAAATATTTTACTTGGCTACCAATCCTAACTAGCCCCTGTGTCCCTCGATCATGTGAACTTCTTTTCCATTTCTTTACTGCAAAAGAAATTCACACCTCTGATTCTTTTATTATAAGATAAATACTCCATAGAGCAGGGTCAGATGCAGGGTCATCTGACTGTGTTTGTTTCAGATCAGTAATAATAGAATTCTAAGCTCATTAAATGGTTTTCATTCATTAAACAAACAGGCATTGATTATCTACCTAGAGAAGGCACTGCTGTACATAAAAGGATATGACAGAGAACAAGACATTCGAGATCGCTGATTTACAGCTCTTACCATTCCAGGGTCAGAGGAAAATATCAAGTAAAGTATCAGTAATAAATACTGGAATGAAATGAGCAATCTATTGTTACATTTCTGAAAAGTATCTACAGAAAGAGCCCATTTGTCTTTAAGAAGAAAAAGTGAGGGTATGTTTGTATAGAAATAGAAAAATGTCTGGAAACATGACACCAATACACAAAAATGGTTAACTCTGAAGCACGGGATAATGAGATTTTTTACTTTCTGCTTTGTACATTTTGCTGTCACTTGAAGTTTTAACCAAAGCAAGTATGTATTCTCATTACTTTTTTCTGATCATAAAAGCAAGATGGCAGGACGGTGTTAAAGAAAGGTAGATCATTAGCACCAAATACTTCTGAATTCTTAGGAAAGGCCACTGGGCTCCAAGTAAGCAACATGTTTCTCTTTATGCTTACATACATGCTTCTTTCTATGAAGTGTATAAAGTATACAGAGGGTCATAATGTAAAATATTTCTGATTATGGGTTGTGGTTTTAAAAAAATCACTTCAAAAGCCACAAATACAAAAACTAGGCAAGAATCCATGTAAAAGAACATCAGAACAGCTACCACAAAAAACTTTAAATCATTGGTAAGGCTAAACCCTGATACTACGTTAGCTCTCCTCGGTCCCTAAATTTTGACTGATATCAGATTCACTTAAAAGCTTTACAACAACAACAACAAAAAAAAAGCTTTACAACAGCTGATTGAAATCCCTACCATGAAAAATTACCTTAGTCTATTAAAAATTTTGATAAAATTTAATTAAACTTTTAAGGATAATCCAATTAAAGTACACAATTTTTTTTTGTCTGCAATGTCCTTATCCATTCTGAATCAATCATGCAATTCTTTAGTTTTTTTCCTACAGGTGGAATCCTTACACCTGTGAAAATCCTACTTTTTTTTTTAAGCCTAAAACTCAAAACATAGTGTACAAAACATAGTTAAATAAATATTAAAATGTCACATATTCACTATTTTTCAAATACATAAAGATGCTACTATGATGAGCAAAATCAAAGTTTTATGAAAAGCATTAATGGTTTAAATGATGCTTTCCTGCTTTCTCTTCACAGATATTAACAGTGTAAGAGTATAACTGCTATATAATTACAGATATATCATATTACATATATGATTACTAGCATGATGTTCTAGGCCAGTTCAAGTTTCTTCTATTAGACTTCCCTTACTGTCTTTGTATTAAATGTATAAAAATCTTACAAGGATAAGAGCCTATCATTCTACTTTGTCAGATCCTATCAGCCATATTTACTTTCTTTAAATGATATACCATATGTTGCCATCAACATTGTTCTTTTATATATTCCTTTTCACATCTGTCTTCTGTTTATTCATTTTTACCTGTCACAATTTATCTATTACCTTCATAAAATATTTGATGGCTTCCAATGTTTTTACTACTACAAACATTAGAACACTGAACATTCTGAACACTTTCTAGGCACAAGGTTTTACCCTAGAAATGAAACAAGACGAAGTTTAAATAACTGTTAAAAGTCACACAGATAATAACAGTAGTAGACTCAGGGAAGTAAACAAAGATAATCTCCAAAACTCACATTCTTAAGCACTAAATGATAAATGATACGGTACTGCCATTGATCAATCAATTTCTAAGTCACATGGGCACCAGGTTCATTCCTTCCGAAAGTTCATTACAAAATATATAGCTTGTGCAGCTAAGTTTTAAACAGACTGTATAAGAATTTTGTTACTGTAAAACAATATTAATCTGAGAATTTGGTTAGTCAACTCTTTGTTTTCTATATCATCAAGGTAAGGCAATAACAAGCTACATATAATCTTCCAAGATCCTACAAATTGTTCACACCATTGCAGAGGTAGGAAACAATATAAAACATACTTCTTGAGCACACCAGCCAGGACTGATGAAAAGAGATGCAGCAAGAGTTACCCGCCATTTACTAATGCAAATTTATAAAATTTATAATTCACAGTGAAACCCATATCTCCTAAAGTTTCTTTCAAAACCTACTGCTGCTCCTACCTGATATTATTCTTTCTGTGGATATGGGCAGCTAGTCACACTACTTGATAATCATTAGTCTGAAAATAGCAGGTTGTCACACCAGTATCAGATTATTTTTCATGGAGAGAAAACCTCAAGAATCTATTTTTAATATCTCCAGAAACATTAATTAATGGCAAGTGTTAGTTGCTCAGTTTGTGCCCGACTCTTTGTGACCCCATGGACTGTAGCCCACCAGGTTCCTCCGTCCATGGAATTTTCCAGACAAGAATACTGGAGTGGGTTGCCATTTCCTTCACCAGGGGATCTTCCTGACCCAGGGATCGAACCCAGGTCTCTTATATTGTGGGCAGACTCTTTACTGTCTGAGCCAATGGCAAGAGCAGCAATAAAAAGTTAATACTGTGTAAAGATAAATATAACAGCTAAATTAATACTCAAAGCAACTATCAATAAAGGAATGCCTGAATACACCAGTTATTGACACATGGATTGTAAGGAGTGTGGGGCGCCCTCTGGTGGCTAAATGAGGGTTAATGACACCACCATGAACTACACTCGTTTTTAAAGAATTTTAGTACAGCAATCATTCATTCTATTATTACAGAAATGACCTATTTAATTACTAAGTGATGGATCAATCACTTAGGTTTGCTCACATTAACTACTTTCAATACTATAACGCCTCCTCCCATTACCAGCCTCTCTATTTTTCCTCTTACACTTAAGATCTGTGTTTCATTTCAAGTAACACTCATCTGACAACCACAAGAAGGCCTCTGCCCTCTTCACTCCACTGAACACCAGTAATTTCCTTACTGTTAAATCAACAAACAGCGTTAAATACCTGATTCTTGGTGGCATTTTAGAAAGCTTCCTTCTATAAAACCTTTTGTAAGATGTCTGGCTAACTTCCTCTGCTTTTCTCAGGGCCCTGTCCTAGGCACATGTGTGCCATCCCCTGAGCAAGGCTGTTGATCTCCCTACTTCAGTCCATTTCTTACACTATGCATGCACGCATGCTTCGTTGCTCAGTTGTGTCTGACTCTTTGAGACCCCATGGAGTGTAGCCCACCAGGCACCTCTGTCCCTGGGTATTCTCCAAGCAAGAATACTGGAGTGTGTTGCCATGCCCTCCTCCAGGGTGTTTTCCCAACCCAGGGATGGAACCCCATCTCCCGCACTGCAGGCGGATCCTTTACCATCTGAGCCATCAGGGAAGCCCAAGAATACTGGAGTGGGTAGCCTATTCCTTCTCCAGGGGATCTTCCTGACTCAGGAATCAAACCAAGGTCTCCTGCATTGCAGGTGATTCTTTACCAGCTGAGCTATCAAGAAAGCCCCTTCTTACACTATAGACCGCCCCCTCCAATTTTTTAAAACAATAGTTTAAAACATTTTACTACAGAAATAAAATACAAGTAAGCTGAAGGAAAATAAAATTTATAATTCCAAAGTTATGATACTTAGAATCTGATGCATATTCTAAAATATAAACCTGACAACTCTTGATGTAAAACTCCCCAATGGTTATGCTTTGTCCTCAGGACAAAAGAAAAATCCTAACTCCCCTGGTGGACTGCCGTCTAAGGGGTTGCACAGAGTCGGACAAGACTGAAGCAACTTAGCACCAGCAGCAATAACAGTGTTTACAAACATTTTCTAGCCCTCAACTCTCTAGCCAACCTCATTTTTTGAAATTCCTTATAGTCGTTTTGCTCAGTTGCCATCCCCTTGTTCTGTCCCTTATTTTCCAGGCCTATGTACACAAACATTTCTTTCTCCCTATGAAATGCTCAATCCCCAGCTTCCCTTCCACTTATCCCCATCTCCTAACCCCACTGCTACTGCCAGAGTATCTGTCTAGTTAATTCTTACTCTAGCTATTGACAATCCAAAATCTCTTCAATCCAAGAATAATTAAACCAAATGTGGCAATCTCATTCATCTTGCCAGTTACTGGGTAAGGAATGATGAAGCAACTTGATTCCAACAAATGAGACAAGAGTCTGCTGGAGAGCTTCCAGAAAAAAGGCTTTTCTACACTGGAATACATAAAAAATTACTTTTCCTACTTTTTTGACTTTAGCTCACTAAGACTTTTTTTTAAATTTTAATTGGAGGCTCTATTCTTATTTCTATGTAAGAAATACATAAAACACAAGCAGAAACTACTTTCACTTCTTCCTTTTCAGCATACTCTGAAATGCTCAAAACTGTTGTAACCATTTCACTATCTCTGTCAAGAAAACAAATTTCCTTATTTTCTAAGCCAGCTAAAATCAGATTTCTTATGCTTATAGCTGGAAGCCTACTAATACAGTAACTAACTCTTCAGTTCTCACTTTAGACATCTCCTCCTCTGGGAAAAATTCCCCAACACACTGAAAACCTGCCACAAGCCCAGTAAGTTCTCACCATATCCCAACGCCTCCCTCCATCATGGCTGTCCCCAAGTGTATTAAATAACTACGCAATGAGCAGCTTTGCCAACTAAATTGCAACCGCTTTGGAGCAGCACCTATTAACTGATTTAAGCCATGTTCGCAGCATCTAGCATAAGAGTGCTCAAAAACATTAGGAAACAAAATGAATGAGTAGTGTAAATGCCTACAATGCTTTATTTTTGAAACAATTCTAAATGGGAAGTTGCTAAAAGGGTTGGCCAACACTCAATAAATCTTAAACCCACTTCCTGCAGGCTTTATAAAGAATTTCATAACTTCCAGCATCTGAGTTTTAGAAAAGGTCATTCATAAAAAGGAATCACATCCAGGTAAATTTGGATGATAATTATAAGGTCTGTCAATGGCATTAAGGCTTCATTGTTCACAGGATGTTCAAAGTATATTTGGCACTGAGGTTAAACTGTAGCCTGGGTGCAGTCAGTGCTCTCATCAGTAAGGGACAGTGAGGAAGTGGCAGCCTGTCAGCAACTCCAGAGGAGCTGCCACAAAGGTTTCCGTTATCCACGCCTCAGATAGACAGTCAGCACTTTTAAAATGTATATGAAAGGCCAGAAACAGGTTTTCATTGGTAGGAAGGATGGCCTGTTAATTAGTACAATGAGTATTAAAGTGTCTTTCTTTCGTGAAGCTGAAGGGACACAACATGTATATGGACCAGCTAGTAACATTTAGAGATGCTTGCCACCATCTCATGAAAAAAGTACAAAAATTATGTGAGGTCCTTCGAGATGGGAGGTCAAACCTGGATGCCTCACTCATTTTCTACTCAGACATTAGTTTAGAAGAACTTCTCTTGTTATCACACACCAACTTTAAGATTAACAAGATTCTGTCACTAGAATGTTGCTGTGTCTTCCTTGAATAAACCTTCATGCAATGGGTTTTGATTTAGAAACCCAGAACAGAACCTCCTCAGGCTCAGAAGCCAGGCACAAGTATGATTCTGTGTGCAAAACTTGGTAAGAAATAGTATTAAGGTTGTGGGGGAAGACCTCTAGGATAGCTTTCATTGACTACTGTTATCTACCAAACTATCACTGTAGAGTGACTACATTGAGTTATCTTAGCTTACAGCAATTACCAATGCAAATGTACCATTGGGAAATAAATCAGCAAAAATTTTGATCAGCAATAGTTGTGACAAAACCTAAATCATTTTTTTTCAGACCTTAGAAAACCTCCCAATCAATACTACAGCTCAACTGTGTATGTCATATACCAGTTTGCTCTGGTATAGAACTAGCTGTGAATTTTCTCTTCCATCAGGTTGGGCAGGTGCAGAGAGGAGGCAAAGGAGTTACCATTCAGAACATCTAAAATAAAACTATTTCACTGTCAAAAAAAAAGTCTTATGTATCCAAATTCTTCCTGCTTAGTACCATCAAGGACCAAGGTTGAGTGACCAAGAATAGTTCCCAAGAAAGACCCTGCTATCCCTCAGTTGCATGGCTTTGAGAAGGTTGCTGCATTTTTCCCCAACACCTCAACTTCTATAAAAAGCATGCAACTTGTACTAGTCATTGACATCAGACAGTCATGATCCATCTTACAGAACATTAAATATTAGTAAGTTTAAGTTGACCTGCAAACACATGCAACAGAAAATCAGACTGTGTATGGTCTCTGAATCTAAAAATGTACTACATATATAAGAAATCCATCTCTTCTTTGCTCTTTGATAACACCACACTCTGTTGTCTATCTTTGTATCAGTTAATAATGATTAATTAAAAGTGAGTAACAATCATTCTTGTAAACTGGGAAACTTCAGTTTGTCAAAATAGTTTATATTTCAATTATTAAAAGAGTTCCACTTGGATGTCAGTTCCATTATACTTACTAAAGTGTATCTGGAGGACCAATAATAAGGACTTCCCATCGGTAGAGATCATTGTCATCTATTAAACCTGCTGAAAAGCCTTCCACTGGATTTTTGTTGAGCTCTGTGGAAAAAGAATAGTTTTATAAAAAAATTTAAGTACAAAATCTTCACCCAACATTCATTACAGAACATTAAAAATTCTAAACTATTAAATGAATACACCTGGACCCATTAGCAAAATGCTACCTGATGTCAAAACCTTTCCATTTCTATAACACAAGGAAGCAATGGGTAAAGCAAGCTACCCAGAAGATCAACTTCTACCTCCCTTTTACATCTACCCTGGTTTCCAGCAAGGTTCCTACCATTCTAAGGCGCTCTCTGGTGGCATACAGGTATAGTGGGTCAGAGAGCTTATTAAAATGCAGTTGGCAGACTCATCCCTCAGAGATTCTGGTTCAGAGGAAAATCAAACCAGTGTTTCTGATAATTCTTATGGTATGGTCTTTAGGGTCTTTGGCCTTTCCGAAATACCAATAGAGTGCCTGGTACCTTTTCACTGGAACTTGCTATATAACCAATTTTAATTTATACTAGTAATTATGTATCTGCATGACTAAGTGCTCTGCATTCTTGGGGATACACGTCTACAGCTGGTGTCCATGTGTGGCCCAACAGACTCTTTGAGCACACAGAGAAGACAGACTCCATCTGTCCCGCCTGTGCCATGTCGAACTTTTCGCTGGTCACAGTTTCCAGCATTCGGGAATGGCTTAAGAATAATAGCTGGACCACAGAGACAACACTAGCAACATAAGATTTTCCTCTTCCAGAGAGAGTGCTCTAGCATGGATAGAGAATGATGGAGGGTGGGGATAAGCACAAAGGCAAAGAACTAGTGAGGTGGGGGGATGCAGGCCATGAGGGCCCCTGAGAGGGGCAGGTAAGAAAGAGGGCAGAGTCTGAATAGTTCCTGGAGACACGGGGCTTAATAAAGTAATGACCCATCGATGGTGGGCATCATGTTAGGATTTTTAAGAAAGCTTTGACAAGATATAATTAACATTCAGTAAATTGTAGGCATTTAAATTATATAATTTCTTACACACTGATATATGTACACAGCTGTGAAGCCATCACCACTGTCACAATTAAGTGTGTGTGTGTTGTGTATAAATACACGAATCACCAACAAGAGGTGCTAGTTGGCTCAAACTGAAGAGAGAGGACAAAGCGCACAGGAGAGCAGCTGAGGGAAGCTGCTGGGCAGCCGAACAGGGCTGTAATCCTCACATAAATCCTGCCATCGTCCTCAAGGAGCTTGGTCCCATGGTAAGCAAGTGCAACACAACTCAGAGTGCTATA
Organism: Capricornis sumatraensis; assembly: GCF_032405125.1. Taxonomy (NCBI): domain Eukaryota; kingdom Metazoa; phylum Chordata; class Mammalia; order Artiodactyla; family Bovidae; genus Capricornis; species Capricornis sumatraensis. The sequence goes on from NC_091076.1 coordinate 75,162,862, forward strand.
AAAAACTGAACAAAGCGTGTTATTAACTGAGAAGAAAATATTTAATTTTTTGAGGAATCAGAGGTGTTTATTTCAACAACTAAGATTTAACACCTCAGCATGCCAGTGAAACCCAGAGAGAGCCAGAAGTGAAAGTTTATTTACACTTAAACATGAATGGCTTCTTTTCTCAAAATCTGAGGGAAGTTCTTTTTTTTAATTTCTAAGTCTAATATTTTTGCCTAACTGGCAAAGCAGACTTTTATAAATAGTTTTAAATCAGTACCATGTTGCAAAATATAAGAAATGCAGTTTCACTTTTAAACAGCCATTGTAAGACATTCTTTAAATACTGAAAATGCAAAGAAGTTGTATTTCAATCTGGTTATTTTATTTATGAATGCAAACATTCATGAGTGTCAATATGCTGCAGACATTCTGGAAAAGATCTGCAAGTCCCATTTTTACTGTCAACTGAGGGGCGAGCAGAGCATCGACAATCGCAATCTGCACCGGTAATTTCTACACTGAGTTATCTCATTTCTAACCTTTCTCTGGACAAACACTAGTATATTACTCAGACCATTTTCTCCAACAATAGCTGTAAGAGTCTCGCAGAGATTTTATAATTTATCCAGAAATCACCTAGTTATTGAATCTTGCATTAGAAGTCCAGTGGAATTTTATAAACATAGGTGGTTAAATTCTTAAATAAGCATATATGGTCAAAACTACCTTTGAAAACTTCCTTATCTATAAAGTATGTTATTGCTTCTCGTCATATATTTCATCAGTGCACAAGTTCTATGAAAGTCTTCTACATGTCCTTTGCATTCTTCTCTTCTACAGGGGTGACTGTGTCTACTGCTCGTTTCACTAAGTAATACAAGTGATGCTGAAAGATACCCACCCATCTCGGTTTCGTCATGGTTTCTGCCCCTTGCATGACTCCTCATGTCCTAGATCCATGGGCATTTAACAGATTTAATCTACCTATAGAGGCCAGCCATTATCATGCTTTTCATGAATACTTCCTTCAAGGTCCAATTCAAGTACCATATTCCTCCTCCATGAGGCCTTCCCTAAATAATTTACCAAATAATCTTGTCTTCTGCTAAATTCCTATTAATCCTACTTTTAGTCTGTAGTGCATCCCCTGGCACTTGACTATTAACTCCTGATTCTCACAGAAGGAAAAAGACGATTACAATGTGTATTAAATGGCCCAACATCAGTACAGGAATTTGGAGGGGCACAAAGAAGAGCACAATATAATCAAAAAGAGACAAAAGGGCTTCTAAAAAGAGAAGAGCTATCTGAAATACGACGAAGGATTTGGGTGGAGTAACAGCAAAGCTTAGACAGAAGAACATATACTATATATACTACAAAAATCTGAAATATGGAGATCAGCATGGCGGCAGAGGGCTGCAACACACCATGTAGCTGAAGCTAGACAGAATGTCAGAAGGAGGACAGCAAAGGGCCTTTATAAGCCTTGTGAGTTTAGATTTTACCCAGAGAACAACTTTTGTTTGCGTTTTATTTTGCTTTCTTTTTAAAACAAAGAGGTCATCTCATGAAATTTACATTTTCAAAAACCAATCTCTCAGAATGTGAAAAGTATGTGATAGAGTAAGGCCATGTGATGACAAAGAAGCCAAAAAAGGAAAGGAGGCTATTAAAGTAATCCTGGAAAGTGTATCTTCAGTATACAGTAGTGGGAATAATGACGGAAAACACGGATACGAAGGAGGCAGAATCAACCAAACAAGATTGGTGATATAGGGAGTTTAAAAAGTCAATAACGATACATAACTCCTCAAAAAGTTTATAAGCATAGTTACCACATAACCCAGTAATTACACTTCTAGGTATATCCCCAAGAAAAATGAAAACATTTATTCACAAAGGGATTTATACTCACATGTTTTATACTGCAGCATAGTCAAAAAGTAGAATCCAAATGTCCATCAATGAATGAATAAACAAAATATAACATATATACATACAATGGAATATAATCGAGCCATAAGAAAAGGAATTAGGTGCTGATACACGCTACAACTAGCTACAACTTTGATTGTGGCATGTTGGTTCTCAATGAACTTCAAGAACATCAAGCTAAGCGAAAGAAATCAGACACATAACGCCACATACCCTATGATTCCTTTCATATCTACAAATCCAGAGACAGAAAGCAAAATGGGGGGTGGGGTGGGCGGTGAGTGCAGTTACTGAATGAGTCTGGGCGTTTTGCGGGGTGATGAAAGCGTTCTGAAACTGAAGAGAGTTAAGAGTGGCTGCACGACACCGTGAATCCCACTGAACTGTACACTTTAAAATGGCTTCATGTTATCTGAGTTTCAGCACAATTGTTTAAAATGACAAATAGAGGTTTCTATGCAGAGAAACTGAGTAGGAGTCTATTCTTTTTCTGAAATGGGAATTATAATAAAGACGTGTTGAATTTAGAGGGAGGGAAAGAAATGATAGGTTTGTATTTATGTCCTATGGGACATAAATACATTGTTTCCAAAAGAAATTTCAGCTAGAGACCTGGGGGTTATCACAATATTGCTGATAACTGATGCCATAATACTGATGGTATCACCCAAGGATGAGCCTAAGTGTGAACTGTGAAATCTAACTGAAGGAATTCTAGAAAATACCAATATCAGGGGGATTTAAAAAGAAACAGCTACAAATATGACAGAAGTAGGAAGAAAACCAGGAAAAAGCTAGATCAAAGAAGCCAAATAAGATGCATTCCAAGGAGAAAGTTGCCAACAATAAATATACACTGTTTAGGAAAGAGGAGGCCTAAATTCAGTCTACTGCATTCAATTCAAAGAATGGCAAGGCTGCCCTGGGCATAGGTAGTTTCAGTGTAATTGTAAAGCCATGCAGACAACACTCAATTGACAAAAAGAAGGTGAAGTAAAAAATGCAGGTTGACATTTTCTCTAGAAGTTTGTGATGAAAAGTGTAGTAGCCATATGTAGATGAAATTCCAGTGAAATTCCATTTTAAAATCCCCTTTTTAAAATGGGAAAGGCCAAGGAAAGATGTTTAAACAGGCTACTACATTTAAATGCTAACAGAGATACCTCATACTGTATTTGAATACAAATACAAATAAATAATAAAGTCTGCTGAAAAAAAAAAAGATGCAGATTTATTTTTTAACATACTTTTAGTTGGAGGTGGCATTCCTAAGCAGAACACAAAACTCAACAGTCAGAACATACTACACAAGGTATTTTAAATTCACTAGAGCATTAAGTTTAAATACAAATGAGAGACTGGGAGAGAATATTTACAGCACAATAGGTAAAAGTCTAATATCCCTAATACAAATAGATTTCCTGTTAATCAAAAGAAAGGGGAAACATGCAAAGGGTAAAAATACAATGAGGGGAAATGGAAATTGCTAACGTACACAAAAATCTATCCTGCTTAAGACAAATATTAAACCAAGAAGTGTATATGCCTGAGTTTCTACTTATATTCCTAAGACATTACAGAGAAGTTTTGAATGTGAAAAAGATAATGATACTTTTTTTCTGGATGCTACCTGGACATGAGTAAAGTTGGAAACAGCTAGAAAGAGTTCTCTTTTTCTCATATCACAAATGCTCAGACAAAATTTTAAAGTTCTAAAGCAGGCAAAACTAATCAGTAACATTAGAAATCAGGACAACAGTCACCTTTTCTTCTTTTTCTTTCAATGGGGAATGAGTGGTATATGGAAAGAAGAAAGAGAGATTCTGGGATGCTAGTAATGGCGTGCTGTACATAATATTTATGCATTTTTCTTTGTGTATATTATACTTCAATTTCTAAAACTCAGTAAATCCCAAAGTATTGCTGATTGCTAAATGAGAGTTATGTATGCATGCTGTGAATCTGGAAATCACTGAGGGCCAAAATGGTCTACAAACCGTGAATTAAAAATGAAATCAAGGACAAAGTAATGTCCTTGAAAATAATGATTTAGATAGGTATAAGTAGTGGAAAATAAAGCATGAGCAGGCTTGCTATGATATAATCATTATTCAAGAATAAGACTAAAAGAGAAAAAGGAAAACACATGAAAAGTAAAAACTCTTCAATCCTGAATTTGCATCAGAAGTATCCATATGAACTCACGATAAAGCTTTAAAAATGCAGAGCTCTGTCCACTAAAAAAGTCAAGAAAAATGACCAACTTTGCAGCAATGAGTGTCCGTAGTGCCCAGAATATAGTCTCCATATATGAGCTACACTTAAATGGAGCAGGGCTCTTCAGAAAAATGGGTGATTCCAGGTCTGGGGCAGGAAGTGTTCCAGGCTCAACTTTCATATCAGATAAAGAGGAAGCTATCAAGTAATACTATGGTCATGTTAAAAGGACTCAAATTGACTGATCCCAGTATAGGATGCTAATACACCATTTTGTTATTTTCAAAACCACTTTTTTCCCTTAAAAAAAAACACACACACAAGATTTATTCTTCCTTTTCTCTACAAATAGCATTGTCAGGAAATCAAACAGTAACTACTGTTTGATCAAATGAGGTATCTCTCCCTACAGAGATAGTCCAGTTAAAAAATGAAAACTTACTGAAACCTTGCCATTTTGTTATTTTAACCTAGGCATTTTAGAAAGGACAAGCAGACATTAACATGCCTCCTGATAAACAAGCCACCACTTATGAAGTGATCTCACCTGACTCACAAACCAGAACCCCTAGACACAATTACCAATTTATAGAAAACACAGAGAAATATGTTTAAGAATAGTCCCAAGATACAATTAGCAAAATCTATACTTTGGAAAATTCTAAAAGGCAAGGTCTAGAATCCTCAGTAAGTATACTGCAAGAAGCAACAAGAGAGAGGACTGAACTCAGACTTTTAAAACTGTATGACGCATGCACAGATTTAGAGGCTACTACATCTAACAATATTAAACTGTGTTAATTTTTCCAAGTGTGGTCATGCCGCATGGTTTTTTACTCCCTCTTTTTTAGGAGGTACAGAAATCTTTAGCGTTACTGAAACATTTACAGACAAATGATGATGGCATTTGGGTTGTGCTTCAAAATCACAAGGGAGTGGGCAGAGACAGATAAAACAAGACTGGTTGTGACCAAGTAACTGCTGAGTCTAGGTAAGCACATGCAGGTTCACTGTACAGTCAGTCTACTTTGGTGTTATTATATTCTTAAATTTTTTTCTCCATAGAAGTTTTTTTTCAAATGCTAAACAGTTTCAATGTAGTATAAAATAATGGTTTACAATATTCTGTCAACCATGTGAAAATAAACCTTCACTGGGCTTTATCAAAAATACAAGGTATCTCAGGATAACAACATTCAAAGGCCCAAGTACATGTCATTCTATACTTGGCTATTAAGAAAAAATAACCTACTTTAATCGTAAATACACTTTGCCAAGACCAATAGTTGACTAAGTTAAGTTACAAAGCCAAACATATTTATAGCGTAGCAATGACGTTCCTTTGTGTCTTGATGGTTGTGGTCTTCTGCTCCTGGGAATGTGCATTTCTGTCAAGGTTATTTATCTAACACACAGCTGGTTGTAAGGTGCATTTCTGTAAAGTGACTATTTTTACACTGGCTTCCGTTCAAACTGTTGAAGTCTCAGATAGAACCTTTTATCCAGACACTACCTAATTACTCCTAAGTACTGAGATGGTTTGTCAAAATAATTTTGACCTCATTATCAGATGAATAAATTGCCACATTACTTTAAAACACACATATCGCCAGAAAGCTAGTTACCAGAATTAACTGGGAAAATATCCCTGGTCTTGCAAACTTCCATTAAGTAATCAATACTGAAAAAAGTAATGTTATCAGCAAACAACCAAAGGTTTGCTCATATTTCCTTTAAAGATTTTATAAATGCATCAATTAAATCAACTTAACAGATTTCTGGTAAACTTTAAAAGTTTGCTCAAAATTAGAAATTTTTTCTTTACACCATGTCCTAGGCTAGGGCTAGATAAGGCAAGCTGATTTCCTAATCAAAAACATTTTCAGCCTAGATGAATTTCTTTTACTGTGCCTCAAGCACATAAGGAATATGGAGCAGATGAGCAGAAGAGCCCAGACATCCTATCTTGCAAATATTTGGCAATATGCTTCTGAAAGGATTGCTGGGCAGAATTCCGGACCACACTCCTAAAATAGCACTTCGGGAAGCTCTGCTACCTGCAATGTTTCACCTTGCTTACATCCTCTTCAAACACTTATTATCTAAGGGCTCTTCAACAGTAGGCCCTAAATATGGCATTGCTTGTGCTTAAATACAGCAGCTGTCTCATATGTCCCTGCCAAGATTTACTATGGCAGGAATTCCCCACAGGGCATAAATTGTTAGGCCCTGACACTACAACTATAGTCTATTATTTTATATAAACTTCTCATTTATTTTTTAGAAATAAGCTGATAAAGACACGATGCAGAGGTGAGAGGAGAGGCATGTGAATTTCATCTCACAAGAGAAACACAGGCCACAGTTTGGGCACAGAGCATGGTATTACGTCAGTAACACCTGGGTTTGAATGCCAACTCTCTCACTATCCTTAGCGTCTTAAACACGTCATGACTCTTTTTTGAGTGTCCTTTTGCTCATCAGTAAAGTACAGTAAATCCCATGGCAGTGCTGCAGGACAGAGCAGCAATACTGCAAGACCGTCCCCCTTAGAGTACAATAAATGTCAAGTGTCTGTTTTTCTCCTTCAAAATTGCTCATTAGACTATAGGCTATAAAATGAATATAGTGTTCTTCAGAATCTCAAGAACAAGCCCTACCTTAAGTACTTCTTTTGGGAAATACTACCTACCCCTGAATATCACACACAACTACTTGTTTTGCCGTTGCTTGTTCTGTACCAGTTTACTCTGTACACCATACCACTGGGACATACAGATGAGTGCAGGAATACCTGACACGCCAAGAGAATAAGATCTTACTGAGAACTTTTCAAATCGGCATTAAACAAAAGGAATTCCAATCCATGGGGCAGGCCCACAGCTCAGATCCCAAGGAGAAAGCAGATACGTGAAAATGAACAAAAGCAAGCAACAAGGATAAAGGTCCTAACAGAATTCTAGTTCCTTAAACCTGGTACCACTCCTGCCCTCTTCTATAAATTAAGCATCAAATTTCCTGTTTTGTCTAAACTTCAGTTCAGTTGCTCAGTCGTGTCTGACTCTTTGCGACCCCATGGACTGCAAACATGCCAGGCTTCCCTGTCCATCACCAACTGCCAGAGCTTGCTCAAACACATCCATCAAGTCGGGTGATGCCATCCTACCATCTCATCCTCTGTCGTCCCCTTCTCCTCCTGCCTTCCATCTTTCCCAGCATCAGGGTCTTTTCCAGTGAGTCAGTTCTTTGCATCAGGTGGCCAAAGTATTGCAGCTTCAGCTTCAGCATCAGTCCTTCCAATGAATATTCAGGACTGACTCCCCTTAGGATTGAATGGCTGGATCTCCTCATAGTCCAACGGATTCTCAAGTCTTTTCCAACACCACAGTTCAAAAGCATCAATTCTTCGGCACTCAGCTTTCTTTATGTCTAAACTTACTTTATGTCTAAAACACTGTCTAAACTTATCCTAGTTCAATTCCTCTTGCTAAGAGTACCCTTTTCTCTATTCAGAGAGTCATATTTTTAAACTTACATCCCAGTTGGTCTCTAGGCAGTTTCGCCTCTAATACTTTCTGTATAGCAGTAGTTCCTAGCTTTCCTTTACTCTCAAACCACATTACACAGAGGCTACAACATTCTCAGCAGGGCTGGTAGGGTATCATCGCCCCAGGAGGTAGAGGAATGGGGTAATCTGTTCACTCTGCCACCAGCTGAGGGTGAGAATCATTAACTACTTCACTCCATGCTGATTTCCTTAAGTACTACTCAAAGTAAATTAAGGTTTCTAACAGTTCCTATCACCTTATCTGTGTGTTTTGTGTAAAACTAGGTAAACCGCTCTGCTCCTTATATCAATACATGGGATGTGTATATATGTATTGTTTCTTCCCTCATCCTGGCTCATCAATAAGTCAATGGGTTATACTAAAAGGGACTCAAAACTATTTAGAGGTTTGTGGAATTTTCTTCTCTCAGCTTCAGAACCCTTTCAGGAATTCTTTCTGGCAGTAAAAAACATGTTTGTAGTAACACAGATCAATCATATGTATAATAGTATCTTAGTTTTTTTTTTTTAGTCAAATGTAACCAACTTAATTAAAAATTTATGCCACATAGTACAGAAAATGAGGTATCATTTTATACCTTAGTCACTCGAGTATACTATGAACATTAGACAGTTTCTGCCCCCTTCATTCATTTATAATACTGCCATAAAACATTTCTGTACTGTCCTGTACATCTGTGGAAGTACTACCTAGAATCTAAGCTCCTGTAAGTCGAATTGTGAGTCAAAGGAACATACATATCATCCATCAAAAGTTCAATTTATATTTCCAGAAACGCTATAGGTATATATTTCTCTACAACCTTGGATATTATCCTTTTCCTGTTGACAATTCCCTACATGCATTACCTACTTGTATTCTTTGCCTTTTTTTTTTTTAATATTAAGTGATTCAGCTTTTTTCTTATTGATTTGGGTGAGCTTTATAAGCATTATGGCTGTCATACTGCCATTTTTGTTTTAAAATGTTCTTGATTTGTGTTACCTCTTTAAATTCTCATTTAAGAATAAGTTCAAGGAGTGCAAGTTTTTTTAAAAAGTCAATCTTTTTCATAGCTCTTTGGTTTGTCTTGCTTAGAAAAAAGCCTCCCTCCCTCAAGCCCAGACTAAAATAATATTCTCGATAAGTTTTACTTCCTCATGTGTAAAGTGAGGATACCACTGTCTACACTTTGCAGGTCTGTCTGAGGAACATATTCATGCACACGGTGCGCTTGGCACAGGGTAAGCCAGCACTCAGAAACTATCCCGATCCTTTTATAATTCATGTAAACATAAACACATCAATCATTTTCCCCTCCACCTATCCCCAGTATGATAAACCAGTTGTTCCAAGGCATTTTATTAAATAATCCACTTTTCCCCCAAGAGTTAAAAGCTACCCATTGGTAGATCTTGGACTTTAAGGTCATTGAAATCTAAATTCACTGCTTCTTTCCACTATGGCACTGAATTCTGACTTTGGTTTCATATTTGTATATAACAGCATTTCCTTATAAAGTGTTTGACTCACCTTAAATCTACCAAGAAAAGAAAAGCACCCAAATTGATAGTTCCATTTTTTTATTTGTTATACACATAGATAAATTTCTAGATTGGCTACAGAGCACAAAGAAAGAAAGCATCCCAATATTAAAAATTAAACTCCCTACATTTCTCCAAATTTTCTATGATACTGATTTTTATGATTGGGAAAGCTTGTTTTAGGTAAAGAGAAAATAAGATTTTATTGGCAACGAGCCTTTTCTTTAATAAAAGTTAACTTTGCCTACACGCTCACGAAAGTATTTCAAAGTCTCCAGTAGTTTGTGAATGGCAGGGGGTAAAGAATCTGGCTGCAAGGCAGAAGGCACAGGAGATTTGGGGTTGATCCCCTGCATCATAAAGATCCCCTAGAGAAGCAAATGGCAATCCAATCTGGTACTCATGCCTGAGAAATCCCATGGACAGAAGAGCCTGCTGGGCTACAGTCCATGGGGTCACAAAGAGTCAGACACGACTGAGCGAGCTTATGGTAGAAACTTAAAAAACAAAAATTAAATAAAACTCAGATAAAGTGACTGAGAGACAGTAAAACAGACTATTTCTAACTGCATGAAGAACACATCCCTAAAACAATACAAGGAAAAAATGGACTAAGTCAGAAAAAAAAAAAAAGAAAAAAACAGACTTAAACCCAGAAAATGAAAAAGAAAGAAGCACCAAGACTAGAAGCAGATGGCCACTGACCATCTAGATGGAAAGTTTAAGTAGTTATTACAGCAATCTAAGCAAAGAGCTGGCCTCTAAGGAACAGAAAATGTTTCCCATGCTAACTAACGGTTTGACTTAACTGCATCCCAATGGCTTAGAGAAATGAGAGGCACTGGCATATGCCATCTGATGAAGGTTAGAAAAATATACTGATTGAACTATGTGGTGTCCCCTTGCCATCTCATTTCCAGGATAAACTCTAAACACAAAGTTGCAAGACTGTGTGATATTTCAGGGCCAAATGCACCTGATACTTACAACAGTCAAACTATCATCATTTACTTAAATAAGAAGTTAATGATTCATTATACAAATCTTATTATATGCTAGCATGCAAAAGTCAAAAATTCTCTTGCTGTGTCCTCAATTCTGTCACATTTAAAATAAAAAATCTACATATTAGTGCATTATCAATCTGAATGATTGATAGCTTAGTCAAATTTAGTTTTTAATTATGAAAATTCATATCCATCTTGTGCTTACTTGTACTCTAAGCAGAAAATCCTTTCATAGTTTTCCTCATAAATGAAGAACAGGTAAGCACAGGAAGTATGAAGTCCTAACCACTGGACCAGTGTCCTAACCTGGTTTGTTTTTAAGGGTAAAGGACAGAAGCCAAATTTTTTCAAATGCATTTTCAACATATATTATTAGTGATCCACAATCATGGGACTGTTTCTTCCCTAATGTATTAGAAGACAGTGGCATCTACGGCATCTATAACTGGGACTGGTCCAGAGTATCTCTGTGTGCTGTCAGATTTTGATATTGGACACAGGCTCAAAATGAATCAGAAAGCTTTACAATTTTTACAATAGCGTAACTAAAATAAAGAGGGATATGTACCAGAATAAACAGATTGCTAGATCATGCTAGAGAAAAGGAAGCTCTTTGGGAATTTATAGAATTATCCATAAGGGGAGAGGGGAATAAATCTAAGACTTATATCATATTTATATATAATGTAAATATTACCAAAATAACTTAGTTTAACAACAAAAAAAATTTTTTTTTTTTTTGGTTGGACTAAGCAAGACATGAATCACTGAAGTCATAGAAGGGGACTTCCCTGGCAGTACAATGGTTAAAGACTCCACAATTCCACTACAGAGGGTGTGGGTTTGATCCCTGATCAATGAACTAAGATACCACATGTGGCATGGTGTGCCCCACCAAAAAGAAATCATAAAAATAAGAACGACAGCTTTGTCTACATAGAAATGTAGCTACTTGAATGACGGGGAAATTACTAACATATGACCAAGCTTTAATTTGCCTTTAGTGCACATAAGTAGATTTATATTATGGACACAAAAACAGCAATGCACAAAGTAAAAACTGGAATTGTTAACATAAATGTAAGACGTTCTAACTCACAAATGCATATTAAAATAGCGTGATTTCCAATTCTATTTCCTCTAAGTAGGCCCAATCCCCCGGCCCATATTCTTGACATAGGGGGGAAAAAAAATCTAAACAGCGGGCTATTCCAGTTCCATTCCAAGCCTTCTTCCAGAAAGGAGAATAACAGGTGTGATTATGTGGAAGCAGCAGTGATAAATTGCTATTAATTCACTTTCTGGTATATCTCACCATCACGCCTTAAACACCTCCTCAAACCTTTACCTAAGATGTGCTCTTTGTAACCCCACGGACTATAGCCCACCAGGTTCCTCTGTCCATGGGATTTTCCAGACAAGAATACTGGAGCAGGTTGCCATTTCCAACTTCAAGGGATGTTCCCAACTCTGGGATCAAACCCATGTCTCTTGCACCTCCTGCACTGGCAAGCGGATTCTTTACCACTGTGCCACTTAGGAAGCCCCCAGATCCTCCTATAAACCTTACCAAATCAGGAATGTAAATTAACCTTCTCATCTGTGCTCCCTAGTATTTTTCTATTAGTGAATTTGCCCCAATTTAGATATGAATTCTGTTTGTCCTTATAGCTCAACTGTAATTTAAGGGGTTCAAAGGGAGCCATTTATTTGTGGGAGGGAAGAAACAAAAACTTCTAAAAAGAAAGCTAAAGCATATGAACCCTGAATATAAACCATGTAGTTTTAAATAAGAACCATACTAAACATATTTAATAATTGTTAAGTACTTATCATTACAGTTTGCCAAAATGACATTTAAATCTAGGCTATCCAACTGGATACACAACCACACTTGACTTTGATTATGTAAAGAGCTTGGTGTTTTGACAGTAGTGATTAGTGTTCCAACCAGATCAACTTACTCTGTTTCAAAATAGCTTCAATTCTTATTACATTATGACTCAGCTTTAATAGGCACTGCTTTCTAGCTACATTACTCTTAATCCCATTCCCTCTTAATCCTGGACAAAACAAACTACAAATTTAGTATTTTCAGATTTAGACACTCAAAGATTCCCTACTCTCCCTACACCACCAGGCTCTAGGAAATCCTGTCCGACTGTGTCCCCAGGGCTCCAGTTCCCTACGTACACACCCCCAATGCAGTATTCTTCCTAGTACACCCTGAGAAACACGGTTCTGTTTTCTGACTTCAGCTGACAGAATCACTTGATTGGCCATGCTCAGTTTAATTGTTTTTAAAACTATACACAACTATTTCTTCACCGAGGTAGTAGCTACACCTTGCTTTATAACAACCCTTTAAACCATGCATGTTTTATCTTGCATCACACACAAAATACACTGTTCTACAGATGTGACTATACAGTTTAAGAATAAAAAAGACAAACATTAGAAGCAGATTGAGAACTTTTACATTTCAAAAAGAGAGAAACCTTTGAACAACTGAATCTTTTCCTTGAACAATCTTAAAGAAGAACAAAGTTGGAGGATTCCTATTTTCTAATTTCAAAACTTATACAAAGCTGTCATAATCAAAACAGTGCAGTGCTGGCATAAAAACACAAAGAGATCAACAGAATAAAATATGAGCTCAGAAAAAAAAAACCCTTGCATACATAGTCAAATGATTTTCACCAAGGGTGTCAAGACCCTTGTTAGTGCAGAAAGGGCAGTCTTTCCAACCAATGGTGTTGGGAAAAACTGGATATCCACATGCAGAAAAATGAAACTGGACTCTTTCCACACACTAGATGCAAAAATTAATTCAAAATGAATCAAAGACCTAAAGCTAAAACTCTAAAATTCTCAGGAGAAAACACAGAGGGAAATCTTCATGACATTAGATGTGGCAACAAAATTACTTGGATAGTAAAGCCAAAAGGAGAGGGAACACCAACATGTAGTATATACATACACTGGAGTATCAGCCTTAAAAAAAAGAAGTTCTGAAAATATGCTATAATCCAGATGAACCTGGAAAAGATCAAGGTCAGACAAGCCAGACACAAAAGGACACATTATTTGTGATTCTTACAAGGTTTCTGGAGTAGTCAAACTCATAGAGACAGAAAGTACAATGGTGGTTACTAGCGGCTAGTGGAAGGCCAAGAATGGGTTAAACTGTTTGGTGGGCACAGAGTTTTTTCAATTGGAGATGATGAAAAGGTTTTGGAAACAGTGGGAATGGTAACTAAATGGTGTGCATAAACTCAATGCCACTGAACTATACACTTAAAAATGGTTTTAATGGTCAATTTTATGTTATGCGTATTTTATCACAACACAAAAAAGTCCAAATATACAAATGAGATCAATGTGGAACACCTCAAATAGAAATCAATCATCCTCTTAACCACTTTGTGTGACAGATCCCTATGTACAGATTGAGGATACCACTGTTCTTAATCACTCTCACACCTTGGATGTGATCCACATTCAAGGAAGGAACTATTAACAACCAATCATGGAACCCAAATTTTCTTAATTCAGTATTCAGGAGCCACTCCAGCCAAAAAAACACAAGATGAAAGACATCTGCTATCCTTGTCTTAATACGTGACCTTTGGAAACAAACCTGCCCTTCTTTTCCTTTGTGTGAACCCCTTCTCCCTTGTTTTCTGTGGAGCTTCTCCTAAATGAAGGGCCATTTCAGTCTGCGTGAGGTTCAAGTAAGCCAAAACCCTCATTCTCACTGTTAACAACATATATATGAAAAACAACTCCAAACGGATCACCAAACAGACTTCGTAGGTTTGTGAGGGATATCAAATTGCAAGTCATCATTTGTATAGAGTTGGAACTTGAGGCCTAGACTAGAAAAGTAACAACTAGTTTGGTTCTCCCAACTGAGAACTAGAACAGGAAGATAAACTAGTCTTCATTTAAATTAAAAAAAAAAATAGAAATACTTTTCACAAATTATTTAAATAAATATACACATTGCAACTATTTTACATTCTTCAAAATACTGATATACTGATTTTTTGTCTTTTTTTGGGCAAAGCACTTTAGTACCTTACACATATCGAAAAGCTCTCATGAGCATAATAAATGCCAAGAGAATTAACAAATATTTAGCTAACAAAAGCACAGTAAAGCTAAAGATTGTGATCTGAATTCAATGCCTTGCACCCAGACTACTGGAGAGAGGGGAAGAGGATGAAACAAGATAAAAGGATGCTTCTTTCCTTCCAGTTTCATTCCTCTACGTCACTGGCTCCCCGCCCACCCACCCCCCCACCACCTCCTGCTACAGTTATCTGCTTGAAGTAAAGAATCTGTGAGACAACTCTGAAACCACTAATATATTTACTCAAATTAATAAAGGAAATCTAAGCACCTAAGTGAAAAAGTAGAATTTAACTAAATTTTTTCAAAACATAGTCTAAACAAAAAATTATGTGACTGCCACTGGGTGGGCTGCAAAAGTGAAAGTGAAGGTCGCTCAGTCATGTCCAACTCTTTATGACCTCATGGACTATACAGTCCATGGAATTCTCCATGCCGGAATACTGGAGTGGGTAGCAGTTCCCTTCTCCAGGGGATCTTCCCAACCCAGGCATCAAACCCAGGTCTCCCACAGGGCTCTAGTGCCACATTAAAAATGAAAGTGAAGTAAAATGAAAAATATTTATATTACTAAGTACAGTAACACATGATTATGATGAAATATATTTAAAAGGTTGGAAGAAAAAATACAAAAAACCGTCTAAGTAATAGCTTTTGGGTGAAAAGAGACTGACATTTTCTCTCTCTCCCCAATTAATCCACTGCTCATGAATAGGAATTTCTATAGCTTAAAGATTCATGAAAATTCAAGGCATTTTTATAATGATTAAGGATTTCAATAATCCCAGAAAACAGAGATTCCTTCAAAAATAACACTGATCTATCTTCTGTAGTCAATTCATAAACCAATCTTTCTTTTCCTAATATAACTTTTACTATGAAGTCTGGTCCACTGCCACTTAGGCTTTTTTACGGGCTTTTTTACAAAAAAAATTTTGTTTTATAAAATGTTACAATGCTACTTATAAATAGCTTAAAAAGTCAGTAAAGTTCTTTCTGTCTAAAATGAAATTAACTTTTCCCCAAAAAGGACTAAACTATTGCCAGCATAAGTTCCTAATGGAATTATGCCAAATAGTGACAAATTCCCTGGTAACATTCCATGACTCACTAAAAGAAAGCTTAAGCATTATGCCCTTTGTAGAAAGACTAGTTTAGCCAGATTACCCAAGCATAAAATTACTAGTACTAATAACATCTCATATATATGCTGTCCTTTGATGGACAGATTTAATAATTTAACATTTTATAGCACAAGGCAACTGATCCTATTTAGAAGCAGCAACAATTCGAAATCTAAATCATGATAGATTTTTCTCAATACAAGCTGAAGGCCAAGTGTTTCTCATCAACTGTTTTCAAAAGCTTCTCCCCCCCAAACCCCATCCATTTCAGAGCTATCTTCAAATTTTCCAGTTTTATCTGATTTTAGGAACAGGAAATAAATATTCTAAGTGTCAAAGAAAACACAAAGAAAGCCTAATTAATTGAACAACTGAAAAAGAGCACCATGAAAATTTACAAAGGCATTGGCAATTCCCCAGTGGTCCAATGGTCAGGACTCCACACTTTTCTCTTCCAGGGCCTGGGTTCAACCCCTGGTTGGGGAGCTAAGATCCTGCAAGCCACTCAGTGTGGTCAAAAAAAGAAAGACAAACAACTACTCCTACAAACCTTTAAAACAAGCCTCTCCTTCTCTCCACACATACAATTCAAAACTGTCAAGAAGCATTCAATTTTATTGGAAGTTTTTAAAATAAAAATATTCTCTTTACCTAGCAGAATCAAGCCTTTTTTAGAAGTCTCTAATAGTAAGAACGTAACAAAAAATGGAATTTTAATACAGTGATAGTGGGACTATTACCTTCTAGGTGATATATGTTAAGAACCTCAAAAAGATACAAACTTCCAGTTACAAGATAAATTAAGTACCGGGGGTGTAATGTACAACACAATGCCTACAGCTAACACTGCTGTATGGTATAGTTCTGAAAGTTGCTGAAACAGTAAATCCTAAAAGTTCTCATCACAAGGGGAAAAAAAACTGGAGTAACTGTATAACATGATGAATGTTAACTATTTTTACTGTAGTAAGCATTTCACAATACAATAAGTCATTATGCTATATACCTTAAACTTACACAGCACTGTATATCTATTCCATCCCAACAGAACAGAAAGAAAAGAACCCCCAAAAATGTTTATCTTCTTTGATTCAGCAACGACTGCATCTATATATTTATCCTAAGAGAAATAATAAAAAGATTATGTATAAACATTTTTTCATAGGGAAAATCCACAGCAGCATTAGCTATAATTTAAATAATCTGTAATACAACAACAACCTAAAGTCAAAAATTCGGGGAATCCTACGGTATTTACATACGAAAGAATGCTAAATATCAATTTTAAATACTTTGAAAAAGTATTTCCCCACATAGGAAAATATTTATAATTTGTTTTTGAAAGATAAAATATTGTTAAGTATATCTCTTAAAAACATATACACTACATGTATTTAAAAAAATGAGGCCAAAAAATTTGACCTAAACCTCTACCTCTAATCTAGTTTCCAGCTCAAGGTGCCAGCGTGAGCAAGTGTTTATCCTTTCTCCTTCACTTAACTGAATAAACTTCTCTAAAGAAATTTTAAAATAACCTTTTGTTTAGTTTTATAGTAAAAAATACACTTTTTAAATTTATTTTTAAAAATACCTAGGTGGATTGCCCATGGTTCTGAAAAGATGGAGAACGGATGGAGGAATGTGAACTGATTAGGCACAGTGGAGGGAGACGAGCAGAATACTCACAGAGGGGGAGCAGCGGCCGAGGAAGGCTAATCTTCTGGGCACAACCCCAGAGAGGCACCAGTTCTGTGACCGTCGTACGAGGAAGGTCAGTAGTGAGAAGTGGGACTGAAAACATCTGTCATAGCAAGAAGTCAACAGAGAATGTCTAAAGTTGATAAACCAAAAAATAAACACTATAAGCATATTATTTAGAACATGGAGCGAAGCCCCAGGAAATCTGAACCAAAAAAGTTTCTTTCAAAGTAGTTGCCTCTGGGGAAGTGGGGCTCTTCATTATTAGGCCTTTGGTATCACTGATATTTGATTACTTGATTTTTTAAGCTAAGTGTGGATAGAGTATTGATTTTAAGTTTTCATCCTTTCCCACTTTATACTTTGTTCATTTTCCTTTAATATGCAACACCCTACTTCTACTTCCTTCCCACCAAGGCAGAGGCTGCGTCTCATTTAGCAGTTTTTCAGCTATAAGTTATACAGTCATGAAACAGATCTAGTCGTACATAAATAACATTTCTTTTTCCTAATAAAAAGGGAAAATAAAATAGGGATATTATTGATGACGCTTTCAGTTCAGTTATAAATGTTTACTTTAGAGCGTTTACCAGGGTACTGTGAGGTGTCTCCTTCTTGGTGTCTATTCTCAACCCAGCATCCACAGGGTCCTGCTGAACTGTGAATTCTGATCATGTCACAACTCCAACGGCTTTGAGTTCTGGCTCAGGCTAATGAACAGCCTGCATAACGGCCTAAAAGGTCCTTTAGAATTATTCAACTTTTCTGCCTTCATTTGGTTAACTGCTCTCCTTGTCTTCCTCGACATTCAAGTCTGTCTCTATTTCAGGGCCTTTGTGTTTGCTGTAGCCTCTGGACAATTTCCATCCTCAGCTAATTCAATTACTCAAACGTCACCCTAGTTTAAATTATACTCCCCACACTCTTATGCTGTATTCCCTATTTTATCCCCTTATTCCTTATTATATTATTATCCCCCTATACTCTTCATACTTCCTACTTTATTCCATTTTACTTCTCCCAGAGCATACAACTTTCTCTTAAATTTATCTCCCCCACTTCCACAAGAATGGATGCTCTAAAAGAACATGGATTCTTATCTGTTTACTGCAGTAGTCCAGCACCTGTTACAGCTCCTGGCATGTAGCAGATCCTCTGTAAATTTGAATGGATAGATTAGTTAAAACATATGTATCATCTTATGAAGATACCACACTATTGGCAATCAAGCACAACAGTCTGGAACCTTTAAGATGTTCTGATAATTTCAATTATAAGGATAAGCTATGATTTAGACTCTGAAGTGGAGAAGGCAATGGCACCCCACTCCAGTACTCTTGCCTGGAAAATCTCATGGACAGAGGAGCCTGGTAGGCTGCAGTCCATGGTATCGCTAGAGTCAAACACGACTGAGCAACTTCTTTCACTTTTCACTTTAATGCATTGGAGAAGGAAATGGCAACCCGCTCCAGTGTTCTTGCCTAGAGAATCCCAGGGACGGGGGTGCCTGGAGGGCTGCTGTCTATGGGGTCGCACAGAGTCGGACACAACTGAAGCGACTTAGCAGCAGCAGCAGCAGCAGCAGCAAACTCTGAAGTAGTAAAGTCATTCACAATACTGAGTATGTTGCTGGCATACTGAGTCATACTGACTGTGCAAGTCCACTGAAATAATTTAAATAACCTTTGTTAACATCAACAGTAACAATAAAAATGCTGGTATCTCAGCTGTGATTTTTTTAAAAAAGGGTTGGGGGAGAACCTACTCTCTAAACAACAAAGACACTTTAAAGTGAGCAAGTCTTGTACATTTTCTTAATGAGTCACAGGGAAGGTCTCATGCTCGAGTAATCACAATTTGCACATGTTCTCAATTTTCACCGTTTCCTTCAACCCCAAATGGAGACCAAGGGGACACTGTTGATCACCTTCATTTCTTCAGAATAAAAGAAAGAGCAAGTTAGCATTCCCGCAACACTCACGTAGCAGGTCTTCACTGTGGCACATACGGATGACAGAGCCTGTCACTCATGATTTTCTTTTCCAGTGAATTTTTTTCTAGTCTACATTACAACTCACTGACTGAAGAAAAAAATCTTCAACAGATTTTCAATGATTAAGAAGAAAAATCCTCGAACACTTTTCCCTCACACTCACAAAAGCACACATGGTAAAACAGATTTCTACTGAGTACAAAAGAAGCTTATCCAACTGCAAAAATAAACGTCTTTGAGCCTGCAAATGAATAACGTTCTTTCCATATTTCATGCCATTAATAAAGCTCATTTAACAGCATGTCTTGATAAAACAATTTCACTAATCACTTGTTTTTTGTGTTGAGAATAGATTTTTATATTAGCTGCTTTGCAACTGGTTTTACCCATCCATCTTCTCAAAAAACAAGGTGGTTTTACTTGCTTTTACCACAAGAAGTAAAGGCTTTTTTAAAGGGGGAAATAAACAAGACAAGTTGCAAGGGTAGCTCACAGACATAAATAAAACTGAATAAAGTACACAAGCCACTGACACAATGAAAACTCCGTCATATAAAGGACCTATATTGATAAAAACAAATTTATGAAATAAAAGATAATCTCAAGAAAATTTCCTAGAACACAGCAGAAGAGAACAAAGGAAGCATTTAGAAAAATAATACAAAAGGCAGGAAAATACAAAAGACAGGAAAATACCAAAGACAGGAAATGAAGCTGCACAATGATAAAACTGATGTCCTTTGAGGAAAGAAAAATAAAAATGAAAGCATATTACAAAATATATAAGAAAATACTCCTGAGTCACAGATTGAAATGGCTTACCATAAACAGGAAAATGTAATAGAGAATCACACCAAGACCGAGATATATCCTGATGAAGTTACTGAACTTCAAGGATAAAGAAAGAATTCTACCAATACCCAGGCAGAAGTAGGTCACCTACAATGGGGAAAAAAAAAGTCAGGCTGGCCCCAGACTTCTCTAGAGTAACCCGAGATGCCAGAAGATAATGGAGTAATGTCTACTGGGTATTAAGGGGAAGGTAACATAGCTCAAAAATTCTATAACCAGCCAAAATATAACTTCATTTGTGAAAGTCACCAACTTTTTTAAACATACAAGAATCCTGAGAATAGAGCATTTAAACAACCATTCCTCAAACAGAAAAATCGATTTGATAAACATAATAGATTTAAGTATATTAAAGCTACAGCTTTATAATAGACACAGAACTATAAACTACCATATTTCATCTATCCTAAGATGTATTTTATTTTTTCACATTTTACAATATCTGAAATCAGCATGCATATTACAATCAATGTCATATCAGTTTCTTTGACAGATTTTAACCATGTTAATGGTTGTCTAAATAAGGCATCCTACAATCAACGGTACCTCAGACATAATAAAATACAGTATATAACTGCCAAAATGAGAAAAAGGAAAGAAAAGAAGCCATGTAGTTTAAGGAAGAAAAAAGAAAACTCAACAAAAAGATAGGCAATGAACAGTATTAAAGAAGCAAAAACCAAACATACAACATTAATGTAAATGACTAAAAGCATCTCAGATTGGGTCTTAAAAAACTAACCTTTCTTTATCCAACTACATGAAGTCTACATGATACAAATCTAAAACAAGAACTTGGAGAGGTTAACAGTAAAAGGTTAGACAGAAGTATACCAAAAGTATAAACACTCATCAACTGGGTTCAAAGCAGAACATTAAGGTAGCAAAAATGGTCACTTTTCAGAATGCTCAAGATTACAATCTATAAAGAAGATATAAAACTATATACACCAAACCTTCTCTCTCGTTCCCAACATCATATACACACATATATGGATATATAGTAGAAGGCAATCACCATTTCAGTTCTTAAAAATCAAACAGATTAAATGGGTGAACATATAATGTGATCAAATTCCTATGTAACAGTTTATAAAAACTGATCATCTAATTAGGCTATAACATGTAAAAATTTACAAAAGTAGAAACAATAGAGACCATGAAATCTGAAAATGAAACAAATGGTCAAGTCTCTTCCACTAAGGGGAGGAAACCTGACCATTTACGCACTCTCTCTCCCTAAACTACTCCATTCAAAGATGGATATTAAAATTAATACAGAGTATCTAATAAACAACAATTATAGAAACTACCTATATTAAAAAAAAACCTTTGATACACACAGCTATACTCAAGAGGAAGATCCACAGACTAAATAAATCCTATCAACCAATGAATAATTAAAATTAAATAATAAGCATTCAACTCAAGGTTTGAAAATAAATAGAACTAAAAAAAAAAAGAACAGAGAGAAGGAAAGGAGGAGGGTAACTGGGAGTTTGGGAGTTAGTAGATGAAACCAGTTTAGTATAGAATGGATGAATAACAGGATCCTACTGAATAGAACACTAGTGGCTCAGTGGTAAAGAATCTGCTTGCAATACAGGAGACCTGGGTTCAATCTCTAGGTGGGGAAGATCCGCTGGGGAAGGGAATGGCAACCCACTTCAGTATTCTTGCCTGGGAAATCCCATGGAGCCTGGTGGGCTACAGTCCATGCAGTTGCAAAGAGTGGGACACGACTGAGCTAATAACACTGTATATATAGCACAGGCAACTATATACACAATGTTATGGGATCAATTGGCTTCCCTGGTGGCTCAGATGGTAAAGCGCCTCCCTGCAGTGCGGGAGACCTGGGTTCAATCCCTGAGTCGGGAAGATCCCCTGGAGAAGGAAATGGAAACCCACTCCAGTACTCTTGCCTGGAAAATTCCATGGACTGAGGAGCCTGGTAGGCTACAGTCCTGCTACTAAGTCACTTCAGTTGTGTCCAACTCTGTACAACCCCATAGGCGGCAGCCCACCAGGCTCCGCTGTCCCTGGGATTCTCCAGGTAAGAATACTGGAGTGGGTTGCCATTTCCTTCTCCAATGCATGAAAGTGAAAAGTGAAAGTGAAGTCGCTCAGTAGTGCCCAACTCTTAGTGACCCCATGGACTAGAGCCTACCAGGCTCCTCCGTCCATGGGATTTTAGTACTGGAGTGGGGTGCCATTGCCTTCTCCAGGCTACAGTCCATGGGGTCGCAAAGAGTCAGACACGACTGCCATTATGGGATAAATCATAAAGGAAAAGAACATAAACAAAAACGTCTGTGTGTGTGTATAACTGAGTCACTTTGCTGTACAGCAGAAAGTACTGTATATCAATTATGCTTCAATTTTAAAAAGCAGAATAAAGTAATTAAAGAAATTTATAAGTTACTCAATTAGAAAACTGAAGCTAGTAAGTTTAGCTCTAAAACCTAGGAACTGCATTTTGAAGGGAAGAAAAATTCCAAACAAACTATTCAGTTCAGTTTAGTCGCTCAGTCGTGTCCGACTCCTTGCGACCCCATGAACTGCAGCACGCCAGGCCTCCCTGTCCGTCACCAACTCCCAGAGTTCACTCAAACCATTAGCTGAGACTAAAAAAACAAATATATAAAATTAAAACCGAAAAAGAAGGAATAAAATGATAGAGGAAATCAAAATAAGCCTCCAGTAAATTTTTAAGTTACTATATGTTAAAATCTAGATAAAATAAATGGTTTTCTTGGAAAATACAAACTGTCAATTGGAATCAAGTAGAATTAGAAAGTAAATACCTCACTAACCTCCGAAGAACTGAGTAAGTTATCTCTCCAACCATTCTACCAGTACTAGACGTGTTCACTGTAAAAATCTGAAAGGTAATTTCTTTACTAAAGTATATCCAGAAACTCCGGGAGTTGGTGATAGACAGGGAGGCCTGGCGTGCTGCAGTCCATGGGGTAGCAAAGAGTTAGACACGACTGAACGACTGAACTGAACTGATCCAGAAATGAAAGTTTTCTACATTTCATGGAGCCAATTGTGCACAGACAGCACAAAGGATACTCTGACAAAAATTCTGAACAGCGAACACTAACATAGTATTTACTATATCCTAAACATTGGTCTCTGATGGGCAATTACATAAATCAACTCATTTACTCTCAAAGCAACCTGATGAGCTGGAGAACCAAATATTTAACAGCAGATCCAAAACAGTCACTAACCCATCAGAAGCATGCCAGACCTCGGCTATGTAGGATCCTCCTAGAGCCCCTCTTTTTTGGCACACAGTACCCTGTTAGTCGGCTAGATCACAGGCAGGAAGGGTAACAGCCACGGAAGGGAGCAAGTAGTTTAGACACCTGTGCATCCATCACATTAGTACTAGTGCCTACTGAGTGATTATCATGACCTGCCTATGAGCTGAGAATTACTTGTTATCTCCACTTTACAGTTGAAGAAACAGACCCAGAGAAGTTAGATAAAAGAGAGGCTAGGGCACTTAACTTCTATGCTATACACCCTTTCTAAAATAAAATACTAGTAAATACAAGAAGCAACAGTATGTTCCCTGTATGGAACAACTGACTGGTTCAACATTGAGAAAAGATTATAACAGGGCTGTCGGCTGTCACTGTTTAACCTATATGCTGAGCACATCATGAGAAATACCGGGCTGGGTAAGTTACAAGCTAAAATCAAGATAGGTGGGAGAAACGTCTACAACCTCAGATATGCAGATGATACACTCGAATGACAGAAAGCAAAGAGGAACTAGAGGGCCTTTTGATGAGGGTGAATGAGTAGAGAGAAAGAACTGGCTTAAGACTAAATATTAAAAAATTAAGATCATGGCATCTGCGC
The DNA here is from genome assembly GCF_032405125.1 of Capricornis sumatraensis. Lineage (NCBI taxonomy): Eukaryota > Metazoa > Chordata > Mammalia > Artiodactyla > Bovidae > Capricornis > Capricornis sumatraensis. Next base: position 75,186,784 of record NC_091076.1, read on the forward strand.
CCCTCCCCATTACTGCATGCCAAACAGAAAGGGAAAACAAGGTGGAAGTAGTGACAGATTTCCTCTTCTTGGGCTCCAAAATCACCGCAGATGGTGACTGCAGCCACAAAATCAGGAGACAACTGCCTCTTGGCAGGAAAGCTATGACAAACCTAGACAGCGTGTTAAAAAGCAGAGACATTACTCTGCCAACGAAGGTCCGTATAGTCAAGGCTATGGTCTTCCCAGTGGTCACATCTCCCAGTGGTTTTGAGACCTGGACCATAAAGAAGGCAGAGCACCAAAGAACTGCTGCCTTCGAACTGCAGTGCTGGAGAAGGCTCCTGAAAGTCTCTTGGACAGCAAGGAGATCAAACCAGTCAATCTTAAAGGAGATCAACCCTGAATATTCACTAGAAGACTGATGATGAAGCTGAAGTTCCAGTATTTTGGTCATCTGATGCAAACAGACAACTCATTGGAAAAAGTCCCCAACGCTGGGAAAGACTGAGGGCAGGAGGAGAAGAGGGCATCAGAGGATGAGATGGCTGGATGGCATCACTGATGTAATGAACATGAACTTAGGCAAACTCTGGGAGACAATGAGGAACAGAATGTGCTGCAGTCCATGGGGTCATAAAGAGTGGGACACAACTGGGTGACAAAACAACAAAACAAATACAATCCAACAATAAGCTTAAAAGGTGTGTCACTCTTCCTCAAATGCCACAGAGGCTCAATCTTTGTGCTAACATCACATTGAGATCAAGCAAGAAACGGTATTCATTTTTATTGTTGACAATACAGAGACTTCCCTGGCAGTCCACTGGTGAAGACTTGGTGCTTCCACTGCAGAGGGTGCAGGTTCAATCCCTGGTCAAGGAACTAAGATCCTGCATGCCTCCAGGCAAGGCCAAAAAAGTTTTAAAAATAAAAGAAATGCAGCTATTTTTTAAAAAAAGTGCCATATACACTCCCGATTAAAAGGAAAGAGAATCTCAATAAAACAGAGGTGGATACAGTACCAATATTTTGAAGAAAGACATACCATATAATACACATGAAGCTGTATACTATGATAAGGATTTTACATACACACATAATATATTAAGCCCGTAAGGCAAAAAGTATTCTCACTGAAGTCTAGTAACAAAACAAGGACGCTTGCCATGACAGCTATCATGAACGCAATTGAAGATGAGTAATCATAAAATTCATTTAAAAAATCACTAATTTTCTTTGAGAAAAGAAAAATAAAAATGAAAGCATATAACATTTATAGTTTTAAAAAACTATTATTAATAATAGTAAAACATTTAACAAAGTTTTAGAAAAAATAAGCAATGTATTCAGGTTTAAAAACATATTTAAAGAGGAGATATGAATATGATTATTGTATAGCTAGGAAAACAAAACCAAATGAAAAACTAAACAAAGAGGGCAATTACAAAATTAAACAAATAACAGCTTTCTTATACATGTATAAATATAAACTAATTTTAAAAAGTAGAAAAATAATCCTGTACCCATAAGCAACTCAAGTCTAACAGAAAAATGTCGAGCTAGTCTTAATAAATAAAATGCCCACTGAAAGCTGGGATTACATGGGAAGCCAGATTTTTGTTTTTGTCCAACCACCCTTAATCAATCTATAAATTCAATGCAATGCACTCATTCAAAACTGCAAAGTACTGAAGGGCAGGATGAGGGATAGTGGTGAGTAAAACCTGACAAAATGATTCTAGAGCAGAAAGATGCCAGTGTTTTTTCACTTAATATCAAAATACCAGCATTAATATTTGCATTTTAAACTGCTCAGAACTTTTAACAAGTTTGTAGAATTTGTAAAAATAAATAATCATCTCAATGCAAAAGTGCAATATCAAGAAAATGTACTTTCATTAAAATATATGTTAAATATACAATCCACTATTAACTGATAAAATCAAAATAAGCTATTGAAAACTAAAACACTAAAATTTTACTTAAAATACACACAAAAAGAAAAATATTTTAAGTTTGAGCTAAAAAAATACAGCTACAGAATCATCTGAATTGTAGAAAAATTTTTCTAGCTGCTAAAACTATTCTAACTACAATTTTGAATAATCCCTCTCTTATTCAGAAAGGCTGAGAGCTGCAGTTTTGTGTCAGAGTGAGCCTGCTACAATAAGAGTCAGATCATTTCTGCTGAAAACCCTTCTCAGCTCTCCACCTCACTTAGAACAGAAAGGCCCATGTCCTTATAATGGCCCACATCCTCCCCTTTAGCTGTCTGATGCATTTCCTACTTTCCTTCCCACTGCTCACCTTAATCTGCCAACATCAACAAGTCTATCATCCCATTAACATAAGTTTCAGAAAGAGATAACAAAGAAAACACAAAGGAGGCTCATTTGTTTTTAAGAAATCTAAGAAATGCTATTCCAAGAAAATTTGACTTTATCTGTTTTGTTGCAATTTTTAACAAAACTAATTTTAATTTTAAAAACTAAGAACATAAATTGGCCACGGTATTTTTCTCACTGCTTACAGTTTTTTTCTTCATTTCTATATTCCTATGCTTTTCAAGCATACTCTTTCATAATTAAAAAAAGTAACCTCTTTAAATGGTTACCATAGCTTTCTGCTTCACCCTTCTCAACCCTTTTCTACTTCCTACTCACCTCACCCACAAACTTCCAAAGGATTCAATGGTGGATTAAAAGAAAGAAGAGGGGGGAAAAAAACTGTTCTGAGACATTTATTTGGATTTAATTTTAACCTGAACTATTTATAGGACTACTCTTTCCTACCCAACACACTACCAACTCTTTCCTATCATTATTATATGTTCTGTTATCTAAAATATTCTCATCAACATTTTTATCTTCCATTTTCAAGAGCCATTACCTAATGCTACTTCCCCCATGAACTCTTTTTAACTGAAGATACCCTCTTCCTCTTGTAAAAACCTACAGCACAATAACTTTTTCTTATGGTATATTACTTCCTTGATATGGTTTTGTTGACTACAGGGTCCATGTCTAAATATTTATATATTAGAATATTGTCCAATGTTGAACATTCAGTTAGCAAATGATGGATACTCAAAGCATAATTTTATGTTTTTATATATTATAATTTTATAAATACAAAAATAATTTAGGTGCAAAGGTGTTTCAAACAGTAAATTTTAAATTCTTACCAATTACTGGCCCTTGATTTAAATCTTTAACTTCCTCTTTAACTTCCTCTCTCTAATTTCCAACTTTGCCAGATTAGCTAAAAGCCTTCTAAAAGTTTTTACATTCTAGGTCTTGTCTTTTCAAATCTATGTATCGTAGTTCTATTACTTGCTACACAACAACCTGGTCAGAATCTGGGGTTCTATATGCCAAGATCTGTTTCTCCATCAGAGAAACCCTGCCTCTAAAAGAAGCTCTGGGTTCACTGATCAGACTTCCTTATCTCCTTTTTTAACCTTTTACCCCCCATATCACTCTAAAATGATACTGATGTACTTGTCTGTTTTAAGCATACTCTGTCTCATTTTCAAAATATTAACATAACTAAAGCCAGGAGAGAGGCTGAGTAGATTTCCCAAGCATCTCCAGGATCAGTTTTCCCTCTAATATTCCTAGATTAACTACCCCAGCTTTACAATCAGTCCTAAAATTGTGATTACAATTTATATAAATATATATTATTTCTCTGTTAACTTCTAACCAAAATATAAAAAGGATTTTTTTTCTATTCAACAATTTTAATAAAGGGACTTTTACCCACATACTAAAGAAAGCGTACCACTTTCAAAACTATAACATAAAATTACAATGTTTCTGATTAGAACTATGAAAATTCTGTCTTTCTGGGATGTGCTTTAAATTAATATTCTGTGTGAGTAGCACCTCTAGTGGCAGGCATTTTTGCAAAGAAACGACAGCATAACCAGAAATTATTGAACTGATCCATCTAGCTCAAATGAACAGCCAGAATTTCCAGAATTAGGGTTTGCACCTAACCCCAACAGTTAGGGGTTTGGAACTTCCCTAAGTTAGGGTTTGGAACCCTAAGCACCCTAAAGGTGCTGCCCAGTTTGGAGGCCTTAGCTACCCATGGGCAGCCAGCTCATCAGAGTAACACAAGAGAAGGGGGAGTAATGAGTCCATGGGAAGATATTCAGGAAGAGGATGGTTTTGTATACAGTGTGGAAAATTTTAGTACTTATCTCATAGGATAAGTACTAACCCCAACCCAACTTCCAGAGTTAGGGTTTGCACTGAACCCCAACATTTTTGCACCTAAATTATTTTTGTATTTATAAAATTATAAAGTATAAAAACATAAAATTATGCTTTGAGCATCCATCATTTGCTGACTGAATGTTCAACACTGGACAACAATATTCTAAGATATAAAATAAATATTTAGAGATGGACCCTGTAGACATGGTCCCTCTTAAACACAAGAGATTTAAATTAACTGGTCAAGTAAATAACCCTGTGACTTTATAAACAAATATTACAACCTTAACAATTTCATACACTAGTTTACAGTTACCTGTACAAGTGATGATAATAGTCAACAATTATCGAGGGCTTTGCTATGTTTTATAGTCATCCCTTTACAAGTATTAACCTACTGAATATTCACAAAAATTATGAGATAAGTACTAGAATTTTCCACACTGTATACAAATCCACCCTCTTCCCAGAGTATCTTCCCATGGACTCATTACTCCACCGTCTCTGGTGTTACTCTGATGAGCTAGTTGCCCATCCTCCTAGCTAAGGCTTCCAAACTGGGCAGTAATTAGATCCCATCTAATTTCCTCAACTCAGACATTGCTGAAGAAATTCCTAACCTCTCCTGTGTCATCAGTTCTTCCCTCTCTACTGAATTCAATCCCATCAACATACATGTAATCATTTCCAAGCTTTACAAACACACAGAAAAAGCCCACACTTGCTCCAGTTACTGTCCCATTTCTCTGCTCCCCCAGTTTAGGAACACAACTTTTAGGCGTTATCTGCATTCCTGGTCCCCAGTTCCTTCCCTCCTATTCACTCAAGTTCACACCAGTTTGGCTTTTGCCCCACCACTGGCACTGAAACTGTCCTTTGCAAAGTCTCCACTCACCTCTACTACTCATTTATCAAGCCTTGTCTCACCTGATCTCCTACTTGACACAGCTGATCTTCCTCCTTCCTAAAATTTCTTAACTTGGCTTATAAGGCCACCATATTTTGGTTTTCCACTTACCTCTCTGACCACTCTCCCTCACTCTCCTTCCCTAGTTTCTGATAATTTCTCTGACTTTTTAGTGCTGGTGTGCCCCAAGATTTGGTCTTTAATCCCCTTCTCTTACTGACCCCATCCAGTCTCATGGTTTATACACAATCTATACACTAACAGTTCCCCAGTTTATGTGTCTAAGCCATATACTTCACTGAAAGTGAAAGTCACTCAGTTGTGTCTGACTCTTTGCGACCCCATGGACTACAGGCCAGAATACTAGAGCGGGTAACCTTTCCCTTTTCCGAGGGATCTTCCCAACCCTGGGATTGAACCCAGGTATCCTGCATTGCAGGAGGATTCTTTACCAGCTGAGCCACACTCTTCACTGAATTCCTGATCGTATATGATAAACTGACTATATGACTTCTTTCAGTTCAGTTCAGTTCAGTCGCTCAGTTGTGTCCGACTCTCTGCGACCACATGAACTGCAGCACGCCAGGCCTCCCGGTCCATCACCAACTCCCGAAGTTCACCCAAACTCATGTCCATCGAGTTGGTGATGCCATCCAGCCATCTCATCCTCTGTCGTCCCCTTCTCCTCCTGCCCCCAATCCCTCCCAGCATCAGAGTCTTTTCCAATGAGTCAACTCTTCGCATGAGGTGGCCAAAGTACTGGAGTTTCAGCTTTAGCATCATTCCTTCCAAAGAACACCCAGGACTGATCTCCTTTAGAATGGACTGGTTGGATCTCCTTGCAGTCCAAGGGACTCAAGAGTCTTCTCCAACACCACAGTTCAAAAGCATCAATTCTTCGGCACTCAGGTTTCTTCACAGTCCAACTCTCACATCCATACATGACCACAGGAAAAACCATAGCCTTGACTAGATGGACCTTTGTTGGCAAAGTAATGTCTCTGCTTTTGAATATGCTATCTAGGTTGGTCATAACTTCCCTTCCAAGGAGTAAGCGTCTTCTAATTTATGGCTGCAGTCACCACCTGTAGTGATTTAATGTCAAACTGCGCTTGTGCTTCCTCAGTCATGTTTAACTCCTTGTGACCCCGCAGACTGCAGCCCGCCAGGCTTCTCTGTCCATGGGATTCTCCAGGCAAGACTACCTGCAGTGGGCGCCGTGCCCTCCTCCACCTGAGTCTCTTTTGGCTCCTGCATTTACAGACAGACTCTTTTACCTCTGAGCCACCTGGGAAACCCATCTTGTCAAATGAAATTTAAACCTTCCAAATCAGCTAAGAAAAGAAACAAACAAAAAGCAATGAAGAAAACAATCCAACACAGTCAAGAATGGACAAAAAAGAGACGAAGAGAGACAGAGTACAGAGGGAGGAGCAAGAAAGATCATATGGGCAGAAAGGAAAAGAAGGTGGGAAAGTAAATTCAAATATATCAAGTTATTACTATAAATTTAAATGGTTTAAACTTAATTCTAAGATACAAAGTCATTAAATTTTTTAAATTAGACATTCTACATTCTAGTTCTATGCCTAAAATGGCACAAAAGATTGTATGTAAATATAGAAATAATTTAAATATTCATCAATAAAGATGTCAATTGTCATTCATATGCAGAAATACTCTACAGTAGTTAAATTAGGTCTATAAGTATTAAGATAGACTAAAAGTTATATTAAATTAAAAAGCGACTTCTAAAAGATATTGATAATTTGAAATATGTAGTATAAATTTATATATTTGTAGTATCTTAAAACTCACAAAATACTAAGTAAAATTTTATTTATACATGCATATAAAGTTATAAAAACACAGACACATATTAATTTCAAAAAATGATTAGCTCAAGAGGAGAAGAGAAAGAGAATGGAACTGAGGAGTGACTTTTGTAAATTACTACAAATTTTACTTAAAAATATCAGAAGCAAATACAACAAAAGTTATTATTTGCTATTTTAGAATGTGGGTACATTATCACTTGCCACAGTAGTTTTCTGGTATACTCAAACTAATTCATAATTTTACAATAGGAAAGGAGAAATAGGTAAGTAAACATGTTATTAGATAAACAAATACCTATTTTTGAAAATCAGCAGGGAAATAAACCACCTTAATAAGATATAATAATGAAAATATTAAAATATATGGCAAAAAGTGAGTTATTAAACATTAGGAAAACTAACTGTAACAAAAATATTGTCACATGTTTGTCACATTAGTTTTAGGTGTATTAGAAAAGTTAAATGCAAAATAGGATTTAAAAAATAAACAAATAATATTTTTTAAATTTTCTGGGTCAAAAATAAAGCAACTTTCAGTCAATATAGGTCATCTCACTCCCCTAACCCTAAGTTTTACTTTTGCACTTCAGGCAGACCAGCAGCTTAACCCTCACGAACCATTCAGGGAAACCAAAGCATGTGCTGCTCATACGTTCTATGAAAGGTGAACCTGGCTTAAAATTGGGGTACACACTAGTACAGATTTTATAATGGGCTGAGGTTCCCTTATGGAACGATAAAGGAACCCCAATCAAAATCGGTACATTCAGAACTGAGCCCCTAGTAATCCCTCCATCTTGTCCTGCAGTCTTTTCCACTGCAGTTAATAACAACTCCATTCTTTCAGCTGCTAGGCTAAAAACTGAAGTCATCCTGGATACACTCACTCTCTCTCTCTCTCTCTCTCACACACACTCACACACACACACACACACACACACAACTGAAGTCATCCTGGATACACACACACTCTCTCTCTCTCACACACACATACCACTCCACCTAAAGTCTAGCTCATCATAAATCCTGACCACTCTATTTAGCAAATACATCCCCAAACTCAACAATTTATCATCTCCATTGCCACCATCCTGGTCCAAGGGAATGTCCTATCTCTTCTGATTTATTGCTCAAGTCTCATAGACTTTCTGTCCTTGTCTCTCTGCAGTCTATATAGTAAGCATCACAAGTCAAGTGTGATCCTGTTAAAATGTATATCCAATCATGTAAACTCTCATGCTGAAAACCTTGTAATGGTCTGTCTCGGCATAAAAGCCAAAGTCCTTACCTATAAAGACCATACTGCCAACACCATCTTGCTGTCTGCTGACAAACCAGGCCCCTCCTCCCACCTCAGAGCCTCACTGCCTAGGAAGCCTGGCCTCCAAGACACCAGTGCTCCACCCTCAACTTTCCATCTTCTTTCCCCATTTTATTTCCTCTTCAGGGTACTTATTATTTAACACACCACATTTTAACTTAATTATCCAGTTGATTATCTGTCTTCCTATACTAAATGTTAAACTCTGTGCCAGCAAGATTTTTATGTTCTGTTATTTAAAGTACTATAATGCTTAAAAAAGCAGGCACTCAAATATTTGCTAAATGACTAGAGAATTAAATTTAGACATTAAATTTGATATGTCAGCACTTTGAGTTGAACGTGCTATGTGAGGTAGCTTTCACATGATTCAACCACTTAAAAGTGATAAAACTTTAAAACAAGGCCAAGTCCTCTTTGCCTACATAAGAGAGTAAGAGATTTCACTATACTCTTCTTCAACCTTTTTTTTAAGAAGGGGAAAAAAGCACGTATTACTGGCAAATTTCTCTTTCATTTCAACAGATATAAACTCTAGAGACTAAAGCTCTAGGGATGTCTCTGGAAAAAAATAGCAATGACTATCAGCCAAAAGAAAAAACTGAGGCAAACAAATATGCTGGTGCTCCTGCTGGTTTCTAAAACAGTGCTATGTCCTTCATTTATTGAAGGCAGAGCCAAGGTTATCCTCGGTAGTAAAGCATGTTAATGAGGAATAATATTAGTCAGAGAGTACCTAGTTATTGCTATTAACACTGAGCACACAACACCAGTCTATATTTCAAATAATCTCCAAACAAGAAGCCCAATCAATAACCAAGCAGCTTTCACTGGCAGGGCCCGAGTTTGATCCCTGGTGGGGAAACTAAGGATGCCACAAGCTGTGAAGCATGCTCCCTGCAGATCTTTTCAAACCAAGCCCCAAGCAGATTCAAAGTCTTGAAAACATATAAATGTTGCCCAATTTGAATTTTAACAGACCGCTTCACTTTCAGTTTATAATGAAAATGAAGATTAAATTTGATTTGCAAGACTTCTTTCAAATTCAATAGCACTGGCTTATTTCCAACAGTGTAAATATTTCGTATGTATTACTTTCATTGATCACTTTTAAAAAGTTTAAAAACTAAACATAAAGAAAATTTAAAAAAGAAAATAAAGCTTCAATAATACTATAAAAAAATACTTCTGGAAATTACTTATCAGACATAAAGCTAGCCATTGAATTTATTATTGAATTATCTTTACTCACAGTACCAAGAGACATACAGTACAGAACTGCTTTTATCGAAAAAAATCTCAATAAATGTTTACTGACTTACTAAGACTTGTTTACTGGTCTAATAGTCACCTATTACACAATTCTCATCTTACAAGAGAAGATCTCTTGTTGATCTTCAGAGCATGAAATCAGAGACAGCTTCAGTACGCAGATCCACAAGTAAAAATAGAACAAATTCCACAGCCTCAAATTGAGAAGAGGGAGGAAGAACACAGCCATCCCTATTTAAGTAAACAACCTATGGCTCTATTCAAAATCATAAAATAGATATTTCCCATAATTTGAAATAGAAGTATTGAATAATTTAAGACAGCACTTTTCAAACTATTTTCACATTATGATTACTAATAGGATGCTCATATATGCTACTGAGGTTTCAATAATACAGTATTCAGAACTTCTTTATAACTTACCACTTTATTCTCTTTATAAAAATGTATATAAAATACAAGTATTATTTACTGCCGTAACTGTGAAGACTAATTTTAATTCTCATCTTAGGTGTATTTTCTACCCACTGAAAAGTCTCTAGGTGTAAATTATTCTTTACACTAATCCAATCAACATCAAATATTAATGCAAGTCAACAGTATGAACATTACGCCCAGACCTCAACTGATATAATCCTAAATATATGGATTAAACAGCCAACAAACTCAGTTTTCATGGTCCTTCAAAGTAGGTAAGATACTGTGAAAGTGAAAGTGAAGTCACTCAGTTGTGTCCGACTCTCTGCGACCCCATGGACTGCAGCCTGCCAGGTTCCTCTGTCCATGGGATTTTCCAGCTAAGAATACTGGAGGGGGCTGCCATTTCGTCTCATCTTAACTCATACTTTAAATAAGAATTCAGAAAGGAGGAACAGAGAGAAAATGAAGAAAGATGCCTGAGAAAAAGATACTAAAAAGGAAGAAATACAACTGTAGAAATTTGAGAAAAGGACTACTTAGCTCTTCTAAAATTGATTTTAACCTTCTAGCAATTCCCTAACATCCCGACCAAAGATTTAAACTTAGCAGCTACTTGAACAATGCCATCCATTCAAGCTATATTTTCTGAATGCCTACTATATGTCAAGCAAAGTACTATTATGTGCTGGTAATATAATGCAATAGTCATTAACGCTGTTGTCAAATACTTCTGGTTCTCTTCCCATGCAGGCATACAACTAACATACATTTCTTGGCCCCCTTGTGGTTGAGAAGCCCCGTGTCTAGAATTGGTTGGTCAATGACTTCTAACTGAAGTGCCTCCATTCACTTCTGGCCAGAGCATTTAACTGCCAATTGAACAAAACATCCAGAAAACCACTACCTCTCTGGCAATATTTGAGATGGTGGCTGCACTACTACTGAGTAATCTCAACAAGCAGAGACCTCTGTCAACCTGAGCCAATAAGGAATAAACATTTGTGTTTGAAGCCACTGCAATTTTCAAGTCTGTTTTTTTAACCACAGCATAACCTAATTTATTGACTAACACAAAGAGTGATCAATAGACGTCTTTTTCTTTCAAGCTACTTATCACTAAGCTAGGTCTCCCTAACTTCACCCTGAAAAAGCTTTTTTTTTTTTAAGACAAATAAAATTATCTATTATTTTAGCAAATTTTTCTGCCCAACTATGGAAAACTAAGTCCTTATTTTATCAATGAACCTAATGGTTATTCAATTCCTTTGATTCCTACAAACTTAATAAATATATTGATGTCTTCATTCAAGGGATAATTTTTTGGAACTAGATCAATTAAGTTCAAGAACCCCGATGCAAACTAGTAGACTGTCCATCGTGGTTCTTGTGAACCAATCAAACATCACTACAGTTATAACTGTTCAACTATACAAGCATCCAGTCTTCCATATGGTTACCATGGTTGTCAGTAGCTTAACAGAATCACTACAAAAAATTAAACATGACTGAGGAGAGAAGGACAGGAATAGGGATTAAGAAATAGGATCCTAATAGCAGACTGACATTTAATAATCATACATGGAGGCAAAAGCAAACGTGTACATAACAATCATCGTCAAGTACAAAGTGCTTTAAGGACAAAGAAAATACTAAGTAGAGAAGGTAAAAGTTCACTAAAAATACATCAGACCCTACTTGAGACACATGCTCAATGCCAACAAGCCAGTGCAACTTATTACAGCAAGGGACATGGATTTCTAAAAAACAAAAATATCTGGTCCTTTACCTTAAAAGATGAGTTTATTTTACAAAGCAAAGATGGGGAAAAGATGGGAACACCCCCAAATAAAATGTATGTTACATAGAGAAACAAACAGGACAGAAAAAACATTTTTCCAAAGGGAAGTTGCTAAATCAGAATGTTTAGGGTTTGTTCTTAATATCCTGTCTTGCTCTCAAGTGCTTTACAAAGAAACATAGAACACAAAAATATATAAATTAGAAACAGATGAGAAAAAGGGAAGCAACGTAGGAACATTAAGTGAAATCAGAAATAAGAGTAATATAAAAAATGCATTAAAAATACATATCACAGTCCTCTTCATTCACAAGGTTAATAGCTTACAATTTCAGCTCCAAGCTAATAGGTGCTTAGTTTTTGATGAATGACTAGTTCAATTAATTCAAGATTTCTACAACTGATATGAAAAAAGAAATATAATCAGATGGTCACACAACTAATTACCACTAAGGTTGAAAAAATTATTTTTCTGATTAAATAGAATTATGTGCACTGCTAACAAAAAATGCACTTACTCCTAAAGGGCTGCTTAAAAAGGACAGTCTTCTAGAACATCTTCACAACTCTCAATGAATTCCACAGGGTTGCTGCTGACAGCATTATCTCCACGGGTGGCGACAGGAGTGATCTCTCCCCAGCCCAGCTCAATAAAGAAAGACACCTCTGTGGAGGGTAGGTGTGCAGCAGGGTAGGTGTTGAGGACAATCTAAGGGCATCCATAACACTGATATTTATTTCATTGCAGGAGGAGAGGACAAAGGGAGATCAGCAGGCAAGTGGTTTCAAACCTCAGAATCTAAATTAAGAGACAGATCTTCCTCTCCCTCCTCCACTAAATGTACAATTTTGAATATAAAATTTCAGAGGATTCCAGACGACGCTATCCATTTAAGAACCCCCTGCACTTCCCTGGCAGTCCAGTGGTTAAGACTCCTCCCATCCAGTGTTGAGAAGGGGAGGGTGATGGAGTAAGTAAAGTTAAATAAATAAGTAAAAATTTTCAAAAAACACTCTAAACACCCCCTCTATAAACAGGGAGTGGGTTTTTTGGTTTTTTTAATAAAAATAAAAAGAAAGAGACTAACTGCAGAGACTTCAGTCAATCCTCAAAAACTGTAATTTAATCTTATTTATTGTAACTGAACATGGTAGCAGCAAATTTCAGACTATACTCACTAACCAAGTATCAACAGTGCAGATATGTATGCTCCATGTGACCCACAGAGCAAAAACACCAACAGTAGAACACACATCTTCTAAGGAGCCTTAACGAGCTCTTATTACTAAAGAGAAGATACTCCAACGGATACTTACAATGGCTTAACCGGCTTCACTGATGCAAGGCAGCACCACCCCTAGCCATTCTGGACCTCTTTTTGTTTATTCAATTGTCCTGGCCTTTTCAAACATCTGGCTAGTTCCTATAACCATCCTTTAGTCTTAGCTTGGATAGTACTTCCTCAGCAATGCTCCTCCCAACTCCTACTATATGAGCCTGTATATCACGGCAATTACAAATTTAACTATCTTCCGTGCTAAACAAATGAACTTCGTTCAAGAAACAATTTTTACAGTGTCTCCCAAGCCCAATAATATTTAAAGTCAGCATTCAAATACTTACCTGAAGAACAAGACTACCTCTGATAAAAAGTAAATTAGCATCGCAGCACGGTTTATAATAGCCAGGACATGGAAACAACCTAGATGTCCATCAGCAGATGAATGGATAAGAAAGATATACACAATGGAGTATTACTTAGCCATTAAAAAGAATACATTTGAATCAGTTCTAATGAGATGCATGAAACTGGAGCCGATTATACAGACCGATGTAAGCCAGAAAGAAAAACACCAATACAGTATACTAACACATATATATGGAATTTAGAAAGATGGCAATGATGACCCTGTAGGCAAGACAGCAAAAAAGACACAGATGTGTATAGCGGACTTTTGGACTCAGAGGGAGAGGGAGAGGGTGGGATGATTTGGGAGAATGGCATTGAAACATGTATACTATCATGTAAGAATCGAATAGCCAGTCTATGTCCGATGCAGGATACAGCATGCTTGGGGCTGGTGCACGGAGATGACCCAGAGAGATGTTATGGGGAGGGAGGTGGGAGGGGGGTTCATGTTTGGGAACGCATGTACACCCGTGGTAGATTCATGTCAATGTATGGCAAAACCAATACAGTATTGTAAAGTAAAATAAAGTAAAAATAAAAATTAAAAAAAAAAAGTAAATTAGGCCTCGAAGTTTTTCAATATCCTTTCTTATACACAAATGAACAAATTCCTATCCCTTATAGTATGGCTCAGCTAACTAGCTAACAACGCTGTCAAGACACCACCTTGAACATTTCAAAACAAGTAACAAAGCATTCACAGAATGCCTGGTTTTGAGGAGTACTTTCTGCTGTACTCCCCCAAATTAAACTATTTATAAAAATTTGCACCCAGGGACTGAAAGAAGCAACTTATAATTAAATGGCAGGGCCACTGTTAGTTATTTAAAACACTCTTTAGATAATATAACCATATCATCTTCAAGATAATACTGCCTTTCCAATCTCTACAGAGAAAAAGTTTCTATACAGCTCATTCATAAGTGGAATTAGATCATGAAGGAACCATTAAGAAGACTGACCAGACCATTCCATCTTTTTACTCCAGTGTTAATTATTACCTGGCCCATAAAGAAACAGTCTCCAAGGACCCTAAGAACAAGCCATATGGTAAATGGAAACATTATCAGTCAAGGTTTAGGGTGCAGAAAACAGAAAATATATTTGGTGCTTTAAGGAGAAGGAGCTTAATGAGAACTTTGGTGCTTACAAAATTATTGAAATGGCTAAAAGAGTTTGAGTTAGAGAAAGAACTTCCAGCATGACAACCATGGAAATGCAGAACTGATTTAACAGCAGCCCTGGAGCTAAGAATTCAAGAACAGAGGACCGCAACAGTGATCAGATTCAGAAGCATGAATCAAAGAGAAACCACTGTGCTGATTCTATGCAACACTGTACTGCAAATCATGGCCAGCATAAGCAAAAAAAGTGTTTTAAAAGCATAAAGATTGAAGTAAAATGGTATTTATGTGGAGATTACAGCTGTCTATTTAAAAACTCCTAAGGAAAATATAAAAAGGCTACTAGATCTAGTAATTCAGCAAGGCTGCACAGTTCAAGGTCAAAATACAAAAAAAGAGTCAGCTGTTAAATCTCCATCAACGGAGGAATGGATAAAGATGTGGTACTTCTGTGTGATGGAATATTACTCAGCCAAAAAAAAACAAAAGAAATGCTGCCATTTGCCACAACGTGATGGACCTAGAGACTGTCACTCTAAGTGAAGTAAGACAGAGACAAATACATGACATCACTTATATGTGGAATCTTTTTAAAAAAATGGTACAAATAAACTTATTCACAAAACAAATAGTCACACATGTAGAAAACAAACTTATAGTTATGGGCTGGGGGGGTTGTGGATAAACTAGGAGATTGGGATTGACATATGAACACTACTATGTACAAAACAGACGGCTAATGAGGAACTACAGTATACAGTACAGGGCACTCACCTCTATACTCTGTAATGGCCTATATGGGAAAAGAATCTAAAAAAGAGTGGTTGTATGTGTAACGGATTCACTTTGCTGTACACCTGAAACTACAACATTTTAAATCAACTACATTTCAATAAAAATTTTTTAAAAAGAAAAAGAAAAAATATCAATTGTATTCCTACAGGAAATACTTAGGGATACACTTAACAAAGCTGCAAAATCTATACAGCAAAAAAGACAAACTTGCTAAAATTTTAAAAGATTCTAAATAAATGGAGAAATATACTATGTTCATGGAAGACTTCATATTGTTAAAATGTCAATTCTCCTCAAAATCACAGTAAGTTTTTCTGTAGAAATTGTGTCAAACTGACTTGAAAAGACCTTTAAAAGACTAATTTTTAAAGGAAAACAAAGTTAGAAGATTTACAATGTATGATTTTAGGGCTTACTACACAGCAATAATCAAACTGTGATACTAGCATAAGGACAGACACATATATCAATGGGGAAGAAATGGCAACCCACTCTAATATTCTTGCCCGGGAAATCCCACGGACAAAGGGGCCTGGAGGGCTATACTCCATGGGGTCACAAAGAGTCAGATACAACTTAAGAGACTAAACAACAACTGAATACATAGTCTCCAAAGACCTACAACAGGTTAGTCAACAGATTTTCAACAAAAGTTCCAAGGTAATTCAATAGGAAAAGTTTCGTGTTTTTAACAAATGATGCTGAAACATATGCTACAACACAGATCAGTTTAAAAATATTATGCCAAGTGAAAAAAGCCATAACAAAAGAACCCACATCTTATTATCTCATTTACATGAAATGCCTAGAAAAGGCAAATTTAGGGGGACTGAAAGTAGATTAGTAGTCGCCTGGGTGTGGGGCTGGCAAAGGGGAGTGTCTCCAAATGGGCGTAAGGTTTCTTGCTGAGGTGAGAGAAACGCTCTAAAATTA
This sequence comes from Capricornis sumatraensis, assembly GCF_032405125.1. Lineage (NCBI taxonomy): Eukaryota > Metazoa > Chordata > Mammalia > Artiodactyla > Bovidae > Capricornis > Capricornis sumatraensis. The sequence continues at coordinate 75,203,088 of NC_091076.1, forward strand.
CACTGTGAGGATGGCTGCACAACTCTAAACATACTGATTGTACACTTAAAATGAACAGATTTTATGGTATGCAAATTAAGCCTCAATAAATCTGTCATAGAAAATAGACTTTCACTGGGAAGGTGGAGCAGAGACTAACCTCTTGTAAATTAAAAACACAATTGCCAAATGAAAATTAAAATGGCCAGTCTAAACAAAACAGGCATGGTTGAAGACCAAGTCACTAATGTGGAAAAAAAAAAGTGCAGGACATCTTTTCCATGATATAGTAACCAAAAACAGAAAATGGGCAATGGCAATAAGGAGACATAGAGGAGTGATCAAAGACCTGACGAGCATGTGTGGAGCAAAGCAGCTCGAAACACAACACAGGGGAACGTGGACGAGGACAAAAGAAGACAAGAAGGAAGTTTCAGAACGAAATACAGACCTAAGCCTTCAGCCTAAAAGAGCCCATTGAGAGCCTAAAACAATGAATGGAAAACATTTACACTTACGAGACACATACGGGTAAAATTTTAGAACTCCAAGTATGAAGAATATCCTTTAGAACTTCAAAAATTTATCTACACAGCAACAATACTTAGACTGACATAAGCCATTCTTCTTCACTGTCTTCTCATAAGGAATTCTGGATACTACAATGAAACAACGTCATCAAAGTTCCATGGGGAAAAAATTTTCAACTCAAGAATTCAATTCCCAGAAAACCTATCAAATGTGAGAACAAAATAAAAGCACTTTTCAATATGCAAGGACTCAAAATTCACCTCCCATACACTATGAATTTAAGAAATACTAGAAATAGGACAACATGGGTTATGAGAAAACAATAATTGCATATGAGCCAGAATAACTAAGTGAAAAGTGAAGGAAGTAAGACTTTGATACTTAAAGATTCTCCATTAACAAAGTTTCAATGACTGGAACTACAGCACCTGTTAGGTACAAAAACATATTTGGTATTATAATGAATACACTGACAAATTATATAAATGCTGTTTTCTAGTTCTTCTTTAAGACTAGATAAAACATTATTTCAGTTATAAAAAAAAGAATATAAATGCTATAAAACTTGAGAATATAAAAACAATTAAAAGCTACATGGAGGGGACGGAAACCACTGAACAGTAAGTGAACTAATTTCTTTAACTTTCATAGCAAGAACTCCTATGTAAAGTGAAAGTGAAAGTCGCTCAGTCGTGTCCAGTTCTTTCCGGGTCATGGACTATAGAGTCCATGGAATTCTCCAGGCCAGAATACTGGAGTGGGTAGCCTTTCCCTTTTCCAGGAGATTTTCCCAACCCAGGGATCGAACCCAGGTCTCCCACATTGCAGGTGGATTCTTTGCCAGCTGAGCCACAGGGGAAGCCCTTATGTAAGGTAGATAAATCATTAATAAAACCAGCCATTAGAAGAGCTACATATATAAAACAAAAATCAGGAAAGGGAATTAGAGTTTAAAGTCTACATCTTTCTTTTCAATGGATTATTTATTCAAGGATCTTGGTGGGGGGGGGGGGTCTCAATTATTTATTTATTTTGGGGCCAGGCCAGCATACGTGGGACCTTAGTTCCTCCACCAAGAATCGAACCAGAGCCCCCTGCATTGGAAGTGCAGAGTCTTAACCACTGGGCCACCAGGGAAGTCTTCACCTTTCATAGTGAGTGAGTCATGAATTAAGAGGCATCCTATAAACTATCGTGGTAACCAGAAGCATGAACTACAAACTTCCTTTGGAGGAGGAAAAGGAGGGAGGTGAATGGATGGGAGACTTACTTCTCATTTTATTCTCTCTGGTAGAACTTATATTTTTGTCATGAATATGCAATATTTTTATGATTTAAAGAAGTATTTTAATAAAAACTGAATTTTGTTTTGGCCATGGAATGGCATACTGTATTTGAAAAGAACAAGTTTCTATGTACCAATACATAAAGATCAAGTGAAAAATCAAGAGGCAGAACAACACATTAGGATAGTATCATGTTTAAAACAAAATGTGTGATACGGCCACAGTGGAAGACAATTTAGCAATGTTTTATCAAGTTAAACAGTCTTACCATACAAATAGCAATTGTATCCTAGGTATTTATTCAAGGTGGTTGAACTGTGTATTAATGTTCACAGCAGCTTTATTCACAATCACTAAAAATCAGAAACATCAGTATGAACCTAGGGGTAACTTAATATATATATATATAGACATACAGAAACAGGATAGATATGTATGTACGTAAGTTAGTTAAATACACCTATCTGTGTATGTGTGTGTATTTCTGTCCTATAAGGTAATGAAGTCCAGTAGCTATGAGCACTTTCAATGTTCAGATCTTGGTTTCTGGATATTATCCATGGAGAAACAGCTAACTTGAAGGCTGGGGCAGAGAAAATATAAGATAGGCCTGACACATCCTATAGTCATCAGAAAACAAGGAAGTGCTTAAAAACTAAAAGGCTGAGTGCATGTCAAAAGAACATAGAAGCGAACCTGAAAGAATTCCCAATGACCAAAGCTGCAACAATTTAGGGACCACATTAATGATAGAAGGAATAAAATACATACATGATGACTAACTTATGTCAACATTCTTGGGCCATGGTACTCAGATTATGTGGTCAAACTTACTCCAGATTGTTTCTGTGAAGGTGTTTTTTTTAAATGAGATTACAAGTCAAGGCTGTGTTGGTCAGGTTTCTCAGCTACAGAGTTACTGTTTTTCCTGATAGCTCAGTTGGTAAAGAATCCGCCTGCAATGCAGGAGAACCAGGTTCGATCCCTGGGTTGGGAAGATGCCCTGAAGAAGGGAAAGGCTATCCACTCTAGTATTCTGGTACTCAGATTATGTGGTCAAACTTACTCCAGATATCTCTGTGAAGGTGTTTATTTCTTTAAATGAGATTACAATTTAAATCAGCAGACTTTCAGTGAAGCAGATTACCCTCCATAATGTGACTGGGCCTCATCCACTCAGCTGAAGGCCAAAATTCTTAAAAAGACTGACCTCCCCCCAGAGAAATTCTGCCAGCACTCTGCCTTAGGACTTGCACTACAACGCAGACTTACCTCCAGGCTTCCAAGCAGCCCTGCAGAATTTGGACTAGCCAGTTCCTACAATCACATGACATAGATATATCTGTGTATCCTCCTCCTGGTTCCGCTTCCCTGCAGAACCCTGCCTAACACATATTTTAACCCCCAATTATAAAATATATAAACCCATGCTAAGTAAATGACTGAATTAACAAATAAATGGGAGGAGTGACAAATCTCCCTTACAGATGAATTCGAAATAATGTAAGTAGATAGGGGCCCCTTCAGGAAGTGAGGCCTAGTCCTTCCTTCCCACAGGAGTGGGGACTGAAATTTATTAAGTGAGTAGCAAAGATAAGATAGGAAAAGAGAAAAACGGTAACTTTGCAGTGGAAAAACCTGGTCAACACAGCCTGAAACAAAGGGTCAAGGTTCCCATCGCCAGTGCTGTGGTGTGGTTAGGACAGGCATGTGATGAGAAGGGCACTTTACCTCTGCGGTATTCTTTTTGAAAACACCAGTCTAATCAAGAAAAACACTTTAGACAACTCCAATTTGAGGAACATCCTACAAAATACCTGACTGGTATTCCCCAAAATTGTAAAAGACACAGAAAACAAGGAAACTGAGAAACTCTCCAAGAACAGACAAGACTTAGGACAACTAAATGCAATGTGGTTACCTTGGATGGGAAACTAGAACAGGAAAATGTATATCAGGTAAAAACTATGGAAATCTGAGGTTTCCCTGGTGGTCCAGTGGGTGAGACTCCATGCTTCCACTGCCAGGGACATCCCCAGGTTCGGTCCCTGGTCAGGGAATTAAGATTCCCACATGCCATATGGCACAGCCCAAAATAACTATGGAAATTTGAATGAAGAGGGAGTTCAGTTAATAATAATCTATCAATACTGGTTCATTAACTGTGACGAATGAACCACACTAATGTAATGTGTTAATAATAGGGAAATCTGGGTACAGGGTATATAGGAACTCTATCTTTAGAATTTTTCTGTAAATCTAAAACTCTTCTAAAATTACATTTATTGCAGGGGTGGCAGGGGGAAGGCCTATCACAATGGCACTGCTTCCCCCAAGAGCCACACTGTATGCCTTAGGCCCTGAAGAGGGCAGCAGGAAGCACAGCACCCTCACCCGTGCCACGGCTGCACCCACAAGAGTTAAATATAAACCAAACTGGATAACGACGGTTTTGTTCTTTTTCCACCAAGCAAATGCTAAGGGTAGAAACTGCAGCAAAGGTATAATCCTAAGGGAGAGATGTAAAAACAACCAGAAGAGACACTGAAAACATACAGTGTTTCCCTGGGGAATTACCACACCACAGATGTGCATAGCAGTTTGAATAAAGAAGTGAGCACAGCCCGAAGTCCTAGACGGCTAGTGATGACAATATAAACCATCCTACGCATTGCTAAACACGAAAAATAAATATTATCGTAACAGGTAAAAGAGTATTAAGGAAAGTCTCAGAGTAACAACTCTCCTGACATGAGCCATGAATAGATATTTTAGTCTTAGAATCCTACAGTATAGAAGTTGAGAAAGGCAATCTCAAAATATCAAGTGAGGCCACGAGCAATATTAGTTCTCCTTCCAAAAGTCACAAAGTTTTCAAAGTTTAAACATGCCATTGTATCAAAACCAGTAGTCTTGGTAATAAGATGACCTGAGTTTAAAATCTGAGTTTAAAATTTCTGTCATTTACTTGCTAAATAAATTTGGAAAAAAGAACTCCTTGATCTTTAAGATTTCTTAGAGAATCAGTATGTAAAAGGAACTTTAACAAACTCTACTTTGAAGAGCATGATTTTCACTAAAATCCTTAATATTAAAGGTTCTTCTCTCAGAATTTCAATTTACCAAAAAAAGCAAAATGCAACAAAAAGAATCAAATGTTAAGAGGCTGCAAAGGGGTGGTTGATCTTTGTATCACGTTTTATCTTTTCCAAATCTATAATGAATAGGTTCGTTTTATTCATTAGAAAAGTTACATTTTAAAACATTTGTTGTTGTTGTTCAGTCACTTAAGTCCTGTCCAGCTCTTTGCAGCTGCACGGACTGTAGCCCGCCAGGCTCCTCTATCCATGGGATCTCCCAGGCAAGAATACTGGAGTGGGTTGCCATGCCCTCCTCCAGGGGCTCTTTCTGACCCAGGGTTCAAACCCCCGTCTCCTGCCTTTCAGGCTCCTTTACCCCTGAGTCACCAGGGAAGCCCCATTTAGTCAAAGCTATACTTTAAACAAGTGAAGGTGGGGATGTAAGAAGGGTAAGAATGTCTATACAAATGTGATGAAGTATATATATTCTAATGATCAACCAGTATTTGTTTATAAAAGTCTACACTCTATTCTAATTATCAATCAGTATTTGTTTATAAAAGTCTACGCTCTACTCTAATTATCAAACAGTATTTGTTGATAAAAGTCGACACTCTCCACTAGACAGGGAAGCCAGGAATTGTATCATGAATCTTTGGATCCTTAGGGCCTGGCATATAGAAGGAACTAAATGTTTACTTTATGGAAGTTTCTAATTGTCTCACTTTCTACCTTAAAAGGTTCAGTTCATACGTGCTAAAGTAATGGGGCAGGGAGGCAGGTGGGGGGGGTGGTGGAGGTGGATCTAGTGCAGTAATTTTAATCCATCCAATAAATATTTATTGGTTGCTTGCTGTTTCACTCTTCCAGGCATCTGTGATGTCAGTTAATAAAAATAAAAATCATTGTCTTTATGGACAGACTGTAGTCTGGTATCACTCTCTACTCTGCCCAAAGCAGCGCTAAAGTGTGGTCCATTAACTGGTGCCAATGTACCAAACTTACTGGTCCGTGACCGTTAGCCAGAGCAAGCATTTAGAAACTCAGACAGCAATATGATAGTCATTTTATCTGATGAACCTAATATTATAAAGTACTGACTAGAATCTATTTCATTTTTCTAATAATTAGTTTATTGTATTTTAAAGAATCATTATATAATGAACTGGAAAATTTATTAAACGTGGTCGTTCACCACAGATAAGGAGAAGCATTGGTCCAACACACTTTGATCACATCATTTCTCCCCTCCTTGGTAAAAGTCTATGCTTCAGTATCTTTATGGTCTTCCACAAATGAAACCAACCTTTCCAAATGCTGTTTTCCCACTAGTTCGGTTCATCATATATATACTCCAACCGCAGTGAATTGTTTTCAGTGCAAGACTTCTGTCTGGCTTGTGCTTCTCTCTCAGCCTTAAATACTTCTTAAGTTTACGTGATCAAATTTTACATATCCTTTTCAAGTCAAGCACAAATGCCACCAACTCCCTCAAAGCCCTCTAGGTAGAAGCAAACATTCCCTGACTTCCTCTGGCACAGTGTTCTAAAGCAGCCCTCTGATAGAGTTTTCTATAGACTATGAGTTTCTGGAATACAAGAATAATTTATTCATTTGGCATCCCTATATAACACACAAAACGGTCATCAAATTTGCTGAATGAATGATGTAAGAGACAGCATTACATGTGCAGAAGTCTCACTCAAGAGATCAGAAAATCCTCTAAAATTATACCCAAAACTGTGTGTGCCTTTTCTAAGGGAAGCTCTAACGCTTACTAGATTCTCAAAGGAGTATAAGAAGCCCCAAATGTTAAAGAAACCACTGGTAAGGAAAGGGTTTCAATTTCATTAGCAGATCTATTTCTGCCAGCCAGCTCCATCAGGGTTAGCTCCAGGGAATAGCGGACATAATAAAAACCTCAATTGTGCTCAGTTGTTCAGTTGCCACTCTATGGACTGAAGCCTGCCGGGCTCCTCTGTCCATGCAATTCTCCAGGCAAGAATACTGAAGTGGGGTTGCCATTCCCTCTTCAGGGGAGCTTCCTGACGGAGGGATTAAACCTGCGTCTCCTGCATAGCAAGTGGAATCTTTACCGCCAAGCCACCAGGGAAGCCCCGAACCTCAATTTCCTTATCTCAGAAAGTGATGTTTACTCCAAAGATTTGCCATAAGAACTGAATTTGACCACATATGGAAAGTCCTAAGATCATGAAGAGTGACTTGTTTCCTTTCTGTCCTCCTTCCACTTTTATATACTCGTGAAGTAAGCAAGCAGACAGGTTCTATACAAAATTTCTTAAATTACAAATTACTGCCATCCCTCGAAAGCTGTGTCCAGACTATTTTCTTGGAAATCTTCAATAGGGTTCTCAGTTCAGTTCAGTCGCTCAGTCATGTCCAGCTCTTTGCGACCCCATGGACTTCAGCACACCAGGCCTCCCTGTCCATCACCAACTCCCAGAGTTTACCCAAACTCGTGCCCATTGAGTCAGTGATGTCATTCAGCCATCTCATCCTCTGTCATCCCTTTGTCCTCCCACCTTCAATCTTTCTCAGCATCAGGGTCTTTTCTAATAAATCAGTTGTTTGCATCAGGTAGCCAAAGTATTGGAGTTTCAGCTTCAACATCAGTCCTTCCAATGAATATTCAGGACTGATTTCCTTTAGGATTGACTGGTTAGATCTCCTTGCAGTCTAAAGGACTCTCAAGAGTCTTCTCCAATACCATAGTCCAAAAGCATCAATTCTTCTGTGCTCAGCTTTCTTCACAGTCCAACTTTTCCAATCATACATGACTACTGGAAAAACCACAGCTTTGACTAGACGGACCTTTGTTGACAAAGTAATGTCTCTGCTTTTTAATATGCTATCTAGGTTAGTCATAGCTTTTCTTCCAAAGAGCAAGCGTCTTTTAATTTCATGGCTGCAGTCACCATCTGTAGTGATTTTGACTACAAGAAAATAAAAGTTTGACTACAAGAAAATAAAAGTTTGTCACTGTTTCCCCATCTCTTTGCCATGAAGTGATGGGACCGGATGCCGTGATCTTCGTTTTCTGAATGTTGAGTTTTAAAGCCAACTTCTTCACTCTCCTCTTTCACTTTCATCAAGAGGCTCTTTAGTTCCTCTTCCCTTTTTGCCATAAGGTTGGTGTCATCTGCGTATCTGAAGTTATTCATATTTCTCCCGGCAATCTTGATTCCAGTTTGTGCTTCATCCAGCCCAGCATTTCCAAACACCTATTTGTTTTAAGTCTCTCAACATTAGATTTCTGTCATGCCAAGTAGTTCTAATAACTAATTTTTCTATACTGATAAATGCCAAGAATTTTTAAATATTTAAGTTAATACTCTTAAAGAAGTGAAATCTTGATTCTGCTATATCCAAAATATAGCTCTTTCCCTATGATTTCCCAACTTCACTGTACCCTCCCATATTAACAGTCCTTCCTCATCTTTCTCCTCCTTCCACTTGTGTTTATGTACTTATACAGCATTATATTGAAGAAATTAGGGAAAACGACTAGACCATTCAGGTATGACCTAAATCAAATCCCTTATGATTATACAGTGGAAGTGAGAAATGGACTTAAGGGTCTAGATCTGATAGACAGAGTGCCTGATTAACTATGGATGGAGGTTCGTGACATTATACAGGAGACAGGGAGCAAGACCATCCCCAAGAAAAATAAATGCAAAAAAGCAAAGTGGCTGTCTGAGGAGGCCCTACAAATAGCTGGGAAAAGAAGAAAAGTGAAAAGCAAAGGAGAAAAGGAAAGATATACCCATTTGAGTGCAGAGATCCAAAGAATAGCAAGGAGAGATAAGAAAGCCTTCCTCAGTGATCAGGGCAAAGAAATAGAGGAAAATAATAGAATGGGAAAGACTAGAGATCTCCTCAATAAAATTTGAGATACCAAGGGAATATTTCATGCAAAGATGGGCTCAATAAAGGACAGAAATGGTATGGACCTAACAGAGCAGAAGATATTAAAAAGAGAGGGCAAGAATATACAGAAGAACTGTACAAAAAAGATGTTTATGATCCAGATAATCACGATGGTGTGATCACTCACCCACAGCCAGACATCCTGGAATGTGAAGTCAAGTGGGCCTTAGGAAGCATCACTATGAACAAAGCTAGTGGAGGTGATGGAAATCCAGTTATTTCAAATCCTAAAAGATAATGCTGTTAAAGTGTTGCACTCGATATGCCAGCAAATTTGGAAAACTCAGCAGTGGCCACAGGACTGGAAAAGGTCAGTTTTCACTCCAACCCCTAAGAAAGGCAATGCCAGAGAATGTTCAAACTACTGCACAACTGCACTCATCTCACATGCTAGCAACTGCTGCTAAGTCACTTCAGTTGTGTCTGACTCTGTACGACCCCACAGACGGCAGCCCACCAGGCTCCACCATCCTTGGAATTCTCCAGGCAAGAACACTGGAGTGAGTCGCCACTTCCTTCTTCAATGCATGAAAGTGAAAAGTGCAAGTGAAGTTGCTCAGTCGTGTCCGACTCTTAGCAACCCTACCAGACTGTAGCCTACCAAGCTCCTCTGTCCATGGGATTTTCCAGGCAAGAGTACTGGAGTGGGTTGCCATTGCCTTCTCCACATGCTAGCAAACTAATGCTCAAAATTCTCCAAGCCAAGCTTCAAAGGTACGTGAACCATGAAATTCCAGATGTTCAAGCTGGATTTAGAAAAGGCAGAGGAGCCAGAGATCAAATTGCCAACATCCACTGGATCATCAAAAAAGCTAGAGAGTTCCATGAAAGCATCTATTTCTGCTTTATTGACTATGTCAAAGTCTTTGTGTGGATCATAATAAACTGTGGAAAATTCTGAAAGAAAGGAGAATACCAGTCCACCTGACCTGCCTCTTGAGAAATCTGTATGCAGGTCAAGAAACAACAGTTAGAAGTGGACATGGAACAACAGACTGGTTCCAAATAGGAAAAGGAGTACGTCAAGGCTGTATATTGTCACCCTGCTTATTTAACTTATATGCAGAGTACATTGTGAGAAACACAAGCTGGAATAAAGATTGCTGGGAGAAATATCAATAACCTCAGATATGCAGATGACACCACCCTTATGGCAGAAAGTGAAGAACTAAAGAGCCTCTTGATGAAAGTGAAAGAGGAGAGTGAGAAAGTTGGCTTTAAAACTCAACATTCAGAAAACGAAGATCATGGCATCCGGTCCCATCACTTCATGGCAAAGAGATGGGGAAACAATGGAAACAGTGAGACTTTTATTTTCTTGTGCTCCAAAATCACTGCAGATGGTGACTCCAGCCATGAAATTAAAAGACACTTACTCCTTGGAAGCAAAGTTATGACCGACCTAGACAGCATATTAAAAAGCAGAGACATTACTTTGTCAACAAAGGTCCGTCTAGTCAAAGCTATGGTTTCTCCAGTAGTCATGTATGGATGTGAGAGTTGGACTAGAAAGAAAGCTGAGCGCTGAAGAATTGATGCTTTTGAACTATGGTATTGGAGAAGACTCTTGAGAGTCCCTTGGACTGCAAGGAGATCCAACCAGTCCATCCTAAAGGAAATCAGTCCTGGGTGTTCACTGGGAGGACTGATGTTGAAGCTGAAACTCCAATACTTTGGCCACCTGATGCGAAGAACTGACTCATTGGAAAAGACCTTGATGCTGAGAAAGACTGAGGGCAGGAGGAGAAAGGGACAACAGAGGATGAGATGGTTGGATGGCATCACCGACTCAATGGACATGAGTTTGGGTATGCTCTGGGAGTTGGTGATGGACAGAGGCCTGGCGTGCTGCAGCCCATGGGGTCGCAAAGAGTAGGACACGACTGAGGGACTGAACTGAACTGACAGCATTATAATTTTGTTTACATGTCCATCAATGCCTATTAAATGTAGCACCTCAAGGCAAGAATACCAGGTCAATTATCTTTTGCATTCCCTCCGTGTTTCTCAATGCAACTAAACAGAAGTGCTCAATAAATGAGCTTTTATAGTGATCCTTTCTCCCATTTTCCAAACAATAGCACAGGAAGTTTAAACAAAGATTATTTAAAATTAAGATGGAATTTCTACCTCAAACTACAGATTTCATTCAATTGCAGCTTCCTATTCCTTGAAAGTGTTAATATGGCAACTATGTTGCTACATTTCTAAGTATGATGTGAAAGTCTCAGTCCTGTCAGGACTCTTTGTGACCCCACGGAGTCCAGGCCAGAATACTGGGGCGGGTAGCCTTTCCCTTCTCCAGGAGAATCTTCCCAACCCTGGGAATCCAACCCCAGGTCTCCCAGATCACAGGTGGCACTGCAGGCACACTGCAGGCTTATCTAAGTATGATAGTAAGTTTATTAATAAAAAGGACTTCTTTACATGAAAAAAGACCGATAAAAATCCTCTGGTTACAAGTGGCTTTTTTTAATTTTTAATTTTGATATACAGTTGTATAGGGCAATGGAAAAATAGAACAGAGAGATAGCTGTGAATCTAAAACTGCTCCAAAGGGAATTCCCTGGCTGTCCAGTGGTTAGGACTCAGCGTTTTCACTGCCAGAGTGCAGATTCAATCCCTGGTCGGGGAACTAAGATTTCACAAGCTTCGCGGCATGGCCAAGAAATGAAATTAACTTAAAAAATAAAGTAAAAAATAAAACTGTTCTAAAAGTTAAGTTTATTTTTAAAAAACAGAACTACCACATGAACTAGCAAACCCACTTCCAGCTATATATTCAAAAGAATTGAAAGCAGGGTTCTGAAGAGATATCTCACACCCATGTGCATGGCAGCAATAATCACAGGAGATGAAAGCAACCCAAATCCACCTACAGATGAGTGGATTAACAAAACGCAGTATACGTCCATACAAGGGGGTATTATTTAGCGTCAAAAGGATGGAAATCCTGCCATACACTACAACATACCCTACACTAACAAGCCAGTCACAAAAAGACAAACATTATATGAATTTACTCATATGAATCAAATGCAGAGAAACTGTAAACATAAAACGGTGGTTAGCAGTGGCTGGGATCAAAGTGGAAAGGGAGATTTGCTTACTGAATTTCAGTTTTTCAAAATGAAAGAGTTATGGAGGGTTTTTTTTTTTTTTCACAACACTGAATAAACTTAACACTACTGAACCATACACTGGAAAATGGCTGACTGTCAATTTTATGTTTTTTACATCAAAAAAAGAATTTTATATAAACGGAATCACAGAATATGCAACCTTTTGAGATTAGCTTTTTTTCATTCAGCATAATTCCCTTGAGATCAACCAAGTTGTTTTGTGTCAGTTATTTCTGAGTAGTATATTCCACAGTACGGATGTACCACGGCTTATTCACCCACTGAAGGACATCTGCGTTGCTTCCAGTTATTGCTAATAACGCTACTATGACCATTTGCAGGTAAGTTTTTATGAGGATATCCGTTTCCATTTCTCTGAAATAAATGCCCAAGTGTGTACTTGATGGGTTGTATGGTAAGTGTATATTTAGTCTTACAAGAAATTGCAAACTGTTTCCATAGCGGCAGTACCATTTTACATCCCCACCAGCAACATGTGAGAGATGAAGTTTTTCTGCTTCTCCTGTCCAGCATGTGGTGTTAACTTGTTTTAATTTAGCTGTTCTAAATAGGTATGTGGTGATACCTCAGTGGTTTCAATTTACATTTCCCTGGTGTTTAATGATGTTGAACATCTTTTTATTTGCTTATTTACCAGCTGAAATGTCTGTACATGTCTTTTGCCCATTTTCTAAACAGACTGTTCATTTTCTTTTACCGTTGAGTTTTAAAGAGGTCTATATTTTCTAGAACAATCCTCTGTCAGATATTCTGTAATTCTGTTCTTCCAGTCTGCAGTCTGCTTTTTCTTTTGTGTTTCACAAACAGAAGTTTTTTTATTTTGACGATGTCCAGTTTACCAATACTCCCTTGTATATATCATGCTTTTGGTGCCATTTCTACCTTGTCTAGAATTACTTTGTCTTGAAACATAAACTCTTAGTTAAAATACATCTTATATCAGAATAGAAAATTGATCATATAATTAAAAGCATAAACACATTTAATAAAAGGTAAACATTTCTACTTACAAAAATTGACTTCAAAAATTTTCTAGGACTTAACATCATAAAGAGAAGTACACATCTCTACCGCAACAGCAATAAATTACAGAATTTTTCCTAGCAGTTTCTCTGAGGGCCAAACTCTATCAAGGGAACAGCACTGATTAAAAAAAAAAAATGACTTAGGAAATTCCCTGGCTGTCCAGTGGCCAAGATCTGCACTTTCATTGCCAAGGACACAGGTTCAATCCCTGGTCAGGGAACTAAGATTCTACAAGCATGACACAGCTAGAAAAACAAAATCTGATTTACCTGAATTAGTCTAATAGTATCTTGAACTAGTGCAAAAAAAATTGTAATGCTATATTTTAACATATATATATACACACACACATATAAATACATACATACACACACAGAGAAAGAGAGAGATAACATCTTATTTCCTAAAGATGCACTTTATTCTTATCCCCTCATTTATCTGTTCATATCAAAAATTCATGTTCATTACCAAAATTTGCAAAATATTTGCTTTTTCTTATTTGTAATTTTCTGTAGTTGAAATGCCTTCAACCAGATATAACTATGTCCGCTTGGCCAGAATGGTTCCATAAGCATTTATTAATATTATGCTTTCTTCTCTGAAAAGTTATTTCCTACAAACTAGTGAAAGTTGCTGTTCAACAGATTTTTGGAGGTCAACTAGTGTTTTAAATTCTAACAAAAATACTTCTCAGTAATCTAGAAATGAAAATTTCTTCATCCTAAATTGAAGTCAGTTCACTAAACAAAAGAATGCTTAGCATTTTATTTGCTTGAAGCAAAAGCATAGCCTGCTACAATTTACAATAAACTAGTATCCCTGCTCAATAAAATCTGCACTAAAGTAAACAAGATCAAATAACCCAAAGATTGAAAATCTTGATACCTGCAAACACGCTTCACCTGAAAAGTCAAAAAGCAACAATAATATTGAAGTAGTGAAAGGATTTTTATATTTTCCATACTCGGTATCACTCTATTAATACTTAACGCATGTTTGGGACTTCCCTATAGCTCAGATGATAAGAAATCTGCCTGCAATGCAGGAGACGGGGGTTCTAACCCTGGATCAGGAAGATTCCCTGGAGAAGGAAACTGCAACCCACTCCAGGATTCTTGCCTGGAGAATTCCACAGAGAAAGGACCCTGGCGGGCTACAGTCCATGGGGTTGCAAAGAGTCAGACACAACTAAGCGACTAACATACACAACATCACCATTATATACACACATATCACCAAATATAGAGTATATTAACTTATATAACTATATAATAAAACCATATACTTTAGTACTACTTTACAGTAACTACAGATTATACTAACAAACTAATATGTACAAATTACAGGTAAACAAATGTTTACCTCAACATTTTGATATATTCAGTAGTACTTGAGAAAGTGAGATCAACTGTTACACAATATATAGAAAGTATGTTTCATTCTAAATTTAAAATTAAGCTACCATTTATTTTAAACTACCAATACTTATAAAACACTAAATTGCATTATATATCAAAAATATTCACTGAGCAACAGAAATTATAACTTAAAATATTTACTCCTTAATGTCAAGAATTAAAGATTATCCTTCCAGCTTTACTGAGATAGAATTGACACATAACACTGTATGTAAGATATACACATAATGACTTAATATATGTATATATTTTGAAGTACAATTCTGTAACATAACATTAGATGCTTAATTCCTGGATGTTCCCCCTTGGCTACAGGGATTATAAGTCATCTAATATCCCTTCTTCAACCACAATGTTTGTTTGGTTTATACTTTTTTTCTGACAGCATATAGTGGCTGCATTGTATCTGGAACAGTGTAATGATTTCTGGAATTAAAAATTCCCCAAACTCTATTAAAATAAATAGTAATTTGATGCAATATAAGGCTTGCTTTTAGGCTTTTCTTCCATTTCTAAATATTTGAGTTTACAACCATTAAGAATATTAATATTATGCTCATCACCTTAGATACTTCTACCACTAGGGTGGTCCCTTTCAATAATCAATACTCTATTTTTTCTTGTTTAAGATTACTAATGAAATTTTATGTCACAGTGCCAATACATTCTAGAAAGGCCAATAAGAAATATTAAATCTAATTCCTCCTTTTAAACACCATTCTTTCAATATCCTATGAACACCACGGTAACGAAACACAGCACCCCACAAAAACTAGGAACAGGACTACTTGCAGAAGGCCCTCCAGAGGGATGACAAAATAGCTTAGGGAAACTGTTGAAGTGTGGGGTTCAGAACACAGTTTCACAGTCAACAAAAAAAAACTACTTTAAAGACTTGGCTTTGTTGGGCCCCATCTGGACATGTAGACTAAGATTCTGTGGAGGTAAAGCCAGGAATCTGTATTTTTAACATACTCCCATGTGATTTTGTTGCACATTAAGTCTGAGAAACACATATAATTCATCACAACCTACTTACATGGGTAGCCAAGGAGATACGGGAATGTTCCAGATTACTTTAAAATATACAATCAAACTTTCTACGATAAAAGGAGTTCAATTTATTTATTGTTACTGCATAAAGAGATTCTTCTTCCCAGTTTTGGAATGACAGGTACCTATGAGAAAGCAACTACTGAAAATCTATGTTGTCAATGTTAAGAAACCTCAAGTGATCTTAAAAAAAAAGGTTTTCTTGTTCTTTATAAATGCTTGTCATAAAGTAAAAGTTAGTATGGTTAGAGTAGGGAATAAGACCAATTCATTTTCCCCAAGTTAACTGCTAACAGCAAAAAGCTTAGTGCTGCTTTCAACCTATGACATTCTGCAGAATGCTGCTCCTAAACTAATAATGGCTAAAACATCCTTTTATGATTACCTTAAGAATATAATTTAGATTGTAGAGTGCATTATTTTGTGCGTATAAAACCGTTATTTCACAGTTATATTAAATTGCTGCTCCCTGGAAGACAACGCTGCAAATTAAAAATAAAGCCTCTCACAGGAAGGTCCTGAATATGAATAGAGCAGCACCACTTACTACCTGTGTGACCTTGGATAAGTAATTTAAACTCTCTTAGCCTCAATTTCCTTATTAGGAGGATTAAATGAGATATATACATAAAGCTCTCAGCACAATTCCAGGTACATACTAGTCCTCAGTAAACATTAGCCCATATAAACACACAAGACCCCATGGTGTGCTGCAATCCATGGGGTCACAGTTGGACACGACTGAGCGACTGAACTGAACCGAAACACACAAGAAACTATCAGTGATGGTTGCTTCTGGAAAAAAAAAAAAAGTAGGGTAGGTCAAGGGTGGAAAGATGATACCTTTTCTATACTCTTTGTATTTTTAACCAGTGCTTATACCTTTTTGAAAATTTTAAATAATCTCTTTCACTGCGGGATTTCTTAGTATTTAGCATTATGCACCGCAAAAGCTGAACTGTGACTGCTGAATTTGCAAAGCAGTAAGTCATAGTCTAATAATACCCACAAAGAAATACAACCTATCTGATTTCATGAATCTATTTCTTACTTGCTTCACAACGGCCATTCTGGTCTTAACCAAAACACCTTAAACCCGAGGTTTTTCGACCTCGGATGACTTTGTCCCTCGGGGGACATCTGGCAAGAGACATTCCTGGTTGTCACAACTGAGAAGGTATACTACTGGCATCTGGTGGGTAGCGGCCAAGAACACTGCTAAACATTCTATTACATAGTATATAGGCCTGCACCACAGTAACTGCAACCCAAGGAACCATTCCACTTCACTCTCAAAGTAACCGGGTTCTTCATTACAATTACCAACAAAACAAAACACACCCACAAAATAAATTCTCCCCTCAAGTAATGAAGTAAAATCCTAAGGACTGGCAGACTAGGGGCTTAGTAAACTAACCACTGTTGGCCACTGTTGTAAGTTTCCAAAATTCTACCACCTAGAATGGCTTAGGTTTGAGTGTCTACTCAGTTCAATACATTACAAGATTTTTAAAGCATTTATTATTAAGCCTTCCAAAAGTTCACTCTAAATGATTTTAAGAGATTACAGTTTACCATTTTTCCTGTTTTCAAATGATATCTGAAGAACCAAAAAGCTCAAACAATGTACTACTAAAGCCTAAAAGGGCTTTTATTTCAGTATGTAGTTATCAAGTCTTTCCAATAAACTTGATATTTTCACATTTCCCTTAATGCACCGGCCTTGGCCTACTTCATACATTCTGAGTATGTTAATTAATATCCTTCAAAAACTTAAGAAAATATTAACAAAAGTCCTTGTTTCTGACTTAATTAATCTTTAAGAGTGCAAAACTGAACCAACTACCTATCAAAATTTAGAGTCTGTTCACAAGTAGGTTGAAACGAATTTTGAAATACTGCTACTGCTAACAGTTATTAGTCATACTTTACTTTCATAGCAACTGCTTCTTTTACACCTTTAAATATATATATACACACACACACCTTTCCCATTATGTAAGAGTTGAGTACTGTTTTAATACTTTAATACTGTTTAATAGTTCACCACATAATTTAAAACTTATTCTGATTAAGGAATTCTTAGGGAGACAGAAGAACATCTTAATTCCTTCCACCAAAACAAACCAAAAAAAAAAAAAAAATACACGGAACAGTAAGCTGTGTTTGCAACTACAAGATACAATAAAGTTGTTATTCATTCAGTGCTTGTCCAATACATTATTTGCGATGGACACAGAGATCACCAGAACTTCTCTATTCACTCCAGATCACTCCCCCTGACCATCCAGAACTTTAGTATGTGTCCAAACCTGCTTGCTCATGGTCTAATAATAAACCTAATTATACAACCTGTAACAGTCCCTGACAACCTTTTCCTTAAGAAGTCACAAAGGTGATTTAACCAGCACCTCAAACTCTTTGTAAACCTATTGCAAAAACAGATGTCCATTCCAGCCCTCTAGGTTCTGCCGAGGGCTCAGGGCCTCTGGCGGTAGAGCTGAGAGGTGAAGATCCGCCAGAATCGAGGACAGCCGCCGGGCGTTGGGCAGCAGAAGGTAACTGCTGGTTCATTTCTCTTTAAATCTGGCAGCACGTGGGGAGGCATTGTGAAGCCACCAACCCGCCTCCCCCTCTTCCACTCCGCACACGTACGTCTGAAGTGCGCATGCTCCGCTCACACAGTCCTAGCAGAGTCGGAGCCAACCCCCTAAAAAGTCAACCTGGAAGCCGCAAACGGCCGGAGGCCGGGACAATGGGGGAGGGGGGACGCAGGCACCTCTGGGGAGGCAGACCCGGCCGCCGCCCCAAGCCAGAGCCCGCGGGCCGCAGCCCCGGGGCCCCGCAGGCCTGCACAGGAGCCGGAATCGCTCAGAGCACAAAGCCCCGAGCTGGCCAGCGAGCGGCTCTCGGCTCGGCCCGCTCCTACCCTCCCCCAGCCGGGCGGCGCAGCCGGAGCCCGTGCCAGGCGGAGGCAGGCGAGGCGGCGTCCCGCGCCCCGCCGGGCTCTCAGACCCCGTGCGCCAGCAACCAGGCCGCAGAGGCCGGCGCTTTTGTTGTCCGCCACAACTACCCGGACCCGGCGCTGCCTGGGCAGAAGTTTGGCGCGCCTCACCCACCCGCCCCGCGGCCAGTTCCTCTCGCCCACCCTGCCCCCGGCTGCCCGCCCGCGGCTCGGACAGCCGAGCCCGCGACGCGCAGCCAGCAGGGCCCAGATGTTCTACCTGCCTCGGGGGGTCCAGCGGTCTCGGGCGCACCTGAGCCCGGACCCGCCCCTCCAGGGAGGGTCCGCCGGGACAGGGTACCCACAGCCCCTCCCCCGCAACGTCCCACCTAACAGTGGGGGAGGGGACAGGCTCCTCTCCCTCCCTGGGGGTGCCAGGCCCCGTCCGGGGGCCGAGGCTGGGGCGCGCCCCCGCCCCCAACACCCTCGGAAACCCGGGGAAGAAGTGATGGGCCCGGCCCGAACCGGCGCCCGGGCTCCCCACTCTCGCAGGCCCGCGCCCGATCTCGCCGGAGCCTGCCGCTCCCCTCAACCGTCCGGCCCGCCAGCCCGGGAGCGCCCGGGAGGAGGGGAGAAGCGGGCAGCTGCTCGCCGCGATCGCGGCCCGGCCCGCCGCCCAGCCGCCCGCTCGCTCACCTGCCAGCTGTCTTCGCAGTAGCAGTGCCGACTGCAGCTCCGTCATCCTCCCCGCCAAGGGCCCGGGCTGGCGCCGGGGCTTCCGAAGGACTGGGCACAGGCTCCGGAGCTGCTGGAGCTGGGTGTGCTGAGGAACCCGGGCCCCCACGACGGGAGCGCCGAAGCCGAGGGAGGCTGGGCTGTGGCGGCGGTAGCGGCGCCTCGCTGCCGGTGCGAGTCCGCTCGCTTCAGCTTTCCTCACAGTGCCTCACGCCCGGAAGGGGAGGGTACCCGTGCCGCCGCGGCGCGCACTGGGACTTCGCTCGCCCGCTTCCCTCCTTCAACCCGCCCGTCGGCCCCACCGGTGCCTTCCCCCGCCACAGCCTCACAGCGCGCAGGGCCGCTCCGCGCAGGCGCGCTGGGGCTGCCAACTTCGGAACCAGCCCGCTCGCTAGCCCAACCCTTCTGGCCTACTGCCCCGCCTCCGGAGGCGGAACCCCGCCCCCTACGCGCAGTGGCCTCTGTCGCCGCCATCTTGGGAAGGTCGCCGCCCGGCCAAGCGCCTGGCCCCGGCGGCAGACGCCCCGCGGACGCCATGACAGAGAGGTCGCGGAGGGTCAAGACAGCGCCTCCGAGTCTAAGCAGGTGGTCAGCAGGGAGCGAAGGGGCCAAGAGAAGTGATAGATGCCTAGTTGCTGGCGAGCGCCCAACAGCACACAGGGTGTGCGAATTAGTCATTGTTAAAGCCGAACTTAGTACTGGTGTGCCCCATTTTAAGCACACCCCCAAAATAGACGTCATATATGCTGGTAATTCACTTTAGAGAAAGATACACAAAAAGATTCTTCAAGTAAAATGCTCTGTATCTCATAGTACAAAATGTTTAAACATCGTTAATAATCTCTATGTGTAAAGTGAGTTGAGATGAGCAAAATCTGATATACACTACAAAATGTCCAGAAAGGCATCTATTATGTAAAGTCAAAGTGTGGGATCTAAAGTTTGGAAAAAACCACTCAATCTCCTCTTACCCTTATTGCCACAGCCCTCTGCCTTGCATAACACAGTCTCAATAAACAGACAAAGCAGAAGGAAAAAATGATACCCAATGGCACTCAAATTTGTATTTGTTCTTCAACAAATATTTATTAAAGCCGCATTAACCTTATACCTGAACGGTATGGCTCTGTTCCTCGCCTCAAATGGCTTACAGTCTCTGAGCTCCAGGTAAGGTAGCCAGAGAAGGAGCCGGTTCTAATACAGTTTATTGACTCAAAAAATTACTGAAAAAAACTGTGCTCACTCTCCCCGCAAGAACAAGAATTAAAAAGAACAAATAATCTGAAGAAAAACATAAATCGACCGTTTAATAAAAAGGAGTAAGTTTGGACTCCTCTGGGAAACAACTCCAAGAAGCTAACCCAGATTTTGTGAAGCCTAACATTTACCCCATTTGAAGGACTCTCTTTAAGGGAAAACAGTTTTAAATAGGGTTGGAATATGACTGTCTATTTAGAATAAGATAAACCGCAAATAGCTGTAGTCTTAGAGAATTGTTCCCTTTCTCTGAGATCTCTTCAGGCAGGTTATCAGAAATTCTGCTTGGCTGCAGCATGGTTTCTTCTCTCACCTACAACAAATTCCAGCCCTGCCAGCGACTCTATAAAGATTCTTTAGCTTTACCCGAAAAGAAAAACAAAAAAATCCATTTCTGACACCCACCTTTCTGGACCAAGAAAATCTTTCTTTTTTAAGTAAATTTTTACTTTTATCAAAAAAGCAAATATACAGGTCATGATCAGTGTATTAAGGATTATTGTGAAAAACATGGAGGGGAGGGGAATTAAACAAAAAACATATTTCTCACATAGTTCCTTCCTCATTCCTAATCTTGCTTACCACAGGCAATCCTTTTTAACTCTTTTAGTAGTTTCTTCTGGTAGTTACCTTCATTTATTCTAAATGATAGAATGCTTTTTCTTGACTTATTCATTTTAGACCTAATATATTTATTCTTATTGTAACTGATAAGAATTTAATTGACATGCTACTTTCCATCTTTTACTTTTTTAAATCATTTATTATCATATTTATTTATATCAATACATGATTTTTACACTATTATAATTTCTTAAATGTTGAATGTGGATGCATGCTAAGTCACTTCAGTCATGTCCAATGCTTTGTGACCCTATGAACTATAGCCCACCAGGCTCCTCTATCCATGAGATTCTCCAGGAAAGAACGCTGCAATGGGTTGCCATTTCCTTCTCCAGGGGATTTTCCCAACCCAGAGATCGAACCTGTCTCTCTGATGTCTCCTGCATTGGAGATGCAGGTATGTTCTTTACCACTAGTGCCACCTGGGAAGCCCAAATGTTGAATAGAAGAGCCAAATACTATAACATTATATTTATTCCTTACACAGATTTTTTTTTTTTTGAGGACTAGCATTTCAAATTTTATTGTTTTCTGGCAGTATCTTGATTATAATCCTTCCCTGCCCATTGCCATCCCAGTGCTATTGCACCAATTATCCTGCCAAGCCCCTTTTCTCAGAAATTTCCCTCCTAAAAGTCTCTATATTATCCTCTAACCTAGGCTGGTTGCTTCAGGCTGTGCTTGCTACACAGAATTCTTCTCAGGACTCCCCCACGGCTGCTCTCCTTGAGTGCTGAATCTACAGCATCCTGGATCAAATGTAATTCTTTTTTGTTTACTCCCTTCTTTTGCTGGAGAATATTATCACATAACTTCTGATGAGTACACATGAGGCAGATTTTCAACTGTTATAACAATGTTTGGAAAATGCCATTATTTTAAACAGCTATAATTAAGTGCCAGTTTAGCTGGGTATAGAATTTTGTCTAAAATCAAATACATTTTTTTCAAAAATGTGAAAGCATTGGTCCATTGTCTTTTAGCATCCAGTGTTGCTGTTGATTCTTACTCTATTGTCACTGACCTTTTCTTTTCCTTCTCTGGATAATCTTAGGATTTTTGTCGTTGTTATTTTTGGTATTTTAACATGTGTTCATAGGTCTATAGGGTGTTTTCCTTTTTAATTCACTGTGTTCACAGTGAGCTTTGTGGTGATAGAATGGTTGTTTTCATACAGAGATAAGCTTAGAATAATGAGATAGTCTGCATTTTCCTGGTATATAAAAATTATTTTTAAAAGCAATCAAGCTTTTTAAAGGAAATTTTATTTTTTGTTTTGTTTTTGTTGGCTGCTTGGAATTTATTGTCCACTTGGTGCAAGGCACAAGGTTATGGGATGTGAAGAAGGCTCTCGTGTGATTTGGAGAGTAAAGGGTAAGGTCTCTCAACTTCCTTTTTGGTGTTTTGCGGTTTTGATATTTAAAACTGAACTGCTTACATTGGCTGCAACCTGCTTAGTCTTGGGGAGAGGAGGGGAGGGGAGGAGAGAGGATGGGGAGGTCTCTGATGAACCTAGCGTCTTGGAAGGAAGCCTGGCAGCTGGTGGTGGTCACTCAGGATGGGGGCCTGCCGTTCGTTTTGCCAGGCTGGCCAGCAGGCTGCTGCTTCCCCATGGCTTACAGAGCCAGGTCACAGGTGATCATGCTGGTGGAGGCCTGGGCAGACTCTGAGTGCTCTGGGGACTCCAACACTGTGGCCATAAACGGGAGATGGACTTCCTGAAAAAGAGGCTTGCCCACCAGTGTCCTGGGTGTGCCTTGGGGGGACCCTGGTGGTGGGGGAAGAGCATGTGGTGGGGTATGGCTTCTGCAGGAGCTGTTACTGGAAGTGCGGCTAAGCTGGTGCTGGTAGTAGTCATGAAAGGGATGACTACCTTGCTCTAGCTTGCAGGCTAGTGGAAACCTTGGTGGTAACCCCTCATGGGCTTCGCTATCATGGACAGCAGGAACTGGGACACTAGGAGGCATAGCCCATCTACCTAGGAGAAAGTGGGTGGCTGTTCCACGAAGCAGATGTGCAGGGTTATTTTTAAATTTTTATTTATTCATTTAATTATTTTGGCTGAGCTGGGTCTTCCTTGCTGCTCAGGACTTTCTCTAGTTATGGCATGTTGGCTTCTCATCGTGGTGGCTTCTCTTGTGGACTGTGGGCTCTATGGCACACAGGCTCAGAAGTTGTGGCACATGAGTTTAGTTACCCCACAGCATGTGGAATCTTCCCTGACCAGGGATCAAACCAGTGTCCCCTGCATTGGCGGGTGGATTCTTAACCATTGGACCACCAGGGAAGTCCAAAAAAGCAGTTGATTTTTATATGTTGATTCTACAACTTTACTAAACTCTAAATTAATAATTCATGTATAGGTGATTTTGTTTTTATACATAAATAATATATGTCCAAATATTGGCATTTCTATTTCTTCCTTTTGATGCCTCATTTCTCTTTTTGCCTCACGGTGCTGGCTAGGATCTCCATCACAGTTGCATAGTCCTTTTTTTGTTTGTTTTCAGGTTGTAGATTTTTTGTGGACTCTTTTAGAAGGTAAAGGAAGTTCTCTTCTAGTCCTTACTTATTAAGATTTATTTTTACAATAATTCCCAAATTTGTATCTTCAGTCTAGATCTTTCACCAGTTTATGTCAGCACATCCAACTGTCTAACTCTGTGTTCACTGATTTAACAAATGTTTTACTGAGCTCACTTACTGTGAGCTAGAGTTGATTCTAAGACCTAGGGCCCGGGAGTAAACTAGACAGACCAAGTCCCTGCCCACATGGATGAACATCCAGTGGGACAGGACAGTCAGTTAAAAAGGTAAACAGATATTAAACAAATCATTATTGGATTATGATAAGTGCTTCCTGGGTGGTGCTAGTGGTAAAGAACCCACCTGCCAATGCAGGACACATAAAAGGCAAGATTTGATTTTTGGATCAGAAAGATCCCCTGAAGGAGGACATGGCAACCCACTCCAGCATTCTTGCCTGGAGTACCCCATGGACAGAGGAGCCTGGTGGGCTATGGTGCATAGGGTCATAAAGAGTCAGACACGACTAAAGTGACTTAGCACTCAGGCATGCACATGATGGAACTAAAACGATAAGGAAAAGGGCTTATTTTTGATCAGGTAGTCAGGGAGTCCTCTCTCAAGAGATTATACTTGAGCTGAGTTCTGAATTACAGGTAGAAGATCCCATTTGAGGATTCTGGGCAAGAGATTCCAGGCTGAGGAAAAGCTACTGCTAAGATCCTATGGGAAGAAAGAGCTCGGCTTGTACAGAGACTAGAAAGAGGGTCAGCACACATGAAGTGGCTCTGCAGGAGCCTGCTAAGAGCAGGTTGGAAAGTTGCACAGGGGTTATCATATCGGAAGCCTTGTTGACCACAGGAAACAGTATGGATTTTAGTTTAGTTACAGTGGAAGCCTTGAAATGGGGGCAATCAGATTTATATCGCTTAAAGCTCCCTTTGGTGCTTACAGAAAAGAGAAGCCTTTGCCAGAAGGTCAGTCAGAAAGAAGGCTATTACAGAAGATGAAGCAAAAGACAGTGGTAACTTGAACCAGAATGGGGGCAAGGAAGGAAAAGCAGGCATGGGGAGGAGAGATTGGGAATGAAGTTGAGATACATTTTGGAAGTAAAATGCAAAGGGCTTGATGGTGGATGTCAGTGAAGGGGAAACATGACTCCTAAGTTTATGGAATAACTGGCTTGATTTCAAATAGGGGGAAGAGAACAACAGGTTTGGCAGGGGTTATCAAGGGATCTATTTTGGATGAGTTATATTTTAGCTCTTTATTAGACATCCAAGCAGAGATGGCAAATTAGCATATGAATGCATAAGACTGGAGCTCAGAGGAGAGGCCAAGGCTATAAATTTGGAGAGATCAGGCTTCCTACGGAGAGAATAAACTGAAATTTACTCATTTATTTATTTTTGGCTGTGCAATGCAACTTACAGGATCTTAGTTCCCCAACCAGGGCTAGAACCTGGGTCACAAAAGTGAAAGCCCAGAATCCTAACCACTAGGCCTAACCATGAGGGAATTCCTCAGAATTTGTATTTTTTTAAGCATACAAATGAGTCCAGAAGTACTCAGACATTTAGAGGTTGGGCTGAGGAGGAGGAGCCAGCATTGGAGGGTCAGAAAAATTGCACACAAAGGAGAAAAACCAGTGTGTGGTGTTACAAAAGCCAAAAGAGGAGCAAATGTTCCCAGGAGGAAGGAATGGTCAATTGCCACATGCTACTGAGAGACAGAGAAAGATGAGGACTGAAAAGGATGCCCTGAATTGTGTTTTTGGGTTTTTTTGGATTGATACAACTGGCATTTATTAGAAATTCACTATGTACGAAATAACTGAAGAACTACTTTGATGCATCTGCTCACAGATTCTGTACATTGACCCTATTATTTCCATTCGAAAGATAAGGAAACTGAGGCTTAGATTCAGTAGACTACTCAAGTATCAAATCCTCTTAAACCGTAAGTGGTAGAACTGGGATTCAGACCCCAGTCTCTGTTGCCAAAGCCTGAGCTATTACCCATTGGAGTGCACAGCCTTCCCTCACGGCAGGTGTAAGAAGCTGCAGTTTGTCTCCTTAATGTACTAAGTTACTTAACAACTCACTCAGGAATGACCCTACCACCAGTTTCACATTTCACTACCTGAAAGAGTTTAGTAACACTGCACACCTGGATGTTTGTGCATTTTGCCTTCCATAACTTTTAGAAAAATGTTCAATGAAGCAATTGCCAGTATTAACCTGCAGTTGGTCTCAGTATTACTACTACTCCATTCAGAAAAATCTCTATATAATCTATGCTTTTAGAATTTTTTATTGAGGTAAATTGACACATTAGTTTCAGATATAACAGCATGATGATTCCATGTTTGTATACCCTGAGATCACCACAGTAAGTCTAGTTACCATCCATCACCATACATAATTAACAAAAGAATTTTTTTTCTTACAATGAGAACTTTGAAGATGTACTGTCTTAGCAACTTTCAAGTATTCAATGCAGTATTACTAACTATAGTCACCACGATGTATGTTTCATCCCTGTGACTTGTTGTATAACAAGTTGATTCCTTTCACATTCTCCACCACCACTCCCCCAACCATGCACTGAGTTTTGAAACTGGGAAACTGTTTTTGACCTTGATAGGAGGATTCTGATGGAGCAATTTTGACAGCAGACAGACCAAAGTGGGTTGAAAGCTGATTGCAAGATGGAAAAATAGAGATCTCAGTGTAAAGTGCTTATTTGAGGTTTGTGGTCATGAACAGAAAATGGAACCAGTAGGTCCAGCTCAGTAATTTTTTTTTCTGGCAGTGCTCAGTTGCTCAGGTGCAGGCATGAAAAACTCTTATAGTTGGGGTACATTTAGGGTTGGTGGCTAGCCAGTCAAGTAAATGGAGGTTGAGATGGAGACCAGCAAGTCTGTTGAGGGTGTATGAAGAGAGTGCCTTTAGTAATGAACTCTTTTCTAAGCTGAGCAGAGAAGGAAGTGAAAATGGGTGGGAGCTGATAGATAGTGAAAAAGTGATACAGATAATGGGGTCTTGATGAGTTTGAAGAGTTGTGTGTGTAGACACTAAACCAAAGGGCCTGGAAGGATAGGAAATGGTGGTCAGAGTAGGTCGTTTGAAATTTAGAATTCAGTTGAGATATAGTTATGGGTGGTGAGTTGGTCTCCTGTGAACCTGAGAGAGGCTGGCTGGTGGAGAAGGGAAGGGAGGAAGTCAGGGGGGTAACAGGCAGACGTACTGGATAGTTCATCCACATGGGTAATTAAGTCCCCAAGGACAAGAGTTGGAGTAGGATGAAGGGAAAGTCTGTGACCAGGAGACAGTCACTGATGAATGGGTCCAAGGATAACAGCGATAGAGTAGTAAGTGGTACAGCAGAGATGGCATTAACCTCAAAGAGCTCGGGACTGGGGACTTCCCTTGGGGTCCAGAGGCTAAGACTCCAAATTACCAAGGCAGGGGGCCCGGGTTCAATCTCTAGTAAGGGATCTAGATCCCATATGTCACAACTAAGAGTTCACGTGCCACAGCTAAAGATCCCCTAGTGCCACAAGATCGAAGATCCCGGAACTAAGACCCAATGTAGCCAAATAAATAAATGAATGAAAACAAATCTTTTTTCGCTTTTTATTTTGTATTGGGGTACAGCCGATTAACAGTGCTGTGACGTTTCAGGTGAACAGTGAAGGGACTCAGCCATACAAATACATGTATCCATTCTCCCACATAAAAATAATTTAAAAAATGAGCACGGGTTTGGGAAGGTAAAGGATAAGAAAGATTAGGAAGCAGCAGTGAGGAACCAGGAAACTGTGCTAAGCCTGCTGGCCCTGAGGGCCATGCAATGTGAGAGGAGACAGCCTTCCCTTGAGAAGGCTAAGGAACCTGAGTCCTTAGAAGATCGCTGGGTTCAGACAAGGCCAGGAGGTGTAGAAGCATCCTATGAGCTCCTCAAACTACCCTGACCATAGCTCACTGCTGGGTCTTCCCTGGGGGTCCGGTGGTTAGGACTCTGAACTTTCACTGCAAGGGCACAAGTTCAATCCCAGGTCAGGAAACTAAGATTCCACAAGCCTTGGCACAGCCAAAAAAAGGCAAAAACAAACAGAGTACAGAAAGTACTCACCCTCTGGGTGGGGTTGGAGGACATATATGGGGAGTAAGGGATTAGCATATACACACTACTACATATAAAATAGAGAAAGGGACCTACTGACCCACACAAAGAACTATAATTCAATATTTTATAATAACTTAGAATTGAATCTGAAAAAAAGTATATTATATGTATAAATGAATCACTTTTTTGTACACCAGAACCTAATGCGCCATTGTAAATCAATTTTTTTAAATGGCTAGTTAAAAAAAAAGAACTCATCTTCTTCCCAACCTGTTCCAACATAACTGAAAGTACCCCATCATCTGTGTTCCCTCTTTTCCACCCCCTTGGATACTCCTTAACCGAGACCTGGATAACTGCTACAACCTCTGTAAGAGTCTCCTGGCCACTGGTCTTGACCTTCCCTCCCTTCATCTATTTTCTGCAGCCACAGCAAAATGTTCAAAATGCAAATCTGCTCTTGTCCCAATCCTACCTAAAACTCTTCAATGACCTCTCAACTATTGTAGGATGAAGCCCAAGCTCCCCAGTATGATTTAATTGTACTTTCCAGTCTAGTCTTCGTGCCCTCTCCACGTTTACCCTAACTCTCATCCTGTACCTCTCCCTGACACTCTCTGTTCCCAGCACACTACATTTCTTTTCCTTTCTCTAAAACGTCAAGAGTTTTTTTTTTTAACACCTCTGGGTCTTTCCACTTGCTGCTCCAATGGCCCAGGACACACTTTCCTGCTGTGTACTTGGCAAGCTCCTATTAATTCATCTTTCAGGTCCTTGAAGGGAGCAATTTCCTCCAGAAAACCTTTTTCAATCTTAAAATTAATCTTACTTTTATGTTTCCTATTTTTAGTATGTATTACTTATCCCACCCTAACATTTACAATGCAGTATTTCCATTTTTATTTTCTTTTCAATTGCCTGTAAGCTTTGGGATAGCAGGACTCTATTTTACTTCTCTGTTCTCAGAATTTAATATAATGATGCTCTGCAGTAGGCACTCAACAAATATCTGCTGAATAAATGAGTCAATCCTATTAAATTAATAACCGGATAATCTTTCAAGGCTAGTGTAGGCCGTGTTTTTGAATTTGGGTTTGTGTACCTGGCAGAGGGTGGTAACACCGTGATGTGCCAAGGTGTTCTTGAAGCCTCAGAACAAGCCTCTTTTCGATTGTCAATTTCACCAACTTGTCTGATATGTAAAAGTTAAAAATACTTATACTAGATACTTTGTATCTAGTTAAAAAGACTAGACTGGAAAGTACAATGAAATCATACTTAAAATAAAAGAAAGCATATAACTTTAAATGCTTATATTAGGAAAGAAGAAAGACTGAGAACATAATAAGCTAAGCATTTATTGTAAAAAGTTAGAAATAAAATAGCAAAATAAATGCAAAGAATGGTACTGGGCCAACTGGATATCCACATACAAGAGAATGATGTTGGATCCCTACCTCACACCTTATGCAAAACTCAAAATGGATCAAATTATAAGTATAAGAACTAAAGCTATAAAGCTCTTACAAGAAAAAATAATCATAAATCTTTGTGACCTTGGATTAAGCAATAATTTCTTAGATAAGCCACCAAAAGCACATGCAACAAGAGAAAAAAATAGATAAATTGGACATCATCAAAATTTTAAATGTTTATGCTTTAAAGGACATTGTTGAGAAAATGAAAAGAAAACCCTCCAAAAAGGAGAAAAGTTTTACAAATCATGTATCTGATATAGGATATCCATCCGTAATATATACAAAACTTGTACAGCTCAATAATAAAAAGACAACCCAATTTTAAAATGAACACAGGATCTGAATGGACATTTCCCCAAAGTAGATATACTAATGGCCAATAGCACATGAAAAGATATCAGTATCATTAGGCATAAGGGAAATGCTTCCAAAACCACAGTGAGTTATTACCTCACAACCACTAGAATGGATAGAATCAAAAAGACAGAAGATAGGGACTTCCCTAGTGGTGCAATGGATAAGAATCCACCTGCTAATGCAGGGGCCCTGAGTTCAAACCCTGGTCTGGGAAGATTCCACATGCCTTGGAGGAATTAAGCCCGGGCACCACAACTACTGAGCCCAAGCTCTAGAGCCTGCAAGCTGCAACTACTGAGCCCACATGCTGCAACTGATGGAAGCCTTTGCGCCTAGAGCCTGTCCTCTGCAATGAGAAGCTCACGAGGTGCCGCTAGAGTAAGCCAGCAATGAAGATTGGCGGGGGTGGGGGGCGGGGGTGGGAGGTGGGGAGTGGGGATTTGCCCTCTTTAAAAATAATTTTTTTTAAGATAGATAATAAAAGTGTTTTGGGAGGATATGAGGAAATTGGAAACTTCATAAGTGTTTCGTGAAAGTGTAAAATGGTGAACCACTGTGGAAAACAGTGTCACTGTAGAAGATAGTTTCTCCAAAAGTTAAATATAGAATACTATGCTGCTGCTGCTGCTGCTGCTACTAAGTCACTTCAGTCTTGTCCAACTCTGCGCAACCCCATAGACAGCAGCCCACCAGGCTCCCCCATCCCTGGGATTCTCCAGGCAAGAACACTGGAGTGGGTTGTCATTTCCTTCTCCAATGCATGAAAGTGAAAAGTGAAAGTGAAGTTGCTCAGTCATGTCCGACTCTTGGCGACCCCATGGACTGCAGCCCACCAGGCTCCTCCATCCATGGGATTTTCCAGACAAGAGTACTGGAGTGAGGTGCCATTATGATACAGCAATTCTAATTCAGTAGAATTGTAAGCAGTTTCACACAAAAACTTGTACACAAATGTTTGTAGCATTTTATTCATAAAAGCAAAAAAGTGGAAATAACTCAAATCTCCATCAACAAATGAAGAAATACTCAAATATGATAGATCCATACAATGGAAAATTATTCAGCCATAAAAAGAGATGATATACTGTTACAACATGGATGAACCTTGAAAACATTATTCCAACTGAAAGAAGCTAGACACCACAGGCCAAATATTATATGATTCTGAAAGTGAAAAGTGAAAGTTGCTCCGTCATGTCCGACTCTTTGTGACCCCATGGACTATACGATCCATGGAATTCTCCAGGCCAGAATACTGGAGTGGGTAGCTTTTCCCTTCTCCAAGGGATCTTCCCAACCCAGGGATCAAACCCAGATCTCTCGAATTGCAGGAGGATTCTTTACCAGCTGAGCCATAAAGGAAGCCCAAGAATACTGGAGTGGGTAGCCTATCCCTTCCCCAGGGGATCTTCCCAACCCAGGAATCGAACTGGAGTCTCCTGCATTGCAGGCGTATTCTTTACCAATTGAGCCATCAGGGAAGCATTATATGATTCTATTTATATAAAATGCCTAGAATAGGGGGACTTACCTGTTGGTCCAGTGGTTAAAACTCTGTAGAAACAGAAAGTAAATAAGCTGTGGTCTAGGGATTGGGTTGGAGGGAGGGGAATGGAGAAGAACATACGATGGGTACAGAATTCTTTTTGGAGTGATGTAAATGTTCTAAAATTAATTGTGGTGATGGTTGTACAACTTTGTGAATATACTAACAACCATTAATATAGGTGATTTTGCATGACATACAAATTATATCTTAATAAACCTGTTATTGGGCTTCCCAGGTGGCTCAGTGGTATAGAATCTGCTTGCCAATACAGGAGATGCTGGTTCAATCCTTGGGTTGAGAAGATCCCCTGGAGAAGGGAATGGCAACCTACTCCAGTATTCTTGCCTGGGAAATCCCATGGACAGAGGAGTCTGGCGGCCTACAGTCCATGGGGTTGCAAAGAGTCAGCCATGACTTAGTGACTAAACAACAACAGCAACAAATCTGTCATAAAAAATAATACATATACCCAAAGAAATAAGAAAATAATAAAAGCAAGAGCACAAGATTGAGAATATAAACAATAAACAGTCCCTGGTGGTCCAGTGCTTAAGACCCCACACTTCCAATGGAGAGGAAGAAGGTTTGATCCCTGGCTGGAGAACTGAGATCCCATGCACTGTTGGGTGCAGCCAAAATATAAATAAATAAACTTTAAAAAATATATATTTGCAGATACTGAAAAGTGCTGTTGAGAAAATAAAATAGGCTCTCCGGAGAGGCTGATGGGAAAGATTTCTTTAGCTAAGGTGGTCAGGGAAGGCTTCTTTGAGGTGGTGACATTTGAATTGAGATTTGAATGGTGAAAAGGAGGCAGCCATGTATTATTGACTTGGGAAGAGTGATCCAGGCTGAGGTGACAGCAAGTGAGAAGACCCTGAGGCTGGTATGAGAACATAAGGAAGGCTTGTGGGGCTGGGGTGAATGGTGTGAGGGAAGAGGTTGACAGGCTGTGATGTCAGAGGTCCTAGGCTTCCTGGACCAAGGGAAGGAGTCCATCTTATTCTATTTGCAGTGGGAAGTCATTGCAGCATTTGAAGGAGTTTCTCCTCCTTCAAGATATTTAATTATGAAAGAGAAAAGAAGTGGGGCAACAGCTCAGAGGAGGGACATGAATGCCTAGCCCAGAAGAAGACAATGACTTAGTCTTAAATTTTATTAATATTAATGTTCCCTATAGGATGAGATGGCTGGATGGCATCACCGACTCGAAGGACATGAGTGTGAGTGAACTCTGGGAGTTGGTGACGGACAGGGAGGCCTGGCGTGCTGCAATTCATGGGGTCCCAAAGAGTCAGACACAACTGAGTGACTGAACTGAACTGAACTGATGAATGCCCAGCCCAGAAGAACACAATTACTTAGTCTTAAGTTTTATTAATGCTTCCTCCTCACACCTTACCCTCCCTGCTGTTCTCACAGGTTTGAGCGGCAAACCTGTTCCTTTTTAGATCACGGTGGAGTAATAGTAAGTGCCTACAACTCCCCTTAAATGATAATTATCTTCTTCAGCCTTTGGTGCCTCAGTTCTGCCACCTGAAAAATGGGATGGGACCCACATGACTCCTGAAGGTATTGAGTATGAGGCCTTTGGGTCCCTCAGAGGAAATGATTGCCAGGACTCCAAACTTCCTGCAGACTCTAGAGCAGCTCACCCATCTTCAGTGCTTGCTGGGTGCCTCACAGCAACTCTGAGAGTCCCATCAGAGCTGAGAGGGGAAGGGACCTGCCCAAGGTCCCACGAGAGGCAGAGATCGATCCAGAGACAGAACCCAGACCTCAGTTCTCATTTCCTGTTGTCCTTGAAAAGCACACAGTGGCCAGAAACAGTGGACTTGAGACCCAGAATCAGCTAAGATCTAGTTCCCCTGAAAACCTGACCTCTCCTCACCTGACCTGGGTATTAAGGACTCCAGGAAGTCCTCATTTGTCCCAGGTATCACCCACCTCTGAGCCCTGATCCCTTCACCGGTCCTGGGTGTTTGCTAGCCTCTGCAACAAAGAAGTTGCTGTTGATCTCAACAAGCATGTTGATAATGGAGCAGTGGGAAGATGAGCCAGACGACAGTGTGGGAGGACTGACCCTGAGTGACTTTTCCAAGAAATATGACCATCAAGGAAGGAATCGCAAGATAGAAAGCATTGGGAAACAGCAGAGTCAAAGGAGAAGTTTTTGCCATTGGGTTTGGGTTGCGGTTGTCTCTTAGGATGAGGGAATTGAGAATAAGCTGGAATGTTGACAATAAGGAGTCAGTGAAAAGGATAATAGGGGACTTCCCTGGTCATCCAGTGGTTAGGATTCCAAGCTTCCACTGCAGCAGGGCATAGATTCGATCCCTGGCCAGGGAACTATTAATAAAATCCTGCATACCATGTAGTGCAGCCAAAAGAAAAAAAAAAAGAAAAAGAATGATGATAAAGTTTCAAAAGTACAAGAGTCAGAAATTGAGGAGTTGTGTCCCACAGCACAGGTGGAGCCGTAAACTTGCAATAAGAAGGGAAGTATTTCTCTATTTGTAACTAGAGGGAGGGAAGAAGGAACTAACGTGGATGAAGGTGGGTCTGAGGGGAAAGGAGGCAGGAAACCACAGGGGAGGCAGGAGGAGCATGGGGACAAGAGGTGTGGAGGTTTAAGAGATAGCCATTGTGGAGAGCAGTGGAGAATTGACTAGGGAAACAGGGGAAATGGCAGGCAATTTTGAGGGCCCATTTATAGTAGCACCAACCTGCTCAGATATGTGCCTTTGTTCAGCAGTGTCCATTTGTTCAGATGTAGACCCAGAGAAGATGGGGAGGTGGAACAATGTAGGGTTGCTATGAGCCAAAGACAAGTGCAAGAAAGTTGAAAACATTGGTGAAAGGGTTGAAGTGATGAACCAGAGACTCCTGGTATTGAACAAAATAAACAAACCTGCTATACTCAGAACAATCTGCTTTATTGGCACCATTCTTGCAGGTTGATGGGCGCTCTCAGACAACATTCTTCAGGGGCTTTTTGGCCATGGTTTGAGGCTTGTGGGATCTGACTTCCCAAACCAAGGATTGAACTCACAACCTTTGCAGTGCAAAGTGCAGAGTCCTAACCACTGGACCACCAGGGAATTCTCTCAGACAAGGTTCTTTAAATGTATGTGCATATCCCATGATGAGGAGCTTTATAACCTGGTGATCCACACACTGCCAAAACTGTAGCAGAGCAGTGACTGGCGCCTCTAATGGACTCTGTCACATGTGTACCTCCCCCAGTGTCTTTTGAACCTATTTCTCACGTGCTGGTAATTTCCCACCTCCCAAAGGTAGTTGCCAAGACTTGCCTGTCAAACCTCGTTTGCAGCCAGGGCTTGAAAGTGTGACTTGATCGCCAATCAGATGCACCTGCGTAAACCTTTCAGTGTCACAAGGAAGGTGGCACTGCCCTTGAAGAATCCCTTTTGCCTCCCAGGATGTTCAGGGTAGGGGTCCCAGCAGTAGTGAGGATGCTCAGAAACTGCTAAGTGAGTAAATGTGCAGGTGTCCAGTGCTCATGTGCCCTGCCTCCTTGCTAGAGCAGCCCAGCTGCATGACTGGCATATTCCTAGCTCTAGAGAAGTGCGGTCCAATAGAGATTTAGACTAAGCCACATAGGCAATTTTAAGTTGTTTAAAAACGACACTAAAAAAATTTAAAGGTGAGGTCATCTTATTATTTTATATATATATATATATATATATATATATATATATATATATATCTGGCCATTCTGTGCAGCATACAGGATCTTAGTTTCCTGACTAGGGATCGAACCAATGCCTCCTGTGTTGGAAGCATGGATTCTTAACCACTGGACCACCAGGGAAGTCCTGAGACCATTGTATCAGTGTATTTTAATATATCAATATATTTTATATATCAATATTTGGCCTCACCTGATGCAAAGGGCCGACTCACTGAAAAAGACCCTGAGACTGGGAAAGATTGAAGGTGAAAGGGAGAAAGGGGCGACAGAGGATGAGGCATTAGATAGCATCACCAACTCAATGGACATGAATTTGAGCAAACTTTAAGAGACATCAGGGGACAGAGGAGCCTAGCATGTTACAGTCCGTAGGGTTGCAGAGTCGGACGTGACTTAGTGACTAAACAACCAATATTTTATTTAACCCAATATATTCAAAATATTATCATTTTAACATGTGTTCAGTATAAGGAAATATTTCCTTCTCCAGGGGATCTTCCCGACCCAGGAATCGAACCCAGGTCTCCCGCATTGCAGGCAGATGCCTTACCGTCTGAGCCACCAGGGAAGCCCTTTTTTTTTCAGTATAAGGAAATATACTTTACACCATTTTTTATACTAAGTCTTTGAAATTCACTCTGTATTTAACACTTAAAGCACATAACTCAGACTAGTCAGTGACTACTGTCCTATCAGCAGATGTAGTGCAGACCTACAGCCTCCCAGCCTGGCCATTTGGTCATCCTCTACATTACCCAAGCTTCCAAACAACCTTCAATAAACATCTGAAGAAATGCTATTGCTACTGTCCGTAACTAAAGATCATTTGGAGAAACCAACCACAATTGAGAAAAATGCACACAGAGAACTTTCTGTCTAGCACAGAGAACCCTATTCAATGCTCTGTGGTGACCTAAATGGGAAGAAAATCTAAAAAAGAGTGGATATATGTATATGTATTATTGATTCACTTTGCTATACAGCAGAAACTAAGACAACATTGTAAAGCAACTATACTCCAAGAAAAATTCATTAAAATAGAAGGCACACAATATTGTAAATCAGCTATGAAGTGAAAGTGTCCGACTTTCGGACTTTCGTGTCCGACTCTTTGCGACCCCATGCACTACATCGTCCATGGAATTGTCCAGATGCAGAATACTGGAATGGGTAGCCTTTCCTTTCCCCAAGGGATCTTCCCAACCCAGGAATCAACCCGGGGTCTCCTGCATACCTCAAAAAAAAAAAAAAAAAGAAGAAGAAGAATGAAAACGCTGTGAGCACAAGGACATCATCTTTCTTACTGACCACAGAACCTTGAGGCCTGGAACAATGCCTGGTTCTCACTATTTAAATATTGGTTGCATGAATAAATGAAAGAATGACTAAATGAGAAAAAATGTTCTTCCCTCAATAAATCTCCCAATATAAATTTTTGACCAAGGCTACCTTTGCCTGGCAGTTGCTGTATCACTTTAGGGCTTTGTCATGATCAGCACCAACTCCAGGATAGCACATGTGACTTTTAAAGGTGGCCTTGGTACCGTGGGTGACATGGGCAGGACAACATAACACCATAAAAGTCAGCCTCTGTGAAATGACCAAAGCCAATGGCTCATAAGGGGCTTGGGTTCCAACCCTGAAGCAGGTGAGCGTGAATAAAGTAATCATATTGCAAGAATAGGACCCTCTCGCCTGGGACATTTCAGGGTCCATGGCTCAGTGGCATGAAATACCACTTCCCCAGGTTACTTGATGTGCTGTGAGCAGTAACCTTTCATAGATGTTTGAACTAAGAAAATCATTCAGGGACTCTCCTGGTAGTCCAGTGGCTAAGACTCCATGCTCCCAATGCAGGGGGCCCAGGTTCAATCCCTGGTCAGGGTACTAGATCCCACATGCCACAGCTAAGACCCAGCATAGCCAAATAAATATTTTTACACATCAACTCTGACTTTTGGAGACTTCTGCAGAAGCCCAAGAAGCAACGGTGCTCCTCCTGGCTTCTGTGTTGACAGCCAAGGTTGCCTCATCCTCCCAGCGTAGGATGTCCCTCCTAGGACTACCTGATTTTTTAGTGATTGCCCAGTCCTGACCCATAAAAGCAGTACTTGGGCTGAAATTGCCCTTGTCTCCTTTTCCCCAAAGAGCAGTGCTGGGACCAAAGGCTGGCTCCGAACTATGGACACCCTTACTCCCTGCCTGCCAATTTTTCAATAAAAGAGGAATTTTTCCTCTAATAAAAGAGGAATACAACCTCACAGGATTACTCTGAAGACTATATGAGAAAATGTAGGTAAAAGCTTAGCATGGTGCTTGGCATGCCGTGGATGCTCAAAAACTCCATTCTAGCTTTGTCCTTCAAGGCCTAACG
Organism: Capricornis sumatraensis; assembly: GCF_032405125.1. NCBI lineage: Eukaryota > Metazoa > Chordata > Mammalia > Artiodactyla > Bovidae > Capricornis > Capricornis sumatraensis. Next base: position 75,240,245 of record NC_091076.1, read on the forward strand.
CTAATGTTGCCTCTGTATTAACTTTCTGTAGTACCTCATCCCCAGCTGGACAGAGTCCACCCTCCTCTGGAATCTCAGGGCCTTTTGCTTGTTGATGAAAGTGGCTCTCTCTCTCACACACACACACACATACATACTCACTCACACACAAAGGAAACACAGTTTGATGACTAGGAAGAGCCTGTGAGTTGTTTCTCAGTTGTTCAAAGTCTGAGGACTGTGACTGCTGAAGTTAACATTTCTAGTCAACAAGGTCTATTTTTAAAAAGCTGTTTATTTCAGGGGGATCAAAGGAGACTGATGGATAATGACACTGTTATACTCCTGACAGTTAAAAATGCACTAATTCACTCCCTCAGTCACCCCACTTGTTTTTCACACATCCATTTGGCCGATGTGTGCACGTGAGAAAGTCTGGAGCTGAAAGGTGGTCTTCCTACCCTCCACAAAGACATAAATCTTGCCCTTAAAACCTTATCACTCACAAGGAAAATCAAAGGCATTTATCCTGATGCTTTAAAGATTCTGCTTCCGTTCTGAGATAGAATTATACTTTGGTTCTTCAGTAGGGCTGACCTTGAATGGCTGTGTCCCCCATGGCTCTGGACAGCGCATGCTGATTTGCACAAGGGCAAGTGCAAACCATTTATCTTTGACAAAGGCCCATAAACTTACTCGGTGTGTTGAAATACCACCACCGCCTCCCCTCCCCCAGAAAGCATAACAATACCTGGTCACTTTGTTTCCCTATACTTAGGCCATGTGTATGTTGGCATAATTAGATGATCAAAATGCTAACAGGAATTCTTCCAAAGGAACTGCAGCTGATGCTACAACTACAACGTCCCACTGAGATTGCCAAGGTGGGGCACTGTGGATGCCACCGTCTACATCTCTTTGTGGGAGGATCTCTTCCCCTGCCTGGAGTCTCTAACCAAATGGTGGCCAAAGGTCTGGGAGATCTAACACACCTTTCCACTTGTTCTCAATGGGCAACTGATCTGATTGGAGTTGATATTTACTCCAGCTCATTACTCCTTGGGGGGAAATGGGGTGTTCTGCACCCCTGAAAGTCCCCTGCAGAATCAGGCACTGTTACCCACAGAGGTCAGCTACCTGACTGCTTTTTACCAGCTTCCTCCCTTTCCTTGCTTCAACTGCCTTCTATAGGTGTTCCTGGGGTCACCTGCCAAAGAAACCCTCTTGCATTCAAATCTTTGTCTCAGGATCTGCTTCCGGAAGAATCCAAACTAAGGCAGGGGTGTGTTGACCAGTATCAACAAATGTCCTTGGAAATCCAACTGATACTTGTTATCAGAGGCAGTCCCTCACTTACCTCATAAAATAATTTAGCTTTGTGGCAATCTCAGAAGAGGTTTGTTTGGTTTTGGCTGCACCGTGGAGCCAGTGAGACCTTAGTTCCCTGCCCAGGGATCGAACCCTGGACCCAGAGCAGTGAAAAGCTCAGAATCCTAACCATTGGACCCACAAGGAACTCCCTCAAAGAGTTTTTCACTCGCTCATCATGTACCTCGTGGGAGGAAAGGGGGCTGCAGGGCAAACTTGGTGCATGCTTCACAGCACCTTTCACTTAGTTTTAGCTTCTTTAGGCTGAGACAGAGTGTGACACCTAAGGGGTGCTGGTGGTGAGGAGCAGGTACAACCTGGCAGGCCAGCAATGCCGTTCTTCACACCATGAAGTTCATTGTTTCTTGCTTTATAGCTTCTTACCACGGAAAATCTCAAACATATACAAAAGTAGAGAGAACAGAATAATGAACCCCTGTGTGTTTGTCATCAGATTGGACAACTACCAACTCACAGCCAACACGTCCCTACGTGCATGTTGAGTCATATCCGACTCTGCCACCCCATGGATTACAGCCCACCAGACTCCTCAGGCCATGGAATTCTCCAGGCCAGAATACTGGAGTGGGTTGCCATTTCCTCCTCCATGGGATCTTCCCGACCCAGGGAGTGAACTCAAGTCTCCTTGGGTTAGCAGGCAGACTCTTTACCATTGAGCCAGCTGGGAAGCCGTACTCTATCCCCGATTATTTTAAAATAAAACCCACAGGGAGAGAATTCCCTGACAGTCCAGTGGTTACGACTCCTCACTTTCACTACCCAGGGCCCGGGTTCAACCCCTGGTTAGGAAACGGTATGTGTTTAGTCGCTCAGTCATGTCCGACTCTCTGTGACCCTACGGACTGTAGCCACCAGGCTCCTCTGTCCATGGGATTTTCTGAGCAAGAATACTGGAGTGGTTGCCATTTCCTTCTCCACTGGTTAGGGAACGAAGAACCCCAAAAGCCATGTTACTGGCCAAAAAAAAAGTAAAAGCCATTTATATGATTTCACTTGTAATTTTCAATATCTCTATGTAGTTTTCAATATCTCTAATACATCAGGACTTTTTTTTAAAAAGCATAAGCATGATATCACTGTCATACCTAAAAAATGAGTAGTTCCTTAATATTATCAAATATTCAGTGTTCAACTTTTCCCAACTGTCTCATCATTATGTTATTATTAGTATTTACAGGTTTCATTATTACTATTATTACTTAAAACTACTTATAAGTTTACAGTTTGTTTGAATTATAATCTAAAAAATGTTCATACTGGGGACTTCCCTAGCAGTCCAACGGTTAAGTCCTATGTTTCCAATGCAGGGGGCATGGGTTTGATCCCTGGTGAGGGAACTAAGATCCCATGTGCATGGCCAAAAACATAAATAAACGAATGAAATAGCCTGTTCCCAAGTTCTCATTGAAAAAAAAAAAAGTCCCTAATTTTGATTAGTTCTGTCTCAAGTCTTTCTTTTCTTTTGAGGGGAGGGGGTTCAATTTTGCTCTATTGTTGTTGCCCTGTTCTGGTTCAGTCGCCCAGTCGTGTCCGACTCTTTGCCACCCCAAGGACTGCAGCACGCCAGGTCTCCCTGTCCCTCACCATCTCCTGGAGTTTGCCCAAGTTCATGTTCATTGCATCAGTGATGCCGTCCAGCCCTCTCATCCTCTGACACCCTCTCCTTCTGCTCTCAGTCTTTCCCAGCGTTGGGGACTTTTCCAATGAGTCGTCTGTTCGCATCAGATGACCAAAATACTGGAACTTCAGCTTCATCATCAGTCTTCCAGTGAATAATCAGGGTCGATCTCCTTTAAGACTGACTGGTTTGATCTCCTTGCTGTCCAAGGGACTTGCAGAAGACTTCTCCGGCACCATAGTTTGGAGACATCAATTCTTTGGCATTCTATCCTCTTTACAGTCCAAGACTCTGACATATGTAGTATTAGGGACTTCCATCAAGAGGCACAGCTAACTGGTTTTTCTTTGTTTTCTAGATTCTATTTTGATTAAAAAAAACAAAACAAAAACTTACGATGTTTACAGTATCATGGGACAAACAGAACTGTTACTTATGTGGGTGATTCCCCAGGTTCTTCTGCAGTGTGGACCAGCCTGTCCCTGAAAGTTGCAGTATGTTCCTTCAGGGATGCTGAGATATGGCTAGGGGGTCCAAAGAAGAGCAATGTCTTCCTGTGAGAAGGCCAGTGAGGGTGGGGCAGAAGCTTTCCTTGTTCCTTTTACCTATCCTGCCTCAAGCTATGGACTCTGGAAGACCTTGTTTGAATCCTCTGGAAAGGCTCAGCTGGGTAACCATGGATCAGTTCAGTTCAGTTGCTCAGTCTTGTCCGACTCTCTGCGGCCCCATGAACTGCAGCACGCCAGGCCTCCCTGTCCATCACCAACTCCCAGAGTTCACTCAAATTCACGTCCATCGAGTCGGTGATAACATCCAGCCATCTCATCCTCTGTTGTCCCCGTCTCCTGCCACCAAATCCCTCCCAGCATCAGAGTCTTTTCCAATGAGTCAACTCTTCCCATGAGGTGGCCAAAGTACCGGAGTTTCAGCTTCAGCATCAGTCCTTCCAATGAGCACCCAGGACTGATCTCCTTTAGGATGGACTAGTTGGATCTCCTTGCAGTCCAAGGGACTCTCGAGAGTCTTCTCCAACACCACAGTTCAAAAGCATCAGTTCTTCGGTGCTCAGCTCTCTTCACAGTCTAACTCTCACATCCATACGTGACTACTGGAAAAACCATAGCCTTGACTAGACGGACCTTTCTTGGCAAAGTAACGTCTCTGCTTTTGAATATACTATCTAGGTTGGTCATAACTTTTCTTCCAAGGAGTAAGCATCTTTTAATTTCATGGCTGCAATCACCATCTGCAGTGATTTTGGAGCCAAAAACAATGAAGTCTGACACTGTTTCCACTGTTTCCCCTTTTATTTCCCATGAAGTGATGGGACCAGATGCCATGATCTTCGTTTTCTGAATGTTGAGCTTTAAGCCAACTTTTTCACTCTCCTCTTTCACTTTCATCAAGATGCTTTTTAGTTCCTCTTCACTTTGTGCCATAAGGGTGGTGTCATCTGCATATCTGAGGTTATTGATATTTCATTATAATCGCTCCCAAATAGTACTTATAGTGAACCATTTTTTTATGTTGTGGTCACCCAGTATCTTTTTGAAAACCTCTCCTATGCATGCCAAAACGATTTCCCATTAGGAAAATATAAGGTGAAAGACTCTTCTATTTAGCCTCCTGTGTAGTTAGGGCACAGGAATGTGGTCCAGGATTGCCCAATCAGATGCAGCTGACTCTGATTCAGAAGAGAGCTGTATGGGGAAGAGGATGCTGCAGGGAGTGGCAGAGACACAGAGCTTTTGTGGGGCAATGTGAATACCCTCAGTAGAGATCCTTCCTCCCTTATGTGGGTGAAAATGCCCAGGGGAGGCAAAAAGCATGTGATTTGCTGATAACAGTCCTGGGGTAAAACTGACACATTGTTCCTGGCTTGTAGCCTCCAAGCTTAGTTCTCTATCCTGCTCAGATACTGTGTGAGCTATTTACATGTATATCTTTAAATACATTCCTTTGTTGCTTAAATCAGTTAGAGTATATTTTGTTATTTGTAGCTAAGTCCCTTGACAATTGTGGCGATTCCATCATACTGGTAAAGGTGGTGTCTAGTACTCAGAAGGGATCAGTCAAACTTGAAGCCTCTGGCATTCCAGGTAAATGACATCAGGCATTTTATTATGTTTGTGCTACCTAAGTTGGTTTTTCTGTTCTTCATGCTTAAAAGTATCTAGATTGATTTCTGTATGCACCTTCAATGCTTGATTGGACCTAGATATGCTCAACCCACGTTCACTCATTAAGACCTTTTAAAAAATTGAGAACTATGGAAACACACTTTACCATATGTAAAATAGATGGCCAGTGGGAATTTGCCGTGTGACACAGGGAGCTCATCTCTACTCTGTGACAACCTAGAGGGGTGGGATGGGGTGGGAGACGGGAAGGAGGTTCAAGAGGGAGGGGACATATGTATACCTGTGGCTGGTTCATGTTGATGAATAGCAGAAATCAGCACAATACTAAGCAAATATCTTCCAATAAAATTTTTAAAATTACAACACAATGGACACATAACAAACTGTGCATATTCAAAGTATAAAATAATTTGGGTTTCAACACATGTGAACATTACCTTAATAAAGGTAATAAACCTACCCATCATACCTAAAAGTTTCCTCGTGCCCTTATTACTGTTATTTTGGCTGTGTTGTGGAATATGCAGGATCTTAGCTCCTGGACCAAGACCAAGGATCAAAGTCATGCTCCCTGCATTGGGAGCAAGGAGTTTTAACCACCACACCGCCAGGGAAGTCCCATGCCCTTTTGTAATCTCTCCCTCTTTCTCTCTACCTTCGCCCCAGGTAACCACTGATCCCCTTTCTGTCACTTTCTAGAATTTTACATAAATGAAATCAAACAGAATATATTCTTTTTGGTCTTCTTTCTCTCAACATAATTATTTTGAAGTTCATCTATGTTGTGTGACTCAATCGTTTGCTCCTTTTAACAGCTAAGTAACATTCTATTGTATGGATAGACCATATTCGTTTATCCATTCTAATGGTCAATATTTGTGTTGTTTCCAGTTTGGGGTTATTACCAGAAAAACTCCTACAAACATTTGTGTTAAAGTCTTTGTGTGGACATGTTTTCATTCTTGGGTAAGAATCGAAGGACACAATGGCTGGGTTGTACAATTGGTATTTCTTAAAAAAAAAATTTTTTTTTAAATTTATTTGGCTGCAATGTGTCACTTGTATGATCTTGTTTCCTGACCAGGGATTGAACTGCGGCCCTGGGAAGTAAAAGCTCAGAATCCTAACCACTGATGGTAGCAGCTTTTAGAGTCAAGTCCCATGAAGAGGATCATCTGCCTTGTTTCCAGAAGCCTCAGCCTCTTGCTCGGTCACTTCAGACCCTTGGCTTCTAGGGGTACATACAGGAGGAATGTAAGACAAAGCCTTTCTGGAATGTACAAGACAGCTGCTTCTTTAACCCTGTCCACCCAGCACCTGCCTTGGAACCACCTGGGGGCATCTGGTAACAAGCAGCTTCCTAGGCCCAAGCCCCTCTTCTTGCAGCTGGACCACAAGGCCCTGAGAAGGAGAGTGACTTCATCACTGGGCTAGGGCTGAGCTAGAACAGAAAACCCAAGATGGATGAGAGAGAGAGAATCAGGGCCAGGAAAATATCCAGCCTCAGCTCCTCTGACTCCCATGTAGTTTTCCTTTGGCTCTCATCATTAAGATCATTTTAAAAAAGGCCAGGAAACTCCCTGCTTGTCCAGTGGCTAAGATTCTGTGCCCCTAGTGCAGGAGATCTGGGTTCGATCCCTGGTCAGGGAACTAGACAATTCCACAATTGAGACAATGCCACAACTAAGAGCTTGCATGCTGCTACAAAGATTGAAGATCCCACGGGCCGACACCGCCAAATAAAAAAATACTTCCTTTTTTTTTTTTTTGTAGAGAGAGAGAGAGAGAAAAGGCCAGTGCTGAGCCCAGCAGGAAGCTTTGGAGGGAGGTGGCTGCCTGCTAACTGGGGCTCCGAGTGTGCTCTGAAGGCTCAGATTGCCAGCTCTCACCTCCCAGGGAGGCTCAACATAGCAGGCATCTCAGGTCTCCCAGCCTCAGGCACAGACATCTTCTGTTAGAGGAGGAGGCTAGACTGGGGGAAGGAGCTGGGTGTGTCAAGCTCCAGCATATATGAGAGCTGCCTCCTTTGAATGGGCACAGGGAGGTGGGGAGGAGCATGCAGGCAGGCTAAGCTAAGCAGAGCCTGATCTGCCTAGATCAGGGCCGGAGGGAGGCCAGGACCTCAGTTAATAAATAGGGAGGTAGGCGCCTTCCCTCTGCCCCATAGAACTTGTTCTACTGCTATCTCTAGCTCCTTCTCTGGGCCAGCTCCTCCCTGAGGGCCTCAGGGATAGAGGCAGGTGGGCAGAGGTGATGGGAGAAGCAGACAGGTGATGGGAGGGAAGAAGCTGCCAAGCCCTAGGGAACTGATTTGCAGGAGAGACAGGTGTCCCCAGTGCAGGCAGATGCAGCTTTCCCATGACCACTTGCTCCAAAGCCACAGGAGTGATCCTGGTCATCAGCTGATGGCAGTGCCTCCTACTTTTATTGTTGTTGTTGTTTAGTTGCTCAGTCATGTCCAACTCTTTGTAACCCCAATGACTGCAGCATGCCCAACTTCCCTGTCCTCCACTATCTCCGGACTTTGCTCATTCATTAATGCCATTTTATACCATCCCTTTCCCAGCCCATCAAAGGTCATCTTATGGCCACTACATCGGTACTGGTTTGGTTGGTTAGCTGTAAGATTAAGAAATAGTGCAGGAACCTGGTCTCAAACTTTCATTGCTGTTGTTCATTTGGTAAGCCATGTCTGATTCTTTGCGACCTCACGGACCTGCAGCACACCAGGCTCCTCTGGCCTCCACTATCTCCTGGAGTTTGCTCAAATTCATGTCCATTGAGTTGGTGATGCTATCCAACCATCTCATCCCCTGTCACCCCCTTTTCCTCCTGCCCTTAATCTTCCCCAGCATTAGGGTCTTTTCCAACGGGTCGCCTCATCAAATCACGTAGTCAAAGTACTGCAGCTTCAGATTCAGCATCAGTCCTTCCAATGAATATTCAGGGTTGATTTCTTTTAGGACTGACTGGTTCAATCTCCTTGTAGTCCCCAAGACTGCCACTGTATAGATGGAAAACTGAGGTCTGGAAGGGGCAGGGCCACGCAATATGCTTATCACCATCTCTCATGGAACACTAGGGCAGAAAAATCCTCTAGTTTTAGGGAATTCCCTCGGGGTCCAGTGGTTAGGACTCTGCACATCCACTGCTGAGTTTTGATCCCCGGTTCTAGAACTAAGATCCTGCAAGCTTTGAGGCATGGCCAAATAAATAAATAAACATATTTTTAAAAGGTCCCCTACACTTAAAATTATTTTACACACACACATATATTATATACATATGAAATATACATTCATGATATTTTGCTGGATTTGATAATATTTCACAAAATTCAAAGGGCACACACCAAAAAGTCTTCCTCCCCTTTTTATTCTCCCAGCATCCCACTCCAGGACACTGTTGTTGACTGTTTCCTTCCAAAGACACTCTATACTTATGAAACATTTACATTTTTAAAAAAAATCATAAGCTTTAAATGCTGTACTCACTGTTCTGCACTTTGCACATGATAAATCTTAATTAGGATCACTTACTTTTAGTACTTAGCTGCCTCATTCTTTTAAATAGAACATAATATTTAATTGTATTGCTGAAGCAGAACTTATTAACTACCCTCCTATTTAGGTTCCAAATGGAAACTATGCAACCTATAGTTCAATGAATATCCTGGTGCATATTACATACACGTTAGGGCACCTGTATGGTGTTACTGTTTAGTTGCTCAGTCATATCCAATTCTTTTGCGACCTCATGGACTGTAGCCTGCCAGGCTCCTCTGTCTCTGGGATTTTCCAAGTAAGAATATTGGAGTGAATTGCCATTTCCTCCTCCAGGGGATCGTCCCAATTTAGGGGTTGAACCTGCGCTGTCTTCTGCATTGACAGACAGGTTCTTTACCATTGATCCACTGGGAAAACCCTGGGGCACCTGTATACCTGCAGGGTAAATTTCTGAAAGTGGAATTGCTAGGATGAAGAGTTTGTATATATAATTTTTTGACAGGTATTACCAGTTGGGCCTTTAAAGAGACTGTGCCAATTAACTTTCAGACTTTGTTTTCAGACATCTTGACCTCGACAGGCATGAGCTCCCTTTGGTTGGGTTTCTGGTTTTGCTCATCTGATAGGTAAAAAATGGTATCTTGTAGTTTTAATTTACGTTTCTTATGTTATGAATGGGGGCTTCTCCAGTGGCTCAGATGGTAAAGAATCTGCCTGCAATACAGAAGACCAGGGTTCAATCTCTGGGTTGGAAGATCCCCTGGAGAAGGAAATGGCAACCCACTCCAGTATTCCTGCCTAGAGAATCCCACGGACAGAGGAGCCTGACAGGCTACAGCAGTCTGTGGGGTCACAAACAGTCGGACATGACAGAGCAACTGAGCACATTTTAAGAACGAGGTTAAGCATCTAAGAAATGCAGAGGGCAGTTTGTAAGTGGAGTGGGGTCTAGTCCTTACCCCAGGCTGAGCCACCACCGTGTGTCCCCCTTCCTCACCTCGGTTGATGAGAATTGGCTGGGCCAGAATCCTCTCTAGAGCTTCTTCCCCGCCTCCCCTCCTGGGATGAGTAAGTTTCTCCTGGGTGACTGACTGGAAGAGGCATGTTTTATTCAGGCACCCTGGTTTGTCCTGCTCTTGGTCCCTGAGGGTTGGGCCTTGGCCTCTGATGCAAAACAGGATTAGCAGCAGAGAAGTGGCAAGCTGAGACCTGCTTTTATGGGGAATGGAGCTGGGGTAGATGGGGAGATGGGGAGGAGGCTGCCGCAGTTCAGGTGAGCTCCGATGAGCCTGAGCTAAGCAGTGGGGCTTGGGGAGGATCCAAGGGACTGACTAGGTGAGGTGGAGGAGGGAGAGGCAGACAGGTGATGGGGGCGGAGTCAGGATGGAGGAGGAGTAGCCAGTTGATGCTTCCCAGTGGGATGGACAAAGGAGAGGAGAAAATGTTTGTCGGATAAAAGTCCTCCATAGGAATGGAGTGGTCATGTGTCCAGTTGAGGGTTGGTTAATTCAGCCAGTCTGGTCACAGCAGGTTAAACCAGCTCTGGGGCGTGTCTTGCTCCCAGCTTTCTGCAGCGACACAGTCCTGGTTTCCTGGAAGATAATTAACACCGAGCAAGCTTTACTCCTGATTTACCACCTCAGTCTAGCTTCTTCTGTGATATCTCTTGCCGTCCCTCTGGTGTAGGGAATGCAGGGTTGGGAAGTGGGTTGTTGGCCTGGTGGCCAGCCCCCAGCCAGAGCTAGAGCAGGAGCAGGTAAACTGGAAACGGGGGAGAAGAGGAGAGACACGGGGGTCCACCAAGCCCAGCCCCCATCCAGGCTGCTGGTGTGTTTGCTGCTGGTCTGAGAGCAGAAGGTGAACCAGGCCTGGAGGCACTACTACCCTTTTTAGGATTGTGTTCTAGATCTTTCTACTTCAGCCCATATTTCTTTCACAGGCTCTCACTCCAGCTTCTCCGGAGTTCTGTCTCAGACATAAACTCTCCGGTAGCAGCAAGAGAATCAATCTATTATCAGTACCTTAGGCTCTCTTTTAGGGTTTGCAGATAAATTTGGGTTTCAGATAAGGAATACTTTTTTTCAGTCTAAGTATATGCCCAGTATTGTACAGGACATACTTATATACTTAAAAGCAAAAGTCTCTTATTTGACATTCTACTTTAACTGGGCATCCTGTTTTTAAAATATGCTAACTCAGGCCACCCTGCCAGCCCTCTCCCAGCGGGTGGAGACAGCCAGCATGCCTGACCTGTCACTGACCCAGGGCCTTTAGAGTGCAGGCACCAGGGGCTTTACTTTCATTCCCTGGGCACATGGTCACGCGACAACACTCTGAGGAGGGGGTTCAGTCCACCCTGGGTAAGAAAACTGAAGCTCGGAGACCTTGTCTAAGGTCAGCGGGAAAGGCAGGCGCAGAGGAAGAGTCCCAGCCCCCACCGGGTAACTCCAAGTTCAAGTTCTCTGCTCACCCGTCTCAAACCACTGTCTCCCCGAGCAGGAAAGTAAGAGTGGGTTTCCACTCCGCAAGTCACAGGGACGAAAAAACACCCACGCGGCCGAGGCTTCCAGGCACGGGAACCGCCAAGATTTGGTGCAAGAAAATTCAAAGCGATTTCGAAACCGAGCGCCTCTTAGTAATAAGAATACCAACCCCGGTCACATGCATAGCTCTCGGCAGTTGACAAAGGGTGTCCCCGAGAGTCGATCAGAATAATAGAGGAAGCAGATGATGGGAGAGGGACCGCCTGCAGGACCCCACGGCGGGCTCGGGGACTCTTCCGGAATTCAAGCCGGGAGTGGGGCGGAGGGAAAGGCGGGGAGAGGGGGGAGGACGGGAAGTGGGAGGAGGGGGCGTGCAGCCTCTCGGCAGACTTCCTGGAACCTGGGGGGTTAGACACCTGGACCCCTCGCCCCCTCGCCCAGGCTCTGGATGCGGATCTGGGCGGTACTCAGAGTCCGGCGATGCCCTAGGGGGCGTGAACCTGTGGGGATGATCACTTCTGGCCTTTTCCTGCTGGGCTGTGTCCCGGTCTGTGGTCGGAGCCAGCGGCTGAGGTGACAGGTCATATTTCCATGGGAGGGGACTGGGAGCCTGGCCTGAAAGGTGGGTCACGGACGGTGGGTCAGGAAAGCCTGGCTGGGAGGGTTGGAAACCCCGCGCGTGGTGGGTGGGGGTGGGGGGGGGTTAGGTGGGTGGACAGAGGTTGGGGAAAATCTGGTAAAAACGAGACTTCTGTAAATTAGACCTTATTTTCCCCTTGACTCAGGATCTTTACGGATCTTACTCAAGTTCTTACTTGGCAGTTACCAGAGGCTGCTAGATACTTGAGTTTTGAATAGTTTTTTTTTTTTTTTTTAATGAGCCCTGTGCTGCTGGTGGGGGAAGGGCTTAGGGTTGGTGTGGGGTTAGAAGTGAGGGGTGAGCTTTAGGCTCCCTAGGGGCTTAAGGAACGCCAGGAACCTTCATGACGCTTTCCCAAAAGCTAGAAAGGAGGAAAGGAAGGGGAGGAAAGGGAAGGGAACGGAAGGGGAAGGTGTTCCCTGAAAACTGAGTTCATCCCTTGATGGGTGTCTCAACCAAGCAAAAGGATCAGAAGGAAGGATTTATTACATGCAGCAAGCAAGGAAAACAGGGGGCATCTCCTCCAAGGCAGTGTCTCCCCAACAGCAAAACTGGGGACGTTTTAACCTAAGGTCAGTTCAGTTGCTCAGTCATGTCTGACTCTTTGCAACCCCATGGACTGCAGGCTTCCCTGTCCATCATCAACTTCCAGAGCTTACTCAAACTCCTGTTGGTGATGCCCTTAACCTAAACGTACACGCATATTCGTGAGGGGGCTTGAGCAGAGGAGCATTCAGCCTAGAATCGGGGCCAAGGGTGACAGTCCACGCTGAAAGTGATTGAATTCAGAAGGGTCAATGTCATCGTTCTATCTTCCAAATGGATGGTGGCCTTGGTTCCTGCAGAACTCAAAAATATATTATTATGTATATCCCCTGAGGAACCAGGACCCTGCCCCAAGGATGTATTATGGGGCATAAACAAGTGCAGCCTGCCTTGTTTCTGGCTTCCCTGGTGGCTCAGATGGTAAAGAATCCACCTGCAATGCAGGAGACCCAGGTTCAGTCCCTGGGTTGGGAAGATCCTCTAGAGAAAGAATGGCTACCCACTCCAGTATTCTTGCCTGGAGAATTCCATGGACACTGGAGGCTGGCGGGTTACAGTCTTCGGCGTCACAAAGAGTTGGACACGTCTTAGCAACTAAATAACAACAGCGTCAGGAAAGTCATTCCTGGTTTTCTTTCTCCAGGGACCCCCTAACCTATCTGCTTACAGAGGGAGAAAGAAAAGAAACAGAGAAAGGAGAAGAAAAGAGACAGAGAAGAAGGAAGGATGGAAGGAAGGAAGACAGGTGACTGTGGATATAGACAATCTTCCCCTCAATTTCTGTTTTGATTACTTTTTTTCCTAATTTTCTCCTCTAAGCAGCTGTGTTCAAAGTGTAGTCATGTTAAGCTGTTGAGAGGGTAGGAGAAGGTACACTGATTTGACGCCCCCGCCCCAAGTTAGAAGGAACTTCCCAGGTGGCTCAGTGGGTAAAGAATCCGCCTGTAATGCAAGAGACACAGGAGACGTGAGTTCGATCCCCCGGGTAGGGAAGATCCCCTGGAGAAGGGCATGGCAACCCATTCCAGTGTTCTTGCCTGGAGAATCCTGGGACAGAGGAGCCTGATGGGCTACCGTCCATGGGATTGCAAAGAGTTGGACACAACTGAAGTGACTGAACACTCAATCACTTCACTCTCAAGTTAAAAATTTATTTCAAATCTGCTGCAAAGGGAGATACTTTGAAAAAAAATCCAGTGGAAAGATTCCCTCTGGGTAAAACATCCAGTATGACAAAAACTGTAGAGAATCATCATCGCAAGCTGACTTTAAAAGTCTGGGTAAGTGACCTTAGCCTGTTTCCCAGATGGAAGATAGTTATGTGCATAGATCTAACTTCCAGAGAAGGGCTTCATCTCAATAACATCTACTCAAGTATTTTTTCCAGGAATGCTAATGACCAAGGGATCCAGGCAGTGTGAGGTCATCCTCAGGCCCAGGCAGGCCCCAGTCCTTGGGTCTCATCTGTAAAAGGTGGCCTGGAGGACGTGGGACAACCGGCCAGTGCTGTGTGCTGAGGAGTGGCCCTTGGGACAGCCTCACCGGGAAGCCTTAGGGGAACTTCTGTAGATCTCTACATAGTAGCCCACTCTGAACCTGGACAACTGGGCTCCTCAGCACATCACCATGTCCAAGGGAATGGGGTACCTAGGTCCATCAAATGATGCGGCGTGTGGGACTTCCCTGGAGGTCCAGTGGTGAAGACTCCAAGATTCCACTGCAGGGAGCACAGGTGTGATCCCTGATTGGGAAACTAAGATCCCACATGCCCAGAGGCATGGCCAAAAAGAAATAAAAATAAAAGTTGATGCAAAACAACGCATAATAAACTAACTAACAAACAAAAGATGCAGGCGGCACTTGGTCCCATCAAAGTGAGAATTATCTCTATTCATATACCAATAGTGACTCTCTAAGAAGCATTGGTAGGGTTGAATTTGGTGACTTCTGAGGGACTTAAGATGTGAGTGACTGCCGTTTTATTCTATTATTGTTATTTTCCTTTTTGGCCACATTACATGGCTTGTGGGATCTTATGCCCCGACCAGGGATGGAACCCTTACCCCCTACACTAGGATCTCAGAGTCTTAACCTCTGGGCCACCAGGGAAGTCCCTGAGTGATTGCCCTGTTAACATCCATTGTAGATGATATATGGAATTCTGAAAGTAAACCCCAAGGGAGAAGATTCAAGGCTTAAGCACACATGGGGTTGTGCATGCCCTATGGATACACACGCACACTCACACATGCACATATGTTGTAAATAATCCTCTAGGAAAACCCTGACCAGCCCAGCGATGGATGGGTGTAGTGAGCTGGGCAGTAAGATGGCGGGGGGAGAGGGGAGGAGGAAGATGGGAGAGGGGAGAGGAGTCCTGGGGGCAGTGTGGGTGGAGAGCCTGGGCTGCATTTGGGGACCTCAGGTGGCACAGCAGTCCCGGTTGCCTTTCTGGGAACTCAGTTTCTCCCTGGCCAGGTAGAATCAAGCCTCTCCCTGAGGCTCTGCCCACCAGCAAAGTGTGCAAAGTGTGGAGCCAAGAAAATGGCATTCATTTTGAGTGATGGAGTCAGTTGGTAGTTGGCTGACACTGGTCCCTTGGGTTGATTTAGACACGTGTCCATCTCCTGCCCCCACAAGCCTTTGCAGTGGTGCCAGGGATGCCCGCAGGCAGATGAGTGAAGGCGCTTCCGTTGGTCTGGGGCACCCGCTTCCTGAATCACTGGCCCTGTGCCTTGTACTCCACCCCCTCCTAACCCGCCTCCTGCTGACAGTCTGCACCCCCCACCCCCACGTCTTCCTGCTCACCGTCCTCCTTGACCATGATTCCCACTCACCTGAGGATTCGGCTGTATGCCATGAGCTGTCATCTCCTAGAAGCCCCAGAAGCTGGTTTCCATGTTTGTCTGGGGCCGTGGCACAGGGGTTCAGAATTGCTGAGGCAGACAGAAGCCACGTGCAGTTAACAGCTTAGGGCACAACTGTGGTCATAATCAGCACATGGGTACTTTTTAAAAGCATCATATTTACAAAAGCACCACTTACTGGTTCCTGTTCTGGTTCAACTTCAGGAATAGCCTCCAGTGACACAGGCATGTTCACCCACATACAGACACACGTGAGTGTGCATAGGCCCATGTGGGCACGTGTAGACTTGTGCAGGCACTAACAGTACACATAAATACTCACAGGTGCATCTGTTGTCTCCAGCAGCTCACTGGGCAAGCGCTCTTTCAGCTCTATCTCTGTACCGCTCCCTGAAGGGCAGAGACTGCCAAGCCCAGCTGAAGAAGGAAAAGGCGGGGCATGAAGGGTCTGCACCCCCACTGAGAAGGCACAGCCTTCAGTAGCAGTTCTCATCCACCTTTGGGCAGACTTTTCCAGGAGGGAGCAGGTAGGGTAATGGCCTGGAGTTGGCTCTTCTGGGCTCACGAGAGCTGTGTATTTGGTGATGTTGCAATTTTAGCGAGTTTTTAGCTGAAATGGGAGTATTTACACTGTGGCAACTGGCAGATGCTCCAAGTCCCCCTCCCCATTCAGTGGGTTGCTAAACATTTCCCCAGGACACGACTGGAACGGGAACAGAATGACCTTATTTCCCACATTCCCGTGTAACCTATTAGCATGACCTACTGTGCCCGTCACAGGCAGAAGTGCTGGTAGGCAAGGGGTGAATGTGGAGAACAGATATTTCTACACATGTGGATGGGCTGGGTTAAGTGGAACAGGGGCCCCACCCTCCAGCCCATGATTCACCTAAGTACCCAACAGCTGTGATTGTACCCTTTCCCTGGAAACCCTTTCCTTCTCTATCACAATCTGACCTTCAAGGTGCAGCTGGATACTGCTCGCTCTGGGATGGATCCTGGATGCCCTGCAAGTTGTAGGGATGGTGTCTGGAGTCCAGCCAGGACCCCGACTCTGCTGCTTACCAGCTGTGTGGCTTTGGGGTACTTAACCATGCAGAACCTTGATTCCTTTCTCTATAAAATGGGAATAATGGAGGGGGGAGATAAATTAGGAGTTTGGGGTTAACATGTACACTGTGCTGCTGCTGCTGCTAAGTCGCCCCAGCCGTGTCCGACTCCGTGCGACCCCATAGACGGCAGCCCACTAGGCTCCTCTGTCCCTGGGATTTTCCAGGCAAGAATACTGGAGTAGGTTGCCATTTCTTTCTCCAGTGCATGAAAGTGAAAAGTGAAAGTGAAGTCGCTCAATCGTGCCCGACTCTTAGTGACCCCATGGGCTGCAGCCTACCAGGCTCCTCCATCCGTGGGATTTTCCAGGCAAGAGTACTGGAGTGGGGTGGCATTGCCTTCTCCGAACATGTACACTCTACTATATATAAAATAGATAGACATCAAAGACCTACTGTATGGCACAGGGAACTATACTCAGTATCTTGTAATAACCTATAATGGAAAGTGTTACTTGCTCAGTGACTAACACTGACTCTTTGCGACCCCATGGACTGTAGCCCACCAGGCTCCTCTGTGCATGGAATTCTCCAGGCAAGAACCCTGGAGTGGGTAACCATTCTCTTCTGCAGGGGATCTTCCCTACCCAGGGATTGAACCTGGGTCTCCTGCATTGCAGGTGGATTCATTACCGTCTGAACTACCATGGAAAAGAATCTGAAAAAGGATATATATATATATATATATATATATATATATATATATATAGGCTTCCCAGGTGGTGCAAGTGGTAAAGAACCCTTCTGCCAATGCTGGAGATGTAAGAGATATGGGTTCGATCCCTGGGTGGGGAAGATCCCCTGGAGGAGGGCATGGCAACCCACTCAAGTATCCTTGCCTAGAGAATTCCATGGACAGAGGAGCCTGGTGGGCTACAGTCCACAGGGTCACAAAGAGTCAGACACAACTGAAGCGACTTAGCTTGCAGGCATGCATATATATACATATATTTATGTATAACTGAAAAAGTGTTGCTGTATACTTAAAAAAACAAGTTAACTGTACTTCAATTAAAAAAAAAAAACTTTCAAAAAAACCCAAAAAACTTCTGGGACTTCCCTGGCAGTCCAATGGTTAGGACTCAAGCTTTCACTGCTGAGGACGCAGGTTCAGTCCCCAGTTGGGGAACTAAGATCCTGCCAGCCACATGGCTTGGCCATTAAGAAAAAAAAAAACCTTCCAAAAAAATAGGAGTAATGATGTTTATGCCAACACAGCGTGAGCATTGAGCAAGGCCACCTGTGGGACACACATGGCTCAGGGCTGGCACAGAACTAACATTTGATAAATGGCTGTTCCTTTTCCCTCCTCCCGTCCAGTCCATGGCAGATTGCAGACACCTCTGATTAGCCTCAGTCACGATAATTGTAAATGCACCAACTCGACCAGATTGGCTGTCAGACTGGATTATAAGAAGAGCCCAGATTCATGCTGTTTACAAAGAGAAACATCTAAAGCAAGGAAACGGAAGGTTGAAAGTAAATAGACAATACTAACCAAAAGAAAGCTGGTGTGTCTCTGCAAATATCAAACCATTATTTAAGACAAAAAAAAAAAATTATGAAGGGGGAGAATGGATACATGTATATGTAGGGCTGAGTCCCTTTGCTGTTCACCTGAAACTGTCACTATATTGTTAATCGTCTATAGCCCAATAAAAGTGAAAAATTAAAATAAATATTTATGGGGAAAAATAAGAATATCTACATCATAATTCTAGGAGTAACCTACTAAGATGAAACAAGTCACCTTAAGACATATAAAGTAAATATCAAGAACATGACAACCTGTGGGAGAATGGGAAAAAAGTTTTGCAAATCATGTAGCTGATAAGGGAGTTGTATCTAGAAATTATAAAGGACTTTTAAAACATAACAATAAAAAGACACTGAGGGAATTCACTGGAAGTGTAGTGGTGAGGACTCTGCACTTTTACTTCCTTGTGTGGGGGTTCGATCCCTGGTTGGGGAACTAACACCCCACAAGCCACATGGCCAAAAATAAAGCAGAAAACAAAAGAACAATAAGAAGACAACCCAGTTTAAAAATGGGCAAAGGATTTGAGTAGACGCTTCTCTGAAGAAGATATGCAAATGACCAGTTACCACACTCAAAGACGTTCAACATCATTAGTCATGAAGGAAGTACCAATCAAACCCCCAGTAAATAAGATACAACTTCACACTCACTAGAATGAATGGCTAGAATCAAAAAGGCAGATGACAAATGTTTACAAGGATGTGGGGAAATCAGAATCCTCGAATGTTGTTGGTGGAAATGTAGAATGTTATGCTTACTCCTTGAAAGGAAAGTTATGACCAACCTAGACAGCATATTAAAAAGCAGAGACATTACTTTGCCAACAAAGGTCCGTCTAGTCAAGGCTATAGTTTTTCCAGTGGTCATGTATGGATGCGAAAGTTGGACTGTGAAGAAAGCTGAGCGCTAAAGAATTGATGCTTTTGGACTGTGGTGTTGGAGAAGACTCTTGAGAGTCCTTTGAACTGCAAGGAGATCCAACCAGTCCATTCTAAAGGAGATCAGTCCTAGGTGTTCTTTGGAAGAACTGATGCTAAAGCTGAAACTCCAGTACTTTGGCCACCTCATACGAAGAGTTGACTCATTGGAAAAGACTCTGACGCTGGGAGGGATTGGGGTCAGGAGGAGAAGGGCATAACCGAGGATGAGATGGCTGGATGGCATCACCAACTCGATGGATGTGAGTTTGGGTGAACTCCGGGAGTTGGTGACCGACAGGGAGGCCTGGTGTGCTGCGATTCATGGGGTCGCTAAGAGTTGGACACGACTGAGCGACTGAACTGAACAGTCACTGTGGGAAACATTCTGTCAGTTCCTCAAACTTAAATATGGAGCTGCCATTTGATCTAGCAATTCTGCTTCTAGATATATATGCAATATGTTGAAAACATAGATTCACACAAAAACTTAATGCTCATAGCAGCATTACTCACAACCAAAAAGTGGAAACAACCCGAATGTCAACCCAACTGATGAATGGATAAACAAGTGGTAGGGGATCCCTACAATGGAATATTATTCAGCTATAAAAAGGAACGAAGTACCGATCCAGGCAAGGACATGGATGAATCTTGAGAACATTATGCTTAGTGAACAAAGCCAGATACGAAAGGCCACATGTATGCTTCCACTCGTATGAAATGTCCAGAACAGGCGAATCCATAGAGACAGACAGTAGACTGGTGGTTACCAGGTCTGGGGTAAGGGGCAGAAGAGGGAAGTTGGGGGGAATGCAGAGTGACTACTCATGGGTACAGGGTTTCTTCTCATGCTGATAAAATGTTATTTATTTATTTATTTTTGGCTGCCCTGTGCAGGATCTCAGTTCCCTGACCAGGAATATAACCTGGGCCATAGCAGCAAAGCCCCAGAATCTAACCACTAGGCCACAAGGGAACTCTCTGAAGAAATGTTTTTATTTTTGATATTTATTTATATTTGGCTGCACTGGATCTAGTAAAGATACCACTGGGCATGTGGTATCTTCAGTTGTGGCATGTGGAATCTTGTTCCTGACCAGGGATCAAACCTGGGCCCCCTGCATTGGGAGTGCTGAGTCTTAGCCACTGGGCTACCACAGAAGTCCCTGAGGAAATGTTTTAAATTTGTTTCCTCCCACCCCAATTCTGCAGCGGTGGAAGTGTTTGACCTAGTACCTGGACAATGAGTTTATACCCGGACAGATTGGAAGACAGAGTCCGGCCCCAGGGCATTTTCCTGGCTGGCCTCTAGTAGGTGTGTGTTGACTCCCAAGTGTTCTTGGAGACCTTCTTAATGGTGAGCTGATGGTTTAGCCCTCTGGTGCAGCCTTGAAAGGGCTGTGCCATGGAATCACTTCTTAGCAAAGCTGTCTTTAGCGACACCTGGTGGTCACTGACCATCATAGCTCTGATTTGCCTTAAGGGCTTATTGGTCCTTAGAGACAGAGCTTATTCAGTCACATAATTTTTTTGTGGAGAAAGCTCAAAAAATAGCACTGTCCTGCCTTAAGTCACACAGCAATTCATTCCTTTCTTTATTAAAATGTGAATGAGCACGGTTTGAGTGTCAGGTGCTGGTGATGACAGCCGTTGTTAAGACAGAGGGGGAAGAAAGAAAAAACAATCAGTGATAGGAACCATGCAGAGCATTAAACTGAAGCTGGGACAGAAAGTGACTGGATGACTTTTTTTTAGTTGAAGTATAGAAATTTACATTGCTGTGTTAATTACTGCTATACAGCAAAGTGTTTCAGTTACACACACACACACACACACACACACACACACATACATACTTTAAAGAAATGTTCTTTTCCATTATGGTTTATCATAGGATGTTAAATACAGTTCTCTGTGCTATAAAGTAGGACCTTGTTGTTTATCCACTTTATATATAAAAGCTTCCATCTGCTAACCTCAACCTCCCTCTGCATCCTTCCCACAACCTCTCACCCTTGCAGTCTATTCTCTATGTCCATGATTCTGTTTCATAAATAGGTTCATTTGGTCTTATTTTATTTTTTGAGTGTGTTGCAAAGCACTTGGGATCTAGTTCCCTGACCAGGGATAAAACCCTCATAGTCTGCATTGGAAGCATGGAGTCTTAACCCTTGTCATACTTTATTTTCTACATATAAGTGGTATCATGTGGTATTTGTCTTTTTCTGATTTGCTTTGCTGCTGCTGCTGCTGCTAAGTCGCTTCAGTTGTGTCCAACTCTGTGCGACCCCATAGACGGCAGCCCACCAGGCTCCCCCGTCCCTGGGATTCTCCAGGCAAGAACACTGGAGTGGGTTGCCATTTCCTTCTCCAATGCATGAAAGTGAAAAGTGAAAGTGAAGTCGCTCAGTCGTGTCCGACTCTTAGCGACCCCATGGACTGCAGCCCACCAGGCTCCTCTGTCCATGGGATTTTCCAGGGAAGAGCACTGGAGTGGGTGCCATCGCCTTCTCCGCTGATTTACTTTACTTAGTATGAGAATCTCTAGTTGCATTCATGGTGCTGCAAATGGCTTTGTCTTTTTCTGTGGCTGAGTTGTATTCCATTGTATATATGAGCCACATGTTTATCCATTCATCTGCTGATGGACATTTAGGTTGGTTCCGTGTCTTGCTGAATCATATGGTAATTCTGGGCTTCCAGGTGGCCTGGTGGTAAAGAATTAGCCTGCCAATATAGGAGATGCAAGAGACTAGGGTTCAATTCGGAGAAGGCAATGGCACCCCACTCCAGTACTCTTGCCTGGAAAATCCCATGGATAGAGGAGTCTGGTGGGCTGCAGTCCATGGGGTCGCTAAGAGTCGGACACGACTGAGTGACTTCACTTTCACTTTTCACTTTCATGCATTGGAGAAGGAAATGGCAACCCACTCCAGTGTTCTTGCCTGGAGAATCCCAGGGATGGCAGAGCCTGATGGGCTGCCGTCTATGGGGTCGCACAGAGTCGGACACAACTGAAGCGACTTAGCAGCAACAGCAGCAGTGTTCAATTCCTGGATTGGGAAGATCCCCTGCAGTAGGTAATGGCAACCAACTCCAGTATTCTTGTCTGGAAAATTCCATAGACAGAAGGGCCTGGCAGGCTACAGTCCATGGAGTCACAAAGAGACACGACTGAGCACACACACACGGTAGTTCTATTTTTAGTTTTCTGAGGAACCTACATACCGTTTTGTTTTTTTTTTAACAGTGGCTGCTCCAACTTGCATTCCCACCAACAGTGTAGGAGGATTCCCTCTTCTCCACATTGAGTGACATTTTTGTTTTTCAAAAATTTATTTATTATCTAGTTTGGCTGTGCTGGGTCTTAGTTGTGGCTTGTGGGATCTTTGTGGCAGCCTGCATACAGTATCCAGTTCCCCAACCAGGGATCAAACCTGGGCCCCCCTCCATTGGGAGTGTGGAGACCTATTCACTGGACTACCAGGGAAGTCCTTGGGTGACTTTTAAAAAAATTGAGTAGTCACGGAGGGCTTCCTGGAGGAGGTGACATTTACACTAGTATCTTAATAAGAATGAGCTGGTTGTGCAGCGATCTAAAGGAACAGCATTCCGGGCAGAGGGGATTAAGTTTTTGAAATGAGGATGAGCATTTGTGTTTGAGGGACAGAGAAAGCATGCCTGTAACAAACAGGATGGGGAGCAGGGAGGGAGATAAGAGATGTGGGGCCAAGTCAGCAGAGTCAGATCACTAGAGGCTGAATTCAGGGAAAGGGATTTGATTTTACACTGTGTGTGGGAGAAAACCTTTGGAAAGTAGTTCCAACCACTTCCAGTGGTTTACTCAAGCAGGGGAGTTACCTAATCTGATATCCATTTTACAAAGATCACTCGGGGGTTGTGTAGCTTGTGGGCCGGTAAGGCAGTGGTGGAAACAGAGAGGCCAGTTCACTTCCCACTGTGGGGGTCCAGGTGAGGGCTGGTGGAGATGAGGGGAAAAAGGATAGATTCAAAATGTGTTTTAGAGGGGGCAGGATTCGCTGAAGGACTGAGTATGGGAGATGAAGGAAGAAAAAGGCTCATTTGGGTTTTTACTTGAGCGTCTGGTGGATGATGGCGCTTTAATGGTGTGAGAAGACGGAGGAAGGAGGAACTTGGGAGCAGGAACCAAGAATTCCATTTTTTAAAAATGTTTATATTTATTGATTTGGCTGCGTACGGTCTTAGTTGCAGCACCTGGGATCTTTAGTTGCTCCCTGTGGGATCTAGTTCCCTGACCAGGGATCGAGCCTGGGCCCCCTGCATAGGGAACGCTCCGCTGCTTGATTGTCCTGACTACTACTTCCGCTAAAATGTTGAGTACAAGAGGGGAGAGCAGACATTCTAGTCTTATTCCTCATCTTGGTGGGAGGGAACATCCAGTCTTTTGTCATTAATTGTGGTGTCAGTTGTGGATTTTTTTCATAGATGTACTTTTTCAGAATGGGCACGTTCCTCTTAGTTGCAGTGTTTTAATCAGGAAATGGTGTGGGATTTACTAAACGCTTTTTATTTTGCACTCATTGAGATGATCATGTGAGTTTTGCTTATTGATGCGATACATTACATCAGTGGATTTTTCAGATATTAAACCAATCTGGGATAAATCCTGCTTGGTCATGGTGCATAATCCTTATAATTAAAAATATTATTATTGTTTTAAGCCACTAAATTTGGGGGTAATTTGCTAAGCAGCAAAAGATAATTAGTTCAAGCTGCCTAGTGTGGGGCCATGGGCTCCTTGGCACCTTAGCTTGCCAGGTGACTGGGGTCAGGAGTGGGGCAGTTAGGTTCTCCAGTGTCTGCTCTCTCGGGTAGCTGTGAAGGCCTTGTCTCTCCAATGTCTGGGTGGTGGGGTAGTCTCACGTGGAGCCAAGAGCCAAGGACACATTGTTCTCTTTGGTGGCATGAGTGTTACAGCTGGACACAGGATACCTAGAAGCAGAGCTGGAACTAGAACCTAAGCCACAAGCCCCTGCCTCTCCAAATCCTTTCAATAAAAGTCATGACTCAGCTTGAGTTTCATCTGTGTCCTCCTGTCGCTTTCGGTTACACTTGAATACTTGAGGAAGACAGGTGGTGTCTATTTGCATGAGGTCCCTGGACAATACTGGAGTGTGTGGCCATTCCCTTCTCCAGGGGATTTTCCTGCCTCATCGAACTTGGGTCTCTTGCATTGCAGGCAGACTGTTTACCATCTGAGCCACCAAGGAAGCCCCCCACCGCCTGGAAAATAATTTGCCTTGATTAACCAAAGAGTCAGGGCCTCCAGTGTAATTTTAAAAAAAATTTTGACAGTCCTGTGTGGTGTGTGGGATCTTAGTTTCTTGACCTAGGATCGAACCTGTGCCCCTTGCGGTGGAAATACAGAGCCCTAACCACTGGGCCACCAGGGAAGTCACAGGGCCTCCAGCTTGATGAGGGCAAACCTCCAGTGCTGGAGGGCAGAGTGATGCCACATAGGGCTCCTGCCCACCACTTGGGCTGTGCTCTGTGCCTGACACCCTGTCCACACCCGAGGGGGAGGGAGCTGTGAACACTGCTACAGCGATGTCTTCCCCAGGCCCCAGAGAGGTGCCCTTGTGTGCAGAGAGCTCCTGAGTGCTCTATGTTTGGGAGAAACATTTTACGCACAAGCAAGCCTCCCTCTGTATGATCCCCACAGAAGTGTTTGGGGTCATGTTTTCAAAAAGGAAGAGAGTTCTAGCTATTTGCTGGTAAAGGCTAGAGCGACAGAAATGCCGCTGCTGAGAACGATTACTCCCAGGCTGGTGCAGCTGGTAGCCTGAGAACCAAGTTTCATTCACTCACTCACAACATCCATTTTGTGTTTCCTCTCTGGTCAAGGCCAGGGTCAGACTCTGGAGAAGGCAGGCAGAGGGCCTTTCCTTTGAGGGGCTTGATGACCCACAGGGAAGACAGAAAATCTCAATAATGAACAGTAAGTTTCATGATAGAGATAAGCCAAGCCTGCAGGCTTCCTGAAGGAGGTGACCTCTGAGTGGAGTTTGGAAACACCAGTAGGAGGTAGGTAGCATCATGAGGCTGATGGGTGGATATTGAAAGCCAGGGATGGGGGAAGTTGAGAAAATTATCTTCCTTTTTTTTTTATCCATCTTCTTCCACTTCCTCTTTCCCTTTCCCTTTCTTCCTTTCCTTCTCTTTTCCCATCGTTCCTTCAGTTTGGCAGCCTCCTTCAGCCTCACCCCACCCCCAGTGCAGGCCCACCACTCACCAGGGCTGGGTCCCTATTAATTGTTAATCCTTGCATTCGTAGATTCTGAGGGAAAGGAGGAATTTTCAAAACTGCTCCCAAATCAAGAGAGCCCTGCTGGTCCAGTGGTTAGGACTTGGGGCTTAGGACTTGGTGCTTTCACTACCAGGGCCCAGGTTTGATCTCTGGTCAGGGAGCAAACATCCTGCAAGCCAAGTGGTGTGGTCAAAAAAAAAAAAAAAAAAAATCAGGATAGCCCACATGAAGAGGGGATGTGGGCCTGTGCAGGCACAAAATCCTGACTTTCTGGTGTAGCTGTACCCACGTGACACCAGCAACCCTGACCCCTGCCACATACACCCTCCCATCCCGGCCAGAAGCACAGTTCATGGCCAGCCACGTTTTTCTTGCTTTGTTGTGTGCGTTATTTTTTGGTGTGATCGTAAAAACTATCCATGCCACTGCTTTTTTTTTTTTTTTTTTATTATTACATAAGTGGGATACTGCAGAAAATTTAGTATAAACAAATAAGATAGTAAGATAGTATAAGGATTTCGCTGGCAATCCAGTGTGGTTAGGACTCCGCATTTTCACCGCTGGGGCTCAGATTCAAACCCTGGTCAGGGAAATTGAGATCCTTCAAGCTCGGCCAAAAAAAAAGAAAAGAAAAGAAAAAGTAAAGCATAAAGGAGAGGAGCACAGAGTTCAGAGCCAGAGGGGCAGTTGTTTAGCCTTTTGGGGGCTGTTTCTGTGTCTAAAAGATAACTATAATTATCATACCCACTTCAGGTAGCTGGCAGGACCCATCACATGGAAAGTACTATGTTAATATTTGTTATTATTACGGGTGGCTAGGAGTCGGACATGACTGAGCGACTTCACTTTCACTTTTCACTTTCACGCATTGGAGAAGGAAATGGCAACCCACTCCAGTGTTCTTGCCTGGAGAATCCCAGGGACGGGGGAGCCTGGTGGGCTGCCATCTCTGGGGTCGCACAGAGTCGGATACGACTGAAGCGACTTAGCAGCAGCAGCAACCATTAGCAAGTAAGGAAAAAAGAAAAGAAAGGAAAGATAGTACCTATGATTTTAGGTGCCTGAGGTAAGTACTGTTAACCCTTTGGGATATATGTGTCTATGCTTTTGCCCTGGGTTCATGGTCGGTTCCATAATGTGGGATACAATATGATCACAGCTCTTATTTTCCCAGTTGATCACTCACACTTGCACGTGTCTCATTCGCAAGCAATCCAGGATCTTGAGCCCACCCTGAAGTTTCCATAACTAACTTGGTTGCTTACACAATGCCTGAAATAGCTCTGACCACTGTTGCTTCTTACGGCCACAGGGTGTCGCTATGGGAGCCTGGTCCCAACCGGTCCCTAGGACTTGCTGGTGAAGGATGCCCGTGCTTTTTGAAAATGGGCTGAACTCAGCTAGGGCCTCCTCAGGCTTGACATCTCAAGACTGTGGCACTCAGTGTGCAGCAGCTCTCTTTCCCGTACACTTTCCTGGAAGAGGGAATGGCTACCCGCTCCAGTATTCTTGCCTGGAGAATTCCACGGACAGAGGAGCCTGGTGGGCTACAGTTCATGGGGTTGCAAAGAGTCGGGCCCAACAGAGCGACTAACATTTTCACTTTTTTCCCACTAGTTAGGGTGACCACTAGCTTCAGGAGCCCCAGGTTAGGACAGTATTTCCTTTTCTCCTTGGGAACCCACACCGGAGGCTTGTTTCAACCCTCCAAACGTCAAGGGTTATGTGACACCCCCTTTTCCTGGGAGCACGGTTGCTCAGTCCCTCTTGGAGGGCGCTGAGGTGGTTAGCCATCTGCGAAAGGCGTTGTTGGCTCATCCAACGGCTGCTTTCCTTCCTCTTCTTCACGAACAGAGGCAGTCTCACCCCGTGCCCACTTTCCCAGCTTCTCATGCAGCTGGGTCACGGACATTGGCTCAAACCTTGCTGAGGGGTCCAGAGGAGCTGCTGGCTGGGGATTTCTAGGGAAGACTTCCCTCCCTGATAAATGCACATGACCATCTTTCAGGAAACATCTCCTCTCTTCTTATATGTGAAAGGTCAAGCCTACAGATGAAGGCTGAAGAGGATCTCCAGGTAGCTTTGCCTCCTGGTTATCCGTGCCCTTGAGTAGTCCTGTCCTGCAATGAATCAGGGCTGGCCTGTGTGACAGATGAGAACGCAGCAGAATGCAGACTCAGAAAGTGAAAGGTTTTGAAGTTTCTGCCCTGGTTCCTATCAGATTGCTTCCTCTGAAGGAAACAAGCCACCACGTTGTAAGGACACACAAGGGCACATACCCCACTATGAAGACACTCAGACAGTTCCGCAGAGAGGAGCCAACAGCCAGCACCAACTTGCCGGCCATGTGGGTGAACCTCAGGGGTCCTGGGAGATGGACCCTCCCAGCCCCAGTCTGGCCTTCAAATGAGCACAGCCCTGGGTGGCATCTCTCTTCACCACACAAGAGACTGACTCAGAACACCTGATAAGCTGCTCTCGAATTCCTGACCCACTGAAACCATGAGGGATAATAAATAACTACAGTTACTTAAGGGCTTCCCTGGTGGCTCAGTGGTAAAGGATCTGCCCACAATGCAGGAGACATGGGTTTGACCCTTGCATTGGCAAGATCCCCTGGAGAAAGAAATGGTAACCCACTCTAGTATTCTTGCCTGGAGAATCCTATGGGCAGAGGAGCTTTGTGGGCTACAGTCTATGGGGTTGCAAAGAGTCGGTCATGTCTTAGCGATTAAACCACCACCAACCATAGTTGCTTAAAGCCGTGTTTGTGGGGATGTTATACAGTAAGTGTGTGTGTGTGTGTGAGTGTGTGTTAGTTGCTCAGTCGTGTCCGACTCTTTGTGACCCTATGAACTATAGCTCCTTAGGCTCCTCTGTCCATGGGATGTTCCAGGCAAGAATACTGGAGTGGGTTGCCATTCCCTTCTCCAGGGGATCTTCCTGACCCAGGGATTGAACCCGGGTCTCCTGCACTGGGTTTCTCTGGTACCTCAGTCAGTAAAGAATCTGCCTGCAGTGCAGGAGACTTGGGTTCAATTCCTAGGTCAGGAAGATGCCCTGGAGAAGGGAATGGCAAGGGTCTTTTCCAGTGAATGGCCTCTTCGCAAAGAACTGGAGGTTCAGTTTCAGCACCTGTCCTTCCAGTGAATATTCAGGGTTGATTTCTTTTAAGACTGACTTGTTTGATCTCCTTGCTGTCCTAGGGACTCTCAAGAGTCTTCTCCAGCACCACAATTCGAAAGCATCAGTTCTTCAGTGCTTAGCCTTCTTTATGGTCCTCCTCTCAACCCACAGTAACTGAACCATCTTCAGTCCTAGCAGCTATGTATGAAGGTTTCAATTTCTCTATATCTTCGCCAACACTTATTTTTGGTTTTTTAATTGATAAAGCTTAAATTTCTAGTCCATACTAGTGGGCATGAAGAATAATATATCATTGTGGTTTCTTTAAGACACTTGAAACTTATTTATTTATTTATGGCTGTGCTGGGTCTTCATTGCACCACACAGGCTCTGCTTGTTCATGTGGGCTTCCTTGCTGCAGAGCAAGGGCTCTATTTAAAAGCCTGTGTGCGTGCTCAGTTGCTCAGTCATGTCCGACTCTTTGCGACCCGGTGGACTGTAACCCGCCAGGCTTTTCTGTTCATGGGATTTCCCAGACAAGAATACTGGAGTGGTTTGCCATTTCCTGCTCCAGGGGATCTCCCTGACCCAGGGATTGAACCCACAGCTCCTGCATTGGCAGCTGGGTTCTTTACCACTAGCACCACCTGGAAAGCCCAGTTAAAAGCTTATGTCCACACAAATGCTTGCACATGGATTTTTTTTTAATCACCTTTATTTCTTTCTTTAGTCAGCTCAAGTTTTTTTTAAAATTTTGATTGCAGTATAGTTGATTTACAACATTGTGTTAGTTTCAGATGGATAGCAAAGTGAATCACTTACACATATATCCACTCTTTTTTTTTTAGATTCTTTTCCCATAAGCCATTATGGGGTACTGAGCCAAGTGTCTGCGCTATGCAACAGGTTCTCATTAGTTGTCTGTTTTGTGTATGTAGTGTGTATATGTTAATTCCAGTCTCCCTATTTAGTCCTCCCCTCCCCGTCTCCCCGTAACCATGTTTGTTTTCTATATCTGTGCATCTGTGACTCTCCTTCTGTTTTGTAAGTAAGTTCATTTGTACCCCTTTTTTTAGGTTCCATATGTAATTGATATCATATGATATTTGTTTTTTGTGTCTGACTTGCCTCACTCGGTGTGATAATCTCTGGGTCCATCTGTGTTGCTGCAGATAGCATTTTTATTCTTTTTTTATGGCTGAGTAATATTCCACTGTATATATGTGTGACATCTTTTTTATCCATTCCTCTGTTGATGGAAATTTAGGTTGTTTCCTTGTCCTGGCTAATGTAAATAGTACTGAAATGAACACGGAAGTACATGTGTCTTTTCCAGTTATGTTTTTCTCTGGATATATGCCCAGGAGTGGGATTGCTGGGCCATATGACAGTTCTATTTTTAGCTTTTTGAGGAACCTCCAAACTGTTCTCCATGGAGACTGTATGAATTTAAATTCCCACCAAGAGTATAGGATGGTTCCCTTTTCTGTACATCCTCTCCAATATTTCTTGTTGTAGATATTTATTTATTTATTTTTAATGGAAGGATAATTGATTTATAGTATTGTATTGATTTCTACCAAACATCAACAGGAATCAGCCACAGGTTTACCCATGTCCCCTCCCACTTGAACATCCTTCCCCCCTCCCTCCCCATCCCACCCCTCGCAGTTGTTATGGAGCCCCAGTTTAAGTTCCCTGAGTCATACAGCAAACTCCCATTGGCTATCATCTGTTTCACGTATGGTACTGTATGTTTCTATGTCACTTTCTCCATGCCTCCCAGCTTCTCCTCCTCCTGCGCATAAGTCTGCTCTCAGTGTTTGTGTCTTCACTGCCTCTCTGAAAATAGTTTATTAGCTTTTTACATTCCATATATATGCGTTAGTATAAGATAATTGTTTTTCTCTTTCTGACTTACTTCACTCTGTATAATAGGCTCTAGGTTCATCCACCTCATTGGGACTGACTCAAATACTTTCCTTTTAATGGCTGAGTAATACCAGACCCTCTGACCTGCCTCTTGAGAAATCTGTATGCAGGTCAGGAAGCAACAGTTAGAACTGGACATGGAACAACAGACTGGTTCCAAATAGGAAAAGGAGTACGTCAAGGCTGTATATTGTCACCCTGCTTATTTAACTTATATGCAGAGTACATCATGAGAAACGCTGGACTGGAAGAAGCACAAGCTGGAATCAAGATTGCCGGGAGAGATATCAATCACCTCAGATATGCAGATGACACCACCCTTATGGCAGAAAGTGAAGAGGAACTAAAAAGCCTCTTGATAAAGTGAAAGAGGAGAGTGAAAAAGTTGGCTTAAAGCTCAACATTCAGAAAATGAAGATCATGGCATCCGGTCCCATCACTTCATGGCAAATAGATGAGGAAACAGTGTCAGACTTTATTTTGGGGGGCTCCAAAATCACTGCAGATGGTGACTGCAGCCATGAAATTAAAAGACGCTTACTCCTTGGAAGAAAAGTTATGACCAACCTAGATAGCATATTCAAAACCAGAGACATTACTTTGCCGACTAAGGTCTGCCTAGTCAAAGCTATGGTTTTTCCAGTAGTCATGTATGGATGTGAGAGTTGAACTGTGAAGAAGGCTGAGCGCCGAAGAATTGATGCTTTTAAACTGTGGTGTTGGAGAAGACTCTTGAGAGTCCCTTGACTGCAAGGAGATCCAACTAGTCCATTCTGAAGGAGATCAGCCCTGGAATTTCTTTGGAAGGAATGATGCTAAAGCTGAAACTCCAGTACTTTAGCCACCTCATGCAAAGAGTTGACTCATTGGAAAAGACTTTGATGCTGGGAGGGATTGGGGCAGGAGGAGAAGGGGACGACCGAGGATGAGATAGCTGGATCTCATGGACATGAATCTGAGTGAACTCTGGGAGTTGGTGATGGACAGGGAGGCCTGGCGTGCTGCGATTCATGGGATCGCAAAGAGTCGGACACTACTGAGCGACTGAACTGAACTGAATATTCCATTGTATATATGTACCACAGCTTCTTTATCCATTCATCTGTTAGTGGACATCAAGGTTGCTTCCATGTCCTAGCTGTTGTAACTAGAGCTGCAATGAATATTGGGTTACATGTATCTTTTTCAATTTTGGTTTCCTCAGGGTATATGCCTAGTAGTGGGATTGCTGGGTCATATCGTGGTTTTATTCCTAGTTTTTAAGGAATCTGCATACTGTTCTCCATAGTGGTTGTATCGGTTTGCGTTCCCACCAACAGTGCAAGAGGATTCCCTTTTCTCCACACCATCTCCAGCATTCATTGTTTGTAGATTTTTTTTATGATGGCCATTCTGATTGGTGTGAGGTGGTACCTCATTAGTTTTGATTTGCATTTCTCTAATAATTAGTGGTGTTTAGAATCTTTTCATGTACTTTTTAGCCATCTGTATATCTTCTTTGGAGAAATGTCTACTTAGATCTTCCTCCCATTTTTTGGTTGGGTTGCTTGTGTTTTTGATATTGAGCTGCACAAGCTGTTTATATATTTTGGAAATTAATGCCTTGCCAATTGCTTTGTTTACAAATATTTTCTCCCTTTCTGAGGGCTGTCATTTTGTTTTGCTTATGGTTTCCTTTGCTGTGCAAAAGCTTTTTTTGTTTCATAAGGTCCCATTTGTTTATTTTTGTTTTTATTTATAATTGTCCAAACTTGTGAGCCTCCAAGATGCCCTTCAGAGGTGAATGGATAAATTGCAGTCCATCCAGACAGTGGAATACTATTCAGCACTAAGCAAAAATGAAGCTCTCAAGCCATAAAGCAACATGGAAGAAACTTCAATGCAAATGACTAAGAGAAAGAAGCCAGTCCGCAAGGGCTCCATGCTGTACAGTTTCAGCTCTATGACATTCCAGAAAAGGAAGACTATAGAGACAGTAAAAATTTCAGTGGTTGCCAGAGGATGAGGGGAGGGAGGGATGATCAGGCAGAGTACAGAGGATTTTAGGGCAATAAAATTGTTCTGTAAGACACTATAATGATGTGCATGCGTGCTTAGCAGCTCAGTCGTGTCCAAATCTTTGCAACCCCATGGACTGATAGCCGGCCAGGCTCCTCTGTCCATAGGGATTCTCCAGTCAAGAATACTGGAGTGGGTAGCCCTTCTCCAGGGGACCCTCCTGACCCAGGGATTGAACCCTCGTCTCTTAGTCTCCTGCAGTGACAGGCGGATTCTCTACCACTAGCACCATGGACTCCAGTTCATAATGATAGGTACAGGTGGTACTCATTTGTCCAAACCCATAAAAGGGACAACACCGAGAGTGAACCCTAACGTGAATGATGGCCTCCGAGTGATGAGGCCGTGTCAGTGTAAGTCCATCAACTGTGACAAGTGTCCTGCTCTGGGCAGGGGTGTCGATAATGGGGGAGGCATGTGTGAGAGCAGAGGGGTAAGTGGGAAATCTAAACATTTTGCTCAGTTTTCTGTGAACCTATGACTGCTCTTAAGAAATAAAGTCTATTAAAAAAAAATAGTGTCCCTCGTTTGGGTTTGTCTGAGATTCTGTCGTGATTAGACTGGGGCCATGCAATCCTGGTGGGAATTCTGCCCCTCATTAGTGATGCTATTTTATTTATTTGACTGTGCTGGGTCTTAGCTGTGGCACGTGGGATCTTTTAGTCGCAGCATGAAGGGGTCTAGTTCCCTGACTAGGGTTTGAACCTGGGTCTCCTGCATTAGGAGCATGGAGTCTTAGCCACTGGACTGCCAGGGAGGTCCCTAGAGAAACACTTTAAGAGCATGCCAATGTTTTGCTCTTCATCAAAAATCTCCCCTTAAATTTCACATCCACTGGTGAACTTTGCCCTCGGGCTGCCTTCCTGTCGGCAGCCCCTCATCGTCGTTGCCTCTCTCCAGGTAGGACTTTACACAGGAGCAGGGGTTAACCTCCACTTACAGTCCAGTCCAGTGTCGCTCTCCTGGCCAACACCTAGGACCCAGATTCGAATCCCTCATTCAAGTCCTTCTCGTGTGTGGCAGCCAGACCCTCCCCTAGCACACGGGACTCTAGGAAACTCCTCTCACTTCCTGTCCTGCAAAGCTTCTCTTTCTCAGGGCAGCTACCGGATCGCAGGCTGGGTCAAAAGGACCAGTTACTCTGGGTGGTGGGCCAGGAGCTCTCTTCCCCCACCTCGAGCCTCAGGGGCTGTGGATGGTGAAATCTCACCAGTGAGGCTGCAGTGGGCTCAGCAGAGACCTGTGATAAGATCCTGAGCGGTTAGGGCAGCTGCTTTGAGGTTGGGCGACTGGGAGCCCACAGGAAGTGACTCTGTGCAGAGCTGATGTGTCTTTCATCCCGGCATCCATCCTCGGACGGGAGCTGTAGGCTGGAGAGGCTGGGGGCATGTCTGTGGAGGTCAGGCAGTCAGAGGGGCTTCACAGTCAGTCCCCGGGGCCAGGTGGACCTTCGAGGGCCGCGGACACAGACTCTCCATCCATGCCCGCGCCTTGGAGCCTGCCCCGTTGGAGAGCTTATGTGGCTGCTGCCGTGCTCTGCTACGTCAACCTCCTGAACTACATGAACTGGTTCATCATTGCAGGTGAGGCAGGGGCCGGGCAAGCTGGGCAGCACCTGCCACCAGCTGGTGCTGTGTGTCCACAGTGACCCTCCACCCAGCAAACTTTCTCCTTGTGCGGCACATCTCTGCTATTCTCACCTCTGCGCCCCCGCCCCCCGCAGTGGTTTCAGGCCAGCCTGAATGGGGAGAGGACCAAACGAGTTCCCAATGTATCCCCCGACTAAGTGTGCCTACAGGTGTGGGTGCTTGATGGCAGTGGGTAGGTGAGGACTCCAGGGAGGGCTGGGCCTCGGACAAAGCTCTGGAAGTTCTGGGTGGAACGTTGAGGTGAGGTCCTGGCGTAGGACAGGGTGGCCTGGCTCTGCTTCCAAGCAAGGACCAGCTGGCTGCTTGTTTCTGGGGCAGCAGGCGGCATGCAAACCTTGCACATTCTGCCTT
Source organism: Capricornis sumatraensis (assembly GCF_032405125.1). Lineage (NCBI taxonomy): Eukaryota > Metazoa > Chordata > Mammalia > Artiodactyla > Bovidae > Capricornis > Capricornis sumatraensis. The sequence continues at coordinate 75,274,388 of NC_091076.1, forward strand.
CCTTCCTGTAGGCCCCAGGGCTCAACTCGCTCTGTCTACATGTCACCACTCATTGACTTCTTCGTTCATTCGTTCAAAGTTCAACCTTCTTTTCTGCCTTGATCATGCGCTCATTCAAGATGAACTGAGTGCTATGGGCCTTGGGGACCCAGTGGAGGGGGATTCAACCTTGTAGCTCCTGAACGCAGGAATGACCATCTCATGCGGCAGAGAGAGAAACTTGTTAATAGGACTCCTGCGAGACAGAGAGATGCAGCCAGATGAGGAAACATGGGTTGCGGGGAGGGTACCTGGGGAGCTCAGAGGAGGTGTCTGCAGCAGCTGGGCTCCTTGAGGCCAGGATGTGGATTAATCAGTTACCAGCTCGCAAATGCAGAATGAAGGTGACTTGGGGATTGCAGACAGCACCAGACCCTGTGGGTGACTCCCTTTGAAGAGCTCAGAGGGACACAGAACACACGTTCAAGTGTCTCTAACCCAGGACAGAGCTGAGTGACTATTAGCTGGACAGCCCCAGGATGAAAAAAAAGGGGCTTTCCTGGTGGCTCAAATGGTAAAGAATCTGCCTGCAATGCGGGAGACCAAGGTTGGATCCCTGAGTCAGGAAGATCCCCTGGACGATGAAACAGCAATCCACTCCAGTATTCTTGCCTGGAAAATCCCATGGACAGAGGAGCCTGGTGGGCTACAGTCTGTGGGGTCCCAAAGAGTTGGAGACAACTGAGCAAATAACTTTCCCAGGATGAAACACTGAGGGTTCAGATGGAATTCACAGATGAGAGGCAGAAGGTTTGGGTCTTGAAGGCTGAGAAAGTTGGTAAGGCAGGGAATGGGGCAAAAGTGCAGGGTCTGATCAGAGGTGGAGAGATATGGAGAAAGCAGGAAATAATTCTGAAAGAGTATTTGGGGCTGTATCATAGATTTCTTGGGGACCAGGCTGGGAGCTTGCACTTTCTGCTGAAGCAATGGGGAGCCACGGAAAATTTTCAAGTGGGGAGACTGTAACTGGGGTTGAGGCTCTGATGGAGGCCACAGGAGACACAGAGGTCAGTCAGAGGCTACTGCGATAGATCAGGCTGAAGCTGAGGAGACCTGCATTGGAGTTGGGGTAGAGGGCTTGAAGAGGAGGGGAAGGGGCAACTGGGGGTATGGAGGTCTTTCAGCCCCCGAGGACTGAAAGGACTTCCTCTGGCTGTGTGAGTAGCAGGGCCATGGTTATTGGGTTGAGGGAGGCCTGGGGAAGTGAAACCTTGCCCCGTGCCTGGGGACTGTTGAGGCAGGTGGTTCTCACGCACCAAGAATTCTCTTGTGTGAAGCAGGTCTCTGGGAGGCCAGAGTGATAGCAGAAAGATGAAAACAAGGCTGGACCCACACTCGGTCCCCCGGCTGCCTCCGGAGCAGCATGGGGCTTGGAGGAGCCCAGGAGTGGCCAAAACAAGGGGCTGAGTCCCAGTCCCTAAAATGAATGCGATTGTAGAGAATTTTTTACTTAGCCATTGACTTAAAATAATTTCATTTATTTATTTAGGTTTGGCTGCGCTGAGTCTTTGCTTTTCTCTAGTTGCAGCAAGCAGGGGCTACTCTCTAGTTGTGATGCACCGGTTTCTCATTGCCGTGGCTTCTCTTGTGGAGCACAGGCTCTAAGGCATGTGGGCTCAGTAGTTGCCGTTCCCGGGCTCTAGAGCGCAGGCTCAGTAGTTGCGGTGCCCAGGCTTAGTTGCTCTGCGTCATGTGGGATCTTCCTGGACCAGGGATCAAACCCATGTCTCCTGCATTGGCAGGTAGATTCTTTACCACTGAGCTACCAGGGAAGCCCACCATTGACTTTGCTTATCTGTGTTGTCTCTTTCTTGACAATGAATATATCTAATTCATGTAATTAAAAGTATTAAGAGAGAAGGAAAGACATAGAAGCTAGTATCTGGATTTTGTGGCAGTTGGGTCCAAAGTAAATATCAGAACAAAAATCTCTTATTTGACTTCTCTGTTTCTTCCATCTTTTTCACCTGCTGGCAGGTCTTCGAGGTGTGAATGGCAGGTTTTCTTCTTCATTGTGGGGGCGTTTCTGCAGAGCCCCATTTGTGACACTGGGTGGGAGGGTAGGCTGCCTCTGGCTGGGATGGTCCCAACTGTACAGCCATAGGTGGCTGAGACCTCTGTTTCTCAGTCTGTATAATGGGGACAGTGATACTGATGGCCCTCAGCCATCTCATAATTCAAAGTGATGACAGGGTCAGAGCCTCACAGCTCAGATAGGTAGGTGCCTTGGACCCTGACTGGCTTTGATATACTACTAGGGACTGATGGGATATTAGGCTAGCAAGATCTTAGAGCAAGAACCTACAACCTTCAGGGAGGTGGGGCCAAGGTCAGACCTAAATGGGACCTATCTCTGAAGCTCTCACAGGCACTCCATGTCGGTGTGTTCATGCCTCTGGAAGAACGTGCTGTGTGTGCACCTGGGCCAGGCCAGGGCACATATATCTTTGCGTGTACATGCTCATGCATGTATATGTGTATCTATGAATATCTGGAGTTTGTATACAAGTAAGGCTGCTGTGCTGCACAGTTTCAGGGACTTTCATTACACCATAGTCTAAGTGGATGGCTGCCAGTCATTCCGGGGCTTCCCAGGTGGCGCAGTGGTAAAGAATCCGCCTGTCAGTTCAGGAGACTCAGCTTCGATCCCTGGGTCAGGAAGATCCCCTGGAGAAAGGAATGAAACACACTCCAGTATTCTTGCGTGGAGAAGCCCAGGGACAGAAGAGCCTTGTGGGCCACGGTCCATGGGGTCGCAAAGAGTCAGACACAACTGAGTGAGCACACCAGTCACTCTGACTATGGTGTGAATGGCAGGCCTGCATATGTGCAAATGCACATAGGCCTGTGGGTGTGTCTTTATGGGTACCTCTCAGTGTACATGTGTGTGGGTGTACGAGACTGGACTTACAGGGCTGTGAGTGCTGGCTCCTGTGTGTGAGTGTCTCTGCTTCTGGGAGTATATATCTCTGGGTGTGCCTGTTTGCATGTGCCTATGTGGGTCTGCATGTCTGTGATGTGTGAGTATGTGTGTGTAGTCCAGGCATCCATGCTCGTGCGTGAATTGGTATGTCTGTGCCTTTGGGATATGCTGGATCCTGTGTGTGTGTGTGTGTGTGTGGTTGTGCACATGCGTGGGAGAGGGGGATGAGAAGAGTGGGCCCGGGTGCCATGTCTGTGCTGAGCTGGTCAGCTGTGAGCCTGTCCCAAATGCAGAGGCAGCTGCATTTGGAGGCCTGGCAGGCAACTTCCCGTTTCCTGAGCGCTGTCCATCTGTCTACAGGAGTGCTGCTGGACGTACAGAAGTTTTTCCATATCAGTGACAGCAGTGCTGGTTTGCTTCAGACAGGTAAGGAGGGAGTCCCCAGCCTGGGGTCGTCGGCTCACGCTGGGCGGGGGTCTTTTGGCAGGTCCTGTTCTCTGCGCAGCTCCAGCTGCTGGTGAGGGGGCCAGCCTGAGCCCCGCTGAGTCCCCTGGCGCAGAGGGTAGGTGGTGTTTGGGTGGAAGGGACAGTCTGTGTCAGAGAAGGAGGCAGCAGAGGCTGGGATCTGGTGCCTGAACAGCCTCTTAGGGTTTGAGGGTGAGTGCTGGGGCAAGGAGGCTTCCTTGGTGGCTCAGCGGTAATGAATCTGCCTGCAATGCAGGAGCCACAGGAGACACGGGTTCTGTCCCCAAGCTGGGAAGATACCCTGGAGGAGGTCTTGGCAGCTGCTCTAGTATTCTTGCCTGCGCAGAGTTGGACACAACTGAAGCAACTTAGCATGCACACAGGCTGGGGAAAGAAGGGAGGCATCTGGGGATTGAAAAGGCTCCCAGGCTTCAGATCCTGGCTGGGGAGTTGGTCATTCATCCTTCATGTCTATTAAGCTCAGCTTTGTAGCTGGGGTTAGAATTTCTAATATGTGCTTTCTTCTCAGGGATCTGAAAACCCTGGTCACTAGGACCCAGACAGACAGACAGTGGACTTCCCTTGTGGTCTAGTGGTTAAGATCTGTGCTTCCAATCTGTGCTTCCACTGTAGGTGTGGGTTCGATCCCTGGTCAAGGAACTAAGATCCTGCGTGGTGCAGCCAAAAATAAAAAAATAAAAGTAGATTGACAGACAGCGACACATATCCACAGGGGCTCAGATGGGGTCTGGGCCCACTGGGGCCTACAGTCCAGCAGAGGGGAGCAGCCACACCTTCCATTTCAAGGTGGGGGCGGTTGGGGTCATGAGGTGCTAACTTTTTCTCTATGGGTTTCTGGATGGTGACACACAGATGCACACACACATACCCACATGTGTGCACACACTGTCACAACATAGCATACACATGTGTGCTCTTTACTATTTTGAGAATCCCTGTACGGATCCTCAAGCCCATATATTTCTTTCCTAAGATAGATCTGCCTGAGAACAAGCATCTGGGTCTTTTTTCCCACCTCCCCTTTAATACTTACCTGCCCACTATTTTGGGGAGGAAAATACAGCTCTCCCCATTCTGAGTTTTACTAGGTGTAAAAAACCTCCAGGGGAGACTTCCCTGGTGGTCCAGCAGCTAAGACTCTACCCTCCCACTCCAGGGGGCCCAGGTTCAGTCCCTGGTCAGGGAACTAGATTCCACATGCTGCAAGGAGGAGCCTGAGTAGTGAAACTAAGACCTGGTGCACCCATATAAATAAATAGAATATTTAACGCCCCCCCCCCCCCGCCTGCCTCCGTATCAGACAGAGGGACCCTTCACGGCTGCTGGCTTCTGCTGACGAGGCCCTGCGGGCAGGACAGATGTTTGCTCCAGGCCACAAACCCGGGATGGCAAGGCACCAAGCCTTATCTCGCTGGCCCGTGCGTGTGTGTGACAGTCTTCTCTTTATCTACAACTGAGAATTCAGAAGTGAGATGGTTGTCTCAGGCATGGGTATCAACACATTCATTTCAATTAAAAAAAAATGAAGCTGTACAGTAGAAACCAAGATAACCATTGTAAATCAACAAAACCCCAGTAAAAATTAATTAAAAAAACTAAGCTGACATTTTCTTATCTTTCTCACAATCAGTCTGATTTGCCCTATCGATTTGCCAGATGAGGACTGACTTTGCCCATAAGGCTCTGTGATGCATGTTTTCCATGAACTTGATCTGCAGCCCTAAGGACTGATGACAATCTAGTTTAAAAAATACAATCACGGCTGGAAATCACATCCTTTGCAGCTAGTTAAACTTATGATAAAAAATGCCTTAGATGTCAGCTGGAAACATGCAAAGGGGTACACGGTTCTGCAAATGGAGGCACCGAACCAAAGAGTTAGATCATTGCGTTAGATGGCAGTCTTTCCCAGCTGCTCTTATCTCAGGGCTAAGGTGGGCAGATGGTGCTCATCTTCCAGTCATACTGTAGCCAGAGGGAGGCTTTCTAGGCTCAACACCCAGAACCTTCTAGATTAAACAGATAATGGAAATTGAGTCAGTATTTCCCTTCCCTGGTTCTTACCATGGCGACCAGGATTACTACCGCAAGGCCCCTGATAAATGAGTTGTGTGGAGGGAGAAGTCTGTGTGTGAGAGAGACAGGACAGGAGAGAGGGAGAGAGGGAAAGCCTGTGAACACAGAGATGTGCTTGTTAGTGTGTAGTGGGGACGTGCATGTGCATATATGTGTTTGAGACTGGATGAAGGGAAGGGTCTTTTCTGCAGAAGTAGCCCAAACAGGTATGTGGGAAGGGCAGTGAGCTTGGAGGCCTGACAACCAGGCTTGTCCCCGGTGACTTCAGGTGAGTCTTCTTACTTTTCTGAGTCACCGCAGGGGTGCAGACTGGAGGAAACTGATGGCTCAGAGGGCTCAGTGTAGCTGTAAGAATGGGGTGGGAGGTGGGGCGAAGCAGTGGTCAGACACCCCCCACCCCCTCTGCCCCACTGCAATGGGACAGAGAAGCTGCTGGAGTTAGTTAACTGATTTACAATATTTAAAACAAACACTGATGTGTCTTTTACCATGTGCCAGGTGCTGTTCTAAGGGCTTAATAACATGTAGCCATTTAATCTTCACAACAATCCCACAAGGCAGGGGTTATTATTATTATGCCCATTTTACAGATGGCAAACCTGAGGCACAGAAAGCCAGTGGGGCTTCTGAAGGCCACATAGCTTGTGAGAGAGCTGGGATTCAAATCCAGGTGGTTGCTTATAGAGTCCTTCTCTGAACCTTGTGCTCCTTAATGACTTCCACCTTGTCACAGGAATGATTTGAATCTGGAGGTGCTGGGAGTGAAGGTGTGCCTGCCTTCCACTTAGGGACGGGCTTCTCCATTCCAGGAGATCTGCTGGTTTAAAGTGTTTATATCCTGCGGGTGGCTCAGTTGTAAAGAATCTGCCTGCCAATGCAGGAGATGCAGGAGACTTGTGTTCCATCTCTGGGTCGGAAAGATTCCCTGGAAAAGGAAATGGCAATCCACAATCCCATGGACAGAGGAGCCTGGTGGGTTGTAGTCCATGGGATAGCAAAGAGTCCAACAGAATTTAGCGACTGAGCATGCACACACACGTACTGTGAGGGATCCCTACCCCTAATCTCATAAAGTATTAGAACATTTGGGGAAATAGAACCTTTAGGTGACAAAGATATGTGTTAACAAGACACAAAACAACCTCCCCAGAGAAAGATTGATACATCTGATTACATCAAAGCTAAATTTTTCTGTATGATGGTGATTGAAACTATAAATGCAATTAGCAATAATAATAGATAACATCTGTTGGGTATTTACAGAAAGCCTATCTTTTATATGCTTTATTTTATTTAATCTTCTTCATAAGCTTAGGGGGGAAGTACTATTACTTTTGTACTCTGATAAAAGGGGAATCAGAGAGTAAAGGATTTTGTCCAAAGTCACACAACTAGGAAGCGGTGGGGTCAGAATGTGAGCCCAGGAATTCAGTTTCAGAATTTGATTTTAAATCCTTAAAACAAATGTAAGGGACTGGAGAAATTATCAACAGAGCGCCAACAGAAAAAAATAGGCTGAGGATGTGAACACAGGGGCTGATACTCAGCCTCACTGGGGAAAAGGATGATGCTGATTAAAACGTCGGGGAGACACCATTTGTGTTTTAACCATTAAACGAACAAAAATAAATCGATTGATCCTATCAAGTGTCAGCAAACAATATGTAATGAACAAAAATAAATCGATTCATCCTATCAAGTGTCAGCAAACAATATGTAATGAACAAAAATAAATCGATTCATCCTATCAAGTGTCAGCAAACAATATGTAATACTTCTATTCCAGCGTAAATTGATAGAGCCTTTTTGGAGGCCAATTTTCGCATTTCATTTTGGCAGTAGTTATTAAATTTTTAAATGCCGTTGACATCAAAGACCATTCTCTGCGGAGTACTAGGTCAAACCACATTCAATTGCCATTTTTGTAGGTCAAAACTGGCTTAATTTCCGCCAATTGCTTATGGCGTAACCCAATACGATAACGGGTCAGGGCAAAGTAGGAGGGGCTGGAACCTGAGTTGGGACGCCTCTGGGCATTCATTGGATTCAGAAAACGTCAATCATCTGTGCTTAGTGAATGAAGACGCAGACGCTGGGCGGGGCCCCGAAGAGCCCAAGGCCCTTGGGTGGGGGGACCGGGTGGCGAAGGGTTAGACCTTACCCTGGCCACCTGCCGGCTCTCGGAGGCAGCGGACTCAGCGAGAAGGATGGAGGCGATTTTATCTGAGGAACAGAAGCAGTGAAGGTATACCTATCCACGTGGTGTAGTTAAGCAAAAACGTGGCAATTTCTTTGTCTTCGCAGAATAGTAAACGCATTCATTAATCCAGTCACCAATTCATAAGTGTTAGGTACTTTGGAAAAATGGTATAAATACAAGTGCAGCGTCAGGGGAATCTTTTACTTAGGAAAACCAAGTCTCTTCCAGCCTCCAGGGGCCGCTGGTTTATAATCAGTATGCTCATTCTTCACCGTGCTCATCTGCTCAAAGCAGGCATCTGGCCCACACCCCGCCCACCTGGCCTTCCACCCGGTACCTCCAGTAGGGGCCTGAGAGCAAAATTTCACCAGGCCCAAAGTCAGGTTCACAGGGGTGGGAGTTCTCCTAAAGACAGGGCCCTGGCATCTCCGTGCCAGACCCTGTGCTCACTCCTGTCTCACCTTTACACAGCCTGGGAGGGGGGAATGTTGACCTCCACTGTTGGGCTGATGCTCAGAGAGCACTCCTTAGTCACCCAAGGCTGCACAGTGAGCTAGCCGCAGAGCTGAGATTTGAGTCCGGGCCCAGCCCCCCCACCCTTTCCTCCCACTCCCCCTGACTCTGGGCTGTGGCGGGGATTGGGGGATTCAGCTTAGGTTTTTCTCTCGTCGGTTTCTACTCACTTTAAAGCAAGCTGAGTCAGTTTCCTTTTCTGGGCCTACTGGAGCCTTCTGCTGCATGCTGCCCCTTGTGTGTCTCCTCCAGTCTTCATCAGCTTCCTGCTGCTGTCTGCACCCGTGTTTGGCTACCTGGGCGACCGACACAGCCGCAAGGCCACGCTGAGCTTCGGTATCCTGCTCTGGTCCGGAGCCGGTCTCTCCAGCTCCTTCGTCTCCCCCCGGGTAGGTGCCCTCACTCCTTCCCAGGCCGCTGGGGTGGGCCTCCCCCATCTTCTTCCTCTGTGATCCAGCTCCAGCAGAGCTGTTTCTGCTCTGTTCCGGGCTCCAGGCTGGCTGTGGGGGACTGCCTTCCAGGGGCTGAGGGAGGGGTCTTCTCAACAGGCCGTTGGACTTTCTTAACAGGGGCCTTCCTCTTTGGCATCTTCCTCTGGACTGAGCTAGGGGTGGGGGTGAGGGTAACTGCTACTGTCTGTGGAAGTGACCTGGTGAGCAAAGGCCAGTTTGCTAACCAGGATGCCCAGGAAGAAGGCTCCTCAGGGCAGTGGCTGTGGGAGCCAGCAGGGGGCGCCTGTGTGATTTGGGGGAATAGTGAGGTGTCTGGAGTCCTCGGTTGTGGAGATCCTCTAGAGAACGGAACGGCAACCCACTCCAGTATTCTTGCTTGGAGAATCCCATGGACAGCGGAGCCTGATGGGCTACAGTCTATGGGGTTGCAAAGAGTCGGACACGACTGAGCAACTAACACTTTCACTTTTCACTTAGAGCCCTGATCTCTGAGTCACAAGATGCCCTTGGTCCCTCTGACAGATCTTTAAGTCCCCTTTGCCCCGAGGGTGATTTCTGGAACTCACTGTGGTCTTGTGCCCATTTTCCCAGTACTCCTGGCTCTTCTTCTTGTCCCGGGGGCTGGTGGGGACTGGCACAGCCAGTTACTCCACCATCGCACCCACTGTCCTGGGAGACCTCTTCGTGAGGGACCAGCGGACCCGTGTGCTGGCCATATTCTACATCTTTATTCCTGTTGGAAGGTCGGTATTACCCTGGATCTACTTCTCTGGATGGTAAACTGAGGCCCAGAGGGGTCAGAGCAGGGGCTGGGCTGGATGTAGGAGACATCGAGCAGAAGGGCCTGCATTTGAAACCCAACTCTACCCTTCCTCTCTGTGTCACTTTATCTCTCTGAGCCTCAGTTTTCTCATCTGTAAATGGGGCCAATAACACCTAGCTGCAGGCTACGATGGGGATTAGAGATATGTAATGGAGATGCTCCCTGCATACTAATACACTCCAGGAGGAGGGAGAAAGAGCAGCTCAGCAGTGTGGGCTACACAGGGAGGGGCTGACTCTGGGAGGTGAGGCAGGGAACTGTGTTAGGGTTGGGCCACACACCCCACAATGGGATAGGACAGGGCTTTGCAGTCGGACCCCTGAACTCTGACTTATGTTTCCTGAAATCACCTGACTTGGGCAGGGCTGAGACTTGGAGAGGTGGGGTGAGTGGTCCTTATATAGGGAGACAGTGGGTGGTTGGGATGGGCCTGGAGCCAGAGGTCACTGGTGACTTACCAAGGGCAGGGGACATCTGGGCCTCATGTGGCTCACTTTTCCCAGTTGTGAGCTGCTGAGAGCTGGCTCCCTGGGGTAGGGACGCCCTGGCTCAGTCTGGTCTTGGGGCCGCCTGCCTCCTCTCACAGCCCATTCCCCCCACTTCTCTGTTGCAGTGGTCTGGGCTATGTGCTGGGGTCGGCTGTGACAGATCTGACTGGGAACTGGCGTTGGGCCCTCCGAGTGAGTCCAGCTTCCTTTTCTTCCCTCTGCTTTCCCCCCTGGGCCAGTGGGGACTTTCCAGTCTCCAGTGGCCTTTGCCCCTTGGCACAGTGTCTGGCGCCATGGCGGGTGTTCAGACATCGGCAGCTTCAGGGCTGCATATGGACCATGGCCTCTGGAAGTTGTGCCCCTAGTTCATATCCCAGCTGTTCAGTTTGCTAGCTGTGTGATCTCAAGGAAGTCACCTCCCTCTTTGGGGCCTCACTTTACCTATCTGTAGAGTGGGGAAGTAAAGCTACCTTATGGAATCTTAAGGATCAGTGAGACAAGGGAGGGGAAGACCCTTGGACAGGGCTGGCGTGGCAGATGGAGGTGTGGGCCAGGAAAAGAAACCCTTACTGGAGCAGTAAGTACTCAACAGTCAGGGTCAGTGTAGTCCAGCCTCCAGTTCTCAACCGTGTCAGTCTCACTGATTCCAACAGAGTAGTGTCTGTACAGGACAGACAGGTATCAAGTCAAATCCCAGGGGGATCATGCTCCCCAGGGAGCCTGTCCTCTCAGGGGTGAGGGGATGAGAAGCAGCGGTATGTCAAGCTCTGTATAACCAGCTCTCCCAATATGAGCCCGTTTCCCCTATCCCCTGGGGCACAGAGCAACCAAAGAACCTGGTCCACAAAGTGCAGTCACAGCTGGGATCTCCTGGCTTCCAGGAATGTAGCCCTGAGCTTCCTGGGCCCTCCTGTCCCCAGATCATGCCCTGCCTGGAAGCTGTGGCCTTGATCCTGCTTATCATGCTGGTTCCAGACCCACCCCGGGGAGCTGCTGAGAAGCAGGGGGTCGCAACCACGGGGGACCCACGGAGCAGCTGGTGTGAGGACGTCCGTTACTTGTGGAGAAAGTGAGTGTCTCTGCTCCTCCCTGCATGTCATTGAAAACCCCTTTGCCCGCCCCAGCATCACCACTCTCCCTCCCTCCGCCTCCAGGGAGCCCTCCCTGCCTGCCCCAGCATCACCACCCTCCCTCCCTCCGCCTCCAGGGAGCCCTCCCTGCCCGCCCCACCAGCGTTCACAGCTCTCTTCTTCCTTTGAGTTCTTTGTCACCAGCTGAGATGTCACTCCCCCACTCAGAGGCCTCCCTCTGCCTGCCATGAGACAGAATTTGGGCTGGGAGGGAGGGAGCTCCGGCCTTGGCTCTGCCACTGCCTTATCCCTGAGTGACCTGAGACTTGGAGCCTCACTCCCCTCATTTATTCAGCAGACATGGTTCTGTAGCTTTGCCGGCTTCTCAGGTTGTTGGGGAGATGCCCGAGTGTATAACGCTCACCTCTCTGAGCCTCATGGGAGAGCATCCCTCCTCTGTTCCAGGCATGGCTGGGGAGGTGGGTGGGGGTCACCTACCCAGGTCTCATAATTTACCATAATGTGGGGCATGGACCGGACGCCACTTCTTTGTTACAGAGCCATGAGCCGAGTGGAGGGCAGGGGAGAGGGACAGATTGCTGGAGAATGTGATGTTGGATTTGGGTCGCCCTGGTGGGGGAGACTTGGTCCTCAGACAAAAGGGAGGAAGGCAGAGTGGGAGCGAAGGTGTGGAGGTGGGACGGGCAGGCAGGCTGCTTAGGGGGTGTTGGTGGAGGATCAGGGATCACCTGAGTGCCCAGGAGATGGAGGAAGGGAGCGGACAGGCTCCGACAGCCCCAGCCCTCTGCCAGCTCCATCCAGAGCACTTTTCCTTGTTGTTCAGTCGCTCAGTCATGTCCAACTCTGCGACCGCATAGCCTGCCCTGTCCTTCACTGTCTCCCCAGAGCTTGCTCAAACTCATGTCCATTGAGTCGGTGATGCCATCCAACCATCTTGTCCTCTGTCTCATCCACTTTCTTTCAGCTGGAGTTTTGTGTGGTCGACGCTTGGCGTGACAGCCATGGCCTTTGTGACTGGAGCTCTGGGCTTCTGGGCCCCCAAGTTTCTGTTCGAGGCCCGTGTGGTGCACGGGCTGCTCCTTCCCTGCTTTCGGGAGCCGTGCAACAGCCAGGACAGGTGAGGGACATCTCTGCTCTTTTTTGGCCACACAGCCAGCATGCCGAACCTTAGTTCCCTGACCAGGGATCGAACTCATGCCCCCTGCAATGGAAGCGTGGAGTCTCGAATATGGGACTGCCAGGGACGTCCCCAACATCTGGGCTCTTGATGGGGTAGTTCTTGGTGTTCTGAGTCCCAAGACTCAGTCTCTGGGTGGACACCAGGACTCGGGGGCCCACTGGCCTGGTTCTAGCTCAGGCAGAGCTCTTGCTGCTGAGTGACCACAGGCCGTTCCCTTGTCCTCTCCGGGCCCTACTCCCTATCTTCTCACTCTTGGGCCACTGTGAGGGTCCAGAAGGCACTTGGGGGTGAGTGAAGCTTCTGTGGGACCTAGGGAATGGTGGGATTTCTAGGCAGCCTTGCTTCAGAGGGACCTGAAGCATGAGGTTGTCCCATTTTACAGATGGCAAACTGAGGCACCAAAGGAGATTGTGATTTTTTTTTTGGCTGCACTGTATGGCATGTGGGGATTTAGTTCCCCAACCAGGGAACTGAATCTGTGCCCCTGCAGTGAAAGTGCAGAATTTTAACCACTGGACTGCCTGGGAAGTCCCAGGATATTATGATGTTTATCCTGGCTCTACAGCTAGATTCTTATCTCCCCAGAGGCAAAGACTGAGTCCAAAAGTCCCCCAGCAGCTTGAAAAAGTGGAAAAATAAGCCAGGACTCCATCCCACTTCAGGCATTCACTGGCTGTGCATTCCTGGGCCGGTGATTTCCCCTTTCTCTGCTTCAGCCTCTTCCTCTAACTTGGCTCCTTCCCAGAACCTGAGTGAGAAACTGACATGGGAGTTAGTGTTTGGGTCCCAGGGCTGATGGACCAAATGTCCACACACTCAGTAGCTTTGAGCAACAGAAATGTTTCCCATAGTCCTGGAGGCCAGAAGTCCAGAATGGTTTCACTGGGTCAAAACCAAGTTCAGCAGGGCCACGCTCCCGCGAGAGGCTCTCGGAAAGCCTCCTCCGGTGCCGCTTCTGGTGCCTGTGGGCGGCCTCTGGTTGAGGCCGCATCGCTGCATTCCTGGTCACAGTGCCTTGTCCCCTTCAGTCTCATATCTCCCTCTGCTTCCCTCTTATAAGGACATTTGTAGCTGCACTGAAAGACCCACCTAAAAAGTGGAAGAAAATTTCTCTAGCTCAAGAACATTAGTATAGTCACATCCACAAAGATTATTTTGCCCGTACAAGGGAACAGTCACAGGTTCCAAAAGTTAGGACATAGATGTCTTGGGTGGGGGCATTGTTTAGTCTACCCCAGGATGGGTAGAAAGCCCTGGTTTTGCATAGATCTTAGCTTTTTTTTTTCTTAAATATTATTTATTTGGCTGTGCCGGGTCTTAGTTGTGGCATATGGGATCTAGTTCCCTGACCAGGGATTGAACTCAGGCCTGCTGCATTGGGAGCGTGGAGTCTTAGCCACAGGACCACTGGGGAAGTCCCCAGAACTTACCTGTTCATACACCCTCCTTAGGCTAAGCCCTTGGGTAAGGGTTGGATGGGAGCAGGAAGCCACAGTACGCAGGATTCTAGCTCAGCCAGAGGGAAAACTTCCAATATCCAGAGCCCAGACGGAAGGGGCAGCAAGGGGCTACTGAGTTTCACACCCCTGGGGTCATGTAAGTAGGCATTGGATAGCTGCTTGCCTGGGCCACTGTACAGGGGATCAGCACAGAACTTGCAGGCCTTGAGGACCCTCTTGGCTCTGAGAGTCTGATTCTGGGGCTGCGATGTGGGGGTGGGGACACTTCGTGGTAGGTGTATCCTCTGTCCACCCCTCTGATCAGGGGCTCTGGGGGGCCCCCATCTAAATCATTTGTCCAAATAATCAATCCTGAGTCTTGGAAAGGTCTTGAGAACCTGCCAGGTTCGGCTCAGACCAAGACTCAGAGGCAGATAGCATTCGTCTGGATTCGGGGTCACTTGACTGGGCTGAGCTGGAGCCTGGTACAGCTTGGAAGCCTAGGAAGGTTTGGTTAAGCACCTTTAAGCTGCCTAAGGACACACATGCTTTGTTCAGTAGGAAGAGAGCCAGGAGACCCTGGTTTTGCTGGTGTGGGTCTGTGTGGCCTCAGGCAGGTCCCTGTCTTCTCTGGAGATTTTTTTTTGGTGACATTCAGTTTGTCAGTAACCATGGTCTTGCATCTGTTATGTTCTTACGCCTTGGTGGGACCCAGGGAGGTCATGGCAGGCACCTGGCACTTTTGGAGAGGTCTGGCTCTGGGAGAGGATCCTGGCCAGGTGGAGAATGGTTGTTGGTGGGGGGGGTGCTCCAGGAAGAGGGAAGAGTGTGGGCCAAGACAGCGAAGCTGGAAAATGTAGGGTAAGTTTAGAGAATTCTCAATCATTTGTGCAGAGTGAGGGAGGGAGAAAAGAAGGGAGGTTACACAGGTCATCGGAGGCCAGTGCTGCAGAGCTGGCCGGGAGCTTTGAGGATGACAGGAAGCCAGTTAAGGGCTGGAAAAGTCTTAGTTACATTTGTTGTTTTCAAGAGTTCATGCTAGTCAGTCTCAGCATCCCTTTGCCCTTCAAAGGAGGCTTGGGTCCATCCTTTGGGCTAGAATGGACCAGCAGGATGAAGATGTATATTCAGATCCTGGTTCTGTCACTTACTAGCTGGGTAGTCTTGGCCTTGACCTTTTTTAACCTCACCTTCCTCACCTGTTCACTTGGGAACTTCTGGGAGAGATTAGTGAGCCATTTGCTTAACATATATCGCTTGTTCCAGACTCTACGCTCCCAGCCTAGAGTCAAGAAAGTAAACCAAGCCTGGTTCTGTTCTCCAGGAATTCAAAGTCTAGTGAGTGATCTTGATGATAGAGACGCAGAAGGTGCTATAGTAACTGAAAGAGTGAATGAATCAGCAAATGGACAGGAGAAGGCATCCCCAAAGAGGAGACATTTGTGATGGGTCTTGAAGGATATATAGGAGTTTGGTAAATAGAAAAATCAGTGAAGGGTGTTCTGGATGAAGGAATAAAGATATGAAGTGGGGACAGAAACAAGTCCAGGGGTTGAGGAGGATGGAATTGGGGTTTGGGGTTGAGGTCACTGAGGGTCAGATCAGAAAGGGCCATGTACACCACAATGAACTGGAATCAAATCTGTTGGATATTTAAGAGCTGGTGGAGAATTTTAGACAGGAGCTGGGCAGGTACATGGTCAGATTGGTGTCCTAGAAAGCATCCTCTGGGGACCTGTATGGAGGTTGTCCTGGAATGACGTTTCTACAGAAAGAAGCTGCAAGAGGGACCAAGTGGAGTGGAAGTGGGCCCAAGAGTAGGTGGGAAAGGTAGTGAAGTAAGGAGGGGCTACTTGAGGGATGTTCAGAGGCAGAGAGTGAAGGATGGAGTCAAGAAGTGTCAAATTCCCAGGTGAGCGCCAGTATCATCAGTTCAGTTCAGTTCAGTTCAGTTGCTCAGTCGTGTCCGACTTTGCGACCCCATGAATCGCAGCACGCCAGGCCTCCCTTTTCATCACCATCTCCTGGAGTTCACTCAGACTCACGTCCATCGAGTCCGTGATGCCATCCAGCCATCTCATCCTCGGTCGTCCCCTTCTCCTCCTGCCCTCAATCCCTCCCAGCATCAAAGTCTTTTCCAATGAGTCAACTCTTCTCATGAGGTGGCTAAAGTACTGGAGTTTCAGCTTCAGCATTATTCCTTCCAAAGAAATCCCAGGGTTGATCTCCTTCAGAATGGACTGGTTGGATCTCCTTGCAGTCAAGGGACTCTCAAGAGTCTTCTCCAACACCACAGTTCAAACGCGTCAATTCTTCGGCGCTCAGCCTTCTTCACAGTCCAACTCTCACATCCAGCCAGTATCATAGGAGCTCTATAAGTAAATGTTCACTTATCTCCATCCCATTAGTATTTGGGGCTGGAAGGCAAGGAGGTTGGGGCTAGAGTGGGACTGTAGAATTAAGATTTCTGAGTGGGGCAGTTTTCAGTGCTGAGACAGTGCAGGAGGTTGCTGGTGATGAGACAGGCTGGGTGCTGGAGTGCTGGAAACGTCTCCCACACAGCCAGTGAAGTCCCAAGGATGAGGCAGGAAAGGGGATGGGAAGGGTAGAGGAGTACATGGATCCCTGAGCAGGGTCCCAAGGACCCAGGTTAGGAGGGAGGGGAAGAAGCCCACAGCCACATGCCCTGCAGGTACCACATCATGTGGCTCAGCTGTAAAAAATCTGCCTGCAATGCAGGAGATGCAGGAGACATGGGTTCAATCCCTGGTTCGGGAAGATCCTCTGGAGGAGGGCATGGCAACCCACTCCAGTATTCTTGCCTGGGGAAATCCATGGGCAGAGGAGCCTGGCTACAGTCCATGGGGTCATAAAGAGTTGGATATGACTGAACACACACACATACCAGGTCAGGCACTGGAGGGCAGGTGGCTGGACCCCTATCCTGATCCCACCGCTGACCAAGCCCTCTCTGCTCTTTTCCATCAGCCTGATTTTCGGGGCACTGACTGTTGTGACTGGCATTATTGGGGTCATCCTGGGAGCAGAGACTTCAAGGAGGTACAAGAAAATCAACCCTCAGGCTGAGCCCCTCATCTGTGCTGCCAGCTTGCTTGCTGCAGCCCCCTGCCTCTACCTGGCTCTCATCCTGGCCCCGACCACCCTCCTGGCCTCCTATGTAAGTGAGGGCCCTTTCAGAGGTGGGAGTGGGCTGCGGTGGGTAGGGAACTACTGTTTCGCATAGGCTGACACTGTGCCGGGTCTTCCCAAATGTTATATTTATCACTCCTTCCAGGTGAAGCTCTGATATTCCCATTTAAGAGATGAGTAAACTAAGGCATACCAAGAGCCTCAGCTAGGAAGGGGTAGAAAGCTAGGATTTGAGCCTAAGCTTTTCTGACTGTAAAGTGTGTCCTTTGAGCTCTTGGTTAATGCTTAAAAAAAAAAAAATTATTCACTGCACTGGGTTTTCACTGTAGCACATGGGATCTCAGTTTTGGCATGCAGGATCTAGTCCCCTGACCAACAACTGAACCCCGGCCTCCTGCAGTGGGAGCGTGGAATCTCAGCCACTGGACCACCAGGGAAGTCTCTCCTAGTTAATGCTTTGATTGGAGATAATGGGACCTCATTTCTTCTAAAAATGATTCTTCTACTGTATTATTCTAGTTTAGAAGTATGCAGGGAAAGTCTCAGTCTTTTATCTTCTTCTCTATTTAAAATTAAATGTTGAATATTTGCCTGGAGGAGTGTCATAAGCTAGACCAAAGTGGGTAGATATAATGCCCTGTACTGTCCCTGGTAGGTGGCACCTCCTTTAAGGTATGAGTGTTTCTCACCAGCATCCTCAGCTTTGGTTGGGTTTCTGCTGAAATTCCTGGGAAATAGACAAGTTCTGTTAGCACTCCCTCCTGCATGTGCTCTTATTTGGTCCTTATCATGCCCTTGTCCCTGGAGAAGGAAATGGCAACCCACTCCAGTATTCTTGCCTGAGAATCCCATGGGCAGAGGAGCCTGGCAGGCTATAGTCCATAGTGTTGCGAGAGTCGGACACGATTTAGCAACGAACCCACCACCACCATATGCCCTTGTCGGAAAGGGTTTTTCTTATCCCCACTCAACAGATGGGAAAACTGAGGCCTAGAGACAGCCGCACCAACAATGAGACAGATAAGCCTCTAACTCCGCCCCTGCAGGCTCCAAAGTCTATGTCCTTCATGCCACATTGACCCTTGTCACCCCCGTGGGAGAGAAACAGAGGCTGGCATACACCAAGCCAGCCTAATAAATGCCTTAGTGCTTATTGGCCGAGAGCGTGACTGGGATCATCATCTCCAGCTGGTGGGGACTGAATGAGCCTGACCTTGCAGGGAGGCGGTGGCCCTGGGCAGATGGAGGCCCTGTTGAAGGCCTGTCTCTGCATTGGCTGGGCCCACGGAGCCCCTGCCAGCTCTGCTTCTGCCACTGTCTTGCTTGGCTCTGGGAAGTGGCTCCTTGGCTGTGTTGCGGGGACACAGCTGTCCCCCCTCCGTAGCCTGGCGCATCTCCAGAGCTGGATGGCTCATCTAGAAATGACACTGCATCTTGGCTGACAAAGCCAGCTGGAGAATCTCTTCTCTGGGCCCGCCCTGGGGCATGAGGGGCTGAGGGGCAGGAAGGTGGGTGGGTCTGGGACATGTCCACCTTCCTGTGTTGGGAACCTGCTCCTCCCTGTGGCTCCTGCAGGGGCTGGACGGGATCCCCAGAACTCTCAGCCTTCCAGAAGTGGTGTGGTTCCCTCTGGACGCCCTGACCAGGCCCCCCCGGCCACATCCATGGCTCTGTGCTCCTGAGGTCCCGAGATTCAGGCTCCAGCTCCCCGCAACCTCCCCACGTCCCACCCCTGCCCACTAACACAAGTCACAAACCCTAACACCTCCAAACCGCCCCTCTTCTCTTTTTTCTTTTTGTAAATTTATCTCCTTAATGGACTAAAAAAAGTAATTTCTATTGATTTATCTCTTTGTGGCTGTGCTGGGTCTTCGTTGCTGTGCGGGCTTCTCTCTAGTGGTGAGCGGGGGCTACGCTCTGGTTGCCGTGCGCGGGCTTCTCATCACAGTGGCTTCTCTTGGTGTGCAGCGCAGGCTCAGTAGTTGTGGCCCGTGGGCTGAGTTGGTCCGTGGCACCTGCAATCTTCCCGGATCAGGGACTGAATCTGTGTGTCTCCTGCACTGGCAGGTGGAGTCTTTACCACCGGGGCAGCCTCTGCCCCTGTTCTCTTGGTCCCCTCCGTCCCGTCTTGGCTCACACCTCGCTGTCTTTCTCTGGGACTGTCCCAAGAAGCCAGCTTCCTGGTCTGCTTGTCTTCCTGCTCCCCCACCACAACCTGTTCCTCTCGCACTGCCAGAGTGACACCACGGACCTTTCCTGCTCAGAAGCCTTGCATGGCTCCTTGGCGCCTCCAGGAAAACTAAGTCTGACTCCTCATCCTGGCATTCCAGGCCCCTCATGGATGGCCCTGATACCCTTAGTAGCCTTATTCCTATGTGGTCCTGCCATGCAGTTCCCCGCCTGGTTCCCAGGACATGCCCCCTGCTCCCTACCTCCGGGCTCTCCATCTGCTCTCTCTACTCCTCCCCTTCTCCGTGTGCCTGAATCATTCAGGGCCCTCACGGATTGGCTGGAGCACCGTCTCTCCATGGAGCCATCGCTCACGGCTAGGTCCTGCCCTCTCTCTCCATCCTCGCCGCTCTTCAGCACTGTCTTCCTCAGGTTCTGGTTACATATGCTCTGATCGCCCCTCCCAGCTGGGCCCAGGTTGGTTCTGATCTTTCTCAGCCCTCCTAGCTCAAAGCATGGTGTCGGGCAGGTGGGGGTGGGGTGGGGTGATCATTGCTCACTGTGTGAATGGTTGAGTGACCAGCTATTGTTGTGCATTCATTCTTTTTAAACAACTATTTATTGAGTGCCTACCAAGTGGCATGCTGGTTTAAATACTGCAGATATATCAGTGAATAAAACAGCCAAAAACAGCTCTGTTCTTAAGGAGTTCATATTCTAGTTGGCGGAGATAGCTAATAGGTAAGACATATAAGTAAAATTCACAATATGGTGAATTATGGGATATTTCAGGAAACAGTGTGCCAGGCAAAGGGAATGGCAACTGTAAGTGCCCTGAGGCAGGAGTGTATCTGGTAGGTTTAGGGACCAACAAAAAGGGCACTGTGGCTAGTGTGGAGTGAAGAAAGAATAGGACAGAGAGGTGATGGGGACAAAGTTTGTTGGGCCATGTGGGCGTTGGGTCGAGGTGGCTTTTACTGAGAGTGAGTTTTGTGTTAAGGAGCAGGTGGTCTGGCTTATGTTTATTGCATCTGTTGAGATGATCGCGTCATTTGTCCTTTATTTTATTAGTATGGGATATTACATTGATTGTGTGTTTAACCAACCTTGCATTCCTGGGATAAATCCTCTCTTGGTTATGGTGTAAAATCATATTTATATGTTGCTGAATTTGGCTTGCTAGTATTTTGCTGAGGATTTTTGCATCTCCATTCATAAGAAGTATTGCTTTGTAGTTTTCTTGTGATATCTTTGTTTGGTCTCATAGAATGAGTTGACAAGCGATTCTTCCCCTTCTATTTTTTGGAAGGGTTTGTGAAGGATTTGTGTTAATTCATCTTTAGACATTTGTTCAGATTCCCCAGTGAAGCCATCTGGTTCTGGGCTTTTGTTTGTGGCACGTTTTTTTGATTATTGACTCAATATTTACTTGTTATTGGTCAATTAAGGCTTTTTATTTCTTTTTAAGCCAGTCTTGGTAGTTTGCATCTTTCTAGGAATTTCATTCATTGTATTCTCTTATAATCTTTTTAATTTCTGTAAGGTTGGTAGTAATGTTCATTTGTGATCTTTGTAACTTGAGTCTTCTTTCCTTTTTTTGGTCAGCGTAACTAAAGGTTGGTCAGTTTGGTGGCCAACAGTGGTTGTATTGACTTTCTCTATTGTTCTTCTGCCATTGACTTCTGTCAGTGAAATCACTCTGACTTCAGTGCTGAGAATGGACTTCCCGTGAGGGTGGAGAGTGCAAGAGCAGAAGTGTCAGGGTGGTCAGAAACGGTTGGGTTATAGATACACTTTGAAGGTAGAGCTGTCGTAATTTCCTGATGGATTCAGTATGGGGTGTGAGAGAAAGAAGACTCAAAGGCGAGTGCTAGGATGTTAGCCTGTTTAGCTGGAAGGAGAAAGAGGCCATTAACTGAGATAGGAAAGTAGGCAGGAACAATGGAATCTGGGGGGAGATGAGCAGCTTGGTTTGGTACCTTCTGAGTTTGTGGCAGGGGGTTGACATCCAAGTAGAGGTGTTAGTGGAGTTGGATACACAAGTCTGAAGTCCCTGGATATGACACCACCCCTGAAACTTCAGAGGGTGGGAACTGGCTGCAGTTCACCGTGAAGGATTGTTAGTAGGTTTTGGAGACCTATGTGGGTCAGTATCAGAAAGGGTGGCCAAAGGGGGCTGAGGAATTGGCTTCTGTTCAAATTAGCTTCAAAATAGGAAGTCACTTGAGTGTCTTCCATATACCCATCCATCCATCCTTCACCTTCTCAGACTGAAGGAACCACAGTTCTTCCTGTACTGTCTCTGCCAGTCCTGGGGAAATTGATAGGCTCCAGGGGAAATTGATGGGGCTTCCTGGGAAGGCCCACAGGAATGTGGGCGTGTGTGCTGGTGTGTGCATGCGTCTAAGTGTGACTGTATGCAGGTCTGTGAATATGAATGCAGATATATGTACGTTCACGTGTGTCCATTTCTGTGTACCCGTACAGTCAGGCTCTGTGTATACTGCATGTACATGTATGCTCAGTGTATGTATGAACAGTGTGTATGAGTGTGTCTAAGGGTGCTGTTTTGCATACATGTCTGTGTGTGAGTGTGCGCATTCATGTGTATCCAGGCAAGCAGATAGTTGTGTGGGATGTGTGTACACATGTGTCTGCAGCTGTATATAGCTTTTCTTCCACTGCTTTTGTGGCTGCATTGCATTGGAAGGAAGGGTTTGGGGAAGCATCGTGGGCGTGCTCGTCCCCAGTTTGCTGAAATAGGGCCAAGTCATGCTGTATGTTTCGCGGTGATGAGGTTTCCTGAGCATCTAAAGTCTGGTCTGGGGCCTTCTGTGGGGGAGCCTGTGCCCTGCGGCCCACCTGCAGGAGCAGAGGGTTCCTTCTCTTCCCTCCTTCCAGTCCCCTTGGCAGGGAAACTTGACTTCTCGGCTGTTAATTGGGATCCAGACGCGCACAGCAGGTCTTGGCTCACACCCTCTTCCTTGGCCTTCTTCCCAGAGCCGCTGCCCTTCAGAGGAGAAGGGGTTTGCATTCAGTGGAGGGACTGAGCTCAGGGTAGGAACTCCATCATCGCTGGTTTGGTAGCTGGTTGAACATTGGCACTACCCCCTTAGGTGGGCTTTGTGGTCCAGAGGGAGGAGCTAGAATTGGGGGATGGCAACAAGCATGCATCGAGGCATCTGAAAGACCTAAACCTCTTCCTGCTTCTTCACCACCTAGCTGTGTGAGTTAGGGCAAGATCTCGACCTTGCTGAGCCTCGATTTTCTCGGCTATAAAATGGGAGTGCTAGTACTTTCCCCTTGGTTTAACTGAAGAGATAAATGAACTTTGGGGCCAGTTCTAGTTACTATAGATACATAATGGAATTTAGTGGTTTAAAAAAATAAGAACGCTTATTTTGCTCTTGACTTTGTAGTTTGGACAAGGTTGGGGGAGAGGGTAACATATCTGTTACCACTTGGGGTTAGCTAGGCTGAAGGGGTGGGAGCTGGATGTCAAAGGCTAAGGGCTGATGCTTGATGCTGGCTGTTGGCTGAGGCCTTAGCTGGAGCTACGGGCTAGAGCAGCTGCCCATGACCTCCCCATGTGGCTGGGGCCTGCTTACAACATGGTGGCTGGCTTCCAAGGACTAGAGTTTTGAGATAGCCAGGTGAAGCCGTATAGTCTTTGATGACATACCCTTGAAAGTTACAGAGCGTCACTTTCACTGCGTTCTGTTCTTCATTGGAGCCGTAACTTCATGCTCAGATTCAAAGGGAGAGGGAATGGATTTACTCTTTTTGGTGGAGACTAGTAGTGATCTGAGAGAGCATGTGGAAATAGTGCAGTGGCTGTTTTGGGAAAATAGTCTGCTCTGTGGCTCAGAGGCTCATCCTTCACTGAGCCCCGGGTCCCGTTGCTATCCAGCATTATGGTGAGCTATATCTGGGCACGCGCAGCCACGAAGCCCCACGGGTGTACCCCCACCCCTGCCCAGGTCGTCTCTGGTTCCGTGCTGCTCTTCTCGTCTCACAGGTGAGAAGCCTGGGAGTGGGCGGTCTTTACCCTCACATCCTGCTGGGCATCACGGGCTGAGGGAGCAGAGCTGGGGGCATGGCGAGGTGGCTGCAAGGCAGGTCCTAGCCAGGATGAGCAGAAATGAAGCTCACTCACTTACCCAGCATTTCCCAAGCATATCTTGTGTGCCAGGTACTGTTCTAGGCTCTGAGGGTGCATCATTGAACAAAACAGGCAAAAATATGTATGCAACAAAATAGATGTAAAATAGGGGATTCCCTGGTGGTCCAGTGGTTAAGACTCCATGTTTCCAGTGCAGGGGGCATGAGTTCAATCCCTAGGTGGGGAACTAAGATCTCACATGCTGTGCATGTGGCCAAAAAAAAAAAAAAAAAAAAGATGTAAAATAAATGGTGAGTTAGATGGGGCTGAGTTCTGTGGAAAAGAACAGAGTGCAGAGAGTGGACAAGAAGAGGGACTGGGCTGTGCCAGGAGGTCAGGGAGGCCTCACTGAGATGATGATGCTTCAGCGGGAGCCTGAAGCCAGTGAGGGAAGGAGCCATGTGGATACGGGGGTAGAGGTGGGGAGAGCCCTCCATGCAGAGGGAACAGCAAGTGCAACGGCCCTGGGCGGGGGAAGCATTCTGGTGTCTTCTAGGAAATGCAGTTGGAAAGGGTCCAACCCGGGCAGAGCAGAGGAGATGAGGTCAGAGGGAATGGTGGGGGTGGAGGGGGAGCTGCTGATTGTATGGAGCCCTGTACATCGAATGACTTCGGCTTCCAATTTAAGTGAAATGGGAAGCCATTAGAAGATTTCTAGCTCAGAGGTGATGCTCTGACTGATGGTTTGTATCAGTTAGCTATTGCCGAGTAACAAATCACCGTTAACACTTAGTGGCTTCAGGTAATGATTTATTCTTATGATTCTGTGAGTTGGCTGGATGGGTTCATGGCTGGGAACCAGCCCATAGCTCACTCCGTAGTTGCCTTTAACTGGAAGACTGGGTTGAACCTCGAAGCTGATCTCATTCATGTCTGGTGGTTGGCTGGGGCTCCTCCATTCAGTCTCTCATCCTCCACTGGCTCAAACCCATTGCTTCCATTGTGGTCTCAGGGCCACATTCTCAGACAGCAGGCATGGAAGCCGTGAAGTCTCTTAAGGCTTATGCCAGGAAGAGCAGAGCATCGCTGCTGCCTTACGGCATTGGTTGAAGCAAAGGGTAAAGCTGGCCCAGTTTTCCCCTTGGGAGAGGACTGTACAAGGATGTGAATACCAAGAAGCATGATTCACTGGGAAGTGTTTTGTTAAATTTTTTAATTCATTTATTGCATGCAGGCTCTGAGTTTCTTGACCAAGGATTGAACTCATGCACCCTGCAGTGGAAGCATGGAGTCTTAACCACTGGACCACCAGGGAAGTCCCAGCTGGGGACTTTTTCTAACTACCTGGGCTTCCCTGGTGGCTCAGATAGTAAAGAATCTGCTTCGATCCCTGGGTTGGGAATATCCCCTGGAAAAGGAAATGGCAACCCACCCCAGTATTCTTGCCTGGAGAATTCCATGGACAGAGAAGCCTGGTAGGCTAAAGCCCATGGGGTCGCAAGGAGTAGGACACGACTGAGCAACCACCACTTTCATTTTCACTTGTAACTGCCTAGCATGTGGCTTAACAAGGTCTTCCTGGCTGCTGTGATGATAACAAAATGAAACAGATAAGAGATGGGAAAATCCATTATCAGACTTTCCAATAATACAGGCAAGAGATGCCTATGGCTTGGATTGGGCTGGTTGTAGCGGAAGTGTGAAGAAGTGGTCAGATTCGTGGTGTGTTTTGGAAGTAGAATCAACAGAATTTCCTGATGGGTTCGGTGTGGGGTGTGAGAGAAAAGGATGAGAGAAAGGTTGACTCCAGGGTTTTTGGCCTGAGCCGTTGGAAACACAGAGCTGCCATTTACTGAGATGGAGGTGCTGAGTTGTTTTTTTGGTTTTTGCTTTTGAAAAGAGTGGGATTAGGAGTTCAATTTTAGACATTTTGAATTTGAGGTGCCTTTTGGGACATTCACCTGCAGATGTTAAGGGGCAGTTGGAAATATATGAGTCTGGAGTTCGGGAGAGAGGTCTAGGCTGGTTATTTAAAGCCATGAGGCTGAATGAAATCAGCACGGGCCTGAGCTTGAATAGAGAAGAGGAGAGGACTGAGGCTGATACTCTGGGGCCCTTGACACGTCAGGGATGTGGCAGCCACATGCTACCACAGTAAACTCAAAACGTTGAGACCAGCAGTTCAATCCAGCACACTCTATCAGTGACCTTTCTATTTTTATTTGGGGGAAAATTAAAAAAAAAAAGCAAAACCAGAAAAGCCTGAAGAAGAAAATAACAACTTTCCATTTTCTCATCCTCCAGAATCAGCTACTCTTAACTTCTTGGCCTGTTTGTTTCCACTTTTATGTGACCTTCCTTCTATATGTGTCTCTCAGTGTATAAACATAGGTTTATGTTTTTAGAAACACTTTTATTAAACTGGGGTTATATGGAAATTTTTCTCGTTTCTTTTTAAAAAATTGTTTGACTGTGCCTTGTGATACGTGGGATCTTAGTTCCCCAACCAGGAATCGAACCCTTGCCTCCTACATTGAAAGTCTTTAACCGCTGGACCACTGGGGAAGTCCCTATATGGTAATTTTAAAAACAGATTTATTGAGATGAAATTCATGTGCCATGCAGTTCACCCATTTAAAGTGCAAAATTTAATGGTTTTTAGTATATTTGCAGAGTTTTACAGTCGTCACCACATCAACTATAGAACATTTCATCACCTCAAAAAGAAACTTCCTAAGGGACAACAGAGTAAATGCATTTCTTGGACTTTCTATTAAAACAAAGAAACTCCATAGTCATACAAATCATTCACCGTTTCCCCCAGCCATTGTCTATTCCAGCTCTACGTAACTGCTAATCTACTTTCTGTCTTTATAGATTTTCCAATTCTGGATATTTCATATAAATAGAATCATGTAATGTTTCATTCATTTGTATGAACTCCCCTGAAGAAACTGAATTGAAATCGAAGGAATTGTTTAACTTCAAATTAATTTGAAAGTTTTGGACTTATTGACGAATCCTGACCAGCTTTTTTTCCTTTTTAAAAAAATATTTATTTATTTATTAATTTGGCTGCACCAGATCTTAGTTGCAGCATGTGGGATCGTCGTTCTGCATTGCAGCATGCAGGATCTTTAGCTGTGGCATGTAGGGTCTAGTTCCCTGACGAGGGATGAAACCCGGGGCCCCTGCGTTGGGAGCACAGAGTCTTAGCCACTGGACCACCAGGGAAGTCCTTTGAGTTCTTTCTTTATTGAATTAATATTCAATATAGTTTGCAAGTGCTTCCCCAGTGGCTCAGTGGTAAAGAATCCACCTGCAATGAGGAAGACCCGGGTTCGATCCTTGGCTTGGGAAGATCTGGAGGAGGGCCTGGCAATGCACTCCATAGAGGAGCCTGGCATGCTACAGTCCATGGGGTCGCAGAACTGGACACGACTGAAGCGACGGAGCACACAACTGGCTTGGAACCATTATCAACAATTTCCTCCTGCTCCTTTCCTGGCCTTTGTCGTCCAGGTCGGGTTCTTTTTCCTTCCTCTCTTTCTTCTTCCTTCTCCACCTTTCTGTTCCCTCTCTTTCTCTCTCTCCTTCCTTCTCCTTCCCTCCTCCTTTCTTTCCTCCCCTCCTTTCTCTTCCCCTTCCTTTTGCCTCTCATCCTTTTTCCCTTTATTTTCCCTGCTTTCTCTTTCTTCCCTCCCTCCCTCCTCTCTGCCTTGCTCCCTTCGGTCCTCTTCCCCCTCCCCTCCCCACTTGCCTTCCCCCTTCCCTCCCCCTCTCTCTTTTTCTGTGTGTCTGCAGAGTTCACATGCTGCGCGCTCTCCCCAGCCTGGGTGTGGGCAGCTCTGCTCTGATGTCAAAGTGCTGTGACGTAGTGTGGGGAACTCTTTGTTTTCTTCAACCCTCTTCCTGCCTTCTCTGTGACTCTTCTCTTCCCCAAAGGGGCTGCAGCTTGAGAGTTGAGTGTTAGGTTTTCTGTCACTGGAGGGAATTGCAGGGCTCAGGTAAGGTGGGGGTGGCTTTGTTAGAACACCTGGACGCTGCTCTTTCATCTGGGATTTGGGTAAATGCTCAATCACAGGGTTCATTCTACTTAATGACTGGGTGTATCCCCTCTTCTGGGATGGGAGCTGATTTTAGGCCTCACGTGAAGTCAGTAACTAGTGTCATTCATTCACTTTCTCCACTTCTACCCATTTCTCCCCAGCAGCTTTTGCCACTGGGTCTCAGTTGAGAGTGGAAACAAAGGACCCCTGCTCAGTTTATTTCCCTCTAGATATGGGAGTTTGGGAGAATAGCTTTGGGGAGGGATAACTAGGAAGGGCTATATTTTCTACCCTAGAATCATCTGGGTTTTTTTGCCTTGGTTGCCAATATTTAATACTTATCTCATTAGGCTTTGTTCTTCTCTTTGGTGAAAAACATTTTTTTCCCCTGGCGTTTTTTTTTTTTTTTTTTTTTACTTCTGGGGGATGGGAGGTCTATGATGCAATTGCAACCTTCCATTTTTACAAAAGACTTCTCAGCCTTTTAGCTAAGATCAAGTGTAGTGTGGGGACTTTCCAGGTGGCAGAGTGGTAAAGAATCCGCCTGCCAATGCAGGAGACCCTGGAAACTCAGGTTTGATCCCTGGGTTGGGGAGATCCCTTAGAGTGGGAAATGGCAACCCATTCCAGTATTCTTGCCTGAAAAATTCCATGGACAGAGGAGCCTGGTGGGCTACAGTCCGTGGGATGGCAAAGAGTTGGGCACCTGAATGCGTTTTTACCCAGGAGTTGCTCCAGATGACCTTTAGGCTCCTTCCAGCCCAAACTGGGTTATAACTCTGAGTTCTCTAGTGGCCCAAGGAGAGATGCAGCTACCACGACAAAGCAGAGTCAGCATGGTGGTCACTGAGGCCTTCACATCCGGGAGGGGATGCTGCCTTCCTCAGCCTTGGAGATTCCTGAGCAAGGACCAAGGATGAAGGCCCCACATCTGCCAGTCTGGTGCCAACAAGGGAACCTTGTGTGGTGCTTGGCAGGAAGCAGCCAGGATGTGTGTCCACCCTGTAGCTGTGGTCAGGGTCAGCTGAGGGTTCCAGAGTTGGTTTTGGGATCTGCTGTCACCCTTGGTGGAGAACCAAGCACAGTTTACTGACTCAGCCTTGCTCACCTCTCTGTGATGCTCCAGGGGTCTGGGATGGGGAAGGCCTGGGAGGGGCTGTGGATGGGATGCCTGGTCTGGGCAATCTGGTTGGCATGCAGGAGGCGCCTCCTCAGTGTACACGACCGAGACTGGTAGGCTGTGCAGATAGCCCAGGTTGGGTGGGGGGCTCTCCTACCACTTGGCCCTTGGGGGCTTCTTGGACAATTTTATTTTGCATCTTGAGCTGGAGTAACTGAGACTTGCTGCCTCAGAGGGGCTCAGAGAGGCCCATCTACCCTTCTTCTGAGGACCCAGTCCCTGCGGGAAGCTAGCAGGTGTCTCTTCTTGGATGTGCAGCAGAACCCGCCGTGTCAGCTGAGTTCTCCAGGAGGACTGGAGCCCGTTCCCCACCTGCTTGCCTCCCAGGCTGCTGGCCCCTGGGAGCCGGACGGTACCCTTGTGCCTTGAGCCAGTTCCTGTGGTTACAGGCTGGCAGGCCCAGGGGCTAAGTGTGCCAGCCTGCCCAGCAGCTTGCTGACGACCAGTCTGTGCTGGGGACCTGCATCCTGACTGGCTCAGCCACACTGGGTGAAGAGTTGACCCATGCAAGGGGAGGATCGGTCTCAGCTCTCCCCAAGTCTCCATGAGCCTTGGGGAGACCTTTGCTTTCCCCCTTCCTGGGGGCACCTAGAACCCAATCTTTCCAGTTCAGAGGTCAGTGACTATCCAGTTGGAAAAGTGAGATGGACCAAGGTGGAGGCACTGTCCTTTCTACCCCACAGGGACTGAGTCTTCTCTGGAGTAGGTGTTCCAGCTTCCCTCCTGCTCCCTGCCCATGCCTACATGTGCCTGCAGGTGTACACAAGGAGGGGTGATGATGTGTGTGAAGGTATGAGTGTGTGCACGTCTATGTGTATATAGGTGCCTGAGTGCAAAACCAAGAGTATATTTGTGTATCTGTATATGCGTATGTGGGCTTCCCAGATAGTCAGTGGTAGAGAACCTGCCTGGCAATGCAGGGGACATTTAGAGACACAAGTTTGATCCCTGGACCAGGAAGATCTCCTGGAGGAAGGCATGGCAACCCACTCCAGTATTCTTGCCTGGAGAATCCTATGGAGAGAGGAGCCTGACGGGCTACAGTCCATAGGGTTGCGAAGAGTCAGACACAACTGAAGTGACTTATCACGCACATATGTGTGTGCCTGTGTGATTGTGTGTGCGTGACTTCTTGTCCACATCATGAGACCACAAGCAGGCATGTGTACATGCTAGGCTGTTTTCCAACAGGTTCACCCCAGCAAGCCTGCCTCAATGTTGTCAGCCACTATCTGGTTGGTTGGTAATCTTGCTATACATGTTTTTATACTTGGAATGTCATCCGTGTTACCTGCTTATGTGTTTCCTTGTGGTGTGTGAGTTTTGCACGTGCATCTCAGGTTTTGGGTCTAGGTATGTGTGCATGGGTGTTGGAGCTCTGTGTGTGTGTGTGTGTGTGTGTGTGTGTGTGTGTGTGGTCTTGAGGATGCTTGTGTCTGTGCGTGCTTGAGTGGTTTTGTGTGAGTGCATATGTGTGTGTGCGCATGCCTCTCTGGCTGGGGGTGACTCAGGCTAGAAATATTCACCATCACTGCCCCAACTCGAGGGGGAAATCCTCTTGAGCCTGAGATGGAAAAGGCCAGGGACTGCGGGGCCCCATGCTTCTCAGGCTCCCAGCGGCATTCCCAGGCCCTGTGGCCTGGGGGATGGAGTCAGGGTGCAGGGGAAGCATGTGCCGGTCCTAAGGGGATGAGGGCAGAGTCAGATTTCCCTTGCGGAAGTCCCCTCTGGGGCTGCTGTTGTGGGGGGGGACCCTGGGGCCTGGGAAACCGGTGAGGAGGAGGGACTGGCCCAGGCCAGACGGTGGATGGGAGGAGGGGGCAGAGGGAGGGGCATCTAGGGTCAGCATGGGCAGGAATCTGTCTGGAGGGGTGTGAGGGCAAGCAAGGCGTGCAGGAGCAACCCCCACCCTTGCCTCCCCCTGTCTGTGTCTAACCAGAATGATGGGGGGACAGGGGCCATCCAGGAGCAAAGGCACCTGGGCAGCTTGCTGGTGATTTGCCTGATTTGCACACAGCCTGTGGAGAACACAAACAGCACCCACTGAGGTTATCTCCTAGGTTATTTCTTATTCTCGTGTAAAAAAATTTATTTGGCTGTACTGGTTTTAGTTGCAGCATGTGGGATCTAGTTCCCTGACCAGGAATCGAACCCAGGAGTATGGAGTCTCAGCCACTGGAGCACCAGGGAAGTCTCTCTCCCAGCTTTAGAAGCACAAGCTCTTGGCACTGTGGAGGCACCTGGTGGGGTGTGGGGCTGGAGAAATCAAGGCCCAGTGGGTGGTGATCTCCTCGGAGCGGCCCCGTGTGGCAGGGTGGGACTGAGCTGTCTACTCTTAGTGGGTCACACTTCTTTGAAGGAGTGACCCTCCCTGAGCCCAGGCGGCGCCTCAGGAGGCTCTGTAATTATGGGATGAGGAGGTGGCCTCTCCCTAGCCGGGCCTCTCTTTGCCCCTCAGAGCTGCCGCATGGAGACAAGGGTTTGGTGGCTTGGGGTGGGTTTCCAGGTGTGTCTGAGGAAACCTGGCCTCCTCCGGCGGTTTGTTCAGCCTGAAAGGCTCCATTGTGGCTGCAGCCTCCCTCTGATCAGCTCTATTTTGGGACAGGATCCACCCTGCTCCAGCTGGAGGAAGGAAAAGGTGTATTTCAGTGTGTCCTGTGGGTGTGGGGGGCGGACAGGAGGTAGAACACAGCCCCGGCAGAGAAAGCAGCTCAGGGTGGCTGGCGCAGGGCTGTGGAGGGTAGGACCCCGGCCTGTGAGCTAGAGGGGGAGGGGGACAGTGGCCTGGCCGGCCCTGGAGGTGGGAGTCGAGGGGAGGATGGGTGTGAGCGGTCCCCGCTTTCATGTGGCCCCAGGAGGCTGGCTTGGCAGATCCTGTCTAGGTGGAATGCGGGTCTGCGGCCTGCCTGGGCCCCACCTAGGGCTTGCCCACCGGCCACTTCCTGATTCCTAGCCCTGTGGATGCCCAGCCCAGGCCCAGAGGAGGCCTGCCCTGCCCTCAAGAGTTCCCCAGTTTGTGGAGGGCCAAGGCCTGGTGAGACTGGGAGAAGACCCCTGCTGCAACCCCTCCCCAGAGGGCCCTGCCCTCTCTCTGCAGCCCTGGCCACACTCCTGCCCGCCCAGCCTGGCAGGTACCTTCTGGCCTCCTCGCCTCTGCTCACCGGGTTCTCTGCCTGGCATGGGCTTGGGACTCTTCTAGACCCATCCCGATCCTGCCCATCCTTCAGGGCTCTGCTCAGTGCCACCTCCACCTGGAAGCCCTCCGCATCCTGAGCTGTCCTCTGACTTCCCTTGTACCAGCCTCGCCCTGCACTGCAACTTCTTAGGCCTTTCAGAGTCTCCCCCAGCCCCCTGACAGCTTCCTGTCCCTCATCTTGTCACTGGGGTGAGGGGCTCACCAGAAAGTGATATGTGACCTGGGCCTGATCCTTCTCATATGTAAAGTGGGAGTCATGGTACCAGTCTTACGAGGTGGCTGAGAGTCAGGTAGATGACAAAAGGAGACAGGCCCAGTGTGTTGTCAGTGGGCAGGCAGTAACCCTTCGGTTCCTCTGTCCTGGGTGCTTGTAGGCCTTTGGGTGCCAGAGCCTGGGCTGCCCTGGGCAGAGCCCCGTGACTCCAGGAATGACTAATTCCACTCCAGCAATAAGCTCTCAGGAGCTCTAAGAAATGAGACTTTTCCCCCTCCTTCTTCCTGCCTCATTAAACTCTTCTTGAGTGAGTGGAATGAAGATTGTCCTAATCCTTTGGCATGAGGTGGGGGGTTCAGGGAGCTGGAGGAGACAGGCCCACAGTGGCCTCCAGTCACCCGCAGACAGGCAAACAGGTTTTCTGAGCCCCATAGGTGCCCCGGGCAGGGGTGGGCACCGGACAGGGGCTGGAAGCCTCGTGTTTCAGTCTGGCTTTGTCCTTGGCCAGCTGATGACCTCAGACAAGCCCTGATCCGGGCACAGTTTACTGCCTCAGCCTTGCTCACCTCCCTGTGATGCTCCAGGGAACTGGGAAGGGGAAGGCGTGGGAGGGGCTGTGGATGGGATGCCTGGTTTGGGTGGTCTGGCTGGCATGCAGTAGGTGCCTCCTTAGTGTATACAGGCCTTAGGGGAACAAAGTGGGAGGGGTGGGCAAGGCCAGAGCAGCCTCTGTACCTTTCTCTGTTTCCCCACCTTTAAAAGTGGCCTGGGAGGGTCTTTCCTGGTGGTCCAATGGCTAAAACTCTGTGCTCCCAATGCAGGGGTCTGGGTTTGATCCCTGGTCAGGGAGCTAGATCCCACATGCTGCACCTAAGAGTTGGCATGCCGCAACTAAAGATCCCACGTGCTGCAGCTAAGACCCAGTGCAGTCAAATGAAAATAAGTAAATAAATAAATATAAAGTGGCCTGGGGAGTGAGCTGGGCCTTGGGGCCATCAAGGGACGTGCTCTTCCCAGGCCTGGGCCCTAACTCCTCTCCGGGTCATGGCTGCCCATGTGCCCAGATGGGAATGTCTGCCCACTCTGGGAGCTTCTCTGGTGGCTCAGTGATAAAGAATCCACCTGTCAGTGCAGGAGATGCAGGTTTGATCCCTGGGTCAGGAAGATCTCCTGCAGAAGGAAATGGCAACCCACTTCAGTATTCTTGCCTGGAAAATCCTATGAACAGAGGAGCCTGGTGGGCTACAGTCTGTGGGGTTGCAGGAGACTGACATGACTTAGTGACTAAACATGACTGGAGGCTGCTGCCACCGGGATAACAGTTGCAGACCTCACCCACCCCAGGAAGTCTCGATGGGGCTTCCTGTGTGCAGACTAGTCTCCCTCTGGGAAGACACCACGGGGAGGGGCTGGTGACTGAAATCCAGGGAGCCTCCTCCTGACCCCCTGTGTCCACAGGTGTTCCTGGCCCTTGGGGAGCTGCTCCTGTCCTGCAACTGGGCGGTGGTTGCCGACATCCTGCTGGTAGGTGTGGGGGTCAGGGCAGAGGGCTGGTCCTGGGGTCTGTCCTGCTCAGGGCCGGACTTCTGCTGTTGAGTGGCCCAGAGGTCAGGTGGGGCTTCAGAGACCATGGGGTCAGGGACTGAGGTCAGCAAGCAGTTTACTTGGATCAGGGGCCTCCCTGACACTCTCAATCGTATCCTCTGACCATCAGTCCTGTGTTGTAGGTAAGCACATGGAGGCTCAGAGAGGGCAGGGGCCTGGACCAAGGTCACACAGCCTACAGAGGCACTGAGCCAGGGCTGGGACCTAGTCTTTTTGACTCCAGGCCTCTTTCTTTGCCCCTGTTTCTTGACTGCTATCCTTCTCGGCAAGTGGTCTCCTTGGCCTCTACACTGGGTATGCAGTCAGGGATGCTGGACTTCAGGGCCACCAAGCCCATGTGGGTCTGGGCCACTCCAGCTCCCATATCATGGGCTACAAGGCTCAGGCTACAGTGAGTCCTGATGCTGTCCTGACCACATGCTGCTAGGTCCAGAGTCTAGCACGACCCTCCCTGAGCCTCACACTCTCCATCCAGCCTCCCTGCCTCCTTCTTGGAGACCACAGGGAAGTTGTTAAACACTGAAGGGCTGTGCCCTTGTGGATTACACAGGGTCCCCAACCTAGCGACACCCCGAGAGCCCTCTTCCTACCTCCTGGCAGCCCAGCATGGTCCAGCACTGGGCACGAGGGAACCAGAGCTGTCCTGAGGGTGGTCCAGTGCAGGGGCATGAAGTCGGGCTCACGAACCTGGGTGTCAGCCCTGCTTCTGCCACTTGCTAACTCTGTGCGACCTAGGCAAGTCACTTTGTGTCGCTGAGCCTCAGTTTCCCTGTGTAGAAAATGGGGATGAAAAGACCTCCTGGATTATGGTGAGGGTGAAACAAGATGATCCCTGTAAAGCTTGTGCCCTGTGCCCGGGGCTCTGGTAATAAGTCAGCAGTTGCTACTTTCTCATCTCCCATCTCCTAAAGGAATCCTGGCCTCCTGGAATCTGAGTTTGACAGGGCTGTGGGGAAGTGTAGTCATGTAATTAGCCAACAAAAGCTGCTTGAATACCGCTGGGGACAGGAGGCTCACTCTCTGTCTAGATGCTCTGGCCCTTCCTTTGACCCAGGCTAGCGGGTGTAGACAGCGCTATCCTGTCTGTGACTCCCGGGTGAGTGTATCAGCTGCAAGGCTGTCGGCTCTTCTCTTTTCCTCCCTCCAGACAGGAGACTTGGGCTCCAGCCCAGACTCAGCCACAGACCTGCTGAACGGCCCTGGGCCTCGGTTTCCTTGCCTATAAAAAGGGGCAATCATAACTGCCCTGACGGGATGAGCAAGACGGCCTGAGGGAAAGCCCTCGGTGTATGGGATTATGCTGGCAAAGCTTGCCCCGAGTGCGGCTGCCCACTTGTAGGCACAGGGCAATGACCTGCCCCCACCCCCAACACAGCTTGTCCTCTGAAACCTGGCCCCCCTCAGCTTCCTCTGCCACCCCTCCATCCCTGTTCCCGCTCCACATGACAGCCCCACAGATATGTGAAGACTGCGCCCGCCCATGGTCTGTGTTTGCAGGAATGATTAACCTGGCGGAGCTGGCCTCTTTGTAACGCCACGTGTGGGTTGGGGGCAGGGGTCGGGGAGAGGGTGGCGGGGAGAGGAGAGGTGAGGGGCCAGTCAACCATAGTCTGACCCATCTGGCGGTGCTGGGGAGTGGGCGGGTACCGCCCAGGGGGCCAGACTGGACCCAGCCCACCTGGTGCTCCTCCTCCTCCCCTGGCGTAGAGGCGTCTAGCCCCCAAAGCTCAGTGGGGCCTGTCAACCCAGGGAGGCTTCGAGCCCCCCTTCCCCTGCCTCCCCACCTTCCCAAAGCCTCACGGGAGGGACAGCTTTGTGAGACTTTATTGGCTGGAGCTGGACCACGTCTCTGCTGTTCTTGGAGCTCAGTCTCCAGGCAGAGAGAGGGGGAGGGGCTCCAGAGGGGAGGGGTCTCAAGCCAAATGCTGGTGAGGGTACCGCTGCGGGGACCTGAGCTGTGGAGTGGAGGGACAGACCGGGAGCAGGGTGGGGAAGGGTGAGGTGATGAGGCTGGAGTGTAAACCAGTGAGTAGACGGTGCCTGTGAGAAGCTGCACGGGGGAGAGAGGGAAAGAGAGGAAGGTCACTGGAGTTGGGGGGTCATAGGTGGCGAGTGCTGCTTTTCTAGAGATGAGGCCGGAGGGGAGATGGGTAGAGAGAGACTGGCAGGGGTTAGAGTGGGGCTGGGGCAGGAAGTATGGGGACGCTGGTGTGGCATGAAGTACAGGGAGGTCCTTGCTGGCTGCCCTTTCTTCTGAGGCCCGGAAGGCGAGAGGACAGCGGAGCCCAGGAGCCAGGATTCTGGAATGGTCCACCTGCTTCCACTCCCAGCTCTGCCCCTCTCTCTGGCTGGCCTTGGGGTGCTCAAATGTGCAATAGGTATTTAACAGAAAGGCTGCTGCTGCTGCTAAGTCACTTCAGTCGTGTCTGACTCTGCGCGACCACATAGACGGCCTTCTACCAGGCTCCTCTGTCCCTGGGATTCTCCAGGCAAGAACACTGGAGTGGGTTGCCATTTCCTTCTCCAGTGCATGAAAGTGAAAAGTGAAAGTGAAGTCGCTCAGTCATGTCCAACCCTCAGCGACCCCATGGACTGCAGCCTTCCAGGCTCCTCCGTCCATGGGATTTTCCAGGCAAGAGTACTGGAGTGGGGTGCCATTGCCTTCTCCTAACATAAAGGCAGTACCTACCAGTTACACCCAGGCTACAAGGGCCGAGAGAGCTAAGCCTGCATCCCTGAGGGGTCACTGTGGGCTCCATAGGCCCCACGGTGGTCCTGCCTCAGAGACACAGCTCTCTTTGATCTGCTTATCCGCAGGGAGGAGAATCCAGATTCTCTCTGGGGAAGAGACTTCAGGGACTCTTCAGTGGTTCTCAAACTTCATTGAGCATAAGAATCAGGTTTAGAGGAGCTTATTACAAATTTCACTCCCTGGGTCAGGAAGATTCCCTGGAGAAGGGAATGGCTACTCACTCCAGTATTCTTGCCTGAAGAATTCCATGGACAGAGGAGCCTGGTGGGCTACAGTCCATGGGGTCACAAAGAGTTGAACTTGACTGAGTGACTGACACTTCCACTTCACTTTCATTACAAATTCATTTTCCTGGCCCTGTGTCCTCAGAGTCTGATTCAGTTGTGTCTGTGTTGGGGGCCCAGGGATCTGCATTGCTCTTGAACTGTCCTGCGTGATCCTGGCGGAGCTGCTTCTCAGAAAGCACTGGAGGACACTATTCTAGTGCAGCCAGCTCCCCAACTCATGAACCTTCTGCAAAATTCTGACCAGTCCCGTCCACCCCCTGTTTACATACCCCTCTGATGGGCAGCTCACTCCTTGCATCCTGGGAAACCCCTGCCTCCTGGTGGCTTGGTTAATAAAAAGGATCTTGGCGCATCACAGCCAAGACCCACTTCAGACTCTCGTCCGCAACCTCCCCACTAGCCTGGCTGGGCCTCGGATGGCCTTGCTCCCTGGAAGACTGGAGACTGTATATCCCCAAATGAGCTCCCTATCTCCCCCGGTCCACTGATGGTGTCTCTGGCTCCCTTCCCACCCTCCTCTCTCTGGGGCCCCCTCTAGTTTGCCCATCCCCAGCTGTGGGGAGTCGGGTAGAAGGGGGACTCGCTCCCTCTCCCAGGTCTGTATTCTGGGATGCTGGACTCCTGCCACCGGGATCACCTCCCACCTCTTCAGCAGAGCCCCCTTCCCTGGGGGATCAGCACCCTCCACGTCTCCCTCCATCCGCGCGTCTCCATGCTTCCCTGCTCTGCCTTCTGCCCCTGGGGAGCCGTCTGCTCACTTGTCTGTCTCACCCTCCCAGGGGTGTCTGGGTGTGAGGGCTGAGTTGGGGCGCGTGAGGCAGGCTGCCAGGAGGTTTGCACCTGGTGACTGCCACTCCAACTTTCTGTGGGCCCTTGATTGGCGCTGGTTATGCCCCGGGCTATAAAGGGAACAGCTCTTCTAAGAAGGGCAAGTCAAAAACAGAGGTGTTTTTGTCTCCGAATAGAGTGAGCCTGGAGTTTTGGGAACCCAAAAGCCTCTAAGCTTCTAAAATTACCTGCCTGGCTCTCCAGCTGCTGGCGAGGCCCAACCTTGGCCCCCGGTTATGTGGAGACCCTGGGGACCCAGAACAGGTAGGGGGAGACCTGCCTCCCTGCCACTGGCAGCAGGAGCCGGTCTGGGTCCTGCAGGTCGGAGTTCCTGGGAAGGGAGGAAGGGAACTTTCTCTCTCCAAGCAACCCTGGCCCCTGCATGGACTTTTGTGGCCATTCAGAGCCTATGTTCTAGGATTGGGGTCCCCAGCTTCTGGGATCTAATGCCTGATGATCTGAGGTGGAGCTGATGTAATAAAATAGAAATAAAGTGCGCAGTAAATATAATGTGCTTGAATCATCCTGAAACCATCCCGTACCCCGTTCATGGAAAAATTGTCTTCCATGAAACAGGTCCCTGGTGCCAAAAAGGTTGGGGACTGCTGTCTCTGGGAGGCCCTGCCCTTCTGCCCAAAGGCACCAGTGAGTAATCACATAATTGTGGAATGAGAAGGAAGCACTTGCGGAAGGTGCAAACTGAGGTCAGCTCCTCCTCAGGCCTGTTGGCAGGTCCTGGCGATGGGTGGGAGGCCCAGCTTCTCTCACCACCTGGACAGAGTGGCTAAGTGCCAGTGACTCCAGGACCAGCCGGTCACCCTTAAGAGTGACTCCTGCTGCTCTGCTCTGCCCACCCACAAGCCCCTCTCTCCATTCCTGCGGCTCCGGCCTTCACACCTTGGCTCACCCTGTCTGGAGTCCCTTTCTCTGCCCTCCTTGCCAGTTCCCCATTTGCAGGGCTTGAGGTGAGCTTGTCCTCTTGGTTCTTCTCACTGTTTTCCAAACATTCTGTTACAAACATGTAAATATTGCTAGAAAGGCTCCTTTTTGCTTTTAACAGCAGGATGGTCAACCATCAGATCCTGAGAAGAAGGCCTGGGGTCAAATCTTAGTCCCACTGTTTGCTGGCTGGGTGACCCTGGGCAAGTTACTCACCCTCTCTGTGGAGGGTTTCATCAATTGTAGTAGTGGATAGGAATTGTGTCTCCCTCATGGGTTGCTTGAGTGGTTATATAAAAATATATATATATATATATATATATATGAGATACATAAAATGCATACAGGAAGCACTTAATGAATGTTAGTAATTATTATAATAATAATAATTATGTTGTTATTATTCTCTGATGGGCTGAGATTATGGCCAACTAGGCCTTGGGAATAAGGCGTTGGTGTGGGAAGCTCCCCCGTGGATGTCCTGTTGGGACCGTGTGACCTGTGGCTTCTAGTTGAACCTCCTGCCTCCCTCCCTCCCTCCCTCCTATCCTCTTGCTGCAGCTCTGGGTTCTAGCAGGGTTTCTCCTGGGATCAGTCTCCAAGATGATTCTACTTGACTTGTTCAGTTGGCAAGCTGTCAGCTAGCCCCTGCCATGCCTGGTGCCTTGCTGAACCCCCAGGGACTCCAAGAGAAATTAGGCAGGAGCTTTGCTGCCAGACCATGTAAGGGTAAGGGGAGGAGGGTGATGAACCCTTCCAGCTGTGGGGGATGTGCCTTCAATTAGGGGTGCACACAGGGGCTGTGGGAGCTCAAGGCAGGCACCTGAACTCTGGGAAGGCTTCAAGAGGAGGTGACCTTCTTGAAGGTCAGTCCTGAAGGACGAATGGGGATGCTCCAGTTGGACCAGAGAAGGGAAGGCTTGCCAAGCAGGAGGCACAGCAGGTTCAGTTTATTTCAGCCTAATGTCCTCAGGTACCGGATGAGGAATGATCATGAAAGTAACCCTTTATGTAGGTCCCATGATTATGCCCATATAGGGATGAGGAGGCTAAGGCACAGAAATGTGAAGTGACTTGCCCAGAGTCAGACAGCTAGTGAGTGAAGGGTGTGGGATTGGAACCCAGACAGTTTGACTTCAGAATTCATATCTTTAACCT
Source organism: Capricornis sumatraensis (assembly GCF_032405125.1). Classification (NCBI taxonomy): domain Eukaryota; kingdom Metazoa; phylum Chordata; class Mammalia; order Artiodactyla; family Bovidae; genus Capricornis; species Capricornis sumatraensis. The sequence continues at coordinate 75,313,727 of NC_091076.1, forward strand.
CCCCACCCCCTTCCAGGTGGGCCTTTTCAGCAAGGCTGCCTTTGGTCTCTGCCCAGACGGGCTTCCTGAGAGAGACTGAGCCCTCCACACCACCCCACCTGGGTGCCCACATGGGCACCTGGCTGTGCACCCTGTCTTCATTCCCCAGCCCACCGCTGCCTTCCGCACCCCTGACCTGGGACTTGTCCACCCCTTCACTGTTGTCACAGCCCTGCCTGGGCCCCTTGTTTCAAGAGCAAACCCTTAAGAGGGGTGGCCCTCATTGGGGGCTTGGCAGCTGCATCCTGAGGGACTGGGGAGCCTTCCTGAGACTCTGAGAGGCTAATGTCTCGGTGGTGGGGCTTCAGGCATTGGGGTCAGTGACCCCCTGCCACCCTACTCTCTCGGCCAGCCTGTTGCCCCACCAGGCAGGTCCTTGGCAGCGGGGGAACAGGAAGGAGAGGGTCTGAGGGGCCAGCAATCCCTGTCCTCGCTCAGGGACATCCCCTGGTGTTCCTGTGTTTTGCAGTCGGTGGTGGTGCCCAGGTGCCGGGCGACAGCTGAGGCGCTTCAGATCACAGTGGGCCACATCCTGGGAGACGCCGGCAGCCCCTACCTCACGGGACTTGTAAGGCTGGGTGGATGGTGGGGCTCCAGGGAAGGGCTGCACTTGGAGGCCCAGTGGCTTCCTGGTGGGCCTGGCAGACCCCGCCTCTCTCCTCTGCAGATCTCCAGCGCCCTGCGGGCGGGGCGCCCCGACACTTACCTGCAGCGCTTCCTCAGCCTTCAGCGGAGCTTCCTGTGCTGTGCCTTCGTCCTTGCCCTGGGCGGCGGCTGCTTCCTGCTGACTGCGCTGCACCTAGAGAGAGACCAGGCCCAAGCCCAGAAGTCTGGCACAGGTACCCTGCTCCTTTGCACCCATGCTGGGCTCAGGGCTGACCCTATAGGAGCAAAGAGCACTGGCCACCCCCTGAATGTATTAATTTATCCGTTCATTCATTTGTTGATTCATGCACACGTACGCCCCTGCTATGTGCCGGGCAAGATTGCAGATCCTGGGGAGTGAACATCAAGTCCAAGCCCATGTGAGGAGAAACAAACAAGAAACAAACAGAAGCAGTAAAAGACAGAGTGTGTTTGAGGTCATAAGTGCTATGAGAGGCATAAGGCAGGAAAGTGGGGCGAGAGGAACGGGGGGGCGGGGCAGGTTGCAGTCTTTGAAAGGGTGGCCAGAGAGGTCCTCACTGCACAGGTGACCTTGGAGCAAAGATTTGGAGGAGGGAATGAGTTCTGCAGCTGTCTGGGGGAAGGTGCTCCTGGTGGAGGGAAGAGCTCGTGCAAAGGCCCTGGGGTGGGAATGTACCGGCTTGTGTTTGAGGACCTGCAAGAAGGCCGCTATGGCTGAAGCAGGAGCAAGGGGGGCCAGCGGCAGAGACGAGAGCGACAGTAAAAGGACCAGAGCGTGGGGAGACTGAGGGCTTTTGTAGGGACTGAGGCCTTAACCCTGAGTGAGATAGGAGCTGCTATGGGGTTTCCAGGGCACAGGCCCCAGGGTGTTTGATTGACATCATAAAAGCACCACTGTGGTGCTGCTGTGTTGAGAGCAGACTGTGGCAGGGTGGGGTTGGGTCAGTGTTGAAACAGGGAGGCCAAAGGGAGGTTCTGTAGCCATCAGGGGAAAGCAGAGGGGCTGGGACCATGGTGGTAGCATTGAAGGTGGGGAGAACAGGTTGGATCTGGAATTTACTTTGAAAATGGAAGCTGGAGGATTTTGTAGCAGACTGTGCCCAGGCATGGTCCCCAACCACCTCTGCCTCCTTTGGGGCTGGCTGAGTGATTTCCGCCCACAGGGATCCTTGAGAGCGAGAACCAACGCCTGATTTCTGGCAGGGGTGCCTCCCCAGAAGACCCCTGAGGCTCTGCCTGGCAGCAAGGAGGTCCCACCTGCCCTGTCCGTACCCCTCTGGGTGACCTCCACTGGATCAGTGCCTCTGCCCACCTTTGACTGTGGCTCCAGGACCCTGGCCGAGCTGCACCTGCCGTTTCTTTGCTCCCAGCTGGAGAGCTGGCAGCGCCTGTGGCTGGGCTGGGAATTGAGCTGTCAGCAACCCCCGCGGGAAGCCTGAGCCTATGCCTGCACCCAGCATGAAGCCACTCACTCCAGCCCGGAGTCCTCAGCCTGGCTTCCAGCAGGCCCGATTAAAGTGTGGCCGGTACAAAGCCCGTGGATATAGGCCTTTAGACAATCATGTTATTTATAGCCTCAAGGTGTCTCTGCTGGGATCAGGAGCTGGAGAGGAGGAGGTGGGCAGTCTGGGCGGAGAATGCACGGCTGCTCAGCGTGGGTCTCTAGGCGTGCCCACCTTGGACTGTCCGCTCTGACCCTGCTTCCCCACTCTGCAGGGTCGGGAGGGCACGGGACACAGCTCTGTGTGCATCAGCCTTTGAACTCAAGGTGGGGGCTGAATCAGTATTCTAGAAGATAGGTCTCTACTCGGGTGCTGGTGTCGGGGTGTGGCCACAAGATCCATGGAGATCCTCTGCCTGCGCTGACCCAGCCGCCTCAGACCCAAGCTGGGGGGCTCGCATGGCTGTGCATGAGTGCCTTGCTCTGCATCCCTCCCTCCCTCCCCCATGGGGAGGGCTGGCTTGGTGGGACTCACCGGGTTCAGAGCGGCTGGGCGCAGCAGGCCCTGCAGGAGATCAGCAGCTTCCAGGCGGGTAGCAGTGAGGAGGCATGTTCTTTCCACCATGAGCATAAGCGTCTTGCCCTCTCCCCTGGTGCCTAGCCAGGCAATCACTGTTCGCTTTCTGATCGCTGCCGCTGGGTCTGCCTCTCAGCGGCTGTGGGCAGAGTAGTGACCCAGACTCACGCTCACCTCCTGATCCTTGTTTGCTCCATCCCTGCCCACTATGGGTGTCCTCCCTGCCCCTTAGGTTGGAGGGGACGAGCTCCAGGAGCTGGACTCTCCAGCTCAACCCACATCTGCCACTCCCAACTTCCCCGTCTCAGCCCTCCCTCTGGAGCAGCCATCATCAGGCTGACTGCCTGCCCCCGCCCCCCACCGTCTGATGCTTGGAGCTCATGAAATGGGCTGGCTCTGAGGTTACAAGAAAAACGATTCCTGAGGGTCCTCATTTAGGGTTCTGCTCCCAAGTACAACATGGGCATGGGAGGGAGAGGGTCATTCCCATACCCCTAAGCAATCCTCTCGTCTCAGCTGCGTATCCTGCAATTCAGTTCAACTCTGACACTGTCTACCCAGTGAGTGAGTGAAAGTCGCTCAGTCATGTCTGACTCTTTGCAACCCCATGGACTATACCGTCCATGGAATTCTCCAGGTCAGAATACTGGAGTGGGTAGCCTTTCCCTTCTCCAGGGGATCTTCCCAACCCAGGGATCAAACCCAGGTCTCCCACATTGCAGGAGGATTGTTTTTACCAGCTGAGCCACGAGGGAAGCCCAAGAATACTGGAGTGGGTAGCCTATCTCTTCTCCAGCAGATCTTCCTGACACAGGAATCGAACCAGGGTCTCCTGCATTGCAGGTGATTCTTTAGCATCTGAGCTATCAGGGAAGCCCTATCTACCCAGAGAATAATCACATTCCACAGGTTAAGGGTTCAGTCCTATAAGACCCTACCAGGCCCGTCCCACACTACAGATGCCAACCACAAGCCCAGGTGGTAAGTGGATGTAAACCCAAGGTTCTCACAACTCCTTCCTGGGGTTCCATTAATGTGCTAGAGAACTTAGTAAACCCATTTACTTGCTGGTTTATTACAAAGGATTTATTAAAAGAGATGTGTAGGGCATCTGAGCATCTGGCATCTGCTCCTTCGGTCCCAGCCAGCGTATGGTATGGGAGAAGGGCATGGAGCCTCCACGCTCTCCAGAGGTCCATGTGTTCATCAGCCTGGAAGCTCTCTCGACACCTCCCTTTTGGATTTTTATGGAAGCTTCATTACTCAGGCATGATTGATTATACCATTGGCCATTGGAATGTGATCTCAATTTCTAGCCTCCCTCCCTTTCCTGGAGGTGGTTTTGGGGCAGGGTTGGGACCAAAAGTTCCAACCTTCTAATTGCAGGGTTTGCTGTTAGCCTTGTCTTTAGGTGAGTTCCAAAAGTCACCTAACAGGAGACACTTTTAGGATCTCATCACCTAGCAAACTCCAAGGGTTTTAGGAGCTCAATGCCAGAAACAGGATGAGCAGCCAAACATATATTTCTTGTTATAAATGACATTATCATACTTGATTTCTCCTGAGAAGGAGGCAGTCAGTGTGGGATTCACTGGCTGTGTGACCCGGGCGACTCTCTGTCCTCTCTCAGCTTCAGACTCTGGCTCTATTTAAGAGGTGTATTGCATGTGGCTTTTCTAGCCTGTTAGTCCCTCAGTTGTGTCCGACTCTGTGACCCCATGGACTGTAGCCTGCCAGGCTCCCCTTGTCCATGGGATTCTCCAGGCAAGGATACTAGGGTGGGTAGCCATTCCCTTCTCCAGGGTATCTTCCTGACCCAGAGATATACCTCGTGATTTCTCATGAACTGGGTCCACAGAAGCCTAGCTCCAGGGTCTGAACCTTCTCCCTACAGTCCTGGGGAGGACCCCTGTGAGACTCAGCTCCCAGGAAATGGGCAAAGGCTTCCTGAGGGTCATCGGCTGCCACCTCCCCAGCTTGAGTCCAGGGGCTGGGGAAAAGATCAGAAATCTCATTTATGCCAGTTCCAGAAACACATTGGTACCAATGGGTGCCCATCTAGGTGGTGGGCAGTAACTCCAACCATGCTCTTGGACCTCATAGCCCCAGAAGGAACCAGAAAACACTTAGCTGGGCCCAGTGAGGACCACTTACAGGCAGAAGAAGTGATTCCATCCCTCAGAAGTTGTGAGAAGTTGACCTAGAAGCTGGGAAATAGCCAGAGAAGGTACGGGGAAGGGAATCCCTGGTGGAGGAACAGGCAGAGACACAGGGGCTGAGACAGAAGGTATGTGGTGAGTCATGGAGAGGTGTGGTGTGGTCAGAAAGGAGGGGTGTGTGTGTGTGTGGAAGCAGAGGAGAGGAGGCAGGAGAGACTGGCTGGGACCAGAGGGCTCACGTGCCAGTTGAGGAGCTGGGGCTTGGACCCTGTAATCAGGGTAGTCCCTTCTGACTCAAGTGCTTTCTGGAGTTTAGGTTGCCAGGCAGGGCAGGGTGGTGCTTTCTGGGACTGAGCTAGACAGAATGCCCTGCTAGGAGTTTATAGGATGTTATCATCCTAAGTGTTTTGAGGCAGGGTAGGAGCGCCGGGGTGGCGGACTCTGGGCGGGGGAGACAGTATCTGTTCTGTAAGCAACCCAACCCTAGCTGTATTCAACTCCCAGCCCCTGCCCCAGTGGGGCTGGTCGCTCAGACCTTGCTGTGCTGAGGTCCTAGCTATAGATCTTTGAGAGCCCAGCCACTCAGGCTCAGCAGGAGGAGTGGTCAGTAGAACACACCTTTCTGGCCGAAAGGGCACTTGCTGGGCGACCCTAGTCTCTGATACTCTGGACTCACTCGTTGGGAATGTCGATGGGGGACCTCGCTGCTGAGCAGGATGAGGCCCTCAGAGCTGACCTGCTCACGCTATGTGTTACTTGTGCTTCCTGGACACACGTCGCATTCCAGCTCCCAGGTGTCATGCCAGGTATGCAGGTGTGCCTGTCCTTGTGCATGCACCCGTATCTGCTCATTTGTGTGTCTGGGCATGAAAGCAGGTGTTGATAGGGTCTGGATGATTAACCTCTTCTTCCACCTTGACCTCAGGCTTGGAGGGTTGAGCACACACATTGAGATGATCACCCCAATCCTGGCTTGTATCCCTGCAACACCAGACATCAGTCTGTTTCATTCTCTGAAGACTCTTATCTCTCCTGCATGCCTAGATGAGCCTGTGAGCTTGCTGGTTTAATGCACTCTCTAACAGAGCTGGCAGGGTGCAGTGAGAGGCTGCTGGAGCCAAGCTTTATCCTGTACAGGGAGGTATGGGACTACATCAGTTAAGGTTGTAGGCTGGTATGCAACAGAAACTGACTGATAGCCTAAGCAAGAAGGGGATTTGTTGAAGCACATCAGGAGCTCACAGCATCTATGTGGAGATTCAGGAGCCAGGGCTCTTGGGCCATCTTACTGGGGGACCTTCACGAGAGCTCCAGACAATTTTTCCCTATCCTTTTCCCACCCTACTCAAGATTTCAAGCCCTGAATGGGAGAGTCCGATTGGATCATTAGCCCATGCCTTGATTTATATATAGCTCCATTAAGACCAGGAAACCAGGATGCATTTAAGAGCATCAAAATAAAACAGCAATGAAAGAAAAAAAAAGAAGCCAAATATATATATATACACACACACACAAATACCAATGACTGTGTCCATTACAGTGATCTTGGGCAGGCCACTGGCCCTCTCTCAGATGCAGCCTCTCGTGGGACAGGGAAGAGGCCAGACTCAGTGTCCTTCAAGGGATTCTTCATTTCTGAGAGTCCGAGTCCATGATCAAAGGAGATGGAAGCTTCTATAATTCAGAAAGTGTTTAAAATGTTCAAATAACAGAACAGGAACTTCTCTGTTAGTGGGGACTCAGAGCCATCTGTTCTGAGCAGGGGAGAGGCAGAGACGAAGCGTTCTGAGCTGGGAGGTGGAGGGGCTCCAAGTCCCCTGCTTGGCAACAGCAGGAGCAGAGAGGAGCTATCCTCTCCCTACCCTTGGGTGGTGACCTGTAGAGAAGGTAGTCAAAGGGTGGATGTAAATGGCACATGGAAGCTGATGGAGGGTGGAGTCAAAGGGGAGAAAATGCCTTTCTCAGGCCAGGAGAGGAATCTGGCTGGTTTCTGAATCACGAAGAACAACAGATACATGATGCAAATCACCACGCACTTCCTGAGTTGCACCTGCTAAATGTCATTTACTCATTCACTCAACAAACATTCTCTGAGCCACCTCCTCTGCCCTGGACTATGGAGATGAATCAGGTAGTGTTTGAACCCTCAAGGCTCACAATCTGTTGTTGGGCTGGTGAGGGGGAGCGGGGGACTGATGTACAAACATAATCAGCACAATGAGTTTGGTGCGATGGAGGGGTACACAGGGTACTCAAGTAGCCTAGAGGAAATGACAATTTCAATAAGTAGGTCAGGGAGGGCTTCCTGGAGGAAGTCATGTCTGTGCTGGGTTTCTGAAGGACAAGGGGGAAGAGTGAGCTAGGCAGAACCAGACCAAAAAGCCAGGGGAGGGGGTTACCTAGGTGGCGCTCTCCGTGGTCCTGAACCATCATTGTGTTACCAGGACAAGACTTTTGTGTTGAGGGTAGGGGGCAACTAGAGATGATTGCTCCCAGTTCCTGCCACTCCTCTGGGCTCCAGAAAGTATCATAACTGTGAGTGAGTCTAGGGAGCTCCATTTTCAGTATGGATGAGTGTAATTTTGAGAGATGGGCAGTAGGATCTGAGGCTGGAGATTGGCATGGGTCATGAAGTGTTATTGGAGATATGTTAAAGAACTTTCATATTTTTTTAAAAATTTATTGAAGTATAGTTGATTTACAGTATCATGTTAATTTCTGCTGTACAGAAAAGTGATTCAGTTATACATACATACATACATATATATATATTCTTTATGTTCTTTTCCATTACAGTTTAGTATAAGATATACAGTAGGACCTTGTTGTGTATCCATTCTATATATGATACTTTGCATCTGCTAATCCCAAACTCCCACTCCATCCCTCTCTCACCCCCTCAGCCCCTTGGCAACCACAAGCCTGTTCTCTATATCTGTGCATCTGTTTCTGTTTCATAGATAAGAACTTAGATATTTTTAGTCTTATAGTAGTGGAGAGCCATGGAAAGGTTTTATGCAAGGTAATGATAGGGTTTGTATGTGTGACTTAGAAAATTATGGCAAGAAATATGAAGAAAAGACTGGAGGGGAATGTTGGAGCAGGTGTTGTTGAGCTTTAAAAGGGTCCAAGTGAGACATGAAAGGTTAGAGCTAAGTCTGTGAGCAATGAAGACATTTGAAGATATTAAGAAAAAAGGGAACGGGCCCTAGAAGTGGGAGTTGAAGGAGGAGCCCCAAATGGCCTCTAGGTTTCCCGCTTGGTAACAGTGTGGATGCTGCTGCTATTTGTCAGAGATAAATGATACTGGGTGGGAGCAGGTTGAGGGGAAAGATGACGAGTTCAGTCTTGGATGTGCTGAGTTTAAGGTGCTGAGGGTGTCTTGGGGGGAATGTGCAGGAAACTGTATATAGACCTACTGTTTGGAGATGGGGTCACATCTAAAGATGGAGGATGGGATGTCCTAGGGATGTGGATAATTGTTGAAAACCCAAGCACGAGTGAGAAGCTGCCGAGGGAGGGTGTGCCACATGAGCAGGGAGGAGACTGAGGCTAAGCACTGGAGACACTCCTGTGTAGGGAGACGAGCAGAGACGAGGTGGACTGAGCTCCCAGCTAGCAGACGTGGGGGAGCCAGTATTTCTCTGAGTGTGTTCTGCAAAGCTGTGTTCATCTTCCAAGATGTTCTGTGGCCTCATACACATGGGCAGATGGCAGCCTATACCTCCCCATGGGAGACTCCCAATGTACACTCTCAGATTAAAGGCTCTGAAAAGTTCCTCAGTGAGGGAACCTAATGCTCTATGTTTACTTCACCATTTCCCAAATACACTCACCTTTGGGACATGGACCACTAATGTCCTGTGCCCTATTTGTTTTGAAATTATGATCTAAACTTAATGAATGAATATTAGAAGGCCCTTTAGCCATCATTGACTTCAGCCTCCCATTATGATGAGGAAGCTCTGTCCTGGAGAAGCTAAGAGAAGCTACTGCCCCCATTCCTGTGGGGCAGTAGAAGAAACACTGGATTAGAGGGTAGACACACCCTACCCTCAAGGTTTAGTGCAAGCCTCATCATTTACTGTGCTTCCTTGGTGGCTCAGATAGTAAAAAATCTGCCTGCAATGCAGGAGACCCAGAGTTCACCCCTGGGTCGGGAAGATCCCCTGGAGAAGGGAATGGCTACCACTCCAGTATTCTTGCCTGGAGAATCCAATGGACAGAGGAGTCTGGTGGGCTACAGTTCATAGGGTCGCAAAGTCAGACACGACTGTGCAACTTAACACTTTTACTTCATCATTTACTAGGTATGTGACCTTAGGTATATTACTTTTCTTCCTTGGGTCTCTCTTTCGGGTTAAGAGCTAAAACGGCTCCCTGGGCAGGGCTGTGGCTGAAAGGATGAGGAATTTGGGGGAGTGGGAAGGGGACCATGGTGTTGGGCTTAGAGCCATGGTTCTGCCTCTGCCGACAGTCCCACAGCTGGCCACATCCTCCGGCTGGGCTCTGTCCTCTACCTGGCATCATCACATCATTATGAAGGTCAGTGCCAGGGCTCAGTCCCAACCCCACAGAGCTCCTAGGTCTGTCCTTTCCTGTTTGATCACCTGCCATTCTGGGCCACCCAGTGGAACTTCCCACATCCAGCTTTGCAGGCCTGCACTCAGCAAGCTGGAAAGAGGCAGCACAAGAACTTTCAGAATGAAATGTTTTCCTAACCCACTAGTCACAGTCATTCATACCCAACACGACGATGCATATTTTTAGTCACTTCGCAGAATTTAAAACACACCTCGAAGGCGCCAAGAAACACCAGCTTGGGGATTAACTCTGCTCACAAGAGACAGTGGGGCGGACGTGGGGAGGGCTGCCTCGTGCTGCATCACCTGTTGCCTATGCCATGACTCACTGCGGCCGACACCTTCACGAGATGCACCTGCCCATGGATGTGGGATCTGGAGCAGCCTGTGGTGGGAACTGAGCTCCCAGCCCAGGTATTGCACCAACCCCAGGTCAGTGCCAACTCTGGCACCTGCTAGCTGCACGTCCATGCTGGGGTCATCTCTGGGCCCTGGAACCTGTATGTGGAGCACAGGACATAATTCTGGTTCCCCAGGCTCTGTCTCGTCCTAGCATTCTGCCCTCAGCCCTTTGTACAGGATTATCTTTTCAGTCAAAGCTGCAAACTCATGAACAGGGGACGGAGCTTACCAGAACCACAGCACCTCTGAGATGCGTGACAGTGGAGAATGTAATCCTGAATACAGAAGCTACCCTGCCACTCTCCACAGGGGATGGGGCTCCCCGCTCCCCCAAGGAAGAACCTGGGGGACTTCCAGACCATCTAAAGCCTATCCTCCTATCTACTCCCAGAGAGACAAACACACCAGTTAGGTTTCTTGTCTAGGGTCATGCCACACACCAGGGCAGAACTGAGTTAGGGCCCAGCTTCCTGTCTCCCATTCAGGGCTTTGTCATGCGCTGCAGAAGCCTGATGATTGCGGTTACTGGGCCCTCAGGGGACAAGGCCCCCTTTTAATGCCCTGTTTCCAAGGTGTCCCAGTTGGAGTCCTGTCTCTCCCTGCCAGGGGCTGCCTCTCTGTGGAGCATGGGTAGGGTCTCGGTGTGCACACAGGAATGGGTCCATGGGGAGGCTGGGGGCTGGATCTGAGTTTCCATGGGGAGGTGGGTGACATAACCTTCTGTGTCTGGTGAAGCCCTGGACCAAAACCCCCACTGATCATGCTTCTCGGTTCTTACAGTAGCCCTCCCTGAACTGATTAAATCATGGCGGGTGCGTAGCTGCTGGAGCGGTCACGGGCTCTCCCACCCGCGCTCCTGACTTAACCATCTGAGACCCTCTCTCCAAGATGTCCACATGCCCTGAGCTCCAGCACCCGCAACTATCGCCCAGACTCTCCCCTGCGGTAGGGGGTGGAGAGGGACGGCACTGAATGGGCGCCAGGGAGTTCTACTTCCCGCACGCGGGCCCTAGCTCCGTGGTTCCCCACAAACCCCCTCCGGGTCCTTGCCAGCCTCGGCGGCCGCGCGGCTCCGGCATGACTGCGCCCCCGTCGGGCGGGAGGGGCTCTGCGGCCCTGCCCCCTCTCCGCCCCCCGGGGGCAGCACGTGTGGGGCGGGGCTGTGGTCCGAGCCCGGGGCTGATTGGGCGAGGGCCTGGTGGGCGGGGCCGGTCCGCAGCTGTCAGAGCGGCGGCGGCGGCGACCGCGGCGCATCGGGCTGAAACGGTGGCAGTGCTGCAGCCGGGGCCGGAGCGCAGGAGCCAACGGGGCCCGGCCGGGATGGTGCAGCGGCGGCTCCTCGGCGCACACACGCACTGAGTGGGCCCAAGCTGGGCCCCGCGCCCCCCGCGCCCCCCGCCGCCCCGATCCCGGCCGGCATGATGTGCCTGGAATGCGCCTCGGCGGCGGCGGGCGGCGCGGAGGAGGAGGAGGCAGACGCGGAGCGGCGGCGCCGGCGCCGGGGGGCGCAGCGAGGGGCCGGCGGTGGCGGTTGCTGCGGGGCGGGGGCAGCGGGCGCCGCTGGAGTCGCGACCGCCGACGATGAGGTGCAGACGCTGTCGGGCAGCGTGAGACGGGCCCCTTCCGGACCCCCCAGCACCCCCAGCACTCCCGGCTGCGCAGCGGCTGTCAAGGGCCCGGGCGCGCAGCAGCCCAAACCAGCCAGCTTGGGCCGCGGGCGGGGGGCAGCCGCCGCCATCCTCAGCTTGGGCAACGTGCTCAACTACCTGGACAGGTACACCGTAGCAGGTGAGCGAGTGCCCCACCCAGTCCGAGAACCAGGACCCTCTGCCTGGAGGTACCCCGGGGCAGACCCCTATATCCAAGCCTTTCGTGGGGTCCCAAAGGCCTTCGCCTCAGGTACCACTGGGCAAGTGATGCCCCCAAGACCTACTGGTCCAATCCTGGGACCGCCTCCGCACCCCCCGGGCCAGGGGTATGGGGAGTCCCCACCCCTGGAGTAGCCCGCGCATCCTCGCCAGCCCTTGACGTCCCATCCGTTGTCCTCTTCTCCGAGAGTCTCCTTTGCGTCTCTGCTTTCTGGCCTTCGCGACCCCTCCCGCCCCAGCCTCAGATTCCTGGGCCTCTCCTCCCCTTCCCCCAGCCCAGGCTGTCTGTCCGTCGGTAGCCGGTCAGTTCCTTCCTTCCTCCGCCGCCTCCACTCCTCTACGTGCGTGCCGCGAGTGCGCGCGCCCCTTGCGGGTGTGCGCCAGAGGAGACCAAGTGTGTGCTCGCGGGCGGCGCGGATGTGTGTGTGAGCGTGTGAGCGCGTGGCTGACAAAGGCTTGGGGCTGCGGGGAGTGGAGGGAGGGGCGGGGCGGGTCCGCGGCGCCTGGGGACCCAGGATGCGGTTTGCAGCTGGCCCTGGCTAGAGGCCTGAAGACTCTTCCCCCTCTTCTCTGTCGCTTGGGGCCTGGGGTAGGGCGCAGGCCACTGGGGCAGGAGAGGGACTGCCTAGTCCTCTGTGAGCGTCTCCGCGAGCCAGCCTCCTCAGGGAGGGGGTAGGGGTCGATAGAACAACTGAGTTCTCGCCGGGAATCTGCTCCTCTGTGCTTGGTGTGTGACCTTGGGCCGGTCTTAGCTGGTGTTTAGGTCTCTTCTCCGTTCTGAGGTGGTTGATCCTCAGACCCTCGGGATGAAACAGCCTTCTGGAAATTCTAGTCTGCTGGCTCCCCTCCCCCAGTTCTCAGGGGTCTGTGAGCAGGGACTTTTCCCTAAATTGAGCCGCTCCTGGGTGGGAATGGTGCAGCCTTAAGAGAAAAGGACTTGGGCCAGACTTGCATGTGGGGGCTCTCTGCCATAGGAGACTAATGACTGAATCCCTGACATCCTGGCCCGCTGGCCCCAGAACCTGCCTCACCACAGCTTAGTAAAATCTGCAACTACAAAAATGAAAAAAAAAAACAGGGAGAAATTTTGGACAGACTCTCCAGAGAACTTTGTGCCCATGACGAGGGGCACTTCCTGGCCTAAACCATAAAGCATGACGCCACCTGGGCCCCCCTTTCTGGGACTCAGTCTCCCTGTCTGTTGAATGGGGTTTTGTGTCAAGTGGAAGGGAGAACTCTGCTGGGAGAGCAGAGGCTTCTGCTTTCCCCGACTCCCACTTTCAAAATCTTTTATCTCTCTGTTGCTCTCTGGGGGAAGTTGCAAGGGGGTACCCCTGGCACAAGTTTCTGGGGCGAGCTGTCCCCAGGGGACTCTTACTTTGGTCTGGTGAGCTGGAGTAGTCAGCACCATCCAAGCACACCAGCCCATCTCATGCATGTGCCATCCTGTCTGGGACCTGGGAGCTTAGGTGCCACCCAAAAGAGGGGAGAAGTCAGAGAACACGGGTGGGGGGCGGGGGGCGGACCTGCGGGTAGTGCAACATCAACTTCTGTCCACAGATGAGCCAACCAAGGCCTTTGTCCACAATGGCTCAGAGAGGGCACGATAAAACTGGCGTTCCATCTAAATCCATCTACTTGGTTCCCACCCTCTCAGCTGGGCAATGAATGGCCTGCTTCTGGCTCTGTCACACCAACTTGTCTTTTCAGGCCCCAGACCACCCCCCCAACCCCCGGCCCCACCGACCCACACTCTGACATTCTTAGGGAAACCAACTCTGCTTAGTGGCTGAGGTGGGAGGGTGGAATCAAGGAGGGCTGGAACTTATCTGCCCCCACCCCGACGGGGGTCCCAGAGTCAGAATGGGAGAATAAGATAGGAAATTTTTGGTAAATTGGTAACAGGGGGTGGAGCAGTAGGGAGGAAGGTCCTGAAAGCTCTGTGCAAACACTGCCTGAGCTGTGTATTCCCCTTCTGTCCCGCCAGGGAGGGCCGGGAGCTCCTGCTCCACCCTGCCCCCAGCACACAGCACACACAGATTTCCTCTCCGGATAAGCCTGGCTCCCTCCCTCTCTCTTTACTGTCAATTCTCCTACCACCACCCCCTTGTTGCCAAGTTCAGTTTTCAGGAAGATTTACTGTCTCTATGGCAACTACTATGGCTTGATGTGTCTTGGGAGGCAGGGGGCGGTTTGGGGGGATCGCAGGGAAGTGGTCATCTCAGGCTTCAGTCCACCTGTTGCTGACTGTCCAGCTGGGACAGATGAGGCGATGCTGACAGTCCATGGCTTAGTCATCTTGGATATTTGCACTCACCTGATCCCTGAGAACCTCACCATCTGGCCCTGGCTCCCCCATAAAAAAAAATGGGGAGAGTTCCCACACTCTTCCTTTCAATCCATCCTGTGCATTTCTGTTTTCATGGTATAGACCACTGGTCCAAAAGAAATATAAGGCAAACCATGAATATAATTTAACATGTTCTAGGAGCCACATTTAAAAAAGTAAAAAGAATAGATGAAATGAGTGAACAACATTTTATTCCACTCACTGTATCCAACATCATCAACATAGAAGCTCTTGATGGGATAGTTTGCCTACTTTTCATACTGAGTTTCAAAACTCAGTGTATTTTGCATTTATAGCACATGTCAGTTTAGACTAGCTGTATTTCAGGTTCCCAATAGTCATAGTAGCTTGGGGCCACCACGATGGATAACGAAGGTCTAGAGTCTTTGATGCCAGAGTTCATGTCCAGGCTCTTCAAATTCCCAGCTGTGTGACCTTGAGGATGTCGCCTGGGCCTTCCGGGTGATTACTTCCTCCCCTCTACCTCCCAGGGTTCTGGCGTAACTGAGAATGTCTCTTATGCCAGGGACAAGGCCAGACTCCTAGGAGATCTTCACTTTTCCTTGCTCTGCCCAAGCTGTGGCCTGATCATTGTGCCCTCCTATTTCTCGCTTTCTCACAGTTCCTTTTAGGATTCCTTGGCAAATCCCCCCCTTCTTCACCAGGGCTGTTCTCCATCCTGGGAACTCCGGTAGGTTCTGCCTCCATCCTAGCATTCCCAGCGCCACCGCCACAGGGTGATCGAGCTAATTACGGCTTCTTTTTCTCCTCCTCCCCATGAGAACCCCCTGAGGGCAGCAGGCCTCAGAAGCAGGTGAGAAGGGCCAGGCTCCCACTCTGGCTTTTCTTACTGAGCATTGCTTCAGCTGGATGGAACTGAAGTAGCCCAGAAACCACCTCTTAACCCTGCCTTCCACCTCCCTGGGTGGATGGGGACGCAGATGCTGGGAGAGAGCTGGCATTTATCCAAGGTCACATGGTAGGGTGGAGCAGGATCAGAACCCTCCAGTGTGGTCTTCTCTCCAGGGCAGGACAGAGCATGTCCCCCTGCTTCTGACCTGGAAAACTGGAGATTCCGCTGGCCAGAGCGGAAGCCCTCTGGGCAGATGAATTTCAGCTTAGTTTAACAGCAGCAGTTTGAGCTCCCCTAGGGCACACTGCTCCCACTCCCAAGGCCCCTGTCAGCCTGGCAGCCACTCACTCTCCATTCTGAGCCCACTTGTGGCTGCCAGGTCAGGAGAAGGGGTGGAGCCTCTCATTTGAGGGTCCTGAGTCTCACCTTACCAACGCAGCACCATGGTGCCTGAGAAGCCTGTGCCCCTTGCTCTGCCCAAGCTTCCATTCTTCCATCTGTAGAAGAGAAGCAGAGCTGAGGGTGTAGGAGGCAGCATTCTTTCCCTGGAACCAGGCCCAGCAAGAAGGAGTTGGCATGGCCCTGTTCATGGTTGCTGAATGACTATTTGAGAGCTGAGATTCTCCCCTAACTTCTCTGGGGGCACCTGTTCCCTTCCTGAGACCCAGTTTCCTTCCCTTTGATCCAGCCCCTTGGCAGACCAGGCACTTGAAATTGGGTGGAGCAGGGGCTGGTGAGGAGGAGAGGCAGAGCCCTGCCCTGGGGGAGTCTTTTCTGCCAAAGAAGCTGAGACCGGTATCCATGGCAACTGCTCACTAACACAAACCCAGAAGGAGAGAGGAGTACAGGGACCCAGCCTGGAATGCAGGCCTGGCAGGGAATGGGGGCTTCCCCAAACACCTGAGCTGGGTGCAGGAAGGGCTGCCAAGCATGGGCTCTTGGCTCTTTTTCTTTTTTTTTTGTCTGCTTGGTTGAATCTGTCCAGAGCTAACACTTAGGGGAACGGAGGCTCCAGGCCTTCTGCAGTGTCACCTGAGTGTGTAGAAGCCAGGTCAGTCCCCATGCTCCGTGGCTATCTCTGTGGATAAGGATTATCAACGCCACTCCTGCCCTGCCCCCTCAGGTGGCTTTGTTTGATCCCTTGAGTGGGCCCTGCCTTGGTCACCACCAAGTCAGCACTACGTCAGGTCTGCAGGGCAGGGTGTCCCAGGGCCACATTCCAGAATGGCTGTCTAATAGGTCAGTGTCCAGGTGCATTGCTGGGCCAGCCTGGAATGCCAGCACCCCAGTGACTAACCACTAGCAGCCCATTTTCCAGCTCCTTTTTCCTCCTTAGGCACCTTCCGGTTGGATCTGTTGGCACCTCCTTTGTGCCATTGTCCTGTCCGAGAAGTGCCTTGAAACTTACTACCTTGGTTTGGAACTCAGGGCCAGTGACCGGCCCAGCCTGTGCCTTTGTTTCCCCTTTGTGAATGGGGCAGGAAGGCTGCAGAGTATAGCCTGGGCTGAGAGGGAGATTGCGGGGCTTGAGCTGCTCAGAGAGGAGTTTCGTGTCCCTTCCCTGACAGGAAGAGGCTTTTGTTTCTGCCTGGGTGTGAAGTGAAGTTGCTCGGTCATGTTCGACCCTTTGCAATCCTGTGGACTGTAGTTTACCAGGCTTCTCTGTCCATGGAATTTTCCAGGCAAGAGTACGGGAGTGGGTTGCCATTTCCTTCTCCAGGGGATCTTCCCGACCCAGGGATTGAACACAAGTCTCCTGCATTGCAGGCAGGCGCTTTACCGTCTGGGCCACCAGGGAAGCCCTGGGTGTGGGGACCTGAAATCCTGAGGGTAGATGGGGGTTGAGAGCACAGGAGTCAAAGAAGACACTGTCTTGATCCCCAGGCCTGTGGTGCTGGGCTCCCCATGGGCCCTGACGATCTCCTGGGCTGCTCCTGGCTTTGTCAGAGTTGCTGTGTGACATGAGGCAGATCCTGACCCTCTCTGAGCCTTGAATCCACAGTAGAAGATTTTGTTCCTCTTTTTCTGTGGTCAGGGTCTTGCTCCCAAGGGTAGTATGGGGCACGTGACTTGGTCTCAGGGACTCTCGCCTGCTAGACTTCAGCTCTGCCTATATCTCCCTTTCCCAAGATAGCCAGGTCTGTTTCCCTGTTGCTGCAGGGGCCAAACGTAGTTTTTGCTTATGGGCCTCAGTGGTGCCTCTGCCCTCCTTCCTGGAAGTCTTCCCTATGTCCCCTCCACTCTGTCCCACATCCACCATGGCCCCTACCCCTGTTATAGGCTAGCTGTTTCCCTCCAGCCTCAAGGATTGCTGAGCCTGGTCACCTCTGTGACCCCAGTACATGTGAGGGATGGGCATAGGCTTGGCGCTTGTTGGCCGACTATGTGACAGAATTGAGTTGCCCGAGCCTGGCCTGACCCCAAAGCCCATCCTTCTGGGTTGAAGGGGCACTGGTAGGTTTGGATGACCCTGGACCAGGATAGGCCCCTGTGGCCAAGGCTGGGGCTTCTCTTGTGGTGGCCGGTGCTGCCCTTTTGTGCTGACCAGGGCTCACAATGAGCTACAAGCCTCGCGTCTCCAGGAAGGAACTGGGGGCAGTGGTCAGTGTGGTCCCTGTCTGCCCCGCCCGCAGACCTGACAATGGGCTCCCTGGCTCCGTGCTGGGCAGAATGGCTCCTGTACATGCAGGAGAGCACTGGGGTGGTCCTGCCTCTTCTGCAGGTGGGGCGCTGGAGGTGAAGGGCTGGTCCCAGGTCACACTGCCAGGTGGGATGAAGCAGGACACTGGTTCTGGCCCTCTCTTGGTGGTTGAGGGGTGGGTGGAAGGAGCCCTAGGTGAAGATGTGGCTGAGGGCAGAAGCATTTCTTTTAGAGTGAGAAAGAAGCAAGAATGATGCACTAGCCAGTTTGGAGGTTAGCGGTGTGGGCCCCATCTCCTGCCTTGCCCTCAGTTCTCTGCCTCCATGGTGACCTTGCTGGGGTCTTCTCCTCTCCCCCACCCCTCCGTCATGGAGTCTTCATGATCCCTTCCCTACCCAGCATGGACTTGCCAAATGGGATCTCTGACTGCAAGGAGCACAGTTATGCTTTGTAAACTGTAGAGGGCTGTGCCTGGGGTGGGATGTTGTTACTTAGTCACTCACTGTTTGGAGCACCCAGTTGAGAGTGGCTGGTGTGGATGTTGAGAGGGGGCTGGCTGCAGCCTCTTTTCTGGTGTTTTTGGGGGTGAAATGGGGAGCACAGGCCAGATCGGGAAGCTTGGAGGCCAGCTCAGCCTACCTCCCGCCTAGTCTTCTGTGGTCTGTTTCCTTCATCTTCTGAATCTCAGTTTTCCATCTGAGAAGTGGGAGTGGGTGTCGCTGGTCAACCTTACCCTGCTCGCACAGCATACAGGGAGATGGCTGAGGGTTCGTGGGCTTGAGCCACGCCGTTCCGAGGTCTCTTATCTCTCCCCACCCTCTCTCCCCCGATACCTTCTTGGCCTTATCCTGGGTCTGTGTCCACACAGGCCACACCCTCCATGGGTCACAATAAGGGTGTGACCACCTTGTCCCTGGCCTCTGGTGGTCTTGGGAGTCCTTGAGCCAGAACAGGGCCGGAGAGGCTGAGATGGGAAAGGAGTGGCCCTGCAAAGCCCCCAAATTGCTAAGGCTGAGTCCGGTTCCAGGAAAGCCGGCCCCAAATGATAGACCAGAACCACAGGCCAGAGGCCCAGCTGCCTGTCTCCGCCCACTCTGGGCAGAGAGGCTTGGTGGGGAGTAGGGGATGGGGTGGGGTGTTGAGGGAAGGCTCTCTGCTCTCCTCAGGCTGGCAGGGTCTGCAGGCAGGGCTCTGGGTAGGGAGGGGTGCTATGGGTGCTCTTTAAGGGGCCAAGTATGGAGTCTAGGTCTTCTAGGGAGAGGCTGAGACTGTGGGGCTGCGGTCCTATCCTCACGGTCCCTGCAGAGATGACCACTAGGCTGTCCTGACATTGATGATCCAGATTTGTAGGCAGACGTGGGGGGTAGGAGGGAGGGTGTATATAGAACAAACTCAGTTAAGATTTAGGATGGACACAGCAGGGATGTCTAGGGATTCTGGGTCACTCTCAGATGGGCAACCTGGGCCCCAGAATAGAGGCCAGATGCTCCCGGAGGTCACTCAGCTTGTCCCTGGGGGATTGGGGGAGGATCTTGCCCTGTGGACACTCTGGGGCAGGTAGAAGTGAGTGTGCTTGACAGCCCGGGTCCCTGGCTGAGGAACTGCCTTGGTCAGTCCCTTTCGGCTCAGGAAGGAGGGGGTGGGTGCTGGTGGGGCCAAGCTGTGGTTTCTTAGCCTGAGCCATTCAGAGCCAGGTCAGCAGAGCCAGGCCCTCAGGCCCCTATAATTACCGGGGCGGGAGCTACGGCCCAGTATGGTAGCAGGGGTGAGACTTCCAGACTGAGCCAGCTGTGAGGCTTCCAAAGGGGACCAGGGTCCCTCTGAGAGGGACCAGCCAATGGCAAGCAGCACCCACCATCTGCCCCCATTTTGGAGAAAAGAACACTGAGGTGAGGGTTCCCATTCTCCAGAAACTGATCACAGGGCGGGGCTCTTGCCCCATGAGTTAATGATCTGTGATCAGGTTTATAAGGTTTATAACACTTATTGACTACCTACTATGTGCCAGGCACCATTCCAAGCATTTTACAGGATTAACCCATTTAAACTTCACAACAACTATATAAAGCAGATGTTAAAATTTATTCTTGTTATGGTATATAGATATACATATATATATATATGAATATTACTCAGCCACAGAAAAGAACAAAACAATACCATTTACAGCGACATGGATGGGCCTAAAGATTGTTATGCTGAGAGAAATGCATCAGACAGAGAAAGACAACCATCATATGATATCGCTTATATGTGGAATCTAAAAAAAATGGTACAAATGAACTTATTTACAAAATAGAGTTACAGATAAAGAAAACAAACTTATGGTTTGTTACCAAGGGGGAAAGGCAAGGGGAGGGAAAAATTTGGAGATTGGGATTGACATGTATACTCTGCTGCTGCTGCTGCTAAGTCACTTCAGTCGTGTCCGACTCTGTGCGACCCCATAGACGGCAGCCCACCAGGCTTCCCCGTCCCTGGGATTCTCCAGGCAAGAACACTGGAGTAGGTTGCCATTTCCTTCTCCAATGCATGAAAGTGAAAAGTGAAAGTGAAGTCGCGCAGTCATGTCCAACCCTCAGCGACCTCATGGACTGCAGCCTTCCAGGCTCCTCCGTCCATGGGATTTTCCAGGCAAGAGTACTGGAGTGGGGTGCCACTGCCTTCTATACTCTGCTGCTGCTGCTGCTAAGTCGTTTCAGTCGTGTCTGACTCTGTGCGACCTCGGGGACTGCAGCCTACCAGGCTCCTCCGTCCATGGGATTTTAGTATATATAAAATAGGTAACTAAAAAGAACCTACTGTATAGCACAGAAGACTCTATTCAATACTCTATAGTGACCTATATGGGAAAATAATCTAAAAATGAGTGGAGATATATGTATATATATAACTGATTCACTTTGGTATCACTTAGAACTAACACAATATTGTAAATCAAGTATACTGCAATAAAAATTAATTTTAAAAAATTAATCCTTGTTACAGAGGAGGAAACTGGCGCAGAGAAGTTAAATTAGTAGCCTGAGACCACATAGCAGGGAAGCTGGAGAAGTCAGGATTTGAACCCAGAGCCCATGCGCCTAGGAATTCAGCTATGCTGCCTGCTACTCTGAGAGAGGCAAGGGGGACTGCACTGGATGACGAGGCAGAAAGAGACCTTGGGATCGCGTCCCAACCTTGCATCTGAGGCTGGTCTGAACTGGGGGCTCCTGACGTCGGTGTGGATTTCCTCTTACACCGCAGCCTTTTGGAGGACTCAGTGATGTCAGCAGGTTGGGTTCTGGACCTGGCTCCTCTGGGGGTGATTGAGGGGCCAGCAGTGATGAGGAGTCACTGTGAATATCTGTGACCAGCCAGATGGATGAGTCATCCAGCTCTGGGGGTACCTCAAGGTTACAGGCATCTCTTCACTAAGAGCCCCAAAGGAAGGAGCTGGGGTGTGGAAGAACCTTGGTAGGCATGAGCTTGGATCTGGGCCCTGGATGAGGTGGAGATTAACAGGTGGAGATGGACAGCCCAGGAAGAGGGCATGGCTGTGTCAAGGGTTTGGAGGCCTGTGGACCATGATGTGCAAGCCACAGGGGTTCAGACCACCCAGGCCAGTGGTTTCCAGTTAGCTGGACAGTGTGTTAATAGATTCCTGGCTCTCGCTTCTAGACAGGGTGATTGTGCAGATCTGGAGCATGGAGGCCTCAAATGTGAGACGAAGTCTGGGCTGAATTTGGGTGGTAATGCAAAGCCGCTAAACCCTAGTGTGGCAGACACGCTCAATGAGCTAATAATTTGCTTCCACTCTCAGAACAGTGTCTGGCATGTAGTGAGCCCTCAGTGCACATTAACACCCATATTACTGTTGTCATCAGCAGTAGTATTATTCACAAGGGTCCTGGGCCGTGTATTTTGAAGACCCCTAGGTCTCCAGGAGATAGTGAAGGACAGGGAAGCCTGGTGTGCTGCAGTCCATGAAATCGTGAGGAGTTGGACACGACTGAGCAACTGACCAACAACAACTTAGATGACTCTGAGCCCTGGCCAGAGCTGAAACTGCTGGGCCACAGCCTTCGCTCCTTGAGTCCAGAGACTGTGATCTCTGAAACCCCGGCCCAGGACTTAATAAGAAGCTGATAAGTGCTTGTGTGATCAGGCTGCCTGAGGGGTGCTGGGTGGATGGGAGAGGCTAGAGGCAGGGAGTCCAGGGAGGAGATCGGTTGGAGACGAAGAGAGAGAATCCTTGGGACCCATTCATGGGAGGTGAGGGGGTGTCATGGCCGACTCCCAGTGTCTGGCCTGGGGAGTGGACCAGGTGGTGGAGTCGTGGAGTTGGGGTCAAGGTGACTGTGATGCTGAGGGATGAGAAAGCCTGTGGGACTGGGCCACCAGGAGGTGGTTGGCTTCAACCGAGGATGGAAGTGAGGACATTGAGTTGGGAGGGATGAAAATTCTTCTAAGAACTTTAGCTATGGAAATTCCCTGGCAGTCTAGAGGTTAGGACTCAGCACTTTCACTGATGTGGCCTGAGTTCAGTCCCTGGTTGGGGAACTAAAAAAAAAAGAAAAAAAGAACTTCATCTGTGAAGTGTTAGTCGCTCAGTTGTGTCCAACTCTTTGCGACCCCATGGATTGTAGCCCACCAGACTCCTCTGTCCATAGAATTCTGCAGGCAAGGATGCTGGAGTGGATAGCCGTTCCTTTCTCCAGGGGATCTTCCCCACCCAGGGATTGAACCTGGGTATTCTGCATTGCAGGCAGATAGATTGTTTGCCATCTAAGGCACCCTGTGAAGGAGGGAGAGAAAAAGACCCGCTGGTAGTGGGGATGAGGCAGGACTGTTTTTACCACCAGGATCAGCGAGAGGTGAGTGCGTTTGTGGACTCTGCAGGAGGCAGGAGTGAGGGAGGTGCTGACAGCCCAAGGCAAGCCAGTGGCTAACCCAGGGCCAGCTCCCGGGAGGCAGAATGGGCAGCTGGCCTTGGACAAGAGGCGAGCCCCTTGGAGGCTTGAGAGGTGTAATTAGGGTCAATGGGTAAGAAATTCAGGTGCTCCTGCTTCACCAGAATGTGTTTTCTTGGCTCAGGGACAAGGACCCTGTGGACAGAGGACAGTCGTGGCTGTGGATTTGGGGTGACTGCCTGGAGAAGCCTGGATCGGGAGCTGTGGCCATGGGTCGGGGGAGCTGCCTGTGGGATGGAAGCCCCACCTTGCACACCCTGGGCTTGGTGGAATGGGCTGGGTCTGAGCTGTAGGAGGCTGCTCCTAGGCGTGAGGCCCGTCCTGTGACCCACTAAACCTCAGCCTCCAGGAAAGAGGCTAAAAATAAGGCTGTGGTGAAGAAGGGAGGGGGGTTGTGTGGGTCCAAGCCAGCCTGGAGCCCAGAGGAAAATCTGAGACGACCGTCCGGGCTGCTGTGACACACGCTTCCCGTGCCAGCAGCCAGTAGGATCTCATCCGCCTGCGGCAGTGGCCCTTTGCAGGCCTGGAAGAGGGAAAACAACCCAGAAAGTCTTGGGCAGGGCCTGACCTGGAGTCTTACAGCCCACCCGAGGCCTTGTTCCCTGGGGCGGTTTCTCTGACTTTCTGCCTGGAATTCAGGCCTTGGGTCCAAGGCTGGATTGCAGGGGGCTGCTGGGACAGGGGCATTCAAAGCTTCCTATGCCTTGGGGTCTAGACTGCTCAGGAGTTCTCGGGGGCCCTGGATGCCCATCTGGATGCAGTGAAATATTCCTCCCCCTTATGAAGCACTCTGCAGTGGAGGAAGTCAAGGAAGCCTTCCTGGAAGTGGAGGCAAATGCTGGACCTTAAAGTCATGGGTAGGGGAGTGCATCCAGTCAGATGGCTGGGATGTGCCTTGGGGAGGAAGCAAGAATGTTTTGTTTCTTAAAATAATTTTGTTTGTTTAGGGCTGTGCTAGGTCTTCATTGCTGCGTGAGGGCTTTCTCTAGTTGCCGTGAGTGGGGCCTACTCTCTAGTTGTCGTGCACGGACTTCTCATTGCAGTGGCTTCTCTTGCAGCAGAGCTCTCAGGTGCAAGGGCTTCAGTACTTGTGGCATATGGGCTCAGTAGATGTGGTGCACAGGCTTAGTTGCCCTGAGGTTTGTGGACTCTTCCCAGACCAGGGATTGAACCCATGTCCCCTGCATTGGCAGGCAGACTCCCAACCACTGGACCACTAGGGAAGTCCAAGAGTGTTTAGATTTGCTGTGGACACGTGCCGCCTTCGTTGTGACCAGTTTGATATGGGCTCCCTACCAGAAAGTGGGCCTGGGGTTACTGCAGAACCATGCCCTCCTCTGGGCTGTGGGTGGGGACCCAGTACAGGATCCTGAGGGAGTGGTACCCCCCTACCATCTCTCTCTTTTTAAAAAATTTTTAATTGGAAGAAAACTGCTTCACGGTGTTGTTTTGGTTTCCGCTGTACGTCAGTCATATATATCCCCTTCTTCTTCTCCTACTGTCTCTTGGTTCTCCCCATCCTTCTGTTTGCCCAGTGCCTAGATTGTGACAGTCTCTGTCCTGGGTTCTAGAAATGACTTGCTATGGTCCCAGCTCTCAAGGGGCTCATGGTCCATTCGGTGCAGGGGTGGCGGGGAGGCAGGCACCTGTCCATCTGTCTGAGCTTCTCCCCGACAGACAGTCCTGGGGGTTGGCTGTGTGCCCAGCCCTGGGCTGGGGAGGGGGCTGGGCAAGAGCGAACCGTGCAGAAGCCATGGGACAAAAGAATGAGCTTGGGTTTTTGGTAATAGACCTGGTTTCAGACTTGCCCCTGACAAGGTGTGCTGTCTGACAAGCTACGTGATTTCCCGGCGCCTCGGTTTCCTCATATGTAAGCTGGGGATGATAACCCTGGATCATCATGGGTAGGAGGGCTAGAAATACCCCTTGTAGAATCGCACACAGTGCCTGGAACTCAGCAGGAACCAGCAACTAGGGGCTTTTTGCTCCTGGCCACAGGGAGTCCAAGGAGTTCATATCTATGTCCCTGTGTCTTCTCTGTAGAATAAGTTGATCCTAGTGTGACAAGCGCTAAAACAAGAATGGACTTGGGAGAGTGGGGGCCACGCACTTTCCCCCTTTTGGGAGGGGGAGAAATCAAGGGAGACTTCCCAGAAGAGGAGGCATCTAAACTAGTTTTGAAGGAATGGCAAGAATTAATTCAGTCAACAAAATTGCACCAGGGTAAGAAGAGGCAGCAGGTTTAGTTAGGGGGGCCATAGGTAGATTGGGGTGGCTAGAGAAAGGGGGGTAGGGGTTGATGCCCTGAGAAGTGAGGCTGGAGGGTGATGTTGGCAGGGCTGAAGCTACAGCCCCGTGGCCTGATGAAGCCAGGGGAGGCACCAGTGATGGTGATTATGTGAGAGAGGGCTGTGATCAGATCAAAAAGCTACAGGCCCGGGCTCAGGACTGGGAATGGGCTGTGAGGTGGAGAAGTGAGTGTGGGTGGCTCCCCAAACTCAGCCATGCCACCCATAGCCTCTGATGGAACTTGAGGCCTCTGAGTCTGAGTTAGGGGCACCTCGGAGGTCCCACTTGATGGCTCTGCCATCCACAGACCCAGGATTGGCCCCTGGTTTCCGCCTTCGAGGTAAAGTCGCAGCCCGCCCCGGTTATTAAGTCGTTAGCTGGGTCTCACACAGCCTCTTCATTATGGGTAATTATGGTGAATCCTCTCTGGGTATTAACAAGGAGGAGCCCAGCTGCTCTTGACTGACAGGCTGCTAGAACAGGAAATCACAGGGCATCCCAGCCCTGGGTTTTGGGTCGGGGGGACAGTGGCATCTTCTGCAGCACCGGCCACTGGACGGGACCTTCATTCTGTGTTTGGAGATTCCCCTTTCAACCATTTCCCTGTGACTTTGAACTTGTGGCTTAACCTTCTGTGCCTCTGTTTCCTCATCTATCCA
This sequence comes from Capricornis sumatraensis, assembly GCF_032405125.1. Classification (NCBI taxonomy): domain Eukaryota; kingdom Metazoa; phylum Chordata; class Mammalia; order Artiodactyla; family Bovidae; genus Capricornis; species Capricornis sumatraensis. The sequence continues at coordinate 75,339,170 of NC_091076.1, forward strand.
GTGGGACGATAGTACCAACCATCCAGGGCTGTGGGAGGGCTAAACTGATAAAGCACTTAACGCTCAGTAATCGGAACCACTGGAGAAGGAATGGAAACGCACTCCAGTTTTCTTGCCTGCAGAATCCCATGGACAGAGGAGCCTGTAGGTGGGCTACAGTCTGTGGGGTCGCAGTGTCGGGCAGAACTGAGCGACTCAACAACAACAAAACGACAGTACGAACCGCCATCATTTTAGATGCCGGCATCAGTGTCATCGTGTTGAATTGTTCTAGGAGTTCCCGGAAGGCAGGCTCTGGTCCCTTCCTCTGTCCCCTGAGTGGGGAGCTCCAGAGAGAGGCCCTGTCTCCCCTCTGCCTTCCCAGTGCAGATGTGCAGTGGTTAGGGGGCTCTGGCCTGTGGTCCGGCCTCCTGTTGTCCTGAGATAAGCTGAGGCAGAGGCCCTGGGGCCTGTCAGGGCGGAGGGTTGTGGTTACCCAGGAGCCCTGGTAGAGGGCTAGGTGAGGTCAGAGGGGGCCAGGACATTGCTGGCCTCCATACATCCAAGGCCCTGTCCATCCACAGCTGTTGATTGTTTCTAATTGGCCTAGCTACCAACCCCGTTGACACTCCTAGTGGGAGTGCAGAGGTGGCTGGAAGTTGGGTGAAGGGCAGACATGGCCTCAAGGGCTCCCATTCCCCCAAGAAAGCAGGCCCGGAGCCCCGCGTGGTTCCCTCTGCATCTTGGCTCCTCATTGGAAAATTGGGGGTCCTATTATACTCCTGAGGACAGCTGAGGGGACGTGTTTGTGCACATGGGCAGGTGAGCAAGTATAAGCATTGCCTGCGTGCTCTCACCACCCTCTCCTTGGTCAGAGGGCTTTCCCTGCAGCTTTCAGAGGCTGCCTATCCACTCTCTGGGGTGTGGGCTTCGGGGTCTCCCCTGAGGGCAGGGTTCACCTCTGGGGTTCCAGCACCTAGTCTGGGGCTGGGCCGCAGGTGGGCAAGAGGCCCAGGCTGGCAGTAGGAGGCTTGGCTGCCCTAGGTGGGCTGAGTGATCATGGAGGGGCCTCGCTTGTCTGCTTCTCGGACCCCACACTGGCTGAGTGCAGGGTTAAACACCGCAGGATGGACGCTTGGCCTCCATGGCCCCCAGTGGCCTGGCTAAACTGGGCAGGGTGGAGTTCTCTAGTTGGGGCCAGGCTGGGCCCGGAGGGGTGGAAAGAGGACTGGGCAGAGGCTGAGGGTCACCTGGCTGGGGCAGAGAGGTGTGGGTGCCCTGGGCTCAGGCGTCTCCAATTATCACCCTCTGTCTTCTCCTCCCAGGTGTTCTTCTGGATATCCAGCAACACTTTGGGGTCAAGGACCGTGGCGCCGGTTTGCTGCAGTCAGGTGAGGCCCATCTCCCATCCTGGTCCCCCCACCTGGCTTTCTACCCGGCGGGGATTCCCTGCCCATCTCTTCCGCGGTCCTGACTTGCTGAAAAGAACGTGAGCTTCGTGTCCAACATCCCACCTTGTCACTCACATAAGGCACCACTTCTCCCAGCCTCTGCTTCTATTCTTGTAAAACAAACAGCACCTGCCCTCAGGGCTGTGGGTAAGAATGTAGGCACCTGGGAATCACCTCTCAGATGCCAAAGGAGGAAATTCTAGCTGGTCAGCCTCGGAGCAGTTTGCAGACCTAGGGCAGAAGCCTGAGAAACCTGGGTCCCAGACGAGACCTGGGTCTGAGGTTCTCTGCCCCTCTCGCCTGGGATCCTGGCCTTGGGACTGATGGGGAGGCAGGGCCCATCCTCCCTGGGCCAGGGCAGCCTGGCAGGTGATTATGCAGTTATTCCAGCCTCTCTGCCCCTCCCTCCAGGGTCCATGTCAACCTTGCACCTGCCCAGTGGCCCTGTTGGACCTGAGCTCCTGGCCCTCCCATGGGCTGTGGCCCTGCTGGCCGCGCCCTCAGCAGGACCCCCAGGCCGGGACAGAGACTCGGAGCAATGTTACATCCTAGGGCTGGTCCTGACCCGGCCCTGACCTTGCTGTGTGGCCGGTTCCCTTGGCTCTGGTTTCCTCGGGCTGTGAGGCCCAGTTAGATGTGGGGGAGAAGGTCTGTGGTCTGCATTCCAGTCTGGGAACCCCGTCCCCTCCCGGGCTCTCTGGGGAGGCAGGGGTGGAGCGAGCTGGCTCCATCCAGGAACCTGCCTGACCTGTCTGGGTGGCATTCCAGCATGCCCAGTGCCAGGCCTCCTTGAGCCACAGCCACTCAGCCAGGCTCCATTTCTCACTTGCCAGGTGGGGTCTTCTGTGCTTAGAGAAAAGGCAGATGAATAGCTCCAGGGTTCAGTCCTAATAGGTGAGAATGGACAGAGCTGGGACTGGGGCAAGTCTGTGGGGCCCAGCTTCTCCTAAGGGCATCCAGATCCCCCCTGCCTCTGCAGACATCACCTCCCAAGCCCCTCTGTGGGCTCCTTGCCCCCTCCCTGCCCTTGCTTGGCCTCCTTTGGCTGGGTCAGAGCAAGTCATCCTGCCCTGGAGCCTGGGACAGGTTCCTCCAGCTTCCTGGGCTCCGGGCAATGCACTGACCAGCACTTACAGCCTGGGAAATGGGGGAGACTGAGGTCAAGCCCGATGGGAGTGTGGGAGGGAGCAGGCTGCCAAGCTGGTGAGGGAAGGGCAGGAGGGAGCCTCGTCGCTCATCCTCCTCCCTCCAGAGCCCCTGAGTCACTGGGGACTCAGCCCAAGCCTCATCCCCTTCCAGGTTGCTGACTGATCTTCCCCCGCTCCCGCCTCCTCCATTCAACCCCCCATTGATGGAGGTCAGGGCCAGGGCATCCACCCAGGGAGAGGGTGCGAGGGCTGCAAGGGTCGTGGCTTTGCCACAGTTATGCCCTGGGCTGTGCCTTTCTTGGTTAAGAGAGAAGTCACGGCAGCCCCTACTTATCCCTGGTCACCTGGCTGGAGGTGGACAGACCATCCACAGCATCGTCGTCTTTGATTCGTCCTCCGCCAAGCTCCCCTTGGTCGCCTTCACTTTCAGGATGGAAGCATAGAGGTCAAGAGAGGGGAAGTGACTTGCTTAAGGTCTCATGGTGAGAGAGTAGCAGGCCTGGCATTGGGACTTCTTCGTATGGGGTCCTCTTGGCTTGGGAGGGGACACAGACACTCACTGGATTGGTGAGGCTTGTCCCAGGCGTCAGAGTGTCTGGCATTTCAACATTCTTGGGGTGAGTGCCTCTGGGCCATGCTGAGCATTTCCAGTACTCTCCAAGACCCTCTAGTTTTCGCCCTGTGGTCCTCATCCCACTCCCCGCCCTGGGCACCAGCTGGGAGGGCTCCCCAGAGTGTCCTTGCCCTTCTGGCCAAGAAGCCAGGTGGGCTGGACCAGAACGTGACTCAGTGGGCTACCAGGCAAATCATCTAATTGGCCTGGGCTCCAGGCACCTGTCTCTTCCCCAAGCACTGATAAGGTCGGAGCCAGGTGGAGGGCGCCAGCCAGGTGTTGGTGCTTGCCCAGATCAAAGGGCCAGGATTGAGGGCTGGGTTGCCTGCTTATTTGTGGGCACCAGGGGCTTCTGGGCCAGGAGACAGGGTTGGGGGGCAGGGGCAGAGAGTTCGGCCTGGGCCTGCCCGTGCTGTTTCCCCTGGGGACCAGAGCATGAAGGCTGGTTTTGGCAGCCCCCTTGCATATTGCTGCCAGCTCTGAGCCGGCCCCTCAGCTGCAGCAGCCATAGCTCAGCCTCTGGGAAAGCCCACAGCAGAAGTACAGCTCTTGAGTCTTGCTGTCTTGGGAAGTCAAGAGTTCCCATAGCCTATACCTAAAGGGGCAGCTGTTGCTAAACCTACTGCTCAGCAGACCCTGCGCTAGGCTCTGCCTTGGACTCAGTCCTTGCATGCAGGAAGATTCCTTGTATTGATGGGAACAGAAGACGTATTTAGTCCCCACCCAGCGGAGACTGTGGGAGCCTGGGGTGGTGGTGGTTGTAGCAGAGAGCGTGGACCTAGCTGTGTCTGGTGGCAGGTCAAGACTTCCCTGAGGAGGGGACATTTGAGTGAGGCTTTGAAGGATGAATTGGAGTTTGCTCAGGGGAAAGCAGGGCTTCCCAGGTGGCGCAGTGGTAAAGAATCTGCCTGCCCATGCAGGAGATGTAGGAGACTTGGGTTTGATCCCTGGGTCAGGAAGATCCCCTGGAGGAGGGATACAACCCACTCCAGTATTCTTGCCTGGAGAATTCCATGGGCAGAGAAGCCTGGCTGGTTATAGTCTGTGGGGCCTTTAAAGAGTAGGACGTGACTGAGTGCACACACACACACAGGGGAAAGGACTTCAGTTAGCTTGGTGATCTGTCAGAGTTTCCCCCTTCCCAGCTGGATAAAATATGTCAGGAAAACATATTTAAATGACATAGCTGAGTTTGAAAGCTAAAGCTAGCAGGGACATTTCCAGGTGATAGAAACAAAGAGTTGAACTCAGAAACAGGAGAGGGAGCTGGTACCAAAGCCAAGCGGGGACCAGCATATGTCTTAGAAGCTTGTTACAGTATTTTTAATGTAAACATTTTTATCACAAAGACTTTCAGATATACACAAATCATAGAATAATGTAACAGGTTTCCATAGATCTATCACCCAGATTCATCAAAGGATGACTAGTCTGGACCAGTTTCCAGACTTGGGGGTATTCTTTACTTTGAAGATTGTGCAGAGCAGATTTGGGTCCCTGAGTTTTTAGTTGATCACCAATATATGGGTGATTCAGTTTCTGCCCGGGGTTTCCCTGATTTCAAGCTATATACCCAGGCTGATGGACAGTTTTTCCATCCGTGAAAAGACATCGCTTCCTTGGTTCAGCATTTTAGCAGGGAGCCAAGTCTAGCTCATGCTTTGTACAGGCCTGGGAATTCCACCCACCTCCACAGACAAGCATCTGTTTTCAGGAATCCCAGAAGAAATAAATTCCAAACTGCTCCTTAGGGAAGCTGTCATGACCCAGGACTTGCACAGGACACAGGTGACAATTCCCACTGAAGACAAACCCAAATTCAAAATGAAACAGAGCATACAGGGAAACCCACATTTGTGGGAGAGAGTCCACCAGCTCCGAAAATGGGGAAACCCACTCCTAAAGAATTAGAACAGACTCATTTGAAAGGACTTTACGTTAGGTATGTTGAACACTCAAAGCTCTAAAGAAAGAGTAGAATTTATAGGACTGGAATAGCACATTATTTAAAAAAAAAAAAAGAGTAAGGAGATGTTTAAAAGCCCTAAATTCAAAATTCTGGAGTGAAAAATATAAGTATTAAAATGAAAAATAATTAGATGAGTTAGCAAGTAGACTAGACCCAGTTGAAGAGAAAATAAGTGAACGAGAAGCTGGATCTGAGGACACTGGCATAAATGCAACTCAGGGGAGCGGGGAGTGAGAGTGAGGGCTGTGCTGTTGCTGGCTCTGGTGTGAATTTTGTCGTGGGGAGAGCTAAGGTGAGGGGCTGGGGACAGCAGGCGGGGTCTGATGGTGTGGAGCATCTGGGTTTTGTCTGGAGGCAGCGGGGAGCCAGAGAAGATAGCAGAGCAGGGCTGGTCCCTGCAAGGTATGTGCATCAGGAGGGTCACGCTGGGGCTGAGTGTGGGAGCGGATGGCGGGGGAAGCTGGGAGGCAACTCAGCGCTGGGGTTTGTGGCATCACGCGGAAGGGCTAGGATTCGGGGGCAGGGGTGCAGGGACAGAGGAAGGGCCAGCTCAGACTGAAACCAGACGGCGCCTTTGCTTTGGGACTGAGTCTCCCTCCCCACTTTGTTCCCTCCCCACTTCAGCCAGCCCGGCAATATCCTCCAGCTTTGGCAAAGACTCAGGTTCTGCAGGCAAAGTTGGGCAGCCCCCGTGGCTGTCCCCCCACGGCCCTCCTGTCTGAGGGGATGCTGGAGAACCTCTCTTCCCGAGGCCTCAGTGGCCAGCCTAGGGTCTGAGACTGAGCAAAGTCTGAAAGAGGTGTAGTTCCCCTCCTTCCTTCCTCGAGTGTGGTGGGTGTCCAGGCACCGATGTGGGGTGGTGGGCGCTGATCTGGGTCCTCCTGGTCATCTTAGCCGGCCTGGGCCTCCATCCTCCATATCCCATGGGCAGGCATAGCCTGACTCCCGCAGCTCCGTGCCTGCCCGAGCTCCTTCCCTGCCCACAGGATGTGGAGGATGGCGAGTCTCCTTCCAATAATAAGTTGGTCGGATCCGGATTTTGTAAAAATAACCCTGGTCCAGCCCAGGCTGAGGTGGGGCTGGACACGTGCTCCAAGGCCACGGTGTGGGAGCCCAGGGCTCCCCCCAGTGCAGACCTCACCCACTCCTGCTCCAGGACTACCTTCTCAGCAGCCCCAGGGGGTGGGGTGCGGGGGTGGTGGTGGTAGAGGGGTTCCTGGGGCTGTCTGCCAGGGCTCAGAGCTCTCAGCGGGGGTTGCTCCGAGCTATGGGTGCTGGCTTCCTCAGCAGGCCCACCGGGAGAAGGCTTTCAGCCAGCACCACGAGAGGTGGAGGGCGCCTTAGGGACACTCTCAAGCCCTGATGACTTCCTGTTGGCCCTGCGAGGAGGAGGTGGGACTTCCTGGCAGTCCAGTGGTGAAGACTGCGCTTCCACTGCAGAAGATGCAGGTTCTGTCCCCAGGGACCTAGATCCCACAAGCATGCGTGCGTGCGTGCTCAACTGTGTCCAACTCTGTGACCCCATGGACTGTAGCCTGCCAGGCTCATCTGTCCATGGGATTCTCCAGGCAAGAATACTAGAGCGGGTTGCTCTTTCCTCCTCCAGGGGATCTTCCCAATCCAGGAGTCGAACCTGCGTCTCTTGCATTGGCAGGTGGATTCTTTACCACTGTGCTATTCAGGAAGCCAGTGCTGGGAGGCAAAAAAATTAAAAAGTGGGAAGGGGGCATCACCCATCTTGCAGAGGAAGCAGCGAGGCTCCGACCCAGCTTCTTCTGGTGAGCCAGGGGCTCCAACTCCTCCCACACCGCCCTCCGAGGCCCTGCCCCCTGCCCTGGCTCTCTGCCTGTGGCTCCATTGTCTGGGACCTGTGGGCTCAGCACATGTGAGCTGATGGAGGGCTTCCCCACGCCCTGACCACAGGATGTCCTCGTGCTGGGAAAGCCATCCCTACCGAGACCAGGGGTGGGGCAGCCACTCTGCCCAGAAAGCTCTCCTCGAATAAACAAAGACTATGGGGTTGGCGGTGGTGGGCCCGGGAAGCTTCTAGCCTGGGCTGGTCTTTATTTTCATCAGAGCTTCCTGCTGGCCAGAGAAGGCCCTGGCCCTTTCCTGGGACATGGGTCACCTGTCCAGGCCTTTGCCCATGCTGTTCCTCCCATCGGGAATTTGTTTTCCTCTGGTCCCTACCTGGTTGTGTTCAGGCCTCTCTGCTGGCCTGTGCCATCCCCGAGGGCCAGGAGAGGTCCTTTCTCTTGTCTGCCCTGAGCAGAAGGGGAGGGCTCTCAAGATGGATTGAGTCTTCCTGCTGACCTTGGACTCCCCTGTCCCCAAGGGGAAGGCCCTGAGGAACAAGGGAGGCCAAGGTCAAGAGGGTTGCTGTGTCATCTTGAGCAATTTTCTCCACCTTCCAGTGGCTCCAGCTGTAAAATGGGACTCGGTGCCCTTTGGCAGGATGAGGGTGGGGAAAGGGCGTGGCTGCTCCAACAGGAGTCCACCTGCAGTCCTGGGTGCCTCTGGCCGCCCAGACGAGCATGCACGAAACCAGTGGGGAAAGTGCCAGAGGGGCTGCCTTCCGGTTCCGCTGTGGACAGGAGGGTAGGGTTGGACCAGGACGGCTGGATGTTGGGCTGAGGCCTGACCCACCTCCTTCAGCCTCTCTGCACCCATCCAGTGGGGGCTTGTCTAGTGCTGCGGATCTCCCACTGCCCACTCACTAACCGCCAGACCCGGTCCTAGGGGTTACGGCCTGGTCCCCGTCCCCATCCCCTGCTGCTCCCTCCATCACCTTCCCCGCCTGCAGCCTCTTGCATCTTCCTGCTGTCCCTGACACACCCTGAACTTTCTCTGACCTTTGGAACATCAGCTGGGATCTTCTGCCTTCCCGGCCTGGCAGTCTGTAGTGTGATTTAGAGCAAGGACTTTGGAGTCAAGTTGGAGTATAAATTCTGGCTCAGCCACACACTAGCTGTGTGATGTCACTCCTTTAAGCCTCTATTGTGTCTTTTGTGAGATGAAGATAATAAAATCAGATTGAGAGGATCTGTGCTTATGTCCAGAGTACATCCCTGGGCCTTGCCTAGAATAAATGCTCAATAAATGGTAACTGCAGTTATTATTAATGGTCAGCATTATGGCTCAGTCATACGATTTGTAACTGATCTTCTAATATTCCTGATTTTAAGTGTTATCATCACCACAGTAAATTCATATGGAGCCTTCAATGACCAACTCTGGCATCACTGCCTCCAGGAAGCCTCCCTTCACTGTCTTGGCAGAATTTAGCCCTACTTGCTGGTTCCTTGGCATTTTAACTCTTTAAGCTGGTCAACCCACAGATGAGGTCTACTCCCTGGTTGGACAGCGGGGGCAACTCCTACTCTGATTTTTCTTCTGCCCACACCCCACCTTGCAGAGACAGGCATAGAGGGAACGATTCTTCCTTTTTCCCTAACATGTGGAGTCCTCAGGAGACTGCAGTCTCTTTCCTACCTGTATTCTGCCCTGATCTCAGGCAGATCCTGGGAGACAGACCCAGCAGGAACAATTCTTTTTCTGGATACAAGGAAATAACTTCTACCTTGACCGATCTAAACAAGGGCCCTTTGTTGACCAAGGTTGACCCACTCTGGGCAGGGCGTGGCACTAAGCACTTTACAAGCACTATCTCAGTAGTGCCCAAAGCAAGCCGGGAGTTGCTATTTTTATCTTAATTTCACAGATGAGGAAGTTGGCACGCCGGAGGTGGCTTAGACTCCTGAGAGTTGATTGTTAAATTTTCAGGAATTGTGTGATCTAGTTGTTAAGCACAGACCGTTGTTAAAAACTAAATTACATCAACTTACAATTAAACAGCATATTAAAAACAAAGGTAATAAACACTCAAGATTCATCACTTCCTAATTATTTTACTGCCTTGTACTTATTATCTATGTTCTTTAAGTTATTTATGTCTGTTGAATCTGGATGGTAGACTCATATACAGCTCTCCATGCTTGTGTATCTCTTCTCAATTCTGATTAGTGACATCATGTTGGGAGCTTGAAATCAGGCCACATTGGGAGTATTTGCACCATGCAAACTGGCAACACTGCTCATCAGGGCCCGCCTCCCCCTGCCTTTTAGAGAGACAGTTGCTAAACATTTATCGGCATACCACGGAACGAGGAACAGAGAGGTTGTGACCTGTCCAAGGTCACCCCGCTGGCAAGGAACCCAGCTGAATTCGAGCCTGGGCAGTGTGTCTGGAGTCCAGATTCTTGCACCTCTCTGCTGTGCTGATTCTGCAGCAGGCCCCCATCACCCAGTTGGGATTACAAAGTATCCTCACACCCATACACACTCTCTGTCTTCCTCTGGAGGATAAGAGACAGTCACGCGGCCCCAGCCTGCCCTCCTCCCTCCGTCTGTCTCTTCTCCTAGGGGCGCAGGCCTGTGAGGGACCAGCCAGCCCCTGTGAACGTCCAGCGTGGCGGTCAGAGGCCACCCTGTCTGCTCACCCGGGCTTTGTCTGGCCATCTGCCCGTCAGCTGCGGGTCTGCCTTCCAGGAGGAGGAATCAGGGGCTGCCTCTCCGCATGACCTGGTGCCTCCCCTGCCTTGCTGGCCTCTTCATCCCACCTGGGACCCCCAAGGCCCCTCCCAGCCCGCTAGAGCCATCCCCATGGGGTCCTCTAAGACTGCTGTGCTCTTGTTCTGGAAGAGCAAAACCAGGTCACCTCATGCCTCTGCTCAGCATCCTCTGGTGTGTTCCTCTCTCGCCAGAAGCCACAGTCACCTCAGTGGGCCACAAGGCCCTGCCCCTTCTGGCCTTTCCTCCAGGTCCCTCTACATCAGCTACTCTGGTCTCTCTGTTGTTCCACAAATACGCTAAGCCCACTTCTGCCCCAGGACCTTTGGGTTTGTTCTCAGTCTAATATCTGCATCATTCATCTCCTCATCTCCTCCAGGTCTTTGTTGAAATGTCACCTTCTCTGGCCTTTCTTTTTAAAATGTTTACGCTTCTTTCTCTTACATGCTTTTCCTACCTCCCTTTTCTGCCCTTTCCCCCTCCTTAGCACTTGTCACCACCTGACATACTATATTTTTAATTTTATTTTCTGTTTCTCACTAGATTGAAAACTTCAAGAGGCCAGGAAGTTTTGGCTTTGTTGAACGGATGAAAGGATGGATGATTGAGCGAGTTATTGAATGAATGAATGAAATGGCAATGTTCCTAACTGTTAGGAAAGCCTCTGTGGCTTACTGGGAGTTAGGGTGGCTGTGTGGTCAGGCCAGCATGAAACCTGGGTTTCCAGGTTCAGTTCTGCCCTCTTTTGCTGTGTGGCCTTGGGCATGTTCCTTTCCCTCTCTGAACCTCTTTTTTCGAATATAATAAGGAGAGTGGTGTGGCAAAGTATAAGGAAGACTGGCTCGAGTCAGGCAGATAGGAGGTCAAATCCCCACTGGGACATTTACTGCCAGAGGGGCTCTGGGCAAGTCACTTCTCTCTGAGTGTGTGAGAGAGAGAAGTAAGATGGGACAGGGGTCAGAAGGACACACAAGATGGGATGCGGTGAACCCCTAGAACAGACCCTGGTGCATGAAAGTGTCCAATGAATAAATCTTAACTTTTGAAAAGTGAAAGTCACTCAGTTGTGTCTGACTCTCTGCCACCCCATGGACTATAGTCCATGGAATTCTCCAGGCCAGAATACTGGAGTGGGTAGCTGTTCCCTTCTCCAAGGATTGAACCCAGGTCTCCCGCATTGCAGGCGGATTCTTTACCAGCTGAGCCACCAGGGAAGCCCAAGAACACTGGAGTGGATAGCTTAGCCCCTTTCAAGTACCCAAAGGGCCCACCTTCCGCTGGGCATTGAAGAGGATGTAGTCGTGCGGTCTCCTAACCCAACGGGGCTGTGCTGGCTCCCCTGGGCCCGGGGTCTGGCTGAGGCTGCCCCTCTTGGGTGGGGGCTGCTTCCTCAAAAGGCACTTGGTCTCTTGCTGGGTGATCTGAGCAGGTGGGCTCTGCCATGGGACCCTCCCACACCCCTGCCCCACCCCTGAAACTCTCCTCTCCCGCGCAGTTTTCATCTGCAGCTTCATGGTGGCCGCCCCCATCTTCGGCTACCTGGGTGACCGCTTCAACAGGAAGGTGATCCTCAGCTGCGGGATTTTCTTCTGGTCGGTGGTCACGTTCTCCAGCTCCTTCATCCCCCAGCAGGTGAGGCCTGCCCGGGCTTCCCACCCGGCATTCCTGTGCATCCTGTCCACGTGTCCTGGTTCCTCCAGGGGGTGGCTAGTCTGATTGACCTGTCCTAGCCTAGACTGGGGCTCCAGCCTGTTGGGTTCAAGTGTACTGTGATGAGGGGGTCTTTGGGTGCTTCGATATTCTGGCCTTGCTGATGGGCTTTCCCTGTGCTGGCCTTGAGCTGAAGGGCTTGTAGCCCAGTGGGACATCTTAATTCTCCCTGAGCTGCTTCTGATTTGCAGAGAATGTGAGAAACGGGGAAGCCAGTCGGGCCAAGGAGTCAGGGCCTTGGGTCCTAGTCTTGGCTCTGCTGTCATCTTGCTGCGTGACTCGAGATACGTTGCTCCCTTTCTCTGGGCCTCGCACAGTTTGCTCTTTGTCCAATGACCAGCCGGTTCCCTGCATCAAAGTCCTCTGGAAATAAACATCAGTTTAACCTAAGGAAGATGTTTCTGACTTGGCCCCCACAGTTCAGGGTTTGAAGATCCCAGTTCTGTGGCCCATTCAGCTTTGTGATCTGGAGAAACTTGCTTTACTTCTCTGAGCCTCAGTTTCTTCATCTGTAATAAAAGGATAACACTTCTCAGCTTGAAGGGCGGTTGTGAGAAAAAACTGCACTGGTGGATGTCCACACCCTGATACATACATGGAAGGTGTTCAACACATTTTTATTTCTGTTCTTTCTTCCAAAGAGGAGATATGTTGCTCTGATAGGTAGTGAGTGTCCCATCACTAGGGGTGTTCAAGCAGAGAAAGGACAATCACATGATGGCTATTGTAGATGGAGATAGAGGAAGAAGGGGGAAAATCAGGTCTTATCCTCAGGGACTTTTCAGCCTAGGGGACAAAAGAGGAGACCCTAGCCTTGGGACCATCCAGGCTGGTGGGTGTGACAGGAGCTCCCACATTCAGACTTTCAAGATATGCAAAGTGCTGAAAGTCCTCACTGAAGACAGACAACAGTCTTTGACATCCATATAGTCAGGGAAGACTTCCTGGAGGAGGTGGCACTTGAGCTGGGCAGACAAGCCAGGCAGGTTTGGCCTTTTGGCGAAGATAGCACGGGCTGAGGGAGCAGCCCTATGGAGGCATAAATGGTGTAGAGTATTGACAGATCAAGGAGGAGAGTGCTTTGACTGGAGAGGAAGGCAGGGACCAGGTCATGGAGAGCCCTGACTGCCAATTTGGGAGGCCTGAACTTCTTTCTGGGATCCTGGGAGAGTCTGAAGAAGGGAAGGGTGAGTCAGATTTACATTTATGGAGAGGAGGTTGGAGGTGAGGGCAGAGAGAACTGGTAGATTTGGGGGTTCCAGCTTTGCTTCATGGGGCAACTTCAAGGAGGAGGGTCAGGTCAGCTAAGCCCCAGACCTAGGGCATCAGGCAGAGTCTCATGGCCACGGTCAACAATGGGGACTGGACCAGAAGAAGCTCCTGGGCCCCCGCTGGGTCTTGTCCTGCCCACGGGGCTGCTTCTGGGATTGACCAGTGAGTCTAGGACCGTGATGTCCAGTCTGGGCACCGTTCCCGGTGTGTGGATGGAAAGGAGAGCTGGGGAGAGAAGATGAACAGAGGCAGAGGCAGAAACAGACGGGTCACTCCCAATTCATCTCTAAATTCACTGCTGCCATGTTCTGAGTCCCGTGGGGGGTTTTGGTGGACCTTGGCAATGTGATTCTGGTTAATCTGGCAGAGAAAATGCCCAGGAACAGCCAAGAGCAGTGAGAGTAACAGGGAAAGGGGCTTTGCCCCATTAGTTATCCCAACATGGCTATTCCAACTAAAACAGCAGAGGGATAAACTAAGAGACTGGGGAGGCAGAGTCCTCCTTTTCATGGGAGGATGAAAGTTGCGTCTCAGGTAAACGGTGTTGGGAGGACTGGCTGTCCATCTGGATGGAAGATAAAGTATGGTCTGTATTTCTAACCACGCTTCAAAATAAATCCCAGATAGATGAAAGTAAAGTTAAAAGCAAACTGTAAAAATCAACAAGAAAAAGACAAGGAGCTCAGGAAAAAAAATAGGCAAAGGATAGTGAGAGGCAGTTCCTGAGGAAGATCCCCAAAGGGCAATGTATGTAGGAAGAGATGGTTCTCTTCTTCGAGAGTAATGAAAGCACTGCAAATTGAAACAACAATGAGATGCCATTTCACACCCATCAGATTGGCAGCAATTAAAAAGGCTGACAATACCAAGTGTTATTAAAGCTGCTGGTGGGAGTGTAAATTGGGAGAGCCTCTTTGGAGAGCAAAGTGGCAGGATTTTATAAAATTTTGTGTACCCCCCAGAGCCCTGCCTTCTACTTCGAAGTATATGCCGAAGAGAGAAACTCCACCTCATGGACACGAAGTGACGGGTGCATGCAAGGACGTTTGTCGTAGTTTTGTAATAGAAAAAAAGAGAGACAGGGAGAGAGAAGACAAATAGTCTAAGTGATCATGACTAGGGGGATGCCCAGATAGAATGGGGTGTATTCACGCTATGAGATTCTCAGCAGCAAATGAATGAACTAGGTCTACATTAACCAGCGGAAATGGGTTTCCAAAAGATGAAGGGAAAAAAAGCAAGTTGTGGGACAAGATGCATGGAGAAAAACATGGTCATTTGATTTTTTTTTTTTGAAAGCACACAGAGGACACTAAATGTTGTCGCCTGGTATGTGTACATACAGGCAAAGGCAGAAGTCATGGCAAATATACAAGATATCCAGTTCCAGGGGCAGGAGTGTGGATCAATGGGATCCTTTGTCAAAGAGGTCTTATCTGCCTGCTCTTGGAGCCCAGGAGAACAGGACATCATTCCCATTTTCCTTCTCTTTCTAAAATAAACGCAAAAGATAAGAGAATATATATATATATATATATATATATATATTGTTCTGGGACGGACTAGCCCTTCCTGAGCAAGATGTGAAATTCAGAAACCATTAAGGGAAAATCAGCAGCTGGGACAGCACTGAATTGAATAACACAAAATAAAGCTTCTGTGTGATGAAACTCCCCGTAAAAAAGTGGAAAGAAAGATGATGATGGAAAATGTTTGTGACCTATCTAATAAACATCAATTCCCATGACATATAAGAAGCTAACAGAAACCAATGCAAGACAGACAAAGAATCCAACAGAAAACTAGGCAAAGGCTATGGGCAGCTGATTCCCAGGGAAAGAAGCACAGGCAGGGGCCAGGGGAAGGAAGATGGAGAGTGAGAGGGTGAACGAACTATGGAAACGAGAGGCACAGAGAGGGGTGGGCAGGACCAGCGATGCGGAGAGAGGTCTGGGAAACAGATGGAGATGGAGGGCGAGAAACAGGGAGACCCGGAGGAGGGTTGCATGTGGGCGATGCTGGGCCGGATGGGTGGGCAGGGTGAGGCCAGGGGAAAATGACCAGGCTTGGTTCTCAGGCCCTGGGCAGCTGGGGGTATTGAGGGGCTGGGTTCACATCAAAGCGGGTAGGACCACTGGCAGCTGGCAGGGCCCCACCCTTCCCGGCTCAGCTGGGCTCTGCTCTTTGATGTGTGATGGGGGAGGGGAGAAAAGCCCACTGGGCTTGCCCTGCCCATTCTCCGTGTACACTGGGTCCTCAGTGCCGCCAGGGTCAGCCCAGCGGCCCTGTCAGGGATGGGACTCAGAGTGGGGCTGGCTTGAGGCTCCCGAGGTGGGGCCAGAACCCAGGGAGGAAGGCTCCTAATCGGTGGGGCTGGCAGTGGAGACACAGGCTGTTGCTCCTGCCACACCTACAGCTCTCAGCCCGTGAAAGTCCAGCTCCATCCCAGTCCTGGGCCCAGTCCGACCCACTATTCGGAGGTGGGAACTGAGGCCTGGAGCCGCCCAGGCTGTAGCTGTTGCTCAGGCAGTGGTAGGGCTCCATCCTGGCTCCGAGGCCCCACAGGGGGTGGGGAGCAAAGCAGGGACCAAGCATGAGCAGGCAGAGGAGCAGGACAGTCTCCCAGCAGCCTGCGCCCCTCCCCCACAGCACTTCTGGCTGCTGGTCCTCTCCCGCGGGCTGGTGGGCATCGGCGAGGCCAGCTACTCCACCATCGCGCCCACCATCATTGGCGACCTCTTCACCAAGAACACGCGCACGCTCATGCTGTCTGTCTTCTACTTCGCCATCCCGCTGGGCAGGTGAGGGATCCGGGCGGGGTCCCCTTGGATTTCTGACCATCCCCTCTCCTTGACGTCCGGCTCTCTCTGACCTAAACATGCGGGCGGTCAGCATTGAAAGCTGCCGGGACCAGCTCCCTGGCTGGCTGAGGGGGGTGTTGGGGTGGGACAGGACTGGCGGCCTCCTGGACTGGTGAGCATCCCCTGACCCCCACACTCCTGCCCGTCCTTGCCTGACGATGTTGTTTTCTCTGCAGCGGCCTGGGCTACATCACCGGCTCCAGCGTGAAGCAGGCGGCCGGAGACTGGCACTGGGCCTTGCGGGTAAGGACCCCTCCCCCAGACCAGCTCTTGCCCAGGGTCACCCAGAGGTTCAGGGACAAAGCCCAGGCCTGGCTCCCTAGCTTCCCACCTCACGGACCTGGGCTCTTCTCCATGAGCCCACTTTGAGGTGTCGGGGAGCCAGACTTGCCCCTGCCACTCTCAGGGGCCGCAGTCTGCGAGGACAAAGGAAATTCCAGGTTCATGGTGGCACTTCCTGGTTCAAGCCGGGGGTTGGGGGGCACTGTGCCAGGGTGGGACTGAGACAAGACCTCTGTTGTGGGGCCGCTTCCTGTCCTGCAGGAGGATTCAGCACAAGTGTGCCAAGGCCCCAGGACGGTGCAATCAGAGGAAACAGAGATCCCCAGTCTCGCGAAGGAGAGGAAGCTTAAGACAAAGTGTTTTTTCCTCAAAAGCAGGAAGGAAGCAGCCTCCGTGGAATTTTTTGATGGGGGTGGGGGAGACAGCAAATGGACAGGAACTCCCCAGCCCACGGGCTCCCAGGCCCGGTGGGGGTGGGTACAGATTTCCCGGTTCTCATGAGCGGGTGGAGGAGCCGGCGGATTGGAATCCAGGCTCCCACGATGTGCTCCTTCCATCCGGAGAGAGGCCTGGGGCCTTGGAGATTCTGTTCTTGACACTGGGCAGGATCCAAGGAAGACCCAAAGGGGCCCCTGCGCCTCTGTTCTCCAGGGACCCCCATGCTGCTGCAGTTGCTTAGTTGCTTCAGTTGTGTCCAACTCTGTGTGACCCCGAGGACTGCAGCCTGCGCCTCTGTCCGTGGGATTCTCTAGGCAAGAGTACTAGAGTGGCTTGCCATGCCCTCCTCCAGGGGATCTTTGCAACCCGGGGATCAAATCCCGGCTGCCTGCATTGCAGGCAGATTCTTTACTGCCAAGCCACCCACATGGGCCCCTCCCAAATGATCACCTACTTGATATATTAGCTGGAAGTTTCATGCCCAGCCAGTCCCTTCTCAGTGTCCACCCTCCCCAGGGAGAGGAGCTGGCCTGAGAAACTTTCCCAGACCCAGGGAGGTGAGTAAGACCTGGTATCTGGCCCCTGACCCCAGGAACTCTCCTTTCCTAGTTCTCATCCGCCCACCTACCTGTCTTCCTTTTGTTCCATCTATCACCCATCCATTTATCCATCCTCCTGTTTCCATGTGTTAATTCATCCACCCAGCAATCCATCCATCCAAGGATTCATCCATCTGTCTGTCTATTTAGCAATCTATCCTCCTTCCTTCCTCCATTCTGACCATCCCTCCCTCCTTCCCTTTCACTTTCAGTCCCCTCTCCCGTCCTACCCCTCATCTGGACAGCCCATTTGGAGCCCACCAGCCCTTTGTGCTGGCATCACCTCTGGTGGCTTTGCCCAGTCTGGAAGGCTGGGAAGATAATGAGCCCAGAGGAGGAGCCTGGGGCCCAGAGAAGGCATGGCTGGCCTGGTACCCCTTCCCAGTGCCAAAGAGAGACAAAGACTCTGGGGGCCTGGTGTCCTAACTTGGTGCACCCTGCCCCGCCAGGTGTCCCCCATCCTGGGCATGATCACAGGAACGCTCATCCTTGTCCTGGTCCCGGCCACGAAGAGGGGCCATGCCGACCAGCTCGGGGGGCAGCTCAAGGCACGGACGTCATGGCTCCGAGACATGAAGGCCCTGATCCGCAAGTGAGTGCTGCTGGGAGGGGTCCAGTGGGAAGAGGGAGGGGTTCCGAGGTGGGAGGACATCCCCCCCTTGCCTGCTTGGCCGGACTCCCTGGCATCTCCACTGTCGACAGTGCTGAGACCACTAGTGTTTATAATTCCTGAAGCCAGAGCCCTTGGCCCCGGAGGCCTCAGGGAAGGCATCTGAGGCCTTCTGCCCTTGGGGGGAGGGTGTGAGGGAGGAGAGTCTGCCTCCTGGGCCCTGCCATCCGCAGGGGTGCCAGCCCCCCCGCTCAGTGTCGCTGCCCCGTCCTCTCTTCAGCCGCAGCTACGTCTTCTCCTCCCTGGCCACGTCGGCCGTGTCCTTCGCCACAGGGGCCCTGGGCATGTGGATTCCGCTCTACCTGCACCGTGCCCAAGTCGTGCAGAAGACGGCGGAAACCTGCAGCAGCCCGCCCTGTGGGGCCAAGGACAGGTGGGACCAGGCCTGGGGGTCGGTGCCAGGGGCCAGGGGCGGGGAGGGGTGGGTGGAGAGGGATGCAGTCAGCCCCCGTACCCCAGCTCTGCCCCCTAACCCACGCCCCACTGTCCTCTGTCTCTGCAGCCTCATCTTTGGGGCCATTACCTGCTTCACGGGTTTTCTGGGTGTGGTCACGGGGGCAGGAGCCACGCGCTGGTGCCGCCTGCGGACCCAGAGGGCTGACCCGCTGGTGTGTGCTGTGGGCATGCTGGGCTCCGCCATCTTCATCTGCCTCATCTTTGTGGCCGCCAAGAGCAGCATCGTGGGCGCCTATGTGAGTGCAGGGGGTGGGTGCAGGGGCTCTGGAACAGGAAATGTGGGGGTGGGGGTCCCCACAACTGGAGGCTCCAGGCTTCTGTCCTTGCTCTGACCAGGGCTTGGGTGCCCTTCAGGGCTGTGGGCCTGGCTTGAAGCCTGTAGGTTATCCACAGATTTCTCAGGAGCCTCACTGCCAGGAGCTGGCGGCGGGGAGGCTTGTGGGGGGCTCCCTGCCAGCAGCCAGGGTGCAGGGAGCAGCCTGGGACCTATAGTGGGTAGAGCGCCCTCTGATGGTTGTTCTGGTCTTCCCCGACCCCGGACAGATTTGCATCTTCGTAGGGGAGACACTGCTGTTTTCTAACTGGGCTATCACTGCGGACATCCTCATGGTAAGGCAGGCCATGGCTGACCACTCAGGGCAGCTGGGGAGGGCGGGTGAAGGGGTGAGAGAGCTGGCAGGACTTGTGAAGGGAGACAGCGGGGATTTTGGGGGTCTGCATTGGGCCAGGGCCTGGAATCAGAGGGTTGAGCAGGCAGAAGGGAGGGATGTGGGGACTGGGTGCAGAAGGGTAATGTCTGGAGGCCTAGGTTTGTGGCCGGGAGGCTGGCAGTGCCAGGCTGGCACCGACGTGGTGCTGTCTGCCAGCGCTCCGCCCCCAGGGTCTGAGCTCCTGTGGACTCTGCCCTCTCTGGCTCAGCCTGGGTCCCGGGCGTGCCTGCCTGATGCCTGTGGCTGGGCTGGGTGGACAGAAGCTGTCTTCACAGGGCCAACAATGGGCTCCAGACCAGCCAGCCAGGGACAAAGGGCTGTCTGAGTGGTGGCAGGGGTTTGTGTCCTTGAGCAGGGACAGAAGCAGTCTAGGAGGGACCCAGAGGGGCCTGTAGCCTTGATAACAGGCATCAGTCTGGGGGTGGTGGTTGGAGACAGGGTGACATGTGATCCTGACCTCAGGGATCCTCCAAGTCGGGGCCAGGAGAGGGTTGAGAGGAGGGTACGTGGGGGACTGACTGGTGGTGGGGCGAGTGTCTGGGAGGTGCTGGGGGTGGGACCCTGGGGGGCAGGGAGGAGGAAGGACTCCTCAGGGGCCACCTTCAGGGCACCTGGTGTTTGCTGTCAGAGTACGGGTCAGCCTAGGAGGTCAGATTCTGCCTGGGTGTTGGGCCCCTGCCATCTCTCCTCCTCCAGGAAGCCTGCCTTGCCTCACCCGAGCTTCCCTGCAAATCTGCTTCACCCAGGGTTGTCTCTCCTGACTAACCCCTGACCGGCCCATGGCTAGAAGGGTGGGAGATCTGACTCAGCTCTGCACCTCAGCATGGTGCCAGGCATGGGTGGCAGGGGTGGGGCGGGGTCACTGCGCACGTGGGAGTGACGGTCAGAGTGAGACTGAATCAAGTGCCCTTGGCGGTAGGCAGGACCCCTGCTCTGCCTCTACCCCCAGGGGCAGCCCCAGCTGCTGACAGGGTTTGGGTCCCAGGGAAATTGTGTCCCATTTTATTAAGTGTCACAGCTAAGTGACTAATTATTCCTGGAAACGGGGCCATGCAATCGAGGTCTCCCCTCCCCCTGCCCCCAGTAACTGGGTGCCTGGCGGGCACTAGCTGCTGTCATAGTCTGTCCACAAAGGGTGGGCTTCTGGGGCAGGAGGCTGCCCAGGGCACCCGCTGAGGTGGCTGCTGCCCACCCTCTGCGCCTCTGCCACCAGCCCTTCTGTCTGGCCTTGGCCTACCCGGCTTTAGAGCTGTGGCCCCTTGTGTGTCTGGACCTGCTTGGTCTAGGCAGGAGGGTGGGTTTTGGGGGCCCAGGGGCTCTGGCAGTCGGTGCTGGGAGTGAAAATGGAGGTTCTTCCAGGCAGGGTCCTCTTCACCAGCATTGCCCTTCTCAGCCAGCCTGGGGCTCGGCGGGGCAACCAGGATGGGTCTTTCCCCTGTGGGGGAGGTGAGGGCAAGACTGAGGCTGGGGTTCTGGTCCCAGGGCGGCCATGTGCCATCTCTGTGCCTTTGGGCCTCGGTCTGCCCATGACTGGTGCGCTTGGCTCCCTGGCAAGGGCCAAGTGCAGGTGCTAAGGCAGTGTGGACTTAAGAGCTGGAGGAGGGAGTGGGGAAGACAGGAGGACTTTGTGTGAGGCCATGGGAACATCAGAAGTGTTGGGCCCCCTGATGAGGCCAGGTGGGTGCACCTGGCTCCCCTGGGCTCTGACCTGCCACCTCTTGCACAGTATGTGGTCATCCCCACCAGGCGGGCTACTGCTGTGGCCCTGCAGAGCTTCACCTCCCACCTGCTGGGGGATGCTGGAAGCCCCTACCTCATTGGCTTTGTGAGTACCAGGGACTGGAGGGGAGGGAGTGGGCGGGTGTGGGGGCTTCGGGAGGTGGCCCCGCCCTGACATCCACCGGCTCCCCCACCCCCCAGATCTCCGACCTGATCCGCCAGAGCACCAAGGACTCCCCACTCTGGGAGTTCCTGAGCCTGGGCTATGCCCTCATGCTCTGCCCCTTCGTCGTGGTCCTGGGTGGCATGTTCTTCCTGGCCACCGCACTCTTCTTCCTCAGCGACCGTGCCAAGGCTGAGCAGCAGTGAGTTGGTGGCGTGGGTGGGGGTGGGCCTGCTGCGGCTGTGACAGGGTGAAGTGGATGGGTGCACCTGGCTGACGAGGTCCCCGCCTCCAAGAGGTGCGGCCTGCATCACTAGTGGGAGCCCACAGCGGCACCGGGGTTTGTGTGGTGGGTCTAGACAGTTTCTCTGGAATGAATGGTTTTTGGGGCTGGGCTCTGCTCCTTCATTTTCCTCTCATCGTCTGACTTCTTTCTCCTCTCCTCTTTACTCCCCCCTCTCTCTCTCCCCTCTCCCCACTCCTGGGCTCTCCCACCTCCCCCTGGGGCTGACGAGGTCCCTGCCCAGTACGTCCGGCCCGCCGGCTCCCGCGATGCGATGCTCCAGAGCAGTGCCCGGGCCCGGCCCCCGCTGATGTGCCACCTTGACCCCCGCCCGTCTCTCCCCCAGGGTGAACCAGCTGGTGATGCCTCCTACATCCATGAAAGCCTGAGACAGTGAGTGTGGGCTGGGTGGGTGGGTGGGGGGAGCTTCTTGTGGGAGGGAAGGGGTGGGGATCTTGGAACAGGGAGCTGTGCAGAGGGATGTTCTAGACTCCCTGTGAGTCACCTCCTGCCTGAGCACATCCCAGCCCTGGGACTGGTCCTCTTCCTCCAGTAATGTTGCCTGGATTGACCGGTAGACCCACGGGATGGGGGGGTGGACAGGCTCCCTCTTCCAGTAAATCAGCTCCCCCTTCTTTCCTCGGAAGGGCTGGGGGCACAGGTCAGGGTAGGGACTGGCCAGGAACTCCCTGCTGTTTTCTGGGTTCCATCCTCCCAAATCCTCCTGGAGGTGCCAGAGCCCAACTCCTACTTGGACCTTCCTCGGGGCCTGGCCTCTGGGAGCCTCAGCTTCCCAGCAGAGGAAAATCCAAGGTCACTGCCCCCACGCCTTGGCCGTGGCAGATCTGCTCTTTCCCTTCCAGTGGGCCCCAGAGGGAGGATCCCTGGATTGGGTGTTGCACCTGACTTCTGACCCCCTCCCTCCAGGTGCTGCTGGGATAACGAAGGACCCGGACTCCTGCCTAGTCTGGGAGGTGTCCCCCGGCACCCTGGCCCTGCCAGGCTGTCCCGAAGCTTTCCTTGTGACCCACAGCGGCGCTCCCACCAGCTCTGGTCTGGGACTGCTGAGTGGCAGTGGCTCCAAGAAGCTGTGTCCTCAACTAACCTGGAAGGCTGTGTCTGCTGGAGCCATGCCCTGGGACAGGCCACCCCCAGGCCCCGGTCTGGGCCACAGGGGCCCTGGGGTCCTGGAGGAAGACAGCCCTCCATGGGTGTGTGGGGCGAGGCTGGCCTGTCCCCAGCTTATGTGATCCTGGGGCAGTCTCTGCCCTCCCCAGACCCTGGGGCCAGGAGGCTGGACTTTCCCATACAGCTTGCTGGGCAAGGTGCTGGCTGCAGCTTTGAAGACCCAACAGCCCCTGGATTACACAGAAAGGAGGGGGTCCAGGCCTCAGGGCGGCACTTCTGGCTCCCCAAGGGCCGGGTGGGTGAGGACCTCTGACCTTGAGGACACTGGACTCAACCTGGCAAGAGCTGGGCACCCAAGCTGCAGGCGCTTCCCAGCCTGGCTGGCCACTCTGGAGGACACTGGTTTCTACCTTGGGCTGGCTGTCAGCTTGGCGGTCTCCCAGGTGGGGGACTGTGCTGACAAGGCCCTGGTGGCAGTGGCACACCACCTGTGCCCCATGCTTGAGACCTTTGGGGGTTCCCCATCCCTACAGGGCTCCTCGGATCCACCGAAGCACCCCCACTGTCCATCCCCTGCCTGACCATCCCCACAGATGCCAGGAACTGACTCTTGCCCCCAGGCTGGACCCCTTCCAGGGGCAGCGCCCAGGGGAGTATTCCCAGAATCCGTAGGGCAGGAGCCAGGGCTCTGGCTGCAGAGGAAACAGCCATCCTCCAAGCTTCCTGTCCCTGGGAAGAGCCTGGTGGAGGAGGCTAAGGTGCATCAGGAGAGGCCAGCACTCAAGAGTCACCTCCCTGCGCATGTCAGCCGTTCAGTTCACACGTTTCCATGTGGCCGAGACCCCCACCCCCACAGCCACACACCAGGGTACAGCTGCCAACTTCACATCAGACCCCCCACCCCACTGACGCTTGTCCCCTCTGCTCCACACACTCCCTCCCCACCACATCAAGGTGGTTCTGGTCTGGTGGGCCCCGTGGGGCTGGCAGGAGACCCTAAGAGCCAGCCAGCTTAGTGCTCCCTACTCAGTTACTGGTTGGCTTGGCTTCAGGGGTGGGTAAGTTGGTGGAGTACCCACTCCCTACCAAGCTCTGGGGTACCCGAGGAGGGGGGCTTAACCAGGGGGTGGGATTCCCCCGAAGACCAGCCTGGCCTCCACTCCCACCCCAGCCTCAGCCCGGGGCCCCAGCAATGTTTTCTTGTTGTGCAAGAACCAGGTCCAAGTGCTGCTTCCTCTTCCTTCCGGAAGCCAAACTGCTCCTTTATTTTTTAGAGCTGCTGATTGTGAATCTCAGAGTCTTAAGAGAGAAGCCAAATATATTCCTCTTGTAAATGAAGAAATAAAGCTATTTAAGTCATGCCCTGGTGGCTCCCGCAGCAAAGCAGCCTGGGGGGTGGGGGTGAGGGGCACGAGGTGTGGTCACACTTGTACTCAACCCAGACAGACACCAGCAGCAGGGCCCAGCTTAGAGCTGGGGTCTCTCAGGCCATGCCTGCTGCAGCAGACCCACTACCCCCAGCATAGAAGGTAAAACCTTAGACAGTAGCTGGTTTATTAAAATCATGGTGAAAAAAAGTCTCTAGGGTGGTGCAGTGGGTAAAGAATCTGCCTGCAAGGCAGGAGCTGCGGTTCGATCCCTGGGTCTGGAAGATGTCCTGGAGAAGGGAATGACTGCAACCCACTCCAGTATTCTAGCCTGTAAAATCCCATGGATAGAAGCAGCCTGGTAGGCTACAGTCCACGGGGTTGCAAGTCAGGACTGAGCACAACAGGGAGACGGGGGTCACTCAGAGCTTTTTTGCCTTCCTCAGCTGCACCTTCTTGGCCCCACTCTGGAGGAGGCTGGGGCTCCTGCTGGCCAAGGACAACCTGGCCTTTTTCCGAGGCAGCGCGGACTGTGGCGACTTGCCTGAAACTCCCTTTTGGGGCAGCTTCTTCTGACGCTTTTTGGCAGCCGGCTCCTCGGGGGATTGACAAGGCAGAGGAGTGGCTTCGTTCATCTGGGACAGCTTCTGGCTTTTCTTCTGTGGCTTTGGGGTCTTGGCGGGGGTGCTGGGGCTCACAGCAGGGGGCTCTGGGGTCGGACTCTTGGCAGCAGGTGTCCCATTCACCTGGGACTGTGCTGGGGACTTGGTCTTCTTCATCTTCTTCTTCTTCTTCTTGCCGGCGCTGGGGGGCTGGTCCCCACTGGCGGCTTCAGGCTTGGCCGCCGCCGCCTCCTGTGTGGTGGCCTCAGGCTTACGTTTCTTGCGCTTCTTGGTCTCTGGCAAGAAGCCCTTTTTCTTCCGCTTCATGCTAACGGGGCTCTGCTGTGTGGCCTGAGGGGCCTCCTTGGTATCCTTCTCTGGCTTGGGGCGCCTGGGGGGAAGTGAGCAGAGTAAGGAAACCTGTGGCCAGGGCAAGAGTGACCTGCGCCTCTGTCATCCTCAAGCTGCCTGAAGCTCCCACACTGGGGACAGAGGACATCAGAACGCACGCAACATGAGGGTCTTTCCAGCGCCCGCCCTCCCTGAAACGTACTGGACTCCGAGGAACTTCATGGCCTGCCAGTAGAGGTCGTGGAGGCGGCTGGACCCGGCCGAGTGCCCGCCCTGCTGTAGCCTCTGCTGCAGCCTCGGCTGCTGGCTCTGCAGCACGCCCAGGACGGCGGTCAGGTCCACGGTCAGCTTCTGCAGAGGCGGGCAAGGCTGTGGCTGCAGTGGGGACCAGAGGCACGGCCTCTCCCCAGCTCCCGGTCCCCATCCCTCCCACCCTCACCCACCCCTTTGTGGCCCCTCAGCCTGTGCCTCCCTAGCCTCTCTCACCTCGGGGAGAAAATACGGGCCCCAGGGGCCAAGTCTGTTCTCTTCCCAGGGCCCAAAGCCCACCCACCCCAGGGGGCACCACGCAGTGACCTTCGGATCGCCAAAGGCCCTTTTCTCATCTCTCCGTCCCTGTCACGCACTGAGTGGGGTGTTTTTGAAAGCCACTGGCTTCCAGAACAGTCCCTCTCCTGGCTTTCTGCTATCACTCTGGGTGTGGCTTCTTGGGGTTTGCCTGCCGCTCAGCACCTGCCCCCGCGGCACCTTCCTGGAAGCTAAAGCACTGGGGCTTTGATCAGTGTCTACGCCATGGACCCCCACACCTTTCCCTCTGGGCCAGACTGGGGGAACCAGAGACTTGCCCACAGCCGCCCCGTGGCCCTCACGCATCTCACACGCCATATCCCTGCTCCGTCTCCGCCAGTCTAGGAGCCTGGGTTCCCACACAACAGCCGTCTTCCCGTGGTCGCCAGCCCTCCCAGCCCCTTCTCAGCTTTCTCACTGGAGCACGGCAACAGCACACCAGCTCACCCCACCCTGGCCAAGCACAGGACACAGCACTGCTGCTGCTGCTAAGTCACTTCAGTCGCGTCCGACTCTGTGCGGCCCCACAGATGGCAGCCCACCAGGCTCCCCCGTCCCTGGGATTCTCCAGGCAAGAACACTGGAGTGGGTTGCCATTTCCTTCTCCAATGCGTGAAAGTGAAAAGTGAAAGTGAAGTCGCTCAGTCGTGTCCGACTCTTCGCGACCCCATGGACTGCAGCCTACCAGGCTCCTCTGTCCATGGGATTTTCCAGGCAGAAGTACTGGAGTGGGTGCCGTTGCCTTCTCCGTATAGCACTAGCCCGCCTCAAATAAATAAAGCCCAGTTTCCTCACCCTGGCATCCAGACCCTTCCCCAGATGGCTTCCCACCTGCCCCCCAGCCTCTGCTCAGACTGTGCTCTGCCCGCCTGGCAACCTCCTGCTGTGCCCAGTGCTCACCTCGTGATGGAAATTCCTGAACAGAGTGTTGAGCAGCTCCAAGGCCGCCAGATCCTTCTGGTGCCCCGACTTGGTCTCAGCCTCGCCCAGCGTCCGCAGGATCTGGGGGAAAAGGCGGCTGGGCTGAGCACTCTGGAGAGCTGCTTGCAGCTTGTCTCCCATGTGAGAGACTAGGGTCCCCAGGGAAGAAACGTCTTCTGGGGGAACCCCAAACCCACCCCGAGGCACAGGGTCCAGCAACCCTTGCCCCTGGGTTCCTAAGGACCACAACTGGCCGGTAGGGGAGGAGAGCCCAGGGCTGTTACCTCGGTGACCTTCCCCAGGGTCTGGCCCAGCAGCTGCTTCCACTCTGGGTCCTTAAAGCACACGCGTAGCTCCCGTGTGGGCAGGGTCTTCTGGAGCAGCAAGCAGGCCTGGACCTGGGGTGGGGGCAATGTGGTCACCAGGAGCCTTGGCATGCTGGGCGACCCCCACGAGCTCCAGAAGCCTGAAGAGGGGCTGCAGGTGGGGCTGCCTGCTGTGCCCAGCACAGCCCGCCTGCGCTGTCATCACCGAAGCTCTGGGCTCAGCTGTCACCATCACCCGCTCCCACCCGCTCTTCTCAGTAGTGGGGAGACCTGAGGCCAAGGGGGGCAGCAGGGCTGTCAGCTGGACACGGTTCCTGGCCCCCTACTAACTCAGGCCCCCTCTTCCTACCCTGACCCCCAGGCATACCCGTCAGGCCAGGGCGTGACCTCTGAGGAGCCGGACGACTCAGGCCATGTGGGAAGTGTCCCCCCATCTCCACTTACTCTGGGCCTACAGTGGTGGGGTTGGGGGGGACTGGCCAGATTGGAGGGGCAGGCTCACCCCACCCTGGCCCCCAGGGCACCATTCCTGAGTCTCTCAAACAGCCAACACAGACGTAAGTCAAGCGGGTAATTCACACAAACCTGGGGCTGGGATCTGGGAAGGCCTTACCTGATGGCGGGGCCGCGTGTGGCTTGTCACGTGCTCGACCACGATGGGGAGTAGGTTCTTACAGAGCATCTGTGGAGGAAATGGTGGGCAGTGAGGATGGGGCCCAGCAGGGGCCCGAGGGGGCGGCCTCGCGCGATACTCACCGGGTGCCGGGCGAAGAGGCTGAGGAACATGGGGACCGTGAGGGGGCTGTTGCGCTTGGTCAGGAAGGAGCTCAGCGCTGACGAGTAGATCGGGGTCACAAGGCTCAAGTCCAGGCAGCTGGCAGCCTGCGCCAAGGGAGAAAGCTGCTGTGATGCCGGGGCTGGGGGGACCTGGCACGGGAGCCCAGCCTGGGACGCCTTCAGGCGGTTGAAGGCCGGGTCCCAGGGAAGGTGTGGCCTCGCCTCCCCGTCTGTGAAACGGGTAAGCTGGCTGCCCCACTGCCTCCCAGGACGCGCTCCCATCTAGCGGAGCTGGGTTTCCAGGCCGAGCCTCCCCAGGCCAGCTCCGCTCACCTCCGGGCCCTGGGGCTGGGAGCTGGCATCTTTGCTGGCTTTCTCCTTCTTCTGGGCCTTGCGGGCGGGCTTGTCCACGGTGCTGCCCCTCAGGACGCGGAGCAGGTAGAGGGAGGCGTTGAAGTGGTAGAGGGCGACAGAGGAGTCAGCCTGCTGGCTGGCCTGCTGCACCAGCTGCTCCAGCCGGGCGTACAGAGTCTCCACGCGGTCGCCCGCCGTGCGGCAGTAATGCCGAGAGCGGCACAGGTGATGCCTGCGGGGGGCGGGGGCAGAGCTGGTCGCAACGTCCCCCCGCCCCAGCAGACCCGAGCCCCACTTCACAGGCGGAAACAGACCCCTAAAGACAGGGGTCTGACTGAGGCTGCGGGGGGAGGCCCAGGGCCACATACAGATCTACCCAGGAAAAGCCAGAGGGAAACTGGCTCCCTGAGTGACACCCCAACACCCCGATGTGGTCCTCAGCTCCATGAGCACCTGTCTCTCAGGGGACAGTGGCTTCCGGGCCCTTTGTAAAGCAAAACCAGGGTCTATGTGCTCAGGACACTGTGTGTCTGGGCAGAGAACTAGCTGAGAAAGTGTGACCTGGGCCGGTGAGGTGGGGGCACTGGGGGCCCCATCTCAAGTTCTTATTAGGCCTTTGTCTCCACACTGCCCCCCCCCCACCCTTGCCCAGGAAGCAGGGCTCTACCTGCTATCTATGTCTCCAATGCTGGGCTCCCTGCTCCAGGAGCGCCCACCCCACCTCACCCCACCTCTGCTGTTACTGCAAAGGCCTCTGTGGCTCCTCAACACTGAGGTGGGCCAGGCCACAAGCTGCTTATGTTCTGACTGTGTCAGACACGCCTTCCTGTTCTGCCTGTGGCCTCTGGGAGGATAAGCGAGCTCCACAGCTCCCAGCACTGCTGACACCTCTCCCAGGAAGCCTTCCCAGTCCCTCAAGCCTGGGTTAGGTGTCCCGTCTCCCGCCCACTCGCTGCCACAGCCCCGGCCAATTGGGCACCGAAGAGTCTGCTTTGCCAACTACAGGGGCCCTGAGGGTGTCGGTGGGACTGGGGGCCCTGTGCTAAGCACTGCAGGAACAGATGGGTGAAGGCTCCTGAGTGATGTGGGCCCTGGCTCCCACCCCTTCCCTCCGGTAGCCCCTGGCCCGGCTGTCCGGGCCCACCCTCCCGCCCTCACGTGAAGATGCGGGCAGTCTTGTGCAGCAGGTCCTGCTCCTGCTTGGCGCTGCTGTTGCTGCGCATGCTCCGCCGGATGACGAGCAGCAGCGGCTCGAGCAGCTCCAGGACCAGGGGGTTCTCGGGCTGCTTGGTCACCAGCACCTCGATCAGGTCTAGGACCTGCAGTGGGAAGGGTGAGCTCAGCCAGGCGTGGGGGCGAGGTGAGCGGGAGGGGCGTGGTGAGCGGGAGGGGCGTGGTGAGCGGGAGGGGCGTGGTGAGCGGGAGGGGCGTGGTGAGCGGGAGGGGCGTGGTGAGCGGGAGGGGCGTGGTGAGCGGGAGGGGCGTGGTGAGCGGGAGGGGCGTGGTGAGCGGGAGGGGCGTGGTGAGCGGGAGGGCAGGGGCGTGGTGAGCGGGAGGGCAGGGCCGGGGCTCACCCGGATCTGGAAGTCCCGCCGCAGCGCCTTCTCCTTCTGCAGCTTGTTCTTCTCGTCCTTCCGGGCCTGGATGCGCAACTTCTGCTCAGCAAAGAGGCTGGCCAGGCTCTTGTCCAGGGCCATCATGGCCTCGTCCCCTAGCTCCTCGTCGTCGTCATCCTCACTGTCCGCTCCACCCTGGGGGTTGTGGGCGGGGGGACAGAGGCCTGGTGAGCAGCCCTTCCTCATGCAGAAGGAGCAGAGGGACGGGGTGGGGGGGGTGGGGGGAAGGGGCGGGGGGGCGGGGCGGCTTGGCGCGGCCCCCACTCACCAGCGCCTTCCCGGCCTGCAGCACCGCCATCAGCTGCGCCCGGAAGCCCTGGTCCACGTCCCCGTCTCGGTCCTCCTCGTCGCTGTCGTCGTCGCTCTCCGCCTCACTCTCTGAGCCTTTGCTGCCCTTGCTGTCCTCGCCGTCTGAGCTCTTGTCCTGTGGGTGGGCCGTGTGTCACGCCTCCCCGTGGCCCACCGGGTGTCCGCCCGCCCCCTGCCCTTTGCTGACAAGTACCTCCGCACCCCCCAGCGGCTGCTCCTCGGAGTCGTCTGTCACCACCACGTTGTCGTCCTCGTCCTGGCTCTCCTCCGGGTTCAGCACCTGCGGGGAGTCCCAGGTGGCCGTCGCGTGTGCTGTCCCTGCTCCCTCACCACCCCCTCAGGCCCCGGGACCTTCTCAACTGCCTTCCTTCCCCCTCCCATCCAGTCTTGGCCAAAAGTCCCCATTTCAGGGAGGAAGATGGAGTCTGGGAGAGAAAGCCATTCCCTCCAGTGTCCTTGAGAGACCTGACCCCGAGTCAGGGGTGCACAGCAGGAGACTCTGAAGGAGGCCCCCATCCCCCAACCATGCAGGTCACAGCAAGGACACAGCAGCCCTGGGCTTGGAGAGCCCCATCCTGGGACCCACGTCCCCAGAGGCCCCCACTTACATCCAGGATGAGCTGCAGGGCACGTAGGGTCAGATGGGAGCAGATGTGGCCGAACACGCTGCGGGCTACCTGGCGCATCAGGTGGCTGGGCTGGGCCAAGAGGGAGAGCAGGATCTCCACCAGCACCTCCACCCACGGCGGCTCCTGGGGGTCTGCAAGCAGGGAAGGGGTGAGCCTGGGCAGGGGGCCAGTGACCCATGCTGTTTGCCCATCACCCCCAACCAGGGACGACGACCCACTGGTGGCCTTGGAGCAGGTCTGAGCACCCCATGCTGGGTCCTACTGTCTGCCCATCACCCGCCCCCCGCCCCCCGCCCCAGGGACGACAACCCACTGGTGGCCTTGGAACGGGTCCGGCGGGTCTTCTCTCCCAGGCTCTTCTTGATGCAGGTCTGGATGTCGCCCAGGAGGTCACAGCTTTCTGCGGGGGACTGTGTGGGACAGGACAGAAATCAGAGGCCAGGCCCCATGCTCAGCCTTTGCTCAGCTGGGAGAGGGAGTGACCAAGGGGGCGGAGCTGGTATCAAGGCCCAAAAGACTCCAGACTGTCCTGGCCAGTCCCCCTCACAATCTAGAGCAGAGGGCTACAGCCAGACCCCAGGAGCTGATGACCTAACATCCAGACGCACAGTCTATGAGCCTCACAGATGAAGCCCAACCTCCCCACCGATGCCCAGGCTGGATCAGGATCACAGGGCACCAGCAGGTCCTAGACTCCTGATCTGCAGTTCTAGATTCCGCCACGACACCTGGCTCGACATTGTTACAAAAAGAACTGGAAATGACCGATTTCAACAAATTTAAAATTTAATTTCAACTAACTTAAGTCTATCTTGGGCTTCCTTTGTGGCTCAGCTGGTAAAGAATCTGCCTGCAATGTGGGAGACCTGGGTTTGATCTCTGGGTTGGAAAGCCCTGGAGAAGGGAAAGGCTACCCACTCCAGTATTCTGGCCTGGAGAATTCCATGCACTGTATAGTCCATGGGATCACAAAGAGTCGAACACAACTGAGCAACTTTCACAGTCCTTTCAAGTCTATTTTGCTGAAGGATAAGACCAGACTCCAGCTACTAGCCAGTGAGTTGAAATTAACCTGTTTGACCGCTGGTACCAAAAAGGCAGACTTTCCCTCCTTAATGTTGCAGGGCAGCTTCAATGTTTGGGGTGGGGGCGGTGGAAGGAAGGCCAGAACAGGAGCTCAAAAGCCTCGGGCATCTTTGCCTCTAGCGGCCTGGCTGTGGCTGGGTAGCTTTCATCCATGTCAAGC
Source organism: Capricornis sumatraensis (assembly GCF_032405125.1). NCBI lineage: Eukaryota > Metazoa > Chordata > Mammalia > Artiodactyla > Bovidae > Capricornis > Capricornis sumatraensis. Next base: position 75,370,255 of record NC_091076.1, read on the forward strand.
TCAGATGTCCAGGGTCTGGGCAGCCCCTATTGGATGTCCAGGGCCAAGGACTGGAAGGGGCATGGTGACCAACTGTTCCCCACACTGCTTGTCCATGAGCTGGGCTGAGTGCCCAAGGCTTGGAAGCAAAAACCTCAGCCGAGAGGCCAGAAGGGAGTCCTGTCTCCTGAGGCTACTGAAGACCTGGAGCAACCCACAAGAGCCTTGTACAACTTGAGGGGAAAACCTCCAGAGACCTGGGTTCACAGTCAGAGGAAACCACAAGGGTCAAAAGCGCTGTCAGCAGTACGCTCCGCACACGGCCAAAATTTCTTTGTGGAGAGAACAGAAAAGGAGACGGAGTGGGTTTTACAGAACCGGTTATGAGAAGAGGTACCCATGACATGAGAAAGATAGTTGACAGGACACAGGACCCCACGGGAGGGCGGTGCCGGAAAAACACCCACTACCCTCAACTCACCACTCTAGATTTCAAATGTGCAAGAGCTAAACAGAAGAATCGCGGCTCCACTCCGAACAGACCACAGACAGACAGACAGAAGTGTCCCCGTGGTCGACGGGTCTGCCCAGAGCCAGGCCCCGCCCTCCTCGACATCCACCACCCCTGGCCAGTAAGGTAGTTTAGGGAGGTCCTATGAGATAGCGGAGTCAGAGCCCCATGTTTGAATCCCAGCCAAGAGCTGTGTGGCCTGGGGTAAGTTACTTGACCTCTGTGAGTCTATTATCCCACCTGTCAGAAATGTGCCTGTCTCCAATTTGTGGGTAATACCAACAAGGGAAACTGCTCAGAAAGCTCAGGATAGAGCGTGTGTGTTAGCTGCTCAGTTGTGTCTAACTTTGCAACCCCATGGACTGTAGCCTGCTAAACTCCTCTGTCCATGGAATTCTCCAGGCAAGAATACTGGAGTGGGTTGGCATTTCCTTCTCCAGGGGATCTTCCCGACCCAGGGATTGAACCCGGATCTTTCACACTGAAGGCAGATTCTTTACTGTCTGAGCCACCTGGGAAGCCCAGGGTAGAGCCGGTGTCCAGTAAGTGGATGGAGTGTTTTTCCCTTGGGCTGTACTTCCAACCAGGAGCAGTCAGCCTAGGAAACCTGTCACGTTCAGCTCCACAGAGCTGTTCCTGGCCTCCGCAGACCCTAGGTCTGTAGCCCCCTCCACTTCAGGCCGCCATACCTTGAAGAGGTGGATGCCCACCAAGAGTAGCAGGTGCTGGAAGGCAGTGGCCTTGGCCTCTGAAGAGAGGGTGTCCAGTTCCTTCAGCGTCTTCAGCATCCTGGGCAAGATGAGCATGCTCTCAGCCCACCGCAGCCAGCATCAGACCCCAGGGGATCCCACCCATGTGTCCAGTGTCAGACCCCAGGAGGTTCTACCCACGGGTGACAACCACACCCTCTCACCGGTCCCAGGCTTGGCGCTGCTGCGCGGTGAAGGCTGTCAGTGGAGCCACATTGCGGCTGTGATTCAGCAGTATGTCTGCAAACTGCACCAAGTGGTAGGTCCAGGGCCGCCCGTCTGCCGTCTGCTCCGGCGCCAGCCTGAACTGCGTGCTGAGGGTCTGAAGCAGACTGGTGGTGGTGGGGTAGGCGGGGGTGGTCAGGGTCACGGGCTGGGCTGGTAGACACGGCCACCCTACTCCATCCCCAGGCTTTGAGCCCCTGGAACTCACCGGGCCTCAGATGAAGAGCTGGAGAGAGTGGCGCCCACCCTGCCCGAGGCCACCTCCCCGCCTACTCGCCCACCCTCAGGCCTCTCCCGGGCTTCCCGGTGCCCACCTGAAGAAGGCACTGCACACCACCTCCCGGGTCCGGCCATCCAAGGCGAGGGTGAAGTGCTGCTCGGACTCAGGGATCTCTGACGTGGGCTTCTTTGTCTCGAAGAACGAGTGGAAAAAGCAAAACCTGGGGAGGGTGGGAGGGTACCCGTGTTCCCTCAGTCAGTGCCACCCTCCTCACCAGCCACTCTCAGGTGGCCTCACCGAGGGCCTGGTGCCAGGAGGCGATGACGCCAGAGGGGACGTTTCCCAGGCCTGGACCCCCAGCAGAACAGAGCCCAGCCTGAACCGGGAGAGGACCAGCATCCCTCCCTTGGAACCAAAGACGCGAAGCTGCGTGGCCTCGGCCCAGGTCACCGCCACTCCTGCCCCGCTCAGGGCCGCCGTGAGGGTGAGTAGCAGTGGCAGTGTCGTCATTAAGGACCCCCGACATCGTCGACACGCAAAGGCAGCGGGGGGAATGCTAAGCCAGCCTGAACCTTGGAGCTCCCCACTGCCATACCCAGACTCCCTGGGGAATTTCCCCCAATCTCCTCTTGCCCAAGGGGCAAGGATGACTTGACCCTCAGGCTTTTGGCTCCAGGAGGGACCCAAAGCAGGTCAGACATGAGGCCGCTGCATCCGTGGGAAGTCAGGGTTCAGGCACATCTCGGGACCATACCTGGCCACCTCCTCGATCAGCGCCTCCTCCTTCTCCACGTGCAGGTTGTCCACGATGCTGACCAGGCGAAGGATGATCCACTTCCGCAGCCGGAACACAGCTCGCTCAGGCCTGTGGGCAGGAGACAAGTCCCGGAAACTGCTTAGAAGTGGTGAAATGGGTGTCTCCCATCCTTGAGACAGGAAAATCAACCAAGGCTCCCCAACGCCCTGATCCTCAGCACAGGGCCACGTGTGAGGAAACTGAGGCCTTTAAGAGCAAAGGTGTGGCTCCTCTCTGGCCCAAGGAACCAAGGTATTTGGGAGGGAGGGTCTAGGCCTTTGGGCCCCACAGGCCCACTCACCCATGGAACGAAGCATCTTGGGTTTTCTTCTGGTTGTAGGTGCTGAAGTCCACCAAGGAGTCCAGGTCAGGCTGGAGGAACATGTCCCGCAGCCAGGCCACGTACCCCTTGAGGGCGGTGGGACTCAGGAACTGCACGACCCGCCAGAAGGTGGGCACCACAGGGAGGCCCTGGTTGGTGATGGACGTGAAGGCCACTACCAGGGCCAGCTGCCGCTCGGGGTCGTCCTTGCAGCCTTCCAGGAAGGCCCCCACGTACTCGTTCATCTCCGGGGCAAACTTGAACTGCTTCGGGAGCTGCGAGAGTCGGGCACAGCGCTGCGGTCATCAGCCAGGAGGGGTCCAACACACCCCCAGCCTCTTCCACAACAGGTTCCCTGGGGCCTAGGAAGTCCCCTCCCTTGTACCCAGCTGGGTCGCTCAGGTGCCCCCACGTTTAGTCTTTGGGACAACTTTCGTCCTGGCACCTCTAATTGTCTTGCAGATGAAGGAAAATGAAGCATAAGAAAGCCTGGAAGCAACTTCCGAGGATCACAGGACTAAAAGTGGTGGAGCTGGGACTCGGCCCCTGTCCGTCTGGTCCCCCAGCCCATGGAGCTCTTAACCCCCGTGCTGAACTCTGAGCCTGTCCTTCACTCGGAAGAGGGGAATGGCAGCTCTCCAAAGGTGGCGGTAAAGATGGAATGAGCTAGAAGCAAACCCAGCAGCACTTCCTGCACACCAGGCACTACTTTAAGCACCTGTGGATATTAGCCTGATTATCCTCACAACGACTCTAAGGAAGGTCCTGCTCCTCGGCTCATGGACAAGAAGGGGCAGGCACAGAGAAGGGAAGCGACCTGCGGGAGGTCACACAGCTAGCGGCAGCAGAGTCAGGACGGGAACCCAGCAGTCTGGTCCCAGGTTCCCTGCTCTTAACCACTACTCGAGTCCCCTGTCGAGCACTTAGCTTAGTGTGCGGCATGTGGACAGTACTCAAAATAGCATCGGTGGGTAGCATTCCTGTAACACCAGCTGGGGGTGGAGGGAGGTCTGGACAGATTGCTGGCTGTACAAGCCTGGGCTGAGCGGCCTGGGGGCAGAAGGGCTGACCCTGCCACTCTCAGCTCGTAGGGGAAGATGCAGGGGTGGGGGACACCCAGGTCCCCAGCCCCTCCTCCCAGGGGCAGCTGTGTTTGCCCATCCTAGGCAGGGCCACTGACACCAAGAACCACCCTCTTTTCCGGAAGCTGGCTGATCCCTTCCCTCCTCTTGGCAGGAAGCAGCCCAGTCACCTGGCCCTTTCCAGCAGGGTTGGGCCGCAGGGGCGGCGCTCACCTTAGCGGTGACCATGTGCTCCCCGTAATGTCGGATCAGGTCCCCTTGCATCACCAGCTGCAGCTGCTCCTTGGACAGCAGGGGCAGGGCTGCGCCCAGCAGGCGGAAGCACAGGTAGCTGAGGGGGTGCATGACAGGGCCTGGTCAGAGCCCTCGGTCCCCTGAGCCACCCCTGCTCATCAAATAGGGAGAGGTCAAGCGCCCACGCACCTGGACGGCCAGAACTGCTTCTTCAGGAGCCCCTGCTCCACAACCTCCTTCCAGAACCATGGGAACTTGTCCTCCTGGAGCGCCAGGCGGAGCAGGTCCAGAGCCACGGTGGGCAGCTTGCGTTCCTTCTTCACAGAGTTGGCCACCGTCTTTAGCACAGTCACCAGCCTGCAGAGGTCGGGGGTGGGTGGGGGTGAAGAAGACTCAGGGGGCAGTCCCCAGCAAACAAGGGCCAGGCGCCTGGGGCCACATGGACCCCCAACCTCGGGTCATGGTGCAAACCTGTGGATGGAGGGCCCACCTGCCCACCTCCCTCACACCTGGGGATGTTCTCGTCCGAGAACAGGTTGACCGGTCCCATCAGCTTCTCCAGCTTCTTGGGCACCTTCTGCTGGGCCAAGAGGAAGAGCTCCAGGTGCTCAGGGGAGCCGAGAACTGAATTCATGTCAGGCTTGAGGACTTTGGGCAGGATTTCCTGCAGCGCGGTCTCCGGGACCTGGCGGTGGGGGAGACAGGTTGGGGGTGCGGAGGGCGCCCTCACAGCATCCTTTGTCTCTCCTGCTGTGAGCTGAGCTTTCTGGGCCCCATTCTACCTCCCAGGCTCCCCCAAGGCCCCGGCACACCAACAGCCTGAGACGGGACAGTCACAATCCACCTTGTCAGGCAACAGAATCACCAGAGAGGGTTTCTTAAAAATCGCAAATTCCCAAATCCTTGGAAACTGGGTTTAAATAAGCACCCCACTGATGCTAACTAGCCTAGGACCACCCTTTTAATTATTCCTCTTTTGGGTTTTGCACGACTAGCCTTTTCTTTTCTTTTTTTTTTTTTTTACAAGGAGTCCCCAGTGAAGATCTGGGACTTGAATTCAGGTCCTTCCAGCTCTGTGGCCAGGGTTATGCAGAAAGCCTTGGCCTGGGATGTGCCAGTCCCTGGCTTTTTCACCATAGGAAGGATTCTAGGTACTAGCCCACCTCCACTTCCCAAGTAGGGCAGTGGGGACCCCAGCTCTGCCCAAAACAACAATGGCAAACATGTTTAACCCACTGGGCACATGTCAGGCGCTGTTCTACAAATGCATGGTCCAATATGGAAGCCACTGGTCACATGTGGACACTGAGTATGTAAAATGTGCTAATCTGAACAGAGATATGCCGGTGAGTATAAAATACACTGGATTTTGGAGACTTACCATGATAAAGAGTGTAAAAAACCTCCATAGATTTTCTGATACTGACTGCACATGAAAATACTTTAGATATTAAACTAAACCATGTTATTAAAGCACATCCCTTTTCCTTATTTTTTAAGGGAAGTTACTACAAAACATCCATGTTCCACACTTATGCTTCCGTGGGACGGTACTGCATTTCCATGCATTAACCTGTGTCTTCTCCGTGCTCTTCTATGACAGGTGGCGTTAGTTACCCAAGGCTCCACAGCTGGTGAGCCCATACCTGAGAGAGGATGTCCACCAGGGCCTTCTGGGGCTGTTCCTGAAGGTGGTTGTAATGCTGGCCCAGGGCCTGCAGCAGCTTCACTGACTTCATCAGTGCTTCTGAGTCCTGGTGGTCCCAGAGGCAGAGAGGGTATGAGTGGGGCGTGCCACTCTCCCCCACCACTCCAAGCCAGTCCACATACCCCCAGAACCCTCAAAGCTCTTACCTTCACTAGCCTGCCTGACTGAAAGAGGGCTAGCACCCCAAACAGGTTTCCAAAGAGGGCAGGTCTCATCATCCCCTAGAAAAGGATTCCAGGCACCCGTGAGAAGGACCCAAGCATTTCCCACCCTGGGGACTGCTGATATTCCTGGGGCTGCTAACTCTCACCTTCTTAACCTTCTGCAGGTCATGTCTCTCCTGTATTTGCTGCAGGATGCTGCCCAAAGGGATGTCTTCGAAAGACTGTAACAGCTGCCAGGAGGAAGAGAGGGGCTCAGCGGGAGTGGCCCTGCCACATCCCAACAGACATTAATCTCTTCCTACTTCTCCTTCAACTTCTGCCCTTGGGAGCAGGCCTTGGGCCCCTGCTCCCACCCCAAGGATGCCTCTGAAGCTGCCTACCTGCCTCTGAGCAGTGCTGATGATGGAACATAGCTGTGAATGGAGCTGACCCCTCTCTCCCTGTCCCATGCATACCTGGGGTGCTTTGGCCACTAGACTGTGTTTCCCAAACACGCTGTCCCCACAGCCAGCTCTGAGCTCTCCCTAGACTGGTCTTCAAGGACTGGGTCTCTAGAGGCCTTCCATTTGTCCAAGCTCCTTAAATACGGCTTATAATTAGCTGTGTGCCCCTTGGGAGAAGAGGGTCCTAAACCCTGCAGAGGTAAGAGAACTCATCCCAGAGCTTACCACCCCCAGTACATGTACCTCGGAGGCTGGTCAACCCAGGTACCCAAAAGCAGCCTCAACCTCCCTCTCTCCACCTTCCTGGGCTTCTCTGCACAAAGGCCTTGCTTACACAATTTCCTCCACATCCACGTGGGCACACCTCCCATCGGCTCGCCTGAGATGCTACCCCTACTTGTCAGTTCTCACGTCCCTTGCAGCTGGGACATCTGCTCTGCTCACTCACTCCCCCACCTGACCAGCACAGGTGGACCCCTTCCAGGGGCCACCACCTCACCTGTGCCAGGGCCAAACTGTAGCAGGGCCGGGCTGCTTCTCGTCCACCCCCGAGCCCAGTGATTAGGCGCTTCAGGGCGTACTTCATCTCGGAAGATCCCTAAGGAACCAAGCACATCCCCAGGTGGACCAGTGAGAAGAGTCGTCTGGCACCCGCCCATGCCCGCTCCTCGGCGCGCGCTCACTTGGGGCGTCCAGGTTCGCGACCATGTGGCCCCAAGCTCGCCGCTACCAGCCAGGATCTCTGGCGCTCCTGCCCCAGACCCCGCCGCCATACCTTCGGCTTTGCGCGCAGATATTCCAGCAGCTTCTCTGTAGCCTCAAGCCGCGTCTCCTGCTGCGGCTTCGCAATGTCCCAGAAGAAGTCCAAAAACTCGCGGCTGTGCTTGAGCAGGCCATGACGGTCGGCAGGCCGGGCGCCGCTCTTCTGGGCCTCTCCCGGAGCCAGGGGCTCAGTGACTTCCACACTCGCCGGCTCCGCCATGCTCGTCGAACACGTGGGCTCGGAAGACAGCCTCTTCCAGGTCAGGTCGGGGCGCATGCGCAATGAATTGGGCCGGCTGGGGGCGGAGCCGACTGGCACGGGGGCGGGGCGGACGGGGAGGTGTGGCTCCTCCTCTCTGGGCGCTCAAGAGTTCGGAGTTCATTCCGATTGTGATAGGAAATCACCGGGGGGTTTTATGCAGGCACAAGCCTTGGTCCTGTTTAACTGCCCCGACGCCCCCCGCCTTGTCAGATTTTATTTTCCAGACCAGGGATGGGTCAGGGATGGAACCTCGGCCCTCCGCAGGGAGAGAGCCGAGTCCTAACCACGGTACCTCTAGTGAAGTGAAGTGTTAGCGCCCCCATGGACTGTAGCTCGCCAGGCTCCTCTTGTCCACGGGATTATCCAGGCAAGAATAATACTCGAGTGGGTTGCCATTTCCTTCTCCAGGGGATCTTCCCGACCAGGGGACTGAACATCGCGGGCAGATGCTTTACCGACTGAACCATCAGGGAAGCCCCAGGGAATCCCCCCATTTACACATTTAATAGATTATTCTGCTGCTGTGTGGAGGATGAATTGAAGGAGAGCAGAGGTAGAAGCAGGAATACCAGCTGGATTGAACCAATTGCTGAGAAAATTCCAGCTAATCTGGAACAGGTGGAGGTGACAGAAGCGAGAGGGATGCTAGGCTTGCTGCTGCTGCTGCTAAGTCACTGCAGTCGCGTCCGACTCTGTGCGACCCCATAGATGGCAGCCCACCAGGCTCCCTCGTCCCTGGGATTCTCCAGGCAAGAACACTGGAGTGGGTTGCCATGTCCTTCTCCAATGCGTGAAAGTGAAAAGTGAAAGTGAAAAGTGAAAGTGAAGTCGCTCAGTCGTGTCTGACCCTTAGCGACCCCAGGGACTGCAGCCTACCAGGCTCCTCCGTCCATGGGATTTTCCAGGCAAGAGTACTGGAGTGGGTTGCCATTGCCTTCTCCGATGCTAGGCTTGGGGCTAACATAAGCTGTAGACTGTGGTACCGTTTGGGCTGGAGGGGAAGAATTCTTTGTCCGGGAGTTGGGGGGTGAGCAGCGAGAGGGAGGTGGCGGCACTGAGTTCTAGTAAGTCAGAGATACATTCATTTTACAGTGTGGGGCAGAAGTGCTAATGGCCACCCGTTTCTTGGTTTGAGAACTAACCTGTGGAGGATTGTAGTTCAGAGAGAACCCAGCCCTCTTGGAGGTGGGGAGGTGAGGGCCAACCCGGCCTTGAAACCGCACATCCAGCTCCAGCCCGCTTTGTTCCCCTTGGGACACCTCCTCCTCACCATCTCAAACCGCTTCCTTGCTCTATCAGTTTCAGAAAGTGAGAGCTGGTTTACCTTGTATGTGTGCTGCCCCAGGAGGCAGGGGAGTAGAGCGAGAAGGAGCAGAAAGACACTAGCCCGGCTCTGCATCCCTGGGTGGCAGTCTCCTGTGTTCCCTGTGGCCGGAGCCCAGACGCCTCAAAGGCTGATGTGAAATTAACCAAGAAGCGAGAGTAGCACATGGCATCCAGGAGACTTGATCTTTATTTTGTTTCCAGCCTGGTTGAGGGAGATCAGTGGAGTGTGGCCTGGAGGGGAGCATGGAGGTTCCAGCATGCCCCCAGGATCTGCCTGCTCTGCCCAGAGCCTCGGCAGGGGTATGGCTTTCTTCCATCTGTGCTTCCCAGAGCTGGATCTGAACTCAAGGCTGTCCCCAGGTTCCTGGTGTTCTTTCCTCATTATCCTCAGATTCTTTAGCTAAAGAAAGAGCCGAACTCAAGTCCAGACAACAGATCAGGCCAGAAGTGAGCCAGCGTTGGGCACATAATGGACGCATGCTCTTTATGCACACCATTGCTGCTGGGCTCTCTGCCCCTGCCTCCATGGGGCAGACCCCTGAGACCCCCTACTCCTGTCCACCCTTGCCAGACACTGCCCCACCTTAAAACCCCTGGAAGGGGCAGCAGCCACTGGGGACACTGGAGACATGGGCGTGCTCTGTGTGGGCTGCCACCTGGAGCAGGGTCCCCTGGCCACAAGCTCTGGGGCTCTCTGTTGGTCCTTGCTGGTCTGGGGTTTGGGGCCTGGCCAGGTGGCTGAGCAGAGCGTGAGTCATGACTGTGGCAGCTGCAGGGGTCCCTGAAGCCACCAGCCCCAACACATCGACCTCTGTGTCATCTGAGATGCCACGAAAGATGAGGGGACAGGCCCAGGTGCCAGCTGCAGACTCAGCCACCAGGTTGCTGAGTAGAACCCCGGTGCTTGGGGACAGGTGTCCAGAGCCAAAGGAGCTGTTGAGCGAGGAGGTGAGAAGGAGGACGGAGCCGCCGCTGTCCACGGTGGCCAGGACACTGCTCCTGGGGGCTGCAGCAGCTTGCAGGAGTGCTGGGCAGGGTGCAGGGCTGGGCCCTGCGGACTGTAGAGATGCTTCCAGCAGCTCCAGCAGTTCTGGGCCAGCTGAGGGGCTGGGGGTGGTGAACAGGATGCCCTGGGGCACAGGTAGCTGCAGGGCTGGCTCCAAGGTGGGCCTGGGCCCGACTGAGGGGCCCTCCAACCCCAGGTCTTCGGCCAGCAGACTCAGCAGGGCATCCCCGGAGAGGTCTGGGGTGGGGGCCAGTGAGGCCTTGTGGAGCACAGCTGCCAGCTTGGTGTTGGTGACTCGGGTCCCGGGGCCCAGGGGTGTCCCGTTAGCATGGCAAAGTAGTGGACAGAGGCCCTTGGTGTCCTGGGCTGCCAGGGCGCTGGCCAGGGATGTGTCCACCAGAAAGCCCTTTTGAGCCAGTGAGATGGGGCCCACCAGCAGGTGTGGCCAGGGCAGGCGGCCGAAGTGAGAGTGCAGCGTGTGCAGGGCGGGTAGAGCCGAGGGCAGCCCCAGGCCGGGGGCCAGGGTCTGGGCTGGGCCCGATGTCAAGGCAGTGGAGTTACCCGAGGAGCTATTGTGCAAGAGGCCCCAGTACATGGCACCTGGGAGGAGACAAAGGGGTCACACAGGGGTCAGGGGCACTCGGTAGTCCCAGGTGAAGGGTCAATGACTTAGTCTGGGGTTAGTGGTTACTGACCAGGCCTGGAGACGGGGATCAATAACCAGGCCTGGGGTCAAGATCACACTGATCTGGGATCAAAGGTCATAGCCTAGGGGTGGGGCTATGCCCAAGTCCTAGGTCCTGCTCACCAGCCAGCCCTGAGGTCAGGGCTGCTGACTGCCCGAGTTCCAGGTCACTGCTGAGGCCCAGGGTTGGGGTCGCTGTCTGGGGTTGTGGGTTACTGACCTAGCCCTGTGGCGTGAGGATGGACCACTGCCAGACACAGGGCTGCTCCAACTCCAGCATCCACGATGTTGCCCCCGGCAACAAACAGCTCTCGACCCAGGCGGGAGCACTCAGCTGCAGTGAGAGAGGGGACTGTCTTGAGGTGGGGAGCTGGGACCAGTAACCCCGCCCCCTTCTTCCCCTGAGCTACTCCTAGCACTGACCTGCTGGGCTGATGATGGCGCCGTGGTGGTACATGCCAGGCCTGTGGGAGTGCCTGCTGGCTGGAGTGGCCCCAGAGCCCAAGGCTCCCGGAGAGGCACCACTGCTGCAGAGCTGCCTCACGGCCAGGGAGAAGCCAACGGCCAGCAACAGCAGGGCAGCCACCAGTTGGGCCCAGGCCCCGGGCAGATGGCCAGCCTTGTTCCTGCAGAGAGCGATGTCCTAAGCCAGGGCCAGGCAGGAGGACATCCACGAACCCCTGGAGAACCCAGGGACTAATTCCCAAAAGGTTTGGTCATGCTTGCAGGAGGAGGAGAAGTTTGCCAAGGAGAAAGGGTCTCCTGGCAGAAGACACAGTCTTGTGAATGGAGACATGGAGATGGGAAGGAGCTTGGGGAGGGTCTCTGGAGAAGAGGGGGCTGCACAGGTAGGGTCCAGCCAGTCCGGAGGGATGCCTGAGCGGGGCTTGGCAGGCTCCAGGAGCCGGGCCCGGCCAGGTGTAGGCAGAACCAACCTGCCCAGCAGGTGCCTCCTGCACCAGGGGGTGGGGGCTGGGAGCCTTTGGCAGAGTAGCTGGCGGGGCTGACTTAGTACAAATGTCCCTTCGGTCGCACAGACCTTGGATTGCCTGGCACTGGCCAGGCCTGGGGCTGAAGCTGGGGGGGGTGGTCCCTGCCTTCAACCAGAAGGTTCCTGGGGCTGGCCCTCCTTAGAGGCTCTGGAGGGAGGGACTTGCCAGCCTCAGGCCTGAGTCACTGGGTGCCCAGACCCCTCCCTGACTCACCCAGAGGAGCCGTGGGGCCTGGAGGCATCTGGAATGAGCTGCTCCGAAATCTCCTCCTCTTCCTCCTCGGACTCCAAGCTCGGCTCCCAGACCTGCAGCTTCTGGTAGAGCACAGGCCCTGCTTCGGGTTCCATGGTTCCACGGTGCCTGCCCTCCTGCCTGCCAGTCTTCCAGGCTGAGTCTCAGGAGGCTCTGTCCGGGCTGGTGGGTGGGAGGTGGAGGAGCCCTGGGGAAGGGTGGTGTGGAATCTAGAACAGGTCTGGGCAGGGCACGGGGCCAGGGAGGCTGTGCGTGAACCCGCCCCATTAAGGCACAGGGCCTGAGGGGCTCTCGTGGCAGGGGACCTGGTTTAGGGGATGCAGCGGAGGAGGTGCCTGGTCCTGGGGCCACAGGCCCTGAGACCCAGGACATCTGTGGGCCCCTCCCTTTAGGAGGAAAGAAAGTGAAAGTCACTCAGTCATGTCCGACTCTGTGACCTCATGGACTATACAGTCCATGGAATTCTCCAGGCCAGAGAATACCGGACTGGGTAGCTGTTCCCTTCTCCAGGGGATCTTCTTGACCCAGGGATTGACCCCAGGCTTCCTGCATTGCAGGTAGATTCTTTACCAGCTGAGCCACCGGGGAAACCCCCCTTTAGGGGGTACAGCCTCTAAATCTCTCCTGTTCAGGCTCTAATCTAGGGACAGGGGAGAAAGAGGACGGCAGTACATTGACTTGGATCAGGGCTCAGCATGTGACTAGGTTCCAGTATGGGGGGGTGTCTGGTCTCTGTCTGGGGTCAAGGCTCAGCCTGAGGCCACTCCAGGGATCTGGGCTTCCGTATTTGGGGAAGCAACTTGGGTGGTGAAGGTATCAATACCTCTCTGGGCCTGTCATGAACATCTTGTCCAGCAGATGGCGCCATAGACCTCTTGGGGAGCCCCTGTCTGGAAACCAGGTGTCCCAGACTCCTTCACTCTGGGGTTCACGTTAAGGAGCTGTTTTCTGGCAAATCTGTAACTCCAGAGAGTGCTACAGTCTCATTCCTTTCCCAGTCATCTCTCTCCTAACCACGCTCTACTACGAGGGCCTCAAACCCCAAACCATCTGCCATACATTCTCAGCAGACTACCTGTCCTTCTTCACATAACAAATCAAAGCTGACACACAAAGACAGCCCCCACCCCCCATATCAACCCCCAACTACAAACCCACCTTCACATGGCTCCAGTCGAAAAGCCGATGTCTGCCTCTGGTTCTGGCCCCGAGCCCTCCCACTTGCTGCCTCTTGCTTCCCCCGAGAGCTCACTCTCTCACTGACCCCTTCTCTCCTGTAGTTTCACATCTTCTCTACGGGTTCCTTCTCAGCATTTAAACAGGGTCCAGTCTCCAGAAATTCCCTTTGCTAGATATGTGCCCAACAGTCACGTACTAGAATGTTCATAAGTGCACGAATTGGAACAGTCCCATATTTGAAAGCTCACACATCCATTATCAGGAGAGTGAGTGGTGTGGTCACATGGGGAGTACTCTGCAGTGGTGAGATCTAGTTCAGGGATTTCTGCAACTGGAAAAATGTCCAGTGATTAAAAGAAATATATATACCAATGTGCAATCCCTTCCCGTCCCCAGTCAGCATCCCTGGAAGTGAGCTCGTCATCAGGATAGTTTTTCAGGCTCCCCAGGTGGGCTTTCCTGGTGGTCCAGTGGTTGCATGTCCACCTTGCAATGATGGGGACTGCGGTTCCCTTCCTGTTTTGGGAAGATCCCACATGCCGTGGAGCAACTAGGCCTGAGTGTCAAAACCACTGAAGCCTGCATGCTCTCCGGCCCGCGAGCCGCTACTACTGAAGCCCTGAAGCCTGTGCGCCTAGAGCTCTTGCGACAAAAGCCGCCTCAACGAGAAGCCTGAGCACTGCAACCAGAGTGCAGCCCCAGCTGGCCGGAGCTAGGGAAAGCCTGCACGCGGCAACAAAAACCCAGTGCAGACGGAACCTGGCTAAATGAACAAGAATTTTAAGAGATTCTTCAAAAAAAAGCTCCCTAGTAGAGTCTAATGGGTGGTCAGATTTGAGAACTGCTTCCTCTACTGATAGGTGCATTTATCAGGCACTCACTGGGTGCCTCTTCCGCTGAGGGCGGGCAGTGAGGAGCCTGCAAACAGCCAAAGGTGGGTTGTCCTCCAGCACTCCTGGCTGCTCCTACAAAAGGGGCAAGGAAGGATATGGGCCCAACAGCCAGCTTTTTTCCAGTCCCCTCTAGCTGACTTTCCTGCTTACCATCTCTGGCTCAGATCTGCTGTGAGTGTGCATACTCACCCATCCATGACCTTATAATTGGACCCTGGGACATACTGAGATTCGACTCTAATTATGAACTTGGAGGCAATGAAGTATGGTAGGGGGGAAAGAATTGGCTTTTCCTTGCAAAATGACTGTGATATAATCAGAGTATTGGTATTTAAAAAATTAAAAAAATCAGCCCAAGTGATTCTAGCTGCAGATAGCACCAGAAAGGGCTTTTGAGCAAGTCGGGAACAGCCTCAATAGACAGTGTGCATGTGCCCCGTCACATCCCCCTCTGTGACCCGTGGACTGCAGCCCCCGGCTCCTCTGTCCATGGGATCCTCCGGGCAAGAATACTGGAGTGGGTTGTCATTTCCTACTCCAGGGGATCTTCCCGACCCAGGGATCAAACCTGCGTGTCCTGCGTCTCCTGCATCGTCAGATGGATTCTTTACCACTGGGCCCCCCAGAGGAGGCAATATTAGAATGGGTGAGCCTAGCCCACTTGTGTGCCCCTTTCCATAGAGGAAAAGTTCGTCTTAGAGCCAGAAATCGAATTGGGGAACTTCAGCTCCAGTAAGAAGTCATTACGTGGTCAGTGTCTTTTCTGAATATTTCTAATCAGAAGGCCTGAGTCAGGAAGCACCTCTGTTGTCCCCTTCCTGGCAGCATCTAGTTCTGTAATTAACTAGATTAAACTGCTTTAATCTCTGTAAAGTGTTCCAGTTGCCTGTGGGTGCCAGTCTTCTGCTGCTGAGAGCCTCATTCATCTTTGATGTTACTTCCGGTAGTGGGTCTGTCAAGTGTTAGACTGCCTTCTCTCTCTACTGCTTCTTCCTAACGGCACCCAGATTTTTTCTACTGGAGAATTATTCCTCCTCACCCCCATGATGTGTGGATGTGTGTGATCGAGGAAAAAACCCAGGACCACTAGATGGTAGTAGCACACAACGAGCTGTATGAGAGTGACTCCAGGACGGGCTTGCAGTCAGGGCAGGCTCCCCACAGTGGGAGCCCTCCTGGGGCCGCCCCCTGGAAAGGAAGAGGGCAAGGGGCTTCCCCAGGGAGAAGGGACTATGAGAGGGTGTTTACATGTCTAGATGAGTCCCTGGATCAGAGAATTCCGGAGAGCAGCAGTGGCGTTGGGGCCTTTTACAGCTCTGGGGTTTGTCTTACCTATGGCCGGTAGATGTTGGGTGCAGTTTTACAGGGTGTGTAAATCAGGCAGGTGCTAAGGGGCTTGAAAATATGATTAGGGTTATATCTAAAGCACCTGAGTGTGTATAAATTTGAGTCTGGCTCCAGGCTGGATGGGAGTGGTAGCTTTCGAGCTAACAGATCCCAGCCTGCTGTGAAGTCAACACCATAGAGGCCAAAACACAACACAAGGGCATCTATAGCATAAAGAATCTACCGCAAAGCAGGAGACTCCCTGCAGTGCTGGAGACCTGGGTCCAATCCCTGGGTTGGGAAGATCCCCTGGAGAAGGAAATGGCAATCCCCTCCAGTGTTCTCGCCTGGAGAATCCCATGGGCAGAGGAACCTGGCGGGCTACAGTCCACGGGGCCTCAAGAGTCGGTCACAACTTAGTGGCCAAACCGCCGTAGCCCTTTTATATGACAGCCTAATAATATCAAGTGACTGCCTCCCCCGTCTCTCTCTCACTCTAGGAGGGGAGCAAGCAGATCTTTCCTCAACCCACCCTGCTGGTAATATAGTCAAGGCTATATTTTCTGGGGTTAACAGTTGAGAGAGACGCACACAGAGAGAAACTAAAACCCTGTACTAGCTGAAACTGCCTGGAGCCAAGTGTGGGAGTGCTGCGGGGAGCCCTCTCTTCTTTCTCTTGGTGCAGCAGCTTCTGTTTTCCCTCTCATTGTAAACTGGCTGTTTCCCATCCATGTGAGAGACAGCAGCTGTCACTCACCCTCCAAAGCCTACATTGTCTCTATTCGAGAGAGCAGCCCGATGGAACTGAAATCTCCCAGTGCCAAGTGCAAATTCCTCAGGGGAGCAGGGCTCACTCCTGACCCACCCAAATGGGCTGGGTGGTGTAAATACGGTGGTTCCAGATGAACCATATAATCAAAGCCATGGTTTTTCCAGCAGCCATGTATGGATTGTTAGAGTTGGACCATAAAGAAGGCTGAGCGCCAAAGAGTTGATGCTTTCGAATTGTGGTGCTAGAGGAGACTCTTGAGAGTCCCTCGGACAGCAAGGAGATCAAACCAGTCAATTCTAAAGGAAATTAACCCAGAATATTCCTTGGAAGGGCTGATGCTGAAGCTCCAATACTTTGGCCACCTGATGAAAAGAGTTGACTTGTTGGAAAAGACCCTGACGCTGGGAAAGTTTGGGGGCAGGAGAAGGGGGCGACAAAGGATGAGATGGTTGGATGGTAGTATCATTGACTCAATGGACATGAGTTTGAGCAAGGTCTTGGAGATAGTGAAGGACAGGAAAGCCTGGTATTCATGGGGTCGCAAAGAGTCACACACGACTTAGCGACGAACAATGACAACACCACCCAGTAGCTAAACCTTTGAGATTTCCCCAGAAGGTTCTGAGAAACATAAGGAAATTTTCAGACAGAGTGATTTACCTCTGCCAAGGACTTAGCTCTCAGAGACCTAGCATGTTTCACCCTATGCTGCTCATAAAATAATAGACCGCAAGGCCTCAAATACAGAGGATTTTACTATGGTATCGGTAGACTGAAAGAGGACAGGGTGCGTGCCCTGCTTGAGAAACAAATGCTCCTTGATTTGGCTTGTAACTGATGGGCTAACCTCTCTGTTGATGTAATGCCATCCTTTCCTTAATTTTAATTCTCTCAATAAATTGGAGAGACACTTAACTCCCTCCATTAATGAGGCTTCGTACCTAACTGAGATGGTCCACTTCAGTGCCAATCATGATTTAAGGAATGCAATGAGAAATAAATAGTTCATAAAGACATTGGCTGCTTCTGGGATTTTCAGAACATGCGGAGGCCACAGTTCAACGAGGCTCAAACGAGGCCAGTATCTGGTGCTCCGTGATAATTACGTAATGATGTAATTTATGTGTAAAGGTAAACACAACCGTAGGCATGGATGGGAGTTCATTATTTGGGTCTAGCACTCTGTCCCTTCCTTCCTGGGCTTCAGCTTTCCTGGATGCACAATGACTGAGTTGGACTAGACACTTTTCAAAGTCTGCATTCGCGGCTGCAGGGTTTATGACTTCCAGGACATGCTGATTTTTCAAGGACATGGGCCAAGATGAGAGAGATTAACATGGCATCTTACGATGTTGACTGTAGGCTTCCTTATTTCTGTCCCACCTCTCAGCTTCTTGGTCCTTGAGGCAGAATATATACCAGCAGAGAACAGTGGTTAACAGTGATTTTAAAACTTTTTTTTTTTTCTTTAAAGTTGCACCATTCAGCTTATGGGATCTTAGTTCCCTGATCAGGAATCGAACCCATGCCCCCTGCAGGGGAAGCAAGCAGTCCCAACCACTGGATCACCAGGGAAATCCCAATTTTCTTTTCTCAGCACATTCTGAGATAAGCATCTTTGAAAACTCAGCATCTACACTTCTTGACTTCTTTCTCCAATATCCTGTTGAAATTACCTTTGGCAAAGTGTTATTGGTGGTTGCCTAATTGCCAAATCTGGATGACGCTTTTCCTTTCTTAGCTGACCCTGGAGTGTTTGACCCACTGACCACCTTGAAACATTCTATTTCTCCCACTTTAGCATCCGTGATGCTATGCTTTCCTGGCTTCCTTCAGCCCCTCAGATGTTCTATAAGAGGTCTCCTTGTTGGCCTGGTTCTTCACTGAACTGGGAAGTGCAGGGGTTTGCTGGGGCTCCGGCCCGGACCACTTCTTTGAGCTCTTCCAGCTCTGATGCCTTCCTTGGTATCCACCACCACCACCTTTCTCCAGGTGTCTCCCAGCTTCCGGCCACAGCTGGACTTTTCTCTCGACCACAAGTTCCTCATTCTCAACGTGTGAACTCATCACCTTCCCTCTCCCACCCCCACCCTCCTCCTCCCACATTCCCTCTCAGCAGAAGGTGCCAGGATTCACCCTGCTACTCACGCCAGAAACCAGAGAGCCATCCTCGGCTCCTTCCCCCCGCCCCCTACCCCGTTCCGTATATCCAAAGCAGCCATCAAGCCCCAGAGCTCCCAGACTGCCTGGACTCCGTCCCTTCTCTGCCTACTTCTCCCGGGACAGGCTCTGTATGAAGCCCCTGCCCAAGGATTATCTCACCCAATCTCCCATGGGCCCTGGGAGGCAGGTATACTTGGAGACCTTGAGCTGACATCTGTGTGGCTCCGGAACACAAACCCTTAGCCACTGATTTGAATCTGTGGTAAGAACGTAATTTTTTTTCTTTTACTGTTACGTGAGCATTAACAATACTACAGATGATTACTAACTAGTCAGAAAACCAACAGCAAACTCACACTCTATTCACATTCATCAGAGAAAATAAAAGCCAGAAACACTTTTCATGTGGCGGTGCTGGGACAGACTGGGACCTGGGATCCTTTGCTTCAGTGCTTGCACCTGGACACGCCTCTTCTGGAGCAACAAGATACAAAGAAACTATATGGGACTAAAAATAACAGTGTGCATGTGCAGCTGGGACAAATTCTGGACAAAAGATAAAAAGAGACCAGAAAAAGGAAACCCAAACCCAACTGCCACTTTTAAAGAGCCTGGAGCAAAAGCAGGATACTGAACATTTCCACTGCACACATCACCTCCTAAGGGGTTGGCAAAACGCCTGAGCAACCCCTCCAGCCCACCCTGGGCACACCCCTACCCTCACCCCACATGAGGAACAGTTTGCTGTCCCCTCCACCTTTGGAAGCGAGCTTGTTTGTCTTCGCTCCCCCTGCTGCAGCAGAGACCCCAATAAGGCCTTGCCTGAATTTCTTGTTTGGCCTCTGGGGTCAATTTCTATTGATTGCTGTGTATGCGTGCTCAGTCCTATCCAACTCCTTGTGACTCCATGGACTGTGAGCCGCTAGGCTCCTCTGTCGATGGGATTTCCCAGGCAAGAAACCTGGAGTGGGCTGCCATTTCCTTCTCCAGGGGATCTTCCTTACCCAGGGATTGAACCCACGTCTCTTTGCACCTACTCCTGCATTGGCAGGCGGGTTGTTTACCAGCTGAGCCACTGGGGATTGATTGGGGAAGGTCAAGAACCCTGGTCTTGTTAGGTCAGTTAGGTAACTGTGCGCCTTCAGAAAGGCCTGCTGGAAAAGCTTACCTCTTTACTTCTCTCCCTCCTTCCCAGACTGACAATCTTGAGACTAGTTTCCTGGGATCTGAACACCTGCCTAGCGCCCTCTAGCTGAAACCAGCTCACCCTTGCTCGAGGAAGGCAAGAGCACCTGGGACTTGTTTTTGCTGCCTTGTGCCACAGCACAAATCCCAATAAGCCTTGCTTGAATTTCTCATTAGATCTTCATCAATTTCTATTGACTAAAGAGCCCAAGGACCCGAGTTGGTAAGACCATGAGCCCAGAAAGCAGCCACCTGGCTCACCCACTCCTCAACCCCTAACTTCCTAAGAGCAGAAGGGCCCCTTGGATCCTAGCCTTCCTCTTCATTTTGTTACTGACACAGGTTCTTGGACTCTTTAACTGAGAGAAATCAATAAGGAGCCAGACAAGATATTCAGGCAAGGCTTCACCGGGATTCTGGCTCGAACTGCGGAAGCAGGGAGTGAAAACAAGCCCCAGGTGTCCTTGCTCCTCCCTGAGGGGGCGTGCAGGAGCTAGTTCCTTAAATGGGCTAACAACAGGGGCAGGTCTGTGGGCTGGGTCAGAGGGGCGACTCAGAGGGTCTGCCCAGGCCACTCGGTGGTGCCCCTGTGCAAGGATCACGCTTTTGTTCCCAGCACCTCAGGAATGGCAGTTGGTCTGGGGCCTTCTAGTTTCTTTGTATTCTGTTGCTTGGGGAGATGCTTGTCCAGGTGCAAGCATTCCACTAGAGGGTCTCAGGTCCTAGCCTATCAGCTGATCTCAGTTTCAACTGAGCTCGGGCTTAGTTGCCCCTCAGCATATGGGAATCTTAGTTCCTTGACCAGGGATTGAACCCTTGTCTCCTGCATTGGAAGGCAGATTCTTAACCACTGAGCCACCTGGAGGAAGAGGCCCAGAGAGACGTCCACAGGTGCCGGTGAGTCTGAAGGGGACTCCTGACCCAGGGCCGCGCCACTCCCCTCTCCTCTCAGTTCTGTGTGACCTGAACGTGCATCCTGCGGACCAACCAGGGACCTCAGTCAGCAATCACCATCTTATTTTCCAGGGAAAAGGAATCTTGAGAGCCAGGAGAAATATTCACCTTCTCCTGGGTAAGACGGGCATGGTCTGAACAGGCGAGCCAGCCCAGCTCCTCAACTGATATAAATCAGAACTAAGATGCCTCGGACCCTTCCCCCAGGCCTGAAGTTCTGTGATAGTATAAGAAGAGCCTACGTCACAGAATTTAACCCTTGAACAACCACAGCACCGCCACTGGCAGCAGAATAGAGCCAGACCTGAGGCCCTGAGCAGGCCTGGTACCCAGCTGAGAGTTTTGGGTGGGCTGCATGGAAGTTCTGCCGATCTGGAAGGAGAGTTCTGTGCTCCTGTTTTAGGACATGGTTTAATGAGAAACCGCATAATGAGAATTCTCCATTCAGCAGACAGCCTCGGGATGGGAGCCCCCGGCCCACTCCCCGTGGTCATCCCCGTCCCGAGGCGGGATGGACTTTCTCATGGGCATACACAGCACCTCGTCGATGTAGATGGTGTTCTCCTTGATCTGGATCTCCTCCTGCAGGGCCAGCTGCCTGCGATTCAGGCCTTTCAACTCTGCTTGAGCTTGGGCCAGTGTTTCCTTCAGTCTAGAAGAGGAGGAAGAATGTGAGGGAACAATGAATGGCTTCCTGTCACTGCTTCAGGGGGAAAAGTGTATTCGTCTATTAGGTGCTGGACTCAAATTGATGTGTCTGCTTCCGCTCTCCTCTTTAAGACAGAAATTTCCAATCGGTGGCCCTGGACCAGATTCACAAGCAGACAAACCTGTGAACTTCCGACAGTTAGAACTAGAAGTTACCTAAACATCTGGATTTGGCCTTTAGAAAAATGTCAACGTTGGGTCCGTGCCCTGCATGGCAGCAGTTGGTTGGAGTAGGTTCCTCTAGAAAGGAACCCCTAAACATGATAGATGCAAAGGGCAAAGGTCCTTATGCCCAGCTGGCTTCACCCATGATGACATTGCCTAGCCCTGCTCACAGTTCAGGGTTTTGTGTGTGTGTGTCAGGTCTTCCTTGCTATGTGTGGGCTCTAGAGTGAGAAGGCTTTAGGCTCTAGAATGCTCAGGCTCAGTAGTTGCGGTTCATGGGCTTAGTTTCCCTGTAGCATGTGGGATCTTAGCCCCCCGAACAGGGATCGAACCCTTGTCCCCTGCACTGGAAGGCAGATTTTTAGCCATTGGACCACCAGGGAAGTCCTCACAGTCCAGGTTTAAATGGAGCCCCAGTAGCCCTTTGCCTGAGTGGTTAAGTCGCTTCAGTTGTGTCTGACTCTCTGCGACCCTAGGGACTGTAGTCTGTTAGGCTCCTCTGTCCATGGGATTCTCCAGGCAAGAATACTGGTGTAGGTTGCCGTGCCCTCCTCTAGGAGCTCTTTGCTTACCTTGCAACATTGTGGGTGATCTCGCCGACCTCCTTGATCAGCCTGTACTGTGCAACATCTCGACACAGCTCCACATTAGGCCGGTGTGTTCTGGTCTCCAGGCGTGTGTGAGCCACCTTGGCAGGCCCTTCTTGGTCGAGGATGGCTTTTTCAAGAACCACAATGTTTTTCTCCTGGGAGGCGATCTCTTCCATGACCTTACAAAAAGGGTTAGAGTAGGTGAGGCCAGGCTGTGTTCCTCAAAACTCGACAGCAGACGCTCTTAGGGAGTTAGGAAGAGGGGACCTCGGATTATCTACCCACGCAGGCCACCTGAATCGGCCTGATCTCTTTTCCCTAGAGCAGTGACTGCTGGGAGGTAAGGTAAGTCACCCAGCCTTAGAATCTCAAGCATGGAATGGATACGGATGGCCATTGTTGCCTCATCTCCTTCTCAAATATGTGGATTTCCTGGGGAAGGCCCCCAGCAAAGGCTGGAGACTGCCCATGTACCTCGGTGTGTGTGTGCTAAGTCGCTCCAGTTGTGTCTGACCCTTTGCAACCCTATGAACTACAGCCCGCCAGGCTCCTCTGTCCATGGGATTCTCCAGGCAAGAATACTGGAGCGGGTTTCTGTGTCCTCTGCCAGGGGCTCTTCCCCACCCAGAGACTGAACCTGTGTCTCTTACATATCCTGTACTTTTGGACCATGAAAGCTGCCTCTGCCTGCTTCCTTACCAATCCACCCACTAGGACCAGTTCTGCCCACTAAAGGAGTAAGCAGTTTAATCTGAGTTTTGTTAATTTCTTTGATGGTGGCTTTGTGCCAACAAAAGATGCCTTCAAAGGTACTTGGGTTTTTAGATTAATATTTAACTAGTTTAAGATTTTATTTCTTCCTTGTTTTTTCTTTTTAAACTTTGCATCATGGGAATTTCTAAACGTACATGAAAGTGATAGTAAAATAACCTCATGGACTCATCATCAATTTAAGTGATGATCATTCATTGATAATGGCTGCTTTTGAACTATAGCAGCAGAGTTAAGAAGTTACAACAGAGGATATACATTATGCTCTCACTGTTTTGTGCTTCTGTCCAGACTGTGAATCCCAAAGACATGGTAATAACTTGACAGCTTTCCAAATGCTACATGTATCATCATACTGTGGCATCTTACTTTATTTTTTATTATCAGTGTATGTCCATCATGTTAATACAAGAAAAGTGGGCTTTGTGGGTTGCACTTGTAAGGCAGAGTGAAGTGCAGGTTTTGCCCATCCATTGGAGAGCAAAGCACTGTGTTTATTATGCAAGGACACAACAACCGTACTGAAAGAATACACTCAACATCAACGGTACCAGACTAAGCATTCACCACAACATTCCCAACACACAGGAGAGCAATGATCAGAAAAACTGGAAATATAAAACAGTATCTCATCACTGCAGAATTTCTTCACACAAAGGAAAATGAGGCTTCTATCACAATAAGATTCTAAGCGGCTCATGTGTTAGCCAAGTAAGGAAAGCCATTTACTTGATGGTGAGCTAATTAAATCACGTTTGATTGCAGCAGCTGAGAAAGAGTGTCCAGGGAATATAAATTATTTTTAAGACTGTTAGTCTGCAAGGATAGTTGCTCGAAGAGTTATGGACACAAGGAACAACTATAGTTAATTAAAAGCACACAAAGCACATGAGTTTGGAAGGTTTTCTTCTGCTCTTCGTGAGTTGGCGGGTGTTCTGATCCTGTTCAATGTCGTTTATTGAAGGAGTCAACGCTGAGTTTGAAGTAAATAAAGAATTAGCCTCTATGAATGACTGCATGAAATAATTATAGGTGAGGATGTTTTCAAAAAGTTAAGAAAACAGGAACTCAGTACAACCTGAAGTGGAATCTACTAAGTGTTAGAGCTGATGATGCTCTGGAAATATGTTGAGCACAAAAAGGCTTAGCTGAGCATTTTTACAGAGCTCGTGGAAATGTAAGCGTTTTAAGGACTGTGGCTGGTTTATTCATTAGAAAGTGCTTTGCAGAAGAGATGTGGATCTATCATGTGTTATCGAACCAATAACGTCAACAGTGAACCATGAAGTTCACTTGGACTGGCTTCCGTGGACTTGACTGTCTTCATTTCTGTGCATTTTTGTCAGAAATAGAAGTTGGTTATCCTCACTTGTCATACTACTCAGCAGTAAAATGGTTTAGCAGTGGTGAAATGTTCTTGTGGTTTATTTTAGCTTGGGGCCAAGATTAAAATTTTTCTGAGCAAGAACAACCTCTGTTATCAAACATGGAGTGGCTTTGGAAGTTCACTTTTGCTGCACACTTAAAAATATTTCTAAGTGAGTCAACCTAAAATCGCAAGGCAAGACAGCCCTTTCATATACTGGCTGCGATAAAGTCATTTCAACAACTGACATGATTTGCGTCACAAGTAGAATCAAGTTGCTTTCTTTGCTTCTTGTGCTGCCAAAAGTTAAAACATGAAGTAAGACCTCCATTCCCCCACACATTTGCCAAAGAAGTATTCTTCCAAGTTCTGGAAATTTTTTTTTTGGACATCAAAGCACATGCAAAGGAAATTTCCATACTTCAAAATTCACTTAACTGTGCAGTTAAGAACTTCTAACTACCCTTCGACTGGGAGTGATTAATCTGATATGTAATGAGGTACTAAAAGGCAAATACTGTACCAGGAGAACAATTTAACAGGATTCTATAAAGGTCTTCCAAGCAGTGAGCGTGTTCAATTAAAATCATATGCTTATAGGTGGCTATGTCTATGGCAGTGCCTATCCGAATGAATGGTTGCTTTCAAAGATGAAATATACAAAATCTCATTACAGGTCAGCATTAACAGGTGAACCTCTGCAATAGTTTTGGTAGAAAATACTAACTTTGAACCCCACCAAAGCAATTGTTTTCTTCCCCCCAAAAGAATCAATCCCCTTCTTCTCACCAGAAGACCTGTAAAAACAACACCCAGTTATAATTATTTATACTTTTAATTTTACCAATAAAGAATTTGTGGAAATTTGTTTTCTTATATTAATATCTATGTAATATCCTTGATCTTGCATCTTGGTCCACAAAAACAAAAATATTTACCCTCTGACCCTTTATAGAAAAATGTTGCTGACTCATTAAGGTAACTGAAGCCCTGGGTTAGATTAAACATTCTCATACTAAATTCTAAGTATAGCTGGAGTTAAAATACATTTTGTTCAATAAGGAAATAATTGTGTCACTGAAATAAAAATGGGGGCCACCCTACCCTTTAATTTGAAGGTCGCCTCCTCAGTTTGTCAAGTCTCCTCGTGACCACGGAGGCTTCTGACCAGACGATAAGCAGGTGGAGACTTCTGTCATAGAGCTAGGTCCCTATCTCCAGATGAGGGCAGGGAACCTCACCTGAGTTGTTCTAGTCCATCATTCCGGCCTGCCCAGACCCTTTTTTAAAAAGCTAGTTATTACTTTTCACTTTTATTTCATTTTCACTGGGCTGTGCTGGATCTTAGTTGCAGCATGTGGGATCTTTAGTTGTGGCACATGAACTCTTAATTGTGGCAGCATCTAGTTCATTGACCAGGGATGGAACCCGGGCCCTCTGCATTGGGAGTGCAGAGTCTTAGCCACTGGACCACCAGGGAAGTCCCAGGTGCTCATTTTAGATGTGGCTTCCAAGGCCTCAGCCCCACAGCCCCCAGCTCCTGCAGGGATCTCCTCTGGTAGGACAGGGCTTCTCACAGGCCTCTGCAAAGACCAGCCTCTTGCCTTTTTCCTTACAGAGGATCCTTCCAACTTCTGCCTTCCTATCTCAGATCCATCTTTTGAGGCCTGGACTAAGTTCTTACTCCACTAGGAAGCCTCTTGACTATATTTGGCTATGTTTATCATCGTTACTATTATTGTTGTTGTTGTTACTATTATTAGTAGCAGCAGCCATTAAAAAAAAAAAGTTTATTTTGCTGCACCAGGTCTTCGTTGATACATGTGGGATCTTGGGATCTGGTTTCCCTGACCAGGGATTGAACCTGCATCCCCTACTTTGGGAGCACAGAGTCTTAGCCACTGGATCACCACAGAAGTCCCAGCAGCGTAAAGAACCCGCCTGCCAGTGCAAGTGACATTAGAGATGCGGGTTCGATCCTTCGGTCGGGAAGACCACCTGGAGGAGGGCACGGCAACCCACGCCAGTATTCTTGCCTGGAGAATCCCATGGACAGAGGAGCCTGGTGGGCTATAGTCCGTGGGGTTGCAAAGAGTCGGACACGGCTGAGCAACTTACACACGCGTGCACGTGCATGCACAGAACTTCAGAGTCATAAAGAATATCTAAGAGCATACAGTGCCTCTCCATGCTCCACAAAGGAGGAACTAAGGCCTGAAGCAGGGAGATAGCCTGTTCTTTGCAACAATCAGTGACAAAGGAGGCCCAGAGCAGCGCCAAGACCCTCTCCAGTCCTCCAAAGTCCAAAGCCTGCTGCTAAGACGGAGGAGGTGAATGACATTTACTCCTTAGCACCCAGGATCACAAGCCCTAAAGGCCATTCTAGGTCTCCAGAGTGAAACCTTCTGAGCGAGTTCATCCATAGTCCCTCCAGGAAGCTCACCTTGTCCAGATGAAGAGCCAGTTTGTCCCTGGCGTCCTTGGTCTCCTTCAGCCCATTCTTGAAGGCGGTGTCCACCACATCACACTGCCTGCGCAGGTCATTGGCCGTCTGGGACAGGATTCGGTCCACCAGGGCCTTCAGCATCAGGGAGTTGTTTCTCTGCTTGTCAGCCTTCTCCACGTTGGTGTTGGAGAAGTCTAGCCAGTCTTCCAGACTCACGGAGCTGAAACGGGACCCAGGCACTCATTCATAGCATATCTGGACTTGGCGTGGGGGTGTGGGGAGAGGGACCAGTGACTGGAAACCAGTGGGAAGTTAGGCCTCCCTCCACCAATGGAAGCACCTAGAACACTTCCCCATCTCTAGGCAGAGTGAACACTGGTCTGTCAGTGGCAATAGCTGGCACTCTAGGGAAATCTACTTACTCTCTGCCAGGTACTGGGCTGGCACTTTACAGACACTCTCTCATTTAATCCTCATGCTGGCCTAGTGAAGTGGCTTTCATACCCCCATTTGAAAGATGTGGAAAACAAGTTCATAAAGATGGAGTAACCTGGTCAACATCACACAGGTAGGGACAAGGTAGGTATCAAAATAAATTATAGTCATCACAGATTATAATGTGAGTGTGTGTTCAGTTGCTAAATTGTGTCCAGCTCTTTGTGACCCCATGGACTGTAGCCTGCCAGGCTCCTCTGTCCATGTGGGTTTTCCCAGGCAAGAATACCGGAGTGGCTTGCCATTTCCTTCTCCAGGGGACCTTCCCAGACCAGGGATCGAACCCATTATCCTGCATTGGTAGGCAGATTCTTTACCATTGAGATACCTGGGAAGCCCACAGATTACCGAAAAAAATAGGATAATCATGAGTGTATCCTGAAATGCTATAAATAAAAGAATTGCTAGTTTGACAAGGAATTGCTTTATATAGCACTGAGGAATCTCAAAATAATGTTAATTGGAAGATTCAACATTATGGAATGTTGTATATTTTGTCATATACTTATATATACTACATATATGACAAAATATACAATATTCAAAATATGATGCTATTTAATAAATGCAGAACCAGGCAGAACAAACCTATTAGAAGCCGGGAATGTGGTTCTTTTTGGGGGAGGAGAGAGGGGGCACTGATCAAGAGGGGCCGGGGTGGAGGTTTTGGCGTCGGTGGTAACGTTTTACTTCTTGGCCTGGCTGGTGGTTATGTGGAGACTGTTTGCCATCTGGGATGGCCCCTGATGACCCCTCATGTCTGCTGGTGTCCACACCTTTGTACAGTGCCTTCCCCTTGAGTTGTGTGATGAACTCATTTCTCATGAATAGATGTGATGAGAGGCCATGTCTGATATGAGGTTGAAAGAGGAAGACTATGGCTTCTCTCTTGGATGCCTTCTCTGTTTTCTTCCTCTTGGATCAGCTGCCATGTCTAGCCTTCAGATGAGACCACAGTCCCAGTTGACAGGTTGACTACAAACTGAAGAAAGGTGAGCCAGAGGCGCCCAGCTGAGTGATGCCTGGGCTCCTGACCCACAGAAGCTGGGAGATAACACACTTGTTTTAAAGCTGCTAAGTTTGGGGGTAACTTGGTAACAGCAAAAGATAACTAAAATGATGATAATTCATTCAACAATTGATTATTATTTGCGCGATTTTCTTTCTTTTCTGTTTTTGTTTTTGTTTTGTTTTTGTTTTTTTTTTTGGCTTGTGGGATCCTAGTTCCCAAAAGAGAGGCTGAACCTGGGCCCGGGTAATGAAAGCACTGAATCCCAATCACTGGACCAGGAAATTCCTATGCAGTTTTCTATATGTATGATTTACCTTAAAAAAGGAATTCTGGTGCAGTTTTCTGTATGTATGTTTTACTTCAAAAAGAATGTTTTAAAAATTAGAATGAGTTAGGCCTGTGATGTAATATTACTTGAAAAATGTAAATCAGATGTTATAGAAAAGGTAAAGAGTATAATCTCATTTTTGTAACAAAACTATTTGTGTACATGAGTGTATATGTATGTTTGTATGAACATACAGGAAACACTGGCTATCTCAGGGAAACGATTAACTTGCTCTTTATACATTTTCAAATTCTTCTAGTTGTTAAAAATGCAAATAGGTAAATGAATAAATTTGAGAGGTTTTAAGATTTTATTTCAGGGTCTTCCCTGGTAGTCCAGTGATTAAGACTCCATGTTTCCACTGCAGGGGGCACGGGTTCCAGCCCTGGTTGGGGAACTAAAATCCTGCACCCCACAAAGTACAGCCAAAAAATACATATAGTTTTTACATCAGACTTTCTTAAAGTAGGGCCTAGCCTGGAGGACTGGGGCACCACTGGGCCCCATAGGGTAGTCACTGCTCAGCGCCTGTCTTTGCCTAAAACCTGCCTCTTCCTAGCTCCCAGCCTCAGGTCAGGATGATGTCCTAGGTCCTGCTGGCCTCTCCAAGAAACAATGGGGCATCACACAGTGGGGAGAAGGACAGTGTGGCCAGGCCAGCAGGGACTCACTCACTTTGGTTCAACCCTCACGACGTTCTCAGAATACTTGATGTTTGGTGAGTTGTTGTTGAGTGAGAAGCAGATATCATCAATAGTTATGGCTGTAAACTTGTCCCTCAAATCCTTTTCAAGATTGTACTTGGCAGAGCGGTTTAACCTGAAGGGAGAAGGTAAACTGGGTTTCTTCCTCTTGAATGCCCAAGTGGCAGCTACATCAGGTTCTTGGGAGACCCTGGAAAACGAAGCTAGCCGAGTGCAACACGGCGGCACTTCCTCCCACCCTCTCATCCACTCAACACACACACACACACAGACACACACACACCCCATTAACGCTTGGTGACCAATTAACGTATCCAGGCCTGGACTTCGAAATCCTCCTTTCAACTGTGGCCTTTTCTGAGTCACCACTGTGGCATCCTGTTTGTGAGAGGTCAGCCCGGGGAGGAAATGGCTCCAGTGTCCTCCAGTTTCTAATCAGGGGTGAAATTCTGCCACATCCCAGCCCACCACCAGAGAACAACTGTCAGGCATGAGAGGCTGTTCAGGTCTCATTCTGAGTGTTCCCTGGCCACTTTGGGGCATGGAGAGTGCTTGTAGGATCTTAAAACCCATTATTCCTGTGCCGGGGAGCATGGTCTTGCTGGGCACAGCTTTTCCTAGATATGCCCAGTGGAGATGTGGGGGCAGTACCTGATTTGCTCGCATATCTCCTCCAGGGTGCGGGTCAGCAGGGTCATTACTCCCCGGATGATCTCCTCTTCCTTGATCAGCTCCTGTTCCACCTCATCATGGACCAGGTCAATGCCAACCCGCTTCTCCCTGGTCAGGAGAAAAGTGGACAGTCATCCCACGCATGGAGGGAGACAACTCAAAACTTGCTGATTTTTAAAACTATCAAGACAGCTGAACCCAATCCATCTGGACAATGTGACAGGGGATGTACATTGAAAGTGAAAGTGTTAGTCCCTTAGACATGTCTAACTCTTTGTGACCCCATAGACTGTAGCCTGCCAGGCTCCTCTGATCCTGGAGTGGATAGCCATTCCCTTCTCCAGGGGAATCTTCCTAACTCAGGGAACCTGGGTTTTCTGCATTGCAGGCGGATTCTTTACCATCTGAGCCACTGGGATATACATTAGTTGGTGTCTATTTGACTTCAAAATATCCAAAACACAAAGAAGAAAAATGAATCAGTGATTGGTCACTTGGTCTGAAAAATGCCAGCTGGACTTTTTTCCCTTAATTTCGCCATCAACTCAGAAGGCTTTTCCTTCTTACCTATTTATTGGAAAGACTATCTTTTGACTTAGAACTTTAAAGACATAGGTTTTCTTCCTTGAGCCCAGTCTTATTTTTTAACAAGGGTTGAATTGTAAAAGATGCTGTATAATAATAGTAATAATAATAATGTCAAAATAAATAGTACTCCATTACTGAACACTTACAATGAGACACGCACTGTACTGAGCTTTTCATGTGAAAATTCATTTTCATTTAACCTTTCAATTACAGGTGAGGAAACCGAGTTTCAGAGAGGTTAGAGATCCTGTGTCACAGAATTGGGCATTACACATGCTTTTAACCATTTCCTCCCAAAACTGGTCGGTCACCATCTGATAGTTTGTTCTTTTCCACCTGCCTGATAGTGCTTGTCTTCGGGGAAGGCTCCATCACTCACCAGCTGTGTGGGCTCAGGCACATTGTATAATTTATCTGTGCCTTGGTTTCTTCTTCTGTGAAATGGGTATACTTATCAGTACTTCCTAGGGTTGTGGCAAGGAACAAAAGAGGTATGAAAGCAGACAGCATGGGACCTGGCACAGAGTAGCAGGTACTCAACCCACTTAGCAGCATCTGCATCCTAATCACCCTTAGGTGTGGAATTGAGCCAACGGGATGTTGGCTTCTTTGAGCACCTGCCACTTTCCTTTGCTTTACCACCTCTCTAAATCTGGTTGAGTTGCTGCCTGGTTGCTGCCGAGGGTCCTGGTGAAGCTCACTGAGGCAACAGGGCTTTCTGAGGAGGAGGAACAGAGTGGACAGAGCCACAGTGCAAGCAGCTCAATGCGCCAAGTGCATCCCACTGTTGGGGATGAGATGCAGGACCGGATGGAGGGGCTCACTGGGGGCCCAACCATCATGGACCTCGTTTACGAAGCGAAGAAGTTTGAATTTGATTTGGAAGGTGTTAGGGCATAGGGTGGTAATGAAGGGATTTGAAAGCCGGGGAGTGACCTGGAAAGATCTGCATTGGGGAAAGTTCACATAATAGCCAGTGTAGACGAAGCACTGGATTGGAGGGGGCTATGCTGGCAGCAACAAGACTTGCTAGGGTGCTCCAGAAGATTTATGGGGATCAGCTCTGTGAATCAGAATCACCCCAAAGCAGAGAGGAGCATCCTGCTCATAGTACTTACATGAGGGAAATTATAGTAAAAAGGTACATTAGCACAGTGCTCTCTGGATTGTGAACTGCTCCCATGTGCTCTGTGTATGGGAGCAGGCTTGTCCTCTAGCAACTGTATCTGCTTTGTCTGCCCAAAATAAAGACCACCATTTCCCAGTTTCTGTTGGGGTGGCCACGTGACTAAGCTCTGGTCAATGAGACGCAAGTAGAAACGGTGAATGCTGCTGCTGCTGCTGCTGCTAAGTCTAAACCCTAATTATTCCTACTTGTTGGAATGCAGACATAATGGCTGGCACTCTAGTTGCCATCTTGTATCATGAGGTAACCTTGGGAGTGAAACCAAGCACAGGGATCAACCAGATAGTGGAGCAACAAGATTACAAAGGCCTGGAAGCCTGACACTGTGGCGTACTATGCCAACCCCGAACTAGCTCCAGATTCCTTAAATGTGAGAGGAAAAAGGTCAATGTTATTTTGTCCCTTTCTGATATCCACAGCCAAACCCAGTCCTAACTTATACTGGTTAATTAAGAGCAGAGTTTAGACATGAACCAAGTCCGGTGCTCCTGCTCCTGCCCAGCACCATGAGTATGCTGAGATAATTTCAGCCTCTAAAAGAACACATGCTTATTGGTTTCATTCTAACCCACCACCAAGCACAGTTGGTTTTTACTACGCAGCATTTCATTTCCCAGAAGATTCATTAGAGGAACCATCCCTCCTACCTGTATTCCAAGCATTTCTCTGTGATGCGCAACGGCTCCTTAAAGCTCTCGAGGGCTTTCTCCAATCTGGTCTGATAGAGGAGTAGGTCTTCAGTTGCGTACACCAGCTGCTCAAGTTTGTCATCTAACTCCTTCTTCCAGAACCTGACTTCCTCAAGTCTCTGCTCTGAAGCACACAGAGAAGTCACTCCAGGATGACTCTGTTCCCAGCGCAGGCAGCTCTTAGATTAGAAACTAGAAGACTATTGAGAAGCTACCGAGATACTTTCTTTCCTTCTCAGAATGGTGCTACTTGGGGTATCTATACATCTTTGTGTTTATTAGAACGGAAGGAAGGAAAAAGAACATTGTTTCTTCTTATATTCAACATCAAAGTAATCCAAAGATCATTCTACACTTATTGACTCTAATTCCTCAAGGCGCCCTGTTTTAAATAAGTTTTAATTTTGTCAAAGACACGAAAGTATATTGTTTGAAAAGTCCCTGGGCACCGCTTTGAAATTGTATTCATAGGAATGGGATTGTCAAGACAGGATTATTCTTTCTTTAAGACTCAGCTTAGGACTTCCCTGCTGGTCCAGTGGTAAAGAATCTGCCTTCCAATGCAGGGGACATGAGTTCGATCCCTGGACTGGGAAGATTCCATATGCTTTGGAGCAGCTAAGCCCATGTGCCACAACTACTGAGCCTGCACCCTAGAGCCCGGGCTCCACAACAAGAGAAGCCATCATAATGAGAAGTCTGCACGTCACAACAAAGAGTTGCCCCTACTCACTGCAACTAGAGAAAGCTACAGCATAGCAATGAAGACCCAGCACAGCCAAAAATAAAAATTAATAAATATAAAAAAAAGATTCAGCACAAATATTCCTCTTTAGGATGTCTTTTCCAACTCTCCAGTGTCTACTCCACCTTCACTTCTGTACCCCTTCCCACAGCACCTATCTAGTTATATTCTGATTAACAATTTTTATATCTTTCTCCTCCTCAATCTGAGAGCCCCTTAAAAACAGAGGCTCTGATATCCCTGTAATATCCATAGTGCTTAGTCTATGGATGCCCTTAGATGCTCAACAGATATATATATCAAGTCAATAAAAGAATGACTGATGGATGACTGCAAATCAGACTGGGTTACCATGTCTCTTGCTGTTGTTCAGTCGATGAGTAGTGTCTGACTCTTTGCAACACCAGGGACTGCAGCACACCAGGCTTCCCTGTCCTTCACCATCTCCTGGAGCTTGCTCAAACTCATGTCCATTGAGTCAGTGATGCCATCCAACCCTCTTGTCCTCTGTCATCCCCTTCTCCTCCTGCCTTCGGTCTTTCCCAGCATCAGGGTCTTTTCTAATGAGTCAGCTCTCCTCATCAGCTGGCCAAAGTACTAGAGCTTCAGCTTCAGCATCAGCCCTTCCAATGAATAGTCATGGTTGATTTCTTTAGGGATTGACTGGTTTGATCTTGCAGTCCAAGGGACTCTTACGAGTCTTCTCTAACACCACAGTTCAAAAGCATCAAAAGCTTGTCTCTTAAGGCAATGAACTTAAAGACAGAATCTGGAGAATACATGTTTCTCTCTAATATTTCAAGATAATACACTGGCATTCCTGAATAAGAAATGCTAATGACAATACAGTATCATGCAAACATGTTTACAAACATAGCAAGTGTGTTATCTTACCTAGTTTCTTATTCACATCGCTTTGAGATTTTCTTGTGGTCTTTTCAATTTCATCCACAAGTCTCTGGCTTTCTGCTACCAGGCGTTCAGACCGGGACCTTTGGGCTTCTGCTCTGTGGTACTGGTTTTTGTTAGCAATTTCCCACTCTGCACGCAAGAACTTGGGTGGCTGTTGTAGTAGTTTGGCCATTTGAACTTTCCAAAGTCCTGCTCAAAAGTAGATTTTTTTTTTTTTAGATTCACTGAAAGCAAGTTGTCTTGTTTTTAATGTCAGTTTTTATTAAAGTGTGACATTCATACTACAGAGTGCACAAACCATAATCTGTACACAAAATGAAAAACTCAGTATATCCAGCACCCAGACCAAGAAATAAACATTACTAACAGCTTGTGCCTTGTTCTGGCCACTATTCTTCACCCCAGGCCCACACAGCCCCAATTTTTACACTATACATTAGTTTTGATATTTTTGAACTTAACATAGAATCCTTAAGTACTCTTTTTTCCTATACACTCTTTTATCTGACTTCTTAATAAACAGGATTATGTTTGTAAGATTTATCAGGATTGTTCATATAGTTGTAGTTTGTTCATTCTCATTGCTGTGTAGTATATCATTATACCACAATTTATCTCTCTCTCTCTCTCTCTTTTTTTACTGTTTATGGATATTTGAGTTTTCGGTTTGGGGTTATTATGAAAATGCTATGAATGTTCGCATTTAGAGAGAATGTGTATATTGGTGAACACATGAATGCATTTTTAGAACTCATTTGAATTGCTAGCTCATAGGGCAGTTGTTCTATTTTAGTAGATATTGCTTAACAGATGAATCCAGGTGTGTTTTCTAAAAACAAAAAGAGCAAATGTGACATCTGTAAACTGACAACTAGGTACTGAGCCTATTCAGCAGATAACAGAGACAAAAGTTTCCCGGGACAGAGAACAGGAGAGAACAAGAAGAGGAACCCATGTAAGAGGTAGCAGGCAGAGGCCAGCAGCAACAGAAAGACGAGCATGTCTCTTCCTCCTCTGCACACAGCGGGCTTCCCTGATGGCTCAGGTGATAAAGAATCCACCCGCAAAGCAGGAGACCTCGGTTCGATTCCTGGGTTGGGAAGATCCCCTGGAGAAGGGCATGGCAACCCACTCCAGTATTCTTGCCTGGAGAATCCCATGGACAGAGGAGCCTGGCGGGCTGCAGTCCATGGGGTCGCAAGGAGTCGGACACGACTGAGCAACTAACACACACACGCATCTGCACACAGCTCTGACTGTGAGCCCTGTCTTCCTCAGACGGGGCTGAAATCTGCCCCACCCACGTGCATGTGTGCTAAACTGCCCACCAGGCTCCTCTATCCATGGGATTCTCCAGGCAGGAATACTGGAGTGGGTTATATGCTGTCCTCTAGGGGATCTTCCCAATCCAGGGATTGAACCCGAACCCACGAGCTATGTCTTCTCCATTGGCAAGTGGGTTCTTCATCACTAGTGCCACCCGGGAAGCCTCATCCTCATCCAAAACATACGAGTGCCTGCCCTTAAAGACTTCGGAATCTCTGAAGGTTGGAACTGAAGTCAGATCTTGACCAGGCTGAGTCTCAGGCCTCGGGCCCTCTCTGACAACATGGGTCTCCTAATCCAGTCCATCCAATGGCCTCTGCCAATTTTGTCTGAGTGTGGGGCTCAACATTTAACCCCAGATTTCTGGATAAGTCTGAGCAGCTCCCAGAGAAATCGAAATTAGGGCTAAATGAGGTCGAAATTAAACCTAAATTTTGGCTGATTCCAATGGGCACAAGGCATTGGATAGGTCTATGGACTTCAGTTAAGAGTTGGTGGGGTGGGGCCGAGGCTTACTTACCTCAGCGCCACAAAGAACTACTTCACAACTTGGGGATGGGAGCCTCCTTACTCCAGCGGGAGCTCTGGGCCTTAGCAGAAATGGGACGTAAACAGCTCAGGCTCTATGGAAACCGGTAACGCGTTACCAGGGCAAAGGGGGGTGGGGTCTGCTGCGAAGGGGCGTTTACTCCGGAAGGCTTTGCGCAGGCGCGAGTGTTGTCTTTTCGCCTGCGCTAGTGACTTGGCGATGTGGCTTGGGAGGGCTCTGGCCAGATATCTCAATCTACCGCGAAGATGCGGGACACCAAGCTGGGGGTCAGGAGGCCTGCTACTGGTCCTGCTGCCGGCTGGGCCACCTCGGGCCGCACAGCACTCACTGGGTCTCGGACTCCCCAGATGTACCGCGAAGTTGGGCTGGACGATGCCTCTAGGTCCTCGCAGCCGCAGGCCGGCCTGGGGCCACTTAAACCACACACCTGACGCTGCATGGAGAGATTCCTGGGGTTGCCGAGGCCGCGGGGGTGAGGGGTGGGGGGTTAAGAGGAGGAGGGATGAGGAGGGGCACCCCGGGCCGGTCCCTCAGCCTCCAGTCAGTGGCAGTGGCCAGACCGAGGGCTAGGAGTCAGGAGTGGTTTCTCTATCTAGAAAATGAGTGGCTTGAAACTCCCAAACAGCGTTCGGAATATGTGCTTTATGATTGTAGTGCTGTTAAAGCACTCCTAGGGTTGGAGGAGGGGATTAAAAAAAAACCCCTGAGACCCTCACGGAAGAACTGATCCTTGTAGTTGAGGCCAGCCAGCTGGCCTCTGCTCTGCTGGTTTTGCCCCCTGAAAGGCCTAAACTCGGATGCTGTTGCTTCTGTTGATGTATTAACAAAAATAGAAGAAGAAGAAAAAAAGAGCTCTCCAACTATTTATTCTGGAGTTTAAGTAAAATATTTTCAAAAGAAAAACCTTGTTTTGCACCCACACAGGCCAGCAAAGGAATGAGTCCAATAGAGAAAGTATGGAACAGCTTATTATCAATACTTACTCAGTGTGTATCTGGCATCAGTATATGGGGAGGGAGGAGAATATATGGGTAGGGAAGAGAATATAAAGCAGATATGCAGCTCAAGGCTTAGAATTTGCTAAATTAAGTGTACAACCAACACTTATATTCAAAGTAGGAATACTCAGGCAAAGCACACTGAAGTTTTAAGTGATTTTGAGATTTTTGTTAGTTGGAATAAAACCATGTTTCCCAAATACAATGAGTTTCTTCTGGAGCTGGCGTAGCTCTGTTTCTGCAACCAGGCTCTTCTCGTGTTGGAGGCCTGAATAGGCAGCTCTGAGTGAAGGTACGGGAAGGATACCTTTGGCAAACCAACCCAGGTCACTGTGTCCACCGGGAGATGGAAAATACAGGGGAAAAATTAAGTCTGAGAGGATAGACTCAGGAGGTTTAATATTTGTCCAAGTGGACGTCCAGAAGGGGAAAAATAGAGAACAGATGAAGGAAAGAGAGAGAAAATGTCCTGCGCTAAAGACGCAAGTCTTTATTTCTCTTAATTAATTAAAATTTTACATAATTTTGAAAGGCTACTTTCTATTTACATTTTGTTATTGCAAAATGGTGGCTCTATTCTCCATGTTGTATTAATGCAGTACATCCTTGAGCCTGTCTTACACCCAATAGTTTTTGCCTCCGACACCTATATTATTTCTCCAACTGGTAACCACAAGTTGTGTCTCTGTGAGTCTGCTTTTTTGTTGTTGCTATACTCACTAGTTTGTTGTATTTTTAAAAAAATTCCACATGTAAGTGATATACGGAATTTAAGACTCAAGTCTTTATTGAAAGACCCACCTGAAATGATTATCTCCACACACATACATAGTCACACATATATACACATTATATATGCACCTATTCTCTATCTATATACATCCTATTCTAGTGAAATTTCTTTTTCTTTTTCTTTTGCCTTACTGTGTGGTCTTAGTTCCCTGACCAGGAATTGAACCCACACGCCTTGTAGTGGAAGTGCAGAGTCTTAACCACTGGACCACTGGGGAAACGTCATTATTCAAAGAGTAAAGGAAGAAAGAAATGAATATGCATATAGCTTTTTGTCTGTAACATAGACTCCTAGAAATGATGCTAGAATAATGTCTTCAAAATTCTAGAGGAAATGATTTCAAATCTCAAATTCTATAACCAGCCAAAACACCTCACAGAGAAAAATAAAGATATTTTTGGACAGCTCTGAAACTTGAACATATACTCTTTTGGAAAAAAAATTACTGGAATAAAAGTGAAAAATCGAGAAAGAGGAAGATATTGACCATAACAAATAGAGGAACCATAAAGAAAAGATATGATAGCTGTATCAGTTCCAGAAAGCTATCAGTTCAAATTATAACTGAAAGTCAGAAGAGTTCTTGAAGAATTTAAGAAGAGTTACGCAAATTATATGATTCGTAACCCAGAAGTATAACTTCATGCTCTTGGTGAGCCGAAATTATATATCAAACAAGAAAGACAAACAGAAAGTGGGGACAGCATTAAACTGTCATTTTGAAACTAATAGAATTCTGCAGGAAGCTTATGGAGGCAGCATGGTATAGTGGAAAACACACTTAGCCATGAGCCTGAGGTCTGGCTTCCAGCCTGGTTCCTACCTACCACTTAGCTGTCTCAGTGTTCTCATCCACATTAATAATACCTGTCCTGGAAAACAGCATGGAGGTTTCTCAAAAAGAGGAACTACCACGAGATCCAGCAATCCCATTTCTGGGCATATATCCAAGAAAACACCCAAAACCCTAATTTGAGAAGATACACCCCAATGTCCATAGCAGCATTATTTAAAACAGCCAAGATATGAAAGCAACCTAAGTTTCTATCACCAGATGAATGGATACAGAAAATGTGGCATACATATGTGTACACATATATATATACACACACATATATGAGAAGATATCAGTTATAAAAAAGAATAAAATTTTGCCATCTGCAGCAATATGCATGGATGTGGAGGGCGTTATGCTAAGTGAAATAACTCACACAGAGAAAGACAAATTCTATATAATATCACTCATGTGGAATCTTAAGAAACAAAACTAAATAAAACAGAAACAGACTCACAGATACAGAGAATAAGCTAGTGGTTATCAGTGGGGAGATATCTGTGGGAAGATGGGATGGGCAATATGGGGGAAGGGAATTAGGAGGTACACACTTCTAGATATAAAATAAGCTACAGGGATATATGGTACAACATGGGAAATATAGCCAATATTTTATAATAAATTATAAACAGACTATACCCTTTAAAAATCATGAATTGCTGTAATAGATTGTAACATATAATATTGTATAGCAACTGTATTTCAATTAAAAAATAGTTATTTTTGTTCTGCTTGGCTTATGACAGCCATAGGAGAGTTTTATGGATGCAAAAATGCTACCAAAATGTCAGATGTTATTAACTTCTTGTTTAATTTCCTACAGTGCTACCATGACCCTGGAACTCTGTTTTCATAGCATTGCCAGTGGTGTTCAGATCCGTGTTGGTTTCTCTACCCAGCTGCACCTGGATGAGGAAAAAAATCTCTTCCTCCATACAAGGGTATTGTTAAGATATGAATTGTTTTCTATCTTAGGCATCACTGTGGAACAGTGAGTTCATTGAGAAGAAATCAGTTTTTTATTCTCAGCATTCTTCAATTGTCTCAATATCATAGGCCATTGTGTTGAAGCTGATTCTTCAAGACCCCAGTGTCCTGGGTCTGTATCAGGAGCTTACTCCTGTGTTGCACAGTGCTATTGGAAAATCAGCAGTCGAGAAACGTGATCATTTAAAAGCTTCTTATTGGCATTTTAAACTTTGACTAACTACCAGATGACTTCTGTGTGTTTCTAAGAGATCCTTCCGAGATAAGGAGGATGTCAAGCGTACGTTTCTCTATCTAAATAGCCTATTTCCACTGCCAGTAGGCTTGGGAGATGTTTTCAGCCATCTTTCTTTCTTGTGGTCACCGCACATCCGCAACTCCAGTAGTCTTTTTGCCGTGTCTACAGTGCATAGTCACCTCCACCAGTTCTGGCTGTGATTCATAGCAGCGTCTGTAAGGTGGCTGGCCGTGAAGCTAACTGGACTTCCCGGGGATTGAACCCAGGACCTAGCAGATTCTCTGCACTAAAGTGTGTGTTCCTGGAGGACTAGGGTACATTTGTTGTGCCCAATAAATGTATTTTAAAATGTAAAAATATGTGTACTATTTATTTGTTTATCAGCTTTTGGCTGTGCTGGGTCTTGCTGCACCCAGGCTTTCTCTAGTTGCGGTGAGCAGGGGCTACTCTCTAGTTTGGCTGCGTGGGCTTCTCATTGCAGTGGCTTCTCTTGCTGTGGCTCCTGGGCTACAGAGCGCAGGCTCAGTAGTTGTGGTGCATGGGCTTAGCTGCTCCACGTGGAATCTTCCAGGACCAGGGGTCAAACCCATGTCCCCTGTATTGGCAGGCAGATTCTTAACCAGGGAAGTCCTAAAATATTTTATTTTTAATTATTTATTTGGCTGTGCTGAGTCTTGGCTGTGCTGGGTCTTGGTTGTGGCACAAGGGATCCTTGATCTTCGTTCTGGCATGCAAACTCTTAGTTGTAGGCATATGGGATCTAGTTCCCTGACCAGGGATCAAACCTGCGCCCCTTGCATTGAGAGCGAAGTCCTAGCTATTGGACCACCAGGGAAGTCCCCCAATAAATGTGTATTGAACGGGTGTGCTCTAATCAATTGAGCTGTCCAGGCTTTATGAAAGTGAGCAGCATTGACATAAGAATGCAATTCTGTTAAGTGGGAAGGGGATGTCTGAGACTGCGTTATCGCCTAAATTAATGTTAGGAAACAAACTGCTCAGTAAAGAAATCAATGTGCTTAGCTCTTTCTTATTTATGTTACCCAATCACTATTTACTTACTTTTTGTTGAGTACCATTTTATTCCATCCAGGAAAAGCTATGGAAAATAGATTCTGTTTTATGCTTGCTTTTGTTCTCCTACCAAGAGTCAATTTAATTATAAAGGTTTTAAAAAAGATTATTATACATTCATGAACACAATCAAAAAACTAAAATACTTCAAGACCTTAGAAAGCATAAAATTTGAGTGTGATTTTGAAAAATTGCCCCTTGGATTACCTATTTGGGGCTTGTGAAAATCAGCAAAGGATGCTATTGAATGTGCTTCACGCCAATACTCCTCTTATTTTGATGGACATTTCAGAGAACTTAGGTACATCTTTGAGTTCTAGTCCTTCAAACTTTCAAAGCATTCAGTGTACATGGTACTAGAGTTTCTACTCATCTTGATTTCCCTGTGTCTGAAAGAACATTAGAAAGAAATTTTGGTAGTTTTTAAACCTATAGGTTTACTTTTGAACTTTTGAGTTATCCTTTAAGAGAATCTGACTCTTAGAATTGCAAGGAACTTGAAAGGTTATCTAATCCGATCTGATGCTGAAATGCTATAGTCTCTACAGCATTCCTGCCAAATGGTTGCCCAGTGCTTGAACTCTCCTAGTGATGGGGAACTCATCACCTCTCCAGTCAGTCCTTCTTTGGGATATTCTGCAGGGAAGGCCTTCCGATGGTTTTCATCCATGAGTACTAGTTTCTATCTTGGGCCATACAGAATAAAGAGAAGTTTATATATATATCACATTTTCTTTATCCATTCATCCATTCATCAGTGGACACTTAGGTTGCTCCCGTGTCTTAACTATTGTAAACAATGCTGCAATGAATATAGGGGGTGATATATCTTTTTGAATTAGTGTTTTTGTTTTCTTTGGATAAATAACCAGAAATAAAATTGTTGGATCATATAGGAGGTCTATTTTCTGTTGTTGTTTAGTTGCTAAGTTGTGTCTGATTCTTTGAGACTCCGTGGACTGTTTGTAGCCCAGTAGGCTCCTCTGTCCGGGGGATTTCTCAGGTAAGAATCCTGGAGTGGGTTGCCATTTTCTTCTATTTTTATTATTTATTTTTATTGGAGTATAATTGCTTTACAATGTTATATTGGTTTCTGCTATACAGAAGCATTCTCTTTTAATATTCTTTTCCATTATGGCTTATCATAGGATATTAAATACAGTTCTCTGTGATATACAGTAGGACCTCGTTGTTCATTCTACATATAAAAGTTTATATCTGCTAACTCCAACCTCCCACTCCATCCCTCCCCCAACCCCCTCCCCCTTAGCAATCACTAGTCTGTTCTCTACGTGTGACAGTTTCTTAATGTTCTATTTAAAAGTCTAGTTCAGGATGCTAAACATATGTTTATTGTTTATGAATATCTATCTACTAGCATTTATGAGGGCCAAGCAAGGGCTGACTGAGCCAAACCCTGGAAAATGTAATTATTCTTTTACTATGCTGGCATGGCCTTGTGCTCCTGAGAGCTTTGATGCTATCTGCTATTGAATCTTGGCAGACACCACTGAGTATTTCTCAGAATGTGGGCAACCCTCCAATAATCTGCATCAGAACCCCCTGGGGTGCTTGTTAAAGTGTGGATTCTCAGGACCCACCACAAATATGCTGGATCAGAATTTAGGTCTAAGATAACGCTGCACCTTCGTGGGACCTGCTCTGTCCTACCAGTGGTCTTCCCTTGGGTTTCACTTTTCCACAGGAAACAGAACATAAACCTCAAATTGTCTTTGTACTTGGCCCTGTTCCCTTTGTTGATCTGATACAAGAATAGCTTTTTGTGGAGCAACAGTGAGTTTGTTGAATAGACCCCTTGTATTTTTAGGAGAAGAAATTTAGTGCTTCATTGCTCACCATCTCTACTGGCCCTGGTAGCTCTAAGGATAAACCAGCTTGGGTTTCACCCTGGAGGATTAACATTTCAGAGAGCACACAAAACCCCTTGAAAGTCAAGATGAGACAGGGCAGAGAGTGTGCTGGGTTCTTTGTGTGGTTTGTTTCTTGTCTTTAGCCATTTGTCAGGCACGGCAGCTGAAGGTGCTGAATTGGATGAGGTAGCAACATTCGAGACTCAAACCAGGTGCCAGGTGCTCCCTGGAGGGTGGAGCAAAGGCTACTAACTCACCTCCTGTCCTTCTTGCAATGATCTCCACACCTGGGAGATGACTGTAGGAAAGAAAAAATGGTCCCCTCTTTTACGTTCAGTATATAGGGATACGCAAATTAAACTGGCAAAGCTTAGCAGAAGGAAAGGCATATGATTTTTATTTATGTTAGTATTTTTGTGTGCATGGGATTGTCACACACACAAAAAAGAAGTGAAAACTCTTAAGAAGCAGCTAGAGGGACTTCTCTGGCATCCCAGTGG
The DNA here is from genome assembly GCF_032405125.1 of Capricornis sumatraensis. NCBI lineage: Eukaryota > Metazoa > Chordata > Mammalia > Artiodactyla > Bovidae > Capricornis > Capricornis sumatraensis. The sequence continues at coordinate 75,412,994 of NC_091076.1, forward strand.
TTAGGGCTCTGCACTTCCAATTCAGGGGCCACGGGTTCAATCCCTGGTTGGGGAACTGACATCCCACAGGCCATGTGGTATGACCAAACACGACAAAGCAAAACAAAAAGCCCAAATAAACAGTTTAAAAAATCCAATTAAAAATTTTTTTGAAAGAGCAGCTAGACTTGGGGCTTTTATAACATTTTAACAAAGGGCAGTAAATTGTGGACAGTTGGCTAGAAAAAGGAAAGAAGATTTGGGTTTCTGGGGTGATAAATTCTAGGAAAGTGACTAGGGAATGTATGGGAAACCAATGAAAGATAAGGGTTATTTTTATAAGGTCTGTTTATGCAGATTCATCTCAGTGTGACTCCAGTCTCTGGTGATCAGAGTTCATCTCTTTTTCCTGGTACAGACCTTCCTCCAAGGAACATCTAGATTTAGGCAGATAAGGGAGGGCAGAGAACTTTTCCTGCATCTGTCACTTTTCAGTTACCTTCAGCTCGAAAATAATCCTTATGCCAACGTGGCATATTTTGGGGTGGCATACCCGGCCCCCTTCAGGATCATTAGCACACCCAGCTGGGGAGAAGCTGGACAGGAGCTGGCACAGAAGGCTGACTTCAGGCAGTTTCTTTGAGTTCTAGCTGCATCTCCTGTGCAGAACAATCGGCCTGGGTCCTGCGAGGCCTGCCCTCTCGCTCTATCAGATTTGCTATGTCCTAGTTTGAGAGCAGCCCTCTAAACCCAGAGGGGCCATAGGCGTGGGATTGAGGCGCCCACCAGGCAGAACCACTCTGCGGAAAGGTAGATTCTTAGTGAAAACCAAGCCTCATTAGTTCAATGGATTGAAAAGTAAATCACAAGTTAATTTTTTAAAGTTTTCTAAAATATGTGGATAAGCCATATCTTCATATGAGCCTAATACTATGAATAATAATAAATGGGATACATACTACTACGTATAAAGTAGATAAACAACAAGGACCTCCTGGGACTTTCCTGGTGGCACAGTCAATAGGAATCTGCCTGCCAATGCAGGGGACATGGGCTTGATCCCTGCTCCAGGGAGATGCCACATGCCGCACAGGAACTAAGCCCGTCCGTCCACCACGGCTACTGAACCTGCTGCACTCAACTACTGAGCCCCTGCGCCACAACTACTGAAGCCCAGGAGCCTAGAGCCTGTGCTCGGCAACAAGAGGGGTGACCGCAATGAGAAGCCCATGCGTTGCAACTGGAGAACAGCCCCCACTTGCTGCAAGTAGAGAAGGCCTGCGCACAGCAACAAAGAGCCAGTGCAATGAAAAATAGATAAATATTAAAACAACAACAAAAAACAGGGATCTACTCTATGGCACAGGGAACTATATGCAATATCTTGTAAAAACCTATAACGGAAAATGATCTGAAAAAGAATACATATATATGTATAACTGAATTACTTTACAGTGCAGTTGAAACACTGTGAATTCAATAAAAAAAGAAAAAAAAAATCTAAGCCACCTATATCAAGGAAATCATTATGTTCCACCAGAGGGCACTGTGGTAGCAATCTAGTAAAACATTCATGAAATAGGCTTGTAAGAACAGAGGGAGTTCGCGATTGGTTTGTAAATTTGTGACAACAGCTTTGAGCAGAAACAAAATCCAAGTACCACTTTCACCACAGGGGGTGGCACGAAAACTACTCACGTGGTTGTTTTTTCTTTTTAAGTCGGGACCACAGGAAAAGAAAAGGCAAGTTGACTGAACTGCTTTCTTCAGTTGCTATGTTGTTCTGTTGCTATGGGGTCTAATAGAACCTACAAACATAATCAAGGCGATCACATTTCCTCTGCCTCAGCCACTTGAAAAGCTTCATACCCCTAAGAGTCTTCATCCCCAGTTGTGCCTGAAGCAACAAAGTTTGCCCGAGGGTTTAAATTGGGAACGATAGTAAGAGTGACAGCTAGCTTGTTTTGAACACTGAGTGCTAGGCTGGGCGATTCGCGTGGCTCATCTCTTTAATCCCCACAGCAGCGTTGAGTTAGGTTCTATTATTATCAGCTCCATCAGACAGATGAGGAGACTAAGCCCATGGAAGACTGAGTGCTGGGCCATGGGACACCGCAAACCAGCGGCAGAGCTGCGATTCAGATCCAGGCAGATTGAATCTAGATCCCTCATCCGAGCTGTTTCCATCTCCTAGTCTATTAGGGGCTAAGACAGAACTAGAATGCAGGTCTCTTTGTTACAAATTAAAGAGTGACTTTGTGTTGAAAAAGACATGTATGGACAGGAATAGGTAGAAGAAAACTTTAGAAGAGGGCTGACTCATATGTCAGCAGGATGATTCTGCCTGATGCGTTGAGAATAAACCGTAGCGGGAAGAAAGGCAGAAGCAAGATGTGATTGCAATTAGAAGGCTATTGCTATGATGCAGGTGAAAGATGATCACGGTGCCCAAGAGGATGACGGTGGCTTGGAGCCGGGTGTGAGCACTGGAGGTGATAAGAAGCGAGTGGACTCTGGGCAAACATTGAGGGCAGAGCCGGAGTATTTCTTGACATAATAGATGTGAGGTGTGAAAGAGAAAGGACAAAAGTAGCTCCAAGATTTTGGGTCTGAGCGACTGGGAAGATGAAGCTGCCATCAAGTGAGATGGGGAGACAGAAGCTGGAGCAATGACCCTGTTATCCACTGCTGAACTAAACCAGACTTCAGTGGCATAAACAACAACCATCACTTATTATTGTTTTAAATGTATTTTTATTTGGATGCATCAGATCTTAGTTGCAGTTCTTCTGTAGCTGTGGGGCACGGGCTTAACTGACCCACGCCGTGGGGGCATCTCAGTTCCCAGAGGGGAGGTCGGATCCGCATCTGCTGCATTGGAAAGTGGATTCTTAACCAGTGGACCGCCAAGGAGCTGCCCATCATTTATTAGTGTTAGCTGGGCTCAGCTGGGCATGTCTCACTTGCTGGTTAGGACCAGGGTTACTACAAGATAGAATAGCTAGAGGATGGACCAGCTGCGGCTCCTCAGACATCCATCTCTGTCTCTCTCTCATGGCCTCACCCCAAAATCTCTCCAGCATGGTGGCTTCAGGAGAACCAGACTTCTTACACGGTCACCAGAACTCCACAGGGTGTGTCCCAAGACGGAGCGGGACACACCCTGGGCCAACAGGGAAGGCCCCTGTTTGACTTTCTAACCTATGTACTTGTGTTACTCTGATCAAAGAATTTTTAAGAGGCTGTAAATTTTTTCACTAAAATAATTTTTTTTTAAGGTATAGGAAAAATACCCAATCCATAGGGCAAGGGCAAATTTTAGAAAATACCCCAACCCAGCCACCTCTCCACTCCGAACCTTCTCCTTCATGTCTCTGGCCTGAAAGAGGACTGAGACCAACCCATTCACGCTTGTGCTGTCCCAGTGAGGACCACTGCAGCTTCCCAGGTATTGGATCATCTCACTAACACCCTCTCCCTACCCCTTTCAAAGGCTTCCCTGGTAGCCCAGATGGTAAAGAATCTGCCTGCAAGGCGGGAGACCGGGTTTGATCCCTAGGTCAGGAAGATCCCCTGGAGAAGGGAATGGCAACACACTCCAGTATTTGTGCCTGGAGAATTCCATGGACAGAGGAGCCTGGTGGGCTGCAGTCCATGGGGTTGCAGAGAGTCGGACACGACTGAGTGATTCACACATTCACTTTCACCCCTTCCAAGCCTGTAGAGACGGGCTGACATCCATTTGAAAGAAGAGAGAAGTATGGCTTGGTGAGCTCACCCCATTAAAAGTCACTAAAAGACAAGACTTGAAGTCAGGTGTTGTGGCTCATGCTGCAATGGTCTCTCCAGGCTTAAATGTCATGGTTGCCATCGCTGTGGGTTCTCCTGGCAGCGTGGGTGAGGGTAGGGGAGAGAGAGAGGGAACAGTTCTTGGAAGGAAAGTTCATCCCTCTAAATTAAGTGCATTATTTCTCCTGAATAAAAACACACCTGTCGTGAAATTCACTGCCCCCAAAAGATACTTGATACAGTGACTGTGATGGCCCCTGGCTGAAAATACTCCATTTCCCCTTAGTCACCCTCCTTGGGTCAGCGTAAGCTTGCTGGATAAAGTAACAGAAAGAAACAGAGCTCCTTTGGGATGAAATTCCTAGGCAGAGGAAGACTGCCAGGGGGAGGGGGGCGCATAGTTTGGGGCAGAACCCTGGGTTTTCCCTTGGGGAATCTGTCCCTCTCAGAGGGTGGGTCTGGTGTGCCAGAGCCCAGCCCTGCCCTGGGGGGGCAGAGGGAAAGTCACCAGTGGGAGACCAGACCCTTGTAAATCAGCTGCTCCATCGCAGACCAGGGACCACCAGAAGGGCTCACTCACCCCTGATCTGTGCTTAGTTATGCGCTGAACCCGCTCTGTTCAGTTTCATCAAAGCCTTTATCAGAGGCACAAAGCGGCTGGGTGTGGGTGTGCCCCAAACTTGCCAACGTGCAATGCGATTTTTGCCATGACAGTGGAGTGGTGTCAACAGGTGGGCAGCTGGTGTGTCCCAGTCGGGTCAACAGGGCCCACGGAGCACCTACCGTGTCCAGACTCTGTCTGGGGCCAGGATGGTGGTGGGAATGGATGAGCACACAGCTCCGCCTCTGTCCCCGGAGGCTCAGTGGACCAACTCTGAGATTCTGCCACGTGACATGTGGTTGATGCCATTAGCTTAACGACACTGATTACATTGTGTAATTACACAGTTAATTACCCTGATAGCTCCTTTGGTAAAGAATCCGCCTGCAATGCAGGAGACCCCGGTTTGATTCCTGGGTCGAGAGGATCCGCTGGAGAAGGGATAGGCTACTCACACCAGTATTGGACTTCCCTTGTGGCTCAGCTGGTAAAGAATCTGCCTGCAATGTGGGAGACTTGGGTTCAGTCCCTGGGTTGGGAAGATCCCCTGAAGAAGGGAAAGGTTACCCACTCCAGTATTCTGGCCTGGAGAATTCCTTAGGTTGTATAGTCCATGGAGTTGCAAATAGACGCAACTGAATGACTTTCACTAACTACTCTAGGACTTAGCAATTTCTGTACTCTGCTGTGTGCAGGGTTTTAGTCGTTGGAAGGTGCCAGACTGTGGGTCCTGTATTGGGGGGGAGCTCCCAGAGCCAGGGGAGGGGCTGTGGCCTGCTTTCCCCTCCCTGGCTTTGCTTTCTGACCGAGCACAGCACAGGCTCTGCAGTGTTCTCAGCATGTCTCTGTTGTAATCGAATTTGATTTTCTTTCTTTCCTGTCTCATGATGAGGACTGAAGGGCAGGAGGCCTTTGGTGGACACCCCGTGACACTAATCACCAAGTGTCACTACCCTCATCCAAGGCGGTGACGATGCACTCTGGGCACTGAAACCTGAACCTTTTCACTGATGGTGGTTCTAGCTGAGTCTGGAGAAGCTCAGTTACCACTTGTCATCTTCGGCTTCATTTATCAACATCTGTTCAATAAACAAACACCTAACTCTGCTCTTCCTACTGGCCTCCCAGAGGCTCTGGCGATTGGAACTGAAGCACTGTTGGATTAGAATGTCCTGCTGGAAGGAGAGAGAGCGGCACCTGATAAATTCTGAAAGGAGGCTCTTAACCTTCAGAAACTTGGGCCGGGTCCTGGGGGCCCAGAACAACTGATTCATTTGGTCCATTCCTCCCATGCTCATCTGGCAAAGAACGACCTGCCCGCGTGGCAGCACTGCCCATCTGTTCAGGGAGTACTCATGGAGTACCTACTGTGCACCAGGCTGTTGTTAGGCCATGGGCGCCCAGTAGGAAGCCAGGCCGGCCCTCTGCCCTCCTGGCGTTTATGGTCTAGTGATAAAACAAGAGTGCTGGGTGAGAGGACAAAGTGAGTTTCTGGTGCTCTGTGGACAGAACTGTCAATGAGGGCCTCCCGGAGGAAGTGAGGTTTAGACAGCTCTGGGCAAGTAGTAGGAGAGAGTCAGGTGAACAGGCTGAAGGGACAAGTTGGGGACATGGGTAAAGATGAGTGCTGGAGCCAGGTTGGTGGTCTTCAATGCCCTGGTAGTTCAGTTCAGTCACTTCCGACTCTTTGCGACTCCATGAATCGCAGCACACCCGTCGTCCCTGTTCATCACCATCTCCCGGAGTTCACTAAGACTCATGTCCATCAAGTCCGTGATGCCATCCAGCCATCTCATCCTTGGTCGTCCCCTTCTCCTCCTGCCCCCAATCCCTCCCAGCATCAGAGTCTTTTCCAATGAGTCAACTCTTCTCATGAGGTGGCCAAAGTACTGGAGTTTCAGCTTTAGCATCATTCCTTCCAAAGAAATCCCAGGGCTGATCTCCTTCAGAATGGACTGGTTGGATCTCCTTGCAGTCCAAGGGACTCTCAAGAGTCTTCTCCAACACCACAGTTCAAAAGCATCAATTCTTCGGCGCTCAGCCTTCTTCACAGTCCAACTCTCACATCCATACATGACCACAGGAAAAACCATAGCCTTGACTAGACGGACCTCTGTTGGCAAAGTAATGTCTCTGCTTTTGAATATACTATCTAGGTTGGTCATAACTTTTCTTCCAAGGAGAAGGCGTCTTTTAATTTCATGGCTGCAATCACCATCTGCAGTGATTTTGGAGCCCCCAAAAATAAAGTCTGACACTGTTTCCACTGTTTCCCCATTGATTTCCCATGAAGTGATGGGACTGGATGCCATGATCTTCGTTTTCTGAATGTTGAGCTTTAAGCCAACTTTTTCACTCTCTTCTTTCACTTTCATCAAGAGGATTTTTAGTTCCTCTTCACTTTCTGCCATAAGGGTGGTGTCATCTGCATATCTGAGGTTATTGATATTTCTCCTGGCAATCTTGATTCCAACTTGTGTTTCTTCCAGCCCAGCATTTCTTATGATGTACTCTGCATAGAAGTTAAATAAGCAGGGTGACAATAAACAGCCTTGACGTACTCCTTTTCCTATTTGGAACCAGTCTGTTGTTCTATGTCCAGTTCTAACTGTTCTTCCTGACCTGCATATAGGTTTCTCAAGAGGCAGGTCAGGTGGTCTGGTATTCCCATCTCTTTCAGAATTTTCCACAGTTTATTGTGATCCACACAGTCAAAGGCTTTGGCATAGTCAATAAAGCAGAAATAGATGTTTTTCTGGAACTCTCCTGCTTATTCCATGATCCAGCGGATGTTGGCAATTTGATCTCTGGTTGCTCTGCCTTTTCCAAAACCAGCTTCAACATCAGGGAGTTCACGGTTCACACACTGCTGAAGCCTGGCTTGGAGAATTTTGAGCATTACTTTACTAGCATGTGAGATGAGTGCAATTGTGCGGTAGTTTGAGCATTCTTTTGCATTGCCTTTCTTTGGGATTGGGATGAAAACTGACCTTTTCCAGTCCTGTGGCCACTGCAGAGTTTTCCAAATTTGCTGGCATATTGAGTGCAGCACTTTCACAGCATCATCTTTCAGGATTTGAAACAGCTCAACTGGAATTCCATCACCTCCACTAGCTTTGTTCGTAGTGATGCTTTCTAAGGCCCACTTGACTTCACTTTCCAAGATGTCTGGCTCTAGATTAGTGATCACATCATCATGATTATCTGGGTCGTGAAGATCTTTTTTGTACAGTTCTTCCGTGTATTCTTGCCACCTCTTCTTAATATCTTCTGCTTCTGTTAGGTCCATACCATTTCTGTCCTTTATCAAGCCCATCTTTGCATGAAATGTTCCCTTGGTATCTCTAATTTTCCTGAAGAGATCTCTAGTCTTTCCCATTCTGTTGTTTTCCTCTATTTCTTTGCATTGATCGCTGAGGAAGGCTTTCTTATCTCTTCTTGCTATTCTTTGGAACTCTGCATTCAGATGCTTATATCTTTCCTTTTCTCCTTTGCTTTTCACCTCTCTTCTTTTCACAGCTATTTGTAAGGCCTCCCCAGACGGCCATTTTGCTTTTTTGCATTTCTTTTCCATGGGGATGGTCTTGATCCCTGTCTCCTGTACAATGTCACGAACCTCATTCCATAGTTCATCAGGCACTCTATCTATCAGATCTAGGCCCTTAAATCTATTTCTCACTTCCACTGCATAATCATAAGGGATTTGATTTAGGTCATACCTGAATGGTCTAGCGGTTTTCCCTACTTTCTTCAATTTAAGTCTGAATTTGGTAATAAGGAGTTCATGATCTGAGCCACAGTCAGCTCCTGGTCTTGTTTTTGTTGACTGTATAGAGCTTCTCCATCTTTGGCTGCATAGAATATAATCAATCTGATTTCGGTGTTGACCATCTGGTGATGTCCATGTGTAGAGTCTTCTCTTGTGTTGTTGGAAGAGGGTGTTCGCTATGACCAGTGCACGAAGTGCAGGCGGCTGTGAGAGCCGGCGCGCGAAGCGTGGCCGAGAGGAGCTACCCCACGTCCGAGGGCAGGGGCAGCAGCCTAGAGTGCCAGGCTGCGATGGCGCAGGAACGGCCGAGAGGAGCTACCCTGTGTCCGAGGTCAGGGGCGGCAGCCAAGAGGAGCTACCCCGCGTCCGAGGTCAGTGGCGCCCGGGGGGAGCTACCCCGAATGCCCTGGTAAGGAACTGTTTATCTTTGGGTTGTTGGGAATTCATTCAATAGAGGAGGTGATACGATCATACTTGCCCTGGACGATCACTCTGGTGCCCGAGGGTAGAAAATGGGTTAGAAAAGGCCAAGAATGGAGGCCTGGAAGCTAGTTCTAGAAGGTAATTGTTTTAATCTAAGTGACAAGAGATATGCGTTATGTAAGGTTACTGTAAGATATGCGTTATGTAAGAGTGGATGGAGGAAATTGGGGGTCAAGAATACAGAACCCCAATGTTCACAGAAGCTGTTGAAAATTGTTTAGTCGCGAAGTTGTATCCTACTCTTTTGCGACCCCATGGACTGTAGCCTGCCAGGCTCCTCTGCCTATAGGATTTCCTGGGCAAGAATACTAGGGTGGGTTGCCATTTCCTTCTCCAGGGGAACTTCCCCGCCCAGGGACCGAACCCACGTCTCCTGCTTGGCAAGCGGGTTCTTTACCACCGAACCCTCAGGGAAGCCCCCGTCCATAGCAGCACTATTTACAATAGCCAAGATAGGGAAGCAACCTAAATGTCCATCAACAGATGAATGGATCAAGAATATGCGGTCTCCATATACAATGGAATACCACTCAGCCATAAAAAGAACAAAATTTTGCCACCTGCTGTAACATGGATGGATTTGGAGGGTGTTATGCTAAATAAGTCAGAAAAAGAGAAATACTGTATGATATCACTTACATGTGGAATCTAAAAGACACAACCAACTAGCGAATATAACAAAAAAGCAGCAGATTCACAGATTTGGGGAACAAACTAGTGGTTGCCAGTGGGGAGAGGGAGGGGAGGAGGGGAAATACAACGGTAGCAGAGTAAGAGCACAAATTATTAGGCGCACAATAAGTGGTATTGTATGACACAGGGAATATGGCCAATATTTTATAATGACTGTAAATGGAAAGTGACCTTTCAAAATTGTATTAAAAACATAACATTTAAACTGTTTTAAAATAAAATACAAATTTAAAGAAAAAGATACAGAACCTTCAACATATGAAAGTGTTAGTCACTCAGTTGTGTCAGCTATGAATTTGCTTATTGTTGTTCAGTCACTAAGTCGTGTCCAACTCTTTGCGACCCCGTGGACTATAGCCCGCCAGGCTCTTCCGTCTATGGAATTCTCCAGCAAGAATACTGGAGTGTGTAGCTATTCCCTTCTCCAAGGGATCTTCCCAACCCAAGGATCAAACCTGGGTCTCCTGCATTGCAGGTGGTTTCTTTACCACTGTGCCATCAGGGAAGCCCAAATCAACTATAATTGAAAAAAAAAAAAAAATACACGCTTTTCAGCTCCCAGTATAATCGTAGAGTCAGGCAAAGATCATCAGTTGATAATCTCAACAGACAATCTTAAGATTCTCAAGGCATTGCAAAGCAGGATACTCACATGACCTCAAAAGCATCACCCACAGACTTCTAACTAGTTTTAGAGGGAGAGAGGACAGTGGAAAGGTCTGGTGAATGCCCTTCCCCACAGCATCAACCTTCCCATAGCCAAGAGCAGACAAACCACAGCACATGCTTCTGACATGGGGCTATAGAAATATCCACCACCTGGGCTGCATTTGTGCCAAACATGCTTCACCTGAGTCTACTTGGGAGAAAACAAACACCAGCAGAGTGGGGAACAAGGCAACGGGCCTGGGCTCTTCAAAAGAGTGGGATGGCGTGCATGCATGCGTGCATGGTCACGTCTGACTCTTTGCAACCCCAATGGACTGCAGCCCGCCAGGCTCCTTTGTCCATGAAATGTCCCAGGCAAGAATACTGGAGTGGGTTGTCATTTCTTCCTCCAGGGGATCTTCCCGACTCAGGGATTGAACTCGCATCTCTTGCGGCTCCTGCATTGTCAGGCAGATTCTTTACCACTGAACCACCTGAGAAGCCCTAGGGCAGTGGTGGTTTGGCGGAGAGGCTCAAGAGGGAGAGGATATATGTATGTGGATAGCTGACTCACTTTGTTGTGCCGCAGAACTAACACAACATTGTAAAGCAATTATACTCCAATAAAAAAAGAATTGAGTGAAAAATTGACAGTAAACAAAAAGTGGAGGGACTGTTTTAGATGAAAAGCAATTAAAGAGACATAACCGCCGAATACAGTGTGTGAACTTTCACTGGATCCTGGATTTTCAAGAATTTTTAACAGCCATAAAAGGCATGTGGAAACAATTAGGGAAATTTGAATGTCGAGTGTAGATTAGATGAGTACATGTTCCATTCTTCAGGTGTGCTAACATTATCTTGCTCATGTAGGAGAATGCCCTTACTCTAGGGAGACATTCACTAAAGCATTTAGGGCTGAGTGTCATGATGTCTGAATCTTACTTCCAAATGGCTCAGAAAAATGGAGACAGACCACAAACAAGGGAGAATGTTTACAAAGCAAAGGAAAACAATGTTCACTGAACTCTTCTTTCAAGTTTTCTGTAAATTTGAGGATTAGCAAAATAAACCCTTGGGGAAAACTAATAGCTCTGATGCTTCAAGACACTTGGGTAGAAATCATGGGGCTCCACCAGTAAGAGTTTTGCAAATGCCTGGTTTACAATATGTGAAAGGAAGTAGGAGAGTCGCTTGGGCAGTTGGTCCACGATGCTCAGGGACAAGGTGGCTTTCAGTTCCCTGGCATGGACAGTGGGGAGTGATCATGCTGCTGTTTGCTATATTTGAATAAATACAGGAGAAGGAGCCTGTTTTAGAGGAAAAAAGAGGGGAAAACATTCAATTTGGACATCTAGACTCCCAAAGCCCATGCCGGTCCTGGGTTATGAGCCCTTGATGTAGAACATGGGGCACAGGGTATAAGACACAGCACAGGGGAGTAGTGGACAGAGGGAAAGGAGGTCATGGTGGAGACTGGGAAGAAACAGCTAGCGCAGTGGGGGGGACCTGTGAGTATGGGTAAGGCCATGGATGCCAGGAAGAGGGGTCCAATAACACACATGCCAAACTGAGATACAAAACACATGAAAGACACTTGTAACTGAGAGTGATGAAAAATTTGGCTTGTGAAAAATATAGATTTTGCCTCTTGTCTATGTGACACCATGAGATCAACTCAAGGGACCCAGGTAGAGAGTCAAGTTGGACCCAAACATTGTTTGGCATCTCTGGGGTGTCACCATCCATATTGAGGCCCCTGCTAATTCCAGGCCTCCATCAGTTCTTTATCACATCAGGTTGCACAGTCTCTCTCTCACTGGGGCTGCTTGGGTACCCCAGGGAGCACAGCGTTCTTGGACCCATCCTTCCCAGGTGTGTTTTTTTTTTGTTGTTGTTTGGTGCTTTCTAGGGAAGGGGCAGGCCCAGGCACATTTAATGTGCTCTGACTAAGGACAATGAGGGCTGCTTGATGTCAAATCAAGTCCAAGAACCAAGTGATAAGAGATCAAAGGCTCTAAAAGCAAGCCCAAACCAAATCTTAAAAGAGAGAGAGATAAGATGGGTAATAACCCTCCTGAGAACATTTATCATTCAGCTGACGGGGATGACGTGTGGGTGTGAAAGCATGGCTCAGGGAGCGGAGCAAAGGGGAAACACGTCTATCTCAACTGGTGTGATCCATTCATCAGAATGAGCTGTTCACCAGTCATCAGTTGGAGAAACCCAGTCCAGAGCTGGTTCTGCTGGGTGGCTCAATGTTCTGCCTAAAACTGACCAACTCACTCAGCACAATTAGTCTGCCATCCCACTGTCTGGGGCTTCCCTGGTAGGTCACTCGGTAAAGCATCTGCTTGCAATGCAGGAGACCCCAGTTCAACACCTGGGTCAGGAAGATCCCCTGGAGAAGGAAGTGGCAACTCACTCCAGTATTCTTGCCCGGGAGGAGAATCCCACGGACAGAGGAGCCTGGCGGGCTACAGTCCATGAGGTCGCAAGGGTCCGGACATGACTGAGCGACTAAACCATCATCCCATTGTCTGGAGTCACACAGACCTGGGATGGCAGAAAGCAGCCTCTATGTGCGTGTTTTCTCCAGTGACAGAGTGCTGGCCAGTGCAGTCAGGAAAGCTGAGAACTTAGTCACTGAACACATTTGCGAAATTCACTGGCCTTCACAGACTGTTCCCCTGAACACCTGGCCTGAACGTTCTCCTCTAACCAGCCTGTGCAGGATCATGTTCAGAAAGTGCTTATAAAGCTCTCACTTGCCTTGGGAAAAAAAAAAAAAAACCTCCATCAGCTGTCAGAAAAGCTAAAACCCGTCTTGGCTCTGGTGACACATCCCCTTCAGGGAAATGCACACAAGCCAATTTGGTTTAGACTTAATAAGTTTTAACAAAATCCAGGTGAAGGGATCTATCTGGAAAAGCAGAAGAATCTCACAGGCAGCTCTGAGAAATAATTCTCTCAGGAGAGATAGGGGGGAGAAAACATGTGAAACCATTTGTATCATGGCAGAAGGTGATTTGAAATCCAATTTCACAAATGGGAATTTTCCGTGTAACCCTGATGCAAAACGATGGTTTCCAAATGTCTTGAGATTGTGTGGCCTGCTTGCATGCCCCTTCATCCCCCCCCTCCATCCCCCACCAGCCACCATCCCCTTCTGTCCTCCCTGGGAATCCTCAGGCTTTGTCTTGGAGGTAATCAAGTTTAAAACCCATTAAAGCTTATGAGCCCTCATTTGCCCCTCCCCGCAAACCACAAAGAACGTCACAGAACCCACTTTAAAAACACCTAGTCTCTGTGACTGAATGTGAGACGTGAGAAACACCATTGCTCAGTTTAAGAGGCAGTCTTCCTTTCTCCAGCAGGATCTGCTCTGTTTTATGTGCAGAGGTGCAAGGCCACGTCTGCAAATCAGGAGAGTTCCATTTAACATGTGCAAGGACTCAGTATGGTATAGGCATGCTTTTTATAGAGCCCCTGTGATCCCAGATTGGCTTTAGGTTTGAAACCCTAAGCTTCAGTATGAAAAAAGACCAGGCACAGTGTCTTTGCTAATAATAGGGCTCACCTTTTGGAGCTGGACAGGGGGTGGTTCCCACTGACGGAGAACTCAGAGGATGGAATAAGCCTTCAGCCTGAACAAACAAACAGGGGCTTCCCTGGCCGCTCAGATGGTAAAGAATCCACCTGCAATGCAGGAGACCCAGGTTTGATCCCTGGGTTGGGAAGATCCCCTGGAGAAAGCAATGGCTACCCACTCCAGTGTTCTTGCCTGGAAAATCCATCCTATGGACAGAAGAGCCTGCTGGGCTACAGTCCATGGGGTTGCAAAGAGTCGGACACAACTGAGTGATTGAGTGGGGCAGCTCTTAAAAAACAAATCTGCTGAGACTATTTATCACCCAGCTGGCAAGCTTGATCATGTTCCTCTTGACACCCTCAAAGAGCTCTGACCCCCAACACAGGGGACCACAGGGGACTCTGAGAAGGTACCCAGATACTGGTGGTTTGAACCCTCTGTATAAGCTGGAGACACATACTAGCTCTTTACAGGGAAATTCTCCAAGTTCATGGCTAAAATCCAACCCAGTTAGAAAATGCTTCTTGAATAAGAATAAGCTAATGTCTGCGGCTTTATAGAATCTAAAGATGTCTTACTAAAAACCTAACAGTTTTTTTTTTTTTACAAACAGCTGTGAAAATAAACCAGTGCCCTTCAGTGGACTCCCCCATGTGTGGGACCACCCCACCGCTGATCATGGATCTGTCAGTCAACTTCCAGGACACAGAACTGCAAGGGGAGTTACTTTCTGTCCACGCTCCTTCGATGATATGTAGACGAGTGACCAACAGGCAAATGCAAAAAAAGCAAATGTGATTTTCAACTTTCTGGGTTGTGATTTTGGTACAGAAACAATTAAGCTGGGGCGGGGGGGTGCAGATTTAAGTAGATTTTCTTTTGGCATGTATGTGAAAGTTCTTATTCCCAGATGAAATAACAAATCCCAAGCAAGGTGAGACACATCATTTTATGTACAAACAGTCAATGGTACAGATGGAGTTACTTTTTATAAATATCTGCAGCAAATCCCCTAAAAAAAAAAAACAAAAAAGCTGTGAATAAAAACCACCTCACAGCACCAAGGGCCTGTCCTTCCCTAAAAGTGTTAACTTCCCAAGAGCCTATTCTTAGCCAAACACTTGTGGGGCCCTCCTGGGAAGGACAGGACCAGGCGAGAGCCTTCCCCTCTCCCCAGAGAGCCGAGGTGACGTGTAGGTCATCTGCTGCCCAGGACCCCGGAGTGATTAACCGTTTCTTCCCAAGACTTCAGTCATCCTTGTCAAGCTGCTGATTATACGTCTCTCTGTTTCCTGACAGGGGCCCAGAGCAAGGGAGGAAAGGAACCTACAATAGTGGGGGGAAGTAGAAAACTCTGGCTATTCTGATTAAAAAAAAAACAAACAACACTTTGTAATCAAGGCAACGCTGTAAAGCCAATGGATCCAGTTCAGTAGAAGGAACACTGTGATTCAGACTTCCGGAATCTACAGACAAGCATTTTTTTTTTTAAGGAAGAGAATTACTTAGCACCAATTTCTCTCTCTCTCTCCAGTAATATTTCCTTTTCCTCGGAGCCCTTGGCTGTAATGAGTCGGAGCGCAGTTCAGTGGTACTTTCCATCAGTAATGAAGCCGGGCAGGTGGGGGGCACGGTCACTTGGCACAAACAGCGCTCTCACACCAGTATGCAGCTCTGCTCAAGGGGGCCTCCTGACTTGGGGACACCGGCGGCCTCACCGTCTTCTCTGGGGGCTGGCTTTCCAGCCCCAAGGGGCTTCACTCAAAGCGACGCAGGTGGTTGTACAGAGACTGGACGTAGGTGAAGACGCACATGGGGTCTGGCTTGCGGCCCATCACCATCATGTCCTCCACCTCAATGAGGCGCTCACAGTTGGCCAGGTTCCTGAAACACAGAAGCCCCATCAGAATGTCGGCCTCAGCCACCAGCCAGCATCACTGCTGGGGAACACAGCTCAGCCCAGAGCTGGAGGCTCCTGAGTGCCCCCCAGTAGGGAATTCACATTACCCCACAAGAGTTGGTGGAGTTACTCTCTCTAATGCAGTGTTTCCGGAACTCCCATGTGGAGGAAGCACCCTTCCAGCTCATGTTCTGACTTAACTGTTGTCTTTCAGTCTCTCAGTCCTGTCCAGCTCTGTGACCCCATGGACTGTGGCCGACCAGGCTCCTGAGTCCATGGGATTCTCCAGGCAAGAACACTGGAGTGGCTTGCCATTTCCTTCTCCAGGGCATCTTCCCGAACCAGGGATTGGACCTGCATCTCCTGCACTGGCAGGTAGGTTCTTTACCACGGAGCTACCAGAGAAGCCCTTTAGCTAACTAGTGAGCGAGTGAAAGTCGCTCAGTCGTGTCCGACTCTTTTCGACCCCACGGACTGTAGCCCACCAGGCTCCTCTGTCCATGGGATTCTCCTGGCAAGAATATTGGAGTGGGTTGCCACTCCTTTCTCCAGGGGATCTTCCCAACCCAGGGATTGAACTGGGATCTCCTGCATTGCAGGCAGATTCTTTACCATCTGAGCCACCGGGGAAACCCAACTAGACTTACTTTAAATTTTCAATGAAATTCAATTTCCCTTTCAGGTTTCACTAAATATTAAGTTCTGCTAAAAACAATTTCAGTTTTTATTAATTTAGTCAAATTTATATGAATCAAAATGGTTAGCTTTATTGATAAACATCTAGCTCTGAAATTAAATTTCACTAAAAAAATCCAATGTGTATCAGCAGTGTAAGGAGAATCAGCACAGACTATGAAAATAAATGTAAAATGAATCAGGTAAAAAATAAATCTACCCATATGCCTCCTAAAACAGTCTTTAACCTTTTTTTTTAAACCATAACCCATAGTTAGAGATCTTTCATGATTCAGCATACACATACCTGTATGCGGAAATAAAGCTTCACAAAAATATTGACCCTTTCTACTATTCATATTTTCTCTAGATTTCATCTTTATTTCACTCCCCACTTCTTTTTTCAATTTTTTAAATGCTGGTCATGACCCACTAAGGGGCTTCCCAGGTGGCTCAGTGGTAAAGAATCCACCTGCCAATGCAGGAGATGCGGGTCCCTGAGTCTGGAAGATTTCCTGGAGGAGGAAGCGGCAACCCACTCAAGTATTCTTGCCTGGAAAATCCCATGGACAGAGGAGCCTGGTGGGCTACAGTCCATGGGGTTGCAGAGTCAGACACAACTAAGCATGCATGGAACACAAGGGTCACAGCAACTCAAAGGTTTAAAAATTGCTTAAAATCATCTTGAGAGCCTCCCTCAACTCTGCCCTAGGCCTCATGCTCTGGGAAATACTGATTTAACTTCTGGCCCACTGGGGTAGAAGAATGTGGAAACTGGGGCCTTTCACTGGGCTGGAAAAAGAGCTGTTCACTCCATTGTTCCCAGCTAGAGTGGGAACCAAAGGTACGGGCTTCAGGGTCTCGTGGGGATGAGCATGCACCCAGGAGTAATGGCAAGGGTCCTCTGTGATGCCCAGCACAGCCCCTTTCCCACCCTGCACCAGATGTGGCCAGACCCAGAAGGCCCAAAAGCAACTGCACTTGGTCCAGTCAGCAGTGTCCTTCCTTCAGCAACTGTGTGCCCTCTTGTTCCAGGGTCCCTGGTCTTTTTGCCCCCATATACGAGGGGCTGGATGAAGCACAAGCTGGAATCAAGACTGCTGGGAGAACTATTAATAACCTCAGATATGCTGATGACACCACCCATATGGCAGAAAGCGAAGAACTAAAGAGCCTCTTGATGAAAGTGAGAGGAGGGTGAAAAAGTTGGCTTAAAATTCAACATTCAGAAAACTAAGATCACGGCATCTGGTCCCATCACTTCATGACAAATAGATGGGGAAACAGTGACAGGCTATTTTTCGGGGCTCCAAAATCACTGCAGATGGTGACTGCAGCCATGAAACTAAAAGATGGTTGTCCCTTGGAAGAAAAGCTGTGGCCAACCGAGACAGCATGTTAAAAAGCAGAGACATTACTTTGCCAAAAAGGTCTGTCTAGTCAAAGCTATGGTTTTTCCAGTAGTTATGTATGAATGTGAGAGTTGGACCATAAAGGAAGCTGAGCACTGAAGAATTGATGCTTTTGAACTGTGGAGTTGGAGAAGACTCTTGAGAGTCTCTTGGACTGCAAGGAGATCCAACCAGTCAATCCTAGAGGAAATCAGTCCTGAATATTCATTGGAAAGACTGTTGCTGAAGCTGAAACTCCAATACTTTGGCCACCTGATTTGAAGAACTGATTCATTAGAAAAGACCCTGATGCTGGGAAAGATTGAAGGCGGGAAGAGAAGGGGATGACAAAGGTTGAGATGGTTGGATGGCAGCACAGACTTGATGGGCAAGAGTTTGTGCAAGCTCTGGGAGTTGGTGAAGGACAGGGAAGCCTGGCGTGCTGCAGTCCATGGGGGTCCCTAAGAGTCAGACACAATGGAGTGACTGAACTGAACTGATATGAGTGTCAGCATTCACACTCCAGCTGCACCCTTCCTAGCTACATGATTTGAGCAGAACACAACTTCTTGGGGCCTCAGTTTCCCCATCTGGAATAACAGCCACTTCACAGGGCGGTGGGAGGGATTAATGAGCAAATCATGCAAAGCAGTTCGAGTGGAGTCTGGCATGGAGAGTTCAGTAACTGTGAGTGGTGATCACCGTTGCTGTTTGTATCATCATGGTTCTCTCTAAACATCAGAGTGGGTCATCAGGGGAAAGTGGCCCGAACTGGAACTCTAAAGAGCTGGGTTCAGCTCTGCTCATTGCTCCACCCTTCTGTGCCAATTCCTGGGGGCAGGGTAGAAATCAGCTTCCCACTGCTGCTCCCCTTCCAGGCGGGCTTGTTCATGCCCAGTACCCCGAGAGCTTTCTACCAGTCCCTACTGGCTCCCCGGCTTGCTTGCTCCAAGACAAGCTGTGCAATAGCAGCACGGGCCATTCTTTGGTGCTGGCCTGATACCAGGCCTCAGATCAGAAACCAAACGTCAGGGTGAAACAGAGATACCTGTTCTGGATCCCACTGCTGCCTCCCCCTGGGTTTGGAGCGAGCAGCTAGTAAAGAAATCTGATGGGTTCATGGGGTGGCGAGTGCTTCTGGACCGATGAGCGGGCACCCTTGCCCTCCAGGATGGGCCAGGGTGGGGCTCAGTGTCAAGGGGGTTGGCGCTCTGACAAGAGTGTGCATGCAAAGGTGCTTTGTTGAAAATCTGAGTTCCTGGGGAGGCCTTCAACCTGAGTCCACCTCCCTGAACTATCAGGGAGCATCTGAAGCCTCTTCCTCACCTGCAGCACAAGGAGAGATTCTCTACCCCCCTCCCTCCCACGGCTGCAGTCAGAGGATGCCAAGTGTGTGCCCAGATTATCACCTCTGACAGCAGTGACCTCAGTAGTCAGTCCCTCCAGGGAATGCGGGTACCATTCAAACCCTAAACCTCAACATTGGAAGAGAACTGAAATCCCATCATCCAAACACCAACCCCCTGGTGGAGGCCCTGCCTCGGCTGTGCTCACCTCCAGGTCCAGAGAAGGGGCCCTAACTTCCTTCAAGGATGGTTCCAATCGCCCTGCCCTGACCATGGCAGGCTCTGACCATGAGGAAGTTCCTCCCAGCATTTCTTATGCTATTTTGCCTCTAAGTCCTTTCTGCCTATTGTCCCTATAAGGCTATTCTCAGTCTAACTTTCTTCCCCACAGAAGAGCCTTTCGCATGTTGGAGGAAAATCTCTTTTCTTTTTTGGTTGCTCTGCGTCTTCATTGCAGCTCATGGGCTTTCTCCAGTTGCAGTGCCACGCTTACTCGCCCTGTGGCACATGGGATTCCAGTTCCCCAAATAGGGGTCAAAACCATGTCCCCACGTTGGAAGACGGGCTCTTAGCCACTGGATCACCAGCAAAGTCCCAGGAGAAAATCTTAACATCCACATCTTTCCCTAAAACTAAACATGTCTGCTTCCTTCACTGTGCCCACAGTGGGTACCTAGGACCTCTGCCCTGAGCTGGTGGTTTCTCTCTAGCCCTCTTCATGGAAGAGCGCCCAGAATCGCTGGCATGTTCTGAGTTTTGTCCAACCTGTGCTTCATTCTAGAGGCTGCGCTGGGCCTCCCAGTAAGGACATCCCTGTCCCTGCCCAGCGTGGCCCTCAGGATGTGCACTAAAGTCTGAACCTGGCATCACCCTCTACCCCCCCAGACAGGAAGCCATGGGCAAGATGCTGGCTTCCCCAGCAAAGAACCAGGGGACTGAGCCACATCCATCTTGTCCCCACCCCACCAGCCATGACAATAACGGCAAGATTCCTATTCTAGCTGTGGCCATAGCTCCTTGGGATGGGATGTGAGCAAAGGAAAACGATGATGCGCACTGACTTTTATAAAAACATTACAGTCTCAAAATATTAGGGGCCCTGATTGCTTTTTAAGTGAAAACCTGACTGCTTTTGTGAAAATAATACAAGCTTGTTTTAAACAGTTGGAGCAGCATGGAATAATAGTCCCAAGGAGAAAGTACAGATCATTTCAAATGTCACTGCACAGCAAGAACCAGAGTTACCCTCTGCCTTCTACCAATTTTAGATGGATTTACTCATCCCCACCTTGTTTGGGGTTAAGAAAGGGTCAGAGGGTTTTCTCCTATTACTTTCTATTGTGATCTTCAGTACCTACAGGGCTGTCAGGGAAATGGAGGAGGTGTGTGAGGGGCTATTTTTATTTGTTTAAGCCTTTTCTAAATGCAGCCTGGGATGCCAGGGCTTGACTACAGCCCCTATCTGGTTTTTCAGACACATGGGCACTACAAATAGCCTGGAAGCTCCTCAGCTGGGCCGTAACCTGAGAGCAGGACACATTCTCCGCAGGGCAAGGGGGAGCCTCAGGCACAGGGCCCGGGCCGGGCTTTGCACAATGCCTGGAGATACGGGGAGAAGAGCGCGGAGGGCCATACACCCATACTATGGGCCAGTGCTCCCGCTTCCCAAGCCCTGAGCACCTGTCCAATCAGGGGAGCTCACTGAGCTGTCAGCACCGCATCACTCACACAGATTAGGCCCCCGGAATCTCTGGGGAGGCAAATTATTGGGAGAGGGGCACACAAACCCCTAAAGGTGTGTGCTTTTAAGACCCCTTGCTCACTGAAGGGTCTGGAAACGTCTCCTTCCTGATGTCAGGGAGCCCTGACCCTGCCGCCTTCCCTCCTCCGGTCGCTCCCCAGTGCCCGCCGAAGACTGCCTGCCCCAGGTCCGTCCTGCCGCCCCAGGTCCGTCCTGTAGCCCCAGGTCCGCCCTGCCGCCCCAGGTCTGTCCTGCTGCCCCTGTGGTCTCTGATGGCTTCTCATAGCCCTGTGGGTCTGCCTGGCTTTTGCCGTCTAACCCCAGTGCCTGTTAAGATGCTGATAATCAGTATTCTCCTGGAGGTCTCCCTGTGTTTTCTTTTCAGCTTTTTTCTTTTGCCTCATTATTATTTTTTTAGTTTATTTTTCTCAGCTTAAAAAAATATTTATTTATGGCTGTGCCGGGTCTTCATTGCTGTGCGGGCTTTCTCTGGCTGCGGCGAGAGGGGGCTACTCTCTCACTGTGGTGCACGGGCTTCCCACTGTGTGTCTTCTCTTGCTGCCGGGCACAGGCTCTAGGCGCCCGAGCTTCAGTCGTTTCAGCCCGTGGGCTTCAGTAGTTGTGGCTTGTGGGCTCTAGAGTGCAGGCTCAGTAGTTCTGGCCCACAGGCTTAGCTGCTCCACAGAATGTGGAATCTTCCCCGACCAGGGATTGAACCCCCGTTCCCGACACTGTCGGGCGGATTTCTTAACCTCTGGACCACCAGGGAAGTCCCCCTTTCCAGCTTTTCTAACCAACTTATTGTCCAGGAAACTATGTGAGCCAAGCCAGGAGGCCTCGGGCGGGCAGGCCCACCCCCCAGCTTGCTCCCCCAGGTACCTGGGAGGTGATATACCAGATGACTCACAGGGGGAGGCACCTTCCTCCCGCTCAGGCCTGCTGTAGTCGCCCCTCCCATACCTCTCGAGTCAGCAGAAAAGCAAGAACTCATCTCAGGGGCCCACAGACCATCCTCCCCTCCCCAGCCAGCCAGGAGCAGGCTCAGGCCACAGGGAGGCAAGGCCAATTTTTACCTCGTTGTTTGCTCTGGGTAGGAGAGAGGCAAAACCTGGAGCAGGCTCCCCCCACTCCCACCCCTGATTTGGGAATAGAAGAAACATCTGGTTGGAGTCTGCAGGCGCTGTGAGCTCAAACCTCGTGCTGAGCCACGAATCTCTCTGGCTCCGGCTGCCAAGGGAAGCTGTGCTCCCTGCAAGCTGGGGTGCAGGGCCACCATCCCAGCCCCACCCCCCTTTCCTGCACAAGCCCAGCCTGGTCCAGGGCTTAGGGTGACCAAGGCAGCCAGGGCCTGAGCTGGCATGGCCTGGCCCCCTGAACTCGACGGATCAGCCAAGGGTAGCCTCACACTGTGTGGGTGGGACTTGGGGTGCCCACATCAGAGCTCCAGGCCCTGCACCCTCTGACCATGTGCTGTTTTGACAGCCACCCTTTCTAGGCTTGCAAACAGCTGGATCTCCTCCTGGGGAGACGCCCCCTTCCCAACATGGAGCTGTTACACTTGGCTTTCCTTCAGCATCGTCTGGGCTCAGTTGTGTAACACACTCCATCCAGAGCTGTTTCTGCAATTAGGATGACAGCAAATCCCAAGCAGCCAAGAAAGGAATGACTTTCAAAGTATACAAGAGGTTCTTGTGACCCCAAGGGGACCGAGGAGCCATGCACGTCATCTGGGACAACACAACGGGGCAACACCGGGGGCCGAGCGATCAGACTCAGGTTCTCCGATCTGTCCCCCAGGGCGAGACCCTCGGTACCGGGCTCCGGGATGTAACCTGTGAGCTGTGACTCCCTCTCCAGCCAGGCTCAGGGCCAGGGCGTGGGGGCTGGAACAGACTGAGGGGGGCAGGCAAGGCAGTAGGGAGGGCACCTCCTGGACACAGGCACCAGGGCTGCAGACAAGACACGAAAGGGGCCAGGCACACCCGGATGGCACAAAGGAGGGCGGGTAGGAGAGAATGATAAATGTTCCCTCCAGGAAACTCGGGCTCTGGGGAGGCCTTACTGCTCTCCAACCCTCCTCCCCTTAATTTCCAACATCAGGCAGCCCTCAATACCCTCATCTCTACCCCCGTGCCTGCCCTGGATTGGGGTGGGGGACTCGATGAACTGCGGCAGCAGCTCCCCCGCCCTCTGCCTCTGTGTTCAATGCACAGGAGGCCCTGGGGTGAGGGCAGGAGGAGGGGGAAGGCAGGGTATTTATTCCCTAACCCTTCCTGCCCAGTCATTGTGAGCTGGTCACACCCACCCACTGCCCCAAAGCACGGCTCTGCTAGCCAGCCCTCTGCGTAGAGCTGCTCTCCCCAGCCCGAGGGTATTGCAGGACACCTGGCTCCTTTCCTCACTCCAGCCCACTCATTTACAAGGAATCCCTTTGTTAAACTCTCTTGCCTACTCAATTTGAACGCACCCCCGCCCACCCCCCACCAGAGCCCTGACTGGTACACCCCTCTTTGCCACTCTCCTGATACCCTGGGGTAGCCTTCAACCTATAACCAAATCCCAAGCTCCCCAGCACCTCCCGACACCAGAATCACCCCTCACCCCCTCCTCTCCCTATGTGAAAGTCCCTCAGTCATGTCCAACTCTTTTGCAACCCCATGGACTGTAGCCTACCACGCTCCTCTATCCATGGAATTCTCCAGGCAAGAATACTGAAGTGGGTCGTCATTCTCTTCTCCAGGGGATCCTCCCGACCCAGGGATTAAGCCCAGGTCTCCTACACTACAGCCAGATTCTTTACCATCTCAGCCACCAGGGAAGCCCCTCCTCTCTCTATGAGCATGTCTTAAGAAGGTAGGCAATTTTATAATCAACGCTTTTGATCACATTTAGGGGAGCAAAATGGACCCACTGGAGAAGTCTGAAATGTCCCCCAGGCAGATATTACTCAATTTCCTGCTGTTCAGCAGCTGGGGCTTCCAAAGCAACCGCGCCTTCCGACCCCCCAGACTCACTCGGCCATGGTGAAGGCCAGCTCGAAGTTCTGCCGCCGCTGTGTGGGGCTCAGCGCATTGTAGTCAAAGGCGTCAGGGAAGAAGGAGTGCACTAGGGCGCAGAAGGCCATCCCATCGCTCCAGCTGGAGGAGAAGTTCTGCAGGTCCACGTGCTGTGAGGCCAAGGCAAGGGGATGAGGTGGAGAGGGGCCGGCCTCAGCTCCCCCACCCGACCCGACTCTGAGGTCCTCCCAGCCACTTCCCAGGCAACCATCCACCCAGCTCGGTAACAAGTGCCCGTGCTTGCTGGACTCCCAGCTGGGGACCCATCGGAAGGGCATGGTTTCTCCAGCTCCTACCCCTCCGTCCCAGCCTGGGGTTCCTGGAACGACAGCCGGGGGCGATGCCCACTCCACCCTCTGGTTGGGGTCCCAGTGGCCCAGCCGGGCTCACCTGGTAGCCGAGCGTTTTGCTGCGGCACCACTCGAGCAGGATCTGCTTGATGCTGCTGGCGCTGGCCACGCCGAAGCTCTGCGAGCGCTTCAGCTTCGCCCGGGTCTCGCCCTTCCCCCTGCGGACAGAGGGCAGGCGGGCTGGGTCGGGGGCTGCCCCTCAGCTGCCATCTCCTCGGAGACCATGCTCCACCTGCTCACTCAGGTAGCACGCACCCTCCCGACCCCACACCCTCGTCCAGGCAGGAGCCATGGATCCCAGAGCACAGCCTGCCTTGATGGGGTCTGACGGACCAGCTTTTACTCACCACACTGGTGGTCTGGGGGCAGAGGGCCTGAGCCCACCGGCCCGTGCTCCTCCCCTCTGCCTGGAGCATGCGCTCCACTTCCCTTCATCCCACCCTCCTCTGAGGCTCCTTCTTGGGCTGCCCTCCTTGACGGCTCTTTCCTAGCCCAGAGGGATAGTTTTCTCCTCTGGGTCCTATGGACACTCCTTGATGGCCAAGATCAGGTTGTCAGGGTCAGTGGGATACTTCCTGGGTCTGTCCCTCTCACTAGAGACAGAGCCTTGAGAGCTGGGACTCGGGATGCGGTTATCATCACACAGGCCTGGGCCTACCATTCAAGCATAGGCGTTAGTATCACCAGAGGAAGGCAGGCTGGATAAATTTGCAAAGTTGGACTCGATCTCTAAGGGGGTGGTGTTGGGGTGTGAGGAGGGGCTGGTGGGCCCTTGGATCTCGCTGTGTCACCTCCCAGCTCCTACCAGGAACCCCAGGGACTGCCCTCTGGTCTCCCCTGTCACGCCCTGAAACCAACTGCTCCAGTTGGGTGAGGAATGTGGGTGTGAGGGTGGGCAGGGGCCCCTCTGGAATGCAGGGAGAGGGGCTGGGCTCTCACCAGGCCTTGCCTGGCCCGTCTGCCCCCTCCTCTCCTCCCTCCATTGGGGCTGCCTACCCCTCAGCCCACCCCACCCCGTCGTCGGCCCTGACCTTGTGTTTTGCCCAAGAGGTCACATACTGGGGAACAGAAAGGCTCAGCTTTGCTGTGCTGTGCCTGCCTGACCCTGGTCTGAGTCCTGGCCTCCTCTGGGGCCTGACTGATCTGGATAGCATCCGTACTTGCCGGCTGTATCCTGCTCCCATTTCTCAAACAACGCCTTCCGGGCCTGTGCTCCCGAGGTGCGGGGCAGAGTCTGTGACCTCACCAACTCCCGGCGACGCTCCCCCGGCCGATGGGCCTGAGTCGTGGCTGGTGGGTGCGGGGATGGCGGTGACTGGGGTGGCGTCACCAGCGGAGGGCTGAGTCAGGGAGGGAGAGAACCACTGAGTCAGGAACACACACCCGCCCCTTGCTAGCTCACCAGAGGCCCCCGGCCTCCCACCCCAGGTCCCCTGCCCCACTGAGTGTGAAATGAGGCAGCAACCGGGCTCCAGGGAGAAAGGAAACATCACTGGCTCTAGTCCCCAACCGGTTCTGCAGGTTTTCTGAGCTGAACTGTTCTCTGAGGCAGGCCAGACAGGCCGTGGGGCCCCTCTCTGGGAGTAATCACCCCTTGGCAGGTGTCAGTGCCTGGGGTTGGGGGGCATCCTCCTTGCAGGAGGTGAACCCAGAGCCACTCCCAGGGCCAGGCCCCCTCTATGCCACCACTGAAAAGCTCCCCTTTGTCTCCCCCAGAACAGTCCGCCAGAAAGTCACAATCCTCCTTTCATTATTAAAAGGAGGTGGGGGGTTGGGGAGGTCAAGCCAGCCCCGCCCCCAGCTCTGATCACAATCCAGTGGGCCTGGGGGAGCCTGGGGACCACTGTAGGCCAGGAGGCGGCAGACCTGCCCCAGCCTGGGGGTCAGTCCCTCCAGGGACCTCCTTGGCCAGGGACAGGAAGCACCAGGCTGGAAAGGAGGGGCCCAGCCAGGATGGATGAAGAGAAAGCAGGAGATGGTCTCACGCTCCTTCTTCCTGGGTGGACTGAGACACCCCTCCAGTCTGTGCACAGACTTGCTTTCAAGAATCCTAAGTGACACCAGTCTGCGGCCATAAAAGCCTCTGCCTCCTAGCCTCACTGCATTATTTCCCTGGAGGTCAGCACAGGGAGCTCCCTGCAGGGGCCCAGGCAGCCTGGGTCCAAGGCGAAGCCCAGACGCTTCCTGGGGAGGGACAACCCCTCCCCACCGGGGACTGGGGCCCTGACTCAGACTCACCTGCCATTGCTCCTGCTGGCCGTCATTGCCCCGAAGCCAGAGCTGGACAGAGACCGTGGGGCGGAAGACTTCTTCTCTGAGGGACAAGGCAAGAGAGATAAATAACAAACCCTGGCCTCAGGGTGTGGGGGGTACCACTGCCTGCCTCCCTTCCGCTGACCTGGCCCTGTGCCCTTTACCCAGCGTCACTCCAGGGCATGGGCGGGATCCCTGGGCTAAGCTGGCCCTGCCTCGGCCAGCAGTTGAGGACAAACGATGCTGGGGACATAGAGCAGTAACATAAAAGAGGCCTTTTACAGTGTTCCCTCCTGCTTTTGAGAGTACAGAGCCCAGGGCCTCCTGGGCTGCAGCCCATAAACACTTTGATCCCGAGTCTTCATTCTGGAAACCTACACAGCCCAACCCCAGGACTTGCCACTGAGGCCTGACCCCAGGCCCCAGGGGCCACACCAAAGTGTGCAGGGTGAGAGGCCGCCTTCCAGTCACAGCCTTGACCTGTAGGAAAAACCACGGTGGTGTCCTACAGGGTTGATGCTATTTCACAGCATCTCTAGCGGAGGAGTCAGAAGGAGGGGCCTCATATGATGGAGCTGAAGAACTAGGGAAAGGGGTCACGGTGACAGGCTGGGGAGGAGGCTAGGGGTTGGCCAACACCCCCACCCCACCCCAGCCCCTGCCCTCCCTCCCACGCTGAGGCCATGCATCCCCTCCTGCTCCTACCACTGGGACTGGGAGTCCAGGGGGCGGTAGCCTCGCTGGGGCTCGAGCTGAGACCCCCCAGGATGGCAGCAGATGTGGGAGACAGAGCTGTGGCTGAGGTCTCCCCAGAGAATCTCTCGGAGACTCGCGTGACGGCTGTGACTGGCTGGTGAGGCAGCCGCAAGGAGAGGCTCACAGGGCGAGGCTTGGGGGGCTCTGGTCCTGGGATGGTTTGAGTGGTCTCGGGGGGTCCATCACCTGGATCTGGAACACGTGACCAGCAGGGGTGGAGCCGTCAGCTGTGGCATCCACAGGGGCTTCAGACCCTCCCCAGAGGACTTTAGTCTCTGAACCCTCTTCCCACCTCCTCCAGGAAGGTCTCCCCGATCACTCCAGTCTCCCTGACCTCTCTCTGTCGCTCCAACCAGAGCTGGCATCTGCTGCAACTTTCAATAAACTGCCTGTTTACTAAACAGACAGTTCAATAAATAGTTGCCTCTCTTTCTACCCAGTTCAGCAGTTGGATGATTCCTTAGCCCCTGCTTGCTTTCCTCCAGAAGTGAGGAAGCTCACCACCTTTCAAGAGCTCTTATTTTTTTTCCTGTGTTTACAAAGCTCTACTTCACCCTGAATGAGGCTGCTCTCCTGTCAGCCTCTCTACCCACCAGGGTTTATGTGCAAGTCCTCTGTCCCAGGCAAGAGCTGGCCTGGCACAGAGGCACGGCCAAAGCACTGACCCTGAAGCTACCCAGCTCGCCCTCCTTTGCCGTCAGCCCCTACCTGCCCCGGGCTGGTGCCCGTTCTCAATGATGCAGGAGTTTGAGGTCCTTCTCATCTCCAACTCACTGGCCTCATCATGGTGGTCCACGCTCTATAGAGAGACAAACCCCGCCAAGACCCAGTCAGCTGGGGCCAGCTGCCCCTCCCCCAAATCATTGCCAGAGACCCTCCCTGATTCTGGCAGGACAAACATTTTGAGAGAGACAGTTCTGGGGTAGGGAGGGTGTTCGGTGATGGGCCCCTATCATATAAGAAGCTGACATGGACTCAGCGTCACCAACTGAGCCCCCAGGATCCTGGAGGCAAAAGCCTCCACTGGGCTTATCCCAGACCATGAAAATGCTCGAGTAAAGGTCCTGACTGGGAGTTCCAGGGCTTCCTTGGTGGCTCAGTGGTAAAGAATCCACCTGCCAATGCAGGACACAGGTTCAATCCCTGGTCAGGGGAGATCCCACGAGCCACGGAGCAGCTAAACCCATTACACCACAAGTATTCAGCCCGTGCTCCGGAGCCCCTGAGCAGTAACTGCTGAAGCCCCCAGAGCCTGCTGCAACAAGAGAAACCACTGCAATGAGAAGCCCACACATAGCAACTAGAGAGTAGCCCCTGCTCGCACAACCAGAGAAAGCCTGTGTGTAGCAACCAAGACCCAGCACAGCCAAAATAAATACATCTTAAGGGAAAAAAAAGAGGCTGGCAGTCCGAAGGAATACGCAAGGCACCCAACCCCTTTGCTCAGGCTGGACCAGATGACTGGGGTCAGGAGAACCTGGCCTGGGGCCGTGTCGGGAGCCCAAACCCAGTGACCTAAGTAAGGTCCTTCTGGGCCAACAATCGGCCCTGAAGCCCTCATGCTGATGTCTTTTCATTGGCTGCAGGGTCACAAGATTTGCCTGGATGTCCAGAGTACAGAGGCCTTATTGGTTCCATTGACCCCTCCATTCCCTCTGGCCTGCAGCAGTTGGGGGTGTCATGTGGAGAGAGAGAGCCAAGACCAAGGGCCAGGTGACCCAGGTCAGATGGTTGTGCCCCCTCTGGGTCAGTCTCCCTGCTGGAGATGGGGGGGGGGTAGGCTACGCAAACCTCCATCATTCTGGCGCCTGCCAGGCCATCAGGCCCTTTGCCTGTGCATGCCACTTATACCACTTTGCTTCTGTTGTCCCAGGTCGATGTTAGCACACCCATTTTACAGATGGGATCCAAGGGCTCAGAAAAAGGACATGCACTGTCCAAGGTTACCCAGTAAGAAACAACTAAGATTCGTGGTCAGGACAGATGTTCTCTTCAGCCTTGGCCCTGCCCTTCCTACATGGAGGGAGGATGGAGAGTACAGAGTATCTGTGAGCCTGATGGGGTCTGCTTGGCAAGAGAGGGACACAGAGGCAGACCCTGATCAGGGGCTCTACTCAGAGCCCACGATGAGCAGCTTGAGAGGTTGGCCGTAACTCTTCTTAGACACCGCCAGACTGGCCCCCTTGTCTACCAGGTTTCCAGATGACAACGGCCTATCCCTGGGCCCCAGTGGCTCAGCTATGACTGTAACGAGTACAAGAGGTATCCACCCTGCCACAAGGGGATCAGTGTGGTGTGGGAGCCAGGACTGTGAGCAGATGACGTCAATCCAGCCTGAAGGTGCGTGCCTAGGACAGACTTCATCCAGACCAGCGGGTCAGGGAAGCAGGGGTGGCTGAGCCCGGCGAGAGTAAGCCAGGTGGACCAGGAGTGGAAGCCATTCCCAGTAGAGCGACTGATAGCTGCCAACGCACATAGACATCAAGGCACAAAGTGTTCTGATCTGGTGGGCGGGGAGGCACTAAGCAGCTCAAGGTGCCATCCTGGAGAGCTTGGACTTGACTCCTTGGACAAGAAGGAACCCAAGGCTGTCAGCTCTGTTTTAGAAACATCCTTCAAAGACCAATGAGAGAGTGGCATGGAAATGGGTGACCAGATGGCCAGTCACCTCCCTAGTCTTCGGTGGGGATCTGGGAAGCAGAGATGGGGCAGCGAAACAGTGGAGGACAGAAAGGACTCAGCGGTTTGGGAAGAGTAAGTGGATGTGGAGGTGGGGGGAGTCACACGTCTTCCAAGCCTGGGCTTTGGGCCTGGGGAATGTGACTACGGAGAGAGAAGCGGGTACTGGTGGGAAAATAAGGACTTCAATTTGGGACGTGAGTGTAAGGAGCCCCTGAGGCATCAGGGAGTTGAGGTCAGGAAGTAGCTGGATATTTGAGTCTGAAGTTTCAGAGGGAGGATGGACAAACAATAGAGAAGCAGGGGTCTCATGTCCAGAGCCCAGCAGAAGAGCTGGCTCGGGGCTGAAGAGGCCTGGGATGGGCACCATGTTCGGGGGCAGAGGAGGCATCTGCAGAGGAGAATAAGGAGCAGCAGCCAGAGGGAGGAGGGAGAAAACCGAAAGAACACTAAGAGAGGCAGGTGGAAGTGTAACAAGAAGGCTGGCGCGTCGGCGGCTCCCAAGGTGGCCTCAGGTCAAGGAAAAGGTCAAGGCAAGATCTAAAAGGGTCCATTGGGGTTAACCCAAAAAGAGGTGCTGGGTGACAGTTTAGGAGCTGAATCAGAGGTGGAGGTGAAGGCAGGAGACAGCCTCGGATTGAGATGGAGACACAGGAACTGCAACCGTGGCGGGGTGGGGGCGGGGAAAGGGGTTGGAAGGGCTCACCCAGGTGGAAGAGGGGGACGATGCTTAGAGGCTGTGAGAAAGACTCTAGCAGGGTGATGGGACCCTCTGTGGGGTGGGGACCCTGGGGAAGTGGAAGAGCATAGGATCAAGCCAGGGTTTGGAAAAGAGGTGGCCCCATCCAACTTCCGGTTCAGAAGGATGGAGAGAGAGGTTCCCCAACCACTCATAGACACAGTGGAGAAAAGGGGGCCTCTCCTGGCCTCTCAGGGTGGGGGGCACCCCTAGAGCCTAACCTGAAGCCAACTCAGCAGATGGAGGGGAGACAGCCAGTCCCTCCCGAACTCCAGCCTCGCCTGTCAGCAGGGTGCGCAGCTCTGGGGGCTCCCTGACCCCCCACACACACCCTACCCTGGTCCCACAGGTTCTGCAGGTCTAGGCAGGAGCCTGGAGGGCCCAGCTGATGGTGAAACCATCTTCTCAGGAATGTGGGTCTCTCTGCGGGGCCCCACAGACACCTGCTCCTGCATGATGCAGGCCCCGTGCTCCCCGGGATGGCCCAGGAGACCAGACACCACCATCAGACAGGAGCCAGGTTCCGAATTCCCATCAAGGGGTCTCCAGCAAAGCAAGAGGAAAGCGGCTGGACTGACTCATGCTGGGAGGCCAGACTCCCAGGTTCCCCCTGCCCCTCACTCCCCCATGCCTGAGATGGAAACCACTGCTCATGCAAGCAAAGGGCTCAACCCACACCTCAGACCAAGGGGCTCCTCGGAGGCCACCCTCCAACTCATCATCACAGAAGCCTGGGGGTCGGGCTCACCCCTAACCTCACCCCATGACTAAAGGCAGCAGCAGAGTCAAGGCTGGGGTCTCCTACCCCAACCCCAGGCTCTTTCCACAAAGCGCTCGTGCTTTCCAGGAGCAGGAAGGACCACTCGAGACAAATTTGTGCAATCAGGCCCCAGCTGTCTCACCGATGAGGGGAAGGGTGGGGTAACTGCCCCAGTGGGATCTGAGTCCCCAAGCCCAGCCACAGGCCCCCAGCACACTCCTGCAGTGGTGTTCCTTTGGTGGGGGCAGCCTGCTTCAGCCACAGAGAAGGGACTGGGGAGGGGGCCCTCTGCATGCTGGGGCCAGAGTAGAAGTCAAGTCACCGGAGAGCCCTGGGGACCAAACGGGTCCTGGGGAGCCAACTGTCACAGCCCCAAGACCTGGGCTTTGTCTGAAGAAGGGGGAGGCTCCTGGTCAGGGAGTCCAGGCCCAGGAATGTTAGGGAGAGAGGCAGAAGGCGGAGAGGTTAGGGGGAGGGGAGGTAAGTCAGAGACACTCTTCCTGGGGAAGTTTTTAAACATTGTTGAGAGGGCAGGAATAATAGTTCAGGCATCCTTGGGGCTGCCTGACTCCACGCGGGCTTGTGCGTGTGGACGGGGCACATGTCAGCACGCCCAGCACAACCCCCATCCTGAGCCCCTAGCAAGGCTGCCCCAGCCTCCTCCTCCTCCTCACTCACTCACACCACCGGTTTTAAAGACTCAATTCAAACTTCTCCCCCAAGCATTTAACTCTCTTATCACACAGTGTGTCTGGGAAAGGAAGGCAGATAAGGCAAGTCTGGTTTCTTTCACGTCCGATCTCTGCTCCTGGCAGCCACTCGGGAGGGGCTCCACTGCCTCTGACATGGGGACCCGGTGGCTCCAGCTCAGCTGAGGACATTTCCAGGGACCAACTCTGGCGCAGCCTCCTGAGCCGGGCCTGGCCTGGCCTCAGGCTGCCCCCAGCCAGCTCCCTCCACTGGCCAGATCACAACTGTGGCTCCGTGGACACTCTTATGAACCCACTGGGTGGATGTCACTGTCATAACTACTCAGCCGGCTCAGCTCAGGGTCCATACAGGGCTGGGCCGGTCCTCCTGAGATACAAGGGACCTGAGGTTCAGCTAAGAGATGTCCCCACAGCCTCACAGCAAATGAGCCCTAAGCAGCTCCTGTTTGCTGCAGGGTCTCAGGCCTCCTACAGGGAGTCCTCCCTGATTACTCCCACCCTACTGCCCTGCCCTCTCCCTCCTCCCTGAGCCTCCCTGGCTGCTCACTACCTAGCAAGGTCAAGGTTTGTGCACTCACAAGTGGATTACTAAATCAACTCTGCATCGAGTTCAGAGCATATGTACATGCTGAATTCAACCCTCCTCCAACCCTGGCGGTTCCCACTTTGAAAGAGCAGGAAGTGAAAGGGTCTCAACTGAGGGTCTCTAAATCTCATTGCTTATCACAGAGGGGCAGTGGACAGCCCAGCCTCCACACTGCCTGACCACTGCCACCACTGGCTTTCATGTGTGGATAAGATCCTCACACCTAGACTCCCCATCCAGCAACACACACACACTCAGACACAAGTCTGAGAGGCCAGACAGCCCTGGCACCCAGCTATGACTCTTTCCACTCTCGCTCTAGAGACCCGATTCCCTGTTCATGACCAAGCGCCTGATCACAAGCTGCTGGTCACAGCTGGAGAGTGACAACGTGTGGATGACTCCACACAGCGCCCCTCCCTGCCCGAAACTGGCTCGGAGTCTGGGTGGGTGCTCCTGAGAGGCGG
Organism: Capricornis sumatraensis; assembly: GCF_032405125.1. Taxonomy (NCBI): domain Eukaryota; kingdom Metazoa; phylum Chordata; class Mammalia; order Artiodactyla; family Bovidae; genus Capricornis; species Capricornis sumatraensis. The sequence goes on from NC_091076.1 coordinate 75,445,957, forward strand.
GCCGCACGAGAAGTGGAGGCCAGTGCCTTGGGGCAGGGGGAAGCTGCCTGGGACCCAGAGAGCCTCTGACCCAATGGGAGACCTCGACCATCCTCCACCCACAGTACTGAACTCTGCCCACTGCCCCACCCACTCCAGGCTTTTCTGAAGCCCAGAACCTACTCCCCAACTGTGTCTCCATCCTAATCCCACAAGAGGCTCCAAGAGGCTACGGCATCCCTGACGACCCCCAACCCCTTCTTCCAGAAGCCCCCCCCCTTCTCTCCAAGTCTAAGAATGGGCTTTCCGGGACCTCCGTGCTCCCTGGCAGCTCCTCGACCTCTGCAGAGGGCTCCAGCCTCACCTTCTCCCTCTGCTCCCCTGGAGACCCCACCCATTCTAGGGCTTCACCCACCAGCTCTGCCCTGCTGTCTTCCTCACCTCTGGTCTCGACCAGATCTGTGACTCCACCTGCTCTGGATCAGCTTCACCAGGATGTCCCTCACCCTCAGGACAACCCAAAGGGAACTGGCCTCTCCACAGATCTGTGACCCAGGAGTCCCCCAGCAGGGCTGTGCTCCCTGCCTCCCTGCTCACATCCAAAGACCGTCTCACCCTGATGACTGCACCTCCAAGACAGCACTGCAAGGCACTCCCGATGCTCCCTCCACCCACCCTTGGCTGTCCTCTCCTTGGACCATCGCATTTAAGTTACCCTGCCTGCAACTGCCCTCCAACCCCCATCCATCCATGAGGGAGCTTGCTGGATACAAGGAGGAGCCTATTCCTTCCCTGGCCAGTGCCCCTCACCACCACCCAACAGCCGAGAGGACTAGCTCACCCCACATGAAAGTGAGTGTTAGCTGCTCTTTGCCACCCATGGGCTGCAGCCTGCCAGGCTGCTTTGTTTATAGGATTCTTCAGGCAAGAATATTGGAGTGGGTTACCATTCCGTTCTCCAGGGGATTTTCCTGACCCAGGGATTGACCCCGGGTCTACTCCACGTTGTAGGTAGATTCTTTACCATTTGAGACACCAGGGAAGCCCCATGTGACTGAAGGCCAATTCCCACTTAAAATAGAAGACTGGAGACACTTCTACATATGTGTGTGAATTCATGTACATATGCATACATGACTCAGAGTATTTTTTTAAACCTTAGACAGCTGCTTCTGTGAATAGACAAGTAGCAAATGTATGTTAAAATAAAAGCTCAGAAACAGTCGATGACACAGTTTATTAGGTGCGTGTGATCTCACAGTGATGATATTATATCTTGGCCAAGTAGTGGTCATGCTCAAAGGGCAGAATTAAGCATATCCATATTTCTAGATGGGCTTCCCAAGTGGCGCTAGGGGGAAAGAGCCTGCCCGCCAATGCAGGAGATTTAAGAGACACAGGTTTCATCCCTGGATCAGGAAGATCCCCTGGAGGAGGTCATAGCAACCGTCGCCAGTATTCTTGCCAGGAGAATCCCATGGACAGAGGAGCTGGCAGGCTATGGTCCCTAGGGTTGCAAAGAGTTGGACACGACTGAAGTGACTTAGCACGCACGCATGCACATGTTCCTTGACATTGGGACACTCCGGGGCTCTGACACCAGCATGTTTAAGAACCTCTCACCCCACCCCCCAAGACAAAGCCCAACTCCCTGGCCCATCATCTGGGGGCCTTCTCAACTCACCCCTCTCCTCTCACACCCCACCAGGCTCCCCTCTGGCCACTGAGTCCTCTGAGCCTCTCTGAGGTGGTCAGTACAGCCTCACACACACTCCCTGCAGCAGCAGGTCCTAGGCCCCCAGCACAAAACCCGCTAGGATGAGACAATCCTAAGATGAGAACGCCCGCTCTGGCTGCCAGCGCTGCTGGGACTGCTCCATGTGGGGCCATCTCCCATCCAGGCTGGGACCTCTAGGGGCAAAGGTTAATCTGATAACCTCCCCCCTCCGCTTCCAGCCCCTTGAGGTGCAGCACAGCCCGCACAAGAGATCTGAATGAGTGATGGACTGAACTGAGGGGGACGGCAGGTGCAGACTACCCAGACCCTGGAAACCTAGCCCTGGACCACGTGCCGGGGGCAGGGCCGCTGTGCGCACCGGAGAGCATTCTGACGAGCCACTCCAGGAGGCTCGCAGTGACTGGTCCACACGGGTCTCCGCCCCGCCCCCCCGCAGTATAGGTCGCTGGCCAGTCACTGACCCCAGAAATCTAGACTGCTCAGGACTGGTTCCCCTGGCCTCTACCCCAACCTCGTCTCTCCCATCACGGGAAGGATTCCCCGCCTCCGGTGAGTTCCCAAAGACTGTGCCCGGCTGCGCCCCAACAGACTGTGTCCTGCCCCCAACACTCACACCGCGCTGGAGTTCTCCACCTGGGTTAATCAATAACCCGAGCCGTCAGGCCTCAGTGAAGTGGCATCACAGGGGCGAGTCAACGGAGGTGGGGAAGTAGGGGGTGGGGGGTGTTGCTGACCATTCCAATACTTCGGCCAGGCCAGGGTTGGTGTTATAGCGCCCGAGTGCCAAGGACAGTGGAGACAGCGGGACAGAGCTCGGGGAAAATGGGACCTGGCTGCAAAGAAGGGACGGGGTCCGAGACAGGTGCGGCGGGCAGCCTAAGCCGGTGGTTTCCCCGACCGTAGCCGGACCCCCACGACCGGGTCGCAGCGGCAGGCGCACGCACTCGGGACCTAGGGGCGGCAGGGGTCGCGGAGCCCCTCTCCCCCGGCGCACGCGAACAGGCGCCCGCGCTCCCCTAGGCTCACCTGGCTGCGGCCGGACAGCGAGAAGGTGGCGTGGCTGGCGAACCGCGCGGTGCCCAGACGCGGCGCGCGGTTCGGGACGCCGGGCACGGGCGGAGGGCTGGGAGTGTCGGGAGCGGGCGCCAGCCCGGTCGTCAAGCCCAGCGACTCCACCTGGCGCGTCAAGCGTTCGAGCTGCGTCTGCAGCCGCTGGTTGTCGCGCTGCAAATCGGCCACGGTGCGCGCCAGCGGCCCCGCCAGGCGCAGCGCCTCGGCCACGCGCTGCTCCACACCGCGCTGCAACCCCTGCATGTCCTCGTGAAGCGCGCGCACCGCGCCCTCCAGCGCCGCCTCGTAGCGGCCCAGCGCCTCGCGCACTGTGCGCGCCTCCTCGGCGTCGGGGGCCGGCTCCATGGCCCGGCCTGGCGCTTGTTTGTAGGGGAGATCGGGCCTGACCCGGAGAGAATAGTCGAGCTCCGGCAGCTCTGGACGGCAACTGGCCACCCTCGGCTGGGTTCATCCGGAGGGGCGGTGGGAGGGGCGGGCGGAAGGCGGGGCGGGCCCAGTGAGCCCCGGGACTGGGCGCCACACGAGGGCGGGCCCTCAGGGGCGTGGTCAGCGGCTCCGGAGACCGCCCCCGCCCCGGTGTCCCGTGGGATGCCTCGAGGTGAGGGAGGTCCTGGGGGCAAATCCTACTGGGAGTGGAGACATCCCCACCCGACCCCACTCCCCGAGCCACACACACACACACACACACACACACACACACACACACACACACACACTCCCACACTCTGCTCAAAGAGACCTGAAAACCTCGGCAATAATTTCCAGACCCCCAACCCTCACCCTGGGCCTGTCACTGTCCCCTCCATGCCATGCACACGGCCCTCACAAGCACATATTCACCTATGGAGTCTTTGTCTGGAATTTCTTGCACCTGTTATAAGACCTAAGGGAGAAGGAGACAGGTGGTGAGGTCCCTCCCTGACTCTACCATTGTGCCTTCTCCCCTCCCAACCCACTCTGGATAGTAAGGTCATTTCATCCAACTGTCAACGGTCACAGGGCCTGGGGGTTCACAGAGAGGTCCCTGCTAGGGGATCCATGAGTGGCTGAGGTCAGACAGAGAGAAGAGGGTGTGCTTAGGGCTGAGTCTCCAAATCCTAGGATCAGCGACCCTAGGACTAAGAACCCCCCCTCCCTCCATCAGAGCCTCAGTCCCTGGCTTCTAGCCACAGCCCAGGGCTCCCACCTCGACATCCTCTCAACACTCCTTTCGTGCCTGAACTCAGATATTCCTTCCTTCCATTCCCCACCCCCCAAGCATCCCAAGAAAACAAGGAGTAAAAACAGCTGTTGCTTCAGAATGATGCGGAAAGATGCTGTATGTTCTCATGTCTATAGTAAAATTAGGTTAAAATAAAAATGGAAACATCCCATCCTTCTTTGTGCAAAAAAAGATCTTTCCTGACTAGCCTTCTCCTTCCTCGGCCTAACTCCGGTGCCTAAGAATGAGAGGTCTGTAAGGCTTGTTCCCATCACACTTCCAAAGTTGTTTGTGGCCACAGACCTCCTGAATTGGCCTGCTCTGCCCCAAAGGAGTTGGATCAGCCCAACAGATACTAAATGCTGACTCCCCCCAACCCCCACCATGGGGACAGGAAGAAACACTGGGTTACCTAATCCAAGGATCCTTCCAGCAATTATTTCATGAGAAAGTCAAGTGCCAAAAGGCATGCATGGTGTGTATATGTGTGTGTTCCAAGTAGCTGTGTGGGACAGGGTGAGCCAAATTGCTCCCTGCATTCTTCTCCGGGTAGAATCTTTGATAGACACTAGGAGAGAGGCAACTGCTACAGCTTGTCTCTAGTAGCACTCAGAGCCCCTCTGGATCCGAGCACAGAGCCTGGAGTGCAGGGACCCCAGTCTCAGCCAGAAAAGCCCAGCCTCTTCCTTTGCAGGACCCAAGGAAGGACCAGGCAGGAAAGTCTGGGAGGGGCTGGACAGCTGGGTCCCTGGTCCTATAGCTGATGTACAGCAGAGTCTGTGCCTGGATGGACAACATAAATGAGGGTGGGGGTCCAGGCTTCTCTCGCAGCATCCAGGAGAAGGAAGGCTGGCCAGGTCCCTAGGGTGGGACCCCAATGGGAGATAGATAAGATTCTAGAGACTCGCTGCCCAGGATCCAGCCTCACTCTTCCACCTTAGGTGGGTTATATGGTCTGTCCCCATCCACCATGACAACATCTGGGAGGGGCTGCTTGGGGCCTAAGGAGGGCTCTATCTGCCAAGGGCAGAGATGGGGCTCATGGTAGGTTCTGGGCAGACAGTACAAGAATGAGACCATCCCCCTTGGTTCCTCTCCCACGGCAGTCAGACCACTGAGTCAATAGCTGGAGATGAGCCAAGGAGAGGAGAGATGAACCAGGAGGGGAGGAAGAGGGGCTGAGCGTGGGGGGGGGGAGGGAGGAGGGGGTGATTCTGGAGTGGGGAGGGAGGCACTGAAGACCAATGCCATCCAAGAGCTGGCTCCTTGCCAGTTTGGGGGAGGCTGCTTCTCACCCCAGGCCCCACGGGCTCCTCCTGACCGCCCCCTCAAGGCCCCTCCTCCCGCCCTCCCGGGGCTCAGCTCCTGCCCAGTACCAGACTGTGGGGGAGGTGAGGGTGATGGACCCTGCTGAACTCCCTGCACATTCACCAGCCCTGATGTCAGCGGGCTAGCGAGGCCGACCTCCCACTGAGTCCCAGGGGCTCTGGCACTTGCCCTCCCAGCTCTCCCTCCCCTGGCTCCGACCCTGCTTCCTGGCCCCTTGGTCTGCTCTGGTGCTGGGCTGGGAGCAGGATGTGGGACAAGCCTTCCTGTACCCCCTGCCAATCACCTCATGAAATCAAATCCCGGCCAAGCCCAAACCTCAAAGTCAGGGAACTGAGGTGGGGGAAGTGAGGTCTGGGGAGGGACAGGAACAGGCTCCAGGTCACAGAGCAAGATATGCAGAGACAGGGCTGGAACCCAGGGTCTTGGCTGCGGTCCCAGGGCCCCTTGGGGGCAACAGTCAAATCCAGCCAAGTCTGGGCAGGCCCCCCTACTTCCAGATCACCCAGAGGCTCCAATCCCCCGGAATTGTGCTTTGAGCTCTCCAGACCATCCCTGTGGCCCTCCAGCAGGAGCCCCTGATGACCATCCCTCCTCCCAGCCCTCTTGAGTCCCCTTCTTCTCCCCAGTGACCTTCCTGAGTGGCTCTGTTTTCACTCATCCCTTAACCATGGTCCCCAGGGCTCTGAGCTGGGAAGGTCCCCCTTTTATTAACAGACCCTTTCTGCATGGTGTCATCCACCCCCACCCCGCACTGGTGACTCCCACTCCTCCACCTCCAGCCCAGTCCCTCTTCTTGTACCCACCTGCCTCCAGCTCCTGTCCTGAAGCTCCCACCCAGTCCCCAGACTCCTGAGGTTCAGCACTTAAGGGGTGGGTCAGTCCTCTGCAGTCGTGGGCCCACCTGCCTGGGACTGGCCCTTACCCTCTGCACCTGGGTCCCCGCGCATGGGCGTGGGGCCCTCACACACTTGCGTACATGTGTTGGAGCCCATCCTCGGAGAGCAGAGAGCTGTCTCAGCTGTTCATCTATCCCTACAGCTGAAGAGGCAGCTGGCTTTAGAAAGTGCTCCGTGAAAATGTGGTAGTGAATGCCAGGGAAAGGGGGCTCATTGGAGAGGGAGTGGAACCAATAGAATGAGTGGATGGATGGACCCCATGAGCGGGGTCAGAGAGGATACGTTAGAAGGCGTGGTGAACCATGAGGCTCATAGGTGCCGCACGGGGGCTGACTCCAAGGTCACATCAGCCTTTGCACTGAGGCAAAGACAGCTGCCGGCCTCACTGGTCACCTCAGCCCTTCAAGCCCCTCTGCCAGGAATGCTCAGGTCAGAAGATCATGGGTCAGGCCAGACCTGTTATCTGCCAGGCAGGCCCCAGTTGGCCCTCTATGAAGCCTTCAGGTCGCTGGGATGGCTAACAGGCCGGGCAGTCCAGCTTTGTAACTGGGGAAGGTGTGGAAAGGGAGCCACACCCCACGCCTCAGGGTCCCCAGATGCAGACACCAACGGGGAGCAGGCTAATAAGGACTCGATGGAGAAATACACTTTAGGACTGGACCCTCCTGGCAAACATACCATCCCCGGCTCCTCCCCCTTGAATCTTGAAATCCAGCCTCTGCCCTGGAAACCATTGCCTTGTTATGAGATCCACAGGGGCGTGGACGCAGAACTTGCGTTTATCTTTTCCTGCCAGGTTGCTGGGTTTAGAAGCCAAAAGGGGTGCCGAGCGGGGCGGCAGGGGCATGTGGAAGCTGCACAGGAGCCTGGAGTGGGCCAGTCTTGGAGCTCCTAGGCCTCATCTCTAACTAGGACCCCAGAGGAGGGCACCAGGAGCTCTGGGCTCTGCCCCACGGCTCTGCCTGCCTGAAGCGGAGCCACCGGGGCGGAACCTGGAATCCTGAGGCCCCCGGGAGGGAGGACAGAAGAGACTCCTGCCCCCTGGGTCACTCCAACTCCCTCTACCAAACCCTCCTTTAAACTCCATCCCAGGGACACATGTGTATATTTGGGATGTTCCTCTTTCTCCGGTGTATCTGGGGACATGTCTGTGCATGTATCATGCTTGCATATACCTGTGTACGTGTGTTGGTGTAGAGGGAAGATATGGAGGTACAGAGTCTATAGTACTTGCACACACAGCTGTACACATATGCACATATATGGGCACATGTTCAAGCCCTTGTGGTTGGAAGGGGGATTTTTATGCCTTTGCTCATAAATGGTGAATGTGTTTCTAGACACGCAAGGGTGCATGCCTGCAGTACGTGTGTCAACAGAGGACGTGCGCATGCCTGTGTGTATATGTGCGTTGCCTACACATGCTCACGTATATCAGATATTTGTGTGTGTCTCGTTGTGTGAGTTTGATCACACATCACATGCCACATTTTCCGCTGTCTCTTTCACCATACCTGGAAGTGTGTCTCTAGAAGGTACAGATCCTGAGTGCTCTGCAGAGACTCGCATACACAATTCTAAGGGTGGCCCTGACCTGGGGAGGGGGTAAGAGAGTGGAGCTTGCTGTCCACCTGGACCAGCACCGGGCCCTTTTGGTCCCAGTGGAGGAGGAATTTCCCACGAGCCTCTGCTGAGAGACTGGCTGCCCAGAGAACAAACAGCAATCATCCCCGTGTGGAGGGGCTGCCTACTCCTCCCAGCCAAGGCAGGGGCTGTGGAGGGTGTGGAATGGAGACAGCTGCTTCCAGCCCAGATAAGGCCATGGGGCTCACATTTTCCATTTCCAGGAGCCTCCCCGGCAGGTCCCATCCCCTAAGCTCTGGCCCCATGGCCTGGAGAGGTCTCTGGCTGACCCAGTGCCTTCCCCATCCCCACCACTCTGGGAGCTGCCGTGCCAAGAGGGGAAACTGAGGTGCTGGAAGAGTCAGCACCCCACCAGAGCTTGTCCCAGGCCCCTGGGGACTGGGGAGGTGGTGTCTGTGGCAGGACTGGCCCAGCCTGGGACCCTCACAGCTAATATCCTGACACTTTTGCCTCTGAAAACCACCCAGTAAGGAGGAGGGGTCTCTTGTCCCTTTAGAACAGCGGTTCCTGTCTGTCTGCTCCATCGGCCTGGCCACCCGCTGCCCAGGGAAACCCCGAGATCCGGAGGAGTGAGCAGTCCTGGTCAGGGACAGAACTGGCCTCGAACTCTGGACTTCTTCTCCTTCTCCCCACCTCTCCACAACATCCTACCCAGAGCCTGTTCCCTCTAACCCTGCCTGGCCAGCCTCTCCTCCCCCTTCCCGGGCTATTTATAGGGCCTGGCTCAATGGCCTCCAGGACTTGAGGAGCCAGAACTGCAGGGCTGGAGAGCTCACGGGCCTTCCCCAGGGGCCCCAGAGGCTGGGCAGTGTCCACTTTCAGCCCAGCAAAAGGCCGTGTCACTCAGAGCGAGCAGTGGGGGTGGGGAGGCCAGGCTGAGGCAAGGGCCTGGGCTAGGGTCTGGGCAAGGGGCTCTCTGGAGCCTCTTGCAGTCTGTAGACAAGCCAGGCTCCCCCAGAAGCATTCCTGAGGCTCCTTGGGGCTGGGGTAGGCATGGGAAGTCTCCGAGGGCATGAGACCATCCTTGGGAAGGCCTGGAGAGCCGAGGCCAGCATCCGGACCCACCAGGCGGCCACCTCCCTTGCAAGCCCCCAGAGTCTCCTTTCTGCTCCAGCAGCAGGCGAATAGCTGAGGCTGCCATTCAAGGCCCGTCCAGCACAAGGCACAAACTCTCACATATCTGCCATTGTGGCTGCTCAGGTCGCCCTGCCCAAAGCATCCTTTCCACTTGCCATCCTGTCTGACAAACTCCTGCTCCTTTTTCAGATCTTCAGAGCCCAGTTTTTGGAGGAAGTTGTTTTATTTTTTTTGGCCATGCAGGCTGGCATGTGGAATCTTAGTTCCCTGACCAGGGATCAAACCCATGCCCCCTACATGGGAAGTGTGGAGTCTTAACCACTGGCTCACCAAGGAAGTCCAGAGCCCGGTTTAAATGCCACCTTCTCTGAGAAGTCATCCTTGGTGAAGCCTGTCAGCCCGCCTGGCTTCCACTCTCTGCCCCACTGTGTCCACTGCGAGGTCCGCTCCTGTCCTGGTTCCCTGCTCCAGTGCGGGATTTGTGCTTCTCTGGAGCAGTGATCTCAGTGATCTCAGTTTGGAGCTCCCGAGAGGGCAGAGTCCAGAGCCGCGCAGACCTCAACTTCATCCATCGCCCAGCCCCAGGCCCTGGATGAATGAGGGCAGGAACTGGTGATTGAACAGCAAATGGAGATGAAGAGAACCAGCGGGGAAGGAAAGCAGAAAAGACCCCGTCTGTGTCTCCTGAGCCCTGGAGGGACTGCCCAGTGTGCCAGTGGGCAGGAAGGTGGCAGGGGCAGCCCAGGCCAGGTTTTAGGGATGCTGTGCTGCCCTGGGCCGCAGTCAGCTCGGTCACTCTCATTCTTTCCAGATCAAAGTTCCCCCAGGGAACAGCCTGGAACCTGACGCTGGCCCAGCGTGGAGGGGACTGGCTGGTGCTATTCAGGAGGAGGGCACAGGGAGGGAGGGCACCTGTCCCCAGCTCCGGGGTCACCAGGCCAACAGCCCCGGAAGGGGGCTGGACACACTTTCACACACCGACTCCAGCTGCAGCCTCGCCCTCAGATGAAGGGCCACATCAGTAGGATGGGAACCCCTGGCTTAGGCCCTTGTCCAGACTCTCCAAGGACACCAAGCCCCTCAGGGCCGTAGTGGCTCCCTGCACTGTCCTCCTATCAGTTCTGTCTTACCCCCATCCCATCCTCCAGCAACTTCCATCTCAGACATGTTCCAGGTGTATGGTCTGTGTCCCAGCATCTGTGTCTGTTTCTGTACCTTTCTGTCTAGACTCATCATAATTCTCTGTATTTTTAAAAAATATTTATTTATTTGGCTGTGCTGGGTCTCAGTTGTAGCATATGGGATCTAGTTCCCTGACCAGGGTTCAAACCCGGGCCCCCTGCATTGGGAGCACAGTCTTAGCCACTGGACAACCAGGGAAGTCCCTCTCTGTATATTTTGTTCTTCCTTCAGTCCTAATTCCTGTTTCTTTTTCCATCTCTGTCTCCCTGGACATGAAGAATGACTATAGAGTGGTGTGTTAGCCCTTCAGTCTGCAGTAAGTAGGTTTTTCCTGCTGCTGGGTCTGGGCTGGGAGAGGATGAGAGAGGACCGAACCCAGTGCCCCTGCTGCAGCCAGCCCTCACTGGTACCCTCGGCTGCTGCGTCTGAGCCAGACCGAACTCAGCCCCACTGCCACGTGAGCAGACAGACAGGAAGTGGGCAGAGCTGGTCTGCGGCAGGAGGCCCATGTCAGTGGGCCAGATCCCTGAGTCTGCCTCTCCTCTGGCCTTCTTCCTCATTCCACTCCTAGCTGTGGAAAGTCACACCACAGCCAGAGTTTGACTTCATGGCCCCCACTCCCATGTGCAAACTGGAGTCACAGGTCACACACACACACACACACACACACACACACACACACACACACAGCATAGGGGAGTGGCTCAGAGCTTAGGACTCTGTGTCTCAGTAATGTCATGGCTCACTCATCTTTGGACCTCAGTTTCCTTATCTGTAAATGAGGATTTTAATAATAATATTATGGTATCTGTGTCCTAGAATTGTTGTGCATGTGTGCGAAGTTGCCTGGGTCATGTCCGGCTCATTGTGACCCTATGGACTGTAGCCCGCCAGGCTCCTCTAAAGGATTTCCCATGGAAAATCTGACCCAGGATCAAACCTACATCTCCTGCACTGCAGGCAGATTCATTACCGCTAAGCCACCAGGGTGGCCCACCTAGAATTGTTATGCTCAGTCACTCAGTCCTGTCCAACTCTTTGTGACCCTATGGACTGTAGTCCGTCAAGCTTCTCTATCTATGGGCTTTTCCAGGCAAGAATACTGGAGTGGGTTGCCATTTCCTACTCTAGGCGGAATTGTTAATACACATTAAATTTATTCATGTTTGCAAGGTCCTTAAAAACAAACACCTTATGTCTGGCTCATAGTAAGCACTCTATTTATCTATTTATTAGTTAAATAAAATTAACAAATATGCATGATTACATGCTTCACACTTGACTCTCAATAAAAATTACAAGTTGCTTTCACCTTTATCCTGTTACCCTGAGTTGAGCCGGACCCTGGTCACCAGCAGGTCCAAACAAGCCTGATGTGAGTAGTTGTAATTCAAGTCTAGGAAGAACATACAGCTCTGGGCGTGTGCATTTCTCCAGATCTGCTTGTGGAACCACATGTCATTACCAGAATCACACGTGGAGAAGTCACTTTGCTTCTGGTTAAAGACAACTGAAACCATCTCCCTCTGGTCCACACACGTAGACATGAGGACGTGTTTGTAGACAAGAAACGGAAACTACTCCATAAAAGAAAGAAGACAGGGGCCTGCAGGGAAAGAAGGGGTCGAGGCTGTTCCCAGGGGCTGGGAAGAGAGCAGGGCTGAAGGTGGACGGTGTGGGCCACGGTGTAAATGCTAAACCAGGCTGGGATCTCAGCCTGGCTGGTGTCAGGAACTGGGTTGCCAATTGTGATGATAAAGCAGAGCAGCTCTGTCCATCCTTCAAGGTGGCGGCAAAAACCGAAGTGACATGCCTATGGTTCAGCCTGCAGCAGAGCCACTAGGCTCAAAAGGATTGTCCTAGAAATGTGTCATCCTCATGAGGTTGAGGGCCCACAAGTGGACACTTCTGAGAAAACCCTGGTGTGGAGCCCAGCCAGACCCAGACCAAGCTGAGGTCACTAGCATATGGCCTTGGGTTTTTGAGAATCTCCAGATAACCTCAGAAGGTTCCCCTGGAACTGAGCCCGAACTGCCCACAGCAGAGACCTCAGCATCACACCCATCGTGGTTTGGTCTTCATCCCTCACTATCCCTGGTGTCTCTCTCCAGCTTCCTGCCAGGATTTCCCAGACTGACCTTCTAAAACAAGAGTCCTTATATCAAGCTTTGCTTTTAAGAGGATTCTATGTCTATGGGGTCGCACAGAGTCGGACATGACTGAAGCGACTTAGCAGCAGCAGCAGCAGCTAAGACACTAAGTTTCTTGTCTTCTTCAGAAGGATCATAGAGATATAGATGGTTTTTTTAATTGAGAAAAAGTTTATATTCATTAAATACATTCTGCAGATGTAAAATCAGTGGTTTTAATACAACACAATGGTGTGCAACCACCACCACTATCTAATTCTAGAACATATTCATCACTTCAAGCAGAAATCCTATACCCATTAGCAGCCATTCCCCAATTTTATCACTAATCTACTTTCTGTCTGTATGAATTTTTCCATTCTGTACATTTAATATATTTGTTGTTTTTCAATTGCTCAGTCATGTCCAACTCTTTGCGACCCCATGGACTGAAGCATGCCAGGCTTCCCTGTCCTTCACCATTAATATATTCGGTTGGCCAAAAAGTTCATTTACGTTTTTCTGTCCCGTACATAGAATGATACAACACGTGCTCTTATGTGACTGGTTTCTTCCATTGGCATGTTTCCAAGGTTCCTCCACGCGACATGCATTGTGGCCCTTCACTCCTTTTTATGGCTGAATGATATTCCGTCATATGGCAGAGCAAAATAAGAAGAGCAGGTCTGAGCTGCAAGATAGTTTGATAATCAGTAGTAACAAAAGCATGTCATTTAGAAATATGGAAGTAAATATTTTAAAAATCAGCTTCAGAGCAAGTAAGAAAGTGATTGTCCATGGAGAAGAGGAAACAGAAAAAAAGGAACAACATACAGATCTTTTTCTAAACAAGACTCGAAGGGAACTATCTCATTCTTTACGCGCATATATAACAAATGGAAATAAAAACTAAAATAAGGAAAAAAGCATGATAAGTAGAAAATACAAAATAAGATATAAAAATAAGTCCAGATATATCCATCACAGTACATTTAAATGGCTTTAAATTACCTGTTAAGAAAACCAAGCCTTTCAGAATGGATAAAATCCAATCTTATTCTATTAATAAAATCCAATCGTCTTCTATGAACACACCTAAGAAACAACTGGGGCTTCCCCAAAGTCGCCGAGGGTAAAGAATCCACCTACAATGCAGGAAGTACAGGAGGTGGGTTCAATCCCTGGGTCAGGAAGATCCCCTGGAGGAGGATATGGCAACCCACTCTAAGATGCTTGCATGAAAAATCCCATGGACAGAAGAGCCTGTCAGGCTACAGTCCAAAGGGTTGCAAAGGGGACAGACACGACTGAGTGACTGAGCATGAGCCTGAAGAAGCAACTACGGCATGGAATTGCTGACATAGGAAGGATGGGGGAAAAAAACATCCTTCCCAAGCAAGAACAAAAGAAACAGGAAAGCTGGTGGGGCAGTGGTGGCGTCAGGAGTTACACGCAGGCCTTGCAGTTCACAGTGACTGTGGTGTGGTGGGGTTACTTTATGCAGCAAGGTCAAGAAGGCCTGTCCAAAGGTGAAATTCGTGTTGAGACCTATAAAGTAAGACGGTAGCTAAGAGCTGTGTGGGAAAGAACATTCCAGGCAGAAGAAGCAGCACGAGCAAAACAGCGTGAGCCTGGATCCAGTCTGGAGTGTTGAAGAGCTGATAGGCCAGGGAGGCTGGAGAAGAGCGCAGAGATGGGCGCAGGCTAGAGCAGTCAGACCAAGAGGGCGCGGTGAGGGGGCGGGGCCAACGAGGGGCGGGGCCAGGTGAAGCGTGGCTCCGGGTGCAGAGGTGCAGGTGTGAGAGCTCTGGGAGGTTTCAAGCAGGGGGAGGACCGGGTTTACTTTACTGCCACGTGGAAGGTGGATTTTAACAGGGCCAGCGTGGAGGTGGGGATTGCAGTTAGGTGTGTACCTAATTCAACCCTGAAGCGGGGAACGCCAAAACTGGAAGAACTACAAGGAGAAGTTAAGAAATCTATTAATCACGGCCGGCGGTTTTAAACTCGGAGTGAAGGAGCGTCTCTCGGCCCTGCCCGTGTTGCTCCGTGGCTCCCACTTTCTCCCCAGCCCTCCGCGGCCATCCCTCACACGCCTTACGCCACGTCTTCATGTCGCCTCCCTTTTCTTCCCAATCTTCCAGCCCCTCTGTGTCCCCGAATGTCCTTGCTGGTTCTCTCAGGTCCTAACATCGGTCCAATGACTCCCGCCCCCCTCCAGCTTTCCTGGCTTCTCCAGGGCCCTCCTAATTCACCTCTTTCCTCCTACATTCCCCCACCCTCGTTTGGAATCTCAGCCCCTCCCATCCCCCTGGTTTCTTCCACTTCCTGTCTCTCTCTGGCAACTCAAATCCCCAGACCATCCCCAGTTCTGCTTCATAGCTCGCCAAGTCCCTGCCTCACCTCCCAGACTCTCAGTTGTTTTAGCATGGCCCAGAGCCCCACCAACTTCCTCCCATTTCCTGAGTCCCTCTGGGTCTCCTGCTTTGGTCCAGTCTGGTTGGAGACTCATTGTCTAGTTCTTTGTGTGGGGCTAGGTGCATCTTTATTTATTTCCCATTATTTCCCACTTCCTAGAGGGGCCCTCAAGGCCCCTGCTTATTTAACTTATTTGCAGAGTACATCATGAGAAACCCTGGGCTAGATGAAGCACAAGCTGGAATCAAGATTGCCAGGAGAAATGTCAGTAACCTCAGATACGCAGTGACACCACCTTTATGGCAGAAAGCAAAGAAGAACTAAAGAGCCTCTTGATGAAAGTGAAAGAGGAGAGTGAAGCAAAGAACTAAAGAGCTTTTCGATGAAAATGAAAGAGGAGAGTGAAAAAGTTGACTTAAAACTAAACATTCAGAAAACTAAGATCATGGCATCTGGTCCCATCACTTCATGGCAAACAGATGGGGAAACAGTGACAGACTTTATTTTGGGGGGCTCCAAAATCACTGCAGATGGTGACTGCAGCCATGAAATTAAAAGACACTTAGTCCTTGGAAGTATGTTGTCTAGGTAGACAGCATATCAAAAAGCAGAGACATTATTTTGCCAACAAAGGTCCATCTAGTCGAAGCTATGGTTTTTCCAGTAGTCATGTTTGGATGTGAGAGCTGGACTGTAAAGAGGCTGAGCACCAAAGCACTGATGCTTTAGAACTGTGGTGTTGGAGAAGACTCTTGAGAGTCCATTGGACTGCAAGGAGATCCAACCAGTTCACCCTAAAGGAAATCAATCCTGCATGGATGAATGAATATTGCAAGGACTGATGTTGAAGCAGAAACTCCAATACTCTGGCCACCTGATTTGAAGAACTGACTCATTTGAAAAGACCCTGGTGCTGGGAAAGATTGAAGGCAGGAGGAGTAGGGGACAACAGAGGATGAGATGGCTGGATGGCAACAGTGACTCAAATTCCGGAAGTTGGTGATGGACAGGGAGGCCTGGCCTGCTGCAGTCCATGGGGTGGCAAAGGGTCGGACATGACTGAGTGACTGAACTGAACTGAGAGGGGCCCTTGGGGCTTCCTAGGTGGTGCAGTGGTAAACAATCAGCCTGCAATGTAGGAGATGCAGGAGGTGCTGGTTCGATCCCTGGGTCAGGAATATCCCCCCCTTGGAGGAGGAAATGGCAACCCACTCCAGTATTCTTGTCCTGGGAAATCCCATGGACTGAGGAACCTGGCACACTGCAATCCATGGGATTGCAAAGAATCAGACACAACTGAGTGTGCACAGTCACACACAAACACACACAGAGGCCTTTTCATGGAGACTCAGTTGACCAGATATTAGTAAAACACCCACATCTTTTCATGCCACCTTCAGCGACCCCTGGACCCAGAGAGGAGGAAATGCAAGATCCCCCAGGTTACCTTTCATTTCCCATCACAAGCAGGATGAGAGCCTGCTGACCACAGGGTGGGGGCAAGGCCCACCCTGGCAGTCAGGGAGCTCCCAGTCCAGCCAGGGGTGGGTCCCAGCAGCTGTCATGGCACGGACCCAGCCAGAGCTTGGGGCCTGCTGCAGCAGGTGGTTATGGAGGGAGTCCAGCGGGATCTGGTTTTGGTAGGGCTGTGATTTGTGAAGATGACCAGCCCTGGCCACGCCCCTTTCCCATGTCTCCTATCTCTCACCTCCTGCGAACTCCTCCCAGCATATCCATCTCTTCTCAGACCTCCAGGCCTTCTCAGCCCCACCCATCCTCTCTGTTTACCACCTCCTGAGAAACCTGTGTGCAGGTCAAGAAGCAACAGTTAGAACTGTGGAACAACAGACTGGTTGCAAATCGGGAAAGGAGTACATAAAGGCTGTATATTGTCACTCACCTTGCTTATTTAACTTATTTGCAGAGTATGTCATATGAAATGCTGGGCTGGATGAAGCACAAACTGGAGTCAAGATTGCCAGGAGAAATATCAATAACCTCAGATACGCAGATGACACCACCCTTATGGCAGAAAGTGAAGAGGAACTAAAAAGCCTCTTGATGAAAGTGAAAGAGGAGAGTGAAAAAGTTGGCTTAAAACTCAACATTCAGAAAACGAAGATCATGGCATCTGGTCCCATCACTTCATGGGAAATAGATGGGTAAACAGTGGAAAAAGTGACAGACTTTATTTTTGGGGGCTCCAAAATCACTGCAGATTGTGACTTCAGCCATGAAATTAAAAGACACTTGCTTCTTGGAGGAAAAACTATGAACAACCTAGACAGTATATTCAAAAGCAGAGACATTACTTTGCTGACTAAGGTCCACCTAGTCAAAGCTATGGTTTTTCCAGTAGTCATGTTTGGATGTGAGAGTTGGACCATAAAGAAAGCTGAGCACTGAAGAACTGATGCTTTTGAACTGTGGTGTTAGAGAAGACTCTTGAGAGTCCCTTGGACTGCAAGGAGATCCAACCAGTCAATCCTAAAGGAAATGAGTCCTGAATATTCATTGGAAGGACTGATGCTGAAGCAGAAACTCCAATACTTTGGCCACCTGATTTGAAGAACTGACTCATTTGAAAAGACCCTGGTGCTGGGAAAGATTGAAGGTGGGAGGAGAAGGGGACAACAGAGGATAAGATGGTTGGATGGCATCACCAACTCGATGGAGAAGAGTTTGAATAAGCTCTGGGAGTTGGTGATGGACAGGGAGGCCTGGTGTGCTGCAGTCCATGGGGTCGCAGAGTTGGACACGACTGAGTGACTGAACTGAACCGATCCTCCCAGTCCCTCCAATCTTCCACAGGGTTTCCTAGTCTCTGCTCCACCCCCATTTCCCCTTGCATCCCTGCCATTTCCCCCAATGCTCCACATTTGCCTTCTGTAAGGCCAGGGGACTGGGATCCCAGAGGACTTCGTTAAGAACTGATGTGCTCATGTGTAACAGGAAGCTACTCAAGGCGAGGGAAAGGACCACCACACAGGAGCCAAATGTTTCTGAGGCTCACGCAGGAGTAGGAATAGCCCCTGTTTCCACCTGTCAAAATGGAGAGAACTCCTAATACACCAAGCATTGGGTAGCGTCTTCAGATGGGTCACGCGTGTATTGCAACAAAATGAAATGCGACCCATAGAATAGGAGAAAATATTCGCAAACCATGTATCTGATAAGGAGTTAATATCCAAAAAAAGATAAGGGATGTATGCAACTCAGTAGCAAAAAACCCAAATAACCCAACTGTAAAATGGGCAAAGGACCTGAATAGAATTTTTTCCAAGGAAGACATACAAATGGCCAACATGAAAAGATGCTCTGTGAAGCTGGTGAGGAAGGGAATAGAGGCAGAGCTAATTCATCATAGAGTCAAGTCTGCCTGTCCTAACAAAGCATAAAAAAAATATCTGAAAGGATAAACAGAGTCACAAATTAGTTAACTGCATGCCAGAACAAAATCCAACACTTTTTCAAGGAATACAATACAACGCAGCACATAAAATTCAACAACATAAAATTCACCATATTTAGCACCCATTGGAGAAGGCAATGGCACCCCACTCCAGTACTCTTGCCTGGAAAATCCCATGGACGGAGGAGCCTGGTGGGCTGCAGTCCATGGGGTCGCTAAGAGTCAGACACGACTGAGCGACTTCACTTTCACTTCTCACTTTCCTGCATTGGAGAAGGAAATGGCAACCCACTCCAGTGTTCTTGCCTGGAGAATCCCAGGGATGGGGGAGCCTGGTGGGCTGCCGTCTCTGGGGTCGCACAGAGTCGGACACGACTGAAGTGACTTAGCAGCAGCAGCAGCAGCACCCATTAGAAAATCACAGGACATGTAACAAAACACAAAGATCGGACACATACTTAGAACCACCAAGCCAGGGACAGACCTAGAAATGACAGAGATGATGGGATTAGTAGTTAAGGACTTTAAAACCATTATTTTAAATGTTAAGACTATAATCAAGGAAATTTTGGGCCTGATGAACTATGGAATGAGGTTCGTGACATTGTACAGGAGACAGGGATCAAGACCATCCCCATGGAAAAGAAATGCAAAAAAGCAAAATGGCTGTCTGGGGAGGCCTTACAAATAGCTGTGAAAAGAAGAGAGGTGAAAAGCAAAGGAGAAAAGGAAAGATATAAGCATCTGAATGCAGAGTTCCAAAGAACAGCAAGAAGACATAAGAAAGCCTTCCTCAGCAATAAATGCAAAGAAATAGAGGAAAACAACAGAATGGGAAAGACTAGAGATTTCTTCAAGAAAATTAGAGATACTAAGGGAACATTTCATGGAAAGATGGGCTCAATAAAGGACAGAAATGGTATGGACCTAACAGAAGCAGAAGATATTAAGAAGAGGTGGCAAGAATACACAGAAGAACTGTACAAAAAAGATCTTCACGACTGAGATAATCATGATGGTGTGATCACTCACCTAGAGCCAGACATCCTGGAATGTGAAGTCAAGTGGGCCTTAGAAAGCATCACCAAGAACAAAGCTAGTGGAGGTGATGAAATTCCAGTTGAGCTGTTTCAAATCCTGAAAGATGATGCTGTAAAAGTGCTGCACTCAATATGCCAGCAAATTTGGAAAACTCAGCAGTGGCCACAGGACTGGAAAAGGTCAGTTTTCATTCCAATCCCAAAGAAAGGCAATGCCAAAGAATGCTCAAACTACCGCACAATTGCACTCATCTCACACTACTAAAGTAATGCTCAAAATTCTCCAAGCCAGGCTTCAGCAATACGTGAACTGTGAACTCCCTGATGTTCAAGCTGGTTTTAGAAAAGGCAGAGGAACCAGAGATCAAATTGCCAACATCCGTTGGATCATGGAAAAAGCAAGAGAGTTCCAGAAAAACATCTATTTCTGCTTTATTGACTATGCCAAAGCCTTTGACTGTGTGGATCACAATAAACTGTGGAAAATTCTGAAAGAGATGTGATACGAGACCACCTGACCTGCCTCTTGAGAAACCTATATGCAGGTCAGGAAACAATAGTTAGAACTGGACATGGAACAGCAGACTGGCTCCAAAGAGGAAAAGGAGTACGTCAAGGCTGTATATTGTCACCCTGCTTATTTAACTTCTATGCAGAGTACATCATGAGAAACGCTGGACTGGAAGAAACACAAGTTGGAATCAAGATTGCCAGGAGAAATATCAATAACCTCAGGTATGCAGATGACACCACCCTTATGGCAGAAAGTGAAGAGGAGCTAAAAAGCCTCTTGATGAAAGTGAAAGAGGAGAGTGAAAAAGTTGGCTTAAAGCTCAACATTCAGAAAACGAAGATCATGGCATCCAGTCCCATCACTTCATGGGAAATAGATAGGGAAACAGTGGAAACAGTGTCAGACTTTATTTTTTGGGGCTCCAAAATCACTGCAGATGGTGATTGCAGCCATGAAATTAAAAGACACTTACTCCTTGGAAGAAAAGTTATGACCAACCTAGAGAGTATATTCAAAAGCAGAGACATTACTTTGCCAACAGAGGTCCGTCTAGTCAAGGCTATGGTTTTTCCAGTGGTCATGTATGGATGTGAGAGTTGGACTGTGAAGAAAGCTGAGCACCGAAGAATTGATGCTTTTGAACTGTGGTGTTGGGGAAGACTCTTGAGAGTCCCTTGGACTGCAAGGAGATCCAACCAGTCCATTCTAAAGGAGATCAGTCCTGGGTGTTCTTTGGAAGGAATGATGCTAAAGCTGAAACTCCAGTACTTTGGCCACCTCATGAGAAGAGTTGACTCATTGGAAAAGACTCTGATGCTGGGAGGGATTGGGGGCAGGAGGAGAAGGGGACGACCGAGGATGAGATGGCTGGATGACATCACCGACTCAATGGACATGAGTTTGGATAAACTTCGGGAGTTGGTGATGGACAGGGATGCCTGGCGTGCTGCAATTCATCGGGTTGCAAAGAGTCGGTCACTACTGAGCGACTGAACTGCACTGAACTGAACTGAAGGAGAAAAATGAAAGATATACAAAAGAGACCAAAATGGAACTTCTAAAGTTGAAATACATAGTATCCAAAATGAAACATACACTGGATGGGCTTAAGAGCAGATGAGATACTACAGAAGAAAAGATCATTTGACTGTGATCGTTTGAAGAAATTGCAATTATAAGCTACCCAAGATAAAGCATTACAGGAAAAGACACTGAAAAAGAAATGAGCAGAGTCATGGTGGGCTGTAGGACAATATCAAGCAATGTAACATATTCCAATTATAAACTGGAATCCCAGAAGAGGCAAAAATTAAACAGAAAAAATATTTGAATAAATCGTGGCTTAAAGTTTTCCAAATTAGATGGAGACTGTAAAAGCTTAGACTATAAATGCATAGAATCTCAACAAAACCCAAGCAAAGAAACAAAGAAAACCACACCAAGGCTGATCACAATCAGATTTGTTAATATCAATAACAAAAAGAAGATCTTAAATGTTGCCGAAGAAATTCAACTTCTAACCAAGATAGAATAATAAGAATTGGATTTACTCTTACTGAAATAAGGATGACTCCCTTGGCACGGACTATTTAGACGGCAAACAAAAGCAAAATGATAAATGGAATTTTGTGAAAAATGAAAAATTCTGATCTACAAAAGATGTCATTAAGAAAAATGAAAAGGCAAGTCATATTTGCAAAACATAGTATTCAGTAAAGGACTTATGTGTAGAATGTACAAGGAATTCTTAAAGCTCAATAAAAGCAGCTTACTGTTTTTTCATGGACAAAAGGTTTGAACAGACACTAGACTAATGAAGATACATGAGTGGATAATAAGCAAATGAAATGATGCTCAACAATATTAGACCTTAGGGAAATACAAATTAAAACCACACGGAATAGAAGTGAGTGGTGGGGCCAGCTGACAATAAAGGTGCTGAGAGGCTGTGTGCAGAGCAAGTTGGACTCGGATCTCAGCTAAAGGACAATATTCCAGTTACTGAACTTTCAGTAAGTGCACCTTCTTCAAAAAAATGTTTTTCCCTTGTGTGAAAAATGAACTTTTGCCTAGTCATTCTCTTGAATTACCAGGAAGAAAACTTCCAGTTCAACCAAGATAAAATGAGCTTTTTCACACCGAGAAACATCTGGGATCTGTTTGCTCCACTAAAATTGCACATGGAATTCAAAGCAATGCAGCAGGTTCTGCACCTTCCGCTTCTTCCAAGCTCAAACCTTTCAGTGGATATTTGAGGAATAATGATGAGGCTATTGGATTTGAAGATATTTTTAATGACATATCACAAAGGGAGCTAATGGGAAAACTACCCTTGATGATGGAATATAAACTTGATTTCCTGTGATACAGTGTGTGCTGTTCATGAGAACAGAGGAGCTGCATCTCACTTACAGTAGCTGTCTATTTACTGTAATTTGATGTGCGCAACATTAAAAGTACTGACACATGGGGGAAACCCCACATACACATACCCCAGAGTGGATAAAATTTTAATAACTGGCAATACTAAGAGTTGTCAAAAAAGCAGAGCAACTGGAACTTTCGTTCATTGCTGTCGGGAATGCAAAATGGTGCAGTTACTCTGGAAAATAATTTGGTAGTATGTTTATATGTGTATATATGTATCCAGTTAACTGTATACTTATCATGAGACCCAGAAATCCCACCTTAGATATTAACAGGAACAAAAGCATGTATCCACACAAAGACTTGTACATAAATGTTCACAGCTGCTATATTCATAATGATAAAAATTTGAAAACAAGCCAATTCCATCAATGAATAAATAAATTGTAGTATATGGATACAATGGACACTGCTCAACTATAGAAAGAAATAACTAGCAATACAGGCAACAATATGAGTGCTTGTCCCAAGTTTTATGCTACGTGAAAGAAACCAAATATGAGTGATTACTTGTGTGATTCCGTTTATAATCTGTAAATCCTCAAAACATGATTCCTTTGGTGGAGGCAAACGTCCAGGGATAGAAATCAGACTGGTAGTTGCTAAGGGCCAGAAGTAAGGGGTGAGGCAAGGGCACAACAAACCTTTTCAGTCGACGGAAATGTTCTTTATCCTGATCATGGTGTTGCTAGATGATGATATACAGTAAAACTGGTGAACTTTACTTTATGTAAATTTTACCCCCAATGAATCTGATTTTTCGAATAGAATGCATGACAAACTTGTCGGCCACCACTGATTTTGATGGTGAAGGGAAGATAGTTTGCTGCACTAGAAACTGGCTCTCCTAAGACCTGCTGAGAGAAAAGGATGTGAGACTTTCCTGTGGGTTAGACGTGAGCCATGGGAGAGGAATTGATGTTTTTGAACTGCGGTGTTGGAGAAGACTCTTGAAAGACCCTTGGACAGCATGAAGATCAAACCAGTCAATCCTAAAGGAAATCAGTCCTGAATATTCATTGGAAGGACTGTTGCTGAAGCTGAAGCTCCAATACTTTGACTACCTATTGAGAAGAACTAACTCATTGGGCAAGACCCTGATGCTGGGAAAGACTGAAGGCAGGAGGAGAAGGGGACGACAGAGGACGAGATCCAAATGGCATCACCGACTGGATGGATAGGAGTTTGAGCACGCTCCCGGAGTTGGTGATGGACAGGGAAACCTGCCGTGTTGCAGTCCATGGGGTCGCAAAGATTCCGACACGACTGAGCGACTGAACTGAATGGGGAGAGCGGCTGGAGGAGCGCACGGCGACCCACTCCAGTATTCTTGCCTGGAGAATCCCATGGACAGAGCAGCCTGGTGGGCTGCAGTCCAGTGGGTCGTAAAGAGTCAGACATGACTGAAGCGACTTAGCACGCACACACAGAGGGCACCTCTATGCAGAGGGAAAACTTGCATGGAGCGGTAATATTAATAAAAATCTGTCCAGGAGCGCCACCTGGAGGGCAGCTGAGATTTAGCAGCAAGAAGCTGAAGCCTAAGGCTACCTGTGGGCCTAGGGTAAGGGGCCCTTACAGACCAAGGGTGAGACTTGTGGGTGAGAGACCCCGGTAATGATGTGGGCTGCAGGGTTGGGAAGAACTTTCAAGAGTCACTAGATGAAGAGTCAGCTTTCTACACATAGCAAGCCTGGGGAGATGTGTGGCAGGTCACGCAGAACTAGTTAGAATTTGATTTTTAAAAATTTTCATTAGTATTCTTTTTGGCTGTACCACAGGGCATACGGCATGACCAGGCATGGATCCCGAGCTAGGGATAGAACCCCACCAGAGTTCCAGAGTTCCCTGACCAGGGATAAAAACTGAGCCCCCGGCCCTGGGAATCTTAACCACTGGTCTGCCAGGGAGGTCCCCAAAGCTGATTTTTAGAGTAGAACGCGTGACAGGCTTGCTCCTCTCTCTCCCCTATTTCAACCCCGGAGGAAGCAAAAGCAGCCCAGTGAGTAAGGAAGAGGATCTCAGGATGTGTGAGCAGAGGGGGAGGGGAAGCAACATTCATCCCCCACACAGAGTCCCTCCCACATACAGACGCACAGACGCACATGCGTCCCCCCTCCCCCGCCCTCCCCTGCACATCCCACCCCCACCCCCACCCCCTGCTGTGTGCTGTCTATCCAAAATAGATGGCGGGGATGTTTTTAACCTTAAATAAACTTTTCTTTTTTGTTGTTGTTTTTTGGCTTGTACTCTTTGTACATCTTTTTAAAAAATTAATTTATTTTTTATTGAAGGATAATTGCTTTACAGAATTTTGTTGTTTTCTGTCAAATCTCATCATGAATCAGCCACAGGTATACATATATCCCCTCCCTTTTGAACCTCCCTCCCATCTCCCTCCCCATCTTACCCCTCTAGGTTGATACAGAGCCCCTGTTTGAGTTTCCTTAGCCATACAGCAAATTCCCATTGGCTATCTATTTTACATATGATAGTGTAAGTTTCCATGTTACTCTTTCCATACATCTCGCCCTCTCCTCCCCTTTGTACATCTTTTATTGTGGTAAAATACACATAACATCCAATTTCTCATTTTAACCATTTTAAAATGTAGGATTCAGCAGGACCGAACTGTTGTGTACCCAGTTGGGTATTGGCGTTTACTCATCTCCAGAACCCTTTCATCAAGCCCAACTGAAATCCCATGTCTGCTGAACAAGAACTCCCCATTACCCCGCCCCCTACCCCTGCCCCCTGCCCCTGCCCCCAGGAAGCACCATTCTACCCTCCGTCTCTGTGAATCTGACCACTCTGTATGGGTCTCAAAACTGTGATTACTGAAATGAGACTTTGATAACTTGAAGTGACCCTGGAAATTTTGCCAGTGCAGTGTCCAGAAAAGACATGGGCCTTCCCAGTATTCGATTCAAAAGGGTGATGATGAACCAGCCCCAGAGAACAAGTCCAAATGGGGATTGGCTGTTCTCTGATTTCCTTGACCACCATGAAAGGAAACTCTGGTCTTCAGCATCTGGGACCCTGAAGGAAGCAGGCAGACACTGGCTCCTGCCTGCTGGGGTCGCTTATCTGGGTGGCTGGTCTTGGATGGGGCTGGGGTCAGGATGGTGGCCAGGAGGCCACCAGGGGGCGCAGCAGGGAGGTTGATGAGCCCCAGAATCAGAGGGGCCTCAGGGGCCCAAGTCAGAAGCCTGTCTGCAGGAGAGCCCTGCAGCTTTCTTTTTTATTTTGCAGCTTGCTTTTTTCACTTAGCACATCTTGAAGGGTGTCCATGTCAAGACATGAAGACCCACCTCTGTCTTTAAATTGCTGCATGATGCAGAATTACCAGCACTTAGGTTTTCCAGGTGACTCACATGGTAAAGAATCTGCTCGTAACGTAGGAGACCTGGGTTCGATCCCTGGGTGAGGCAGATGGAGAAGGGCATGGCTACCCACTCCAGTTACTTTGCCTGGAGAATCCCATGGACGGAGGAGCCTGCTGGGCTACAGTCCACGGGTCACAAAGAGGCCGACACGACTGAGCAAGCATCACTTCCACTTTCAGGTCGCCGATTCCCAAGCTGGTGAAATTTATGGTTGATTATACTTTTCTGCTTGGAGAAGGCAATGGCACCCCACTCCAGTACTCTTGCCTGGAAAATCCCATGGACGGAGGAGCCTGGTAGGCTGCAGTTCATGGGGTCGCGAAGAGTCGGACACGACCCAGCGACTTCCCTTTCACTTTTCACTTTCCTGCATTGGAGAAAGAAATGGCAACCCACTCCAGTGTTCTTGCCTGGAGAGTCCCAGGGATGGGGGAGCCTGGTGGGCTGCCGTCTCTGGGGTCGCACAGAGTCGGACATGACCGAAGCGACTTAGCAGCATACTTTTCTGCTATTAGCTGTTACTTCAGTAAACGTATGTCATTCTTCTTGGACCTGGGTTTCTCTAAAGTTGCTTAATTATTCAGTCACAGGCAGGTCATCCTATCACTCATTACGTCACTCATTACATGGGTGAGTGACAAGGTTAGATTGTGACTTAGAAGGGTTTAAAAAGTCATACGAGAGAAATATCTTTTGGAAATGACCTTTTGAAATGGAACAGTTAGACCACCTCTAGAGCTGTCATCAAGGGTGGCCCAGGTCACATTTGTTCAGTGGGCTGGACAATATGGAGTGGAAGATCTTGGGGAGGAAGAAAAGCAGCTTCTATGCTGGACGATATGGGTCCCCCTTAGATTATAATAACGTGCATATTGTTACTATAACCACTGTTCTGTGTGTCTGTTTTTTCCTCACCACTGTATTTTATTCCTCACTGCTGTATAATTAGTTGGCAATGCTATTTACTTAAAAAAAAAATCCAGGTGGCACAGTGGTAAAGAATCCACCTTCCAATGTAGGGGATGTGGGTTTGATCTCTGGTTGGGGAACTAAGATCACACAGGCCACCGAGTAACTAAGCCTGTGTGCCACAACCGCTGAACCAGTGCCTCAACTCAAGAGCCCGTTAGCTGCAAACTACAGAGCTCGTGTACCACAACTAGAGAGAAGTCTGTGTGCCATAACAAAAGATCCCCCATGCTGCAACTAAGACCCTATGAAGGCAAAAATAAATAAAGTTTTCTTTCAAAAATAATGAGGCTGATCAAAACACAGCAAGATGAATCTCAAAACGATTGTCTGAGTTGATTGTGCTGTTCTGCATGTGGCCCCTCACCTGCCTGTGCACCCCTAAAACTCCTCTTTAAAAGCTCTTGCTCCCTGATCACCAATGGTGAGTTGGTTCTTTGGGACATGAGTCTACCTTCTTCTTAGAATTGCTGGCTTCCTCAAGAAAGCTATCTTTCCTTTTACCCAACACTTGTCTCTCAATATTGATTTCTTGAGCAACAAACAGTTGAACCTGAGTTTGATAACCAGGTAGGGACCCTGCACCCCTTGCCAGTGCTGATTTTCTTCTGAATGTTCATGAAACAGGAACCATAGGCACCCAACAGCATTGCAGGGACATTCAGATCAGACAGTGATTGTGGAAATGCTGTGAAAATTGAAAAGCACTAGAAAGAATGAGCTTTAATAAAGACCTGAAAAGCTTAGCATAAATATGGATACAACATACAAAAATGAGATAAAATCTGAAGTGAGACACTTGTCAAAAGTCCTGAGATGTTATTAATTTATGGCAGAAAGTGAAGGAGAACTAAAGAGACTCCTGATGAAAGTGAAAGAGAAGAGTGAAACAGTTGGCTTAAAGCTCAACATTCAGAAAACTAAGATCATGGCAGCTGGTCCCATCACTTCATGGCAAATAGATGGGGAAACAGTGGAAACAGTGGAAACAGTGGCTGGCTGACTTTATTTTTCTGGACTCAAAAAATCACTGCAGATGGTGACTGCAGCTATGAAATTAAAAGACGCTTACTCCTTGGAAAGAAAGTTATGACCAACCTGCTAAGTCGCTTCAGTCATGTCTGACTCTGTGCTACCCCACAGACGGCAGCCCACCAGGCTTCCCCGTCCCTGGGATTCTCTAGGCAAGAACACTGGAGTGGGTTGCCATTTCCTTCTCCAATGCATGAAAGTGAAAAGTGAAAGTGAAGTCGCTCAGTTGTGTCCGACCCTCAGCGACCCCATGGACTGCAGCCTACCATGCTCCTCTGTCCATGGGATTTTCCAGGCAAGAGTACTGGAGTGGATTGCCATTGCCTTCTCCGATGACCAACCTAGACAGCATATTAAAAAGCAGAGACATTACTTTGCCAACAAAGGTCCATCTAGTCAAGGCTATGGTTTTTCAGTGGTCATGTATGGTTGTGAGAGGTGGACTATAAAGAAAACTGAGTGCTGAAGAATTGATGCTTTTGAACTTGGTGTTGGAGAAGACTTTTGAGAGTCCTTTGGACTGCAAGGAGATCCAGCCAGTCCGTTCTAAAGGAGATCCGTCCTGGGTGTTCATTGGAAGGACTGATGTTGAAGCTGAAACTCCAATAGCCTGGCCACCTGATTTGAAGAACTGACTCATGTGAAAAGACCCTGATGCTGGGAAAGATTGAGGGCAGGAGGAGAAGGGGACGACAGAAGATGAGATGGTTAGATGGCATCACCAACTCAATGAACATGGGTTTGGGTGGACTCCGGGAGTTGGTGATGGACAGGGAGGCCGGGTGTGTTGCTGTTCATGGGGTTGCAAAGAGTGGGACATGACTGAGCGACTGAACTGAACTGAACTGACTGGGAAAAAAAACTCTAGGTAGAACTATATGCACAAAATCTCAAAAGATCAGAAGCAATCCATGTCAACAGCATGGGCTCAGGAGTTTATCCATACTCCCCGTTTAAAACACATCATGTTTCCCTGTGACTATAAAAATAGCACATTGTCTTTGTAGAAAATCTGAGAAATAGGGGACAACATAAAAAGGAAAATAAAAATCACCCATAATCCCACCACTCAGAGATCACTATTAACATTTTGGTATATCTCTCCTATGCTTAAAAAAAACCTGTACTTGTATTTTATTGTGATTGGTATTAACACTAAACACAGTTTTGTGTCATGCCTTTTTCACTTAGCATTGTGTCAGGGACATTTCTCCAGGACATTACAGATGCTTTGGGACTATGAAGGTCATGGTCACTTCTAGTTCAGCCCCACATGAGAACCGAGCTTTCGTAGCAGGCTGAGCACCATGCTGTCTGGATGGGGAAAACAAAGGGAAACCAGAAAAGCAGATATGGGAGATCTGAGTCCATAACACCAACAGATTAGGAGCTGAGCTCCTGTGGGAAGGAGTTCTGGCTCTGAGCGGCTCTGTCTACACGTGGGAATCTCCCTGCTTCGCTGGAGGACTTGCTGGCTGATTTCATTCATCTGAGATCAGGCCTGGCCAGCTTCAGTGGCAGGAGGCTCTGACATGAAGGTCAGCCAGGATAGAAAGCGTTTCTGGGGGACCTCCCTGGCGGTCCAATGGTTAAGACTCTGCCTTCTAATGCAAGGAGTACGGGTTCGATGCCTGGTCAGAGAAATAAGATCTCACTTGCTGCAGGGTGTGACCAAAGATTAAAAATAAATGAACAAATCTTGTTTAACAACAACAACAACAAAAGCCTTTCTGAGCTGACACTGATAGTCGATGGAAATCTTGGCTCTGTTTCCTCCCTGGCACCTTTTCGGGAGCAAGGTCAGCAAGAGCCAGGGTCCCTAAGTAAGAACCTGCTCTGAGTGGCTTTGGGCTTTCAGCTCCATGGCTGACTGAGACTCAAAAAGCAAAACCAAACCACGAAAAAGAGAAATCACCCCTGGATAGCTGGCAAAGATAGCACTTTAAAGTCACCTTGGGTCTTCGCATGACGTCCTAGGCATTGCTGGGGTGTCACGTTGGTGTAAAACCAGCAAAAAAGGAGGGAGAGGAGGAAAAGGGGTGGAGTAGGGGATGCCCCAAGTGTCATTCTATGAGGACCGGATTGTCAGGTTCAAAGTGCTCCTGGTTTTCTTTCTCTGGAGAGCGCTGGTTACATCATGGGGTAAGCGATGACAAAATAGTTAAGCTCTGAATCGATCAGCTTTCTGTACTTCCTGTAAATTTCCCGCAGTGTCCTGTCCTCTTCATTTGTCTCATATCTGTTTGTATAAATTCTCACCTGTGCCGACAGAGAAACACATTTGCACACACGCACCCTGTGACTACATCACCCAGGCCCCAAAGACCATCCAAATGAGGAACCCATACAATTGTTGGCAGAATCAGGAAAAGCCCAACCCCAACTATCAATGCTGAGGATGATTACTACTAATTATTAATCCTAAGCTCCAGATTCCCTTGGAAATTAGCAATTTCACAGAAGGGACAGACTTGTGAGACATCCAACCCCCATGCCCTGCCTCATCCCTGACCTTTATCCCAGGACTGGACACCTGCCCCCCAGAAGCCCCTGTGCCCCTGCCCTCAGTGGAACCCACCCCCGGGGTGCTCTTACCTTGAGTGTGCGCAGGGCACACTGCCCTTCCTTCCGGCTCTTTAGGATCCTCTCCACAAACTTAACATCCAGGAAAGCCCAGATTTTGAAATAAAACAACTTCCTGCAGGATAAGATGAGGAGGTGCAGCTCTTCATCCAGAGACTCATGGTTGTTGTTGAATTCAAAACTTAGTTTCTGGAAAAGCACCAATGGGGCAGATGACGTGAACAGAGATGCTGGGACTTAGCTGGATCATTTCACAGCACTTTCATGATCCAACACTGGCCTGGTGGCCATGGTAGTCCAAGTGTTTTACTTATTTATTGTCCATGCCATGCGGCACACGGGAGCCTAGTTTCCCTGATCAGGACCAGGGCTGGAACCCATGCTTCCTGCAGTGGAAGCAGAGTCTCAGCCACTGGCCCACTGGGGAAGTCCCCTCCAGTGCCTTAGATAAGGGACACTGGACACGCAGTTGTCAGAGGAAGGGATTTGGGAATGCAAGTGATCTCATCCAAGTTTCCAAAACTTGGAGTTTTGAGGAAATGTACCTAGAATCTGGAGACCAAAGTCGTCTTCCTGGCCCTGCAGTGGACTGGCCAGGTGACTATGGGCAACACCAAAAGGTAGTATGATGTCTGCCTGCCCACTTCAGGGCTGTGTGAGCATAAATGACCTCTTCACACTTTGTCATCCCTCACTGTAAGTATTGGTGTTTCTTAATTTATAAGTTTATTAATAAGCTTATTAATTTATTTGTTATGTAATTATAAGTTTATTAAGTGGTATAAATTAATTAATTTACCTGACTGCACTGGGTCTTAGTTGTGGCATGCAAACCCTTAGTTGCATCATATGGGACCTAGTTCCCTGACCATGGATCGAAGCTGCGTTCCCTGCACTGGGATTGTGGAGGCTTAGTGACAGGACCACCAGGAAAGTCCCAGTGGTGGTATATATACCCCTGTATATCCATGCTCACAGCCTTGTGTGAGGTCCTTGTTATTCAGTCGCTCAGTTGTGTTTGACTCTTTGTGATCCCCTGGACTGTAGCCCTCCAGGCTCCTCTGTCCATGGGGTTCTCCAGACAAGAATACCAGAGTGGGTTGTCATGCCCTTCTGCAGGGGATCTTCCCAACCCAGGAATCGAACCTGCATCTCCTCCATTGGCAGTCATGGATTCTTTACCGCTGAGCCACTTGAGAAGACTGTGAGGTCCCTGCTAAGGGGACAAAATGATGCTGATTTTATAGATGGGGAGCTGCCAGATTAGAGAATAGCCCACGCCTCTGAGCTCCTCGGTAACTTGGGTCAAGTCTGTTTTTTTGTCTGGTTTGGAGTCTCACTGTGTCCTGTGTGCTGCTGTGTCAGGTGGATGAGTGGAAGGGGCTGCCGACCTTCTGGTCACCAGGGGAGGCACCTGCATGCTCGGACTTCAGAGTTCTGAGCCAGGGATATAGGCGCTTTCCCTGGTGGACAGTCAGCCAAGAGTGGGTTTCATGTACCAGAAGCGAGCAGTAGCTTTTGTCCTCTGCTGTGGTCTTGGGGACCAGGAGAGGCGTAGTTTGGTGACCTTTCTCAGAATCTCAACTTAAGGCTTCCCTGGTGGCTCAGATGGTAAAGAAGCTGCTTGCATTGCAGGAGACCTGGGTTCGATCCCTGGGTTGGGAAGATTCCCCGGAGAAGGAAATGGCAACTCACTCTAGTATTCTTGCCTGGAGAATCCCATGGACAGAGGAGCGTGGGAGGCTACAGTCCACAGGGTCTTTCACCTTTTGAGAGCAGGCAGGAGGAACCAGAGGGGCGGCCACTCCTCCCAGGCCTCCTGGCCCTCGGGTTGTACCTACCTGCAGAGTGTGCCGAAAGGTGGGCAGGAGGTCCGTCAGGGTGGGTCTCATGGACCAGTCGGGGTCGCTGAAATAGCAGCTTCTCAGACTGATGCTCCTGATGGGGATCTCCTGCAAGAGGATCCGGGCCAGGTGCTCGTACTTCATGACCCGCTCAAAGAAGAAGTTGACCTTCAGGCTGGTGGCGTGCCTCACCAGCTTGGCCCAAGACATGCCCCAGATGACCTGCCCATGGGGGTCGTGAATGTGGCACTTGATGTTTATGGTCCGGAGGGTGCCGGGGTTGTTGTCGCACAGGTTTTCCAGCAGCTCATCAGAGATGCAGTTGTAGTTGAGGGTCAGGGACACCAGGCTGCGGAACGTGGCCATGGTCTTGTTGAACTGGGGACTGCTGTAGACGGCGAGGTGGTGGCTGAAATAGTCCTCGATGTTGAGCTCCGTCACCGTGCTCTCATTCCTTAAGTAGCTCAGGGCGTTGAGGATGTGGCAGCCTTGTTCCGTGGTGAGCCTGGCCCCCTTCAGGCTGAGATAGTTCAGGTGTTTGCCCATCTTCTTCAAGAAGAAACTCAAGCTTCTCATGAATGAGCTCCTGATGCTGTTCCTCCAGACCAGGCGGTCCAACTCGAGATGCTGGATGGAGAAAGATTTCAGACGGTTGTTACTCTTGCCCAGACATGAGAGGAGGCCTCGCATGGTGACCTGGAACTTCTTGGTCAGGACAGCATTGTAAGGATTCAGGAATTTGATCTCCAGGTGCTCCAGGTAACGACCAAATTTCTTAACATACCAAAGGGCTGACTCGAATTCGGATGCATGTACCCTGGAAGGTCTCCCACTGAACGTGATGGTCCTGTATCGCCAGAGGTCAGCTGAATACATCGTCTGGTTCCACTTCCTGCAGACAAGGGCCGCTCTGGACCTGTCCCTGTCTCCCAGCCACCAGAAGACACGACGCAGGCACACATCGGGCAGGGTGGCCCAGCAGCTCTGGTCTTGAGGCTGGATCAGTTGGTCTTCTTCGTCCATCGGGGAATCAGGATGTCCACTGCAGCTGCGTGGTGGGCAGGGCTTCCAAAAATGAGGAAAGAAAAGCAATCACTTGATTTCTGTGGGGAGTAAAAAGGAAGACCATTACCTGCCAAACACATATTAAACCTAATGCAATGAACTTGCTCTGTGGCCCCATGTGTCAGTACTGGGCTGGTGCATGGGGGACAAAGATAAATAAACCGTACAGTGTACACCCGCAAGGATTCACAGCCCAGCAGGGGTCTAGTGGGGACACAGACCAGGACTCAGTTACAACACTGTGGGAGATGAGAAAAGGCTCAGGTATATTCGTGGTGCCTCTGCCTCTGCTCAGTCGCTCAGTCGTGTCTGACTCTTTGCGACTCCATGGACTGTAGCCCACCAGGCTCCTCTGTCCATGGGATTCTCCAGGCAAGAAAACTGGGGTGGATTGCCGCTTCCTCCTCCAGGGGATCTTCCTGACCCAGGAATCGAATCTGCACCTCTTGCATCTCCTGCATTGGCAGAAGGATTCTTCACCCACTGAGCCACCTGGGAAGCCCATTCACAGTGCAGGGTAGCACAAACAAAGCATGATTAATTCTTTCTGGGTAAGAAGTAGCAGAGAGGGCTGCTTGGAGGAGGTGGCATCTGAGCTGAGGTTTGCAGGGTGGATATGTGTGTGTAAAGCAGATAGGTTGGTGGTGGAGGATCTGGTATACTCCAGGAAGAGGGAACAAGATGGGCGAAGCCACAGGATGTGAGCATATGTGATGTGTTCATATTCAGGGAATTAACAGTTGTTTGAAGCTTAATTTGTGACAGGCAAGGAGTGATGAACCTGGATCTGGGGCAGTGGGAGGTGCAGGCTCAAGGGCATCATTCAAGATGCTCTGAATGATGTGATAAAGACTGTGTCTTAGAGGAATTCTGACATCTTCTCTGGATGAATCACTGTGTTGAGTGACACTGCTGATGGCTGTGTCTCTATTCGGGGCTTCCCAGGTGATGCCAGTGGTAAAGAACTCTCCTGCCATTGCAGGGACATAAGAGACATGGGTTTGATCCCTGGGTCAGGAAGATCCCCTGGAGGAAGGCATGGCAACCCACTCCAGTACTCTTGCCTGGAGAATCCCATGGACAGAGGAGCCTGGCGGGCTACAGTCCATGGGGTCGCAAAGAGTCGGACACGACTGAAGCAACTAGTCGTGTACACATATGTCTCTATTCAAAAGGCACAGCCGCAGAACAAAGGTGGAGAACCTCGCTGACATCAGGGCAGGTCTAAGGATCGCATGCCCAGAAGTGCTGTGGGCAGTCTTGAGGTAAAGAAAGAATACTCTGGGGGAGTGGAGGAAGGATGTTCTAGAGCGGAGTCCAGGCTTGAAGCCTGGGACTAGGGCAGCATGATAGTGGGAATTGGGGTGAATTGTGAGTTTTTTAGTGGACATGATTTGGCAACTGGTGAACAGAGAAATGGGAAGACTGGAAGGTCTCTGACTTGATTGAATTGCAGGTGGTACCCCCGTCAAGCTAGGGAGCCCCAGGGAAGAACTGGGCCAAGGCCCTACCAGATACACTGAGCCCTCGGTCAGGCTTTTCAGTCACGTGCTGTAATCTTCATGGCTTTGCTTTCAAAGTTTCCCCTGCCTGAAAACTACCCTCCTTTTCTCTGCTTCTCCCCAACTCTCCGTTTTTAAGGTTTAAGCCCTATGGCTCACAAAGCTTTTATTGACTTTTTCATTCATTGTGGCTCATAAAAACTCAGAGCTGGAAGAGGCCTGAGAATTGAATTTTTTTTTTTTAACAGATGGAAACTAGGAACAGAGAGGTGAAGGGGCCTGCCTGTGGTCACAGGCAAGTTAGTAATAAGCCCCAGGCTAGACCTGGGCTTTCTTACTTTCTCTTGTACTGTTTTCCTGCCTCTACTTTTCAGGCCTTGGATGCAGAGGGACAAGTTAATCATAATTTTCAGTTCAGGACAGACATTTGTCTGTGCAAGAACTCTCTTTGATTTTATGACTCTGTGTGACCCCCCATGGACTATAGCCTGCCAAGCTCCTCTGTCCATGGGATTCTCCAGGCAAGAATGCTGGAGTGAGTAGCCATTCCCTTCTCCAGGGAATCTTCCTCACCTAGGGATTGAACCTGCGTCTCCTGCATTGCAGGCAGATTCTTTACTGTCTGCACCACGAGGGAAGCCCATTTATTCCCTTTTAACTCAATGTCCCACTTCACCGTTCCCCACCAGAGGCAACTATTCCAGTGTGTTTGATGTGCTTCATTTTGTTTGTGCGTGTGCTTGCCAAATGTGTGTTCCATGTCTGTAAGCACCCTTCATGTTGCCCTGTGTACATCTCACACTGCGCCTGTCACCTGAGTAGACCCAGTGGTTGATAGTCTCCTATTCATTCTCGCAGGAGGGGCCCCCGGGCCTCTTCCAGCTCTCCCCAACACCACAGCGGTGAAAAGCATCCTCAAATGAGATCCTGTAGGTTTCCTCCATGCCTTTATCCTCACTACCCCATCATCACCTACTGAACAATTTGGTCCCTTCCTCCAGCTGGCCCTCCCATCTCCCACCCAGATAGGCCTCTGCGTGGAAACTGGTAGCAGCCCATCCCCACCCAGGATACAGGGCTCTGGTGGGTTCAGCCCGCCCCCTTCTTTTTCCCCTTTCAGTGTCAAAGCCTTTTTCTTTTATGAAGCCCACACACTCTTTGGGATGAGGAACAGCCTCATTCTTCTTTTGAGGAAGTATTTTAACTAATGAAGAAAAAAGAGTGTGTCTTTCTTCACATATAAACTGTCTGGGGCTAGGGGACCCCAGAGCACTTAGCATAGAGCAAGGAACCTATAACCCAGGGATCGAACCCAGGTCTCCTGCATCGCAGGCAGGTTCTTTACCATCTGAGCCATCAGGGAAGCCCAACAAGACTGGAGTGGGTAGCCTGTCCCTTCTCCAGTGGATCTTCCCACCCCAGGAATCGGACTGGGGTCTCCTGTATTGGAGATGATTCTTTATCAGCTGAGCTACCAGGGAAGCCCTAAGAGGTGCACAAGAATAGCTGCTGCTACTGCTGCTGCTAAGTCGCTTCAGTCGTGTCCAACTCTGTGCGACCCCATAGACGGCAGCCCACCAAGCTCCCCCGTCCCTGGGATTCTCCAGGCAAGAACGCTGGAGTGGGTTGCCATTTCCTTCTCCATTGCCTTCTCTTGCTTCTCCAAGAAAAGCTAAAACCAGGGAATTCCATGGTGGTCCAGTGGTTGACTCCTGGTTTCCACTGCAGGGGGCACAGTTTCCACCCCTGGACAGGGAACTAAGATCCCAGAAACCTCACAGTGCTGCCAAGGAAAGAAAAGAAAAGAAAAAAGCTGCTGCTGCTGCTAAGTCACCTCAGTCGTGTCTGACTCTGTGCAACCCCATAGACGGCAGCTCACCAGGCTTCCCCGTCCTTAGGATTCTCTAGGCAAGAACACTGAAGTGGGTTGCCATTTCCTTCTCCAATGCATGAAAGTGAAAAGTGAAAGTGAATGGGGTCAGAATAGTTATCAGACACTTTAAACCATAGGGTGGGCCTGGAAGAACTTTGGTGAGTTGGGAATGATGTTGCAAGCCTTCCAAAAGTCATGTCATTACCTGGATCCTATGCTACCCCTCAAGAGGCAGTGTAGATTAGTGGGTTAAATTCTGGTTGTTACCTGCACTATGTAACTTTGTGTGTGTGTTCTCTGTTGAGTCCAGACTCTCTGTGGCGCCATGGACTGTAGCCTATCAGGCTCCTCTGTCCATGGGATATTCCAGGCAAGAATACTGGAGTGGGTTGCCATTTCCTACTCCAGGCGATCTTCCCCACCAAGGGATCGAATCTGCCTCTTTTGTGTCTCCGGTACGGGCAGGTGGATTCTTTATTACTAGCATCACCTGGGAATCCCCTCCACATCTGTTGATATGGATAACTGTTCCTTTCTCCTAGTGTTGGGGGGATTAAATGGACTGAGATGGAAAACATTAGAACAGTGGCTGGCATATAGTAAATGTTACACAAGTGTTTGCTGCCATCAGAAAGTTGGTGCCAACGTGCTTCTAAATAACATCCCTATAAGGAAGGTATTTACGAATGGGGAAACAGGTGTTGGAAGGTTAGGAAAATGAGATGGGTAAGTGGGGAGCAGGATTCGAACCCAGACGCGGGAGCGTAGGCTGGGTTCACAACGTCACACAGCTGCCAAGCCTGGGAGGACACTTGGGTGTTCCATCACCCGGGGTGCGGAGAGGGCCCAGGAGCCTCCCGGGGGCTGGTGAGGAGGGGCTCCCACCCCGTCGTGCGCGTTACCGTTCGCGGGCCCCGCTTTTCCGGCTGCAGGGACCGCGAGCGCCAGGCCTGCTCCGCCCGCGCCGCCTCCGCTCCGACACCAACTCCGCCGCCCGCGGCCCGGCCGAGGCTAGAGGCCCAGCGGCCTGCCGCCTCTGTGACGCGCCGCCACCTGCGGGGGTTTGCTCATGCCCACGGCCGCGGGGCCCAAACCCGGGGTGATTGCGCAGGTCGAGGGGCCAGACTAGGTGCCCCCACCCCGCAGACGGCCGGGGAGGCGCCCTGGCCTGGGCGGGAGGCAGGAGGCTGGGCCCCACAGCCCCTGCCCCCTGCCCGGCCCCTCTGCACGCCGGGAAGTGGTTCTGCCCAGGACTTGGGTTGTGCAGGCCCGATCGTTCGCCACCTTTCCTGTCCGGATCCAGCCCCGGTTCCTGTCCATTGTCGGGGACCCTCTCTGGGAAGCCTAAGCCACTGCCAACCCAGCCTTAGTGTTGGTCTCTCAGTCGCTTCTGACTCTTTGCGACTGTGGACTGTAGCCCGCCAGACTCCTCTGTCCATGGGATTCTCGAGGCAAGAATCCTGGAGTGGGTTGCATGGCCGTCTCCAGGGCATCTTCCCAACCCAGGGATGGAACCTCAGTCTCCTGCCCTGCAGGCGGATTCGTTACCTTCTGAGCCGCCAGGACCCAAAGAAGGCCTTAAGCAAACCTGACTCAGCCAACCCGACAAAGCTTGAGAAAGGTCACCCTTCTGCAGTTTTGGGTGGGTGGGTGTGCACCCAAGCACCCACTGTCCTGAGCTTTGTCCTTCCTGGTGGGAGCTGGTACCCTAACGGGTCTCCCCACAGGCCGGGCAGACAGTTAGGGCTGTGCTACTTGTGGGGAGGGGGCTGCTTCTCTGGGTGTCTCCCAGCTGCTGCTCCTGCCAGCAGCCTCCACTGGCACCTCTTCGTGCACTACCTGGCTGCCCCCATCACCCAACCTCATTTTTCTCTTCCTTTCTCTCTCATTTTCTGCCACTCCCCTTCCCATGTCCTAGCTGCTGCTTCCCCACCCACCCGCCCCTGGCCCTGGAAAACCTGTCAAAAATCTAAAGAAAGGTGGAGGACAGGCTTTCAGGAAGATCTTTTTTATTCTTCAGAGATAAAGCTGGATTTCCCAAGGTGTCCAGGCTGGGTTGGGCCTAGACGCTTGATCAGAATTCTCAGGCAGAAGAGTTGGCATTCTCTTTTCCTCCTGGTTTAGCTGTAGCTCTTAGGCAGACCAACCATCTCTGTTCAAAAGGAGGAAAATAGTTAAAATCCAAACCTTTTCTTCAACAAGAAAGAAACCCAGTGAATAAAACCTCTAGCACAGAAAGCAAGCAGAGAAAGCAGTGTAAAAACAAAATCTTCAAAATCTGTTGTACCTTTCCCAAAGCTAGCTGGAACTTCTCACTTGTTCTCCTTTTGATGAAGCTAACCGCCGGCATTTCTCCTAAAGAAACGGATATTTTAAAAGTTCAAGGTGTATAAAGTGAGAAGTGTTAGTTCCTGGGATATCGCTGGTTAAACCTATCCCCAGTTCCTGGAGCAGGGACCCTGAGCTGTAGATGGCATAGAAAAGTCATAGGTAGAGATGAATGTATTTGCAAAGCAAAAATAGAGACCCAGATGTAGAGAAGAAATTTATGGATACCAAATGGGGTTGGGGTGTGGGGAGAGGAGGGGAGGATGAACTGAGAGGCTGGGATTGACTTATGTACACTACTATGGGTAAAAGAGGGCTTCCCAGGTGGTTCAGTGGTAAAGATTCTGCCTGCAATGCACGAGATATGGGTTCGATCCTGGGTGGGGAAGATCCCCTGGAGAAGGAGATAGCAACCCACTCCAGTATTCTTGCCTGGAGAATCCCATGGACAGAGGAGCCTGGGGGGCTACAGTCCATGGGGTCTCAAAGAGTTGGACACAACTGAGTGACTAACACTTCCACATTTCTTTTAGTGACTAAAAAACAACAACAATGTATAAAAGAGACGACTAATGATAACTTACTGTATAGCACAGAGAACTCTACTCAGTACTCTGTAATGACCTATATGGGAAAAGAACCTAAAAAAGAGTAAACATGTATATGCATAACTGATTCACTTTGCTGTACAGCAGAAATTAACACAATGTTGTAAGGCAACTGTACTCCAATAAGAACTTAAAAAAAGAAAAGAAAAAAGAGAAGGAAACGGAGGCCAGTGAACTGGGAGGGGTCTATGGGAGGTTTGGGACAATATTTAATAGAGGACTGTCGTCATCAGGAGGGTGAACGAACAGATTAGAGGGTACCCACGCTATGGCTTCTCTGGGGGCTCAGATGGTAAAGAATCCTCCTCTAATGCGGGAGACCTGGGTTCAGTCCCTGGATTGGGAAGATCACCTGGAGAAGAGAACGGCAATCCATTCCAGTATTCTTGCCTGGAGAAGCTCCATGGACAGAGGAACCTGGTGGGCTACGATCCATGGGGTCACAGAGTCGGACTCGACTGAGCTGCTAAGCACAACACAGCACACCATGGACTCGTGTGTGTGAGTGAGAGTTGCTCAGTCGTGTCCAACCCTTTGCAACCCCATGGATGGTAGCCTGCCAGGCTCCTCTGTCCACGGGATTTTCCAGGCAAGAATACTGGAGTGGGTTGCCATTCCATTCTCCAGGGGATCTTCCCAACCCAGGGATTAAAACCAACTCTCCCACATTGCAGGCAGACTTTACCATCTGAGCCACTAGGAGGTCCTCATGGACTCTTACAACATTAAAAAAGAAAAAGGAGGGGCAACATCATTTGACTTGGAGGGATGCCCTTCTAATTATTGGTTATTGATGAATCCTATACAAGCAGTGTGTACAATTGGACTCCAAATGTGTGTGTGTGTGTGTGTGTGTGTGTGTGTGTGTGTGTGTGTGTGTATACAGTTATATAACAGAGTTGCCAGATAAAATACAGGCTGTCCAGTTAGATTTTAATTTCAGAGAGACAAAGAATTTTTCTTAGTATGAGTATGTCCCATTAAATTATTTTGTAGTTATTTTTGTCCCAAGTAATGAATTTTTCTTTGCCAAATTCAGCAAGCCCATCATTAAGGATAGAGAGAAGTATGAAAGGAAATCTCAGTTGTAGGAGGCAAGGGAATATGGCACTAATAACACCCTCAGCAAGTATGAAATTCACTCAGCTTGGTAAAATTGTGTGCTTGTGTGCATATAGAGATGCTTAAAGAAGTTAGAAGGAACAAGATTTAGGTCTACTTCTTTGTAAGGAGTGTGCGTCATATATTCAGCAAAAAAGGCAAATGGTGGAGTCATGAGTCTAGGAAGATGATATATGGGGGAAGAAAACCAATTCAAACCCCATGGAGGCTTGTCAGGTTTTTGTGAACAGAGGTGAAGTCTTGGAAGGACACCCACCTGGAGGCTGAAACTGGTACCTCATGGCATGGGACTTGGGAGGTGGCGTGGGTGTGGGGGAGGGTTAGCTTTATCTTTATGTTTGTTTGTATGGTATCATGTCAAATGGTTACAACAAAATCTAGCATCTAGTACTAGCAAATTCCGGGAGACAGTGAAGGACAGGGGAGCCTGGTGTGCTGCCTTTCAAGGGGCTGCAACGAGTTGGACACGACTTAGCTACTGAACAACAACAAATAATGAAAATATTTTAAAGTGAGACATCCTTTATGGGGCTTGAGAGCATAAGCTTTGGAACTATACCCACATGTATACCTGGCTGGATTCTGCCACTCTCTAATTGTGAAATCCTGGGGAAGCTGCTCGACCTTTCTGTTTAGTTTCCTTATCTATAAGGTAGGGGTAAAATACCTTCCTGATGTTTATAATAATTAACCATTTGTAAAGAGCTTTGCCACCCCCTGGACTGTAGCCCCTCAGGCTCCCTGGTCCATGGAATTTTCCAGGCAAGAATACTGGAGTGGTTGACCATTTCCTTCTCCAGGGGATCTTCCTGACTGAGGGATCAAACCCATGGCTCTTGCATCTCCTGCATTGGCAGGCAGGTTCTTTACCAGCTGAGCCACCGGGGAAGCCCTGCTTTGCATTGTAACTGGTGCATAATGGTTAACTACCTCTAGTGCTAATTCTTCTTTATTGGAAAATAATCTAGGATGTGAAAAATCAGGTTACTGAGGCTGCAAATCCTGAGCTACTAGAGGTAAACTTTAATCTGCTAGAGACAAGATACCAACTGACTTAAGCGCTTGACCAAGGCTCTGGTCTCTGGACTGCAGTTGCCTCATCTACACCATGAGAGAGCTAGACTGGGTGCCTCTGTTCATTTGATTCTTCCATGGTTGGGGAGCATTTGCTGTGGTCAGTAACTGGGCTGGGAACTGGAGACAGAGATGAGAGATTGGCTCTGCCATCAGAAATGGGAGGTGATGAACATATATAAACAGGCGATAAGTGCTGGGAGTAGATCCGGACACACAGAGAAAGGGGAGATAGTGTTGTCTGAGGACATCTCGCAGGACTTGCATTCCTTTAAACACTGTCCCAATGGCTCACAGCCGGGTTATGGAGAGAACAGAGGCTGGGTACCTGGTGGTGGTTTAGGGTTGGCAGGGGAAGTAGGATACCACACTGAGAACATCTCCTCAGAATGTCATAGGCTGTCTCATCTTCTACAGGAGAGGAGGCTCTGAGCTTGCCATTGGACTTCAAAGACAGGTTCGTGGTTTTGTTTGTGCCTCGTGGCGCTTGCCTTGTTGACTTTTCAGAAAGAAAGGGAGCTCTGTGTCTATTTTTCAGCTTTGGACGGACATCTTTCTCTGCCTTGGAAGTC
Organism: Capricornis sumatraensis; assembly: GCF_032405125.1. NCBI lineage: Eukaryota > Metazoa > Chordata > Mammalia > Artiodactyla > Bovidae > Capricornis > Capricornis sumatraensis. Next base: position 75,487,969 of record NC_091076.1, read on the forward strand.
TGGTCTTCAGCAGCCCGACTCGAAGGGGATGAAGGAGGAATTTCTGATTTCCCCGCTGGAGAAGGTGTCATAGCACCTGAGACTCGACAGCATCTATCCTGCAAGGGTGAGTCAAGGATCAGATTTAAAAATGACCTCAGCTTTAATGCTGGACAATACAGTAGGCGAGCTAACTTGAAAATTTCCCACTCCAAGCACTTTAGAAATGCTGGATATAATATGACAAACATTCACTGAGCTGACTTTGCAAGGAAGCAAGCAAACTCATGTTCCAGGAAAGAAGACCTACCTGTTAAGCACATGAAGTAAGCCTTTAGGAGGAGACTGTGGGGTCAATCTCATGACTAAGAGCTTGGATGAGAGAAAAGTCCCATCCACACATTTCATGATGTGTGAAATTGGAAGAGTCCCCTTTCCCTGCACGAAGCTGGGAACCTTGAAGTCTGAACTATGGTGGCTAAGAGACAAAAATTGACTAACCGGAAACGAGAAATGACAAGAAAGCTTGTCTATCTTGGACTGGAAATTGAGCATGAGGTGATAAATTCTGAAGAATAGAGAGAGAGGGGAAAAAAAGCAAACACATATGAGCCTATTGCCCTTAGGGGCTTCCCTGGTAGCTCAGCTGGTAAAGAATCCACCTGCAGTGCAGGAGACCATGTTCCATTGCTGGGTTGGGAAGATCCCCTGGAGAAGGGATAGGTTACCCACTCCAGTATTCTTGGGCTTCCCTTGTGTCTCAGCTGGTAAAGAATTTGCCTGCAATGTGGGAGACCTGAGTTTGATCCCTGGGTCGGGAAGATCCCCTGGAGAAGGGAATGGCTACCCACTCCAGTATTCTGGCCTGGAAGATTCCATGGACTGTATAGTCCATGGGGTCACAAAAAAATGACAAAGCTTGTCTACCTTGGACTAGAAATTGATCATGAGGTGATAAATTCTGAAGAAGAGAGAGGAAACAAACAAAAAACACATCTGAGCCTATTGTCCAAAGCAGGATGAATAAAGATAAATCTTCTCTTGGATACATTGCAGTGAAACCACAGAAGATCCAAAGCAAAGAGGGTCTTGAAATCCAGCAGAGAAAATGGTTATTGGCGAAGGACCAGCAGCTACCCTGAGAGCAGACTTATCAACAGCAATCACAGAGGTGGGAAGACGGTGGAAATGCTTCAAAATGCTAAGAGAAAATAAAGGTTAATGTAGAATTTGAAATCCAATTAAACTAACATTCAAGGATGCAGAATAAAGGAAGTAACTGTGCAGACAACTAAAGATACCTAGACATGTATTTCAGGATGACAGAAATCTTGCCCAGAAGGAAAGCTTGGGATTCAAGAAAGCTTGGGATTCATGGCTTCCCTGGTGGTACAGTGTAAGAATCTGCCTTGCAATGCAGGGGACTCAAGTTTGATCCCTGATCAGAGAGCTAAGATCCCACATGCCACAGTGCACTTCAGCTACTGACCTCGCATGCTCTGGAGCCCACTAGAGAGAAGCCCTCACACTGCAATAAAGATTCCACATGCCGCAACTAAGACCCAGTGCAGCCAAAATAAATCCGTGAAACATTTTAAAAAGAAAGAACGTCAGCAAAGAGAAAGGTAAACGTGTGAGTATTTCCAAGCAGGCATGAATTTAATAAAGTGACAGTAATAATAATGACTAAAGAGGATAGTACAAAAACCAGGTGAAACTAAATTCCACAGCATTTATTAATATGTAAAAGGTGGAAATAGAGAATCACTCAACATGTTTTCAAATCCATATATTGTTTTTGTGGAGGGTAGGGACTGTGATTTAGATTTTAAGTCAAGTATTCATATTAAAATGCACTAAATGTCACCAATAGTAAATTTTATATGTATGGTCCACAATAAACAAAAAGACCTAGATCATCTCTAGGATTTCTTTAGTTCTCATATTCGTTGTTCTCTGGATTGAAGGGTAAAGAAAGGACAAACAGTTTGCCATCCATGAAGAAGGAAGTGAGTTCTTTGGAGAGATGCTTTGGGGAGATTCCCCCAAAGAAAATGCTCCATCCTGTAGAAGAAGGGAGCAGCTTGGCCTGACTAATGCGCTAAAAAATTCTTAGAGTGATGGAGGGAGGAGCCTGTGAATTTTCCCAGGCAAAAGCAATCAATCAATCCATCACATCATTACATCCGTTCAGAGTCCTCCTTTTGGTACCCAGCCCTGATATCAGCTTCACTGTGGGAAGATGGAGAAAGTTATTAACTTTTTTGTGGAAGCTCACAGCCTAATAGAGAAGACTTCCATATGGGATGTGCTGTGCTGTGCTTAGTTGCTCAGTCATGTCTGACTCTTTGTAACTCTATACAACCAGGCTCCTCTGTCCATGGGGATTCTCCAGGCAAAAATACTGGAGTGAGTCGCCATACCCTCCTCCAGGAGATCTTCCCAACCCAGGGATCAAACCGAGGTCTCTGGCATTGCAGGTGGATTCTTTACCATCTGAGCCACCAGGGACATGGGATAGAGAATAATAAAGCAGAGCCTATTTAGACCTAAATTGCAATTTCCAGGCCCTCAGAGGTGATCAGTGATAGCTGGATTGGTCAGGGAGGCTCCCTGAAGGGCTGGCATGATTGGAATCCAATTACGTGTGCTAAATGAGCCTAAAGCAGTTCACGATGTCCTTTTTTGAACAAAGCAAAACGAAATATGGGAAACTCTTAATATTCATGCTGTGTAAAACTGGACCCAGAATCTACCATTCAAGTCTTCCCAGGTGGTCCAGTGGTTAAGAATCCACCTGCCAATGCAGAGGACACAGGTTCAATCCCTGGTCCAGGAAGACCCCACATGTCAGGGAGCAATTAAGCCCCGGCGCCACAGCTACCGAAGCCCACACATCTAGAGCCCGTGTTTGGCAACAAGAGATATCACAGCAATGAGAAGCCTGGGATGGAGGCTACGATGAAGATCCAGTGCACCCAATAAGTAAATAAATAAAATGAATGAATTTCAGAAAGAATCCACAGTTCATATCATACTTTTTGGAATATGGACTGGCTATTGGCATCATTAGACAATGACAAATTTCTACTCACCAGATGGTGGAAATACTTATTTCCTGGAATCATTTGATTGCAATAATGACAGCAGATGTTGCTTTCAGGAGCTGGAATGCTCTTCCCTGAAAAAGCACAGAAGCAACAGCACAAATGATTGCCCTTGACAATGGCCAGCCCGGCTGCCCCACAACTGCCCCGAGTCTGCCATGAGCGTCCTGCACTGCCAGGGTCCTTGGCCACATGGACCACCCACAACAGGAATTGCCCACATAATTTCCATTAAACCGTAAAAGTGCCCTTGGGGCAACACACAGCACTGATGAAGAGATGTTTTCCTGGAGCAGGACTGGTTTCCAAGGCGATGGAAGGAGCTGTTACCACAGATGCCAGTCCTGTTCAACCTGACTGCTCTTTCAGTTTAGCCATTTCCGAGTTCTGTGATCAGATGAGGAGTTAATTGCACACATCTTTGTTGATTGTGTTGAAGCTGTGTTATGCTGTCTTGTTGAAGTCGTGTTGTGTTGATAAACTTGCATTGTCTTGTTGAAGTTGTGATGTTGTTGAAGCTGTGCAGTCTTGTTGAAGTTGTATTGTCTTGTTGCAGTAGTGCTATCTTTTTGAAGTTGTGTTGATGAAGTTGTGTTGTGTTGTTGAAGCTGTGCAGTCTTGTTGAAGTTGTGTTGTCAAAGTTGTGTTGATGAAGTTCTGTTGTGTTGATGAAGTTGTATTGTCTTGTTGCAGTAGTGCTATCTTGTTGAAGTTGTGTTGTGTTGACAAAGTTGTGCTGAAGAGTTGTTTGTTGGCTATGTTGAAACCCAGACATGCTGGAAATGTACTTGAATCTTAAGCACCCCAGTTTTTCATTTGCCGATTTTGATAAAATTGTTTACCTAGAGAGACTTACCACCCAGGGAATTTTCAGCTCTGTCCCCATGCTACTGTTGTCACAACCAGTGAGAAGATGTGTTTGGCTCATGTTCTCTGTAAACACTTCCTGAAGAGGTAACTGGGTAAAGAGAGCACGCTATGGCACCAGGTGGCCAACACATAGGCCCAAAGATCAGGAGTTACACCTGGATCTTTTGGGAAAGTTTCTGATTTTGTGTCAGGGAACTTGGGGATCCTGTCTGGTTTCTGCCTCTAGCAAGCCCCTGTTTCACTCTGCATAGGTTTCTCATCTCTACAAGGATTCAGGTAGGTCTCTGCCAGGCTGGAGCCACGCTGGAGGAGTTCAAAGGAAGCCTCCCATCTGGTAGGACCCCATTGCCTCTGCACTCATCTGTGTAGCTCCCAGCTCCCCAACCCCTGGCTTCTTGGCTCCCTGGATCTGTCATTTATTTTTATAAATTAAAAAAAAAATTCTTTTTATTGGAAGAAAATTGCTTTACAATATTGTGTTGGCCTCTGCCACACAACAACTCAAATCAGTCATAATTATATGTTCATCCCCTCCTTCTTGAACCTCCCTCCACACCCCATTCCAACCCTCTAGGTTGTCACAGAGCACTAGGCTGGGCCCCCTGCATAATACAGCAGCTTCCTTATAGTTATCTATTTGATACTTGGTAGTGTATATATGAGGGTGTTAAGGTGGCTCAGATGGTAAAAGCGTCTGCCTGCAATGCGGAAGACCCAGGTTTGATCCCTGGGTCAGGAAGATCCCTTGGAGAAGGAAATGGCAACCCACTCCAGTACTCTTGCCTGGAAAATTCCAGGACGGAGGAGCCTGGTAGGCTGTAGCCTATGGGGTCGCCAAGAGTCGGACATGACTGAACAATTTCCCTTAGCGTATATATGGGGCTTCCCAGGTGGCCCTTGGGGTAAAGAACCTGCCTGCCAAGGCAGGAGACATAAGAGATGTGGGTTCGATTCCCTGGGTTGGGAAGATCCCCTAGAACAGAGGGCATGGCAACCCACTCCAGTATTCTTGCCTGGAGAATCCCATGGACAGAGGAGCCTGGTGAGCTACAGTCCATGGGGTTGCAAAGAGTCGGACATGACTGAGGCGACTTAGCACGCACGCACACAGTGTATATATGTTGATGCTACTTTCTCAGTTTGTCCTACGCTCTCCTTCCCCTGCTGTGTCCACCAGTCCGACTCTATGCCGGAGTCTCCCTTCTCTGTAAATAGGTTCATTAGTACTATTTTTTAGATTCCATATTTATGTATTAATATATGGTATTTGCTTTTCTCTGGACCAGTCATTTCAAGACACAGCAGGTGCACAAGAAGGCCACTCTGGAACTAGACTAGCCAGGTGACTTAGAGACACACACATCTGTCATCCCTCGTCACCCGTCCCGCCGAGAGCTCACGATCCTCACCTTTCTGGAGCCGGGGCTGCTCACGCCGACACACTTCTCTGTGCCGAGCCAGCACGCGGAGCATGACGTGCTGGCCGCAGTCTGGGCAGAGCTCCGTCTGCCGGCCGCAGTGGTGCTCGTGGAGGCCCACCTTGTTCAGGCGCACGGCCAGCTGGCAGAACTGGCACTCAACCGGGCGCTCCTGGCATTCCTCGGCCTGTGGGGAGGCCGGCGGGACGGGCATAGTCACTGGCCTGCAGTGACTGCAGTTGCCTTGGGGCTAGGAGCTTATTTCCCTTGGCGGGGACTGAAGCCAGTAAGAGAAAGCAGGTGGGAAAGACTGAGGGGTGGGGGGTGGGAGAGAGTTGTGGGAGGGGGGCCTCTCCTCACGAGGGGAACATGAGCTCTCTTGGACCCTGGCAAGAGGGGCCGGGGCAGGAGGCCCTGTGTCACTGGGATAAGCTAGTTCCAGGCCTGCTTGGGAGAGAAGAGAGAGCTGGGGGCGGGAGGGGAGAGCTTTATGACCGGCCCCCTCCCCTCCTCCTGGGCTTGGTAGAAGAAATCACACCTGCCCCTTACCTCGTGACTCTCCAGCGAGTGCTTCGGCAGGCTCTGCTGACACATGGCGCATCCCACCTAAATGCGGAGGGAGGTGCTTGAGTCCCACCCTGGCCTGTGTGTCAGGGGTGGGTCTGTGAGCACGTGGGGGCAGGAATCAGGCACCCTCATCTGCCTGCATCACCAACCCTGAGCTCAGGGACGCATTTGTGGGACCCTCTGAGCTGAGATGAATGCCTGAGCTTGAGGAGCTCCAGAAACAGCTGGAGAGAAAGGTTGGCCTGACCAACCTTGGCCGTGACTGCCTTCCAAGCTCCCCTTTCCTGTCTCTCCTCTTGACACATCTCAAAAGAACATTTTACTTTTCCCAAAACAGGGACCCCTAGTCTTGGCCAACCTCATACACCTGTAGGGAAAGGATTGGGAATGGGAAACCAGGGTCTACTCAATGCAGTACAGGAAAGAAGTGTTAGTAGCTCAGTCGTGTCCGACTCTTTGCGACCCCATGGACTGTAATCCACCAGGCTCCTCTGTCCGTGGGATTCTCCAGGCCAGAATACTGGAGTGAGTTGCCATTCCCTTGAGTCTTCCTGACCCAGGGATGGAACCCAGGTCTCCTGCATTGCAGGCAGTTTCTTTACCATCTGAGCCACCAGGGAAGCCCAGGTGGCAGTGCAGGAAGGGCAGGATTACCTACCCTTTCCACTTTGCATAGGGGGCTGGGCGCTGGGGCTGAGGGACTTGCCCACGGCAGGCAGCCATGAGACGGGCTGCAGAGAGGACCCTGCCCCTCCACCTCCATCCCCCAATCTGCCTCCCCACCTGCTGGTGCCCGCCCTGGCGGTGTTCTTCCATCTCGTGCTGCAAGACGGGTTCCTTGCACTCCGGGCAGAGGACCAGAAACATCAGACAGTGGGCCTCATGGAGGGCCAGGTGGTTGGAGGCCACCTTTCTTTTGCTGCAGGATCAAGAAGGAGGAAAAGCAGGTTTATTTCATGGTGTAAAGTATGGAGCCATATTTTATGCCCGGGGCTCCTGGATGAAGATCTTCCAAGGCCTCAAGCACTGAAAATATGATGATGAGACCACCTGCCTCGCCTTCCCCATGTTGATCTCAAATCAGAACAATGCTGAATCATGACGTAATGGTGAGGATGCTCTGCAAAGCTCTTATGTTGCCCAGGGTGAGCGCGGTGGGTAAGAAGGAGCAGGAGGGAGCAATCACAAAGGGACAAGGGAAACCTTTGGGAGGTGATGAATAGTTTCATTGTCTTGACTGTGACTGATGAAATAAAATTTATATTTTAAGGCAGGACAAGAACAATTTAAAGATAAAACTCTTGGTGTGTTTGGGGCTCCTCCCTCCCTCATGTACATTGTGCATTTGTCCTACACATTAACCAGAGCCCCTCACTGATGGAAGAGCCTGCTCAACCGTTTCTTTTTTTCTTTCTTCTGATGCCAGGAATATAAATGAAAAGAATAGTGTTTTTTCTCAGCTCTGTGCTCAGTCACAGGGACTCACTGCTCGCTCAGTACTCTGCGTGCTCACCTGGACTAGGCAGGTATCCTTGGTGAACTTTTTGTAAAATGCCAGTATGTCATTCTGACTTATGATCCTTTGTCTCAAAAGCATATGACTGTGTTTTTGACTTCTAACCTGGGCTTCCCTGGTGGCTCAGATGGTAAAGAATCTGCCTGCAATGTGGAAGACTGAAGTTTAGTTGCTCTTGTGTCCGACTCTTTGCGACCCCATGGACAGTAGCCCCCCAGGTTCCTCTGCCCATGGGATTTCTCAGGCAAGAATATTGGAGTGGGTTGCCATTCCCTTCTCCAGGGGATCTTCCCAACTCAGGGATGAAACCCGTGTCTTCTGCATGGCCAGGCAGATTCTTTACTGCCTGAGACACCAGGGAAACCCAATATATATATTATTTTCAGATTATTTTCCATTATAGATTATTACAAGATATTGACTATAGTTCCCTGTGCTATACAGTAAACCTTTGTTGCTTATCTATTTTTAAAAATTAGAAATAGCATTCTATTTATACTAAGTCAAGCAAGTGGAATCAAAATGTCATATTTTAGTTAGGCAAAAACTTGTAAGTTTTCTAATACATATATACCCTATATACTATATATACTATATTATACTAATACATATATTATACATATCTAATGCATATAAATCATACTTAATATTATATAATAAATATAAATATATATTTATTTATAAATACATAATAAATATAATTATATAAATAATACATAATATATATTATATTACTTATATATATGTATACAAAACTTTTCTACTCTGGGAAGCATGGACCCTTAATCACTGGACCACCAGGAAAGTCTCCCTTCCTCTCTTTGTACTCCTCTGCCTGGCCTGGCACCTCAGCTTTTTTCCTGAGCTGGTGCAAACACCAGACAGCCAGGAGGGTTTGGCTGGAGAAAGACCTTGGGGAAGGATCCCCCTGGTTCCTGTCACAGGTAGGGAGCTTCGAGAGTGAGGTGCCTCAAGGGGTTGGGTCCCCACGATTTAGAGGTGTGGTCTGGGACCTCTGCTCTATCCCCTCACCCTGCTCCACAGCTCCCTCTAAAGGTGGGAGTGGGAATGATCCCAGACAATCTGCCTGAGCCTCTTTCTTTCAAAGACTGGTATGAAGAGCATACAAATTAGGACCCAAGGTCTGAAAAATAGGAGTAGCCCAGCAGGGATGGTTAGCCTGGCTGTTTGGCTGTAGAACTGTCCCAGAAAGTCTTCAGTACCTGGAGGTGGGGCAGGGTTCAGGGATGTCTGCCAACCCTGAGCCTCCCTCACTGGCATCTCCACAGTTTACCCCTTCCTACTGCAGGGGCCCACCCTGGCCTTCCTGGGCACACAGACCCTTTCCTCTTCACTTTAGAAACAGACTTATCCTCTCTGCCCCTCTCACCAGCCAGCCTCAGGTCGGCCACCAGGGAAAGCGACTTCTTACCAGTTCCTGCACACCTGGAAGGCTCCCTCCATGTTCTGGTCTCCGGAGTCTGTCGGTTTCAAGTTTCAGTTCTTGCAGGCAGAGAAACGAAACTGAAAGTGTTCTGGCAACGGGGCCCACAGCCTAGGAAGGGAGGCGTTTTCAGATTCCTCAGCCCGGGGCTGCTGCCCAGTACCTGTGCCTGGACATCCAGGAAGCCCGGCCCCTGCCTCCTCCCTCAGCCTGCGCTGCCGCCACCGCCAGCTGTTTCTGCGACCCCTTGGGTGGGAGCCAGAGGCCAGGCCGCCCTGGCAGCAGCCCCTCCCCTCCCCCAGGCTGGCCTCACTGCATCTGGGTCACTCCATCCTCTTCCACAAAACACTGACCTCCTTGTCCCTCCTGGTCCTCTCACTGATCCTTCCGCTGTAGGAGAGAGCTGGTTGGCCGTGTTGAACTTGAACTTGAAGGTCGCTCCTCCTTGAGACTGGCTCCTGACTTCCTGTATTCTACTCTGGTCCCCGTCAGGAGCAGGAGGAACTGGGGATGCAGGGTGGGGACTACAGGGTTTGGAGCCACATCCTGTAGCAGCCTGGTGACCTAGGGCACTCACCTAATCCCCCCTGTTCATCTCTGCCCTCACTTGTAAATAATCACGTTAAACATGGCTGTAATGCTAACGAGGGGGCAAGCGAATGGGGAAGTCTTCAGACCCAGAAACTGCTGCAGTGAGGGCTGATGTAACTTGCACACATTGCCAGCCAACAGGAAGCAGAATCAGGCTTTGAACCCCAGGCCAAGAGGCCCAGGGCTTGTCTCTCCTAGAATGGCCAGAGGGTCAAGAGACGGGAATTTGAATCTTGGTAGTGGACCCAACTGACAACAAGAGTCACTTTAGCTTCTGGGCTTGTTTCCTCATTTCCACTGCCCCTGCCCCCGGACTCTACAGGGGACCTAGGGAACTTGGGGAGTCCAGGTGCTCCCAGAAACTGTGTGAAAAATTGCTTTCATTTGAGTACATGGACTTGAAAGGAGTCTGGGACCCAGACTGTTATAAATGACTGGATGAATTGACCCCAGAATTTGAGATTCAAAGAAATCAAGTTCTGCTAAAGGCAACATGTGTCCAAAATTATATATGCATAATTGGATCAAATAAATATGGAACAGTTGTTTGTGTTCTTTTCACAGAGAGCAGGATGTAATTAATTAGATAAAAATGACAGAACAGTGTATCTAATTGCTCAGTAGAAATTGAAAAATTTGCAGGTAATTGCAATTCCATCAGAAATGTTTGGATATTATATACTTTATGTTGACATTTTTAAGGGGGTTTAATGTGTATTTCTATTTCCCAGAATCTTATTTGTAAAAAAAAAAAAACCATGCCTGTCTTTAATTAGCTTCAATATTTACCTTTATTATTCATAAACACAACTAAGACATTAATGTGTTATTGGAATGATCGTGGCTTTGCACATTTGTCTAAGCATGTTAATTTATTTAAACTTTAGTGAGCATGTCATCTACATAACCTTACTATACTTGATCAATATGTGACAGTTTTTCACTATTACATGAGTAAGTCCCTTCTGATGGTCAAGTCAGAAATTGAAAAGGGACCACTGAGGCATGATGGGTACACCACACTTAGGCACTTAGCCTGACGTGTGGCCATTTATTGGGATTCTTGGGGCAGCAAGGATGGTGGATTCCAAACTTGCCCACACTTGGGAACCTCTTGGGAAACTAACCAAAAGCCACAGATGCCTGCCCAACCCCAGAAAGTGTGATTTTCCTGGTCCAGCAAGTGGCTGTGACTTTGGAGTTTTTGAAACTCCAAAGGTGATTCTAACGTGGAAACAATTTAGTGTTGGAGGAAAGGGCTGGTTCTGAATGCCAGGAACTTTCCCACCTGAACAATAAGAGAATGGGGCAGATGAGCATCACTCAAGATTCCACAAGTGTGGGGATCAACTCTTGGTGCTCATGGAAGAAAGACGAGGGTGGGTAACTGCAGAAGGAGAGCTGGGCTTTGTGGGTGGAAGTCCTGGGTGGCCCCGAGCTTCCTCCTGGTCACCACCCTGTCCCTGGATGAACCTGTCAGCGATGGAGGGGACCTGGCCCCAGGAGCAGGGCAGGGAAGGTCTAGGATGCAGTGAGCACGCTGCTCTCATGTCCCACGTGGGTGAGCTCGCGAGAAAGCCCACCTAAGCCAAGGTGCAGACAGGCTCTTTATCTGGAGTTCTTTGTGCTACACACAGGAAGAGAAGGGGGAACAGGGTATGGAAGCTGCTTACGTAACCCCCACCTCCACCACTGGATAGACCCTCTCTAATGTGTATCTGCACGCCCCCACCCCTACAACTGAGGGTCCTCAGAGCTTTCCCAGACCCCAGTCACAGCTGAGCTAATAGAAGAATTTCAAGCATTGAGCAGTGGCACAAGGTTGCCGAGAGAATTCTTGTGACGCCTGCAAATGGAGAGCAGCTTTTCTTAGGAGGAGAATAGGATTAAGGAAGAGGTTCAGACGTCGTCTCCAGCCAACTGGCTGCTGCTGCTAAGTCACTTCAGTCGTGTTCGACTCTGTGCGACCGCATAGACGGCAGCCCACCAGGCTCCCCTGTCCCTGGGATTCTCCAGGCAAGAACGCTGGAGTGGGTTGCCATTTCCTTCTCCAATGCATGAAAGTGGAAAGTGAAAGTGAAGTCGCTCAGTCGTGTCCAACTCAGTGACCCCATGGACTGCAGCCTACCAGGCTCCTCCATCCATGGGATTTTCCAGGCAAGAGTACTGGAGTGGGGTGCCATTGCCTTCTCTGTCAGCCAACTGGCAGACTCTAAAGTTCAGATTCTGAATGAGAGATGTGCCTGCATGCTCAGTCACTAAGTCTTGTCTGACTCTTTGCAACCCCACGGACTGTAGCCCTCCATCCGTGGGATTCTCCAGGCAAGAATACTGGAGTGGGTCACCAGTCCCTTCTCCAAGGGTCTTTCTGACCCAGGGCTCAAACCTAGGTCTCCTGCATTGTAGGTGGATTCTTTACCAGCTGAGCTCTCAGGGAGACTCATGAAAGACAGTGGATGGTAACAGTAATGATCTGTGATAGGAGTGATCAGTAATGATCAGTAACAGCAAAAATTACTGCTTATACATTTCCTCTGCTGCAGGCATTATATGAAGCACCTTACAGGCAAGATCTTTTTTAATCTGCCCAACAGCTCTGATGTATGTATTTTAGCTCCACTTACATCTGTGGAAATGGGGGCACAGAGAGGTTAAGTACTTTGCTCATGGTCACACAGTGGGGTGGGGGGGTGGGAAAAGGACGGTCACACAGTGAATATCAGAACTGGGATTTGAACCAGGCTGATCTCACTCAGGGGTCTATGAACATAAGTCAGACACCAGCCACCTTATTTGACAGCTGGAGGGGATGGGAGAGGCCCAGGTTAATGTCCCGATTCCCTTCCTCCTCTCCTGGGAAAATAGTTTAATTCCTCTGACCTTTGCTTCCCACTGCTGTCTATCTCCAGGCAGTTTTACACATAGCAAAAATAATGGGGAAAAAACCATGAGATTTCACACACGTTGTCTCCTGCTGAGATCGCCCAGAACAGAGGGGGTGGTGAGATGTCAAAGAGAGTGCAAAGATGAGGCTCCCGGGGGACAGGGATCGGTGATGGCGGCCGTGGTGGTGGAACTGGAAATGACCTTGAGCTTTTTAAAATCTACGTCCTAACTGTCTTCCAAGATGTTTCCTCTTTCCAGACCAGCACACCCCTGCACCACCCCTTCCTTACCTTATCAAAATTCCACCAATTCTTCAAAGCTAACTCTGGTAGCACCACTGATACAGGACCTACTTGCTCTGTCTCTGGTTGGCTGCTTATCTGTCTGTAGCCCAAGCTTGTGCTCATCCAACCACAGATGTAGGCTATTGGAGATTCATCACCAAACTTTTTTTTTTTTTTTTAAATTTTGGCTACACTGGATCTTTGTTGCTACACAGGCTTCCTCTAGTTGCGGCGGCTACTCTCTAGTTGCTTCTCATTGTGGTGGTTTCTCTTGTTGCAGAGCACAGGCTCTAGACGCGTGGGCTCAGTTGTTGTGGCACATGGGCTTAGCTGCCCTTTGGCATGTAGAATCTTCCCAGACCAGGGATCGAACCAGTGTCTCCTGCATTGGCAGGTGGATTCTTAACCCCCTGGACCATGCAGGAGGTCCTCACCACCTCTTTCTTCAAGCTGTTTCTAATTCATCAGCTTCTGCCAGAGGACCCTCTGTGCTTGTGCCCAGTAGACTGTGAAGCCTTGGGCTGTATGTAGTGGGCAGGCAAAGGCTGGCTGAGCTGAATGGGTGTGAACAATGCAGGTCTGAGATAATTAGGGTAGAAGTTAGAAATCTCCCTCCACTCCCATCTCCACCCCATTCCACCCCAGAACCTGAGGTTCTCAAAGCAACGGTGGATGCCATTTCCTTCTGAATTTATTTTTATTTGGAAGGTAATTGCTTTGCTATATTGTGTTGGTTTCTGCCATACGTCAACATGAATCAGCCGCAAGCATACATATGTCCCCTTCCTCCTGAATCTCCCTCCCCATCCTCCCCCGAACCCCCCGCTCCAGCCCCAGGTTGTCACAGAGCACTAGGCTGAGATCCTTGTGTCATATAGTAAATTCCCACTGGCAAGCTATTTTACATATGGTAATATATATGTTTCCATGCTATTCTCTTAATTCATCCCACACTCTCCTTCTCTTCTGAATTTTAAAGAGAACCTATAATTCTATAACTAATCCATAAGTAAGTTTTCTTTCATATTTTTTTTTAAGTTGGAGCAAAATTGCTTTATGTTATGCCTGAAGTCCGAGTCCCCAAAACTGAGAATAAGAGGTCCACAGCAATGCAAAAACATAAAGGGGTTTTATTGCTAGCTCGAGCCAGGGCTCCTGTCTCATCCAGCTGCAGTGGAGTCTTGAGGAGAGCCCCTAGCTCTGAATCACAGCTGCTTTTATACAGGTGGTTCTTAGTACAGCTGGCGGGTAAAGATTGGCTGAGCCATAGACACACGCACGCACGCGATTTTCAAATCCCATATCCCTATCCGGATTGGCGCAGGTTTGGCGCCAGCGGGGACTTTCCCAGGGTGTGGTTCCCCGGAATCATGACTCAGGTTTTAATCAGGTTTAGCGCCAGTGGGGACTTTCCCAGGGTGTGGTTTCCTGGAATCATGACTCAGGTTTTACAAGAATCTGAATCCTAGGCCTAGTATAGCTTGAGCCTGTCATGGCTCAGGTCTGGTCCCTTAACGTTCCCCCCTGTCTTTAGTTATACTGAGGAATCTTCCTCAGCATTTTGGGGCAGGGCCTGATATTGCTGCCTAAGTACTAGTACCTGGACTGTACTGATGTACTCCTCAACACATGTGATGAGTCTATTTAGGATGCAGGGCCAAGAGTGAGCATCAGTGGTAGCACTATGAGAGGGCCCACCAGGGTGGAAATCAGCGTTGTTAACCATGGGGACTGTTGGAACCAGGACTCAAACCATCCCTGTTGGGCTTCTCGCTCTTTTTCGTTGGGCTAGCCCTTCCCTTACTTTGGCCATAGATTCTCTTACTACTCCAGTGTGGTCTGCATAAAAACAACATTCTTCCCTCAGAGCCGCGCAGAGTCCCCCTTGTTGCAGGAACATCAGATCTAACCCTCTTTGGTTTTGTAAGACCACCTTGGATAGGGAAGTTAGTGATTTCTCTAGGTGACTAACTGATTCCTCTATGTGGGCGATATCTTCATCTATAGCTGCCCGCAAGGAAGTGAACCCTTGGCCTTGGAGGGACAAGGCAGCTATCCTGGTTCCTGCTCCGGCGATCCCAAGACTAAACATGGTTGCTAATGTGATGGCCGTGATGGGCTCTCTCTTATTTCTAGGCATTTCCCTTGGCTGGCTTGCTATTTCCTGATCCCAGTGAGTGTACATAACTTCCTCAGAGTGGTATAGGATCCTTGGTATTACAGCCCCCAAAACACAAAATTCTCTACTCTGATTAAAAACTGATGCATGTAAACAAGGAGTCAGCCCAGTATGGGAACAGACCCACCAACCTCCTGCCTCAGGCACAATCCATTTCGTTTCATCTAGTCCTGTAAGAATAGCAGTTCAGGCGCACAAGGGGGTCTTTTCAGGTGGAACTGTACCTAGGCAAAGTCCCTTTCCCCAAACTTCTCTCATTGTGAGACCGACCCTGCGTTCTCCCCAGTGACATTGAGGTGGATTTGGGTTGGTGGTCAGGTTGTAAGAAACATTTAAGCCTATTGCTTCATAAAAGGGAGGGTAAAGAGTATAACAGAGCCAACAGGATTGGGTTGCATTTGGGTTGGAATGATTTAGGGCTGCAAAGGCTGCCTTAACTAGATCCCATAATGGGTCTGATGTTTTTGAGTCGGGGATGGGGGTCAAGGGGCCGAGGGCCTCTGTTTCATTGAGCTGGTTCCCCAGCTGGGAAACGAAGGGCGTAGGGCTCAGCGTTGTAGCCCCCTGGGTCGGGTTTGCCTTCATTACTTGTTGTGAGCCTGGATTCTCGACCTGATTGGGGCCCACACCTTGGGTCCGGATGGGTTCTATTGTCTGGCTAATAACTAGAATTCCTCCAGGGTATGGGCCGGGCCACCTGACGTAGAGCTGGAAACCCCAAGATAGCCCGGAACCTCTCCTGCTTAGCCGACTCCTGATTGAACATTACTTTCACCTGATCAAACTTGTGGCTGGGTGTGTTCCCGACTTCGACTCAGGGGATAGACAAATGAGAAGTTGACCAAGTCCCGGTTCCCTACCCCCCATTTCCTCGCCCCGTCATTGGAGGTCACACAGCTCCAGGCCCAACAGAAATAATGTTGTAGGCCCCCGCAAGTCCCCCTGTGGTTCTTTATGTGTCCAGGGCATGCCCAGAATCCGTAGTTCCTCAGCCATGGTCCCTCCCAACCACTGTTGATCAGTTTCCCCAGGTTAAAGTACAGATCCAGCCACCAAGTATTGGGGGGCGGGGGTGAATTCTGGTGGTCGAATTGAGTACCTCCCGAGTCAGTCCGTTCCGAAGCTTCCAGGTGAATTTGGCGGGTTGGTGCGGGTTAGCGCTGGCTGTCCCAGGGTCGAGGAAGACGGCCACCAACAGGAGAGTCAGAGTGATTTGTCTGGGACCTACCGGCGGATGAGCTTCATTCTTAAAGGATGGGAGGGATGCGGAACTCCTCTGAAGGTTATCTAGCCCACCTGTATAGGTTCGTCTGGCCACATGTGATTGTTTACAGCCTCCCAATCTGAGAGGCATGAGATGTTTTAGACTTACTAAAGGCAAATTCTTTTGGGGAATTAGAAATTATTAGTATAGTGGGTTGGTTAGGAATTATATTGGTGGAGGGTTTTTTCATTTGTTGTGTCAATAATTGCTGCTAATTCCCTGCTCTGGGTGGGACAAGATGTCTCAGGTCAAACCTCTCTGCTGACAGACTAGCTTGTGTGACAGGATTATCCATACTCCTGCCATATGATTGTTTACTACCTCTTAACCATAAACAGCACAGAGAGTTTTGGAGTATTTTGAGAGTCTTAATTAGCATAGGGGTTTTTCTTCTTGTTGAGTCAATGATTGCCTCCAGGCCTCCATAGCCTTAGGCACCTGGGAATATATTAATCAATGTATTTGGAATATAGCAAAGGAAATATAGTAGTTTGATGTTAGCAATACTAGACTTTTTGAGTTAATGGATTTTCTCTTTTGTAATAGATCACTCTACTTTGTTATAAATCACTGTGTCCTCGCTATGTAAAAATGTAACTTTATCATATCTTAAGACTAAATAGATCTTAAGGGGAGCATTGGTGAAAGGATTTTCATTTGTTGGGCTGATGTTTGCTGCGAAATCTTCATGTTCCCTACCCTTATAATGAATATAACTAGCATATAGGAAGAAATAAGTATTAATCTTTAAGACTAATCATGTTAACCTTGGGTTAAATAAATTCCTTTCTTGATTGTAACTCACTACACCCTCACCCTATAGGAATGTAACTTTATTTGGAGGGTGGTGCCTGGTTTAAGAAAAAACACCCTTGGAAGAAATAAGTTTTTCGGTTATCAGAAAGAAAGGGTCATAAAATGTCAGCAGGTCTCACTGATGGCCAGAAGATGATGTAATATCCCTAAGACCTTTTTTTTATATACATTTATGTGAAGCACCTGATTTTGATAAAGGTCAGGACTGCCGACCCCTGTGTGACTCTGTATTCATCCCTATGTGTAACAAAAGGTATATAAGCAAACCTAAAAATAAAGAAAATGGATCAGTTTCCAGAAAGACTGATTCCCGCATATTGCTTCTTTCTTGCTCCCGTTTTTCTGGCTGAATTCCCAACTGGAGCATGGATGCTATTCCATGTAATCCAAGTTATTCAGCCTCTTTTTCTCCACTAATCTTCCTACTACACTATCCATTTCTAATCTCTCTATATCTGTGATTAAATATGCATTTTTCCAAAGACGCCGATTCCGTCCCTACCTTCGAATTCCCTGGATCCACCGGGGCTGGACCCCGGCAGGAATCCCTCATCAATTGGATTAGGCTGCATGGTAGGTCTTCCGTCCACCCCTGGAATGTTTTTCCGAGCCTCCGACAAAATCCACTCATGTTCCTCTGTGGTGAAGACAGTCATCCTAAGTGGGATCATGGGTGAAAAAGGATAGACTCTAGAAGGTCACTGAGGACAAAATTATACAGATTTTACCGCTCGAACGGCGGACCGGTTGATGGTCCCTGCCGGCGCCTATTTAGCGGTAAAAGTAGCTTATTCAGACTAGCAAAATGTTACTAATTTGTTCTTCTTCACCAGCACCGATAGATTCTGTGCTCTGGACTTAAAATCAGAAAAATGGTCAGTCATAAGGGACAACGGAGTGGAAGTCTCTTGCCCCATGATTACAGAATAGAGCACAGGAGGCAAGACGAACACAGAGCAGTGACAACGCCGGCACACACAAAGATGCGACGAACAAAGGAGACAAACCTCGGCCGAGAACACAGCACTAGGTCTTCCTGGGCCCCCTGAACCCTCCTAGCCCTTGAGGTTACCTTTCCGAAGGGCGTCCATATTGCCCACCAGATTCGGGATCGAGACAGAAGTTCTTTTCCCTGCAGAGCCAGCAGCCTTCCAGCGCGTATGCTGGGCCTAGGTCTTACACTGGCTAGGACAACTAATTTGCCCCTGATTAGGCCTGACAAGAGCTCTCTTCTCACCATAGCCAGCTGCCTTCCAGCGTGTATGCTGGGCCTCAGTCTTATACTGGCTGACCAAACTTAACACCGGTGTTCAGATATCTTTTCTCCAAGTGAGGAAACCCCTTCTACCGGGGGAGTGTTATTCTTCCCAGTTAAAGGGATCCTGGACGAGCCCCCAAATGTTATGCCCGAAGTCTGAGTCCCCAAAACTGAGAGAATAGACGTCCACAGCAATGCAAAAACATAAAGGGGTTTTATTGCTAGCTTGAGCTAGGGCTCCCGTCTCATCCAGCGCAGTGGAGTCTTGATGAGAGCCCCGAGCTCTGAATCACAGCTGCTTTTATACAGGCAGTTCTCAGTACAGCTGGCAGGTAATGATTGGCTGAGCCATAGGCACGCGCACGCACGCGATTTTCAAATCCCGCATCCCTATCCGGATTGGCTCAGGTTTGGTGCCATCAGGGACTTTCCCAGGGTGTGGTTCCCCAGAATCATGACTCAGGTTTTACAAGAATCTGAATCTTAGGCCTAGTATAGCTTATTGAGCCTGTCATGGGTCAGGTCTGGTCCCTTAGCACTTTACAATGCTGTGTGAGTTTCTGCTGTACGCCACCATGAATCAGCTATGTGTATACATATATCCCTCCCCACCCCCATCTTGAGCCTCCCTCCCACCTAGAAATAAGTTCTCTTTAAAAATAATTGGAATATTATAGACGAAGGAAAATTTCTTTCTGACCACCATGCCCGCTCTGGAGCCATCACTATTTTTAACCAGCATGTGTAACCAGGCACATTCTGGCTGGCACAAAAGCCTGTCCCCATTCCCACCATGACATGAATCAGTGTTGTGGGCTCTCATGATTTCATCATTCTGCCACTCGTTTTTGGCCAGTCACCAACCCCTCCCCAATCCCAAACCCATAAAAAAACTAGATGAGAAATGCTCTGTTGTGAGCTTAGAATTCCTCTCCAGGACACTCTGGCTACTGGCTTGGCAACAGTCAGGAGTTTCCGGTAGCCTCCTTTGTGTCAGGCCAGGGGGGGTCTGGGTTGTCACAGGGAACCAATCCCTCAGCCGTGACTTGGCTGGGCTGCACAGTGTTGCCCTTCACTGGGTGGGGTGGGGGTTGGGGGAGACCAGGAACTCTAGGCTGGCCCAGGAAGCAGGAATAATACTCCATACCTCAACGTGTTGTCTTGAGGATAAACTGAGAAATTGTATGTGAAAGCTGCACAAGCTCATGGAAGACAGGAGAGAATATTAAAGGTCATTTCCACGGTTGACTTTAAGAAGGGATCTTGGTCAGGCTTTCTTCTTTTAAGGGATTGCTACCCTAGGAAGGGCTTTCCCTGTGGCTCAGCAGTGCAGAACCTGCCTGCTAATGCAGGAGATGCAATAGACTCGGATTCGATTCCTCGGTCAGGAAGATCCCCTGGAGTAGGAAATGGCAACCCACTCCAGTGTTCTTGCCTGGGAAATTCCACGGACAGAGGACGGGCTACAGTCCATGGAGTCGCAAAACGTCAAATACAGCTGAGTGACTGAGCACAGAGGGCAGGCTAAGGAAAATGATGTAACAACAGAAGTATGTTACTTACCAGACAAAAATTACACGGTGCAGTTGTGCACACTTTTGTCGGTCATGCCTTTAGAAAGATCCTGCGGTCAGAGAGGGCCTGAGTCCTGGGAGACATGATGGTCGAGATTGCAGTCTCCCCAAGTACAGTGTGTTTGGGTGGGAGTTTGTTTTTCAGACCACAGGCAATTGCATCAAATGACTAGTCTCTCTGGATGAAATTCAAGCCTGGGAATATCTGTGATTGTGTTTGGGGCAGACTCCAAGTCAGCCTGGGCAGCAGAGTCAGGGGATGCCCTGCCAGCTCCTGCTTAGTTGGCATCCAGAGGGGAGGAAACTTGTCATTAAACGGATGGGCAAGAAACAGCAGCTCCACGACTTCTGTCTGCAATTGTGGTCTCGAGTACTCTTCCCTTCCCTTCCTTTGGAGGTCAGTTTCCACACATCCTCAGCTCTGTTCCTGATCAAGGCACCCCCTCACCCCCTCCCCCTGTTCTTCCCCATCCAACCAGCAATCTCAGCTCCCCTCTTTGTCCCCCGCTGATCACTGCTCCACTTCCCCAAAGGGACATCTCCGGGTCAGTGTTCTGACGACTTCTACCTTTGTCTGGTGATTTTCTAGGTCTCAGTCATGGAATGGGCCACCTTAGTTACTGCCAAATCTCATGTGCCTCAGGACAAATGGCCATGAACATTAAATCTTTCATTATCACTTTTTTTGGAGGAGGGAGGGGAGCAGGGAGAAAAAATTTAGACCCTGAGCATCTTTCTACTACCAGAAAAAACTTGCTGTGTATACATCATGCTGATACACAGCCACTCATTTTAGAGAATAATCAGTGTTTTCTCATTTTTAAAAATGGGCCCCACTCTATGACATCGATTTTTTTTTTTTTTTGGCCAAACTGCATGGCTTACTGGATCTTTGTACCCCAACTAAGGATGGAATCTGCGCCCCTTGCAATAGAAGCATGGAGTCTTAACCCTAGACCACCAGGCGAGTCCCTGCATATTGTTAAACCTTGTATCAGTTCAGTTCAGTCGCTCAGTCCTGTCCGACTTTTTGCGACCCCATATATCGCAGCACGCCAGGCCTCCCGGTTCATCACCAACTCCCGGAGTTCACTCAGACTCATGTCCATCGAGACCGTGATGCCATCCAGCCATCTCATCCTCGGTCGTCCCCTTCTCCTCCTGCCCCCAATCCCTCCCAGCATCAGAGTCTTTTCCAATGAGTCAGCTCTTCGCATGAGGTGGCCAAAGTACTGGAGTTTCAGCTTTAGCATCAGTCCTTCCAAAGAAATCCCAGGGTTGATCTCCTTCAGAATGGACTGGTTGGATCTCCTTGCAGTCCAAGGGACTCTCAAGAGTCTTCTCCAACACCACAGGTCAAGAGCATCAATTCTTCGGCACTCAGCCTTCTTCACAGTCCAACTCTCACATCCATACATGACCACAGGAAAAGCCATAGCCTTGACTAGATGGACCTTATTCGGCAAAGTAATGTCTCTGCTTTTGAATATATTATCTAGGTTGGTCATAACTTTTCTTCCAAGGAGTAAGCGTCTTTTAATTTCATGGCTGCAGTCACCATCTGCAGTGATTTTGGAGCCCCCAAAAATAAAGTCTGACACTGTTTCCACTATTTCCCCATCTATTTCCCATGAAGTGATAGGACCGGATGCCATGATCTTTGTTTTCTGAATGTTGAGCTTTAAGCCAACTTTTCACTCTCCTCTTTCACTTTCATCAAGAGGCTTTTTAGCTCCTCTTCACTTTCTGCCATAAGAGTGGTGTCATCTGCATATCTGAGGTTATTGATATTTCTCCCAGCAATCTTGATTCCAACTTGTGTTTCTTCCAGTCCAGCGTTTCTCATGATGTACTGTGCATATAAGTTAAATAAGCAGGGTGACAATATACAGTCTTGACATACTCCTTTTCCTCTTTGGAGCCAGTCTGTTGTTCCATGTCCAGTTCTCACTGTTGCTTCCTGACCTGCATACAGATTTCTCAAGAGGCAGGTCAGGTGGTCTGGTATTCCCATCTCTTGAAGAATTTTCCACAGTTTATTGTGATCCACACAGTCAAAGGCTTTGGCATAGTCAATAAAGCAGAAATAGATGTTTTCCTGGAACTCTCTTGCTTTTTCCATGATCCAGCAGATGTTGGCAATTTGATCTCTGGTTCCTCTGCCTTTTCTAAAACCCGCTTGAACATCAGGGAGTTCACAGTTCACATATTGCTGAAGCCTGGCTTGGAGAATTTTGAGCATTACTTTACTAGCATGTGAGATGAGTGCAATTGTGCGGTAGTTTGAGCATTCTTTTGCATTGCCTTTCTTTGGGATTGGGATGAAAAGTGACCTTTTCCAGTCCTGTGGCCACTGCTGAGTTTTCCAAAATTGCTGGCCTATTGAGTGCAGCACTTTCACAGCATCATCTTTCAGGATTTGAAACAGCTCAACTGGAATTCCATCACCTCCACTAGCTTTGTTCTTGGTGATGCTTTCTAAGGCCCACTTGACTTCACATTCCAGGATGTCTGGCTCTAGATTAGTGATTACATCATCATGATTGTCTGGGTCATGAAGATCTTTTTTGTACCGTTCTTCCGTGTATTCTTGCCACCTCTTCTTAATATCTTCTGCTTCTGTTAGGTCCATACCATTTCTGTTCTTTATCGAGCTCATCTTTGCATGAAATGTTCCCTTGGTATCTCTAATTTTCTTGAAGAGATCTCTAGTCTTTCCCATTCTGTTGTTTTCCTCTATTTCTTTGCATTGATCGCTGAAGAAGGCTTTCTTATCTCTTCTTGCTATTCTTTGGAACTCTGCATTCAGATGCTTATATCTTTCCTTTTCTCCTTTGCTTTTCACCTCTCTTCTTTTCACAGCTATTTGTAAGGCCTCCCCAGACAGCCATTTTGCGTTTTTGCATTTCTTTTCCATGGGGATGGTCTTGATCCCTGTCTCCTGTACAATGTCACGAATAAATGGAGTTAAACTTATATAATAGAGACTTCCCTGGGGGTCCAATGGGTAAGACATTGAGCTCCCAATGCAGGGGACCTGGGCTCGATCTCTGGTCAGGGAACTAGATCCTACATGCTGCAAAGAAGACCCGGTGCAGTTAAATTAATACAAAGAAAAATGTATATAATAATGCAAATAAACAAATTAAGAACTCCTTTGATCCTCTGGCCTTTTCCAGTATACCTCTTTTTTTTCTCTCTCACAACTGAACTTCTGTAAAGAGAAGTCTCATCTTGCTTGTTTCCACGAGTCAGCTCTCATTCTCTCTTCCTTACTTCAGCCTGGTTTCTGTCTCCGCTGAACCCCACCCCATCTACAAAGACTGTGTTGTCCAGTCCTCAGCCACCAGGCAATTTGCACTGTGGGGATTCTGAACAACTTTATTAAAAAAAAGTATATAACTTGGCAGACCTCGCTTTTCCTCGCCTGGGTTCAGATTGCGAGTCCGCACTGTAGCGGATGCTGCAGTCCGGAACGATAGCGGTTGTTGTCTGAGTGGTTTATTGTGGCGCTCGAGGCTACAAGCCCAAGTATCTTCAGCTCAGGAAGAAGTTAGGAGAAGAGTGCCCTGGCTGCCTGGACATCTGCCGCGAGGGGACTCCCCAGGTCACTGGTTTCTTTGAAGTGTTTGTAGCAGGAAAGCTGATTGACTCCAAGAAGGGAGGCGATGGCTACGTGGACACAGAGAGCAAGTTTCTGAAGCTGGTGGCCACCATCAAAGCTGCTTTGGCTTGATGTGCCCTAAAGATGGAGACCAGGGACCTTGGCCCAGCCCCTCTCAGCAGACGCTTCATGACAGGAAGGACTGAAATGTCTCTTAGACGCCTGGTCCTTCCCTGATGTTCCCATGGCCGCCAGTTGAAGCAGGATGGACACCCTGGTCTTTGCCTGTGTGTGTGTGTCCCCAGAAGCCTAATGTTGCTCACTGGTCCTGCTCCCCTCCCCTATCCCTTGTCTCCCTGCATCTCCCTGCCGCCATGTCTTCCTTCTACCCTCTGGTGTTTGGGGTGGTCCTGCTCCAGGCTTCGTTTTCAAGGGGAAGCAGAGAGCAGGATCAGGATGAGTGAGTCTCAGATTTCAGCAGCGATAGCAACAGTTCACAGCTCAATAAATGGTGATGAGGTTAACAACAACAACAACAAATTATATAACTTAATTCAGATAGCTTCCTTTGTGGCTCAGCTGGTAAAGAATCCGCCTGCAACGTGAGATACCTGGGTTCGATCTCTGGGTTGGGAAAATCCCCTGCAGAAGGGAAAGGCTACCCCCTCCAGTATTCTGGCCTGGAGAATTCCATGGACTGTGTAGTCCATGGGGTCGTGAAGAGTCGGACACGACTGAATGACTTTCACTTTCTTCATTTTAATTCAGAGGAATAGAACTCTGTCTGGCGTCTTTAACAACAAAATGGAACGTGCCATAAAATGTACACATTTTGGGCGTCCCTGGTGGTCCAGTGGTTATCCTTAATCCCCCTGACAATGCGGGGGATATGAGTTTGATCTCTGGTCTGGGAAGATCCACCTGCCTCGGAGCAACCAAACCTGAGAGTCACAACAACTGAGCCCACCAGCCCTAGAGCCCATGCTCCGCAACAAGAGAAGCCACCACAATGAGAAGCCCGAGCACAGCGACTACAGAGTAGCTCCCGCTCGCCGCAACCTGAGAAAGCCCGCGGGCAGCAATGAAATCCCAGTGGAGCCTAAAATAAATAAATAAATCTAAGGAGGCAAGAATATACAATGGAGTAAAGACAATCTCTTTAACAAGTGGTGCTGGGAAAACTGGTCAACCACTTGTAAAAGAATGAAACTAGATCACTTTCTAACACCGCACACAAAAATAAACTCAAAATGGATTAAAGATCTAAATGTAAGACCAGAAACTATAAAACTCCTAGAGGAGAACATAGGCAAAACACTCTCAGACATACATCACAGCAGGATCCTCTATGATCCACCTCCCAGAATTCTGGAAATAAAAGCAAAAATAAACAAATGGGATCTAATTAAAATTAAAAGCTTCTGCACAACAAAGGAAACTATAAGCAAGGTGAAAAGACAGCCTTCTGAATGGGAGAAAATAATAGCAAATGAAGCAACTGACAAACAACTAATCTCAAAAATATACAAGCAACTTATGCAGCTCAATTCCAGAAAAATAAACGACCCAATCAAAAAATGGGCCAAAGAACTAAATAGACATTTCTCCAAAGAAGACATACAGATGGCTAACAAACACATGAAAAGATGCTCAACATCACTCATTATCAGAGAAATGCAAATCAAAACCACAATGAGGTACCACTTCACACCAGTCAGAATGGCTGCGATCCAAAAATCTGCAAGCAATAAATGCTGGAGAGGGTGTGGAGAAAAGGGAACCCTCCTACACTGTTGGTGGGAATGCAAACTAGTACAGCCACTATGGAGAACAGTGTGGAGATTCCTTAAAAAATTGCAAATAGAACTACCTTATGACCCAGCAATCCCACTGCTGGGCATACACACCGAGGAAACCAGAATTGAAAGAGACACATGTACCCCAATGTTCATCGCAGCACTGTTTATAATAGCCAGGACATGGAAACAACCTAGATGTCCATCAGCAGATGAATGGATAAGAAAGCTGTGGTACATATACACAATGGAGTATTACTCAGCCATTAAAAAGAATACATTTGAATCAGTTCTGTTGAGATGGATGAAACTGGAGCCGATTATACAGAGTGAAGTAAGCCAGAAAGAAAAACACCAATACAGTATACTAACACATATATATGGAATTTAGAAAGATGGCAATGACGACCCTGTATGCAAGACAGGAAAAAAGACACAGCTGTGTATAACGGACTTTTGGACTCAGAGGGAGAGGGAGAGGGTGGGATGATTTTGGAGAATGGCATTCTATCATGTATACTATCATGTAAGAATTGAATTGCCAGTCTATGTCTGACGCAGGATACAGCATGCTTGGGGTTGGTGCATGGGGATGACTCACTGAGATGTTATGGGGAGGGAGGTGGGAGGGGGGTTCATGTTTGGGAACACATGTAAAAATTAAAGATTTTAAAATTAAAAAAAAAATAAAATAAAAATAAAATAAAAATAAATAAATAAATAAATCTAAAAAAAAAAAGTACACGTTTTAGTAAAGGGAAGGCCCTCCCCCAGCAAATATTTTTGTCTTTTCTATTGATAGACGTATCTGAAAGAGAGGCTGTGCTTTCATGTTTATCAGTCAAGGCCAGAATTACTATTTCAGGGCACAAAAACTTTGGACCCAGCATCAATTTGGGGAGAAGGGAGCAAAGTTCACATTTTCATCCAGATGTCATTTGAGAAGGGATCAAAGTTCACATTTTCATTCAGATGTCATTTATAACTTAGTGATAAAAAGATCCTTAACTTAAAAACGCCATCTTTTTTCATCCCTGTGCTCCTCTCTCTGACTATGACCCTCCATCCCCCATCAAAGATGACCTACCTTTGGAAACTAAATTTTCAGCAAGTGGGACATTAGCTGTTCTTATTTTGTCTGAAATATTTTTTCCCCCTTTATCTTATACCTGGAACCTCATGAATGTTTTTCTAGTGTCAAATATATGCACTGCTGCTACTGCTAAGTCACTTCAGTCGCGTCTGACTCTGTGCGACCCCATAGACGGCAGCCCACCAGGCTCCCCTGTCCCTGGGATTTTCCAGGCAAGAACACTGGAGTGGGTTGCCATTTCCTTCTCCAATGCATGAAAGTGAAAAGTGAAAGTGAAGCCGCTCAGTCGTATCTGACTTTTAGCAACCCCATGAACTGCAGCCCACCAGGCTCCTCCGTCCATGGGATTTTCCAGGCAAGAGTATTGGAGTGGGGTGCCACTGCCTTCTCCAAACAGGCCCCTTTAAAAATGTTATAAGCATTTATTTTACGACATTTAAAATATGTTTTTAATCTATTTTGTTTTATAAAGGAAAAAATGATAAACATATCTGTATTTATACCCAGTTCAAATGATAAAACATTTCAGTTATGGTTAGAGCTCTCCTACCTAATCACAGGCCTCCTCCCCATCAGCTTAAAACCAGACAGCATATGGTGTTTATTTATGCCTCTATTCTTTATACTTTAGCTATTTGTTTGTATCCTTAAGCAAAATATAGTCTTATATTGCATATTTAAAATTTTATAAGCGTTATCATCCTGTAAGTGTTCTTCCGTAACTTAATTCTTTCACCAAATATTATAAAGCTTTCACCAAATCCTTGTAAGCTTCATTCATATTTATGTGCATATCTCTAATTCCTTCATTTTTCCTGCTATATAAAAATCTAGCATGAAAATGCCCCAATTTATTTATTCATTTGCTCGCTGTTGGATTTTTCAAATTTTTTCCTTCTTGCAAGCGCTGCTACCTTATCTTTCCTGTATGTGTCTCCTGTACACACATGCGGGAGTTTTTCCCTAGGACAACGGTCTTTGAACTTGGCTCGTGTTCTCCCCAAGATAATTTTGAAATTATTATGTATCTCTTTCCAAATTTTAAGTTGTCATATAAATTTTTAAATCATAAGTTTATATTTATTAAAAAATTTATGTTGGAGTATAGTTAATTAACAATGTTGCATTAGCTTCGGATGTACAGCAAAGTGACTCAGTTATATATATATATGCATGTATCTATCCTTTTTCAAGTTTTTTCCCATTTAAGCTATTATGTCATGAGTTTAAATACTAGTGTGAGCTATGTGAATCTGCTATATTTGTTTGTTGAAAGTGATTGAATATTAATTTCATTTAGTTCAGACTGATAGCTGCAAAGAATGTCATGCCTTATTAATATAAATATCATTTAAAACTAAAATTGTTATTCCACTTTTCAACATGTATCCAATGAAATCTAAACATCACAGTAATCTGATACTTGCTATTATCCACTTTAAAAATACTCAAACTCTTCCTTGACAGTCCAAAATTTTACATAGCTATTTTTCTCATTTATCTTATATTTCCATTCCATTTAGTTAATAAAATTTCTCTTAACATATATTTGAAGTCTTCTAATGCTCTCCTGATGATATTTTTCCACACTAAAAATATGTATATAGATTGAAATACTCATGCTTTAAAATTTCTTATGAAAGTAAGGCTCTAAGAGTTCAAATTTTCTTCTGCTTTGAGTTACAGCAACAATTATTAGTATACATTTAAGCAAAGCAACATAATTATAACAGATTTTAAAATAAATAATTATTAATTTTGAAAAGTGAAATTTGATTGTAAAGGCAGCTGCATAAGGTTGATGGGGCTTAATTTGTTATCCGTTTGCCATGGATGAATGTTACATGTTACTTGGCAGAGGCAAGATTCAGCATCAACTCTGTCCTTATTTTCTGTTATAGATGTGGGCTCTGAGCAACTTTGCTCCTGTAAATAGACAGGAATAAAGGATTTTTAAGAGCAGAGTTTCTTAATTCTGTGAACTTTCCCAAGTTTCACCAAATTCACCAAAAATTGCACAAAGAGCCATCCTAGGAAACTGTTTTGAATGTCGTATCAGTTGGCAGCCTGATTTGATTCTCACTCAATTTTGCTGATGGTAAAAGAACTGGAAATTACCTGGCTCAGAAACACATTTGTTGCTCAAGCCTGAAGTGCCATTTTCTTGTTCACCTTTCAAGAATTACACCAAAAACTCTGTATTAGAATTTTCAAATGAAAACTAAATATCTTTCATGTAGAAGCATCTTTTAAGACTCATATACTCAGAAAGACATGGGAAAATGAAAATATTATTGATTTCAGTACATTTGACAATTTATTTTTTTCAATTTCTTATGTTTCTATTTTATTTATTTTAAAATGTTTATGTTGCTTTACTATATAAATACACCTTTTAGAAAGGAAAGTTATTTTCTGTTATGTGATTTACCTATAGGTGTGTCAAAATATTAATACTACAAATTTAGCTCAGTTGGCTTATGGGATACATCTCTGTATAACCTCATTGGCAAAATCAGTATTTATTGTCAAAGTAATCATCCAAATTAGGCTTCCCTGGTGTTTCACCTGCCAATGCAGGAGACTTGGGTTCGATCCCTGGGTCGGGAAGATCCCCTGGAGGAGGGCATGGCAACCCACTCCAATATTCTTGCCCAGAAAAATCCCATAGACAGAGGAGTCTCACATGCTACAGTCCTTGGGGTCACCAAGAGTTGGACGCGACTGAGAGTCTAAGCACACACAATCATACAAATTAGACTTACTTTCTGAGGAAAAAAAAAAAGCAGGATTTCACTTTCCAATCTGAAGAGCTATGTTAATTTATATCCCATAACAACCGTCTCACTTCTGTATTCTTGTAACTCAAGGGCCTTGTTAAGTCATTTCTGTCGTGTCCAACTCTTTGCGATCCTCCGGACTGTAGCCCATCAGACTCCTTGGTCTATGGGGTTCTCCAGGCAAGAATGCTGGAGTGGGTTGCCACGCTCTCCTCCAGGGAATCTTCCTGACCCAGGGATCAAACCCAAGTCTCTTACATCTCCTGCATTGGCAGGTGGGTTCTTTACCACTAGCACCACCTGAGCGGCCCAAGTAACTGAGCTCATATAACTCATATAAGTTGATTCTGTTTCCACATACACCACTTATAAAAAATGTAAGTGTAATGCCCTGAACCTAATAATATGTATCCTGTGTGGTAGGTCGTATTATTTGTGCACAGTTATTCATTCCCTTCCCAGCTTTGCAATCCTGCCCCGCAGACAGTACAATTCCCCACCTCATTGACTTTGGACTTGGCCGTGGCACTTGCTTGGCTGGTGGAAGGGGAGAGATGAAGTCTGCTGTATCTAAGCAGAGACTCTAGAGGTGCCGCAAGCTTCCCACCAGCCCTCTTGCTCCTGCTCTCCACCTGGAGAACAGTGCTGTCCTGAGAGTGCCCGCTGCCTCGGTCTAGGTCTCGGAATGAGAAAGCAAGTCGAACAGACCCACAGTTCAGAATGAGGAGAGCATAGAGCTGCCCACAACCTACCCACAGAGGGGAGCAGAGTTGGAAAACCGCAGACTCCCAGCCGATTTGCGGCTCTGGAGTAAATATTTGTTGTTGCAAGTCGAACCTAGCGAAAGCTGACCAATGCTTTCTTTTAATGGCAGCATCCTATATTCTGAGCAAATAAAGCTCTGAATTTTTAGCAACCAAAACTTGTTTACAAATAAAACACTGCTCCCAAGTTAAAGCCTGGAAATAAACCATGGCTGCTTTTAGTTACAGTGACCGGTTCTTGCAGCAACCCTAATCCATAGAAATACTTACACACCCTGCCCAAATACTCGCAAATAGTCTCAAATAAAAGTATCTGAAGTAAAGTATCTTAAGTAAAACTATTTACCAGCCGCATTCCTAGGTGTGTCTTATGCCTGTCATCATCTCATCAGTAATACCATTAGCTACAATATCAGCCAAATAAGTATAAAAGGGGCGATTGGATTCATTAGTCAATGCCCTGCAATTTAAAAAGAGTTTTTAAACTTCAACATAATTTGACTTATGAGCTGCAAAAATAGTAGAGATCATTCCTATATACCATTCTCCAGATTGCCCCCACACAGCATTCCACATGGCCGTGCTAGTAAAAGCAGAAAATTGACATTCGTACAGAGACATTACTTTGCTGACAAAGATCCATATATTCAAAGATCTGGTATTCCCAGTAGTCATGTATGAATTGAGAATTGGACCATAAGGAAAGCTGAACACTGAAGAATAGATGCTTTTGAACTGGGGCTGGAGAAGACTCTTGAGAGTCCCTTGGACAGCAAGGAGATCAAACCAGTCAATCCTAAAGGAAATCAATGCTGAATATTTATTGGAAGGACTGTTGCTGAAGCTCCAGTACTTTGGCCACCCGATGGGAAGAGCTGACTCTTTGGAAAAGACACTGATGCTGCGAAAGATTGAAGAGTAAAGGAGTGAGGGGCGGCAGAGGCTAAGGTGGTTAGATAGCATCACTGATTCCACAGACACAAATCTGATCAAACTCTGGGAGATAGCAGAGGACAGAGGAGCTTGACAGTCCAAGGCGTCTCAGAGTCAGACACGACTTAGTGACTGAACAACAACATGCCTAGTTGTGGTGTGTGTGTGTGTGTGTGTAGTTCTACATTGGTATGTCTATCACTACTGTAGTGATACAGTGTTACAGTCGCATTCTCCCCCAGTCCTAACCACTGGCAACTCCTGGTCTTTTCCACTCCCCTCTAATTTTTCACTTGCAGAATGTTATATAAATGGAATCATACCCCCTGTAACCTTTTGTGACTGGCTTTTTACACTCAGCATAATGCCCTTAAGATCCATCCAGGTATGTTCTTTCTGGTTTTTTAACCACTGAGTTGTATTTTACTGGGCTTCCCAGGAAAGTGGCAAAAGAATGTGCCTGCCAGTGTGGAAGACCCAAGTTCGATCCCAGGGTTGGGACGATCCCCTGGAGAAGGAAATGGAAACCCACTCCAGTATGCTTGCCTGTATCCTCTATGCCATGGATAGAGGAGCCTGACAGACTATAGCCTATGGGGTCACAAAAGAGTCAGACATGACTTAGTGACTAAACAACAACAGAATTTTACTGCTTGGGTAGAGCAGCACAGCCTCTTGACCACGAATGACCTTGTTGGCCAACCCAAATATCTTCATGTCAATAGCTAATGCTTGCATCAATCACTATCACTTCATGAGTCTTGAATTCTGATAGGCAATTTCCCTCCTCTTCTCCAGAACTGTTTTAACTATTCTTGGCTTCTTGTGTCAATCACAAATTGGCACTGGCCACGGGGTCTCGCCGTCTAGCTCCGCAAGCATTAAATCTGTGCTGATGCAATTGTTGATTTCTAACACGCCCTGAAAGGAGTTCAGGGTGGAGGGCAGACATGAGGCCCTCTGTGCTCAGGAAAAAACTGGCAAGACAGGTTTTCAGATAGTTAGGTATTTTCAGAAGCTTATTTTATGAGCCCAATTCTTGTATCTCCTCATATCTAGAAAAGCACTAAAATCCTTCATGGTGTCGACTGTTTCTCGTGACTTGTGGAAAGTTTCATGAGACTAGCAGAGATTTTCTGGAAAGAATAATGTGCTTGATTGTATGTACGCCCCCTTCACCAAAATCACATGTATATTTATCTTCCCCTCTGCCCTTTGGCACAGTTTCTCAGAGCTATCTCAGGTGCTGTCTCCTGGTCTGCAGTTCTTATTTTGCCCCCAATAAAACTTAACTTGCAACTTTCGTGCTGTGCAATTTTTTTTTTAATTGACTCTTGCAAAAATTAGAACTTTAGATGTAACTTGTCAAATAAAAATTCAATTGGGATTTTGATTGGGATTGAAATGAATTTATAGATTAATTTGAGAGGCATGACTATCTTTATGATGTTTAGTCTTCCTATCCATGAACTTGGTATAATCTTTCCATTTATTAGCTTTGTTGTTGTTGCTGTAGTTGCACTTTGTTGCTGTTTAGTTGCTAAGTCACGTCTGGCTCTTGGGGCTCCATGGATTGTAGCCTGCCAGGCTCTTCTGTCCATGGGATTTTCCAGGCAAGAATTCTGGAGTGGGTTGCCATTTTCTTCCCCAGGGAATCTTCCCTACCAAGGGATGGAACCCAAGTCTCCAGCATTGCAGGCAGATTCTTTACCACTGAGCCCCAACCACATATACCCTCTTTAAAGTAAAATCTAATCTCCCTAAAACCAAGTTCCCTTGCTGAGTTTGTGATTAACCTCTCTATCATTAACTTTGCTCTCTTTCTTGTCCTGCTCCTATCCCCTTTCGTTGTTTCATTGCCAATAATGTCCAACTCTTTATGACCCTATGGACTCCAGCATGCTAAGCTTCCCTGTGCTTAACCATCTCCCAGAGTTTGCTCAAGCTCATGTCCATTGAATCAGTGATGCCATACAACCATGTCATCCTCTGTCATCTTTTCCTCCTGCCTTCAATTTTTCCCAGCATCAAGGTCTTTTCCAGTGAGTCGGCTGTTCACCTCAGGTGGCCAAAATATTGGAGCTTCAGCTTCAGCATCAGTCCTTCCAATGAATATTTAGGGTAGATTTCCTTTAGGATTGACTGGTTTGATCTCCTTGCTGTCCAAGGGACTCTCAAGAGTCTTCTCCGCACCACAGTTGGAAAGCATCAATTCTTTGGTGCTCAGCCAACTCTCACATCCTACATGACTACTGAAAAAACCACAGCTTTGAATATATGGACCTTTGTCAGCAAAGTGATGTCTCTGCTTTTTAATGCGCTGTCTAGGTTTATCATAGCTTTTCTTCCAAAGAGCAAGTGTTTTTTAATTTTATGGCTGCAGTCAGTGTCCACAGCGATTTTGGAGCTCAAGAAAAAAAAATCTGTCACTGTTTCCATTTTTTCCTGATCTATTTGCCATGAAGTGATGGAACTGGATGCCACGATCTCAGTATTTTGAATGCTGAGTTTTAAACCAACTTTTTCACTCTCTTCTTTCACCTTCATCAAGAGGCTCTTTAGGCCATCTTTGCTTTCTGCCATTAGGATGGCATCATCTGTGGCACCCTGTGGCATAGGGTGGCATATCTGTGGTTATTAATATTTCTCCCAGCAATCTTGATTCCAGTTTGTGAGTCATCCAGCCAGGCATTTAGCATGATATATGAGGAGAATCAAAGAAAAGGGGAATTGAAACCAAACAAGATCCAGTGGGGCCCTCCTGGGTTAAAAACACACACACACACGCACACACCCCTTGTGTCCATTTCTTATTTGTAGAAAAAGGCTTTGGCCTCCTAGATCTTCCCTGAATTCCGCAGAGCAGACTCGAGCAGATACTAATGAGGAAAGTGAGGGAACATGAAACAAAAGAAAAGTGGTCAAGAAACAATAGCTCAGCAGCAAAACAGAGTGCTGCTGCTGCTGCTAAGTCACTTCAATCGTGTCCGACTCTGTGCGACCCCGTAGACAGCAGCCCACCAGGCTCCCCCGCCCCTGGGATGCTCCAGGCAAGAACACTGGAGTACTAGTACCTCTTCAAGGGATATACATACAGTCCGACACAAACCTTCGAATTGTTCTGCAAGAAATAAGACCCTTCTTACCAGGTGAAGGATGGGCATATATGTTGACCACAAGCATAGACCCCAGTCTAGTTTGTGTCAACTACAAATTGGCACTTGCCGTCTACCTATCTACCACTACAAGGATTAAGTCGTATGCTGCTGGAGCTGCTGGCCTTCAGTACTCCCTGAAAGGAGTTGAGGGTGGAGACCAGAATGAGGCACTCTGTGCTTGGGGGCAAAACTGGCAAGATAGATTTTCAGATAGAAAGATATTTTCAGGAACTGATTTTATGAGCCCAATTCTTGTATCTTCCCATATCTGGAAAAGCACTAAAATCCTTCATGGTGACAACTGTTCCTTGTGACTAGCAAAGGTTTCATGAGCCTAGTAGAAACTCTCTGGAAAAATATGTGCTTGACTGCATGTATTTCCCCTTCACCAAAAACCACATATACACTCACCTTGCCCCCTTGGCTCTTTGGAGCAGTTTCTCAGAGCTATTTGAGGTGCTGTCTCCCCAGGCTGCAGTCTTCATTTTGCCCCCAATAAAACTTAACCTGCAACTCTCACAATGTGCATTTTTTAAAAACTGACAGCTAGAACAGACAACCAGAAGGTTGATGATTAAGAGTCCCAAACACCACCCTGTAGCCTCACCATTACCGACCAATGAGAAGAAAGTCATGTCCCCTGCAACTCTCACCCCGAATGTTGCCCTGAAAAGCTCTTCCCTGAAAGTCATTGGAGAGTTTGAATTTTTTTGAGCATGAGCTGCCTGATCACCTTGCTTGGCACCTGCAATAAACATCACAATTCCCCACAACCTAATGTCAGTAGATTGGCTTTGGTGAAAGTGAAAAGTGAAGGTCGCTCAGTCATGTCTGACTCTTTGCAGCCCCATGGACTAGACAGCCCATGGAATTCTCCAGGCCAGAATAGAGTTGGCCAAATGGACTCAAGTTCAGCTGGGTAACAAAAGCAGTTGTATCACTGAAAGGAAGTGGTTTACTTGGATGAAATAAAATTATTTTTAAGGCAGGAAAAAATTTGAACATAAAATTCTCTCTCTGCCCATTTGAACCACTGCTTTCTTCCCTGTAGTGTGCATTGTACACCTGCATTATACGTTAACTGTTTTTGTTTTGCCATCCCATGGACTGTAGCTCACGAGACTCCTCAGTCCATGGGATTTCCCAGGCAAGAATACTGGAGTGAGTTGCCATTTCCTCCTTCAGAGGATCTTCCCAACCCAGGAATCAAATCTGCCTCTCCTCCAGTGCAGGTGGATTCTTTACCACTGAGCCACTGGGGAAGCCTGTTATACGTTAACTAGATCCCCTAGAAGACAGAGGAAGGCCTACTTTCAAAAAAAAAGAGAAGGAGGGAGATTTTCTCCTGGCGCCAGCAAGATAATTCCTTAGGAGATAACATTTCTCTTTCAATCCTGGAAGTGGTCACAGTAACCAGCTTACTTTGTTGGACTATATAAACCATCAACATGTTACTTTGATGTAATATACTTTGTCTCAAAAACTCAAGTGACTTGACCTCTAATGGAGCAGTGCTCAGAGTTTTCTGAATGACCTTCTTGAATCATAATCCTCCAGCTGGCTGGAATAAAAATTTCATTGTTTTCTTAGGTTGACTATTGACATTTTTTGTTGACAACTTAGACTCATTCACACATCCCAGAGAAAAAGTTTTGCGAACACACATTGCATCAGGTACTGTGAAAGGTGCTGGTTGGACATATGTGGATGAATAAAATAGACGTCAAATAAAAAATCACACCAATAGATAAATAGGTGCAAATAGTGCTAAGTGCCTTGGCACGGGGCAGGGGGTGGGGTGGGAGGAAAGCCAGGGTTAGATGAATGAGAGTGACAAAGCAGAAGGTATATGAGAAGCAGATAGAGGCAGGAGGGACTTGGGGGAATACCTGTCCTTAGGTGGAGGTCACAGCAGGAGATTTGAGAACCTGAATTAAGATGTGATGAGTTTAGGGGCTTGAGACACATCCAGACTGGAAGACGTTGGGAGTATGGAGAATCTGGGACTCTGGCCTCAGAGCTAGGTGGAAGACCAAGGATTGCTCTTCTTCAGCGGATCAGTGTGTCCAGGTCTTTGCGACCCCATTGGCTGCAGCACACTAGACTTCCCTGTTCTTCACTGTCTCCCAGAGTTTGATCAAACTTATGTCCATTGAGTCGGTGATGCCATCCAACCATCTCATTCTCTGTCCTCTTCAGACATCTTATCCTCTAAAGACAGAGGATAGTAATCTCTATGGAGCAGGCTATGGTTAAACCACAAACAGGGGTAGGACTCCTCCAAAGAGAACTGAAGAATGAGAAGACAGGGAGGCAGAGAAGGAAGAAAAGTGCTAGTTGGGGGTGGTGGCAGCGTCTGCATCCTTGTACCTCCAGCACACAAAACAGGGCTCAGAACATAAGAGCTGCTCAGTACCCTGCAGGCGGCGGCGGCTGAGGGAATGAACGACATTCTCGTTGCAGCCTTGGTTAAGTCACTTCCTCTCTGGACCCTCTTTTCCCTGTAGAAGGACAGTAGCTGCTCGGTCAGGCGGGCTCAGTCGGCTTTCCGCGGACGCAGCGCCAGCTGGGCGTCGGACCCGCTGAGCGGGTATCCGCTGGAGGGCGAAAGCCGCTGGGACAGCAGAGGACAGGGGCCTCACCTCCTGCGCGATCGCTGGAGAGTGCCCGGGATGCGCTGGGTGGGAGAGGGCGTGGGCGCGGGGGACGGGTCCTGTGCTCAGAGCAGCGCATTCCCGGCAGGGAAACCGAGCGTGACCCGGACGAGGGTGGTGGGGTTGGTGGGAGGCGAGGAGAAGAGGCCCCCGGAGCAGACCGCGCTGGCTGCTCGGGGGGTCATTGCCGTTGCGGGAGACCCCTCCGGCGTGTGAGGAGCAGAGGTGACCAGGTGAAAAGGAGGGAGAGGTTGGGGAGATGGATCTGAAAGACTCAGAAACCGCTGGGAACCTTCACCTGGGACCCAGACGGCGCCCAGGAAAGGCAGACGAAGATGCAGAGGGGGGTCGGGGGGCCACCCGAACGTCTAAGCCCCGACTGAATGACAGATCCCTCCCGCTTGGACGCCCTCGGGCACGCCTGTCTAAGGCACTGCAGGAAAGGCTTGGAGAGTCAGGAGGTGCCGGGCACCCGACCCCTCCTGGAGAGCCTGCCCGTAGCGCTGGAGCCCGCAGGCCCCGCCCGGAGGCAGAGTTGGGGGCAGGCTTGTCCCACCGACCTTGCGGGGATGGCCCCGCCCCCGGGGCCGAGGGGAGGCTCCGTCGTGGGAGGCGGAGTTGCCGCCGCCCCCTCCAACCCACCCTGGACCGCGGCCCCTTCTTAAGCCCGTGCAACGGCTGGCTGCCCTTCTCTCGCTTCTCCCGCCAGGTTCCCTCTCCGCGATGGCCTCGGCACTGAGCTATGTCTCCAAGTTCAAGTCCTTCGTGATCTTGTTCCTCACCCCGATCCTGCTGCTGCCACTCATCATTCTGATGCCCGCCAAGGTCAGTTGTGTCTCTGGGCAGCATGGTGGCTGCTGGGAGCCGGGTGCCCCTTATGGGGCACCAAACCCGGGACCATTAGGTGGAGCGCACGGATACCCGGGCGGGCACGACTTCCCCGGGGGCACGCACCTTCTGGAGCTCCGGGTGCTGTGGGAGGTGCCCTGCGAGGAATTCTGAGGGGCATGGATCTTGGGATTCACAGATCCCTGGAAACAAGAACCGTCTTGGAAAGCACACAAACCTAGAAAATAGCACAGATCTTGGCCACACAGCCCATCCACAGGCTCAGAATTTCCCAGGTGCATGACCCGGTCCCCAGGGTCCCTAAATGCCACCTGTGCCAACAGGGAGCTTGGGCACTTGGCTTTTCCTTCTCGCATCCTGTCTCTTCACTTAGGGACTTCCCAGCTGTAGGTGGCTTCTGAGGCCACTCAGGGACAGACAGGACAAAGTCTCGACCTTGGTGGACCCCGTGCTGTGCTTAGTTGCTCAGTCGTGTCCGATTCTTTGTGACCCTTTGGACTGTAGCCCGCCAGGCTCCCCGGTCCATAGGGATTCTCCAGGCAAACATACTGGAGCAGGTTGTCATGCCCTCCTCCAGGGGATCTTCCCAACCCAGGGATCGAACCCAGGTCTTCTGTATTGCAGGCGGATTCTTTACCGTCGGAGCCACCAGGGGCTCCTGAGTCCTATCTTTGTCCCCTTCTGGCCCTCCTTCGAGCCTCAGTTTTCCTATCTATGATGCACATTTCTTTCCAGCTCTGAAGCCTAGGAAGCCACAGCTGAATCAGAGTCCTGCTGCCGCTCCCAGCTGAAAAGGCAGGTCAGGTTGGCCTGCTTTTGCTCACTGCCCGCTGTGGCTGCGGCAGGAGGCAGAACATGTTCCCAGAACTCACGCCTTGGGTGGCACGACCCAGGGTTGCGGGGAAGCTGCGTTCTGAGCCCTGGCCTCTGAGGGCTCCCGGGAAGGAAGCAGAGAATGAATGGCCTTGGCCGCAGGGTGGGGGCGGTGCCGGGAGCGCTGGCCCAGGCCCCGCTGGGCAGTGAGAGGCCCGTTTGGCAGAGGCCCGAGCCCTTTGAAACCTTTTGTGGCTGCTGGCTGCTCCTTACTTATTCCCTCTTTCAGCCTTTCACTCTCAGCCCAGACAGGAAATCTCTGCTCCCCCTACCCCCCACAACCCAGGCAGGTTTGGGCAACAGAGGATCTCTTTGGGTGGCGTTCTGAAGGCAGTCCTGGAGGAGTGGGATTGTACTGGGTATCAGGAAGCCAGGCTTCAAGAGAACTGGACTTCTACCTTTCACCCATCCTTGTGATTTTAGCCAAGCCCCTGTGTTCTCTGGGCCTTGATGTTCTCAACTGTACAACGGAGCAAGGAGGCTTGGTTTTGACATTTTATGGCCGTAGGGGCCAAAAGAGATCATGCTGGTTCCTAGGTGGGGGAGGAGCCCTTGGGTAGGCTGATCACAGACCCTGGATGGGCTGAGGACAGCAGGCCCAACAAGGGTGGCTCTTCAGTTGCCACATCAACTGTGATCCACAGTATTTCCTCTGCAGAAAGAGATTTGGGGCTGTTACTGGCTGTGGGAGGGAATCAGGCAGGACAGCTGTGATTTGAGTCCTGCTGGTGCGAGTAATGTTCCCCGGACTAATTACAGTCACTTTGCTGACCCTCCTGCTCCAGGAGAGTGTGACCAAGACCACCCGCCCCCTACCCCGCCAGCATACAGTGGAGACCCTGAGCTAGGACCCCCAGCTCAGGTTGTGTCTGTGTCTGTGTGTTACGATGGGAGGGAGGATCAGGCAAGGGAAAGGGAGCCATCAGTGACAGTCATTCCAAAGGCTGTCTTCCTGCGTTCTCTTGCCTGGTGGTGGGG
The DNA here is from genome assembly GCF_032405125.1 of Capricornis sumatraensis. Lineage (NCBI taxonomy): Eukaryota > Metazoa > Chordata > Mammalia > Artiodactyla > Bovidae > Capricornis > Capricornis sumatraensis. Next base: position 75,527,204 of record NC_091076.1, read on the forward strand.
CAGGTGCCTGGGAGCCTGGAGCCCTGTCTCCTTGTTTTCTCCCTTTGAGCTTCTGTTTTGGTCACCATGGAAGAGCTCCCTGCCCCCACCCTCAGGGCCACAAAGTTTGCAAGGAAGCCCAGGGTCAGGGGCAGAGTGGCAGGGAAGGCTGTGAGAGCTCAGCAGCCTGGGCAGCACCATCCAAGGGGACGGTAGCGACTCCTAGGGTGAGTCCCCCTCCATCGGTGCCCTGAACTCTCTCTGCTGCAGGCTTCCTTCTTTTATTCTCCTACACCTTGCTTCCTTCCAGTCATCATCTCTCCTCCACTTTTCTACCCATTCTCTGGGTTCTTTCTTTTTCTTTGAATTGCTTTTTATTAAATAAACAATACATTCATTGTTATTAAAATTTTTTAATGTCTGGAAAGTATAAAGTGAAAATGAAAATATATTCAAATCCCATAACGTACACACAGTATGTTCTTTTAGCTATACTTTTCCCATTAAACAATATGTCGTGGATGCCCTTCTTAATAATTAGGTTAATGATAAGCCACAGTTTTCTTCAGTTGTGCATTTAACATTTTTATTGAGCTACCCTTTGTGCTCAGTACTGTGCTGGGTGCTGACCTTTAAATCCCATTGTCCACGGTGAGCTCAGCTTGAAGTACTCCTCTGGTCATACTCTCTGCTGCAGAGAAGCCTCTGAGCTCACTGGGGTTCAGGCTCCCATCTGCAATTAGAACCCATCTCATTCTGCACGGTTGCCAGCCTCTCTTCAGGCTTCTCAAAGGTCACCTGTCCTTTCCTGATCTTCCAACTACCCTCTGGAGCATTCTAGAAGAGGGAGGGTCAACTTTGTGGGAGGGCATGGCAACCCACTCCAGTATTCTTGCCTGGAGAATTCCATGGACAGAGGAGCCTGGCGGGCTACAGTCCATGGGGGTCACAAAGCGTCGGAGAAGACTGAAGTGACTTAGCACGTTATTCAGGGGCATCTCCTGAGCCTTCTGATAAAAGCATGAAGAAGAGTGGGTAGTTAGTCTTGTGTGCTTTCTATTGGCTACGTTTGGAGCCTCCAGGAACTGTCTGGGAAAATTGCTTACACATGTCACCTGCCGTTTAGATAATGAAAACATCACTTTCTATGTGGCATATGTTTAGAATGGGTGCTCTTCAAGCCTTGATTTGTAAGTGAGGACATGAAACAAGCAGGGAGAGGGGCCAGGGTTGGGAGTGGGAGGAGTATTTTATCAAAGACATTGAGAATTGCTATCATATGATGGAGCACACAGTTTGACTCGGAGCTTCCTGGCAGCCAAGACAAAAAAGAACACAGGATAAGTTGCATAATTCTTCTTTTCAAAAAGAGGAAGCATATTAGTCTCTGTAGGAGACAAAGCTTTTCCTCCCACCAAATTGCAAAAGACATTTCACATGTGGGTTTTATGCAGAGATTTTGAGTTGTAAAATAATAAGGTTAACAGTAGGTTTACAAAAAGGTAGAGAAACAGTATGGAGAAGGCAATGGCACCCCACTCCAGCACTCTTGCCTGGAAAATCCCATGGACGGAGGAGCCTGGTGGGCTGCAGTCCGTGGGGTCGCTAAGAGTCAGACACGACTGAGCGACTTCACTTTCACTTTTTACTTTCATGCACTGGAGAAGGAAATGGCAACCCACTCCAGTGTTCTTGCCTGGAGAATCCCAGGGACGGGGAAGCCTGGTGGGCTGCCGTCTATGGGGTCGCATAGAGTCGGACACGACTGAAGCGACTTAGCAGCAGCAGCAGATGATAAGAAGGAGACTGAGTTTTAGACAGTATTACTGTGCTTAAGAGGCTTCCCTGGTGGCTCAGTGGTAAAGAATCTGCCTGCCAATGCAGGCGACAAGGGCTCGATCCCTGGGTCTGGAAGATCCCTGGAGGAGGAAATGGCAACCCACTCCAGTATTCTTGCCTGGAAAATCCCATGGGCAGAGGAGCCTGGTGGGGTTTTGCAACCACGGGGTTGCAAAAGACTTAGTGACTCAGCAAATGTGTTTGAAATCTTTACAGCACACTCCCTCACTGCCCACCCCTTCCTCACTGCCCACCCCTGCAGCAGATCATTCCTACCTCTCTTTCTCGACCTCAAAGACAAGGTAGGCCACACAATGGCAGATACTGATCACTGATCAGGCCTGCCTGGTGTCATAGGCTGGGCTTCTAACCACATTGTTGTCCTGCCTTCAGCCCAGTGGTGTCACCAGCATTGACTCCCCTCTCCTTCTCAACTTGGGGATATCTGGCAAAGTTTAGAGACCTTTTGTGGTTGTTACAACTGGAGAGTGCCACTGGCATCTAGTGAGATGAAGGCTGGGGTGCTCCCACACACCCTGCCGTGCACAGGACAGGCCTCTCCCCCTCAACAGAGAACCGTCTAACCCAAAACATCGATAGTGCTGAGGTTGAGAAACCCTGCCTCAGAGTAGGGAGGTGTCCTGGGGTGCTGGTGTCCTGGGGTATTTTATCCCTGATAAGACAATCCAGACAGAGAATGTCTCTTTGTGCGATGTTCCATGCATATCACACGTTATCTCGGGTGATGATAAACCATGATTGTGCGCAGGTGTGTTTGTCACAGCCCATGCTGTGCCAGTCGTTCCTCCAATCAGCACTTGCTGAGTGTCCCTGGGGTGTCAGGCTTGTGTTGGATGCTGAGTGACACGGATTTTGCCCTCCACTGCTGACTCCACTCTTCGGGGGAGGGGGTGGGTGGGTCAGGAGTGGTGCTGGTGAAACAAATAATGCCAACTCAGTGTGCTGCTTGCTGGGGGTGGAGGCAGGGGCACAGAGGAAGGGCGCAGACCCAGGCTAGGGGCAGGAAGGGGGAGATGCCCAAGGAGAAGCAGTGAGCTGAGCCCTGAGCTCTGTCTCCAGGCCAAGGGGGCGTCTTGCAGCCACAGGAGGTGGGGCATCGGCCTCAGTTCTCACCATGGTTCTGGGGTCGTGGAGCTCAAAGTGGGCATAAGGAGATGTGGCTGGAGGGGCCGGCTCCAGGGCAGAAGTTCTCCAAAGAGTGCTAGAGCATTTAGCTTCTGTCCTGAAGGCAAAGAAAGGCTTTTAAACAAAGGAGTGATACGATCTGATTTGCAAAAAAAGAAAGGAAGCAGCAGTGTGGAGTGATGCCAGTAGAAAGATCGAATTAGAAGATAGCTGTGCTGTGCACCTGGGTGGCGCTAGTGGTAAATAACCCAGCTGCCAGTGCAGGAGACATAAGAGACCCGTGTTAGATCCCTTGATCAGGAAGATCCCCTGGAGGTTGTCCAACTCCATGACCCCATGGACTGCAGCACGCCAGGCTTCTCTATCCTTCACCATTTCCCAGAGCTTGCTTAAACTCATGTCCACTGAGTTGATGATACCATCCAGCCATTTCATCCTCTGTCATCGCCTTCTTCTCCTACCCTCAATCTTTCCCAGCCTCAGGGTCTTTTCCAATGAGCTGGCTTTTCACATCAGATGACATGGCAACTCATTCCAGTGTTCTTGCCTGGAGAATCCCATGGGCGGAGGAGCCTGGTGGGCTACAGTCCATGGGGTTGCAAAGAGTCAGACACGACTGAGTGACTGAGCACGCAGGCGTGTGTGCCTGCTGCCACGCTGAGTGAGCATGCAGGCACGCATGCCCGCTGCCACGCTGAGTGTGCACACAGGCGTGTGTGCCCGCTGCCACGCTGAGTGAGCACGCAGGCGCGTGTGCCCGCTGCCATGCTGAGTGAGCACGCAGGCATGCGTGCCCGCTGCCACGCTGAGTGCTCTGGGCCGGGGAGCGAGGTGGCAGCAGTTTGCAGGAGCTCAGGGCTGTCTCTTCAGTTTGTCAGGTGTGCCTACATCATCATCGTCATGGCCGTTTACTGGTGCACAGAAGTCATCCCTCTGGCTGTCACTGCCCTCCTGCCTGCCTTGCTTTTCCCACTCTTCAAGATTTTGGACTCTAAGCAGGTGAGCGCCCCAGAGCATCTCTCCTTATGACTCATCCTCTGAGCTCAGCTCTCAGCTGTGTAGGATCCGGGGGACCAGATCATACCCTGTTTGTGGGCTCCCTCTGGCAGAGGGACGTACGCTTGACCCTCCATCCCCACTCCAAGCTGCCCTGAAGTCAGCATCTGTTCTGCTCGCCCGTCTCTGGGGACTTGGGTGGCCCTGAGCCCAAGTAGTGTGTGGCCAGGGGGCGGGTCTGATGCGGCCTCTGTGCCCACCTGCAGGTGAGCATCCAGTACATGAAGGATACCAACATGCTGTTCCTTGGCGGCCTCATCGTGGCTGTGGCCGTGGAGCACTGGAAGCTGCACAAGAGGATTGCCCTGCGCACGCTCCTCTGGGTGGGGACCAAGCCTGCACAGTAATTATGCCTCCTCTCTCTCGCAGTTAGGCCCAGGGCTGGGGAGGGGAATGTGTGCCACAGACTCACAGGCAAGGGCTGACCATGGTCTTACCTGGGCAGGGCAGCCAGGCAGACCCTTGGGTGGGTCATGTTACAATCTTAGCTAGGGAGGCCAGATGCAAGGATGGTGGGCGTAGGGGAGCAACTGGGGGGAGGTGTATGGTAAGCAGCAGTGGGTAAAGTTTCTCTGAATCTAGAGGAGACTGCTCATCAAGGGTCCCTGCATGTTCAGAAGACTTCCTTGGGGGAAAGGCTGCAGGATCCAGGGGACAAGGTGGGTGGAGGCTGGATCAAGCTGTACCTGATGCCCCTAGGAGTTGTGTGGGGAAAGCAGGAAAGAGATGGCTGAACTACCTAGCTCAGGGGGAAGTAGAAAAGTCATCTCTCCAAAGCTGGCACATCTGTTCCCTCTGCAAAGCTGCTGCCCACCTCACCTTCCCCCCACCACTCAGTTGTCTCACCCCTCTCCAAGGTCTCCCCACCAGTCACAGGCCATTCCCGCCAAGTCATGGAGCTGATCTTGCAGACACCCTGTGGTGCCTGTAGTACTCAGGGCATGATACCAGGGACTTATTCATCACCGCTTCTAACTCTTCCCACACTTCTGAGAGTTGGGGTTTATTCTCATTACCCGTGTTCTGTTCTGTAGATGAGGAATTTGAGGCAGAGAGGGGTTAAATGGTCTGCTGACTTCACATGGGGATTGGACCTGGCCTGTCTGATGGCGCCCTGTCCCCTCTAATCCGGAACTCAGGATGCATCTTTCTAAATGCTGCCATGACCCAGCCCAGCCCTGGGAAGGCGGGTGGGTTAGTTCACAGTGAGTCTGTCCTTCAATGTCCTTGTGTCAAGGACAGTGCTGGGCCCTGAAAGCAGAGACCTGCCCGCCCTCCAGGAGGCCAGTGTCTGAGCACCCTTGGCACCCCAGCTCTCTTGAGTAAGGGCTTGTGATTCTTTGACCTGTGACCCTTCTTGACATCGAGCTCTTCCAGTGATTGGTTTTCAGGGTCACATCAGAACTGATTGCCTAGAAACATAAGGCCTTGCAGGCTCCCGAATTCTTGTTCCGAGGCTCCTTTGAGTGGGAGGCTTTTCTCCATCAGCGGGGGACCTTATTCTGGAGTGTGCTGGAGTGTCTTGCTCCCAAACCACATCCAGGATGTTCATTCACGCTTCTCTGCTCCCCCCGGTCACTGCTCCCTCCTCTAAGCCTGGCTTCCAACCTTTGTACTTATGAGGCCATGAGGTCTACCTGCAGGGACATTGGCTAAACCACAGTGCAGGGCAGCCCCCAGACCCTTCTTCAGGCAAATAAATGAGTGGCCCTGGGGAGGGGCCTGACTGCAGAAGGGTGTGGGGACCAAGAAGTTGAGTTCCATTCAGCCAACCCCCTCCTGCTTCCCAACCCCGGAACGCCTTCTGCTCCTGGCCTAGTGCCAAGTGTGTGGGACCCATGGAGAAGAATCAGACCTTCTGTGCTCATGGGGCAGACGTGGACACAGCTCCGGCTCCAGCCAGGGAGGAGCGTCCTAGAGAAGACGGAGGAGGGTGTGGTCAGCCCTACCCCGTGTGCACTGGTGGGGAGGCGACAGAGAAGGGGTGCTGCCTGAAGGCTCTGAAGGGCCATGAGGGGAGTTTTCCAGGCAGATGACTCAGCAGGGACAGAGGTGGAAAGTGGGGTGCCATACGGGGAGGAAATATGTTTTTTGAGTACTCTCTGGGGCTCTGATCCACGGCAGAGTGGAGGGGGGCACAGTGTGTGAGTGGAAAGGTGGGCAGGGGTTAGCCATGAGGGAGGTCCCGTTTCCCCAGGCCCCTCGTGGCTCTCCCCCTCCTGGAAGCCTGACTCCATGTAGGCCTTCTGAACTCAGGAGGAGCAGGATCTGGGGGGCTGGGAATCCTCCAGGTAGAAATGGGAAGCTGGGACTGTTCCTTGTGCGCCCCTAGGTTGTGCTGGGGCCAACTCCACACTGTGCTGGCGCCAACTGCATGCCTGTGCTTCCCTTGCTGGAGCGTGAGCTTCCTAGAGCCACGATGGGAGCTGAGGCCCCGTGGTGACCCAGTAGCCAGCAGAGTGGACGTCAGTAATGTTTGTGGAGAGTGGCAGAGGGAGGGAGGTCGGGAGGGAGGTATTAACACAGCATCACTCCTAGACTATCCAGTCCCAAACAGGCCTCTGCACCCTGGTGCTGGGCCCTGGAGTCTCTGCAGGGGGCAGGACCTAGTTCCCTAGGGGTTGGGGGTGGCTGGGGGTGGGGAATTCTTTGGCTTTCCTCTCTGCCCCTCCTCTGCAGGCTGATGCTGGGCTTTATGGGCGCCACGGCCTTTCTCTCCATGTGGATCAGCAACACGGCCACCACGGCCATGATGGTGCCCATCGTGGAGGCCGTGCTGCAGCAGATGGAGGCCACGAGTGCAGCCACCGAGGCCAGCCTGGGGACCCTGGAGCTGGCAGAAAAGGGCAAGGCCGGCAAGCTGCCAGGTGAGCCCCTGGCCAGGGCAGTCCTCTCCTCTGTTTCCAAAAACTTGAGCCACCTCCCTGCTTCCTGGAGCCCTCTTTTTTCACAAGCACATAGAGAAATACTTTGAAATGCCTTTTTCCTAACTTTTAGGAATGTGATTAGTGTATAAAAGTTCCATCTTTTCATGGAGCTTACAGCAAGTTCCCCCCACATCTGTTCCTTCCATCACAGAAGTCAATACATGTTGATGTGATTATTCATTTGGGTAACTTTTGAGCACCTACTGGATGCCCTGGAATCCTTTCTACCCCTACTCATCCTTAGGGAGGCCTCCTCTGAACGAGCCAAGTCCCTCTGCCACTCTATTCCCACAGGTTTTGGGGTTGGTAGTCACACCTTGGCTTCCCTGCTGGACACTGAGCTCAAGGAAGTCAGAGTGCCAGTGTCTTTCCTCTGCATCGTTCATCCCTAGGCCCCACATGGCCTCTCAGGGCCTGTGCTGATGGCCAGACCCTGGGGCAGGTCCTGGCCTGCAGAGATGAAGCAGACACCCTCGTACTACGGATTCACAGAGCCTGGTGGGGTGGGCTCAAGAGGCCCCTCGGTCAGTTCATCTGACTTGAGAGAGGCCCCAGAATGCCATAAACCAGACACGGAGGAAGTGCCAAAAAGGGAGAGGCCTTGCTAGGAGGAGAGGACATCTGAGATGGATTGGGACTACCCCCTGCCCCTACTCCCTCCAGATGAAGGGAACATCTTGAGTGAGAGCAAGGAGGCAGGAAAGAAAGGAGTGTGTCTGAAGCTGCTGAGTTTTTGCACAAGTCATTGAGGAGCCGTGGGACGTGACCGTGGGTGGCAGGTGGGGTCAGACCACAGCCTGGGGCTTGAGGCTGAGGAAGGAAAACCTGGGGGAAGAGCCAGCAGAGCTGGTGTGCCCAGAGCCTCAAGTCAGCAGCTGGGTCGGGAGCTGGAGCTGGAGCTGGGCTGGCTCAGCTCATGGCGGTGTGCCCACCGCAGGCAACCAAGCGACTTTGGAAGGTCCCTCTGTGAAGCAGCAGGAGGTCAACAGGAAGAACGTGTGCAAGGCCATGACCCTGTGCATATGTTACTCGGCCAGCATCGGAGGCACCGCCACCCTGACTGGGACGGGACCCAACGTGGTGCTCCTGGGCCAGATGCAAGAGTGAGTCGCCGGCCATGACTCTGGGGACAGTAACAGGGTGAGAGGGACGGGGCTGGAGGGGCCCACCCACCGCTGCCTCTGCTTCAGCTGGGCCCCGGGGCTTGGGGGACATGTCAGAGCAGGGAGGATGGGCTGCCTTCAGCCTCTGTGGCCCAGCCTCCCTGCACACGCTCAGGACCCCACAGCGGGGGAGCTGATGTCCACAGACAGGGTTGCTTTTCGCTCTGGGCCAAGTCCCACCTTTCTTTCCCGGGCTCAGGATTCTTGCTCAGAAGGGGAATGTGGATTGAACCCAGAGCCAGTCATGGGAAACGACAACATAGTCCAACAAGCAGGGTCCTTGGTTAAAACTTAGAGAAAACAGACACCTCTAAAGATACTCCCCTCAAAGCTGGTTCACGACCTTGCTGTTTAATGATGATGGTCCTATGACGTTGGGGGAGGTTAGCAGTTAGGTCAGCTGGTGCCTCACCGGCTCACTCACTCACTCAGTTCTGTGCCTGGTCTTGTGAGGCTGGGGTCACAGAAGTGAGAGGGTCCTGGGGCCTGCCAGTGGGATACTCGAGGGCAACTGAGGGTAGCAGATGCCTGGAGAGTTCTGATGGGTCATGTAAATGTGTTAATGAATTTAAGTACAAATCACAGTAGGGTCAGAGAGAAGGAACAGAAGTATGGTGGTGCCCATCCTGTGCAGACAAGCACCCTGGACAGGGGTGGGGAGGGCGGCTTGGAGGTGGGAAGGGCAGGCCTGAAGCCTGGCAGGGTGGACACTTGAGATGGAACAAGCAGACCGCTTTGCTTCTGCAAGTGTTTTCTGTAATGACAGCCTTATGCTTCTCCCCAGAGCTCCTCTGGGCAAAGCTGCCTGTCTGCGCTGAGTGAGAAAAACTCTGTGGCTATGTTGTTGTTTAGTTGACCAGTCGTGTCCGACTCTTTGCAACCCCATGGACTGTAGCCCACCAGGCTCCTTAGGCCATAGGATTTCCCAGGCAAGAATACTGGAGTGGGTTGCCATTTCCTCCTACAGGGGATCTCCCTGACCCAGGGATCGAACCCATGCCTCCTGCATTGGCAGGTGGATTCTTTACTGCTGAGCCAGCAGGGAAGCTCTATGCCACTTCACTCTTGGGCTAAATGGATCAGTGCCTGGGGCTGGGGGTGGAAGTGACCCTCTTCCAGCCCCCAGGAAACATTGTCTGATTCCACCCTGGGAAGCTTTTGAGATCTGATCTTTTAAGGGGACCCTTCTCTTGTGAAAGCCCACACCCACTAGGTGATTCTGAGGAATCTGTGGACCCCCTGGAGCTATTGGCCAGTTATGTGTATACAAAGGTGTATTCTTCTGGACTGAAGGACCTTGCTTTTCACGCGCTTCTCAGCCAGGTGTGGACCCCTAGGAGGGCCGGTTGGTCACACCTCAGGCTTGTCTTGTGCGTGGCTATGTTCTGGGGCCCCTGCTTCAGGCCACCTCTCGGGGCCCAGCTGTAGCTCAGCCTCTGTCCAGAGGGCCCGGCCTGCCCACTCTCCCGGGCCAGCATCTGGTGGAGACTGGCCATGGGACTGGCGCTGCTCCCATCAGGTTGTTTCCGGACAGCAAAGACGTCGTGAACTTCGCCTCCTGGTTCGGATTCGCCTTCCCCAACATGCTGATCATGCTCCTGCTCTCCTGGTTGTGGCTCCGCTTCATGTACATGAGATTCGAGTAAGTCTGAGATGGTGACACCGTAGTGGGTCTGTGTAGTGTGCTGGGTCCTGCAGGAAACCCCTCTGGCTCGGCAGCTGAGTCTGGAGAGCGCTTCCTGTCCGGTTCTGACCATTTCTCAGCAGCCCCATCTCCTGCTGGCTTGCCCTCCATTTCCTGCCACTCCTGTGGCTCCCCATGCCTTCGCACGTGCTGTTCCCTCTCCCCGGAATGCCATTCCCTGCCTTCCTCCCTTCCAACCTCCTCTATCTTCAAGGCCAGTTAGAACGTTTCTTCCTCGGCAACTCCTTTCTTCCTCGGCAACTCCTTTCCCAGCTTCCCCCCACCCTGCCCCCTGCCATTCCGATTCTGATGATTGCTAGCTTGCTCGCTGCTCCAGGCCTCCCTGGACACTCTAGGCTCTGCCCCAACCCCTGGCACCTGCAGTCATGCTCCAGTGCCTCCCCCCACCGCAAGCTCCTCTGTGGCCTGCGGGTAAGTCCTCTCTGACCCCCGCACCCGCCCAGTGCCCAGCCCAGGGAGAAGGAACAGGTATGCCATTGAAAGCAAGTCAAAGCAATTAACGAGCGCTTGTTCTTGGTGTAGAACTGGACGGACTTCCACTTGGCCGCAAGTGTCTTTTAGGACAGGTCACGGCAGACGGCCTGAGAGTGTCCCAATCAATCCAAGCCCAGATTTACTGAACGCTCACAATGTTCCCAGAAGCACGGCACTTCTGCAAAGTTTACCTTCTGGTTCCCAGCACACAGGCATGGTTCACCAAGGTCAACCTTGACAGCAGCCAGGCTGTGCACAGAAACCATGACGCATGGCTCACAAACACCTCAAAATGTTGTTGTCATTTTTAATTTTTTAAAAATTTATTTTTATTTATTTGACTGCCCCCGGTGTTAGTTACGGCACTTGGGATTGTTCGATCTCTGCTGCGGCATATGGGATCTTCATAGGGGTGTGCGCAATCTAGTTCCCTGACCAGGGGTGAAACCAGGGCCCCCTGCATCGAGAGCGCAGAGTCTCAGCCCCTGGACCACCAGGGAAGTCCCTGTTGCTGTCATTTTTAAAGGCACGGGCTTATCTCCGTGAGCCGCGTGCTCTGTGCCTTGATTCACAGGGAGCTTGAGCTCCGATGAAAAACAGGCCTCTGTGGCAGGAGAGTGGAGACTTCAGAGATGAAAGGCAAAGATGCCCACGAAAACCTGTGAGTTAATGGGGAAAGGGGGGCATTTTGGTTAAGTTTTCTTCCAAAGGAGGAATTGTCTTGAAAATTAGAGCAAAACAAAAATTCTATCCATAATCAGAGCAGCTGTAATAAAAAGATAAAGGTACACTCAGGCCTCCGTCACATCCCCACCCCACCCCGTGTTCCGACCCCCTCGTGAAAGGGAAGCTGCTCCCTTAGGCGCCTGGCTGCCCAGCTTGAATCCTTATCTGGTTGGTCATGGAGAGCAATGTTGGGGTCATTCCCTCCAGCCTGATTCAGATAAAATGGATCTTCCAGAGTTTATGGGCAGCTTCCTAGGCCACGTCCAGCCAAGGAGGTCCACCCCAGGACCCCTCAGGACTCGTGGGATATTATTGCTGGCTTACACCCAGCCCTCCTCATCAGGCTAAACTCTGAGTCAGGGAGGAGGGTTCTCCGGACCCCTTCCAGGGCTCGGGGCCCCTTGGCCTCTTCATCAGCCTGTCTACCCCGTTCATCAGCATCTCGAGGAAGGCCATTCTACTGCAGAAGAATACTGTGCACCTACCCAGCCCCCAGGAATCCCACAGGAAGGCTGGATCCACCTTTCTCTCACGCCAGCCCAGAGGTCACCAGGTGGATTAATCCAAAGATAAGCGTGGAATGCTTAGCCTCAGAGGGACCTGAAGGCCTGGCGGCACCTCTATGGCAGGGCCAGCACTGGACAACTGAATATACGATGCTGCCCCAGAGTCTGCAGCCGCTGTGTTGTCAGGATGTGTCGCCAGCATCAGAAAAGAGCTGGGCAGCTACCAGAGTCCCCCCTTTTCCTGTTCTGGAAGCCTGCAGCTTCCGGCCCTGCCCCAGAGTCTTGGGAACTACAGGAGGCGATAGACTGGTGGCAGGTAGAACACAGACTCTCATGCCACGGGGGCGAGGACAGAGAGGCCCCCTCCCACCCCAGCGGAGCCATCCCCCTGCTGGATGATCTAGAAGGTGTCCCTGGTGGGTGACCCTGGGGACAAACGGCCTGGCCTCTTGTCCAAAGCAGAGGTCCTGGCGGGCTGTATAGACCTGGGTTCCCAGCCCCGCCCTCGTCGTGCCCTTTCCTACCCCTGAGCACCAGGAGGATGTGCCCAGACATCCCTGGGCCCCTGCTCCAGGCCACGCCGCATCCCCGGGCTGGCTCGCACCCTCCTGAAGGCGGTTTGCGTTCTCCCCTGGCTCCAGGATTCGGCGCCTCGGCACCTGTCCCGCAACTCCTGTGCTCCCTGCAAGCCTGACTCAGGGTCCAGGAAGGACTCCCAGAAGGGACGTCTCTCTAGGGACAATCAGCTTGGCCTTGCCACCACCTTCAGGCTGATGGATTCCTCAGGGTCGGCATTCTGTGTGCCAGGGGCCCCAGCCAGTCCCTCCCCAAGACTTCTGTTGCTGGTCGCTCAGGCGCATCTAACTCTTTGTGACCCCATGGACTGCAGCACGCCAGGCTTCCCGTCCTTCACCATCTCCCGGAGTTTGCTCAGACTCATGTCCATTGAGTCAGTGATGCCATCCAACCATCTTACCCTCTACTGCCCCCTTCTCCTCCTGCCCTCAATATTTCCCAGCGTCAGGGTCTGTTCCAGTGAGTCAGCTCTCCCCAAGGCTAGGTATCCTCCCCAGGGAGATGTGCTGCAGGGTGCCCTGGGCAGGTGTGTTAGCCAATGGGCCCTTGTCCCTTGGGAGCCCATCCAAGAGCAGGACCTGGCTGGTTTCTCCCCCTGCCTTAGTCACACTCACTTCCAGCCCCCAGAGTCTGCTGGGTCCCTAATCCTACGCCTCAGCTCCTTGGAATGTAAGCACCCACCTTACTCCTGCCTGACCCAGGCTGCTGGGACCTGTCCTTGTTCCTTGTGTCCTCCAGAGCCACCTGATGATGAGGACTGGCATGCCAGTACCATTGAAAGCAGCTCCAGGCCGCGGTGGGAGAAGGAAGACAGGGAGCTTGTGAGGGTGCCTTGGCTCCACCGCGAGCTGGTTCCATATTTCTCAGCGTCCCCTAGATAATGGCAGCAGCTGGCCTCTAGGCGACTGGTACCGGCCAGGACGCCCTTGCCAGTGGTGGCTTCAACTCTGCTTGTTTCTGCCCCCTCTGCTCCTGTCCATCCCCACTTCATTTCGCTCAGTCTCCCACCCTCCTGGCCATCCTCTCTTCCTGAGTCTCCATCTAGACTGGCCATCCGACTTGTGCCTTCTCAGGCTTCCTCTGGAGGGACCCTCCAGTTCTGGGGGCATCCTGGGGCATATGCTGGGCACACAAAACAGACTTTGCCACTACGTCCTGTGAAGTCGAGTGGGCAGATGACAGAGATGTGGAGTGGGGAGGGACTTGCTCAGGGCCCCCTGGTGACGGTCCCGGGCCAACCAACACGCTCCCCCGCCCTGTCATCTTTGCCTCCTCTAGTCTGTCCTGGGGCTGCAGCCTGGAAAAGAAGAACGAGGAGAAGTCTGCCCACGAGGTGCTGTGGGCAGAGTACAGGAAGCTGGGGCCCCTTTCCTTCGCTGAGATCAACGTCCTGCTCTGCTTCTTTCTGCTGGTTGGCCTCTGGTTCACCCGGGACCCTGGCTTCATGCCCGGCTGGGTGTCGATCGCCTGGGCAGAGGGAAAGACAAGGTAAGTGGCTCCTCCCGCAGCACCTTCCGTGGCTCTCCTCCTTTTCCGCCGTCCAGTTCTTGAATGCTCTGTTGGTTTCCAGACTTGCTTTTGTCTCACCAGTCTTCCCGACAAGCTCACAGATGTGTTCTTGTGGTCCCTCAGAGCAGCCAGGCTGTGATAGAAGTTCACTGGGCGAGGGCTGGGGCTCCCATTGCTCCGGTTTCCCAGTCTCTGTTCTGCCGTCTTTCCTTTCTTATCTTTCTCCAGATTCGGATGAGTCCCTCTGAAGACACACATCCAGGGTCCAGGAGCTTCTTTAGAAAGAGACTTGGCAAGAGGGAGATATGGAGTTTCTCTTCTGGCTAAGTCATGTGGTCAGAAAGGAAGAAAAGTTGAGACCATGCATATCCTAGAAAAGGCGGAAGATGTCTGAGAGATAGCCACCTATTAGTGCCTTATTTCATTCTGAAGGTCTGCTTGGGGTAGCCCGAGTCCTTGTGGTCACCCTGGTGACCCCAGAATCCAGAAAATCTGGTTGAGAAGAGCGCACAAAGTTCACCTACAGAGCAACACAGGCTGAGAGGGACATGAGTTGCTCAGGGTCACTCAAAGATGGTGGCAGAGCCAGGCCAAGAATGTAGGCATCTTGGTTTCCAGCCTGGATTCAGTCTATCTCAGCACCCCTGATCTTGGCCTTTGCAGTATCAATTTTCTTTCTTTCCTTTCTTCTTTCTTCTCATTTTTATTATTTATTTATTTGGCTTTAGTTGCAGCATGTGGGATCTAGTTCCCCAACCAGGGATTGAACCCAGGCCCCCTGCATTGGGAGCACAGAGTCTTAGCCACTGGACCACCAGCAAAGTCCCGAAGTATCAGTTTTCTTTCTCAGAGGAGCCAGCTTCCTCACGTAGGAACATTCAGACACAGAGCAGTTTCGCTCTGTGACTGGTACTCCAGCCAAGCTGGGCTAATCCTATGTGCTTGTCCCTGCCCAGGTACGCCTCCGATGCCACTGTGGCCATCTTTGTGGCCATCTTGCTATTCGTCATGCCTTCACAGAGGCCCAAGTTCAACTTCTGCAGCCAGACTGAGGAAGGTAAGGCTCCTGTCCTGGCCTCCCACTCATCAGGGCTGGGGCCCTGGCAGCAAAGGGTCTCCATGAGGTTCTCTGGGCCCAGGAGGGAGAAAACCTCACCCTGTAGCAAAGGCCTGGCTAGATTACAGAGTCTGGGGGTGGCGGGGGGGTGTTTTCCAAGACTTCCCTGGATATTGTTTAGTGCAAGACCTCTTCTTTTGCTTTTTAAGCATTTGAAATCTTGTTTATTTTATAAGAGGAACAGAAAGGGATTTCCCATGATGCCATCAGTATTTGGGGGGTTTCTCTCTCCCTCCCAGTCTTTGTTAATATGCATATAGATATTATATAGCTATAATCAAAACATACTTCAATCTCTTTTCTCTGTTGGATTTTGTTTTCATGTTTTTGTTTGTAGTTATTCTATAAACATTTCCTGTTACTGTTGCAGTCTTCAAATTTATTTTCTTAATTATGGCATTATATTGTATCAGGGGGCTGTAACCATTCCCCTGTTATGGAGCATTCTGGCTATTTTGAATGTTTCATTATTATAAATGAATGCTTTTGTATATATAGCTTTTTCTTTGAGGGTGTTTCTTCTTTAGGAAAAATTTCTAGCAGTGATGTTGCTGGGGTAAAAGAGTATATATGTCTTAAAGGCTTTTAAAATGTATTGGGAGACTGCTTTTCAAACAGGCTGTACCAATTTATAACGCTACCAGAGCATAGCTTTAATATATCATGTCTTTACCAGCAGTCGATGTAGTGATTACTGTAAATTTTAGCTGATTTACAGCTATGAGATGGTACTCATTGTCCTTGTCGGCTTTTATGCCCCCTTGATGAGATCACTTTTATCTCTTTTGCTTGCTAATGCTGCTCTGGGTTGTGTGTGATTTTTTTTTTTTTGGCTGTGCCATGTGGCTTGTGGAATCTTAGTTTCCCGACCAGGGATTGAACCTATGGCCATCAGCAGTGAAAGCGCAGGGTCCTGACCACTGGACCACCACTGGAATTCCTAATGTATGTGTGTGTTTTTATTGTCTCTTCTCAGAAAGGAAAACTCCATTCTATCCACCCCCACTGCTGAATTGGAAGGTGGCCCAGGAGAAAGTGCCCTGGGGGATCGTGCTTCTCCTGGGGGGCGGCTTCGCTGTGGCTAAAGGATGCGAGGTAACTTCTCCACTGCCGGGGCGGGGACAGGGTGGGGGGCTGCCTAGGGCCTCTTCCTTCACCGGGAGGGCAGCTGAGAGCCTCTGCACCCCTCCTTCCCAGCAACCCAGGGCTCTGCCTCTGTGTTTCTTTGTCTCCTCCGCGTAATTGCACATTTCAGGAGGACAGTGCCTCTGTCTTGTCATCTGCAAACCCTGCATCATGCGTAGTACCTGGAACAGAGAGAGTGCTCTCTGATTGATTTCAGAGATGAGTGAACAATCGTGGTTAGCCAAGAGAGGCGGGGGACGCTGGGAAGTCTCCTGGGGGGCTGTGGGAATAATGATCTCTGCTTTGATTTATTCAAGGCAAATCTTTCTTTCAACTCGTTGTGAATAGTTTCACCATTTCCTTTGCTTCATCTACCTGCTGACCTCTTTTGTTGATACAGTTGCCATTTAGAAATTTTTTCTCTAGCTAGGTATGGAGTGACATTGGGAGGAAAGAACAGCAGTTGGAAGAAAATACCTTCCAAAATGCAACTTTCTTCCCTCTCTCCTTCCCTAATAGGGGAGAAATGAGCTAGAGGGGGAGGGGACGAGCTGCCTTGGTGCTGCTGTCCTTCATCCATCTGTCCATCCATCTGGGAATAGAATGTTATAGATAAACTTGGTCTATCTTACTATTGCTGTTTGCTCAGTGTCTAGGACAGCCTGGCAAGTAGTGGGTTCATAACTGTTTCTTTTTTTTTTTTTTTATGAACATATCCATCCATTTAGTCACTTCTCCGTCCACTCATCCATCCATCTATTTATCTCTCATTCATTCGTCATCAAACCTTCTAACTAAGTCTATGCTAGGTCAGGCACAGGAATTACAGAGGAGACTGAGATGCAGTCTCTGTTTTTGAGGATTTCCCATCCTAGGTGGGGGGCATATCTGGAAGAGCATTTCAGAAAGAAGTGACACACGAGTAAAGAAGTAAGTGTGAAATAATCTAGCTGAAGAACAGCAGAAGATAATAAGGCTGGTGTTACCTCCAGAAACGGCTTCACTGAGGATCAAGATAAGGAGTGTGGACTTTATTCTGAAAGTGGTGGCAGCTACTGAAGGGTTGAAGCCAGAGAGTGACTTGGTCAGATCTACACTTAGGAAAAATCTCTTGGGATGTCTGGAATGGAGGCCTAAGAAGGGCGGGGCTTGTGGGAGACCCAGCAGATGCTGTATAGCCTTCATCTAACACAGGCTCAGAACACTGGACTCCATGGACCACTCTCTCCTCTTTGAAACTCTTTCCTCTTTTCGTCCCCAAGACATCATTCTCTCCTACTTTTAACTCTAGCTGTTCCTGCTCTGCCTGCTACGCTGACTTTTCCTCTATTCTCTGATAAATATGAGTGTTCCCGAAGGTTCTATCTTTAGCCTCTTATCTGTTCACTTTTCATTCTCTCCCTGGACAATCTATTCTCAGCCTAAAGCCCCAAATATAAATTCCCCAGTTTCTGGCTCAAATCATTCTGTTGAGCTTCAAGAACTGTGGGAGACTGAGAGGAGATGATGGACTTGAGATGTTTTGGGTGACATGGTCACCAGGCATAAAGAATAAGGGGGAGAGAGACCCCAAGATGACTCCTTAGCCTTCTAGGTTGGACAGGCTTCTAGGTTAGGTGAGTCTAGTCACTGAGCTGGGGAGCCCAGGGGGAGCAGATTCTGGGCTAGAGAGGGTGAATTCAGGTTGGGTCGTGTTGAGCCTGACATGCTCCTGGGACATCTGGGTGAAAATCCAGACAGTAGACCAGCTGGGATGGAGATACAGATTTCAGAGACAGCAGAGTGAGGTTGGAGATTGAAACTGCGGGCATGGATGACAGCACCTATGGTGCAGTAGGTATTCAGAGAAAGAGAATTGGAAGTGAAGTCTGGTTGGAGCTCCTCGGAGAGAGATGAAGGTCCCTCCGGGCTCTGGAGGAACTGTGAGCCAGTAGCCCTGGGGTGACCGCCCTCCCTGTGCTTCCCAGGCTTCAGGGCTGTCAGAATGGATGGGGAAGCAGATGGAGCCCTTGCACACTGTGTCCCCGACAGCCATCACCTTGATCATGTCCTCACTCATTGCTGTGCTCACTGAGTGCACAAGCAACGTGGCCACCACCACCCTGTTCCTGCCCATCTTCGCCTCCATGGTAAGAAACTCGGCTGGGGGAGAGTCATCACTTCATGGGAAGCTGACTGGGTGAGAGGTCTCCTAGCTAGGCTTTGGAGACCCAGGTCCCTGAGCCCTTGCTGGCCCTGGTCCTGCCCTCAGTGCTTTGCTGGTTCTTCTTGGTATCCTCTATGCTGACCCAAAGTGCTCAGCAAGAACCAAGTGCTCTAAATTTGTTTATAAATGTAATTGATTATTTCTCAAGCTCGAGAGGCAGGGCTGGCACCAAGGATACCATGGGGGAATGATAGAGTGTCTCTCAGAATGTAGCACAGGTGAGCAGGAGGCCTACAGGACAGGGGACACCACTGGCTGGAACTCACCAGGAAGAGATCTTGGGGGAACAGGGGCCTGGGGATGGTGGGAGGGGAGAGGACGTTCTGCGAAGATGGAGTAGTGGCGTCTTAGGTAGGCCTGCTGCTGCTGCTAAGTCGCTTCAGTCGTGTCTGACTCTGTGTGACCCCACAGATGGCAGCCCATCAGGCTCCCCCGTCCCTGGGATTCTCCAGGCAAGAACACTGGAGTGAGTTGCCATTTCCTTCTCCAATGCATGAAAGTGAAAGTGAAGTCGCTTAGACGTGTCCGACTCTTAGTGACCCCATGGACTGCAGCCTACCAGGCTCCTCCGTCCATGAGATTTTCCAGGCAAGAGTACTGGAGTGGGGTGCCATCTCCTTCTCCAAGGTAGGCCTAGGTAGTGGCAAAGGATAGTGGACCCAGCAGGACAAAGGCACAGAGGACCCTGCTGGACAGAGCCCATGAAAAGGAAACGGTTGCGTGACTGAAAACTCCCAGAAGCCCTGCTTGGCAAGCTCAGGTATCATGGAGCAGTGTGCACTGAGCCTAGAGAGCTTGTGAATGAGGGTGCTGAGGGTCAGGCTACAGAACTGTGTTCTCTGGGCGTAGTTTTGAGTTGGGCCTGAGAAGAAAGCAGAGTGTATAGGCAGCTCGACTGCCATTTTTTCTTGCATTTCCTTCTGTCACTCATCACATGGCAGTACCAACTCAAGGGGGCACAGAAAAAGGCCTAGGTTTCGAGTCAGAAGACCTGAGTTCAAGTTCAGGATCTTCCAAACACATCACTCAAGTTCTTTCTCCTATGCTATGTGAGTGCTGAGGGTCAAGTAGGGTGAGGGCTGTGAAAACCCTCTGTAGATGGGAAATGAGCCTGGGAGAAGCTGGGGCTCACTACCCTTTGATGTTCTGGAGTTCAGAGGACAGACTTACAAAGGCCTCAGCACAGGACTGAAGTTGGTAAATTTTCATTCAGTTGCCAGGGTGTCCATGTGCGTACAAAGTAAACTCAAGTGACTTTCTCCTTTCTTTCCAAGTGAAGATGGAAGAGTTAGGAAGAGCCCATCTCCCCCACCCCTCAGCAGGTGGCCCAGAATGTAAAGATGCCAAGGAGCCCCTTCTGATGTCGATCATGCAGTAGTGAGGACTCCCTCCACTCACAGAGGCCTGGCTTTCACTCCCAGACCAGTCAGATAAATGAGGGTCTTCATCGGAGTGGGTGGTCAGGCCTTTTGGAAACAAGCTTTTCTAGAATCAGGAGCCCTGAGTTAGATTCCCCACAAGCCTCACAATCCTGGCTCAGCACCACATGTGGGCAAGGGGAAGGTGGTGACTTCCCAGCTGGGTCCAGAGACATGTGGGGTGCATACATCATGAGGGAAACCAGGAAGGAAACTGACTCCTCTTAGTTATCCTAGAGGGATGAAACTGGCACGGCCTTTTTCGAGACCTGTTTACTCATAGAAACTGTAACCTGAAATTCTCTCACACCCCTTGACTCTGGGAATTTTATGTTCAGGAGTTTATCTTAGGAAAATTATTAGAGATGCTTACAAGTTTATACCATAAAGATGCACATCACAGAACTGTGATAGAAAATACTTCCATAGTAGTAGGGGATTGGTGAAATAAGTTATATATTCATACAATGGAATACTATCAAGTCATTAAAAAATCATAGTCTTGAAGGATACATCATAAAATGGGGACATGTAATTTTTCAAATGTGTACATACACATGGTTGGAAAATGTCTAATAATACAAAGAGCATACAGACCCTTACTCTCTAGCCTCCTTCCTAGAGATAACTCCTATTGTTAATTTCTTAGATATCTTTCTGGATGTGTAGCACACACACATACATGCAAGCATGCACACACATGCACACACAGTCTCTTTTTAAAAAATGGCATTTCATAGTCCTGTTCTGTACCTTAATATATTAAATCTTATCATACATGTTAGAGATCATTCCATTGTTAAAGTGTAAAGCCTACTCAATTCTTTACAGCTGCAAACGATTCCATTGTTTGTGTATATGTATGTTATTTGACCATCCTGCTATTGATGGCTGTTGAGACCACTTCCTGTGTGTTTTGCTGCTACAGTGTTGCACCCAACAGCTGCGTGTGTGTCTGCCCTCAAGTGCATATGGATCCACATGAAGGATTACTCGTTTTGGTAGATATTGACAGACATTACAAATTGTATCACTGATTTATTCAACAAATATTTATGCGCATCTCTCTACCCTGTGCTAGACAGAGTAGGTGTGGCTGAATTTTAAGCTTTAGAGTAAAAAAGATGGATACCAAATTCCATATGCAAAATGAACCCAAATGTGTATAGAAACACATACATACTGAGGCACACACACAGGTGAGAGACGTGGTCCCTGCCCTCCAGGCTCGCTCTGTCTGTATCAGGACAGACAGATGTGCACACACGGGCGGCAGGAGCATCCAGCACAGCCTCTGGCATATAGTAGGTGCCTAAGAAATACATGTTGAATGAATCAAGGGGGTTCAAAAAGGCGTGCTGGGGAGTTTAGCCTACAGGGTCCAGCAGAGTTACTATCCACGTATGGCAAAGGGCAGAGGACCCAGCAGGACAAAGGCACAGAGGTGGGAACGCACTTAGTATGTTAGGGAAATGCTTTTCAGACTGATGGTCCCGGGAGCTCTGTTTTCTGCTTCTGTGACACTGCGGTGCTGTGTTTTTCCCCAGTCACGTTCCATTGGCCTCAACCCGCTGTACATCATGATCCCCTGTACGCTGAGTTCATCCTTTGCCTTCATGTTGCCCGTGGCCACCCCGCCTAATGCCATCGTGTTTTCCTATGGACACCTCAAGGTTTCCGACATGGTAACGCCACCTGCTTTTGTTCACTCCCATCAGCTATGACCCTTTGGTCCTGAGGGATGCCCTGTGATGTTAAACAGTTTGGGACCAAATGTCCAGACCTAACTCCTTCTTTGCACTTATAGGCAACTTTTTCTTCTTTTCTAACACCATCTCTTATCTCATAGACTGTTCTGTCTCCCAAAGCTGAGAGGTGGGTTACAGAATCTCCCATTTGGAGGTGCTCGAGCAGCTATCAGGGGAACCTTGACTGAGGACTTGGAGGGGGTGAGGGTGGGGGTCCCATATGGCCAAAGTAGACTTGACAAATTAGCAAGAACCCAAGAGGAGAGTCAGGAGGGGCGAGGCTGAGAATAGGGGAAAGACGAATGGCAGCCAAAGAGACTGATAGAGGCTATAGATGGAGGTGGTGGAGGCGGTGGCGACGGGTGGGTAGGGGGTGGGGCTTGGGGATGGGACACCACTGCCTGGGAGGAGCAGATACTGCCCTAGAAACAAATGTAGCCAAAGGAGGGACTCTTCTGGCAGAAGGAGGGCAGGTCTGCAGCTGCAGAATGGGCAGAGGCCAGTGTGCAAACAGGGGCGGCCAGTGAAGAGGGACAAGTCTTCTCAGCACCACCCCTGGGTATCTTTGGGACTCCATGGGGCATTCTCACACAGAGGGCAGTCCCAGAAACCAGGGACTGCAGGCTCAATTCTGATTCCCAGTGAAAAATCTGCCACAGGGTTTGAGGGCAGGGATTAGTGACTACACAAAGAAGGCAGCTCAGGCTCTGGAAAGGCTGGTGTGCATTTGCAGGAGGGCGAAGGCACTGGGGTGAGCCATGGACCAGGGCTCCTCAGTAACTCGCTTGCCTCCCTGAGGTCCAGTTTTCCAGGCGTCCCAGTGGGCCTGGAGAGTCTGCCTGTCCTGCCTGTTTCCCAGGCTGCTTTGAGCAGTGATGACTTGTTCTGGACGTGAAGTTACTCTGCCTGGGGGTGGATTGAGGACAGAGCCTGGCCTGGGGACGGGAGGCCCAACCAACAGCTTTGGTTCCCTTCTCCAGAGCACGGACTCCCGTGTCCCACTCACCTTTGTTCTGACAGCCTGGCAGACCCAAGGGTGCTAACTTTGACCTTGTTCTTTTGCAGATGAAAACAGGACTAATAATGAACGTCATTGGAATCACCTGTGTATTTCTGGCCATCAACACCTGGGGACGGGTCATATTTGACTTGGACCAATTCCCGGACTGGGCTAATGTGACAGCACATTGAGTCTTTGGAAGAGCTGCAAGACCACGCCCACGGCCCCCACCCCCCCCAAGGACTCTTGAACTTTCCAGTATGACTTGCCACAGACCTTTGGGTTCATGTCCCAGAGTGACCCCATGATGCCCACACCCTATGGAGACCCAGCCAACAGGCCAACTCTTCCTCCAGACCTGGGGTCTCAGCTGGGGATGGGCTTTGAGAGGGCAGGCTCCAAAGTGAAGGGAGCCTGCCGTGAGTCTGCTGGTGTCCATCTTTGCTGGGGGCCTGCCATCACCTCTGAGACGGTCAGGGTCCCATCCCTACTCAGCCACGAGCTGGCCCCCCGGGGCTGGGCTCTGGGGTTCACTTGTCATCCACATGGGAATCAGATCCCAGCTTGGGAGGTGAGAAAACCACCTTCCAGGCCCCGTGCCTCTCCCAGCTTCCCTTAGGCTGCCTTGGATTCCTCCTGGCACTGGGAGGGGTCAATCCACAGCCGAGGGATGGAGCGTCTGGTCCTGGGCAGCTCCGCACTGCTAGAGTGAGAGTGGGAACGAGAGCCTCCTGGGACCACTGGGAGTATGGTGCCACCACCATACTTAAGGATGAGGAACTTGAGTTGCTAACTTCCGGATGACACCGCCTGCTGCACCCCACTTGTAATCTGCTCGACTGTAACTGACGATTTGGACCCCCTCCCCAGCTCTCCAGGACACCTCCTCAGACCCCTTCACGGTCTGGCTGACATTTATTGGGATCCTCCCCGGCAGGTTAGTTTGTCTCTTCCAGAAGATGCTTTCTTGCCCCATGACAGCTGGGGTCACAGTATATATGGGCAGTGGTCGCACTACATACAGGCTCCTTTGGGCCCATAGCTGGAGCCCTAGGTCCACCCTCACCTGCAGGCACAGGGGGATGGATAGCTGTTAACCACCAAGAGTAGGTTTCCTTCAGAGTCTGTCTGTCAGGCCAGAGTTTGGGCTCCTCTGGGGAAAGCTCCCTTTGCTGATTGGCCTCGGCAGCCAAGCTTGGTACTGACAGAGCATCGCTGAGAACCAGCAGCACCCAGTGGTTCCCGAGCAGACAGCCCCTGCCCATGCGTGAATCTACCTGAAGTTATGGGACCAAGACTCCAAAGTGGCCTGAGAACCCTCGGAACCTCGGGGAGAGATGCGTGAGAGAGTCCTGTCCTCTTGCCCACCAACCCAATTTTCTTTCCATCCCGTGCTGCGCCACTGATGGTATTTTTCAGAGCAGGAGAAAGTCTGGGAACCTAAAGACCCCCACTGTCTCTACTCGGGGACCAAGCGTATACCAGCTGGTTCCTTGCAGTGGGGTGAGTCCTGACTGTCCTGTCTCCAGTGGAAGGTACAGCAGGCTGCCTCTGGCTTTCTGCCGTGAGAGGCAGGCGGATGAATGAACACTTACACACTGCCCACTTCCAGTGTGCCAGGCCTCCCTGCACCCTGCTAATGAGCTCATTCAACCTTTGCTGCAGCCTGTGAGATAGGCAGGTGTTAGTAGCCTCCTCTGTCTTTCATTAGTACTGGGGCTCGGAGAGGCCACATCGTGTCCAGTAGTCACACATCCAGTTAGTGGCGGCTGAGGTTCTGATTCAGACCTGCCACCGCCACGTCCACTGCTGCTTCCTCTAGCCATTAAGGGCCTTGGCCTTGTAGGGCCTGTAGGGAAAGGTGGGTGACCAAGAGCAGGTCTACCCAAGGCCCTGCCTGCTCAGGGATCATCAACAAGAGCCCCTTGCTGCTGCCTCCTCTGAGATGGGCTCAGAGCTGTCCTGGAACAGATAGGGCTGGTCTTTGCCCTAGAAGAAACAAAGCCTTTGGTTGGAGAGAGCAGCGTGGAATGGGCCACCTGCTCTCCCACCAAGGTGAAACCGCACCACCCCTTTTATCACTACTCCCTACACTGCTGCTGCTGACATGTCTGCCCTCCCCCCAGCCCCCGCAGTGAGGGCTCCGAGGACTTGCACAGCCTGCTGGGTCCAGTGCCGCCACTACAGCAGGCCACCGCAAGTGTGGTTAGTAAATAAATGATCAGTATGGTCAATTGGATGCATGCCTGGTGGTAAGTGAGCAAGGCCAGTGAAGGTCATCCAAGGTGGGCAGTGAAGGATGAGTAAGACTGGCCGAGCTGATGGGGGAGGATGTGGTGGCGTGGGGGAAAGGGTGGGGAGATTCCATCTGATTGAGGAATGATAAGAAAGCTGGGTGGTGCTTCAGGAGAGCAGATTCCAAGGTCGAGGAGGCTGACCAAAGGCTGTTTTTAAACAGCTTCTCTTAAACTTGGCTGGAGTTGCACTAACACTTGTGGCCAGTGCTGATCTGGACTGCTTTCAGCTGCAAGTAAGAGGAACCCTAGCTAGCAGTGACTTAAATTATAAGAGTGGCATTTGTAGTTCAGTCGCTCAGTCGTGTCCAACTCTTTGTGACCCCGTGGACTGCAGTGTACCAGGCCTCCCTGTCTTTTACCATCTCCTGGAGTTTGCTCAAACTCATGTCCATTGAGTCAATGATGCCATCCTATTAAGGGCATTTAATGTCTACTTAACAAGAAGTCTGGAGCTAGACAGTTGCTGGCATGGGACCAGCAGCTCACTTGGACCACCAAAGACTCAGGCTTGACCATCCACTCTGCCATCTTAAGGATACTGCGGCTTTACTGTCAGGCTTGACTCTCACACTATATACACTTGCATTGAAGGCAGGTGTACGGGATGGGGGCTGATGGTGCCTACTGCATTTTCTGCTTTTAGTAGGAGAGCAAAAGTTTTCTCAGAAAGCCCCTACAATCCTCCTTTTATGTCTTGTGGGCCAGAACTAAATCATATGCCCACACTGAGGCCAATCACTGACAAAGGAGAACTGGAATACCATGAGACCAATTAGGATGCATCTTTTGGGCTTGGGAAATTGGCCTATGTTTCCTGAAATCAAGAGATATCCACCTACTATGAAATATGAGTCTGG
The DNA here is from genome assembly GCF_032405125.1 of Capricornis sumatraensis. Taxonomy (NCBI): domain Eukaryota; kingdom Metazoa; phylum Chordata; class Mammalia; order Artiodactyla; family Bovidae; genus Capricornis; species Capricornis sumatraensis. The sequence continues at coordinate 75,552,578 of NC_091076.1, forward strand.
CAGGAGGGAAAAAAAAAAAAAGGCTGGGAGCCCTCGGGTAGGTGATGAACCAGGGTCTGGTATTTTGACTCTTTCAGAGGGCTGCCTTCACTCCAGGCTACTTGAGTGGCTCCCTTTCCATGGAATTCAGCAGAAAGACATTCCGTACATGTTTGGTCAAGAGTTTCAGCTCTGCCTCCACTTCCAGGAGAACCACTGGTTCAGGAGGCCAGAGTCTGAGTCGTGGACCAAGCTCAGTCCTGATGTCTGACAGTGAAGAAGTAAGCCCACCCTCTGGGCCTCAGTTTCCATCAGGGAGGGGCTGGACTAGAGCATCTGTCAGGGCCTTTCCCCAGAGTCATTTCAACCCTTAGCCCACTGACCCTTCACTTGCTTGGGCCAGGTGCAGCTCCATGGTGTCTCAGCTTAAAGTCTATTACATGGCCCATTCCCTGCCCCCATCTGGCTCTCAGCCATTTGCTGAAAATTCTGAGAGCTTTTCCCCATTGATATTTTGTCTCTTCCATCTTGTCAAGAAGTTCAACCCAAGACGCTTGATTTCTCTCAGCATACATCAGACATATGGGCCCAAGGTGAGCCGAACACATATCCTGACCATATGTGTTGCTCTCTGAACTGTTCTGCCAAGAACTTAGGACTCCACAAGAATCCTGTGCATTCCAGGGTTCCTTATTGGATCCTGGAATTGGGATCCTTCCCTGTCCCTCTGAGCTGAGAACTTCCTTAGGGCCTCCTCTGGCAAAGTGAGCCATCTCCCTGGCAGGTGAAGTCTCCTCCCTACCATTGCTAATGCAAAAAAATCATGGATAATGAAGCTGTTGCCCTGAAGGGAGTCAGCACACTGGCACAGAGTCCAGTTCTCAAAAAGAGTACAGATATTCCCAGGTAGGACCCTTGATGGCATATTCTTGTCTGTGGAAATAAAGGTCAAACACTGGATTGTCTGTTTAAAAACTACACCTGGCAGTCCTATTCTTAGCTCAGAACTCCTTCTATGGTACTCTCTCTCTTGGTCCAATATCAACTTAAAAGCCTTGTTTTCTTTCCACCAATGAAGCATTTTTTCACATTAAAAAAAAAATTTCATCACAATAAATCTTCCATGTCATGGGATGGGTTTTTATGTTCTTCAACAGAAAGCTTACCATTTATGGCTGAAATCCTTGTGCCCAGATAGATAGATACTTGGTTTATTTACCGTGGTGTCTTGACCCAGGATTCAGGTTCTCACTTCCCTGCCCTGGGCATGCCTTCCAGGAGCTTCTCTGATAGGCTTGTGCACATGCCAACTTCCATTCTCAGAGACACAGGCCTCCCACTGCTGGCAGTATTAGAGCAGCAGGCTTGTTTCTGCTTCCAGCTACCAGAGAAAGCTTCCCTGGTGGCTCAGAGGTGAAGAATCTGCCTGTAATGCAGGAGACCCGGGTTCAATCCTTGGATCAAGAAGATCCCATGGAGGAGGTCATGGCAACCCACTACAATATTCTTGCCTGGAGAATCCCATGGACAGAGGAGCCTGGCAGGCTGCAGTCCTAGACTTGGCAAAGACCTGGACATGACTGAGCGACTAACACACACATGCTTTTTCAGCTACCAAGGGCAGAGAAATATGACAGCCCAACCTCCGGAGAGCCTGTTATCCAATCAGGAAATTTTAACTAGTTTTTATATCTAAAAAGTTAACATGAACACAGTGAAAGAAATTCCAACAGGTGAAAAAAGCACTGAGACATGCCCCTCCCCTTCAGACCTTGGGGCCTCCTGGCCCTTTCAGAAAGGCAACACTTGTCCAGCAGTTTCTTACATGTCCTTCCAGACATGTTACATACATAGTTAGCTCTCGAAGGTTGGCTCCAGGATCCCCTGGGTACCAAAATCTGTGGATGCCCAAGTGCCTTATATTAAATGGCCTAGTCCAGTCAGCCCTCCATGTTCAAGATCCGGCATGGTGGTTGTCTTCCTTATTACATCTGGGAGCATACTATATACATTTTCTGTCCTTGATGCCATTCCTCCCCATTAATTTATTTGGAGATCATTCCATTCGGCACGTATGAAGTTAGAGTCCCCCTCCTTCATTCAATAGTTAATTTTGCTTTTATTTTTTGAAATTATTATCATTTGGCCGCTCCTTGCAGCTTGTGGAATCCTAGTTCCCTGACCAGGGATCAAATCCAGAACCCTGGCAGAGAAAGCACGGAGTCCTAACCACTAGACCACCAGGGAATTCCCGGTTTTGTTAAAGCGAGGTAAAATGAGATGTGAATTGCATAGATCTGAAGTGTACGATTCAGTGATTGTACACACTGTATACAACATGTAAGCAGTACCTTATTCCCATTTCCTAATGCCCTGAAGTTTCTCTTGCCCCTTCTAGGAATCCACACCTTCCTGAGGCAATCGTTGGTATGATTTCTATCACCTTGGGGTGGTTCTGCCTGTTGAAATTCACATCAATGGAATCATACAGTACACACTCTGGTGTGAGTTATTTTGCGCAACACCACTTTAGAAATTCACTCCTGTTGTGTGTATGCATTCCTTCCTTTCTTTGTTGTGCCAAGTGGTTTCTCATTGTATGACTATGCCACGATTTGTTTATTTTTCTCTGATGGACATTAGTGTTGCTCCAATTGAAGACTATCTGAATAAAGCTGTTGTAAAATTCTCTGCACAAATCTTTTTGGGGACATGTGTTTTCACTTCTCTTGGCTGTGTGCCTAGGAGTAAGCCTCAGCCTTTTTAAAAGCTGCGTAGTATTCCATTGTAAGTGTGTGTATGTGTTTAGTTGCTAAGTCGTGTCCGACTCTTTGCAACCCCATGGACTGTAGCCCATCAGGCTCCTCTGTCCATGGGATTTTCCAGGCAAGAATACTGGAGTGGATTGCCATTTCCTACTCTGGGGGATCTTTCCAACCCAGGGATCAAACATTGGCAGGTGGATTCTTTACCACAAAGCCACCTGTATATTGTATAATAAACAAGACCCCAGTTGCTGGGCATTTGGGTCATTTCCAATCTTTTGCTAAGACTATAGTGAAAATGGCTGTAGTTAAACCTTTGTAAACCTATGTAAGTAGAATATTTTTTGAGAATGGCATGCTGGATGAAAAGGTATATGCCTTTAAATCTGGAACAGAGGGGAATTCCTGGTGGTCTAGCGATTAGGACTCTCTGCTTTCATTGCCAAAGGCCAGGGTTTCATCCCTGGTTGGAGAAGTAAGATCCCACAAGCCTCAGAAAAAAGAAAAAAAAAAATCTGGGACACATATTGCCAACTTGCTTTCTAGAAAGGGTTTGTCAATTTATATTTTCAAGAACTGTGCAAGAAGCCATATTCTCACATATCCTAAGTAATCAAATTTCTCAATCATTGCTACTCTGATAGTTGCAAAATGCTCTCATGATTTTCACTCCTATTTATTTAAATTGCAAGTAACACTTATTATTTTTTCACATATTTATTATCCATTTGTGTATCCTTTTTTTTTTTGTAAACTCCCTTTTTCTTATTTTCTAAGAGATTTTTTTTAAAAGGCCTTTTCTTATTCACATATAGCACCTCTTTATATATTAAGGAAGTTAGTCATTTGTCATAAAAGTATTTATGTGCTGTGCTTAGTTGCATCTGACTCTTTGTGACCCCATGGACTGAAGCCCGCCAGCCTCCTCTGTCCATGGGGATTCTCCAGGCAAGGATACTGGAGAGGGTGGCCTATCCCTTCTCCAGTGGAGCTTCCCAACCCAGGAATCAAACCGGGGTCTCCTGCATTGCAAGTGGACTCTTTACAAGCTGAACTACCAGGGAAGCCCCCAAATACTCTTTACAAGCTGAACTACCAGGGAAGCCCCCAAATATTTATAGTGTATGTTATAATCTGGTAAAAAAAATTTCTTCTTTTTAATCCTTCCCACTTCCTGCCCCCTCCAGCTATTCTCACACATTTTTCCGTAAGAATTTCTGAATCAGCTTTTCTAGCTCAAACAAAACAAAACAAAAACCTGGTTCATAGTTACCTCTCTGGCTATCTCTTCTCCAACTTTGTCTCACTCTCCAGGGTTTCTTGACCTTGTCATGACTGGGATTCCTACACAAATCTTTGTTGTAGGAAGCTGTCTGTGCACTGCAGGGTGTTTAACAGCAACCTGGCATCTATTAACCCGATGCCGGCAGCAACCCACACCTCTCACCCCAAGTTGTGTCCATGAAAAATGCCTCCAGGCATCCCCAATATCTGAGAACCACTGACACGCTCTGATCTAGCTACACAGGCCTCCTTGCTGCTCCTACAGCACGCCAAGTACGTGGCTGCCTCATCACCTCCTTTAAATGTCTGCTCAAGGAACTTCCCTGGTGGTCCAGCGGTTAAGAATCTGCCTTGCAATGCAGGGGACATGGGTTTGATCCCTGGTGAGGGAACTAAGATGCCACATGCCAGGAAGCAACTAGGCCTGAGAGCCACAACTGGAGTCTGTGCACCACAACAAACGATGCAACTAAGATCCGACGGCAGTGCCCCCCAACCCAAATCTCTGCTCAAGTGTTACTAGTACTCAGCCTATTCTAAATGACAACTCCCCATCCACCCCACGCTCTCTATACTGTCCTTGATTTTTCTCTCTTGCATTTCTCATTTAACACACTATATAATTTACTTCTCCATCTCTTTGTCTCTCTCTCTCCCATCTTTAAAAATGTAAGCGGCACAAAGGCAAGAATTTTTGTTTTGTTCGTTCCTATGTTCCCCTGTGCCTAGAACACACCGAATACGCAGTAATGACTCCATACATATTAGATGAATAAATGAATCACAGCAGGTTTATATATTAGGTTAGATGAGAAATGCCATCTTCACCATGTTGACCCATCCTATACAACAAAATGGTATTTTCCCACACATTACAACTTTTTGTCCCCCTGTAAAGTTTTAAAATTTGTTACAAATAAGGGACTTCCCTGGCGGTCCAGTGGTTAAGACTCTGAGCTCCCACTGCAGGGTATACAGGGTTTGATCCCTGATCGGGGAATTAAGATCCCACATGCCTCAAGGTGTGACCAGAAATAAATAAGAGATACTTAAAAATAAGAAATACTAAATGCTTTTTGCACTAAACATTTGCCCAGGCTGTTTTTCCCTATTTGTGTACTTAGGAAGCTAAACTCCTTGGCTCACAGGGAGGGAGGACAGGCTGTCAGCTGGGAACTAGGCCTGGAGATTTCCTTTGTCGGTGACCCTTGGGCCTGTGGTCATGTCTAGAGGCCCCTTGCTGTCCATTTTCCCCATCACCCAGACCAGAGAGCTTCTTCACAGGCACCTGGTGGGGCCTCCACCTTGGATAGTGGCACTTCCTAGGTATCAATCTCTGTCCTCCTTCCTGAAAGGGGGACAGCTAAGGGACACTGAAGAGATAGTGGCTCAGGAAAATCCTACTTCTGCAGCCTCCCCGGAGACCCAAGTGCTCGTCTCTGAGCTCTCGTGTGGGGCAGGTGACAGAGGGTGACCTTACCTTTCCTGGTCAGCCTGACAGGAGGGGCCTGCGCTAATGGACAGACTGTCCAGCAGAGCAGGGGTGTTGGGTGTTGACCTGTCCTTGGCAGGCTCTGTCTGAGAGGAGAGAAAGAGGGGCCTTAAGGAAAGAGGGGCCTTAAGGGGCCTCTCTCCCCTTTCTCTGTTTCCTGAGACCCTTCCAGATGGGGCCCTGCTCTCCACCTCGCACTGCACTCCTGGCCAGGCCTGAAGTGTGGGAGTAGCGGGGAGACCCAAGGCACAGCGGAGGTCTGGACCTCCCCTCTGGGTGTGGTCTCTTGCCTGTGGAACAATGGCCCTCCCTCAGTCTGAGAGCTCTGGGCTGGGCACACGGGGGAGCGGGCACTTGGTGAAGGGGGTGCTCTTATATCATCAGCCATGCTCTTGGAGTCTCCTTTCTGACAGGGGCTATAAGAATGCCTGTCAGGACCACAGGAGCCTCAGGTCCAGCCCAAGGTCAAGGTGGCCTCCAGATGGATCTGAAGCTGTGACTGGGTACCACCCCAGCTGGAGGAAGACCTTTAGAAGTAGTAAGCTCCAACACATTATGGTCCCTTCTCCTCTACTGTGGGGCTTCCCTGGTAGATCAGCAATAAAGACTAGGCCTGCAATGCAGGAGACGAGGGTTCGATTCCTGGGTTGGGAAGATCCCCTGGAGGGGGGCATGGCAACCCACTCCAGTATTCTCGCCTGGAGAATCCGATGGACTGAGGAGCCTGGTGGGCTATGGTCCATCAGGTCACAGAGTTGGATGTGACTGAACACACACACACACACACACACACACTCTCTCTCTCTCTCTCTCTCCTCTTGTGTAAGTCAACATGAAATAAGATGATGTTTGGGGGGGCGAGGCCAGAGGCCCTGACAGTACAAAGTGCTGTTTGCTGTCCTGTCTGCCCTGCCGCCAGCCAGGCCTGGGACCTCCCAACGTGGGGGTGCGGCAGCAAAGCTGCTCGGAGTCCGGAGCCGAGCTGGTGGACAGGCCTGGGCTGTCTCAGAGGCTTGGCGGGGGGCCCTGGAGCTAGCAGGGGGCGGGGAGGCAGGGAGAAGGGGAGAGGCCGGCTCCTGGCCGCTGTGGGGCTGCGGCAGTGTCCTGTGGCTCACCACTTCACATTTATAGCTCCAGTGCTTCTCAGCTTACTGTCCCTGCGGTGGGAGGCCGGGCTCTCTGGAAACCGCAGCTGTGGGTTGTTGGGTGCCTGCCTGGGTGCTGAGCTGTGAGGGAGGCTCAGAAGTTTCCCAGGACGGTGAGCCTCAGCCCCAGCCCCCTGCCTCAGGCTTGCCCTGGTCTCTCTTAGAATATGGCTGGAAGCAGGAGGGACCTGCCATGATACCGAGGGCCCTCTGGTACCCCTCACCCAGTTGGCCCTCCGTGAGGAGCAGGAACCTTGCTGGAGAGTGGGGTGCTCCCTAAGGACCCAATGGGACTCTGGGATGAGGGAGCTGATGGAGGAGGGGAGGGTGAGACTAGAGGAAGAGGCTCACAGAACCAGGGCGGGGGTGCCCTGGGCTTGATTTTCTCTCCTTTTTAACTTAATTTAATTTTATTTATTTATTTTTTTAAAATCTTTAATTCTTACATGTGTTCCCAAACATGAACCCCACCCTCCCACCTCCCTCCCCATAATCTCTCTTCTTTTTTAAAGACAACTTTTAAAAAAGATTATGTGTTATTTTTCATTCTTTTTTTTAGGCCACACCATGCGGCATGATGGATCTTAGTTCCTTGCCCAGGAGTCGAATCCACGCCCCTGCATTGGGAGTGCAGTCTTAACCACTGGACCCCCAGGGAAGTGCCTGGAGCTTGATTCCTGATGGGTGCACAGGAAGCATGGAGTGGCTGCTCTCCAGTTGGAATTTCTCACCCTGCCAGGTTTCACACACGGCTCCGGTGCTAGAATGGCCAGCCCTGTGCTTTCCGTGCCTCGTGGCGTGGCCCTCAGTAGACTGGTGCAGCAGGTGTGCCTCCGTTTGGCTAGGGAGGGGTCTGAGGCTGGGAGAGGGTGGGAGGTAGGTGAGCTGGCTAGATGCTGGCAGCCCAGGAGGAGATACAGGACCCCAGGCCTGACCCCAAAGCCCCATTCCTATTACCGTGCCATGCAGACCTTGAGTTTGGTCTGAACTAGGGAGTAGGGTCCTGTGGCTCAACAGAGACTTGGGAGGAGCAGGGCCTGGCTTCTGGAGCCCTGCTCTGGCTCAGTTAAGGGGCCGACTCCCTGCCCTGCCCCTCTGCCACCCCACGGGCCGTGGGCCCTGACGAGGGCAGGTCAGGGAGGGAGAGAGGGAGTCTGGGGCCAGGCAGGGGACAGGCCTCTGGGGCATCTGGAATCTCTCACCCTGCGATCGAGGGAAACCCCAGAGAGCAAACAGAGGAGGGGATGGGGCAGGTAGGGCCATGATTACTGGGTGTGTGGGGTGCAGAGGCGTCCTGTGGGAAGGCAGGGCACACCTTGGAGAGGTGAGGCAGGAGGGCAGTTACTAAAATCCCAGCTGATTTTCGTATAAATAGAATACCTATGGGGCATGTTTCTTTTTCAAAGTCAGGTTTTATTTCTGTGTTCCCTTCCTCAGCAAACATCCTTGGCGCGCCAGTTCTCGTTGGTTTCAGCCTGGTGACTTGGGCAGCTGGCTGGTTCGGGTCACGGTGCCCTTGATCTGGGTCTCTGAAGCAAAGAGCAATTCAGTCCTACGTTCACTGACCCCTGTGAGATGCCTGCTCTGCGCTGAGAGATGGGGTCACAGGGAATACTGGGGTTCTGCCTCGGCCCCCAAAGGTATACCCAGGTAAACAATCCTCCTCCTGGTTGAACTGGAGCAGACACGTTCAGCCAGAATCAGGGAAGGATTCCCAGCATCTATCCCCAGGCATAATTGTTTTTTTTTTAAATTATTTGACTATTTTTCTTGGAGGATAGTTGCTTTACAATGTTGTGTTGCTTTCTATTGTATAGCAAAGTGGATTAACTATACCTATAAACATATCCTTTCTTTTCTCCCACTTTCTCTTCTCCCATTTAGGTCACCACAGAGCACTGAGCAGATTTCTGTAGGCTGTAGAGTAGGTGTTCATTAGTTATCTATTGTATACATAGTGGTGTAAATACGGCAATCCCAATCTCCCAAATCATGCTATCCACCACCCCCTTCCCTCCTTGGTAGCTGTCCATTTGTTCTTCATCTGTGTCTCTATTTCTGCTTTTCAAGTATGTTCCTCTATACCACTTTTTCTAGATTCCACACATACGCGTTAATAGACGGTATTTGTTTTTCACCTTTGACTTCATTGTGTATGACAGTCTCTAGGTCCATCCACGTCTCCACAAATGGCACAATTCCGTTCCTCTTTCTGGCTGAGTAATATTCCATCGTATATACGCACCACATCGTCTTTATCCATTCCTCTGTTGATGGACATGCAAGTTGCTTCCATGTACTGGCTATTGTAAAGGGTGTTGCAATGAACATTGGGGAGCATGTATCTTTTTGAATTACAGTTTTCTTGGAGTACATGCCCAGGAGTGGAATAATATGGCAGTTCTATTCTTAGTCTTTTAGGGAACCTCCATGCTGCAATGGCACCCCATTCCAGTACTCTTGCCTGGGAAATCCCATGGGCGGAGGAGCCTGGTAAGCTGCAGTCCATGGGGTCGCGAGGAGTGGGACACGACTGAGCGACTTGACTTTCACTTTTCACTTTCATGCATTGGAGAAGGACATGGCAACCCACTCCAGTGTTCTTGCCTGGAGAATCCCAGGGACGGGGGAGCCTGGTGGGCTGCCGTCTATGGGGTCGCACAGAGTCGGACACTACTGAAGCGACTTAGCAGCAGCAGCAGCAGCAGCAGCAGCATGCTCTTCTCCATGGTGACTGCACCAATTGACATTCCTGCCAACAGAGTAGGAGGATTCCCTTTTCTGCACACTCTCTCCAGCATTTATTATTTGTAGATTTTTTTGACGGTGGTCATTCTGACTGGTGTGAGGTGATAACTAACTACAGTTTTGATCTGCACTTCTCTTAGTAATTAGTGATACTGAGCATCTCTTCGTGTGTTTGTTGACCATCTGTACGTCTTCTTAGGAGAAATGTCTATTTAGGTCTTCTGCCATTTTTTGAAGACCATCTTTTGATTGGGTTCTTTGTTTACTTGGTACTGAGCTGCATGAGCTGTTTGTGTATTTTGGAGATGAGTCCTTTTTTAGCTGCTTCTTTTGCAAATATCTTCTCCCATTCTGAGGACTGTCTTTTCTTTTCGTTTATGGTTTCCTTTGCTATGCAAAAGCTTTTAAGTTAATTTAGGTCCCATCTAGCCATAGTTCACTCTTGTCATCTCCTGTTTGACCACTTCCGATTTGCCTTGATTTATGGACCTAACATTCCAGGTTCCTGTGCAATAGTGCTCTTTACAGCATTGGACCCTGCTTCCATCACCAGTCCCATTCAAAACTGGGTGTTGGCTTTGCTTTGGCTCCATCCCTTCATTCTTTCTGGAGTTATTTCTCCACTGATCTCCAGTAGCATATTGGGCACCTACCGACCTGGGGAGTTCATATTTCAGTCCGTCTAGTCAAGGCTATGGTTTTTCCACTGGTCATGTATGGATGTGAGAGTTGGACAATAAAGAAAGCTGAGCTCTGAAGAATTGATGCTTTTGAACTGTGGTATTGGAGAAGACTTTTGAGAGTCCCTTGGACTGCAAGGAGATCCAACCAGTCCATCCTAAAGGAGATCAGTCCTGGGTGTTCATTGGAAGGACTGATGTTGAAGTTGAAACTCCAATACTTTGGCCACCTGATGAGAAGAGCTGACTCATTTGAAAAGACTCTGATCCTGGGAAAGATTGAGGGCTGGAGGAGAAGGGCATGACAGAGGATGAGATGGTTGGATAGCATCACTGACTTGATGGACATGGGTTTGGGTGGACTCCAGGAGTTGGTGATGGACAGGGAGGCCTGGCGTGCTGTGGTTCATGAGGTTGCAAAGAGTTGGACATGACTGAGCGACTGAACTGAACTGAACTGAACTAGCCATAGTTTTGAAGGATGAATAGTTTTTCAGACTCTCCTTTTTTCTTACAACAAAGAGTAGGCAGCCACTATGTCGCAGGTGTCAAAATAGTAACTGAGAGATAGGACACAGGCCCTTCCCTTTGAGAAGTCTGGTAGGAGGGTCATGTGAATAGTGACAATAATGTCCTAGACGTAAAAACAGAAGTGCAGAAGTGTGTGCAAGATGCATCAAAGGCCAGAGGAAGGAACTGTCCGTTCTATAGCGGGACGTGAGAACAAGGGTCGGAGCAGGGAGCTGGCTGAGGCAAGAAGCCGTGTGTAGCAGGAGAGCTGTGCTCAGGTACTGCGACTGGACTTTTTTGGGCCCAAGTACTAAGCGAGTTGCTGGGGGGTGTCAGACTACCATCCAGCAGCTGGGTGCAAGCCTGGTGGTTTCAGGCCAGCTGCCTGTGGACGAGCCATGAGATCTGGGGAGAAGTTTGACCACTGGACTCTGGTTCCCACTCCTTCACACATGAACTAGTGGCCTGAAGCCCCACGCTTGACCGCTCAGCTCCACGTCCTCAAGCCTAAATTGGAGATTGAGATAACACTAGTCACATCTTCTTGGCAGGGGTGACATGAGTAAATGGGATGATACAAGTGAAGGGCCTCCGACAGAGCCCAGACGTGCAGTTTATGTAAAGTGGGAGCTAGCTGATCTCCCTGCCAGGGTCCCCTGGAGGCAGGCCTGTGTGTGGGGGCAGGGGGCACAGGGAGGAAGGGCAGTGGGGTTCCAGGTCTGTGGGCAGGGACAAGCCCACTCTTGCTCTCTCAGGGGCTGAGAGGTGGTGTTCTTTGGTGGATCCCAGACTGGGTTAGTCACAGGGGCTGCCTGTGTGAGCCTGGCTGGCTTGTGCCCTTTGTGCTTTTTCTCGCCTCTTTTCTAAACCAGGCCCCTTTTGGCAATGCCAGCCTATCTGTGACAACTGCCTGACGGCCAGGGCTTGGCCTATCTGACCGTGGGACCCTGGTCAAGGTCTGGGGCAGGAATCTTTCAGAGTGCAGAAGCTCCAAGATGGGTCTGACAGTGGGAGGCAGGCCTGCTCCAAGGATGGCACCTCCATAGCTCTCCAGGCCCTGGCTCCAGCCCAAGGCTCAGGCCGGGCAGAGCATGACAGCATCAGGGGTCTTCTCAAGGGCCCAGTGCTGACCTGGCCTTCGTGCAGGCTGCTCTGGGAGGGGCTCCATTGAGACGGGTCTCGTGAAAGGCCAGTTACCTGCCAGTGCTTGGCGTCCAAAATAGAATCTGAAGGAGCAGCAAAGCCTTTAATTCAATGTGTCTCAACAGTGGGTCGGTGTGGGGATAACTATGATCTGACCGGTCTTGGGCTATAATTACGGAGTCAGAATAAAAAATTACAGGCATTGTGTGGGCTTGTTTTAAATATAACGTAATCCACACCGTCCTCTCTCTTATTTGCTAGATTTGAGGTGCAGTCTTGGGCAGTTGGCACAGGTTCTGCCTGACGTGTAGCAGATAAAAATGGCCCTTACCCAGTGAAAAGGGCATGGCAGGAGGCCTCCCCAGACCCCTAATGTTCCTGACTGCCCACGGCCCGTAACCCACAAGCACACGTGCACATAGGTCCGCGCAGGCCTCTGTCGTCCACGTTATCTGTGCCTGGCATCTCCCCCACCAGCCTCCCTGCCTCCAGCCTCCCCCAGCTAGTCCACCAGAAATAACTTGGTAAAACACAGTCTTGAGGCTTAAGACCCATTAATGGCGCCCCTCTGTCTATAGGATAAATCCATCCAAACTCCTAGTTCTTTCAGGTCTCGGCCCCAAACCACCTTTCAGCATCATGTCTGGTAACAACAAGCAGCCATAGAACTGAGGTGAAGGGGCTGGGGTTCCTGACTACGTGGGATTAAACTCAAAGGCTCCATGTCTCATGAGCTGAGTGAGAGTCTGAACAGGTTATCCCATCCACGTGCTTTAGCTCCCTGATACTGTAGGTTGTTGAGAGGATGGCATGAGATAACACATTCCTGGGATAACCGCAGGCATGTCCCTTTTCCTCACCGAGTCTCAAATTACCTATTAAAAGGAGGCAATAGAATCATTGCTTTTCGGATCAGTAAATGTTTTTAAAGTGATATTTCTTCACGTAGTTGTATGTGGTGAGACAAATACATGTTGTTAGCTCAACCTTTCTGGCAAGCAAAGTCGAAAGACTAAAAACATGTTTATACCCTATCAGTGTGAATAATCTAAGGGAAAATTCAAATTGTGGACAAGGATTTATATTTAAAAGATTTTTACCTCAGTGTTTCCCCGCCACCCCGGTGTGTTTTTACATCCTTGAAAAACAAAAAAACATAATGACAAACATTGGGATAACAGTAAGTATTGGGTTAGCCAAAAAGTTCATCCAGGGTTTTCCATAGTAAACCCTGAACAAATTAACTTTTTGGCTAACTTAGTATCTATTTATTTGTGTGTCTCACTCAAAACTTGTATGTAGGAATTAAAAGTGTTTATGAAGAATATTTCACTATGCTGAAAATGCTTATCATGTATAATTTAAAGTGAATAAAGTACATATAAAATTGTATAATGTATATTGTATGATCTTGGTGATAATGAAAATATTATTTTTATTTATAATTAAAATTATCTTTGGTGAACCTATGGTATTGTATTCCCTTCTCTGTTGTTTTCTGTATTTCCCAAACATTTAAGAATGGGCATGCATTTTTATGGGCTTCCTTGGTGGCTCAGTTGGTAAAGAATTCTGCCTGCAATTACGGAGACACGGGTTCGATCCCCGGGTTAGGACGATTCCCTGGAGAAGGGAATGGCTATCTACTCCAGTATTCTTGCCTGGAGAATTCCATGGACAGAGAATCCTGGTGGGCTATAGTCCATGGGGTCACAAAGAGTCAGACGCAAGTGAGCAACTAACACTTTCACTTTTTTCATGCATTTGTTATATAATAATCGTTTTAGAAAGAGCTGAGTTATGTTGGAAACATTAAATGAAAGGGCAGAACACTTGATGTTAGAGTGCCTGTCTGGCTTTTAACAATCTCTCTGATTCTAATGTTCTAGGACCATCCATGGAGTCTGAGAGGTGACTGTAGAGGCCCAGACCCCCCCAAGGCCCGTCTACCTTCAGTGACATGTGGCGGCAGGCAGGTCTGGTGCCTGGAGTCAGCAACTCGCCAAGCACGGGGGTTCACCGAGTGTACGTGCAGAGTTCCCCTTGAGGTCAGCTGCTTTTCTGAAGTCTTTCTGGAATCTTCCCAAGTGCCCAAGAACCTTCAAGGCCATTGGAAGTGGAGCAGTGTGCCAGCCCCCCCATTCCTGCCACACTATGGAGTACGGCGTGCTCTCCATCTACCTGGGGCCAAGGGGCTTTTCTGCCTGAGAAGCGAGCTCTTTCTGCCACTTTGGGTAAAGGGCTCGCTGGAGCCGTTCGCCTCTGTGGGCCCCTCTGCTGTCACCCATTTGGACTTTGGGACCCTGCTCACTGGCTCTGTCAGACCCCACATTCCCAACTGCCAGGACATGCAGGTCTGTTTGGTGCGTTGTCCTGAGGATGGAGAGCCTGGAACAAATCATTAGAGGGGCTCATTGAAGAGGGACAGCCTGGCCATTCCCAGCCATTTCTTGGGAGGTCAGCCCAGAGGAGCCCCCGCTGGAAGAAAGAACCTCATCTGAGTTCACTGGGGAGGGCCCAGTGTCTGGGTCCAGCCAGCAGCTTGTCAGGGCTTGTCCAGGACCATCACGAATCAGCCATGTGTCTGCCCAGTTAGAAACCAGAGAAAAACAGGATTCACAGGTGGGAATATGGAGACCGGCTTAGAAAGAGAGAGGCCAACACGCAGTCAGTGAGAGGCGGAGAGAGATAGACACATAGGGCCTACAATGCAGCAGGAAGGCCATCGAAAGAAGGGACCAGTACCTACAACATGCTCATCCTCTATGTAGTCGGGGAAACGCACGTTAAAGTAGCTGAATGTGCCACTCCACACCTACTAAATTAGCACTCATTAGGGAAATGATAACATCTCATGCTCTGAGGCTGTGGTAAAGCCAGCTTAAACACACTGTTAGGGGCCCTGCAAATTAGCACAGTCTTCTAGGGAAGGAATTAGGCAATACAGCTCTTGAGCTATTAAAATGTTCATCCCCTTGCCTGTGGTAATTAAACTCCTGGGAGTGGGTTGCGAGGAAATAATTCAACAGAAAAATAACAGTCATAAAAAGATGACGAGTGCAGTGTTCTCCATTCTGTCCAACACGCACCCGCTATAGGAAGGCTGCTATAAATATTTACACAAATAGAGAATATGAAGACCGTGGTATGTGCAAATAAACAGAAAATAAAACTATCAGTACATAAAAAATAATACATACATGATCCCACCATCTGGATGTTTGGGCGGCCCCACCCTTGCTGGGGAACAGTGGTCCTTGGCTCCTCACACACTCCTGTCTTCCCAAGGGACCTGCCCTGCCACTCCCTGTCTGGAGCTCTCCAACCATGAAGCCTGATCCGCAGACCTCAGACTGGTGGGGAGACAGTCTCAGCTGAGGCTGCCCACCTGGCCAGCTCACTTGGGTGGCCCCAGAGAATCTGGGTAATGCCCGCTGAGTCACTCCAAGGTCATACCCCAAGAAGTCAAGCCCAAATTGACACACTGGAGTTGCATACTTATTTAAGAAAAGGGATAAAGTTTGATTTTGCAGGCTCTGAAGTGTCTTGCTATTTTCAAGCACAGCAATCTGTTTAAGCCAGCTGTAGTCTGGACTCCCAGCTGAAGCATCATGAGGTGAAGGCAACTTATAACAGAAGACAAAGGGAAGGAGGGCTCATGGGGTCACCTTTCCTGGCTTACCCCAACAGTAGTCACAGATGTGCTTCTGGACTTGAATCATCCAGTTTCCCTCTTCCCCTAGCTCCTGGCGACCATCTCAGAAGTTGGCACTGAGCAGGAATTCAGTAAATTGTGGGTGAATAAAATGAAGGGAAAAAGACCATGTAGTATGAGTGAGCATGTGTCATTGAACAATTCTGTCTTTATTCAAAGCCCGTCCGGCTTTGCAAATGTGTCCTTAACTGTGCTCTGGAGAAGCTACACCCTCTGTGCTTTCCCTGCTTACTGCCAGGGGATGCCCTTGCCTTACAGGGGGGCTGAGAACGTTCAGTGACCATGCCTGTGTCCAGACAAACCAAACCTTGTTCATTCGGCCCCGGGCATAGTTACTGGGCACAAAGAGGCTTTGTGATAGTCCCTGCCCTTGATGTGCTTTCAGTCTCATGGGAGAGACAGGAGTAAACAACGAGGAGTAATTTAAAGAGCAATCACATGGGTGCTATAAACAGAGGGAGCAGCAGTGGGGAGTGAGAAGATTCGGGAAGTGGGCTCCGGGTCGGGTGGAAGACCAGCCTCCTTGGTGGGGGTGGAAATCGAGCAGGGCTTTGAGGACAAGCAGGATTTTCTCCTCCATGGAAACCAATGGAGGAGA
The DNA here is from genome assembly GCF_032405125.1 of Capricornis sumatraensis. NCBI lineage: Eukaryota > Metazoa > Chordata > Mammalia > Artiodactyla > Bovidae > Capricornis > Capricornis sumatraensis. Next base: position 75,568,637 of record NC_091076.1, read on the forward strand.
ACATTTCGAGGAGGGGATGCTACAGGAGGTCAAATGCTACAGGAGCATCAGAGAGGATGTGGACCGAAGAGGCTGCTGGACGTGACACTGGGACTAGCAGAAAGAGACTTGGAAAAAAAAAAAAAGAAATTAAGGAAAAAAAGAAAGAGACATGGGAAGGCTCTCAGGCTCTCCAGCCTCTCGTGTCAGCAGAAGCTAGCAGTTAAAGAGCACAAGCTCTGGAGTCAGCTTGGGTCTCAGCCCCTCTTCTTGGCTGGTCACTCAGGGTAGCGGCCTTAATGTCTCTGGGCTCCCGTGTTCTGATCCACCTCATGCTGGTGTGAAGGATACAGGGGTGCTCTGAACAGTGCCTGGGGGAGAGTGAGTCCTCACCATGCGCTGGCTGGTCTCTACTCAAGGCTCCTTTTGGAATGGAACACAAATGTCCTCCCTTAAATCAGTGTGGGCGCATCACACGAAGATGCTTTGATTTTCAAGATGAATGTGGCTGGGCCTAATCCTCAATCACGGGGCCTTAGACTGAGAAGCACCAGACATGGAAGCATCCCCAGGGTGTTGGGAAAAGTTCAGAGATGAGAATCCAGCTTGTGGGTGGAGGTTGGGAGTGGCTGCGGCAGTGCCGCCTGGAGTGCTCCTGGGGAGGGCCAGGGAGCTCCTGGTGCTCTGGTCCCTCTCAGAAGTGGTCACTGCCGCAGGCAAACAAGCTGGATTGTCTGTTAACAACTGTGATTTTCTGTCACCTCAGGCCTGGCCTCAGGCCTCTCTGCTGCCTGGCATGCCCCTGAGATTTCTGCTCAGCTAAGAATCAGCCTTTGCTGCCGTGCTGTGTGGGGATGGTCTGACCTCTGCTGTCCACGGTCTGTCATGGCACAAACTCAGACACTGTCATGGACTCAGAGGATGCATTTTCTTTTTTCAGCTTTCTGGATAGTGACTCCCAATATTAACATATTTTACACTGTGACAGGGCTTCCCAGGCGGTGCTAGTGGTAAAGAATGCTCCTGCCAATGCAGGAGATGTTGAGAGATCCGGGTTCAATCCCTGGGTTGGGAAGACTCCCTGGAGAAGGACGTGGCAACCCACTCCAGTGTTCTTGCCTGGAGAATCCCATGGACAGAGTCCATAGGGTTGCAAAGAGTTGGACACGACTGAGGAAACTTAGCACACTGTGACAATACAGAAAAATTTCACAAAGCAATTCTTACCTTTACTATGTGTGAACACTCTAATATATTCTATATTTTCTATTTTTTATTTCATGAGTAAGAAAAATGCTGATTACAATACAATAAATAGACCTCACAGTCCCAGGCTTTCTCATGCATCTAAAAAACCATTCACTTAGGGAACTAAATTAGTGCCTCATTTCCCAAACATTAATCAGTGTGTTCCATATCACTTTCAAATTTTTGGCCACACTGAAGGCCGACTTTTTATGGAATCTATTTTTTCTTTAAATCAATTCATTTAAACATTTAAAAATGCCCACTATAGCTGAAGTAAAATATTGGTGAAATAACAAGTATGAATGTTAGTTATATACATATTATATATATGTATATAATACATTTATATTATATATAATTCACTATTAAAATTCAACATTCAAAAAATGAAGATCATGGCATCTGGTCCTATCATTTCATGGCAAATGGATGGGGAAAAGAGTAGAAACAGTGACAGATTTTATTTTGTTGGGCTCCAAAATCTCTGTGGATAGCAACTGCAGCCACAAAATTAAAAGACACTTGCTCTTTGGAAGAAAAGCTATGACAAACATAGACAGAGCATTAAAAAGCAGAAACATCACTTTGCCGACAAAGGTCCAGCTGGCTTTTCCAGTAGTCGTGTATGGATGTGAGAGTTGGACCATAAAGAAGGCTGAGCGCCAAAGAATTGATGCTTTTGAACTGTGGTGTTGGAGAAGACTCTTGAGAGTCCCTTGGACAGCATGGAGATCAAACCAGTCAATCCTAAAGGAAATCAATCCTAAATATTCATTGGAAGGACTGATGCTGAAGCTGAAGCTCCAATACTTTGACCACCTGATGCAAAGAGCCAACTCATTGGAAAAGACCCTGATGCTGAGAAAGACTGAGAGCAGGAGGAGAGGGAGCGACAGAGGATGAGATGGTTATATAGCATCACCGAGTCAATGGAGTTTGAGCAAGCTCTGGGAGATGGTGAAGGACAAGGAAGCCTGGCGGGCTGCAGTCCATGAGGTTGCAAAGAGACACAATTTAGTGACTGAACAAAAGAAAAACACTGAAATAAATATTTAATTATCAAAATAAAAAATGTTCTCATACCTCCTAAAATCATCCTGAAGCAGGGTCTGCATTCCTCACTTTGGGAATCACATATTCAAAGATTGGTCCAAACATCTCATTTTCAGTGGGGGCAGTGAGGCCCAGAGGGATGAATTCATTTATTGGAGGTCTAGTTTCTCAGTCAGTGGGAAGGTCAGTCTGGTCAGGGGAGAGAAAAGAGAAAATAAAGGAATCAGTGTTATCAGTCTTAACATTTTTGGAGAGAGGCCCTACCCTGTCATCTCATTGGAGCCCAGATATCAGTGTGGAGCTACCTTGGCAGAGCCATTTTAAGCCTGGATCTTAGATATTCTTATCTTTGGAGGTCCTGATCCATATCATATCACATATATTACAAGGTGTGCCCACTGACCCTTATTAATTTCAATTTTGCTATTTTCTTCTACTTGTATTTTGAAGCCAATGGATTTTTGAAGCTTCAACAATTTTTGGCAGGTCCTAGGATTACAGCCTGCCATGCCTAATGGATAAAGTGGCCCTGGGACTGGTAAAGAATCTCATCAGAGACACACTAAAGAACGATTTAATTATTCTAGCCCTTTCTCCTGGTATCTTTAACAGGTAATGTGGACAGGCCACTGACAACTAAATGGATGAGTTTCCAGTGGTGAAATCTTTGCTGTTCTGCGAGTCCAGTGGGGGCAGTGGTGCTGCAGGTAGGCTAAGTGCCATGTGACTGGTAAGGTGCTCCCACTCTGTGCTTCAGTCTCCTTATTAAGTAAAACAAAGGGATTAGATTCCAAGAGAGTCAATCATCTAGAAATCAAGTTCTTGGCTTCTTCACAGTAACCTTTCAACCAGTTTTCCACGTACGACTAATAAGCAGATCAGGAGCATTTATTGCAGAAAGGTCTAGAAGGGTATACACCAAGTTACTGACACGAATTATTACCAGAGGAGGAAAATGGAAAGCAATGATGACAGATTCTTTACACATCTTGAATTGTTTCACTTGTTATATTAAGCACATTATCACTTTTTTAATGAAAACATTAATAAAGAACAGTTAAAGAAAAGCAACCACTTTGCTCATTTAAAAACACTGATTAAGAGGGTGTATCTAATGCACATGGTCTGTTACATTAAAAAGAGTAAGTTCACCAAAAACTAAAATTCCAAAGTCTAAATATTAATCTATAGCAGACGTTTGATGAAGCAGAAGCATCAGGGGTGCCTCTGGGGTTTTATGACATTCCACTGGCCTGAATCCTATTCTGGTGCACTACCCTGTAATTAAATGAATTAATGTGAGTAATGAATCACAGTGCCTGCCAACAGCAAGTACTCTATCTCCCAATGAGGTCCCATAGAATCCAGGTCTTTACATCCTGCTAAATGGGATAAATAGCACATATTGTTGAAAGCAGGGATGTCCCTTCATTCCCAGCCAAGGCCGCCTTGAATGGCTCCACTTACTAACCTGTTAAGATTTGCTGATCTAGGGGGTAGCCCTGACCTGCCTTCAGTTGCTGCTAACCAGGTTAACTTAGAAAAACTAGGTACTGGTCAGCATATTCTCTATCACATCACCTGTTTGTTTCCTTCAAAGTGCTCATCACAACAGAAAACTCTTGGTTTGTCATCTGTTGTCTGCCTTTTCACTAGAGTGTAAGCTCCCCGAGGGCTAGGACCTTGTTTGCCTTGTTCACTGCTATAGCCCAAATGCACGCCCGGCACAGAGTAGATGCTCAATAAATATTCCTCCCCTGCACCTCCTCAAATCACAGGTCAGGTTTCCTTTCCAAGATTATTCTTGATTGTTGACGTTGACCTTCACTTTTCCCTTTGAACTACATGTGACCTCTACTAAAACCTGGGTGTATGGCTACCAGGCACAAAGACTTGGCATAAAGAGAAATATATTGAAACATAAACACAGGCCAACTAATTAATTAAGGAAAGTCTGTTGCTTGCAACTCAGGTTTGCAGCTGGCATATAATTCCACTGATTATGATTTGTTTGCTCCTTGTCCCTAAGTTTGAAGCAGCCAAGGTCATTCAGTGAGTGAGTGATAGTTGCTGAGTTGTGTCGAGGTCTCTGTGACCCCATGGATTGTAGCCTGCCAGGCTCCTCTGTCCATGGAATTCTCCAGGCAAGAATACTGGAGTGGGTTGCCATTTCCTTCTCCAGGTTTGAAGCAGCCAAGGTCATTTAAAGGGCCCCAAATTCAAAACTCACCTGCCTTGGAGGCTCAAACAGTCTCTTTTCCATCAGCTTAACACATACAGTATCTAGAGCCTAAAAACTTTTTATGCTGGCTTCAAATTAAAATAGTTCACTGGGTCAAAGGCTTGCCTTTGGTCCAAGATGCAGGAGGGTCAATGAATGTTGGCTAAATCCCGAAACCGCAGCTTGGCTCTTTCTTAAATTGATTTGTGGACTGTTTCCAGGAAACCAAAGATGATCGGTCCACCTGGCAGCAGGCAGGCTGCGAACTGGAGGCGATTCTGCCCTGGCCAAGGGCCATGGCCCCCTCGTGGCCCCGAGGAAGGCAGCATTTCATCGGGCCTTTTGGATGTTATGGCGGGCGGCTGGCTTCTCCCGCCGCGGCGTGCTCTCCACGCGGTGCACAGACGTCTCTACCCGCAGGGACGAGGCCCTGACGTGGCGGGAAGCCGTCTCTGTGAGCTGCGAGGCGGTTTCCACGTGCTGGGAGGACACCTCGAGGACTCGAGGGAGTCGCTTCCCAGAGGAGGAGACGGAGGGTCCCTCGCTGCTGCGCTGGGTGGTCTCCACCTGCCGGGAAGATGTCCTCACGTGACGGTAGGATGTCTCCACGCGGTGGGACGAGGTCTCCACGCTGACCGTCGCCGTCTCCTCGGAGCGGATGGATTCCGCCCGGGCCGGAGAGGGCTTTCCCCGAAGGGGTGAGGCCATCTTACGGGGGTAACAGGGCCAAGCTGACCTTTGGAGGCCCCACAGCCCCACAATCCCCGAAGGATTATTTTATACGGTGAGGAGCGACGTCACATGCCATTGTGATGCAGGCAGAGCGGTGGTCGAGGGTCCCGCGAACCACGTGGAGGCACCGTGATCTTGGGGCGGGGAGGCCTAAGATTCCTTGGGAACGCTGGGTTCATCCCCTCGAGAGCGCCGTCTGCCCCCGCATCGCCCCTTAGCCTGTCAAGAACCTGTCCGGGTGGAGGCGGGGTTGGGGCGGGGCGGGCCCTGGATGGGCGGAGCCACCCGGCCCCTTGCGAAGCTGTGCCCACCCCCGCATCCCACACTGCCCCGCGGCAGGAAGGGGACGCTGCGACTTCCGGACCTTCCCCGTTTCTCCGATCCTGGCTGTGTGGGGCTGCTGGGGACTTAAGAGTGTCTGCTGGTGATGGCCGCGGCCGTCGCTATGGAGACAGGTGAGTAGCGCTCTGAGCCTCGCGTTTTGTCAAATAGAAACAGTCCCGGGCCCAGACACCTGCTTCCCGGGATTTTTTGAGAATCCAGGCTCAACTCCCGGCAGAGTCAGTGATCGGAGTGGGAGGGACCAGGGTTTTTTTTTAGCGACTGGAAGGGCGAAGGTAATTTGGCCTTTTCAGAGTTTGTTTTGTTGGCCGATCCTTTCTCCCCGTTAGTTATTCAAACACTGGCCCCACCGGCTTCTGGCAAGACTAAAGGAGAGATTTTGGATCATAAACCGCTTCCTCGAGTTGTTTTTTTGCATCTCAGATGAGCTTGCCTAAGTTTAAAATATCGACAGCGAACTCTTGTATTACTGTGCCACTGACGGGTCTCACGTAAGCACGCGTTTCTTGATACTCACCAGGGTCTCTTTCATCTTGCATTCTGAACGTCTCTTGATGGATTTAGCATTTACTTTGTTTTTGCTAAGCTTGATCACTTAACAGCTTGTAACGCGTTATCAAAATAAGGCAAGGCACATTGCTGCAGCTTATCCTGGTGATCACTGTGAAGTCCCAACATAGTGGCTCACGAGTGATTAATGTTCTGCTCCATGTATGATCTTGTTTTCTTTGATAATTTAACTTTAGATAAACCTTTTTTTTTTTTTTTTTTGTTTAATCAGGGCTTTGCTTTCCTTAGACTTCTAAGGAAGGTTTTTCTCCTCCTACACCCAGTTTAGGAAAACCTTTGCATGCTCTTCTTTATGTAACTCAGCATTAGTCAGATGTCTGTACTGCTGTTTTCTGTCTAAAAATCAGTACTATATACAGTGACATTTATTTTGGATGATTTTGCTATCTTCTCTCCTAGATGATGCTGGAAATCGACTGCGGTTTCAGTTGGAGTTGGAATTTGTACAGTGTTTAGCCAACCCAAATTACCTTAACTGTAAGTTGTTGAGCACCTCATTGAAGTGAGTAGCTAGTTACGATTTCTGATAGAAGAGTCAAAATTCATAGTACTGTCGGCCCTTTGTATCCTTGGATGCAACCTCAGTTGGTGGAATCTGCCCATCCTGAGGGTGACAATACTGTCATGGCACTATGTTGTTTTGTACAGGAGATTGGAGCACCTGTGGATTCTCGTGTCTGCGGGGTCTCTTAGAACCAACTCCCTGTGGATTCTGAGAGATGACTTTAGTATCTAGTTTTGTACATTCTTAACTGAGTGGAATGACTGTTGCACTTATACTGGTATATATAATTGAGCAAACTGGGACTTCTGTTTTGAATTCAGTGTGTGTTGGTGGTGGGAATGTTATGTAAGTAAATTCTTTACGATTATGTTAGTCACAGATCAGTAGTCCAAGGACTGGTGTGCTCTACAGATGTATTTTTTTTTTTTATGCCTTTCAGTTCTTGCCCAAAGAGGTTACTTCAAAGATAAAGCTTTTGTTAATTATCTTAAGTACTTGCTTTACTGGAAAGAACCAGAATATGCCAAGTATCTAAAGTAAGTTTAATTTTTATAGTCCTAAACATGTGTGTACTTTATTATACTCCAAAGCACTGATATTTAATAGACTTCTTACTTTCACGTTGGAAAAAATACCTGTTGAATCTCTGCTCTCCTTTCAGTTGCCTCCGTTTTAATACGAGACACATCATCTCTAACTTAACTGGGATTCCTGCAGTATCTACTCATTGGTATTCCTCCTTTCTCCCTGCCCTGCCAAACAAAGAAGAACCATTTTCTACACAGAAGCCAACTTGGTCTCTTAAAAATAGAAATTACATTCCATTAGAACCCTTTGGTCGCTTCCCATTGCATGCAGAAGAAAATCTCATCTCTTAGCCCTGTGTGATCTGTCCCTGTCTTCTCTGACCTTATCTTGTACCACTCCCTGCATCTCACTGAGTTTCTGACCTCAAGGAACCCACAGTCTATATATGCAATGACAGCCATAGCCTGAAAATGAAAGAACATAGAAAGGGGTACTTACTTGTAAGCAAGGGTTTCTGGAGAAGGTAACCATACCCGAGTCTTAATAGCTGCTTTCTTATTTTATATATCTTACATAATAAATACATGAATTTATCATTCAGGTTGTGCAATAGATACTCTCATTTTAAGGCTTACTGAAATGCAAGGAGCATATTGTAATCACAAACATTTCTTTTTAATGATAAAAAATAAGCCTTGAACTCCCACCTCTGCTTTGTCTTAAATAGGTAGTCAAAAAGCAGTGGTGAAACGTCTAGCGTTTTTTTTCCCCTAAACAGACGCAAGTTTGAGAGGAGAATGTTTCAGACTTGTACTTTGGCCAAGCCACTTTTCTCTGTCTAATAACAGCTGATTTATGAAGTCCACATCCTCCTTTTGCCTGTGGGACCCTTTCCACCCTTACTGGCCCTTTATAAAAGAACCACTTATTCATTTAATAATCCAGAGAAAATATATATTTTTTTCTTTACTAGATTGCAACATGTTATATGTATGTATTATAGACTTAGAGACTCAGTGTTGGACACTGAGCCCTAGACACCGTCAGGTTCAATTTTACCCACAACATTGCTGAGATGGTCATCTGTATACTGGCTGGAAGTTTCTAGTGAACACATACTACTCATTCAGGGGCAGCCAATTCCGTCGTTAGCTAGATTCCAGAAAGTTCCTCCTTGTATTATTGTGTCCGACTCTTTGCAACCCCATAGATTGTAGCCTACCGGGCTCCTCTGTCCATGGGATTTTCCAGGCAATAGTACTGGAATCGATTGCCATTTCCTTCTCCAGGGGATCTTCCCAACCCAGGGCTTAAACCCAGGTCTCCCACATTGTAGACAGATGCTTTACCGTCTGAGCCACTAGGGAAGTCCTATAACATGATATACCTCTATGTAACTTTAACTCATGTTCTGAGTTTTGACCCTGAATTAATCCAGAATGAATCTATGCCTTCTTGAAGAATAACCATTCAGATATTTAAATTTTTAAGAGAGGGTGCAAATTAACTCCCATTTCATTTCTACACAAGGTTTTTGTTTACTAGTTGCCAACATTTAAAGATTGGAGAGTTTCATATTTTGATTCTGATTTCTAAGCTTCTCTTTAAAATTCTGGAAGATCTGATAACCCCAGGTCTTTGTTCTCCCAGGTCAGTCATTGGCTAGAGCAGAGCAGCAGCTACCTCTTCTAGACAATGTCCTCCACCATTTCACTAATAGCCACGACCTGCAGCTGTAATTTATCTCTTACATTCAAGGATTCACAGTGTTGATTTGCTGGTGGCTCAGACTGTAAAGCAATGGCACCCCACTCTAGTACTCCAGCCTGGGAAATCCCATGGGCGGAGGAGCCTGGTAGGCTGCAGTCCATGGGGTCGCGAAGAGTCGGACACGACTGAGCGACTTCACTTTTACTTTTCACTTTCATGCATTGGAGAAGGAAATGGCAACCCACTCCAGTGTTCCTGCCTGGAGAATCCCAGGGACAGGGGAGCCTGGTGGGCTACCATCTACGGGATTGCACAGAGTCGGACACAACTGAAGTGACTTAGCAATAGCAGCAGACTGTAAAGCATCTGTCTACAATGCGGGAGACCCGGGTTCAGTCCCTGGGTTGGGAAGATCCCCTAGAGAAGGAAATGGCAATCCACTCCAGTACTCTTGCCTGGAAAATCCCATGGACAGAGGAGCCTGGTAGGCTACAGTCCATGGGATCGCAAAGAGTTGGACACGACTGAGCGACTTCACTTTCACTTATGTCAGCTAAAATCCTTCAGTTCTCATTTTCATCAGTGCTGTTAGTTGAGTTCTCCATTTATTTCTCATTTGTTTTTTAAAAAAAATATAAATGCAAACTTTGCTTTTGTATCTCCTCTATGTCGTCTTGTTGGTTGATGCTATAATTGTAGCCTATTAAAATATTTATAGTCCCTTATTTTGAGCATGGTCTTCTCCAGGTCTTATAAGTGATCACTGTATGTCTAAGTTCCAGTTACTGAGAAGTAGCATTTGTTACTTGAAGACAGTCCTCTTGGTTATCACATTAATTTATTTTACGGAGGAAGAAACTAATCCTTAAGAAAGGTTAAGTATCCTGTTCAAGGACACCCAGCTGTAGAATGGGCAGAGCTGGTTTCAAACCTAGGTCTTTGTTGATAGAACATCCTCATGAGAAGGAAATAGCTCGAGTAGGTGTGAGTAGGGCTTTCCAGGCTTCAGTTCAGTTCAGTCGCTCAGTCGTGTCCGACTCTTTGTGACCCCATGGATCGCAGCACACCAGGCCTCTCTGTCCATCACCAACTCCTGGAGTTCACTCAGACTCACGTCCATCAAGTCAGTGATGGCATCCAGCTATCTCATCCTCTATCGTCCCCTTCTCCTCCTGCCCCCAATCCCTCTCAGCATCAGAGTCTTTTCCATTGAGTCAACTCTTCCTGTGAGGTGGCCAAAGCTGCTGCCAATTACAAGCAACTATGTATCTCTGGAGTATAGGAAGCAAATGTTCAATAAGGAAACATTGTGTTGGGGCCTACTGTGGTCCTCAAACCAGCAGTGTTGAATGCAGAGCTCAGGCTCCACCCCAGATTGATGACCTGGTTCAGCTGGTGGCTGCTAGTTTTCTCTGTATCAAGTTACTTGTTCTTCGCTTTGTATTTAATACCTATCTTGTGGGGGAATGCTTTGAGACGGTAAATATAGTGTTTCATATTTCAGTCTTTTACCTAACTTTGGCAATCTATGGAAAATACTTGCTTGAAAGCTTTTTCTGTGATTTTCTTATTCCATAATTCTTTATTCATTTGTTAGTTGAAATTCAGTTGTAAGGACAGAATATTTCCTTGTTCCTAATTTATTTATTCATTTTATAAAGTTACATCAGTATGGACTCCTGGATTCTTTATCTTGTGGGTTATAATTATGTATCTTCTTGAACTAGTGATCCTGGATACAGCCAATGGGAGCACCTTCAAACTGGCTCCTGTGTACTTTCAACAAATCCCTATATTTTTTGAGCATTTTTCTTTCTGCCACTATGTAATAGTCCAGGCTCATCTTTTGCTTTCCCTGTGTTAGCCGTAGGCATCAGCCACGTCTCCAACCAACCCTGGATAATACTATTTAAAACCCATGATCTGGGTACTCGGTGTGCTCATTGGTCCTGTAGTGTCATTGATTCTAGGCTCTCTCAACACATAAAGCTGGAAATGGGTCTGTGCGTATCTATTTCTATATCTGTGTGTGTGCGCACGTGTATAAAGCCATGAGTTCATCCTGTTTTCAGTTCCAACTTAATAACAGGATTCATTCTAGCCTTCCCCCTTCCTTAATCTGAAACCACTTTTCTGAGAGCCAGAGGTTTGGCTTTCTGTTTACAGTGTATGTGCTCAACCTCTGAGTATATGTACATAATTTCAGAATTGTTATATCCCTGTGGAAAACAGGAATACAATATCTGCATAGTTTTTTCTGAAGTTGACTCACTTTTAAAAGCTGTCTTATCATAGTTTATGGAAAACCAATAGGTATTAAACACATAATTATGAAAATAAAGTGTTCCTATCCCTTACCGTGGAAATCACCAGAAGAGAATAGTGTGATTTGTGCCCAGATGTTGACCAGTTATTGTGTTACCAGTTGACAGTAACGCTGTTTACCAGTTACTGTGTGGTCTTAGGTAAATTATTTAATCTTTCTAAGTTTACATTTTCTCACATTTGAAAATTTTGCTGACTTTTGATGATTAGCTTTTCTGTATATGCAGGAAAAAAAAAATATTACCAAAGTATACCAAGTTAATGTTACAGAGATGATAGAGTGCAAAAGCATGTTTAAGTGAGTTAACTAGAGCGTGGTATTATTATGTCAATCATTAAACTTATAAACTTAACCCCAGGTACCCTCAGTGTTTACACATGTTAGAACTGCTCCAGTACGAACACTTCCGCAAGGAGCTGGTGAATGCTCAGTGTGCGAAATTTATTGATGAGCAGCAAATTCTGCACTGGCAGCACTATTCCCGGAAGCGGATGCGCCTTCAGCAAGCCCTGGCGGAGCAGCAACAGCAGAATAACACATCAGGAAAATAAAAAGCTGGACCCTGACCAGGCTCCTAAGACATGTATATATTGCTTTTGTACAGTGAAGACAAAAAAACTGTTCCTATGTACCTTTATTATGGTAGCAGCCAGAACTGTTAGTGTGCTTATTTAATTGAACTTTTATTGTTACTAGATTATTTCTGTTAAACCAGAATTGTTTTGATTTTCCTGTGGATTTGTAAGCTTTTATAAGTATTTAACACAGAAATGTCTGAAGAACAGAAATGTTAGGTACTGCAGACCTATTTAAGGCAGTGGGGCATGAGGTAAGGGGAGGGCCACCAAGCCAAACCCTGCTCCTCATGTACAGTGGGGCCTGGGACAGGTCTGTCTTCTGGAGCCTTGCTGTCCCTCATATCAGCTACCCGACCTGTCCTCTGCCGAGTGATAGTCAGTGACCTCTTGACATCAGACACCAGGAACTGCATTAAGATTCTTAAATTCTACAGGCTGGAGACATACCTGTGTCGCGGGTTGCTTTGCAAGAGAGCTCTAAGGAAGAATCATTGGTATGTCACTGACCTAGTAACGGCAGGGAGAAAACTGGTGGTTAACTACTAATTGGACTCTTGACCTTGGACTAGAAAAGGTGAGGGGCCTCAGATACTTGCACTCATTTGAGAAAGCTGACATTTATTTGGTAGATAGCACAAACCCAGGCCCTAGGCTTAGCTGCATTCTCATTTTATCCTCAGAATGATCCATGTTCATAAAGGAGGAAACAGGTTTAGACGGGTTAAATAACTTGCCTAGGTTTACAGTTAGTCATAATCAGTGAGACTGACTCACAGAATGGAGTCCTTCCCACCACCAGGTTATATAGTCTCTGATCTCTCGGCCACCCACCTCATCCCAGTGAAGCACATCCAGAGAGCTGTAACAACACTGCCAGCATTAGGCAGACGCTGGAGCAGATGGCGCTGGACTTTCCTTCAGTGGTTAGGTTAAGTTCTACATTGTAAAGCCAAAGGTGTTTTAGGAATGATGATTCTTTTTAAATTCATGTAATTTAAGGTAAAAGATCCTAATTCCTTTAAGATTTGGAAGCTGTCTACTGGACTATTAGGGTCTTTTAGGTATTTGTCATCTCCACTAATACCTTTGTGCTACTACTGCCACTCCTAAAAGACTACGTTTTATCTACAGTAGCTTAAAAGTACCCTTGTTGTTTAGTTACTAAGTCGTGTCCGTCTCTTTGCGACCACGTGGATTGTAGCCTGCCAGGCTCCTCTGTCCATGGAATTTTCCAGGCAGGAACACTGGAGTGGGTTGCCATTTCCTCCTCCAGGGGATCTTCCCATCCCAGGGATAGAATCCATAACATCCCCTGCATTGCAGGCAGATTCTTTACCTCTAAGCCAATGGAGAAGCCCCAAAATACCCTTAGGTTAAAGCAAACTTGAGGGTTCATGAGTATTTTAATAGTGCTCTATTGTTTAGATATATACCGATTTCTTTTACATCATCCTTTATTAATTTACTTGTTAACATGAATTCAAAGCAGGTATGCAGTTTCTTTTATAGTAGAGCAAATCAGGAAATAGACACAATTTGCCATCAGCACATCTTAATCTTCAGAAAACAACATCTCCACAAGGTTGGCCTGAAGACACTCAGATTCTACCAGTTTTTGAGGCTGTAAGAGAAGAACAGTCATATCTTAACCCACAGTTACAAAAATGTTATTAGGAAGGGAATAAGTTGTTATGCTTTGAATGACACAAGTCTTGGAACAGAGAAATTAGGCCATACAGAAACTATCAACTAGTTGTAACAAGTTTTATGAAATAGTTAAAGATATTTACCTTAAGGTGAATCATTAAAATACTTGGTTCTGTGGACAAAAACAGGAGACAGCAAGCCCAATTTTACCCCTTCCCCTTAACTCTAATTGAGAATCCCAGGGCCATGACTAGAGGAGGTACCCTTTCATTTCCTCCAGGATTATGAATTAAGTTGAAAACAACTATTGATGCCGCTCTTTTAAGGAATTATATGTGAATCAGCTTTCTTCAGCAGTGCTTACAGAATTTTAAAATAAGAGTGGCTTTTAAAAGGCACGAAAACCCCCCCAGTATTTGCATTATTAGTACGTTATTGGGATTGGCCATAGGGATGAACGGCCAAGTTGTCTGTTTTGAATGCATTGTGGAGAGCAGTATGATGTTTGGGATGAAATGTCAAGATCTTTTCAAATTTGAATCCAGAACAAGTGAAGAGTTTTGATAGGGTGAATTGCATCTCCAAAACAGTTAAAATGGATACTCACTGTTCCATACTTAAGTAGTGTAGGCACTGCAGTTAATTTCAGGTTTTTCCTGAAGTCATTATTTGGATCTTTCCAACTATTTCAAAAAGAGAAAGTGATCATGAAAAAGATTTACTTGGTTTCTTAAAGTCTGCTTGATATTTGATACATGCCCACTTTTAGCCTTTAGTAATCATTTTTGTTGTAAACATTTAAAAAACCTTGAGGTCTATGACCTATTCTCCTGTGCAAAATTTCATTTAAGTGAATATATACTAAGATATAAAATAAATGTAAAGACAATTAAGTTCTGAACTAATATCAGGCCAAATTATTGAACTGCCCTTACCTAATACAAATGGCTGAACATTCAAAATTTTAATTTGTATTTAATATCTTTTACTTGCTTGACTTATCCATGATTGAACCTTAGAACTCAGAAGCTGAATCACAAAGGCCCTTCTTGCCTGTCTGCAAAAGTCTAGTGCATATCTGAGAAATAGAGTACCCATTGCCACTTACTAAGATTTTTCTCCTACTTGGCAGTAGATGAACACACATCCTTCACCAACATGCTTCAGCCCCTCTCGTACGACTGGTTCAGCTTTTTAAAAAGTTGATAAAAATGAAAGTAATTACACACCAACTCTACAATCAGGCGCTGACAAACGGCGTCCCTCTCCTTTCCCCTCAGTCTTGGTAAGTACTTAGACTACCGTGCAGTTAACTGAGATTAACACAAGTTAGGTGGGTTTTTTTTTTTTTTTTTTCTGATTTGAGAAATCAGAAATCCTTTAAGGGTAAGGTCCGGCTCTCAGTCCTGATTTGTCCCCAGGCCACAGCGCCCAGCACAATGAAAGACATACATCTTTGTTGAATTACGGAAAGGAGACCACCTCACGTGTCCTGCAAGACACAAAGTTCTAAAGGACTGCTGCTGCTAAGTCGCTTCAGTCGTGTCCAACTCTGTGCGACCCCATAGACGGCAGCCCACCAGGCTCCCCCGTCCCTGGGATTCTCCAGGCAAGAACACTGGAGTGGGTTGCCATGTCCTTCTCCAATGCATGAAAGTGAAAAGTGAAAGTGAAGTCGCTCAGTCGTGTCCGACCCTCAGCGACCCCATGGACTGTAGCCTTCCAGGCTTCTCCGTCCATGGGATTTTCCAGGCAAGAGTACTGGAATGGGGTGCCTTTGCCTTCTCCGTCTAAAGGTCTAGATTCCAAGATTACTTGGATCGAAGGATTAGAAGAGCACTTTTGGTGGGGCGGGAAGGTCTTAATACATTGAGGAGAGTCGCAACAGGATAGGAAAAGGCAAGAGGAAAGCTCAAATCGCCCTGCGGGACTCCGGGAGCAAGACCCTCCGCTTCCTCTCCACCCGGCTATCTGGCTATAACCTCGGCCTTCCAGCCACTTCCTCTGGGCTGCTGCCTCCCGAATCCTGGCCTCACCCTGCACGCAGTCTGGGCACCAGCTTTTCCCTTCGGCGTCCTTAGAACCAGAAAAGTAGGCGAAAATGGTCTTGCCACTGTGCTGTTCCACCACCTGCATGAACTCCTCGTAGCCGGACACGCTCACCTCTTCGTAGCTGGCCATCGGGAAAGCGTGCCTCGGAACACAAGCGATGTCTCGGGTTCCGCCACTGCGGGGCGGGGCGAAGCAGCTTCTGAATGGGCGGGGCGTGGGGCGGGGCCTGGGGGAGCCCGCCCGGCTCTGCGGTGCTATAGGAGCCTCTGAGGGCCAAAACGCCTCCGCACAGTCTTATCTGCTCTGGTTTGTCAGATCTTTCTGCGCCGGTGGCACCCCGAAACCCCGGCTTCTGCCCCAGTCTGGGCCCGGTTCCAGCCCCATATGCAGTGGCTGCAAAACCTGCCGCGGCGCGGTCCCTGAGCCCCTTGGTGGCTCCGGAGCTTTAACGGCTCCCAAGTTGCCCTGGGTCTGTTGCCATGGCGACTGGGCCAGCGGCCGGAAGCGGGGCCTAGTCGCGACCCACCCCCTGCCGGCTTCATGGTAGCCGCGACGCTCCCCAGGCCAGGTGGGCTCCAGCTGGAGCTGGGGGGATTCTGGGAAGCTGCGTTAGGAGTCAGGGATCTGAGGGAGAGGAGACTTTGACCCGGGGCGGATCCTGCCGCTTGTCGGCACTAGTTACCTTTTCTTCTGCCGAGACGTTAGTTGGGGGCGGGCGTCCGGGACTGGGCGGGAGTAGGGGGCTGGGAGGGAAGAAGGCTTCGAGGGCCAGAGCTGAGTGTGTGAGAGCGTGTGTGGAGCCGCCCTCGGAGCTGGTGCTGAGACAGAAAGTGCCCCGGGGCTGTGTTGGGAAGGCGGGAGTCATTCTGGAGCGATGAGTGGGGCGGCTGGCCAAGGGGCCTTGCCCGGGTCGAGCGTGCGTGAGCTCGCGGCAGAGAGACCGGGCCTATGCGTGGGACCCAGCCGGTCCGGACGCGGAGTCCGGCGGCCTTGGGGGAAGAGATGGGGTGCAGGGTTGTTCCGAGGCCGTGGAACTAGGCGCCGGGCGAGGTGTTCCGTGCGGGAGACGCGCTGCGTGAGTGCGGACAGGCTGCCGAACCGTCGGCGGCCATGGGGGAGAAGACAAGCAGCGGGAAGAGCCCAGGCCTCGGGGGAAAACGAGGCTGCGGGAACACCTGGCTCTGCAGTCTCGATGGAGGCTGCACGAGACCGTGGGACCGTGTGGGTAAACGGGGCTGTGGGGGAACCGCAGGTGGTGGGGCCTGTCGGCTCTGTATGGGTGACTGGCACTGGGGAGGAGGAGACGGTTTACAGGAGTCCCCCGGGCTGTGAGAGAAAAGGTCGTCCGGGATCCATGGGGCATGGGAGCATTCTGGAACTGTGGTTGAAGGTGCAGGCCATGAGGGCAGCTTCAGGAGGTGGGCAACGAAGCAGAGTCGAGCTTCATCCTGTGCCCGCAGGAGAGGGGCCGGTTGAAAGAGGGGTTCCTGGCCGAGCTTCGTGGGTAGAGACCAGCCGTGAAGGTCTCACTGGACCCTGGGTGAAAGGACAGGCTGGGGCAGCCCCCCGGGGCCGGGGACTATCCATCCCTCCGGGCGCAGGGGCAGGCTGTGAGAGGGCCATGGGCTGCTGTGGGCAGGGCCAGGCTGTGAGGATGCCACCTGTGGCTGTGCCTGGAACTCTGGAGGCAAGTTCCGGGATTGCCCCACACCTGCCTGGGAGGGGACAAGCTGTGGGGGTGCCTGGGCCCTTGGAGGGGATTGGCTATGGGGTTGCCCCCAGCTCTTCAGTGAAAGGACTGACTGTGGGGGTGCCCGGGGCCACGGGGTGGCCTGAGGCTGTGGAGGTACCCAGAGCTGTGGCGAGAGAGCTCTGCTGTGGAGGGGCTGCGGATCCTTGGGGGAGACAGCGGGCAGCACAGGTGCCCGGGGCTGTGGCACAGGAGGTGATCTGTGGGCACACGCCAGGCTTCTGGGGGAGAGGGCAGACCGCAGCTGTGCACAGAGCGGCCCAAGGGGACACCCCCTCTGTGGATGCCCCAGCTGTGTGGTGGAGGAGACGAGCTGTTGGGGAGACAGGCCCCGGGACACTTCCTGGCCTGTGGGGCACCAGACAGCCTGTAGAGGTGCCTTGTGCGATTGAAGAGGGAGTGAGATGTGGGGGTGACCCATGCTGCAGGGAAAGGGGACCGGCCGGGTGGGCAGAGACAGGTTCTGGGGGCAACTCAGGGTCCTGGGAAGCTGCCCAGACTGCGGGCTGGGCAATGTGTGGTCCCGAGGAGCAGGAGGCAGGCCCTGGCAGTGTTCCAGGCCACTGGGGTATAGGACAGGCTACAGGGCTACCTTGGGCTCCCGGGACAGAGACAGGGTGTGGGTGTGTCCTGGGTCTGTGGGGAACACAGCAGCCATTGGGGGTGTCCCAGGCTGTGGGATTATCGGGGGCCAGAGGAGTGCAGACCCCCTGCTGCTGTGTCCTGGGCCTGTGGGCTAGACAGCAGGCTCTGGGGGTGCCTCTGGCTGAGGCAGTGCCGGCCGTGGTCAGAGAGGAGACCTATGGTGGGAATGTCTTGGGTCTCCTGGAAAGGAGGCAGGCTCTAGGGGAGCAGGAGGCTGTAGTGCCCGCCGCTGTAGGGGGTCCTGGATCTGTGTGTCAGGAGACTGGCTGTGGGGACTCTTCCTGTCTCTGCCTGAGGAGACAGGCTGTAGGGCTGTCTGAGCTTGTGAGGGTACCAGAGACAGCTGGGGTGTCCAGCTACAGGTGTGCCCTAGCTCCGTGTGCTCCAAGTTCCGGGAGTGAAGCTGCCAGGGTGCCTGCCGCTGTGTGGGTGTCTGACTCTGTGGGTCAGGAAGGCAGCTCCAGGGAGGACTGGAACCTGTGGGCAGGGGTTCATCCTGCCGGGAGACCCACGGCTTCAGGGGTACCCATGGCTCCCCAGGAGCTGTGGTTGGCGGGGGAGGATGCTGGCTCGTGGGGAAGGAGACAGAGTGCCAGGGTGCCCATGGCTGCTGAGGTGCCCCGGGCTCCTGGGGTGTGTGGTTCCCTGGGGGTGGAGACTGGCCCTGGAGATTTCTCGCACTTGCCAGGGAGGAGACAGACGGCAGGAGTCTCTCTGGCTGCAGGGGTGTTTGCAGATGCGGGAGTGCCCGTGGCCCTCAGGGCGCCTCGGCCTGTGCAGGAGTTAGCTGGTTCTGGAGGTGTCCCAGGCTTGTGCGGGGAGAGAGAGACAATGTGGGGACCTATGGCTGCTGTGGATCCCACCAGAATGGGGATGCCCACCACTGCCAGAGTGCCTGGGCCCATGAATGAAGAGATGGGGCCTGGGGGCATCTCAGGCTTGGCGGGAGGGAGACAGTCTCGGGGAGCATGTGTGGCCATGGGGCTGCACACAGCCATGGGGATGCCAGGGCCTGTGGGGGAGGAGATGCTCTCTGGGCATTTCTCAAGCTTATCAGGAAGTAGACAGACTGCTGAGGTGCCGGTGGCAGCTGCCAGCATTTCCCTGACGGTGGGGGTGCCCACAGCTGCCAGGGCCCCTGGACCGCTAGTGGGCGATGTTATCTCTGGGGATGGCTCAGGTGAATGGGGAAGGAGACCCTTGACTGAGGTGCCTGTGGCTGCCAGGGCTGCAGGACTTGTGGATGGGGAGACTGGCTCTGAAGGCATTGCAGACCCATGGAGGAGACCTGACGGAGCCGTCCGTGAGGCTGCGAGGGTGCCTCTGTCTTTGGGGGTGCTTGCAGCTGTAGGAGTTCCCATGGCAGGGCCCAGGCCTGCGGTGGTGTGGGTGACTGGGCCTGCAGGAGAAGAACCCAGGGCAGCTGTTTCTGACCTCCCGGGGGTGAGGAGACAGTTCACAGAGGGCCCCAGGGCTCCCCCCACAGGGGAGATCGGAGGTAGAAATGTCCTGGGGCTGGCCAGGAGGAGCCAGCCAGTGGGGGTGTCTTACACCTGTGGGCACGGGACCAGGTTATGGAGGTGCCTGTCAGCGGGGGAAGAACTGGACTATGAGAACATGCCAGGAGTGTCCAGAACAGGTGCGACTGGGGGGGAGAACGAAGCTGAGGAGGTGCCCCCAATTTCACAGGAGGAGACAGGCAGCGGCTTCATCAGAGATCTCGCACGGCAGGGTGGGAGGAGACAGGCTGGAGGAGAGTCTGCCGTCAGGGTGGGGGAAGGCAATTTGGGAGACAGTTTTGAGGGGGAGGACAGATTGAGGGGGGCGTTCCACTAGTAAGGGTGGCGTTGGGGGATCCTGGGGCTCTTGGGGAGGGATCAGGTTGGGGAAAGATTTGTCCTGGGGTGTAGGGATGTCTCGGGATGGAGGAGAGAGGCTTTGTGGAGACACCTCACCACATATGGGATGGCAAATGGGGAGGTTTCCCGCATGGGAAAGGGAGGCTTGGGGTCGGTGTCCCTGGACTTTGTGTGTGTATGTGTTTGTGTGTATGTGTAGCACCACTTGAGGTATTCTGGAACTGTGGGATCACCTAGTTTTTTCCTGTTGGAGAATGGACCCATAGGCCTTTGGCATCCAGCCAGGGAGTATTGACATCGTAAAAGTCCCAGCTGCCGAGAGCCCGCCTCTGCAGGCTCCTTCCTTCTGCGGCTCCAGCCCCTGAACTGTGTTGACGTCAGGCCATTGGGATGGCCTCACTCGTGTTCCTCCTCCCGTCTTCGCTTTTGATCGTATCTCTACAGCCTTAGAAACAAGGAATCTCTATATTCCTACTCGTGTATCAGCTCTAAGCAAGTCTAGTCTGCAGTCCTTGGCTTTATTCATAAGTTTGGGAAATCCCGAGTTTTCCAGTTCTTATTGAATTCTTTAAGAGGACAGGCTCTCCTCATACCTTTAACACTGGTCAACTTATGGAAAACCTGCTTAATTCGACAAATGTTGAGTTGAATTGTCTACTGTGCTCAAAACCTGTGTTGGGGGAAATCTCAGAGAAGCACATGACAAGGTCCTTCCCCTCAAAGAACCTTGTCTAGCTGGGAAGCTGAGACAGATACGTGTGAAATAGGTAAATAACAACACAAGCAAGTGGGTGAGTACAGGGGGCGTGGTGTCTATAAGGAGGCATTCAGAACAGGGAGAGCCCCTCCCATGTGGCTTACAAAACACTTTCCTATCTTTAGACAGCTGTAGGGTGGGGGGGAGTTAGGGTGAACCTGAAGAAGTATAGAGGTCATTCCGCTAGTTCCTGGCCGTTTCTGGCATCCGTCTAGGTATTCTGATGCCACTGGTTTATTTAGAGTCATTCAGAGTTAGATCCTTTTGAGCTACCTAGAAGAGTGAAGTGTACTGCTTTTTGATTAGAATTTATTAACGTAGGCTGTATATCCATAAAACTTCCTGCTGGAAAGTGCTTGTTACCATAGAAGAGCTCTGTTTTTGGAATAACATCTTATTGGCAACCCCTGAGATGTGAAATTTGGAATGAGAAGGACTCAAGAAGTAGTCATTAGGCTAGTTGTTGTTTAGTTGCTCAGTCATGTCTGGGACTCTGCGACCCTGTGGATTGTAGCCTGCCAGGTCCCTCTGTTGGTGGGGATTTCCCAGGCAAGAATACCTGAGTAGGTTGCCATTTCCTTCTCCATTGGATCTTCTCGACTCAGGAATTGAAGTACAGTTCCTGCGTCTTCTGCATTGGCAGGCAGATTCTTTACCACTGAGCCACGAGGAATGCCCATGTCATTAGGCTGGTGTGTCCTCTGTACTCGTGGAACGTAGACTTTCAACAGTGTAGTTGCTTTAGTATATGAAAGAAACCATCAACGCAAGCATTCGCTCTGTAGTGTGAGGTTGCCGTGGACTACTAGAATACTCTTACATGAGCATAGCATTGTGTTTTACTTATTCTTTCGCTTTGAAAAGGTTGGTCTAAAAGCGCTTTCTTTTATGTCAGGCAGTGATTTTAGGGGAAAACTTGGCCAATGACTGAGCTCTCACTATCCGTCTACACTGTCTGACTCCATGGGACCAGGCAGACCAGCCTCCGCGTGTGTTCATCTGGCATCTGGTGTCCAACTCGATGGGAGGAGTGACCCCAGTAAACTTCAGACCCAGGTAGTTTCGTTTCATTTCTCTCTTTCAGTTTTTGTTATGAAACTTTTCAGACAGAGAAAAGGACAATGAACACATTTTAAGTCACCTCTTAGATTTAAGCATTATCACACCTAAGAAAATGGAAAAAAGTAGTTCCCTCATATTCTCTAATAATGTCTTCTTTCAGCTTCACCCACTTGTCCTCTAAATGTCTTTTTGTATTAATGAAAATCCTCACACATACAGCAAGCTGCATTTTACAGTGAATATATCTGTCCTTCAGTCCATGCCTCCAGAATCCATTCATCAATCCATCTTACTTTTGGATGCATATCAAAATAAATTGCAGATGTGTGTACCCTAAGTCCTTGTGCATGCATATCATACACTAGAATTCTTTCTTTGTATACTGGTTTCTTTTGATGTATATTTTGCATCTTCAGCAACTACATTGAAATGTATACATTTTGTCATATTTGCTAAGTTTTGACCAGTGTGTACACACATGTGTAAGTCATATCTCAGATACTGATCATTTCCATTACCTCAGAATGTTCTCTTGTGCCCCTTCCTAGTCAGTGGTGCTGCCCACCCTTAACAGGCACCACTATTCTGATTTTTTTTCACCACAGATTAGTTTCTGTGTTCTAGAACTTCATGTACACAGAATCATATACTATGTACTCTTCAGCGTGGGTTTAATGTTTCTGAGCTGGATCCACTTTGTTTCGTGTATCAGTAGTTACTTTTTTAATACTGAGTCCTGTTCCATACCACTGTTTACTCATTCCCTAATTGATGGACACCTGGGGTATTTCTATTTTAAGCCATTGTGAGTGAAGCTGCTACATTCTTATACAAATCTTTTTGCAAACATGTTTTCATTTCTCTTGGGTAAATACCTGGGAGTAAAATTACTGGCTCATAGAGTAGGTGTCTGTTTAGTTTTTTAGCAAACCAACAGACTTTCCCAAAGCAGTCTGTATCATTTTATGTTCCTACCAGTAATGAATGAGAGCTCCAGCTGCTCCACATCTTTGCCAGCATTTGGTGGTGTTTTAAAATTGTAACTATTTTCGTGGGTGTGTAGTAATATGTCAGATAAAATTTTGACTTAATTTCAGACTGACCGAAAAGTTGTAAGAATGCTACACAGTGTTCCTGGATACCCTTCTCCCAGATTTCCCAGATGTTAACTTTTTGTTACATGTCCCCTCTCCCTTTCTCCCTCCCTCCTTCCTTTTTCTTTTCTTTCAATGGCACCCCACTCCAGTACTCTTGCCTGGAAAATCCCATGGACAGAGGAGCCTGGTAGGCTGTAGTCCATGGGGTTGCAAAGAGTCCGACACAGTTGAGTGACTTCTTTCACTTTTCACTTTCCTGCACTGGAGAAGGAAATGGCAACCCACTCCAGTGTTCTTGCCTGGAGAATCCCAGGGATGGCGAAGCATGGTGGGCTGCCATCTCTGGGGTTGCACAGGGTCAGACATGACTGAAGCGACTTAGCAGCAGCAGCAGAAGCTTTACACACACACACATACACAAATGCATACAGTTGTTTTCTGCGTGCGTGCACACACACACACATGCAAATTGTTTTCTGAACTGATTAATTTAAGGACATGATACCCTTTTGCCCCTAAGTACTTGTGCTTGTATAATCATGGTTCAGTTCAGTCGCTCAGTCATGTCTCTTTGTGACCCCATGAATTGCAGCACGCCAGGCCTCCCTGTCCATCACCAACTCCTAGGGTTCACTCAGACTCACATCCATTGAGTCAGTGATGCCATCCAGCCATCTCATCCTCGGTCGTCCCCTTTTCCTCCTGCCCCCAATCCCTCCCACCATCAGAGTCTTTTCCAATGAGTCAACTCTTCGCATGAGGTGGCCAAAGTACTGGAGCTTCAGCTTTAGCATCATTCCTTCCAAAGAAATCCCAGGGCTGATCTCCTTTAGAATGGACTGGTTGGATCTCCTTGCAATCCAAGAAACTCTCAAGAGTCTTCTCCAACACCACAGTTGAAAAGTATCAATTCTTTGGCGCTCAACTTTCTTCACAGTTCAACTCTCACACCCATACATGACCACTGGAAAAACCATAGCCTTGACTAGATGGACCTTAGTCGGCAAAGTAATGTCTCTGCTTTTGAATATGCTATCTAGGTTGGTCATAACTTTCCTTCCAAGGAGTAAGCATCTTTCAATTTCATGGCTGCAGTCACCATCTGCAGTGATTTTGGAGCCCCCCAAAATAAAGTCTGACACTGTTTCCATTGTTTCCCCTTCTATTTCCCATGAAGTGATGGGACCAGATGCCATGATCTTCATTTTCTGAATGTTGAGCTTTAAGCCAACTTTTTCACTTTCCTCTTTCGCTTTCATCAAGAGGCTTTTCAGTTCCTCTTCACTTTATGCCATAAGGGTGGTGTCATCTGCATATCTGAGGTTATTGATATTTCTCCTGGCAGTCTTGATTCCAGCTTGTGCTTCTTCTAGCCCAGTGTTTCTCATGATGTACTCTGCACAGAAGTTAAATAAGCAGGGTGACAGTATACAGCCTTGACGTACTCCTTTTCCTATTTGGAACCAGTCTGTTGTTTCTTGTCCAGTTCTAACTGTTCCCTCCTGACCTGCATATAGGTTTCTCAAGAGGCAGGTCAGGTGGTCTGGAATTCCCGTCTCTTGAAGAATTTTCCACAGTTTATTGTGATCTACACAGTCAAAGGGTTTGGCATAGTCAATAAAGCAGAAATAGATGTTTTTCTGGAACTCTCTTGCTTTTTCGATGATCCAGCAGATGTTGGCAATTTGATCTCTGGTTCCTCTGCCTTTTCTAAAGCCAGCTTTAACATCAGGAAGTTCCCAGTTCACATTGCTGAAGCCTGGCTTGGAGAATTTTGAGGATTACTTTACTAGCATGTGAGATGAGTGCAATTGTGTGGTAGTTTGAGCATTCTTTGGCATTGCCTTTCTTTGGGATTGGAATGAAAACTGACCTTTTCCAGTCCTGTGGCCACTGCTGAGTTTTCCAAATTTGCTGGCCTATTGAGTGCAGCACTTTCACAGCATCATGTTTCAGGATTTGAAATAGCTCATGGTATAGTGATCAAAATCAGGAAATTATCGTTAAAATGATGCTATCGTGTCATCTACAGATCTCACTGAGATTTTGTTAGTTGTTTCAATAATGTCCTTAATAGTGAAAGAAAATCCAAAATCATGACTTTTGTTACATTGCTTTAGTTTTCTTTAATCTGAATGATTTCTGAGTCTGTATTTCATGACATTGACATTTTTGAAAAATGCAGACCTGTTATTTGAGGATTTCCCCTCAATTTGGGTTTGTCTGAAATTTTCTCATAGTTACATTCAGGTTGTGCACCCGTGGTGGGAAAACCACCGAAGTGATGCTGAGTTCTTCTTAGTGCATCACCTCAGGAGGTACATAGGTCGACTCATTCCCATTACTGACCATGTTCCCTTTTATTGTTTAATTAAGGTGGTGTCTGCCAAGTTTTCCATTGTAAAGTTATTCTTTTACCTTTTGTAATTGGAAGTTTCTGTCTTTGAGACCATGTTAATATCCATTTACTTCCCAGAGTTCATTTGCTTTTAGCATTCATTGATGACTTTTGCCTGAATCAGTTTTTTATTATGACAATTGACAAGTGGTGATTTACTTATATCAGAGGATACTTTTAGCATTTTACTTAATTCAATATGATATTCAAACGGTCTCTGATTTGGTCAGTGAAGTGAGAGTCACTTCAAGTTGATTCCAGTGTCCTTTTCACGTTGCCGTCAGCCTTTGACCACTTTTTGGTATAAAGAGATAATGCCAGGCTCAGAGTATTTTGCCCCTTCCCAGCCACTCTTGAAGGGAGCCTTCATCCCTTTGGTGGTGAATGAGTTTTAGGAGTCAGTGTCTAGGTACTGGGTATGCGCGTTGGTTCTTGGATGTCAGTGTTTCGTCCTGTGCTGTCCCCTAGGACAGAGGTGGGAAATAGCTGTGTACACTCGTGTGCCTGAACACAATTCATATGCAGCTCTGCACTCATATCTGCATCCTCCCCTCCTTCCTTCCCCTCTCCTCTCTCTTACTCCCTTCTTTCCCTCCTTTCTCTGTGTCTGCCTGCCTGTCTGTCTGCCTATCTGTCTATATTAAAACCCTCTGAATGCACATAGGTATCGCCAATCCAGTCCAACATTTCCCATATGTAACTCCCATATTCAAGAGTATAAAACCAGTTCCCAGTTACCCACAGTGTGTGTACTCATTTGCTTAATCCTAGAATGTACAAAACTGTTTGAAAATTCGACCCATGCCTCTGCAAAGGAAAATAACACTACAGATTAGAGTTCAGTATTTGTTTAGAGAACTTGTTGTCTTTAGCCTGAGGGCAGATAGTCCAAATGCTATGTTCCAAAGTTGATTGGGTTGATTTTTTTTTTTTTAACCCTCACTTTTTAGTGTGGTTGTGTTAGTCTTTTGAACTTCAATTTGCTTCATTGGTTTCTGTTAGTATTCATTTTTAGTGTTTTCCTTCATCCTTTTGAATTTTGTTTATTATCTCTTTCCCTTTCTCCCCTCTCTTTTCCTTCCTTTCTCTCCAGTGTATGTGAAACATTAACGTGATTCCAAACAAATCTATGCAGAAAAGAACATTCAGTGAAATATTACCCCCCCATCCCCAACCATTCCCTCTGTCCTTTCCACCCAATTCCTCCCCATACCCTGTAGATACTTTATCTTATTGTTATTTGATTCTTCTTCCCTATGTTTCCTTTTGCACAAATAATCAGCTGCATGTGTACTTTCTCATGAACTATCTCTCCCCTCTTTTGAAGGGTGGCCTGCCAATGCAAGAGGTTCAGGAGGCATGGGTTCGATCCCTGGGTCAGGAAGATCCCCTGGAGAAGGAAATTGCAACGCACTCCAGTGTTCTTACCTGGAGAATCCCATGGACAGAGGAGCCTGGTGCACTACAGTCCATGGGGTTGCAAGCAGCTGGACACGACTGAGCACACATGCACGCACATATTACAGATACTCTTTTTTGCACTGACTAGCATGCCTGAGAAATCCCTACCCATGGGTTCTTGCACATCTTCCTCATTCTTCTTTACATCTTCATGGTACTTCTCTGCATGGGTGTACCATAGACTGAGACATGCTTTTACGTGGGCATTTAGATCGGTTTCAGTGCTTTGCAGTTGAAAACAACACATGTATACCCTGTGCGTATGTATTGTTGGGGATATATCTTCAGAATATATTTCTGGAAGTGAGACTGCGAGGTCAGAAGGCAAATGCACGTGTGGTTTTATTCACTGTTGCCAGAGTCCCGTCCCTGGGACCTGTACTCCCACGGGGACCCTGTGAGCAGGCCTGTCTTCCCACAGCCCTGCCAGCAGCTTGTGTTGTGTCTCTTGATTTTGCTGCTCTGTTGCTGTCTCAGTGTGTTTTCACTTAGTATTTTTATGAGCCTGACCAACATTTCATGCATTTAAGGGTCATATTTCTATCTTTTTTTTTTGTTGTTAATTGTTCATGTGTTTTTACCATTTTCTACTGAGTTTTGATCTTTTTTTTCACCTCAGTTTTTAAGATTTCTTTATAAATGGGAGCCCTTTGTATTTGCAGATATTTTTCCAGTTCTTTCCAGATGGTGTTCTTTTTTAACCGTAAAAAACAAGTTGTTTTTAAAATTTTTACTTGAAGTAATAAAATTTATCACTGTTTCATTACACATAGATTTTGAGTTATAGTTGGAAAGCCTTTCTCTACCCCCAGGTTAAATAGCAATTCACTCTTTGTTTATTTACTTTAGTATATATATCAAATCCCCTAGGTATTTTAGGTCATTTTTTACTCTGGGGGGAAGGATTTCTCTAATAAGCCCACAAGTTCCAAGTGCTGTTCCTCATTCTGTGCACTTTCCAGATGGTAACTTTTTTTTTCCCCCTCTCATAATCTCTACTTCTTTTCCCTAAAATTCTTTCCTTCAGTTTTCTTGCACTGGGTTTATTTTAAACTGACTCTTCATGTACATGATTATATAAACACACATTATCGTGTGTACTGTGAGAGTTGGGGAGGCCATCTCCACGAATAAGACATCTTCATACAGGCTTTGCCAAGCCTGCTGGCAGAATCTTCCAAGGCTGGTGACCTGCCACAGACATGGACAGGTCGAAAGCCACAGAATGATTTGCTCCCTTTGACATAGTAATCCCAGAACAGATAATTTATCCTCGGGAAATATTTTGCAAAGAGGAAAAAACTAAATGCATGGGAATATTAATTGAACTAATATTTCTATTATTGGAAAACCTGAAACAATCTCAATCTTTAATAATAAGATTATAGTTAGGATAAGCATGAAAAGGCCATTCATTGGATTTTGAAAAATGCAACTATGAAAAATAATAAAACTTGTGGGAGGATGGAAGCATGCCTATGTTTATTAAGTGAAAAACAAAACCTGTGTCTATGATGATGATGATGATGTTTAGTCGCTAAGCTGTGTCTGACTCTTTTGCGACCCCATGGACTATAGCCTGCCAGGCTCCTCTGCATGGATTTCCCAGGTAAGAATAGTGGAGTAGGCTGCCTTTTCCTTCTCCAGGGGATCTTCCTGACCCAAGGACTGAACCTGCATCTCCTGCAGTGGCAGGTGGATTCTTTACCACTGAGCCACCAGGGAAGCCCCATCTATCATGATAATAACCTACAAAATCTTAAACCTGCATGGAAAGGTGTAAGTGGACTATTTAGAGCAAGATGCACTTAGGTGCAGGATAAAAGATGTGGTCCAACCACCAGATAAAAAGTCTCAGGAAGACCTGAAGAAGTATTGTCATTGGCTTAGATTCTGGGTGGTACATCTGTGGAACAATTTTCAGGAACACTTGTGATGAACTGTGTTGTTCACTTACTGGAACCTGACATTTTGACACAGGGCAGAAGTCCACCACTGGGCAGTTGAGGAACTTACTGGTTTTGCTTGAAGCTTTCTGGGTTGACTTTGTGAGGAGGATCATAGTATGCTACTAGTAACCAGAAGGGACTCAGTGATTTCTGAGAGCTTCCCAGGTGGCACCAGTGGTAAAGAACCCACCTGCCAGTGCAGGAGACAGAAGGGACACGGGTTTGATCCTTGGGTTGGGATCTTTGATTTTTCTTCCTTGTGTTTCTTTTTGCACAGATGATCAGGTGCATTTGTACTTTCTCATGAACTTTCTCCTCTTTTGAACGGTGGTGTAGGTGTAGGAAGTGCAGGTTTGATCCCTGGGTAGGGAAGATGTGCTGGAGTAGGAAATGGCAACCTACTGTGGTATTCTTTCCTGGAGAATCACGTGGACAGAGGAGCCTGGTGGGCTGTAGTCCATGGGGTCGCACAGAGTTGGACACGACTGAAGCGACTTAGCAGCAGCAGCAGCAGATGACTGTAGGATAAAACCAGGCGTATGTGATCAATTCAAGGGTGTGAGAGTGGCCAGTTCTTTCAGTGCAACAGGAAAATAAATACCTCGTAAGCACTAATAATAGTGTGGGTGAAATGTTAGAAACTTGATTGTAGACATATGTCAGCTATGCAATATGGTATTTTTCTAACATGTGTTTGCTTTTCTTTATTTATTTTTTAAAGAACCAGCTGCAGTTTAATAGGAATGTTCCTACACATTCAAGCAACTTGGCAACCCAATACTCTTGCCCACATGGAATTAAAATTGAGAAACTGAAGCACTCATACAATGAGTCTTACCACTGTAGAGATTTGGGTTTTAGAGATGGTCCCGGCCTGAGCAGCTCTGTTTCATTTTCTGTTGTATCAGAAGAGAGACTTAGCTATGCAGTTCATCTGGCCAAAAGAGATGTAAAACGAAGACAGTTAGAGGAACACAGAAAAGAGCATCACCTCAGAAGTCAACCCCGTGTCTTTCGGAACTGTGGACGCTCTCAGCATAAAACGCCTGACCTTGGGGTGGAAAGAGAGGAATCAAGGAGTCGGGAAGCCTGTCATGGCAGCCACCAGCCGTCCAAAGTAGAGATTTCCAGCTCAGGCGCCAAGGTATACCTGTACACATCTCATCCAGGACAATCAGGTCTTCCTGCGCCAAATTCTCCACCCACGCATGATCCCGGGCTTCAGCCACATTCCAGGATAGATGACCACAAAAGCCTATGTGAACACAAATGCCTGCTGGAAGTTCAGCGACTCCAGAAAGAATTGAGCAGTTGTGTCCGTAAAATTGAAGAAGTAGCTAAAAGAGGTGAGACAAATTGGACTCTTGACTTTGAAAAAAATGCTCCAAGAGGGTAGAGGCCAAATACATTCTTCAGGACCCCTGCCCCTCATCACTTCCCTTTCTGTCCTTCTGTCGCTGGAATGAGCATTCATGACAAGACAGATGAATTTTGAGTTTGACCAGTGTCTTTTTTTCTGAAGAGTTTGCCCTAGCATCTCTTTCCAGCCGAGGCACCTAGAACAGCTCCTTTTCCTTAGGCTGTGCTAGGTGAGTTGAATGACTGAGGGTCCCACCTAGTAATCATAGTACCTGCTGTCTTCTGGCGCCTGAGTGCCAATTATCCTATAATGTTTTGCTTCTGAATCCAGAAGTCCTTCTGGAAAAGTTATTTTTAATTTGTTCAGAAAAGAACATTATATAAAACATGTATATTCTAGATAAAAACAGTTCTAAGTTGGGCAATGTTTAGATGAGTATGCCGCAGTGGTAGGGAGCTACAGATGTATGTATGAGATATCTGACCGCAGGGTAGAAAGGAAGGTATAGAATTCTCTCATATTGTTTTCTACAATCTTTCACTGTTCTCTACGCCCTTGCATTTTCCTGGAGAGTAGAAGATTGGTTGCACATGGAAAATTTGGGGTTACCATAGCTGAGAAGCAGGGGAGTCAAGCCTAGCTTTCAGACTGCAAGGCATAGGGAGTTGGCATCAAAAGGAGCTACTGTGCCAGGATAGTAGAGTCTATGATGATCTTTTGCGTTTTAAAGTCAAGTAATGTATGCATATGCACGTTACATAATGAATTTTAAGGTACGGTACAGAAACAGATTGAACAAAATAGAACAAAACTATGTAAATGAAGGTATTTTGGCATGGGGAAAAAAAAGGAAAGTACAAAATAAGACTTATTAGGAATGGGGAAAAGATTCGTTTCTAAGCTTCCACAGAGTCTGCTAAAGAGGAAAATGTGATCAGTTAGAGAATTTACAAAGAAACAAAAAATTGCACAAGGAGAAAATTATGCCAGGTATAGAGGTTGGAAGATTTCTCTGGTGGGTCTTCATAAAGAATATGTTGTGTAATATGAACAAGTCAAAAACATTCCTACATCACAGTAACGGAAGTGTTTTGGCTCATTTCTCCTGACTTTGCTCAGTGGTGGTCTGTAGCATGACCCCATGGAACAGTGTGGTAGAAACCGTGCTCCTGGGGTGAGATGGGGGGAAGCAAAGCCATGAGGCATGCCACCCTACTGAGGGGGCCTTGTATAGGGGGCCTTAGAGCAGAGCTGCTCAGGTAGTCTTCCAGAAACAATTTCTTTGAACTAATTGTTTGAAAATACGGAGCAGCATTGTGTACAAGGGTCTGCTTCCTGACAAATAGATGAAGGCTTTGGCAAATAATTTTAGCCCTTGCTATCTTAATATGTTTGAGAAAGGTTTCCTCTTCTGGGTTCAGGATAAGAAAGTATAAAAGAAATCTTGCTATATATAAAAATAGGTCAATAAATTATTTTTTTTAATGGAAAGCATTATAGATTTGGGTTCAATATAAATAGCTTAAAAACAACAACTGCATGACAGTGGGCTAGGCTGTCCGGAGCATTCGGATTTGATTAACACCTTCCTGTCTCTTCCATCTCGGAGTCAAGTACACAGGCCCCCTTGCTCGTTTCTTGGCTGATGAAAACAAATTTTTTGTTAGGACAACCTCATTTTTTTTTTCTTAGTAAAACTAAAGATCTTTAACCTCATTATTCTGTGAGCCATTGAAGTTTTTAATCAGCTTTTATGTATGGTTTATAATCCACTTTGGGGGGAAAAATATTTTCAGATCGCGTGGAAGAAGCTTTGGATCCTGATGAGGAGCGGAGGATCCGGGTCAGGAGACAGGAACAGGCGGTCCGTTCTGCCCGTATGCTCTATGTCCTCCAGCAACAGGTGCGGAGGCCCAGGGATGAGGGTGGGGTGGCCTTCCCAGGGAATTCGTGCTTTCCTTTTGTGCCAGAAGTATCAGCATCAGCGTATCCTACATGGATTCTGATATGTTTGTGCGTCTAAGTTTCCTGAATGTGTGGACAAACAATTCTTCCTCTTTCTGCCCTCCGTCTTTATGTGTCTGTGTGTGTACAGCCAAACTCTTTAAATACTGTTTTGTTTGTTTTTTTCTGCTTTTCGGGGGTCACAGACGCTTGAGGATCTACTGAAACCTAAGTGTCCTTTCCCCAGGAAAAAAGTGCTATTATACAGCACATATTTTTGTAGACAAGTTTAAGTGGATCAGTTACCCTGAAATCCTTGGTCCCCAGTAACGCACCTTGTAGTCTTAGAGGAAAGAGACTTTGTTAGTTTCCCATCCATTGCATGTTTGTTGTATATTAGAAGCTTAGTACATAGTAGACGGGCTTCCCTGGTGGCTCAGCTGGTCAAGAATCTACTTGCAGTGTGGGAGACCTGGGTTCAGTCCCTGGGTTGGGAAGATCCCCTGGAGAAGGGCTTCCCTCATAGCTTAGTCGGCAAAGAATCTTCCTGCAATGCAGGAGACCCGGGTTTGATTCCTGGGTTGGGAAGATCCCCTGGAGAAGGAAATAGCAATCTACTCCAGTATTCTTGCCTGGAAAATTCCATGGACAGAGGAGCCTGGTAGACTACAGTCCATGGGGTCGCAAGAGTCGGACACGACTTAGCAACTAAACCACCACCACCACATAGCAGGTAGTTTGGTTGTCTTTACTAAATAGTAAAGAATGAAGAATATGTTAAATGTCACTCAGGATGCGTTTTGTCATTGTTCAGTTGCTCAGTCGTGTCCAACTCTTTGCGACCCCGTGGACTGCAGCATGCCAATCTCCTCTGTCCAGGCTACATGTAGTGGCTGATGAATAGGCATTTATATTATTTACATTATAGGTAGATTTTTAAAAATGTTTGTTTCAGCTTTAATTGGAGAAGGAAATGGCAACCATTCCAGTATCCTTGCCTGGAAAATCCTGTGGACAGAGGAGCTGTCCATGGGGTTGCAGAGTCGGACATGACTACGTGACGTCACTTTTTCAATTTTAATGTCTTACTTGTTAGTAAGCATTAAACTTATTTCTGGTCACTTAGGTCACATTTTAGCTTTCTTGCTTGAACCCCAAACTGGGCTCTTTGATTGAAAGATAATGCCTGAGTGAGATTTTGTTCTTATTCTTGTTGGCTTCTGTTTTGGTCCTTACTCTACACTGCTGTCATAGGGATTGTTGTGAAACACGAATCTTAGCCTGTCAGAGCTCTGCTTGAAAGGTGTGGTTGGCTGTCTGTAACTAAGAGGGTGAAAGCTGACTTCTTTCTTTATAATTGATTAATTATTTTCTTTTTGGTTGTGCTGGCTTTTCGTTGCTGCACACAGGCTTCTCCATGCGGTGAGCAGGGCCTGCTCTCTAGGCCCTGAGAGAGTACACTAAGCGCACAGGCTTCTTCGTGCCGTGACTTCTCGTGCTGCG
This sequence comes from Capricornis sumatraensis, assembly GCF_032405125.1. Taxonomy (NCBI): domain Eukaryota; kingdom Metazoa; phylum Chordata; class Mammalia; order Artiodactyla; family Bovidae; genus Capricornis; species Capricornis sumatraensis. The sequence goes on from NC_091076.1 coordinate 75,601,913, forward strand.
GAGCATGGGCTCCAGGGCGCGTGGGCTTCAGTAGTTGCAGCTCCCGGACTCCTGGAGCACAGGGTCACTAGTTGTGGTGCACGGGCTTTGTTGCCCCACAGCATGTGGGATCTTCCAGGACCAGGGCTCGAACCCTGCATCAGCAGGTGGATTCTCAACCTCTGGACCATCAGGAAAGTCCAACAGCTGAATTCTGTGGCAGCACGGCACTGAAAACTCCCTTACGTGGCCTCCTACCTTTCCCGAGTCACTTCCTTTATGTTAAATTCCTCTTACAGTGGGAATCAAGGGATGGAAGGGAAGCCTGTGCTGTAGCCACCATCTCAGACTGGGAACCAGTAGCTGTTGTGGGAGCGCTTGAATGAGGAGTCTGTTCTCATCTTCAAGTGACTCGAATCAATAATGGTTATATTTGGACAAGATAAGATGCCTCCTTTTCTACAGAAAAGATCAGTGGAAAGGTACAAAGATTTTCATTTTTTCCCCCCCTTTATGAACCAGGTTAAAGAAATCCAGGAAGAATTGGATAAATTGAGTCCACATAAGATTAAACACACTAAGAAGGTAGGATGCAATTTAATTATGCTTAACTCTTATTATTTATAAACTACACGTCCAGTGCTTTGATGGTATCACGTGTGGGTTCTCTGCACCGATACTTATCATCAACACTTGTAGAAACTTGTTAGGGAGTGAGCGTCTTAAATATCCTGACTTCTAGGGTCTCCTTCCAAGAAACAGGTTCTGAAAATAGATTGTTTGTTGTTGCAGCTGGTATAAGAAGTTGAGCATGAGAGGGAAAACACTTTGTTATTAGGAAACCTTTAAATTTTATAGTTCCCTTTACTATGAAAAGTTTTCACAATGGAAGTCGTTCTTACATGGAAGATTGACTGTAAATGTTTGTTAAGGGTTAGGTTAACATTTAGACGTTCCGAGTATTGAAGTAACTCTTGCATCTCGTTTACTGCCAGTCATGGGCAGCGTCCAGGCTGGCTGCTGCCCATCGAGGAGCAATTCGGGCCTTACAGACGTTTGTCGCTCAGTTCACTGCTGGAGGGGAGTACCCGGTTCCTACTTGGTGCAAGGAGCTGGGCAGTCTTATCCGCCAGCTCTCTCTCTGTTCTGCCAAGCTGGAGGCCGAGTCTTCTGTCCCTGATGTGGTGATAGATATCCTGCAACAGATCGAGGTATGAAATTGACCATGATTTGTATTTAAAGTGCATTATTTCTAAGCAGGGAGGTTATGTGCAGGGAGGTTATGTTCACCACTGCCTGATTTCATTGAGGTTCATGGAGAACACAAGACTCATCTGGTACCTAGTAAATTCAAGCTTTGCAGAGAGCAGAAGGAGCACTTCATTTTAATTTCATTGTTTTTACAGTCTAGTCAATATTGTATCTTACTTCTTTGAGAAATGGTGTCTTAAGTCTAGAACATAAAACAGCTCATAACCAGGCCATTAATTAAGCAGAATATTCCATTCCATGACCATGCCATTTAATAAAGAATGTATTAGCATATAAAAGGAAAACAGTAAAACTGTTTAGTAGTTAGGTTAGCATATCAGTGTGCAATCTAGATAGATTTTTGAAAAGAAGCACAGAAATATATGGAAGCAAGCCTAAAGTCTTGTGCTATGGCTAGAGACTTCTGGAGATCCCAACTGGTGTGTACTAGTCAGGAATGGATAGTGTTCTTAGTTCTTATTGGTGATGAAGACAGCAAAAACAGTCTGTCCTTAAATCTTGATAGTTCTCTGAAGTTTAGAGAATGCTACCATTCATCCTTACTGTATTGCTGTGATTTGCAGTTGGTTTTATTACTATTTTACATATGAAAAAAAGCAAAGCTCAGGGACATGACACAGACACTTCCCTTGAAGGCTGGGAATCAAACACCTGTCTTCGAACTCCCATGCCATTGTCATTTCCACTGTACCACACATTTTCACCCACAGATTAAAGAAAAAGAAGCCTTTATATTGGTGTGAGATATATAATGGTAAACTTAGCTATAGGCAGGCATGCTGTAGTGGGAAGAATTCTAGACCAAGTGACAGACCATTTCTACCATTAGCTACCCCTTGGTGATCTTTAAGACCCTTTCTACCTTGATCATTATCCAGCAAATATATTTGTGATTTACATTGCTTACATTTATATATAGGGAATCACTATCAGGAATGCAATTTTTTTTTTCCTGTTTCCTGATTTTTTTTTTTAACTTTTATTTTTACTTTATTTTGCTTTACAATACTGTATTGGCTTTGCCATACATTGACATGAATCTGCCACGGGTGTACATGAGTTCCCAATCCTGAACCCCCCCTCCCACCTCCCAGGAATGCAATTTTATTTGAAGAACATAGCTTGATCATTCTAGAAAGGATCTCAAGAGATATAGTGTCTATCCCAAAGTTTGGGCAAGAGTACCTTAACATAATGTTTCTTAAACATACCCTTCATCTCCCCTACATTTGAAACTATTCAGTAGCACAAGAAATTTACTCTTATTGATGTGTACTACACTATCCCACAGTTTATGTTCTTATTCCTGACTGTCATCTGAACTAAATGTCCCTGGCTGTGTTCCGTTTTCATTAACATGTACTGACCATGGGAGACTGGGCCCTTGCTGCCTGGTGATGAGTGAGTGGGTGCTTGTTAGAGCACATGCCTCTCTCAGGAAAGGGGGCTGGCGGGGACAGATCTCCCGCACTGTGGTGGACGAGTGATCAGAGCCATTAACGTGCTGTTTCCTTTAGTTTATGAAGATGTGTGTTACAGTTTGTGTGCCCACTTAAAAGATTGTCTAAGTTTATGAGGTTTTCATTGAAAATTAATGAAGTAAATTATATTGGATTATATTCTGAAGACTGTGGTTAGTTTTTAAACGGGGATCCTTAATTTTAGAATTTGAATACCTTTAATAGTAGCGATATTTTTTACTTTTTGATCGTTGGTTTTCACGAGCTAAACATGTAAAAGAACATGCAAAATTCCTTTTATTAACTGGATGTCCTAAATAACCAAGTTTTAAAAGTAAGTGATGGTTCAGTAACAACTGGAGATGGCCATTTAACAACACATTTTTCCAGGGTCCCCATTTTCCGCTTTGTGATCAACAGTCAGACTTCTGTGAGACAAACTAAGAATGATTGACTGTTTCATGGCAGGCTTTGGAATCTCTCCTGGAAAAGAAACTGTCTCCAAAAAAGGCAAAGAAATGTTTTGGTGAAATTCGGAGCAGATTTCCCATTGGTAGCCGAAGGGCCTTAGAGAGATGGCGAAACACATCCCCAAAGAGTGAGAGGAAGCCCTTTGTAGCAAAGGAGATATTTCCACAGGAAACAAGACGACCTTCAGTGGCAAAGAAGCTCCTCGCTGGTATGTGTCCTAAAGTGTTTACTGCAAGATACTTTATTCCTTGACATTGTCTGGGCTGTAACAGTTACCACATTGAGGGAGAAGTCAGGATTTCTCAGTCTGGTCAACAATAAGTGCCCTGGAACTAAGATAAGTGAACAGCAACCAAGATGCCGCTTTCGGCTGGAGGCTGGAGTATTTCCATAGAGGAGGCAGAGGGAAGAACGTAAGATGCCCTTTTCCTGCATCTGGGCTAACCAAAGTAAATTCCTACAGAGCTGGCAGTTAAAGCCAACTTTCTCTTCTGAGTTTGTTTATTTACATTTTAATGATAGCTGTGTATACATATACACACAAACACATACTTGGTTGATATGAATGGATTTTTTTTACATAGGTAAAAAATAAATTCTTGTTATTCTGGTAAGTAGAATTATAAGCTTAAATGGTTTGCTCATTTAAAACAGACACTGCCAACTTGCCCTTGAAAATGGGTGTACAGTTATGTTTTCAACTAGCACTGACCATCAGTATATATTTCCCCATATCCTTACCAAGTACCGTATGTAATGAAATATAAAAAATTTCCAGCCTCTTGGTGGAAAATGTTATTGAATATCTTATTGTTTTATATTTCCCTGATTCCTGGTGAGGAAGATTTTTCTTTCACATGTTCCTTGGCCTTGTTTATTTCTTCCTCTTCTGTGATTTGTCTGTTCATATCCTTTGCCATCTCCCTACTGGGTCCTGTCTTTGCTTCAGAAGTTCTTTATGTATTTTGGATCTTCATCCTTTTCTGTTTTACATACATCATAAATATTTTCTTTTAAGGTGCTTAACTTTTGCAGCCCCGCCCCCCTTTCCCAGTATAAAGGGAATGCATTTTGACACATGATGCTGACTCTTGAGTTTTGGCAAATCTGCATATGAAGTTAAGGAAATTTTCTTCTGTTCCTGTTTTGCTGAGAGATTTTCTTGTCCTCTTTTTTTCTTCATAGTTAAACTGACACATCTATACTGATAGGACTTTAGAGTAGTTTTAAAATTTTAATGTTGAAAATTTTAATGTGCCATTATATCAGCTGGTTTCCCTTATTTTAGTTGAAGTAGAATATATGATGGCTCATTGGGTAAAGAGCCTGCCTGTAATGCAGGAAACACAGGAGATGGGGTTTGATCCTTGGTTTGGGAAGATCCCCTCGAGGAGGAAATGGCAACCCAGCCCAGTATTCTTGCCTGAAAAATCCCAAAGGTTTGCCAAGAGTTGGACACAGCAGAGCAACTAAGCAACAACAGTTTTCCTTTTATAAAATGAAGTGGACTGTACAGTCATTGGGTTTTTTCCAGTTTGGAGTGGTTATAAGGAGAACTACTGTGATTGTTTTTATATGTCTCTTGGTACATGTGTGTGTCTATTTCTGTTGGGTTTATTCCCAGCAGTATTATTATTAGGTCATCAGGGTATGTATTTGTTCAACGGATTTTTTTCAAAGTAGTTTTATCTTTTATATTCCAACCAGTTGCCTGTGAGAATGGTTGCTGTACATCCTTGTCAGCACTTGTTATTAGTTTTAGAAATTCTAGCCACCTGGTTGGTGTGTAAGGCTGTCATTGTGGTCTTAGTGTACATTTTCTGGATGATTTATGGTGAGTACTATTTCCTACATTTATTGGCCATCTACATGTCTTTTGTGAAGTCCAGTTCGGGTCTCTTTCCTAGTCCTCCCTCTGCCTCCCCCTCTCTCTTTCTTATTTTCTGTTCCTTTTTTCCTTTCACTTTTCTTTATTGATTTGTTGAGTTCTTTGTAGGAGTATGCTGCATATGGGCCCTTTCCCAATTACCTGTGTTGTAAATATTCTTTTGGAAATAAGATGTGGCTTGCTTTTAAATGTTGCTGTAGTGTCTTTTGATGGACAGAATTCTTAATTTCACTGAATTCCAACGTAGCAATCTTTTCCTATATAGGGTTTTTTTTTTTTTTTTCAAGATTGTTTTGGGGTCTTGTTTAAGAGGCTTTTCCTGGAAAAGGAAATAGCAGCCCACTCCAGTATTCTTGCCTAGGAAATCCCATGGACAGAGGAGCCTGGCAGGCTACAATCCATGGGGTCACAAAGAGTCAGACATGATTTAGCGAGTGAACAACAATAATGCCCTGGTCAGGGGAAAAAAATAAAGAATTACTTAATAGAAAAAAAAAAAGCTTTTCCCTTTGCCGTATATTATTTTCTAGAAAAGGTTCATTTTCTTCCAGGTGGATATCTATTTGAGGTAGCACTCTTCGTTGAAAATATTGTCCTTTTTCCCACAGTGGCGATGTCACTTTTGTTAAAAGTTAAGGGTCCACATGTGTCGGGGTCACTTCCTGGGTCCTCTGTTCTCTTCCACTGATCTGATCGTAGGTTCTTAGGCTAGTGTATACTATCTTAGTTACTCTAAGTCAGCTTTTGTCAGCAGTGACCCTCAGTATTTCCTTAGAAATTTTAGGATCAGAATTTGTTGCGGCGCTGCCCTCTCTCTCTCAACACTCCCAACAAACAACCTATTGAAATTTTGGTGGGGAATTGGTATCTTTACAGAATTATATTTCCCAGTCCACAGGCAGGATATATGTCCCTCTATTCATTTAAGTTGTCTTTAAATACTCTTAGTAACTTACAATGTGTGTGTGTGTTCGTCTTTAGTTATAATTATTCTTTGGTATTGCTATTTCCAGCGCTCTTGTGAAGGATGTCTTTTTAAAAATTTAATTTCTAGCATATATTATGGGTATACACACAGTTGATTTTATGTGTTGATCTTGTATCTAGCAACCTTGCTAATTTATTTCTGTAAATTATCTGCAGATTATTTGTGTTTTTCAATGTATACAGTCATGTCATCTATGAATAGAACCATTGGTTTATGTTCTCCTTCCCAATCTTTATTTCTCTTATAGTTTTTCCTATAGTTTTCTGGTTTTATTTACTTGACCGCTAGACTACTGATATAAAGGCATGGTAAAGACTTGAAGACTTTTGAAATTTCTCATTGTATTTGTATTCATTTTTGTTTAGTGCATTTTGAAGTCGTGCTGTTAGATGCATAAGCGTTCCTTACTGATAAATCTTTTTTGGTGGATTTTATATATTATTATTAAATATTTGTTTCGCTAATGTTATTCACTTTGGGTTCTGTTTTGTTTGATACAAATATTGTTTCATCTACCCAACTCATTTGGCATTTACCGAGAATAACATTTCACATCCCTGTATGTACGGTCCGACTTTGCTGTTTTGAGAATGCCTGTTGTAAATACTTCATTGTCAGTGTTTCTAACCCTGTTGTAGAGTTCTATATTTAACCTACTGACATTTGCTGAGATTAACGGCACATTTGGACTTCTTTCTCCCTTTTTATTTTTGATCTGCCACTTCTTTTTCTTTGTTGTAATTTACTATGTTAATCGAGTTCTTGTTTCATTTTGTTTCTTCTACTGATCTGAAGTTATAAATCAGTTCAGTTTCTCAATCTGTCACTAATTATTGGGCACCTCCATCGTGTACTGCCCTGCCTGTATCATGAATGTAACAAAACCTAACGTCCTTAGTCACTGTTAGATATTTACTTGCTGTGCCGTGGCATTCTGTTCCCTGCATTGGTAGGCAGGTAGAACCAATGCTGCCACCTTCCTTCTACCCAGGGGCCGCCTTCCGCTCAGTATGAGTGTGGTGCTTATTGGATGACGTATCCTCTGTGGGAGCCCAGGGCCCGGCAGTAATTAGGCGCTTACACAACCAGCTGTGAAGAGGGTGTAGTAGAGCAAGGAGAGGCCTTTGAGCAACAGATCATGGTAACTTCAGGTCTGGGTGTTAGGGGCTCGTTTACGATGCTCTGGAGGAAATGTAGAGAACTTTCCAGGCCTGCCCACAGAGAAGTGTTTCCCAAATGAGTTAAAAGATGAGAGGGACCTGTAACTGTGTAGTGCACTAACAGGTGGGGACGAGCTTCAGAGAGAAAAGTTGGGAAGCCTGTTCATTTAAAACTCACCACAGGTACCAGTGAGGGAAAGCAGGAAGACAGACCACTGTGAGGAAAACGAGGACCAAAAAGACCTCCCTCTAGTCCCAGCTCGGAGAAGGCGATGGCACCCCACTCCAGTACTCTTGCCTGGAAAATCCCACGGACAGAGGAGCCTGGTAGGCCGCAGTCCATGGGGTTGCGGAAGAGTCGGACACGACTGAGCGACTTCACTTTGACTTTTCACTTTCATGCATTGGAGAAGGAAATGGCAACCCACTCTAGTGTTCTTGCCTGGAGAATCCCAGGGACGGGGGAGCCTGTTGGGCTGCCGTCTATGGGGTCGCTCAGAGTCGGACACGACTGAAGCGACTTAGCAGCAGCAGCAGCAGCTAGTCCCAGCTCTGCCCGCTTGTGGTCCTGGGTGGATGATTTCATCTCTCCGAAACTTCATTTTCTATTTGTGAATGCGGATAATACAGACATGCTTTACATTATTGTGCTTCACTTTATTGCACTTTGCAGATACTGTGGTTTTTACAAGTTGAAGGTTTGCGGCAACCCTGTGTTGTCAGGTGATGGTTAGCATTTTTTAGTGATAAAGTATTTTTTAATTAAGGTGTGTACATTTTTTCAAGACATAGCACTATTGCACACTTACTAGACTACATATTATATAAGCATAACTTTTGTATGCACTGGGAAACCAAAACACTTGTGTGACTCACTTTATCATGATATTTGCTTTATTATGGTGGTCTGGAATCAGACCTTCAGTCTCTCTCAGGTATGCTGGTGGTCCTTATCCTATGTGACTGACTGAGTTGTTTAAAGTAGCAAATTAGGTATTTCATCCAGAAGTATGTAAGCTTCAGTTGTCTGGAACAGCGCTGCAGTTCCTGATAGGGCAGAGTGAATGGGCCTCACCTGGACTGGGAGTCAGAAGATGTGACTCTGCTGCTTGCTGTCCTTGACCTTGAGTAAAACACTTGACTGTCATTTCCTCATTTGAAAAGTTAATCATTGCCCCGCCTGCTCTGTGTCACGTTGAGCCTCAAATGTGAATGTGAAGGATGTTAGAAACGGAAGAAATGTACTAAGAGATGATGATAAATCATTGGTATCATCATTACAATTTGAGGTGTGATTATGCTTAGCCACTTGGCAAATTTGGTACAGTTGCTTATGGCGATGGTTGTGGTGGTCCTCTTGTTTTTATTTATTCGTTTGTTTTTTCTTGTCTTTATGAACTGGATTTCAGAAGGTTTTGGTGTCTGTTTCTGTTTTAGATGTCGGTCTACCGACAGAATTCCTCCATTCTGACCTCCTGCCCCTAAAAGTCATAGGGAGCCAGTTAGTTGGGAAATCACATCTTTGCCATTTTCATTTGAAATAAATGTGTGAGTCTGATTTGGTCTTGTGATTTCTGTAACTGATGCATTTCTTTAGCAGCTGCTGGAATGTTCTTGAAGTGGTGGATTGCATTAGTACAACTCATCAGACGTAAAGACAGTCCCTCCCCACCACCAGCAATGTCCTCAAACTCAGCTGCCCCTGGAGCTTGTGCTACATTTGCAGTTGGTTTATACAGATCGTTACTGGAAAGGCATCGGGACCTAGAGGTCAGAGTTACCTTGCTGTATGTAAACCTGAGGGTTAATGATTAAATTTTAGACTAGGGTTTGTCTAAGCATTCTTTCCTTTCAGTTTATGTATCCTTACTGCGTAACCTCCATGGCCTTGAAAAGTACCAGATTAAAAAAGTGATGCAAGGGGGATCTGGCCTTTCGCTCACTGCTGTTAAAAGTAGTCTAAATGTAGTAAAACTGATGGACCTTTGGGTTGTGTCTGATTTTTTGCCATTATAAACGTTGATGAAGTGTGCTCATGTCTTCCTGTGTACGCTTGAGGGTCCCTCAAGACTGAGTATGTTCCTAGGAGTGAAACTTCTGGGTGACAGTGTGGGCGAATCTTCTGGTAGCTGTGCCAGTTCACTCCTGCACTGATAGCTGTGAGAGTACTTGTTTTTCTGCATCTTTGTTTATACTTGGTATTGTCACATTAAACATTTTCCTCCCAATCTGATGAATTTGAAACAGTACCTCATTGCTTTAATTTCAATTTTTCTGATTGCTAGTGCTCATCTTTTCATGTTTTTATTGACAATTTAGGTTTTCTCTCTGCCATTTTCTGTCCTTTGCCTGTTTCCCTATTGCATTGTTTGTTTTCTTATAGATTCATAGTTGTTCTCTATATATTCTGGATATTAAGCCTATATTAATTATATACCTTACAGAAATCTACTTTCAGACTCTGGCTTGTGTGTGACTTTTTTGGTGTCTTTGTCAAAAGCAAGATGCAGTTCAGTGTAATTAAGTTTACATATGTTAACATTATATTTAGCTTTAAGAAAGCATTTTCTGCCCTGATGTCATAATCATGTTCTCATATTTTCTTCTAAAAGCTTTAAAGTTTTCCTTTTGCATTTAGGTCTTCTTTACATTTAGAATGTAAGTGTTCAGTGTGAGCGTGAGGATTCGCACACTGAACACTTGGACTTTTCTTTAGTTACCTATGGATATTATTGAGTGATCCAGTTCATACTCACTGATTCGTCATACTGCCTTTGTCATACCCGTCCTGCTTCATTGGTTTCTGCCTGTTCCTGTATCACTCCCACACTGCCTTAATGATTACAGCTTTATCACAAACACTGTCTCTGGGGAGATAAGACTCCCACCCCTGCCCTACTCCTCACTTTGTTGTTCTTCAGGATTATTTGGGCTGTCTTGGGATTTTACACCTCGTAAAAATTTTAGCATTAAAATTTTATATCCACAAAAAAGAAATCTGTTGAGATTTTAATTGAACTTGCATTCGAAATTGAGGCTCACTATGGGGAGAATTTGGAGAAGGCAATGGCACCCCACTCCAGTACTCTTACCTGGGAAATCCCATGGACGGAGGAGCCTGGTAGGCTGCAGTCCATGGGGTCGCAAAGAGTTGGATACGACTGAGCGACTTCACTTTCACTTTTCACTTTCATGCATTGGAGATGGAAATGGCAACCCACTCCAGTGTTCTTGCCTGAAGAACTCCTGATGGGCTGCCGTCTATGGGGTCGCACAGAGTTGGACACGACTGACGCAGCTTAGCAGCAGCAGCAGCAACATGGGGAGAACTGACGCTTTACAGTATTTTTTTCATTCATGAAAAGAATTGATCCAGACTTTCTTTCTTGTCCTTCAGAAATACCTTTGAACTTTTTTGTTTGGTAAAAAGTCTTATACGTGTTTCCTAAGATTTCTTCCTTAGTGCCTTAGAGTTTAGTTGTTATTGTTAATGGGCTACCTTTTCTCTTATATTTTCTCTCATTAGTTATTTTGGTATGTGCAAATGATACTGAATTTTGTTTATTTTCTTCTTCTATCCAGAAACATTGCTGAACTCTATTCTTAGTTGTAATTGCCTATCTGTAGATTCTCTTTGGATTGTTTCTATCTACAAAATATCTCATCTTCAAATACAGTTTTACTTTTTTTCCCATTGCAGGTTGTATGTCATGTATGGAGTTCAGACTTTATTCTGTATCAAATTTGGAGCCATTGAAGGTTTTGAGAAGTGATACTTAAATATTTACATTAAAAACATAATTATGGTAGTCAGGAGAAGGTGTGATTGAAGATAAAGAAGGGGTCTGTTAGAGGATGCTGTTGTTACAGTCACAAGATACTGCACGCCTGACCTTAGGGAGTGGCAGGAGGGAAGAAAAGGGCAAGAGGTATCTTACTGATAGAATTAGGATTTGAGGGACCGGGTGAGTAAGTACATGTGGGAGGTAAGATTTAGGAGTCAGCCATGATACTTAGGTTCCTGCTATAGAACTGCAGTAGGAATCGTAGGATCAGAAGCAACTCTTGACAGCAAGACACTTCAGTTTTTAAGAGGGTGTTGTGAGCTTATCTGCCTCTGGATAATCATTCTCACTTGATTTGAATAGCATTTCCTTCCGCTTTTCCTTCTGAAATCTCCATGTAGATAAGTATCAACCCGACACAGAGCTTCCAGTGACCCAGAGGCTGGAAAATGAGCTTGACGGATTAGAGGCGGATATCCTTCAGGAAGATGCTCCATCTATCCTCGACCAAAATGCAGGCTTCGAAGAAGAGGCATTAGCCCTGGCAAAAATAAAAGCAGGGAGAAAGAAGCTTGTGACTGAGAATGTGCCACCGTCCAGGAAGAAAGATACTCTGGCACCAGCAAGACCACAGCAAGTATGGAATCACTCCTTTCTTTTGGCCCATTTGTGTTAATCTGACATTGTCCAGCGTCACAGAGGCTGGTAAGTGGTGGAGCCAGGATTTGAGTTCTTGGGCATTTGAATGCCAGAGCCCTTGAGCCCAGCTGTCTAAGCTGACATAGCTTGGCTCCAGGTTGTTTTCGCAATTTTTGTTTTTTTTAAACAAAAAACAAGTTTTAGTATTGTTACTAAGGACAGGGCATTCTTTCTTGTCCAGGTTTAGTAAGAGCCTTTCTGATTTGATACCATGGTCTTCATTGGACAGGCTATTTTAAAATACAGTTTTTTTCTGCTTCTGATTTGGAAGTATGAAATTTGAGGGGTTAAGATGAAGATTTCCTGCTAAATATTGATGCATAATATATCATTTGATATTGAAAGGTATCTGAGGGTGAGTACTTTCTAACATGGCTTTGGGAGTCAGCTGGCTTCAAAGTACATTATATTCTTAAGCTTCTATCTAAAGTTTAACTTCAGGCCCTACCAGTGGAGAACTGGCTGGCAGACCACCTCCTAGTCTGAATATGCTTAACGTGGTTACTCCAATTTGATGGCTTCTCCATAGGCTTCTGTAACATAATCACCTGTTGCTCATAAATCATGGATTAAGATCAAGTCTATTCCTTTTCAAACAGACTCTCAAGGGAGGTCGTTGGGAAGTCAGGGTTGAGCTTGTACAAATTCAGCCTGGATTATTTCTCCGAAACAGCCTTGTTCTCCTTAGCATTTTATGGTAGTTGTTCTGTTTAGGTGGCATATGCCTTCCTGCCTTCATCATACTCTTCCTCTATTAGTTCTTTTAATCTTCTAGAAATTTGTGAAGACATTACCTCCCATTTTACAGATAGGAAACCACAAGACTGAGAGGTGTATTTTAACCAAGAATGTTTTACAGTTTAACCTCTTTTGCTTAGTTAGGAAGAAATATATATATATTATATATATAAAGATGGCCAAGCCAGGGATTCCTTTACACGTGTACCCCTCTCCCCACAGCCAGGGTGGTTTTAGTGTAATCTGTGCCCTCCCCAAATTTCTGCCACAGTGCTTTCCACTTAAGTTTTTGCTGAATGAATACATGAACAGCATAGGGACATTTGAACCTTCAGTAAGCCCGAGGTTAAAACCAGTTTCTTTGCTATCCATTTGGCTTTATAATTCATATTTATCTCTTGCAGGGACTCCACAAAGCTGAAAAAAGTAGACCAACCCCCTCTTACAGCAAAAGCAGGTTGCAAAGGACAACAGTCTCCTCCAGATTAAAAATGAACCAACAGCCTGTGAAGGACAGTAGGGCTCCTTGGATACCTCCAAACCCCACATCCCCACCAGCATCTCCTAAATGGTATGTGAAAATTCAAGCATTCAGGTATGTGATTTTACTTTTCCTCCGCAGATCAAAGGTGACCTATTGCTTAGAGCAAGTGAAGCAGTGGCTTTAGCCCCCTTTAAGGAAAAAAGCTTATTTGGATGGGTAATACATGAAATGCTTTTGACTGGAGGCCCACTGGCTCCTTTTTCCTACCTGACTGTGGGCAGAGTAACTCCCGCAGGTCACTCCAGGACCCTGTGGACTTTGAGGGCTGCCCTTCACTCGCCTCTACGCCCAGTAGATCCTGGTGACTTGAGGCCGGGAACTGTGCCTTATATCTGAATGCACAGTGCCTGATGTAGTCAGTCTTAGTAGGCATTTAGTGAATCTTTGCTGAATGAATGCTTAAAAATAATTTCTAGTCCAAGTCATGACAACATGAATTATAAAACCGTACAAACCTCATAGATGCTGTCCTGACGCAGAGGACAGTTAGGATAGAGCTGACATTACTGCCTTGTCACCCTTATTCAGGAGAAGGCAATGGCAGCCCACTCCAGTACCCTCGTCTGGAATATCCCATGGACAGAGGAGCCTGGTAGGCTGCAGTCCATGGGGTTGTGAAGCAGCTTAGCCTCAGCAGCAGCACCCTTACTCACAGCATGTAGAGAATGAGGGCCCAGTCTTCTGCAGAGCTGGGGAGAAGGCATTGTCCTTCAGGGCACAGAGTCCAGTGAGGCAGAAATTACAGTCTTCAGGGAAGTGGTTAAAAACGGGAGCTTGTATACCATGGAGAGTGGTCTCAGAAGCACAGTGGAAAGGACCAGGAGCTAGGACAGTGACAGGAAGGCAGGCACAAGCAGTCGCATGAGGAGGAGAGCGAGTGAGAAGGCAGGTGACGTGAAGGGTCCCACCTCTAAGAGGCTGGCAGGAGATGTGATGAGAAGCTTGGTGGGATGGGGTCCCCTGAAGGCTGAGTGATTCTCAGTGGATGGTTATGCTTATTCATCAGCTTTCACTTTAAAGGTGAAGAAACTGTCCAGAGAATCTAATGCCTTTCTTATGTAGCAGAGCTGAGACTAAAATCAGGTCTTCTGATTTCATAATATATGTGGTTCTTTGCTTTATTTCTGTGCTCTTAGTTCTCTGTTTTTATGTATGTACTAGTGTAGAGATGTGAATTCACTTGGTAAGCTCATGAAAACAAGTTGGTTGGAGTTTATATTGCAAACCAAGTATATAATGCAGTGTCTTGTAGAGTGTACATGTGGTAGATAGGGGAGGTAAGGGGGAAGGCTTTTGGGTTCAAAGTGCTGTATTAGACCTGATAAAAGGCACAGAGTTGCTGTGTAATGTGAAATATAATTTGTGACCCAAATCTGTATATTAGAGCAGGGTTTTGTTGAATTTCACCCATTATTCTGTAATTGACAATTGTTTTTCATTTAAAATAGTGATTGCTTCTGTGAAGCAAAAAGGACCTTCTCTTTGACACTGAACCTGAATCCTGAATACTCTCACTCTGCTTCACATTCAGCTTCCAATGTAGAGCCCCACCCCACCCCACCCCCCACCCCCCTAGACCACCAGTACTGTGACACTCTTGTCTTTTCTGAGCTGGCACCTTTTATGAGTCATCGGGTGTGGAGGGAATGGTTACAAAGGTGTAAGTTTTCCTTGTTTTGCAGTGCCGCCTGGCTCAAGGCGAAATCCAGCCCCAAAGATACCATCAAAGAACAGTCTCTCCAGCAGGAAGATATGCAAGAGGACAGTCGGTTGAGAGGTGCTATTGAACACGAAGCAGTGAGGTTTGTGCTGGCGTTTGTCAGGTCTTTGAAATGAGCCCCCTTTCAAATGGAATTCTAAAGCGAGCTCTCCTCTTGCCCATGTATAACATTGGCTGTTTAAAATGGAAATTACTAAACTTTCCTGTCAAATTATGCAGCTTAGACAGTGAGCCCCTCTTTTATTCCTTGCCTAATTCATTCAAAAATTATATGCGTTTCAGTTGTCTACCAGTTGCTTGTTTTGGTACAGTTGTGAGCTCTTTGGAGATCTTTGCAGAGGGCAAGGGAGTGGGCAAAAAAGACAGACTCCCAGCCCCTGCTTATTTATAGTCAACAGGGAGGACATGTTACTGACTATAAGATAGAAAGATGTATGTCCCCTGAGACCTGAAGTGTTAAATGCTGAGAGAGTTCAAAAGGGGGACAGGACACCTCTGCAGACATCTGGGCTTCCTGGAGGGAGATGGAAAATCAATTAGGACTTGAAGAATAGGCTTTAAATAGGGAGTGATGAGGTGAGGCCATTCCATGACAGGAGAGCAGTGAAAACAGGTTGCCTGCATTCATTTGGCTGGAATTGTTCTTGCAATTATGGGGAAGCCAGAGTGAAAGTGGACCATTAGATAATTTGATACTGTTCACTATCCTGGGCTGAAAGCATCAAGCCCTAACACATACAATAAGGTTGTTCTGAGTTAGCTTTTCCTTTCTTTGTTTATTTGACTTCACTCTGCCTTGAGGGCTCTCCTGGGAGCCCATTTCTTTGTCTGAGCTGGAAGATAGAGCAGCAGCTTTGTTTTACAGTTGAGCAAGAAGTTCTAATTGCAGCGAAGGCTGGTTTTCTCGAGAATATTTGTGGCCAGGTTTTTGTGGCACTGCACGCTAACCAGGAATGCTCTTGCGGGTAAATGTCTTTTTACATGGAACATTACACCGAGAGCTCCACTGGCCCAGAGCCTGAGTTACCTCCTGAGTCTTTGGTGGAGCCGAGATGGGTGCTCTGTGGGGTCCTGACTCCTGGTCTGTTTATGCGGTAATGACACCTGCAGGTTGAGGCAGAATTGGCCTGACTTTTGTATTCTCTGCTAGACTCGCTTGGCTAGATGCTGAAACTTCCAAAAGACTGAAGGAATTAGAAGAATTAAAAGCCGAACAAATGGACAAAATGCAAAAACAGAGGTAACTGTCTGTTTTCTGAGGTAGAGAAAAACACAGCAGACCTATTTTATATCATCTAGCTATTTTTACAACTTGTTGGGATTGCTTTTTGGTGTAGTCACACTTTTCATGTCTCTTGTCTGTCAGACTGTTTAAAGTTCTTTGAAGTCACCTAAGAAGCCAACAACGGAGCTCAGACGGGAGCCCCTGGGAGTCCTGGCTGGTTTGGGGAGAGTTGGGGTGACTCTGTGATAGTATCCTTTAGGCTCCATTAGCTTGATGCTGAAACTTCCAGAAGAACAAAGGAATTGAATGAGCTGAAAACTGAAGAAAGGGATAGTTGTCAGAAACTGAGATATGTGTTAGCTTCTGAAGGATGGTGCATGCTTGCCTATTCTTAAATTGGTCCGGACAGTTTCACCACCATCCTGGACTGTGTGGGCCTGACCTCACCAAATGAATGAATGAATGAGTGTCTGCATGCCTGCATGTATTTTGCACAGTATTTTTTCTAGGAAGTATTTCTTTTGTGTGCAGTTTGAATGATATCTACAGTTTAGGGGGAGTTTTATCTGAAAGATCAGTGTTATGTCTGTTTGTGTTTCCGCTGGAGATGCTTGTCTCCTGGCCAGGTGGGGCGTATGTGTGCAGTCTGCTAGGATACTTCGGCTTCACAGGTTAGCTTGAGCACAGCCTAAGGTTTTCGAGTGAGGTTGCTTTTCCCATTTGCCCCCAAGAGTGTCACCACCTAAATCCAGGCACGAAGAAGTTCATGAGTGGGCTTAGTTGTTACTGCTGCAGTTGGCTCATCTGTCTTGCTCTCATAATGAGTCACCCTGAAGTCACGTGAACAGAATCCTCATTGACACAGCTGTGCATTCTATCACCAGTCATGAGAGAGCATCCACTCCCAGGTTAAAAGGGCTGTGGCCCTTTTGTTAGAGGGTGAGTGTCATGAACCACTACCACCCCCAAACCAAGAGATAGGTCAGCACCCCTACTCTCAAATTCCCTGTGGGTCCCTCCTCAGTTGTATCTCTTTCTTTCTTCCCACAGCTCACCACTGTCCTGATTCCTGTCTTCATCTTTTCATTTCTTGTATTCATAAATCTGTTACCCTGTGTGTGTCCCTAACAGCATATTATTTCATCCGGGCAGCTGAGAAGCAGGCCCAAACCTGGAAAGGCAGTGCTGCTGGGATTAGATGAGGATTCCCGGGGAAAGTAGGCTGTGCAGGGTCCTTCCTAAACTTCCTGGGAGTTTTTAGGTGCCCGTCCGGAAAGTTTATAGATCATGAATGAGTCCTGGCAAATGTAGGGCTTACCACATTTGGGGCATCTGGAGATGAACGAGGTGCAGTGGACCTCTGGAAGAGGCCTGGTCAGGGGGACAGTGGGCTGCCTTGTGTAGCTTTCCATTTTGTTACCAAGTAGTATTCCATAGTATGACCGTTCACATACACACATCCACAGTCTGTTTATCCATCCTCTTGTGAATTAACCTCTGGGTTGCTTTCCATTGTTAGTTAGTATAGGAGTTCCCTTCTAGTTTTTCTGTATCCCACCTGACATGTGGTAATGTCCGATTTTTAAAATTTCAGTTATTTTGGTGAGAGCGTGGTGGTATCTCGCTGGGATTTTACTTTGCATTTCCTTGAAGTCTAATGATGATCACTTGGTAGTGCTTATTGTGATGTGTTT
This sequence comes from Capricornis sumatraensis, assembly GCF_032405125.1. Taxonomy (NCBI): domain Eukaryota; kingdom Metazoa; phylum Chordata; class Mammalia; order Artiodactyla; family Bovidae; genus Capricornis; species Capricornis sumatraensis. The sequence goes on from NC_091076.1 coordinate 75,619,536, forward strand.
ATTCAAGTTTTTTGTCCATTTTTTATTGTTTTTATAATTACTGATTTTTAAGAGTTTCAAAAAATATGTTCTGGATTTGAGGCCTCTTTGAGAATATGTGCAGCAAATATTTTCTCCCAGTCCTGTGGCTTGCCTATATATTTTCTTAATGGGATCTTTTGAATACGAGAAGTTTCAAATTTTGATTAAGATCAGCTTAGCAGTTTTTTCATTTTACAGTTAAATCTTTTTTATGAACTAAGTAATCATGACCAGTGCTGAAGTTTCAAGGATATTCTGTATTTTCTTCTAAAATGCTTTTTAGTTTCAGTTTTATTTTTCATATCTGTGATCCCATTTTTAATTAATTTCTGTGTGTGAGATGAAATGCTTATCAGGATTGATTGTTTTCCTTGTGGATATCTGGCTAGTCTAAGCACCATCCGATGAAAGGATTATTGACCTTGAGCTTTACACTAGGGTCATCTGGGTGAACTGTTGGTTAAGGACCATCATGCAGGTCTTTAGGTCTTTCCTTTGGGGTGTGCCACGCTCTCCAGAGATGAGTCTTTTGATCTGCTGCCTAGAGAGTGAGGACGTGTGTGTCCTTGGAGCTGAGGTGGTCAGGAGGCTGTGAGTCTTACCCCTCGGCATTCAGCTTGCATCCATGCATCCCTCTTTTCAGTAGGGCATCTACAGTCTCAATGCAGTTGGCATTCCCTGAGGAGTCAGGAGGCCCCTCCCGAGAATGAGCAACCAACCCATCTTCCCTCAGAGTTGCTGAGAGGCCATGGTCCAGTGTGTGAAGGAGGGAAGAGACCTATGACCCTAACTTCTCAAACATCATCTGACTCTTGTCTTTTATAGTTAAGCCACCTCCTCCCAGGTTACCCCTAGGCCTCGGGGTACCTGGTGCTCCAAGTCTTGAGCCTCTTAAGTCAGCAGTGCAAATTGTGTGAGTCGTTGGCTTTCCCCATTACAACCCTAGAATCCAGCCTTCTCAGGTTGGTACGTTGCTTACCACTTTGGTCCTTGAGTTTCTAGCACCATTTCCCGTGTCTTGTCATTGTGAGTTTATGTCTGATTCTGTTATTGTGGGCTTTGGGAGGGAACAAAATTAGTTTCATTTGTTGAGTCTTGTGCCCTCTTTAGTCGTTTCAAAGCAGCCATTATTCTTTCAAAATGGACTCAGAGCCTAATGTACTTCTTCAGATGTTATCTCAGCCTTTGTCCTCAAAGTTGGGGTCAGGACCAGCAGTATCACATCACCTGAGAGCTTGTTAGAAACAAGCTCCTCTCAGGCCTCCCTCAGGCCAGCCACATCAGAATCTACGTTTAACAAGATCCCCTGGGATCTTGTATGAAAATTAGAACAGCACTGTGGTTTTATAATCATTCGATTTTCCTTCGCTTGGGGTGGTAAATAAATATGCACAATAAGATATTTTATTGCTTTTGATTTTAATTTTCAGTTTTATTTCTAAATAGTGTTTCCACCACCCAGTTAGCAGACAAGGTAGAGAAGGCAGTTCTGGAGCGTTTGAAGCCTCTCCTGGCCAAGGCCCAGGTAATCTAGTTCATCCCATATGCTTGCCTTTTGGAAGCTCTCAAATAAAAAGTGTTGCCCCAGAGGTCACACTGACCCTTTGCAGGGCTGTGTGTCTGTCTGGCAGCCAGCAGCTGCATTGCTCTTGTGCTTCATGGTGTGGGCACAGTGCTGCCAGGGCCCCTTTTGGGCACCCACACTACTGATGCGTCTTCCTTTATGGGTGAGGGGTCAAGATGGGGGAGGAGAGAGAAAGTATCACTTTTGTAAAAGGTGAGATTTTTGTTTGGGGAGTGAGTTTCTATTGCAATTTATGTTCCTAATCAAATGAAACTACTGGTGGCGTTAGTGTTCAGCTCACTGCTTCCACTCTTAATTTTGTGCTCTTTCACTCAGTGCCCGGAATGATTTGCTGTGTTTTTTCCAGAAGAGGGAAATGTTAGGACAGCTTCTGTGCACAAATTAGTGTTTTTTTCGAGATGAAATTGTATAGCACATCACCAGTAGGTTTTGCCATCCTCTTCTGAGCAGTGAGCTGAATGCTATGGCCAGACCCTGTAAATCCATCCTGTAAATAGGAACGCTCTTGTTTGTGTGACTAGATGAAGCCATGGAAGAGCGCTAGAATCTTAAATGGAGTGAACAACATTCTGGGTCTCTGAATAGGGCACTGAACTTCTCTATCTCTTGGTCTGAGACATGTTAAATCATTTATAGAGTCAATGAAAATCTCAGGAGTCTAGAACTGGGAGGGTTCATAGAGGCCAAACCATGCAACCTCCTTATTTTATCAGTGGGGAAACTGGAACAGAGAAGTTGAGTAATTGCACAAAAACACATAGCTACTCTGGTAACATTTTCAAAATTGAGGGAAGGAAAGGGGAAGAAAGCCAAGACTAGCACGTGGCATTTATTTTCATGAAGACAGAGTGCTTAAATTTCCACCGAAAGCCCAATATAGCTAAAACTGATGAACAGTTCCACACAGAAGTTATTCTGGGAGTAGAATTCATTTGTACTAATATGGGTTGTAAATTTTCATAATTCATGAGTGTGCTTGTCTGTTTTAATAGAGAGTCAATTCTTCTCTGGAAGTAGATACTCATTTGAAGGATCAGCCATCAGAAATCGCAACAACAGCCCAGCCTGCAGAGGAGGTGCGTGTGGTGGGGCTGGCGTTCTGGACTGACACTGGGATTATTACATGATGATGTCCTCGAGTATAAGGAGAAATGATACATAGATGACCCTACAGACACTAGACTGTCCTACTCCAGAGGGTGGAGGTCGTTTTTCACATCTGGCATGTTAATGCTTACAGTGTATCTTTAGCATTATGACATCGATGAGCCTTGTGAACAGCTCACAGAAAGCTCTTGAGCCACAGGTTTTTGTCAGCGGCTCTTTCCTTTCCTCCCAGTGACAGAGTGTGGGTAGCTGCATGAGCCTGAATGTTGATGGCCCACGGCAGAACAATGACTGCCCTCATTTCCTCTTGTTCAGCCTAGTTTTGCTCATTACTGGCCTAATTTCCTTTATACTGAGGGCCTAATAAGTATTGTTAGGCAAGCATGTTTTGAGTGCCTAGTAATGACCAGTATCTGGCCTGGCAGAGGCAAAAGGTGGCCCAGGAACAAATGATAACGTTTGAGAAAAATGAAAGCATAGCATGTGGTTGTCCGCCCCTGTGCTCTTCCTCTGGACGTGTGTTCACCATTAGTGGGGATGTTGCCCTCCCTGCCCTTCCACCTCTGCAAAGGAACAAGAAGGTGCAGGCTGCCTCCGGCGGCTGTTCGTGGAGGGCGGAGAGAAGTTAACTGCTTTCTGTGTTCAGAGCAAGTGAAGGGCCGAGCAAGGGTGACGGTCTCAGAGTGAGAAGGAAATTGGAATGCTGCTCCACCAGCCCAACGACCTGAGGAACAGGAAGATGGTAGATTCCAAGGATGTATCCCAGTTCTAATTATTAAGCAGTCGTTTAGCTTTAGCATATTTTTGTAATTTTTACAGTTGTAATTTTATTGTACCAGTATTTTATGACAGAATCTCATGCGAGGTGAGGCATCTGAGACTGGAAGCTGAAACCCTGCATCTGGCTCTTACAGACCAAGTGCGTGATGGCTGTGTCTTTTGTACAGAAAAGTAACGAGATTCACCTCTCATCTAGGGAGGCAATTCATGCGGTATTTTCATAGGAAAGAGAAGTGAAGTGGTCATATATGCTGTCAGTGCAGTAGACTGTTTGAATATGCTTTGTACATGAGAACCATGCTGTAGGCATTAAATGGGCTTTAATACAATTTCTTAAAAAGGAAAAGTAATTCTGTCCAGTATTTACCATTCTCAGCTGCTGTTAAACTTCAGCATCACCACACAAGAATTTCCTAGGCAGCACCATTGAGGGTCAGTGTTTATAAATAACTGAATAGAAGCAAACTTGTTGAAGTTGGCATGATGAAGTTAAAGAAGAGATATTTTGCTGTGTTCACTTATAAAAGAGCTGTGGGACCTTGATCCCAGATACCCAGAATTCTCATCTCTCAAAGGGAGGAGACGTTTGCTGCACTTTGCAAATCAGCTATAGCTCTCAGTAGATTTGCTTGCAGACAGGATGATCTCTGGTGTCAGGAAATAGATTTTGGGAGGGTGCCATCATGGCATATTTGTCTCCTGCTGCTACTATTGTCATTAACTGAACTTGCGCATGAAATACATTTTTCCAAAGTGTGTAAGCTTTTCCCTTAATTAAAAGCTGTACCTGGATAAAAAGGCAAACAATTCAGGAAAAGTATCATGTAAAAAGTAAAATCTCCCCACCAATGGGTACTGTATGCTCATCTGTATCCAGCTTCTTTATATTTTGGTGGTCTTTTTCATATCAGCTCATTGGGTCCTTCCTTATCTCACAGGATTCTTCATATTTGATTCTTCAAACATTAAGAATGAAAATAACAGATACACACATCTTAACTAACTAGACCTGCATTACTGGTTTAGTTAGCTCTAGATTTCTTGGTAATTTTATTGTATTGGCTATTCAGCTGATTTTTATTTCTTTAACTTTGGTCAAGGTTGAACATTTCTTTCTTGGTCATTAATGTATTTTCTTCTGTAAACCGTTAAAAGGTTTTAAAAATTACTATGGCAGTAACCGTTCTTCGTGCCAATCACTATTTTTTAAGTGTTCCAGTGTACAAGTGCTCATATAATCCTTGTAACTCTGAAATGTAGGGTTATTGTTTCTATATTACAGACCAGAGGATTGAGGCCCAGAGAGGTTAAGCATACTTGCCCCCACTTTGAGGCATATCAGTGGCAGAACCAGGATTGGGTCCCAGAAATGTCTCCTTCCAGAGCCTGATATCATTTCCCCAGCAGACATTCTATGTTAAAAAGCCTCTTTTAGAGCAGATTATAGACACATATTAGAATCAACAGAAATACAACACATATAAAAATGTTTTGCAAGCTGTAAAGTGCTTTTTCAACGTAAAGGATACAAAGTCAAGAAAGGCTGGTGAAACTCTTCCAGGTTAGGGGTGCTGTGCTGTGCTTAGTCGCTCAGTCATGTCCGACTCTTTGTGACCCCATGGGCTGTAGTCCACCAGGCTCCTCTGTCCGTGGGGATTCTCCAGGCAAGAATACTGGAGTGGGTGGCCATGCCCTCCTTCAGGGGATCTTCCCAACCCAGGGATTGAACCCAGGCCTCCCGCATTACAGGCGGATTCTTTATTGTCTGAGCAACCAGAGAAGCCCCCAGGTTAGTGGTAGAAAGTCTCAAACAGAGACAAGAATCATCAACTGTGATGTTGTGAACAGATGTTTTTACAAACGGATGTTTTACTGAACTGAAAGAGAATAGTGTAGGTATGTCCTCTGGAGAATATGACATATGCTGTATGCTTAGCTGCTCAGTTGTGTCTGACTCTTTGCAACCCCATGGACTATAGCCTGCCAGGCTCCTGTGTCCATGGGGATTCTCCAGGCAAAGATACTGGAGTGGGTTGCTATGCCCTCTAGGAGATCTCCCCGACCCAGGAATTGAACCGGGGTCTCCTGAGTTGCAGGTGGATTCTTTACCAACTGAGCTACCAGGGAAGCCCCATGACATGTGCAGTATTGAACATTCTTCTGAGTCTAGCACAAAGCAGATACTTTCAGTTCAGTTCAGTTGCTCAGTCGTGTCTGACTCTTTGCGACCCCATGAATCGCAGCACGCCAGGCCTCCCTGTCCATCACCATCTCCCAGAGTTCACTCAGACTCACGTTCATCAAGTCCGTGATGCCATCCAGCCATCTCATCCTCTGTCGTCCCCTTCTCCTCCTGTCCCCAATCTCTCCCAGCATCAGAGTCTTTTCCAATGAGTCAACTCTTTGCATGAGGTGGCCAAAGTACTGGAGTTTCAGCTTTAGCATCATTCCTTCCAAAGAACACCCAGGGCTGATCACCTCTAGAACGGACTGGTTGGATCTCCTTGCAGTCCAATGGACTCTCAAGAGTCTTCTCCAACACCGCAGTTCAAAAGCATCAATTCTTTGGCGCTCAGCTTTCTTCACAGTCCAACTCTCACATCCATACATGACCACAGGAAAAACCATAGCCTTGACTAGACGGATCTTAGTCGGCAAAGTAATATCTCTACTTTTGAATATACTATCTAGGTTGGTCATAACTTTTCTTCAAAGGAGTAAGCGTGTTTTAATTTCATGGCTGCAGTCACCATCTGCAGTGATTTTGGAGGCCCCAAAAATAAAGTCTGACACTGTTTCCACTGTTTCCGCATCTATTTCCCATGGAGTGATGGGACCGGATGCCATGATCTTCGTTTTCTGAATGTTGAGCTTTAAACCAACTTTTCGCTCTCCTCTTTCACTTTCATCAAGAGGCTTTTGAGTTCCTCTACACTTTCTGCTATAAGGGTGGTGTCATCTGCATATCTGAGGTTATTGATATTTCTCCTGGCAGTCTTGATTCCAGCTTGTGCTTCTTCCAGTCCAGCGTTTCTCATGAGATACTCTGCATAGAAGTTAAATAAGCAGGGTGACAGTATACACGTAGCCTTGACATACTCCTTTTCCTCTTTGGAGCCAGTCTGTTGTTCCATGTCCAGTTCTAACTGTTGCTTCTTGACCTGCATACAGATTTCTCAAGAGGCAGGTCACGTGGTCTGGTATTCCCATCTCTCTCAGAATTTTCCACAGTTTATTGTGATCCACACAGTCAAAGGCTTTGGCATAGTCAATCAAGCAGAAATAGATGTTTTTCTGGAACTCTCTTGCTTTTTCCATGATCCAGCGGATGTTGGCCATTTGATCTCTGGTTCTTCTGCCTTTTCTAAAACTGGCTTGAACATCAGGAAATTCACGGTTCACATATTGCTGAAGCCTGGCTTGGAGAATTTTGAGCATTTCTTTACTAGCATGTGAGATGAGTGCAATTGTGCGGTAGTTTGAGCATTCTTTTGCATTGCCTTTCTTTGGGATTGGGATGAAAACTGACCTTTTCCAGTCCTGTGGCCACTGCTGAGTTTTCCAAATTTGCTGGCCTGTTGAGTGTAGCACTTTCACAGCATCATCTTTCAGGATTTGAAACAGCTCAACTGGAATTCCATCACCTCCACTAGCTTTGTTCATAGTGATGCTTTCTAAGGCCCACTTGACTTCACATTCCAGGATGTCTGGCTCTAGATTAGTGATCACACCATCATGATTGTCTGGGTCATGAAGATCTTTTTTGTACCGTTCTTCCGTGTATTCTTGCCACCTCTTCTTAATATCTTCTGCTTCTGTTAGGTCCATACCATTTCTGTCCTTTATCGAGCCCATCTTTGCATGAAATGTTCCCTTGGTATCTCTAATTTTCCTGAAGAGATCTCTAGTCTTTCCCATTCTGTTGTTTTCCTCTATTTCTTTGCATTGATCACTGAAGAAGGCTTTCTTATGTCTTCTTGCTGTTCTTTGGAACTCTGCATTCAGATGCTTATATCTTTCCTTTTCTCCTTTGCTTTTCGCCTCTCTTCTTTTCACAGCTATTTGTAAGGCCTCCCCAGACAGCCATTTTGCTTTTTTGCATTTCTTTTCCATGGGGATGGTCTTGATCCCTGTCTCCTGTACAATGTCACGAACCTCATTCCATAGTTCATCAGGCACTCTATCTATCAGATCTAGGCCCTTAAATCTATTTCTCACTTCCACTGCATAATCATAAGGGATTTGATTTAGGTCATACCTGAATGGTCTAGCGGTCTAGCAGTTTTCACTGCTTTCTTCAATTTGAGTCTGAAACTTGCTTTACCAGCTGGCAGAACAGGTAGTAACAATAATTTTCATGGATATTAATCGTGTTACTCAGTTGACGCAACTATTTAAATGTCTGGTAGAAACTGTCCTGACTGTCCTGATGTCCTGCTGTCAGTGCTCACTGACTTAGGAGAGGCTGGATTCAGTGTAGCAACTGCCTGTTGTACCATCGCACGGTTGGTGTGTATGAGCAATGTTCATATTTAAGTCTCACGCAGTCTTCATGTTGCCTTTCCATCCCCTTCGCTTGTTTTGCAGGCTACAGCTGTTGATGGCGAATCCAGTAACATTCATCAGCTGGATGGTTCTTTGGAAAATACCACTCACGAGTACTGGCCCGTGACTCACTCTAAGATCTGGGAGTCTGATGCCTTATCCACCTTAGGGGACAGCAAGGACAGCCTGTACCTGGAGACGATGATGCTCCGAATGGAGGAAATGGAAGTAGGTCGCAGGTGCCAGTTCCGGTTGGCTGCTGGAGGCTGGCTTCTGTTGAGCACAGCTCCTCCTCATGGTTTTGTAGCTTTAAGCATCAGAGTTACCTGGTCCTCAGTTTAAATCCCAGCTCGACTGTCAGCCACGTGTGCAGCTTTCATAAAGTCACTTACCCTTTCTGATAAGTGGGATGGTTTTGCTTGTTTTTTAATATGTTTTTTAATTGGAGGATAATTGGTTTACAGTGTTGTGTTGGTTTCTGCCATACAACAAAGTGAATCATAAGTATACATATGTCCTCTCCCTCTTGAACCTCCCTGCCCCCCCATCCCATCCCACCCCTCTCGGTCATCACAGAGCACTGGGTTGAGCTCCCGTGTTGTGCAGCAGCTTCCCACTAGCTGTCTCTTTTATAGTTGGTAGTGTATATATGTTAGTACCGCTCTCTCAAGTCGTCCCACCCTCTCCTTCCCCCGCTGTGCCCATTCCTGTCAGCACCGTTTTTCTAGATTCCCTATATATATATAGATGTGTGTTAATATGATATTTGTTTTTCACTTTCTGACTGACTTCACTCTGTATAACAGGCTTTAGGTTCATCCCTCTCACTAAAACTGACTTAAATTCATTCCTTTTTATGGCTGAGTGATATTCCATTGTGTGTGTGTGTGTGTGTGTATACACACCACAATTTCTTTATCCGTTCATCTGTCGATGGACATCTAGGTTGCTTCCATGTCTTGGCTATTGTAAATAGTGCTGCAATGAACACTGGAGTACATGTGTCTTTTTTAATTAAGTGAGGGTGTTTTTAAGGACAAAATGAGGTATGAAGTGTCTGTATACTACCTGACACACAACTCATCATCGATATGTGATACCAAAAACGCTGGGCCAGAGCCCAGTCCTACAAATGGGACCAACAACGTCTTCATTCCTCAGCTTGTAAATGCTGCCCAGTTGCCTCTTCTGCTCTCCTCCCTTTGGATCCTGGCAAAACACAGATAACTTTATCTTTCTTAATTCCTGTGACACTGCTTTAGAATACTCTTAGAAAATTCTAGACCTCAGACATTATGCAAACCAAGCCCTGGATGGTTCTGAGGAGGAAATTGAGACACAGTAAGGGAATGAGTGACATGGCCAAGGCTACCCAAAAGTTCCCACCAGAGCTGGGCTGAGAATCCAGGTCCCTGACTCCTAGCTCAGAATTTTCATTTTAACTCCACCTGGATGAAATCTCATTTTGGCTTTGCTGCTAAACCAAAAACATAGGCAAGACAACATTTAGTTGGTTTTTGACAATTTAAAAATGTGTAGTTTATCCTGGTCTTGTAACTGATTTCCCCTTCTTGGGGGTAACTACCAAATGGTAGTCTATAGCCACACACATGGCCATTTACATACACTGCCATTTACACACATGGCCATTTAATGTAAACCAGTTAAAATTAAATACATCACTGCATTACCAGTGGTCAGTAGTTAGTGGCTAGTACATTGGACAGGGGAAAAATAGAACATTTCCATCATCAATTCAGATTCTAGTGGGCAGTGCTGGTCCAGATTACATTAGTTAGTATAGTTTAATTGCCTCATTTTATTTTACACTTCCCCTCATGAGCTAACCGCTTCCTGGCCTGGGAGGTGCCTGTTTTCTGGCGAAGTGTCTATCAAATGTCTGCTGGACTGTTATAACCTTCCTAGTCCCTGGTTTGTAATGAAACTAATTTTTTTCTGCATAAATTAATCTTTTTTTATTTTTTTAAAGAAATACCAGGAGACAGTTCGTCAAAGATATAATAAAATTGTATATACCGACCCTCATTTTTGGATGCAGGAAGAAAAAAATGGTGAGTGTTCCCCCACTTTTCCCTCTACATTGTACTGTGAAAAATTTCACACATACAGAAAAGTTGAAAAAAGTTGTACAGTGGATACTCATATATACTTCTTCTAGATTCTACAATTAAAATCTTGCTATATTTGCTTTATCATATATCTCCTTAGCCTCTTAGGCTTCCCAGGTGGCTCAGTGGTAAAGAATCCGCGTGCCAATGCAGGAGACACAAGAGACGCAGGTTTGAACCCTGGGTTGGGAAGATCCCCTGGAGGAGGGCATGGAACCCATTCAGTATTCTTCCCTGGGAAATCCCATGGATAGAGGAGCCAGGTGGGCTACAGTCCCTGGGGTCACAAAGAGCACACATGAGCACCCATCAATTCATGTTACTTTTGGATGCATTTTAGAGTAAGTTGCAGACATTGGTACATCTTACCCGAAACATTTCAACCTGTGTATCAGCAACTGGAGCTTCATATTTACTTAGAGTTCTTTTTCCTTTTGAGATAAAATTTACATCAATGAAATACGCAGATCTTAACTGTATTATTTGATGAGTTTTGACAAACGGGTGCATCTTTGTTACCCACACTCCTTCCGTCACCCTGTGCTCCTTCCCAGGCAGTGCCCCCCTACCCAGCCAACCACTGTGCTGTTATTTTTAACTTTAGATTAATTTTTCCTATTCTGGAATTTCATATAAGTGGAATCATACATGTATTTAACCTTTTGTCTTTCATTTTGCAAGATGTCTTATAATTTATCTATTACTCATTTCCTGTTGCTAGGGTAACAAGCTTAAGTTAGTAACAAGTTATAGCACAAATGTAGTGGTTTAAAATAAATTTATTCTCAAATGAATTCCTGGAGGTCCGAAGTCTGACTGTCTCAAAGGGCTAAAAAAGCAAGAGATGGGCAGGGCTGGTTCCTTCTTTCAGCTTCTGAGGCTGCCTGCGTTCTCAGGCTTGTGGCTGTATTACTCCAGACTGCTTCTGCCTTCGCATTGCCTTCTCCTCCCGAGTCACATCTTCCTCTGCTTGCCTATTACAGTGACTTGTTGGTTACCTTTAGGGCCCATCCCAGTGATCCAGGTTACTTTCCCCGTCTCAAGATCCTTAAAGTCCCTCCTGCTATAGAAGAGACATTCACAGGTTTCAGGGGTCAGAATCTGGACATCTTGGGGAGCCACTGTTCAGCCTGCCACACTTGGTGTCAGTGTCCATTCCTTTTTATTGCTGAGTAGTATTCCATTGTACACAGGCACCACATCTAGTTGAGCCATTTGCCTGGAGATGTGCATTTGATTGTTTCTAATTTGGGTCTATTAGAAATCTGCTGAGTGTATTCATGTGTAATCTTTTTATGGACATAGGTTTTCATTTCTCTTGGATTAAAAACCTGAGTAGATTTGCCAGATTATGGGCTAGGCACATGTCTAACTTTATAAAAACTGTCAAACATTTCCCCAAAGTGACTGTACCATTTTACACTCCCTGCATTGTGAGTTCCTACTGCTAGAGATCCTTGCCGACGTTTGAATTGTCAAAGTCTTTTTCATTATAACCATTCTGGTACACCCGTAGCAATATGTCTTTGTGGCTTTAATTTCATTTCCTTGGTAATAATGATGTTTAGAACATTTTCAGGTAATTATTAGTCATTTGTATATCTTTCTTTATGAAGTGTCCAAGTCTTGAATTGGATTGTCTTTTTATGTTTGAGTTATAGGAATTCTTCATGCATTTGGATGTGAATTCTTTGCCATATATATACTATTTTCAAAACAGTTCTATTGAGATCTAATTCACGTACCCTAAAATTCATCCTTTTAAAGTTGAGTCGTTTTTAGTATATTTACAGAATGTTGCAAATGTCATTGCTGTCTAATTCCAGAACATTTTCATCACCCTAACAAGAATCCCAGCTTCCATTAGCAATCACTTCTCATTCTCCCCCATCTCTTCCCAGCAGCCACTAATCTACTCAGGTGAGTGTTTGCAAATATTTTCTCCCATCTGTAGCTCACGTATGTATTTTCTCAAATGTGTTTTGTTATGAGGAAACATTTTAAATTTTGATAAAGTCTAAGCTATCCAATGTTTCTTGTATAGATTTTGCTTTCTTTGATCTCATAAACCTTTGCCTATTCCCACGTTGGGAAGAGAAGCTCTCGTTTTCTTCTAGAAGCTTTATGGTTTCAGTTTGTATGTGTAGGCCTGTGATCCATCTTGAATAAAACTTGGCTCTGGTTTGAGGTAGAGGTTGAGGTTCATTTTTTCCTTCTGCTAATGGATATTCATTTGTTCTTACACCATTTGTTGAAAAGACTTTCTTTTCTCTTCCACTTTTAAAAATTCATATGTATGCCTTTTGGCTGCAGTTGCTAGGCCAGTGTCGCAATGGGCTGGGGTGTGTTGCTCAAGTTCTCTTTGACTTATGCTTATCAGTTACTACTTTACTCAATGAAAGAAGGAAAATAAAATGTGGTTAAACATTACCTCTAAAGGATTTTTGGTACTGTGAGTATTAAGAGAAGGAAAGGAAGTTGTGGCTATAGAAGATTTATAATAGCAGTATATGTACATATACTTCTTTAAAAGAGTATGAGTTTGGGGTATTGTCTTAGGAAAAGTGTTCTCTGTGTCACATTTTGACTGAAAAATGAGCCATCTAAACACAATTGAGATTCATTCCTTTCAGTTTGGGTAATTGTTTTTTAAGTGTACCATTCATAGTGTTATTTATTTATTTATGGCTGTGCTGGGTCTTCGATGCTGTGTGGGTGGCAAGCAGGGGCTGCTCTCTGGTTGTGGGTAAACTTCTCTCATTGTGGTGACTTCTGTAGATGCAAAGCGCGGGGCTCCAGGGCATGCCTGCTTCAGGAGTTGCAGCATGTGGCCTCAGTGGTGGAGGTTCTCAGACTCTAGAGTGCAGGCTCAATAGTTGTGGCGTACCGGCTTAGTTGCTCTGCGGCATGTGGAATCTTCTGGATCAGGGACCGAACCTGTGTCTCCTACATTGGCAGGCGGATCCTTTACCACTGAGCCACCAGGGAAGCCCCAGTTCTGGTAATTTTTCACGCACCGTTCTTTGTTCCTCTCATTCTCTCTCTCTCCCCTAGCCCTACTCCGGCTTCTGTGTTTGTCCTCACTTGACAGATGAACCATTCTTCCAGGCCCACCTTATGTTTGCTCCTTCCTGTGAACTCCCATAGACTTCTGCCATGTCCTACCCTGTTAGAGATGTTTCTGGAGGGTCTTTGCTGCTGCTGCTGCTAAGTTGCGTCAGTTGTGTCTGACTCTGTGCGACCCCATAGACGGCAACCCACCAGGCTCCCCTGTCCCTGGGACCCTCCAGGCAAGAACACTGGAGTGGGTTGCCATTTCCTTCTCCAGTGCATGAAGGTGAAAAGAGAAAGTGAAGTCGCTCAGTCGTGTCTGACTCTTAGCGACCCCATGGACTGCAGCCCACCAGGCTCCTCCACCCATGGGATTTCCCAGGCAAGAGTACTGGAGTGGGTTGCCATTGCCTCCGGGAGGGTCCTTTATGTCTCCCAAATAAGCCAGAGAGGTTTATCATATTAAGTAGTATCCCAGCTGCATCTAGCAGGGTCATGACCCGGGGATGAGCCTTCTCATCACCGCCTAGTGAATCAGTGGGCATCTTTCGGTTTGGAAGCAGAGGAAAGGGGAGTGCTGAAGGGCAACTGTTTCACTGTTGGTTTGGCCATTGGCCACAGTCAGGTTGCATCGTGCAAAAGATAGCCTTACCAAGGACTCAGTGTTCTCTTTTTCAAGGGCAATTTAAATTAGTAGTCCCTATCTCTGACTCTGCTGGAGTCTAGGTATGCATTTCAAAGGAGCTTTGAAGAACACCAAGAACTGAAATGAATTTGTGGATACTTTAAATCCAGAACCATGAAATCCTCATAAGAACCCTCTGTCTCTAATTATTCTGATTGTATGTTTAGTTGCATCACAAAAACCAAATTTAAGGTGATCTGTGAATTGTGCAGTGTCGAATCTGTATCTCTTATTTTCTCTTTTCTGAAGTCAATTGAAAATTGATTGTACTTTCAGTAATATTTTTATAAAAACTGACTTATGCAGTATTTCTTTTTATTAATATATTTTTAAAGTTTTTGAAAATTAAAAAAAAATTTTTGGCCACTGTTGCATGTCATGTGGGATCTTAGTTTCTCAACCAGGGATTGAACCCATACCCCCTGCATTGGAAGTGTGGAGTCTTAACCTCTGGATCACCAGGGAAGGACCTATACAGTATTCCTGTGCGTAAAAAATCATAAACAAAGAAATACATGAGTCAGAGAAAGGTGTTTGACTTATACTTGCTCTTTACCTAAGAGAAGGGCAATTTTCTTTTTATATCTGAGATGTGTTTCAAATGATAAATAATCCAAAGCTCCAAGGAGCTGTCAAGCCTGCCGCAATGTATAGTTAATACGTTAATGTTTTGACTGTCATCATGCAGATTTTCCCAGCGAAGCTCAGACACAAATTGTCAGCTAGTCAGGTGTTCAGGTGTTGAGTGTTCTTTTTTTTCCCTTCTCCAGTAATCAGATAATTTAAAGGTTAAAAACAAACCCAACTGCTCGAGACTCCTTGAATGAGGGGTGGATCCTAATGGAACCTGGCTTTGCACAGGCCTCTTCAGGGAGTCTACCTCAGAGCTGACAGAAGCTTTGAAACAAGTTCCTTATTTCTTAAAACTAACTCCTCATTGGTTTGTTTCTTGATAACTTTTACATTCACCTTTTCAGGTAGAACAGAGGCATTGTCTGCCTTTTGCACTGCCAGCTCAACCCTTATGCTTAAGAGACATGCCTGTGAACTTCCTCACAGGTTACTGGCCACTCCAGTGATGTCTACTCCAGCATTTCTTTACATATAGTCATTTTATGCCTCTTCTTTTCTAGACCAGAAATTTCCAGCAGTAAGTGAAAGGCCTCTTTCTCCTCATCCAATCAGGATCACAAAGACTGCAGCTCGAAAAGACCCAGATGTGAACATCGTGTTAGAAGGGCCCTGCAATGGCGCGTAAGTGGTAATGAGCCTGTCTGATTTCATTTGTAGTTGGTTACCTTTGACCTTGTTGGATTTTGCATTCCTCCAATAACCACAAGACAGAGAGAGATTCTTCTCTTGACCAAGATCTTGCCAAACTCCAAGATGGCCCAGCAAACAGTGTGTTTATAAGATGGGCATTGAGTGTGTTGCATCTTAAGGAGCCTTTAGTAACAGCTGATTTTTACGATTGAAAGCATCACAGTGGCACAGTGGCACAGTGACTTTTGCAAGTCATTACGGCAAGATTTGCTTTAAGAATTCTTTTGTCCAGATGTTGCTCCCATGAGGATGGTTGGTTCATGTAAAGGAGAAACAGTGAGTGGTGATGTTGGGTTTGATGCAGCGTGAGGAAGGAAAATGA
Source organism: Capricornis sumatraensis (assembly GCF_032405125.1). Classification (NCBI taxonomy): domain Eukaryota; kingdom Metazoa; phylum Chordata; class Mammalia; order Artiodactyla; family Bovidae; genus Capricornis; species Capricornis sumatraensis. The sequence continues at coordinate 75,635,084 of NC_091076.1, forward strand.
AGGTCAGCCTTTGGTTGTCCAACCATCAGGATGCATTAACGGTTTACTCTCACTTGTAGATGATTTTGAATGCTCTCATCATTTTTATTTGCTCTCAGTTCTCTGGATGAAAGTGTGGGAACAGAGGAGAGATCGGAGAAAAGAGAAGCTCCCCTTCCTTCCCTTTCAGAAGATGCTCAACAGACAGAAGGCCGAGCTGCCCTCTTTGTCCCGCTGGCCATGCGTCGTAGCATCGTTGACTACTGCCGCCGTTTCGAGCACTACCTGCGGGTGATTGCGCACGAGGCCGTGGGCTCCTTCAACCCATGGCTCATAGCTGAAAGGTCAGGAGGAGGGCTTGCGCTCTGTTGAGGAACAGGGTGCCATGTGTTAACTTGACTGCAGAAAGGCCTGGCCAAGGTCTCAGGCCAAGCTTTTGGGCCCTGGAATTCCAGTGGCTGCTCCGGGGCTGGGGAACAGGCTTTCTCTGCCAAGTGCCTTTCTTCAGGGAGAGGAGATGGGAAAACAGCATGGCTGATGCCATCCCGAGGAGCATGCTGCAGCCTTCCACCAGAAGTAGAAACTTTGTTCAGGGCAGACTTCCTGTTGGTGTTAGTGAGGTCAGCGTCATCAGAGAACGTGAATTATGACCGGGCAGGAAGCAGTTACGATCTTGAAATCTTCATGGTCACGTCAGACTTGCAACAGGACAGCAGGTCTATAGACCTCACTACACTTAACCTTCTCCTTCTGGCAGTCCCACTGCTGCTAGATATTTGAAGAATGGGTAGCCTTCTTTCATGTAAATATTCATTTGAAAGATGTGTGCAAATTCATTCTTTAGAAATAATGCTCAAATTTAAATTCCTTACGAGTATCATTTTATTATATACGAGCAGATAATTTTCATCAGTGAACCTAGAGTATACTGTTATGACATCTTTCTTTAACAGGTTTCAAACATGTTCCAGGAGTTAATAATTGCCTCTTTTTAAGTTGCTTATTTTTTTAATATATTATTCAAGTTCTTCACATTCTAGCCAACACCTCTCAACATAATTTTCCTCATGATTTGATGTGTTGGTTAATCTCACCTCCACCCCAACTCTTTCTCCTGAGACTCTCTTTCCTTCTACCCCAGCCTGGCCCAACCACTTTCTAGATGTGCGGTGTGGCTCTTGTCCTGGCATATGTCTTCATCACCACCCTGGGCATGAGGTTCTCCCTCCCACGTTAGGGTCCTTGTGTTCTGTTCCCACGTGTCTTTCTCCTTCCTGGTTTACTCCCTTACTTTGATGGAGCCTATACTGCTCTGTGTATCACAGGACAGTTCCTGAGACTTATACGTTTGAAAGTGTCTTATCTTCATATTTGACTGATGATTTGGTTGAGTTTTAAATTCCTGGCTTATTTTTCCCAAAGAATATGCGTCCCTTCCTTTGTGGGGGTGAAGGAGGGCTAGTCACGTAGCTGCCACGAGCAGGGGTAGAGACCCATCAGTCTACCAGCTCATCCTGCAGTCTCAGTCTGCGTTCTCATCTCCTACCCAATACTTGTTTCCACTTTCATGGTTCCTGGTTCTCTTACTTCCAGAGACTTTGTAATGTTCGGTGAGACCGATCAGCTTGCTTTTCCTTGGTGTCTTCCGCTATACACCCTAAGGTTTCTGCTTCCTCTGCATTTCCTCTGAACTGCTGAGTCGTTTTGATTACCTGTCTCATCTACTTTTGTCTTCTTCTCCATGTAGTTTCATATGTTCGTTTATCTCCTTTTATTATAGTGGGGATTTGGGTGGGATCAGAGATAATCACATGTCCACTCCCTTAAGTCAAACCTGAAGTCCTAAGACTTCTCATAATATACATACCCTTTGAAGCATATGAAGACCCTTTGTTCTGGTTGAGATGCCACATATATTTCCTGGGGAGGAGAGTAGAGTAAACTTGACTTGCTTCCATGCATTAACCTGCAGCCCTGTAGCATGCCCACTGGTTTGCACAGAGCTTGTCTGGATTGATTAGACTAACTGGCATCTTGGGAAATTTAAAATAAGCTAAAGAAGATAGACTGTTCCCGGTATTACATTCTTAACACGTGATTAATGATACATTTTGTTACAGTTCTGTAGATGTAGGGGGAATCTCTCTCTCCTCCTGTGAGGACAAATAGGGTAAGATATAGAGGTTAGAGTTGTTAAAATATGCCTGAACTTCACAGATGATCTCCTCTCTTGTCCTGGACCCTCAAGTGGCAGCATATCTAAATATTCTAGCTCTGTTTTTGATCTCTCTTGGTTCTTATTTGGGTGTCCCAAAGATGAGAAGTGTATTGATCTAATCTTGAAGAAATATCCAAGGATAGTTGGCTTCATCTGATAGCCTCTTGGGTGAGGGAGAAATCAGCTGAGTTTTTCCTCTTTATTTTACTGTCTCCATTCCTTCCTTCACCTGGAGAAAAGGACTATTCCAGTGATCAGAAGGGGCAGATAGTATAAACTGGATGTAAATAAAAGCATGATTCTGAAAGGAAAGGTTTAAGGTCGTGATGCTTTTAATGAAAGCAAACTCTTAAGGATTCCTGGTTGGAAAAACAAATCAGGAGACTTCTGGTTGAAAAGAGCAGACTGAACATACGATTTATCTCTACTCCCTGTAGCCCTATCTCACTGTATGTCACTGAAAGGCTGAATAAAAGGCATGAAAGCATAAATGACAGCAAATAAGAACCAGCAGGAAAATTTTGGAAGCCATGAGCAGTTAGACAAATAGGCAATGACTTACCAGACCAGAGAGAGCCAAGAACCTGATGAGGGTGGAGCCAAGAATCAAGCTAATTTGTGCAGAAGAATCTTGGTAAGACTCAGGAAGGAGAAGCACTGGGGATGCATGGGTGCAAGGGAGTCAGAGCATAGGAGGTTTAATTGAAATTCTCATTCTTGAATAGAGCGGATCACTAAGAGATCCCAACATTTCTGGAAACCGTGAAAGCTACAGAGGCTAGTATAAGAGAAAACATTGAACTAACAAGATTTACAGAACGTGAGAAGAGGGTAAAAGGAGGAATGGAAAACTAACGAGGAAATTCTATAAGACTCTCCAGAAGGTCATTAGTCTCTAGATTGAAAGGATTCACCAGTTCACTGCGAGTGCGTGGGTGAATAAATGCATGAATAAATGAAACTGAACACATCATGACATGTTGTGCACAGGAAATGCGAGCATCCTCGTGTAAGGAGAAGATGATGCAAGGCTCCAGAGTTAGAACCGGGCACATTCAAATAGTCAGAAATGAGAAGGGTGTGTTGTCAGTAGCAGCCTGCTACAGGATATAAGAGCATGCTTCCAAAGTTCACCCTGGAATTCTGTGCCCAGCTAAATTATCAAATAAAAGGATGGAATAAAGACAGTTTAAAGTATGCAAAGTATCGAAAAATGTAGTTTCTCAGTAAGCTTCTAGAGGGTGTTTACCATCAACATGAGAAAGAGGAAGACAGGATTTAGGAAATTTGGGAACTCTAACACGTGAACTTCCAGATATTCAAGCTGGTTTTAGAAAAGGCAGAGCAACCAGAGATCAAATTGTCAACATCTGCTGGATCATGGAGAAAAGTAAGAGAGTTCCAGAAGAACATCTATTTCTGCTTTATTGACTATGCCAAAGCCTTTGACTGTGTGGATCACAATAAACTGTGGAAAATTCTGAAAGAGATGGGAATACCAGACCACCTGACCTGCCTCTTGAGAAACCTATATGCAGGTCAGGAAGCAACTGTTAGAACTGGACATGGAACAACAGACTGGCTCCAAATAGGAAAAGGAGTAGGTCAAGGCTGTATATTGTCACCCTGCTTATTTAACTTCTATGCAGAGTACCTCATGAGAAATGCTGGACTGGAAGAAGCACAAGCTGGAATCAAGATTGCCAGGAGAAATATCAATAACCTCAGATATGCAGATGACACCACCCTTATAGCAGAAAGTGAAGAGGAACTAAAAAGCCTCTTGATGAAAGTGAAAGAGGAGAGTGAAAAAGTTGGTTTAAAGCTCAACATTCAGAAAACAAAGATCATGGCATCTGGTCCTATCACTTCATGGGAAATAGATGGGGAAACAGTGGAAACAGTGTCAGATTTTATTTTGGGGCTCCAAAATCACTGCAGATGGTGACTGCAGCCATGAAATTAAAAGACGCTTACTCCTTGGAAGAAAAGTTATGACCAACCTAGATAGCATATTCAAAAGCAGAGACATTACTTTGCCAACAAAGGTCCATCTAGTCAAGGCTATGGTTTTTCCAGTGGTCATGTATGGATGTGAGAGTTGGACTGTGAAGAAAGCTGATCGCCAAAGAATTGATGCTTTTGAACTGTGGTGTTGGAGAAGACTCTTGAGAGTCCCTTGGACTGCAAGGAGATCCAACCAGTCCATTCTAGAGGGTGTTCTTTGGAAGGAATGATGCTAAAGTTGAAACTCCAATACTTTGGCCACCTCACGCGAAGAGTTGACTCATTGGAAAAGACTCTGATGGTGGGAGGGATTGGGGGCAGGAGGAGAAGGGGACAACCGAGGATGAGATGGCTGGATGGCATTATGGACTCGATGGACATGAGCCTGAGTGAACTCCGGGAGTTGGTGATGCACAGGGAGGCCTGGCGTGCTGCGATTCATGGGGTCGCAGAGAGTCGGACACGACTGAGTGACTGAATTGAACTGAACTGAGCATGGAACTTCCAGGAAAATGGCAAAAGCTATTTTCAAGAGAATTTTTTTTTGCACCACGCAGCATGTGGGATCTTTAGTTCCCCACCCAAGGATCGAAACTGAGCCCCCTACAGAGGAGGTGCAGAGTCTTAACCAAGACTACCAAGGAAGTCCCTCCAAGAGAATTTTTCAGTGAGCATAAATTCAGTGTCCTCTAGAATAGGAGGACAGAGGGCTCTAGGAGGAGTAGTTTCCAGACAGGGAAGGCAGGGTAAGAAAGGTTAAAAAAGAAGAAAACAAACACGTTACCTAATGTGCTTTGGAGCTTGTATTGGGAGCACACATTGCATGTATTTGTGTTTCTCTCATAGTTTGGGGATGAATTAGTGATAGGAATATAGAAAGCAAAGCAAAGCAAGCATAAAAACAAAACAAAACAAAAAAATGCACAAGTAACCACTTCTGCTTCTAGTAAGGATGTACTTGGTAATTTGGACCGCCTCTCCTACTGAGGATCACTGTTAATAGAAAAGCTAGATCCAAAATAAAACATATATGCTTGAAGGCCCCAGGAAGTTAACTAGGTAATAAGGAATAACTGGGCCAGGATCCTGGAGAAGACTGACCCTGGACTGTCGGTTCTGGGGGAAGGTGAATGGCACTTTCAGTGGTCTTTTCAGATCAGAGGATAGCGGAGGGGATTAAGGGCTTGCCGAGGGCTGACCTGATGAACTTTGCTCACTTCTGATGGGGACCCTGAAGGGTGGCACTCTGGAATAAGGGTGACCTGGATGCCAGCAGGCCCTCCCAGGACTCCACTCAGCTCCACTTCGTCTCACTTCCTGAGACTGAACTGAAGTCATTCTAGATTGTTGCCTGACAGCCACTGAGCAGAAGCAAACTTAACTTTTTTCTGAAGATTTATAACACCATCTTAGGATTTAAATTATTCCTGCAGTTTTCAAACTTAGTGTCTGATAAATGGTAAAAAAGCCTGGCAGCAGAGAGACATGACAATAACAAGAACAGACCCACGGCAGCTCCACATATTAGAGCCATCAGATACAGATATTAAAATAACTGTGCATACTGTGTACATAGAGGTAGAATTTTGGCAGAGAACTGGGAGTAAAACTAAATCCATGTGGACATTCAAGAACTGAAAAGTACAATTTCTGAAATGAAAGTGAAAAGTGAAAGTGAAGTCACTCAGTCGTGTCTGACCGATCCCATGGACTATAACCTACCATGCTCCTCCATCCATGGGATAAGCGACTCATCAAATGGGCTTAATAACAAATTAGACACATGAAAAGAAAAAATTAGAGCCTTTTGGCTCTCTGCGTAGCACCATGGTGGTTAGCATGAGTAAGCATCTTATGAAAGGAGGTGAAAAGGGAGCCAAGAAGAAAGTGGTTGACCTATTTTCTAAGAAACATTGGTATGAAGTGAAAGGACCAACTATGTTCAATATAAGAAATATTGGGAAAACACTAGTCACAAGAACTCAAATCACATATGATGGCCTCAAGGGTCATGTTTTTGAAGTGAGCCTTGCTGATCTGTGACTGATACAGTTGCATTTAGAAAATTCAAGCTAATTACTGGGGATGCTCAGGGCAAACGCTGCCTGATTAATTTCCATGATGTGATCTGACAAAATGTGCTCCATGGTCAAACAATGGCAGACCATGACTGAAGCTTGCGTTGGTGTCAAGACCACCAACAGTTATTTGTTTCCTCTGTTCTGTGTGGGTTTTACTAAAAAAAGGCAACAAAAAGATTTGGAAGACCTCTTATGCCCAGCACCATCAGTTTCACCAAATCCACAAGATGGTGGAAATCATGACCTGAGAGCTGCAGACAGGTGACATGAAAGAGGCAGTCAGTAAACTGATTCCAGACAGCACTGGAAAAGGCAGAGAAGCTTGCCAATCTGTTTATCTGCTCCATGATGTTATTGTTAGAAAAGTAAAAATGCTGAGGAAGCCTAAGTTTGAATGGGGAAAACTCATGGAGCTGCACGTGAAGGTAGTCATTCTGGAAAAGCTACTGGGGAGGAGACAGGTGCTAAAGTTGGACAAACTGATGGATACGAGCCACCAGTCCATGAATCTGCTTAAAACTCAGACTTCAATGGTGACAAATAAAATATATCTTGTTTGGGGGTGGGGGGAGAAAAAAGTTAGAGACTTGGACATAGGATAGAAGAAAATGTCTAGAGTGAAGCATGTGCTGTGCTAAGTTGTCGCAGTCGTGTCCAACTCTGCAACCCTATGTTGTAGCCTGCCAGGCTCCTCTGTCCGTGGGATTCTCCAGGCAAGAATGTGGAGTGGGTTGCCATTTCCTTCTCCAGGGCACCTTCCCTACCGAGGGCTCAAACCTGGGTCTCTTAAGCCTCCTGCATTCGCAGGTGGGTTCTTTACCACTAGTGCCACCTGGGAAGTCATGAGTGATACATGGAGACACACAAAAAGATGAAAATGAAGAGAGAGGATGAGGGGCATGGAGGATAAAGGTCAAGGTCTAATACACATGTGGCTGGGGTCGCAGGAGAGGAAGGAGAGGGAATGGGTCAGAAGGACATCCAAAGAGATCATGGCCGATAACTTCCCCAAAGTAACACTAGACATCAAGCCACAGATTCAAGAAGCTCTAAGTCCCAAGCAAGAAAAACAGAAGAAATCCATACGTAGCATATATCACAGTATTGTTGGAAAATGAAAGACCAGGAGAAGAAAATCTTAAAAATCAGCCAGAAGAAGGAAGATGGAGAAACAAAAACAGTGGAGGCTGGATGCCCTGGTGTAAAGCTCCAAAAGAGAAAGCTGCCAGTCTGGATGTAAGCCCAGTGAAATGTACCTCAAGAAGGAAGGCAGGAAAGGTTCTAAACAGAGCCACAAAAATTTATTACCAGTAGACTGTCACTATAGGAAATAGCGAAAGGGTATTTTTCAGGCAGAGCAAAAACAGTCACAGATGAAAAGTCAGAAATACAAGAAGGCATGGATTAAGAAAAAATCAATAGTCGGCAAGTGAATATTGACTGTATAAAACAATAAACTGATATCTTATGGGGGTGTATGAATATATACTGAAGTACATGATAACAGTAGCATAGAAATTGGGAAGAGGATAAACAGAGTTAGTGTCCTAAGGTTCTTGCATTGTCTGGGAAACTGATAAGAATATCAATTAATGTTATAATTTAAGTCAAGGATGCTTATTGTAATTTAGAGTTGGCCCCTAAAAGAATAGTAAAATAGTGTATAATACCCAAATTAAAAGTGAAAAAGTAATTTAAACAATCACAGAACCCTAAAAAAGTTAAGAAAGAAGAGAGAACAAATAGACATAAAGAAAATACTTAGTATTTTAGTAGCAGAAGGTCAGCTGTATCACAATTACATTAATGAAAGAGCACTTTACACACCCATTAGAAGACTAAAGATGGTCAGATCAGCTGCCCCCCCCTCAAAAAAAACAAAACCACAAAACAGCTGGAACAGGAATGGGGTAGAAGGGATAGGAAAAGGGGAGGGACACTTAGCTTCATTTCGTCTCTTGTATACTTCAGAATTGTTAATGTTTCCTATACAACCCTCCAAATCAACAAGGTTTGAAGGATGTTGAGCAACCCTAAATTGGAATACAGGAAGAAACTGACTGTATATCTAACAAATAGCCACACTAAAGGGATACACACAGATAAGAACTTGTCTAAGTCACTTTTGAATGTAGTATTTTGACTATCCTCTGGCTAAAGACAAAGACTGTAAACACATGTTAGATTCTAATAAGTAAGTTTCTTTTACCCAGCAGCATGGGTTAACAATTCTAAAATACTTTCTCTGTATTTTAGTACTGATTGAATAAGTATATTGTGAATAATGACAGTCAGGTTTCGGGGGGAAGCTAGAATGAATCCTCTGTTTTGAAGTGAGCTTGGAGGTATTATGACATGGTTTTTGATAGGTACAGAGATAGACGCGGGCGGTGCATCCTTGCACCTCTCTGTCTGAGCCTGTCTGCTGAGAGGGCCTGGAAGCCGTGACACACTTAGCAGCAACGAGCACACTTGGTACCCAGATTGTGGTTTCTAAAATACTCTTCTCCATGACAAGGCACCAGGGCTCCTTGGAGAATTGGCCAGTTCCAAGACTGGGGCTGGGAAAATGTAAGATGAACCTGAAACTTCACTTTGTGCCAGAATGGAAGTGTTCAAAGAATGACGGGGGCATGTCAAGAGGACGTAGGAGCTGACTTGAAGGGACTCCTGCCGGCCATTCGGGGGGACACTGAATATCAAAATAAGTAATAATAGAAACAGATTGCAAACTGTTGAATAAGAATCCATAAGACCAAGCTGATATGAATGAATGAATGGATACATAAATTCATAAATAATAGAGAAGGGAAAGCTCTTCCGTACAGTAGCATGCCAACTATTGAACAGAGAAGGAATGATGAAATTAGAAAATCGGTGTTGGCAACCTTGTAATAATTGATTCTGCAAGTTCGATGAGAAGCAGAATATTTACACAGTCTCAAAGTATCTCCCTGCAACATATGTATTAATTTCAAAGGGGAGGTAGTAACTACAGGCTAGAGACTTGGCAGACATCAGCATGACCAAGTGACAAAAATTAACGCTCATCGTAATGAGACAAATAATGCACTGAAGGGACACAGCATCCCTTCTGGGCATTTGTTCCCAAAACATAGAATGTGAACCTGACCATGAGGAAGCGTCAGACAAATCCACACTGAGAGACAGTCTTAAAAACAAAGCTTCTACTCTTCAAAAAATGTTAAGATCATAACACACAAAGACTGAAGAACCATTCTAGACGAAACTGAAGACGTGTGACTGACCATTGGCTGCCACACGCGGTCCTCCAGTGAGTCCTGGACAGTCTACAGAATCTTTTCTTTCAAAGGACTTCTTTTGGACAGTTGGCAGAAAAATTGAACAGGTCTGTCGGTGAGACTGGATAGCAGTGTTGTGCTTGTGCCTAGTCACTTAGTCATGTCCAGCTCTCTGTGACCCCATCAGCAGTAGCCCGCCATGCTTTTCTGCCCGTGGGATTCTCCAGGCAAGAACACTGGAGTGGGTTGCCATTTCCTTCTCCAAGATAGTAGTATTATGTGAGTGTCAGTGTTAAGATTTTTATAATTGTATCAGGCTTATTTAAGAGAATGTTTTGTTTTCAGGATATGTATCCAGAAGTACTGCATGTGTTTGTGTGTGTGTAGAGAAACTTGCAATTTCCTGCCCCCCGTCCCATAAAGAAGGCCCCCATCCTTTGTTCTGTCAGGCAGTTGGTAAGCCGTGGGAAGTGGGCTGGGCCAGTTACTTAGCGTCCAGCCACCTCTGTCAAGCCATTTAGTGTCTGGCCATCTCTGGCTTCAGCTGTCTCGAGGGTGAGGTCCCTCCAGTAGGTGTTACAGGCCCCTACCTCAAGCCTGACTTTGGAGTCTAAGCACTACCTTCTTACTGTCTAAGGAAGCAAGACCTCTCACCTTGTTTTTCTTCTTCCAAAATACTTTAGCCATTCTTGGCCCTTTGAATTTCCGTTTAAATCTTAAAAGTGACTCGGTAAGTCCCTCAACTGAGTAACAGAACGGCTCCCATACTTGGCTGTATGTACCTTTAGCTGTGTTGTTTGTCTTCCAGCTTTTCAGAAGAGCTGGTTGACGAAGCCCTGGGGGCTGTGGCTGCTGAACTGCAGGACATGTGTGAAGATTATGCAGAAGCCGTGTTCACCTCAGAGTTCTTGGAACCTGCTACGTGACGGCTCACTGGCCAAGGGGCGGCACCCCCGCTTGGTTTTAGCCACAGGAAGGCTTTGTCCTCAGCTGTCCCTCCAGGCCCAGAAGAGCTGCCCACTGGGACGAAGGACGCGCCTCACTCTGATCCTCTCATTGTCAGAGCGAATGGTTCTGATAGCTTATGACGGGATGTGTCCTATTTATGAGTGCCCAGGAAACATGAATCAATGACAGTATAATATTTTCTGAATGTGTAGTTTTCCCATTGAAATACCATGGTCATTCCACTGGCTCAATTTGGTGATCAGAAGGTTCTGAAAGGTAATAGATTAAGTCTGCTTCACACAGGGATTCAAGTTGCTGTTGACCTGCCCTGATGCCCGCACAAGAGCAGTTACTCTCTGGTCCCATCACCTGGCTCATGTTCCCTGCTCTGAGAGTTCCTACCAGGACACCTGTCCTGCTGGGTTATAGACTTTTGTCCAGCACAGGACTTGGTTATGCTGCCCAGCCCTGCTCTCTTATTAAAATAGGAACCCAGCAGTTATCCGCGTGTAACAGCAAACACACGCTCCTCTCATTCTCAGTTGCTAGGTGCTTCTTCACATTTTTAGTTCCTCAAGTCTTCTGTTGCTGTGAGCTGACGTATTCTGATACACAGAACTCTGAATTCAGAGGAAGTTTATGGACCTCAGGAGAGGCTGGCCTTCTCTGGGGTTTGGGCGGAGGTACGAGCTCAGTCTCCTCTCTGCTGAGGTCACGAGTGTCTTATGTCTCCGCACCGGAAGGGAGCCTGAGTGGGAGGACAGAATAGATCCGGATGGTGTGAAGATGACAGGGTCTCCCCCAAGACAGGAATAAACTTAAGAACCACAACAGCTTAGTCCTCGAACGTCTTATAAGTCCTGTTTTACCAGGAGGAAAGCCTCTTGTGCTTACAGAAACTGAGTTCAGAAAAAGAAAAGGAACGTGTCTAAAATAAGGCCACTGCCTGGAAAAAGTTCCCCTCACTTTTTTTTTTGCCTGAGGCCTTGGTGAAAGAAATGTAGAGAACGAGTGACGTGAGACACACCCCACGGAATAATGTGAATCTTTTTATAGCACATACAGTGTTGTCATCTGGGATTTGCCTCTGAAGTACAAGTATTTCAGGTGATAATTTAAGCTGCTTGATCACACGTACTTGTGCAAAATTGATTTTCATTTAATGTTAATGTTTTCCTGCTTAATTTTATATAACCTCAGAATTTAAAAGGCCTCAAGGGAAATTATAGGTCTTTAATTTGAGGAATTACATAATGTACACTTGAATTGATAGAAGCGTCTGTTATTGATAATTTGAGTGGTGGTTTTTATTGTTGATTTTTTAAATAAAGTTGATATTTTAAAGTATCTACATGTTGCTTTAAAATAATTTACATATCCTTTTTCCTCTCAGGCAAAGTGAAATGGGTTTTACAGGACCCACTGAGAATACGTTTATATTTAATATGAGTATAGTGGATTATTTGCCACCTCTCATCCTCCCCCAGAAAGAAATACATGATAATGAAAGCTAACATTTATTGAGCACATACTATGTACCAGCCATAGGTCTAAATGCTTTCCCTGTATTAATTTATTTAATCCTAATATCCATGTGAGGTGGATACCATTATTATTCCCATTTTATAGATGAATCAGATGAGGCCCAGGATGGGGAGATAATCTGATCGATCAAGCCTATGTTCAGCAATGCCGTGGGCATGGGTTCATTTACTTACTCCATAAAGATAGTTGTCGAAGTTTCAAGAGTTCACTGGAATGCATCCTCCTGTCTCTTCCTGTCTGCGCTCAGCGTGTGACGCCACCCCTCCAGACGCTGTGGTCTGGAGCAGTCCTTTGCTAAGTCCTGTCTGCTACAGAGTCAAGTCCAGACTCCTTTGCTTTGTTTGCAGATCTTTCCAGCATCTCTCCTACTCCCTGTCTCTGTTGCCTGGGGGTGAGGCTTACACCTGCTTCTGGGTCCGCTCACCACTCCGCCGCCCTGGCCCACAGCGAACCTCCTCAGCCAAAGCTTATTCTTTGAAGATGCAAAAATAACCACAAGAAATTAAAACTTCCATCTGAAAATGGAAGTTGAATCCTTCAAATATAAATTTTCCTTTGTACAGCCTTGCAGTTATCCCAGACCTCTAGCATTTGTTCATGAGCAAAGGCTGGTCCTGTATAGGTCATTCTCTAATCCCCTCCAGTTTTCTCCTGACCTATCCAGGTGTTCTTTTCAGAAACAGAGAGATGCATGTGTGTAGTAGTCCTGTGTTACATAGGCTGTCCCAATGGACAGACGTGCTGAAATCCCTGTGTTCCTCGCCCTGATCTGTCCAGCTTCTCAGCCCTGGCCACTGGGGGCCACCTGTTAACGTGTTTGCCTGTTGTCGGTTCAGCTCCTTGAGGGCAAGGCCTCCGCCTAGCCACGTAGTTGTCACTAAGTCGTGTCCGACTCTTGCCAGGCTCCTCTGTCCGTTTCCTCTGGATTTCCCAGGCAAGAAGGCTGGAGTGGGTTGCCATTTCCTTCTCCAGGAGATCCTCTCAACCCAGGGATCAAACCCACGTCAGCTGCATTGGCAGGTGGATTCTTTACCTCGGAACCTCCAAGGAAGCCTGGGGACAGGTAGGTAGTGCTCTGTAAATTGTTTTGAGTTAAAGAACAAGGCATACTTTTTCCTCAGATAGGTTTTGGTTTGGGATGGGGGCTCTATCACATATCTGCAGTGTCCAGGAAAATCTGTTAACTCTTGGTGACCTGCTGTAGGATGCTGCCTGTGAGGAACTGTAGATTCCGTTTCTGAGGCACCGAGGCATTGGGGATTCCAACTCAGAACTTCCAGAACTGCTGTGGAATGGGCGTGGGGAGAGGGCAGAGGAGTGGATGGGAACTGCAGAAATGACTACTTCGGTGCTGGGGTCCCTTCCCCCTCTGCCTCCCCTCCCTCCCTCCACTCACAGTTCCTGCTTCCCTGAAACTGAGGGGTGGGGACCGTGTGTGTGTGTACAAGGAGTGGGCAGCTGGAGGCAGGGCCTGGAGGAGCTATGAACTGGGCACCAGTGGGTCTGAAGGCAGGGGTGAGGGTCTGAGCGAAGCCTCCAGGGCCCAGAGGAGAGGAAGGAGCTCTAAGCCGGGTGGGAAATCTAGTTTCCTCTCTGGCGCAGTGTGCCGCGTGTGTGCTAAGTCGCTTCAGTTGTGTCTGAGTCTGTGACCCCATGGACTACAGCATGCCAGGATTCCCTGTCCTTCACTATCTCTAGGAGTTTGCTCAAACTCAAGTCCATTGAGTTGGTGATGCCATTCAGCCATCTCATCCTCTGCTTCTTATGTCCTCAGTCTTTCCCAGGATCAGGATCTTTTCCCATGAGTCAGCTCTTTGCATCAGGTGAGCAAAGCATTGAAGCTTCAGCTTCAGCCTCAGTCCTTCCAATGAATATTCAGGGTTGATTTCCTTTAGGATGGACTGGTTTGATCTCCTTGCTTTCCAAGGGACTCTCAAGAGTCTTCTCCAGCACCACAGTTCGAAAGCATCAGTTTTTCAGCATCAGCCTGCTTTGTGGTCCAACTCTCACATCCAGACATGACAACTGGAAAAACCATAGCTTTGACTACACGGTTTATTAGTTGATTGACCCTAATGCAGGCTGGCCTGGAAGGGCTGCTGCCAGGCATTTCAAGGGTTTCCTATAGTCTTCCCAGGAAATCCCAGTTTGGGCTGCGGCCTGACCCCAAGAGATCTCTATCAACTGGTCCATCAGGGCAGGTCTCACCCCGCCCTGGTGCGTAGCTCTGCTAATGGCCCTAGGCTGGCTGGCTCTGTGGCCAGGCCCCACCTTGCGCTGTGGCTCCAGCTCTCAGTCCCGCTCGCCAGCCTTCCGGGGGCCCTGTTCTGTAACACTGGGCCTGCTCTGGCCTGGCCGGTCTTCCCAGGACCTCAAGTGTGGCCTCAGACCCTCAGCCTGGAGCAGGGAGCCCCTAAATTGCCCCCACCTTCTCTGATAACCCCCCTATATCTGCTCTTCTTCCTGGGGTCCTCTTAGCTGTTTCTGGGTCCATCTGCTTAGTAACCCTGATCAATTATTCTTTAACCAAATCTCTTGCTTCTCACCAACTTTTCTGACTGACTTACCATCCACCCAACTGAACTTCTTCCTGTGGCTGAATCCATGCATTCCTGCCATGAACCTGCTGGCACCCCCACCAGCAATGCCCTAGTGGGTGTGGCCAGTCCCCTCCATGTCCCACTGCCATGAAATGGGTACCACACCTGCACCCGCTACCCTTCCCTGAGCCCTGGTTCTCCTGGGAGCTGCTGGAGGGGCTCCTCCCCTCTCATTACACTCTGGATTCAGAAGTCACCCTCCCCCAGAGCCCCTTCTGTCACAGCCTTTGCCTTCCCAGGCACTTTGGCTTCCATTGCAACCCTCCCCCAGGGCCTTCCACGCCCGCTCTGGGGGTACCTTCTCACCTTGCTCATTCCCTGCCCTCCCCTATCCCCAGCCTTCCTCACTGCCTCCTCCCGGGACCTCGCCCTTCTGCTCTGCTTGGCTGCCTGGAATCTTCCACCTACACACCATTCCTCTGTCTTCGCTTGGGTGTGGGTGAGGTCAGCCCAAGGCCTCCCACTTGTCACACGCCTGTGCTGAGAAGCCCCTTCAACACTTCTGCACTCACTGGGTGGGGCCCTGAAGACCTCGGCTCTGTCTCTGTCCCTGCCTGGCAGCCCGTTTGGGAATGGGAGAATTGCAGCAGTGCCCTTCTCTAACACACTGTGACCAGATCCTGGACACCTGAGCTCTGCCATCTATCCCGTGAACCCCAGGGTTCCCTGAGTCTGGGCTGAGTTCTAGGAGGCCCCCAGCAGACAATTCCTCAAGATGGCCTGGGAAGCTGGGAGTCCAGAGAGCTGGGGAGATGAGGCTGGCTACCAGACCCCGTGCCTTTACAGCCCCTAAAGACCAATCTCCAGGGCCAGGGCCAGGGCCAGGGCCAGGGTCAGGAGGAAACAGTGGTTCTCCTTAACCACGACTGTGCAACACACCTGACCCAAGAGGTCAATACCTGGGGTTTGACCCCATCCCACATCTCCTCAGCACTTTGCAAGTCATAAAATGCCTTTCAGTACATCTGTTCTCTTTCAGTCACTGCAGCCATCCTGCTTTGTGTAACACCGGTAACACAGAATACTTAAGAATGTGAGCCATGAGTTAAAATCTCCCGGGACCTCCATGCCTTAGTTTCCCAATCTGTGAAATGGGGATAAGAGTAGCGCCCACCCAGGGTTACTACGCAGGTTAAGGGAAATAATCCACGCAGAGTATTGAAAAGAGCACCCGGCAGATAGTAAATGCTCAACAAATGTTCACTCGCAGGTTTATCACAAGTTGGGAACTTCTGGCCTTTTTTCTGAAGTACTTTCTTTGCCTCCTTGCCCCTGTTGTTCTTCCTACTCACAGCTCTGTGTCTCTTCTTGCCCTCGAAGCTGAACACTCGGCAACACTTCGCCATGCCTACGGCTGCCCTGAACCACATCTAGTTTCCTCTCCAGCTGGTCCCCTAGTCCCCTCAGAGAGTTGTCCCCTTTGGCCATGGGACTAACTGTATTACCGTGGACAGTGATCCTGCACGCTTGCTCTAGGGATCCCAAAACCTTCTGAAAGAGACCACACCCTTATGGGGCAGGCAGATAAAGTATGAATAGCCTTGTTTTATCCTCTTTTTCCTTTTATTTGGCTGCACCAGGCAGCATGCAGGATCTTTATTCCCCGACCAGGGATTGAACTCACAACCCCCTGCATTGGGAGCGTGGAATCTTAACCACTGGACTGCCAGGGAAGTCTCAACAGCCTTGTTTCACAGATGAAAAAACTGAGGTCTACAGAAATGATGATGTCTTCTGGGCGCCCAGTGACGGAACCAGAACTCAGTCTGCCTCTTTCGACTTCAAATCTAGTAACCTTTCCATCCTGTGATACCATTTGGTCTTTCTCTCCAGCAGATGTTTCTCAGACAGTCTAGAAAATCTTGGTAGATATAATTGTAAGTGAAATCTCCATTTTAAAATACTTGTTATGGTCCTGCTCTCTGCCAGGCACTCAGTTTGCTCTGGGCATACAAAGATGATTAAGATGTATTTCCCACCCTCCTGACAGAGCCCAGCACAGCAGCACCACTGCTCCGAGTTGAGCTGTTGCCTCAGTTTTCGTCATCTGTGTCTCTCATTCCCTGCCCTCCAGCTGGGCCCTGAACCAGCCGCCCAGAACCCCACCCACAGAGCCTTGATAATAATCCACTGAGTGCTGACCAGGTACTAGGGGCTTTATTTACATGATCTCATTTGATTCTCATGGGTTTCCTGGTGGCTCAGGTGTTCAAGCATCTGCCCACATTGCAAGAGACCAGGGTTTGATCCCTGGGTCAGGAAGATCCCCTGGAGAAGGGAATGGTAATCTACTCCATTATTCTTGCCTGGAGAATTCCATGGACAGAGGAGTTAGGCGGGCTACAGCCCATGGGGTCACAAAGAGTCGGACAGGACTGAGCGACTGACACTAAACTGAAATAGAGATTATTAATCCCTTTTACAGAGGAAACTGAAGCCCAGTGAGATGGAGATATTCCCAACTAGAAAGTGGTTCCAGGTCTGATGACAAATTTGGGCTATTCCCAGCATACCGCAATTGCTCTCCCTGGGCCCTGGCATCCACACTCTCACTGCCAAGGACCTTGGTTCAAATGCTGGTCAGGGAACAAAGATCCCACAAGCTAAATGGTGTGGCAAAAAAGAAAAAAAAATATGTCTTAAGACTAGATCACAAGAGTCATTTTCGTTTGCATTAATATTCATTCAAAGTTCACTACATGTACCGAAATTCAGATAGTTAAAGCACAGACCCTCGTAAGGCAGAATGAAAACCAAGGTGAAACAGCAAGTAACAGAGTATATACTGAAAGGAGTGATTCATTTTTACTGATTGACAGTTGCGATCCTGGTGGTCTTCATGGAGGAGCTGGTATTTGCATTCGCCCTTGAAAGATAACTGAAACTCTAGTAATTATAGAAGTGGGGAAGGATCCTCCAGGCAGAGGGAACAGCAGGGCAAGGATTGAACTCTCAAAGGGGGAGGGCATGGGTGAATATAATGCGATTAGGGTAAGGTGCTAGAGGGGTTTAGCCAGAGCCGAGATGCCTGCATGGAGAGCCTGTGTGACCTGGGACTGAGTGCATGTGAGCCAGTGGGGAGTGACCTTGGCAGCTCATGACTCCTCTCAACAAGGAATTTTTGTCCGGCTTCGAGAAGATGCCTTGAACGGAAACAAACTGTTTCCCTCACCTTCCCTTCCCTTGAAAGCAGCGTTTGCCCCAGATTGCCCCTGCTCAAGCCGACTAATCTGTACTCTGTTTCTAAATGGGGGAGTCTACTGGGAACCCCAGGCCCCTGCCAAGCGCTCCATCTGTATTTAATCAATCCCTCCTCTGAAATCCAATCCGTCATAAATTCCAGCCTTGCAATAAATGTGCCGAGAGGTCTGCAGGGACGGGCTTCTGTAGTGAATGAGAGACAGAGCAGCTACCCAAACCACTGAATCGGGAACAATGGGGATCCGATGGACATGCTGCAAGAGGGGCAAATGCTGACGCCTAAGCAGTCGCCCAGGGAGCCCCACCCCCCCAGAGCCCCCGCTGTGCCCTCAGCACGTCCTCCGCCTGGCCTCCTCGCCCTTATTAGCTCCTGGTAATGGATTTTATATCTGCTCAGTGTGACGGAGGCGTCTTGGCAATCCCAAGACCTGCAGAGTCTCCTCTAGGCCCTCCAATGAGAAGCCGGCAGCCTCGTCAGGCACGGAGGTGGCTCTCCAGCCAACATTTACTTTTGTGTCAAAAAGAAATCCCAGGCATGTTTGGAACAGATGCGGGGCCCGCTGAGCCGTGGGGGCTTTTCGAGGACAATCGGGGCCGGGCCCTGGGATGTAGCTTTCCCGTTGGTGCTGATTCTGTGGTCCTTGCCTGGGGAAGGCAGGGCGGCTGGGTGGCCCAGCTCCTCACTCCATGCTGGGCCCTGAGACGCATGCATGGTCGGGCACTGCTGCAGCCCTGTGACCTGTCTGTGGCGGGCATGGCAGAAGGCCACCTTGCTGCGGGAGGGCACAGGGACGCTGGCTCAGCTCTGCCAAAGCTTTTAATTAACTCATATAATCGTTCACAGCTTTAGACACCAACACACCCTGGTCTCTCCACACTAACTCGGGGGGCCTCTTTTCTCAGCCGCACAAAGGGCTTGACTGAAATAGGAGTTCTGGCTGTTTTGAAGAGTCAGAGTCCATTCAAAAATCTGGAAAAAATCACGGACTCTTGCCTCAAAAAACACACATACAAACACAAGTACATACACACACACACACACACACACACACACACATATATATCATATGCACACATACACATACATATATATACATATATTGAATATATATGCACACATACACACACCTATGGTGTCATGTCAGGGGGATCCAGGCAGGCTCGGATGGGGCCTGAACCCTGAATTGAATGATTGTCAGGTCTGACCTCTCCTGCCATCCTCCTGAAGCTGTCTGTGTACAAGCAGTGTCCCCATCACAAAGCTTTTCCTAACCTCTTACTCTGAGGTAGACACAGGAGGTTTATCACCCCCTTTGTGCTTAGTCACTCGGTCGTGTCTGACTCTTTGCAACCTCATGGACTGTAGCCCGCCAGGCTCCTCTGTCCATGCCCTCCTCCAGGGGATCTTCCTAACCAAGGAATCGAATCCAGGTCTCCCGCATTGCAAGTGGATTCTTTACCATCTGAACCACAGATCTTATAGAAAATCAGGAGTGGAATTGGGTCTCTTTACCTCCACTACTGTTTCCTCTAACTTTTTAAGACTATGCCTCCTTTTTTGAAAAGATTTTTTTTTTTTAATGTGGACCATTTTTAAAGTCTTTATTGAATATGTTACAATATTGCTTCTGTTTGTCAGGAGACATGCAGGATCTTAGCTCCCTGACCAGGGATTGAACCCGCACACCTTGCAGAGGAAGGCGAAATCTTAACCGCTGGACTGCCAGGGACGTCCCTGTGTTCCTTTCGATGCATGGGGGAAAAGATCTCATTTCCCCACCCCAGGAATCTCTAATAACTCACGGTAGGGAGGGGAGCAGAAATCTACCTCTCTAAGTTGAGGTTCACCAAATCTCAGGCCAGGTGGCTAAATTTTACTTTCTAGAGCCTGAAGTATAACATGAACTCTGGAAATCATAGTTGTTCTTTTTTTCTAAGTATGAAATATCTTAACATTGAAAAATTTGAAATCCTGTTACAGCCTGCAGCAGCCTGGACTAAGAAGCACAATGGAAGGACTGACAGCCTGTTCCTGTGTTTGTGAGGTCATCTGGCCCCTTCCCTGCAGTTTCCTGCAGGGGACGCGCCAGGACTCTCGTGTTCTGAGGACGCCAGTCCCAGGTGGCTCTAGGCAGCAGAAGCAGTGCTCTCCTGAAGGTTCTGGCACCCTTAACCTCAGCAAGTCTTCAGGACTGAGCTTTTGTGGGGTGGCAGGGGCTCTGTCAGTCTTCCCTGGTGGCTCAGCAGTAAACAATCTTCCCGCAATGCAGGAGATGCAGGAGACTCAGGTTCAATTCCTGGGTGGGGAAGATCCCCTGGAGGAGGGTATGGCAACCCACTCCAGTATTCTTACCTAAAGAATCCCCATGGACAGAGGTGCCTGGTGGGCTACAGTCCACGGGGTTGCAAAGAGTTGGACATGAGTAAAGTGATTAAACAGCAGCAGCAGCAAAGTTTATGTCATCCGTGAACTGACACAGCCCCCAATTCCTCAGTGATTGGGGGGACTTCCCTGGCGGTCCAGTGGTTAAGACCCTGTGCTTCCGCTGTAGGGGATATAGGTTCCATCCTTAGTTGGGGAGTTGGGATCCCACGTGCCCTCATCCCCCCCTCTCTTCCTTACACATTTCATGACTGAAAGTCAAGGATTCCCGTGAATCCTTTCCTTGCCGTATTTGCCTTCCTGCCTCTAGAAATGGATTTGCATAAAATAACCAGAGGGAATTTCTACAACTGCCTCTTTATTCACCCGAAGTCCTTCTGGGCCTGAATGTTTCCTTGATGGACTGCGATCCTTCAGCCGGTAATTTAATTGGCACCTGCCCCGTGTAATATCTCCCCCCGTGGTTTACAAGGGCAGGGGGAGCGATTTAGCTCTGAAAGGGATGTTTCTGTCTTCGAGAAAGGCCTAGAGTCCCCCGAGCATCTTTTCACCCAGGCAAGTAATCTAGTATATCTTTAATAAGTGGAGTCAATTCACTTTTGGAGCCCTTGTAAGATTCAGCCTTTGAGTCATTCTGACCAGAAGCATTCAGATGCCAATAGGAATAGATAGCTGCAGCAGTGCCCACCCACAGATCTGCCCTGGGATGTGAGGCCAGCAGCTCAGGGGAGGGAGGCACTGATAGCCCCAGTAGGCTTCTGCCCTGGCCAAGCCTGCAGCATCAGTGCCCTGGAGAGTCCTGCTGACTCAGCTTTTCCACCTGCCAGAGCATCTCCAGTGTGGGCTTTGGAAAACCACAGAGTCAGGGCCCAGCGGCAAAGATGCTGGGTAAGAACCTAGCATAGACAGAAGGACGGTGCCCGAGGCTGCACCTGGAGTTTAGTGGCAGAATTTCAGCTTCTCAGCTTCCTGTGTCTTGCTTTTGTCTTATTTATTTCTCATCTTCTTCTCTGTAGAGGTTAAGGGGGAGAATTGTAGACATCAGAGGGCTTGGTTTGGAATACTTGGCCCACCACTTACTAGCTGTGTGACCTAAAGAAAGATACCTAGCCTCTCTGAGCCTGTTCCTTATCTGTGAAATGGGAACGGTTATAATAATGACATCACCGACTTGATGGACATGAGTTTGAGCAAGCTCCAGGAGTTGGTGATGGACAGGGAAGCCTGGCGTGCTACAGTCCATGCGGTCACAAAGAGTTGGACACGACTGAGTGACTGAACTGAACTGATAATAATGCCTGCCTCATTATATTGCTGGAAGGAGTAAATGAGGCGCCACGTGAAAAGGACTTAAAATACTTCCAGGTACACAGTAGTCACTCAGCAAGTATCTCTTGTTGTTATTGTACTGTTGGAGAGAAACAGAGCGGATGTAAAGAGCCTTCTTCCAGCTGGCCTAACAGAGAGGTCTGAAGGTTTTAGCAAAGTCTGGAGACAGAAGGATGGACAGATTGACCCCTTCTTAGCAGTTCTCTCCGAGTCTCTACAATGACTGTGTCTTGGCTTCTATCCAGCAGTTATCTGAGCCTTGGTGGTGTGGGGTCCTCTCTGGAGAGTTAAGACTAATACACTTTGATATCTGTATCAACAAATACCGATGATGCCTCTGCAGAGAGAGTGGTGGGAGGTGTGGTCTGCAGTGGGAGCTTTAATCACACGCGGGCCACAGGGGCTGCCAGCGTTTATTCCTGTTGAACAGGAGGCCTTTCTGTGCTGACTTCAGCTCAGACCACCCACCTCCTTCTCCATCACCTCCTGGGGAGGTGTGTGGTGGGTACCACCCTGCTTGGATCTGGAGGAGAGTGAGAAAACTGGTATCACAGGCTGAGCTTCCGGCTCAGTGAGGCTGCGGCCGTCCTGCTGGCTCTGTGGAGTGTTCTGAGCGGATGGAGCCTCCGGTTCTAAATTAGGACAAGTCCTTTTCCCTGTTCTGGCCTCCCTTTTACTATCATCGGATGGGGCACTGACAGAACACACTCTCTCAGGGTAGCTTGCTGTTGCGATGACTTGGGGAATCTACGTGTCCCCAGTGGCCCTATGGCTCCTGCGCTGTGCATGTGCCCCAGAGAATCTCCAACGTGGAAACCCAAGAAGCGCAAGGGGATGTTTGCTGGAGCAGTATTTGTAACAGCGAGGAGATGTGAAAACTAAAGGCCCAAGAGGGGATGAGGGAATACAAGGTGAGGTCTTACCACACTATGAAACACTAGCATCGAAAGGAACCGGCCAAACCTACCAATATCAGTGTGAACAGATCTGAAAACACTGTTAAGGGGGGGAGTAAGAAGTAGAACCAGCTAGCCATGGTGCCCTTATGGAAAGTTTTAAATACATCCACGCAGGTATATAGGGCTTCCCAGGTGGCACTAGTGGTAAAGAACCCACCTGCCAATGCAGGAGACGCAAGAAGCCCGAGGGTTTGATCCCTGGGCTGGGAAGGTCCCCGGGAGGAGGGCATGGCAACCCGCTCCAGTATTCTTGCCTGGAGAATCCCAGGGACAGAGGACCTGGTGGGCTACAGTCCATAGCGTGGCAAAGAGTCAGACATGACTGAAGCACCTGAGCGTGCACACATGCAGGTATAGAACGCTCAGGCTAAACAGACAGGAGAAAGAGCTTCTAAAGCTAGACTGGAAAAACATAAGCATTTGGAGGAGAGGAATGGACTGGGAATGAAGACAAAAAGAGACCAAAAAAGAAAAAGACTTTGCCCAGACTGCTAGGAGATGCCATGAGCTCGTAAACACCAATCTTATTATAACCTACTAGGTGCCTCTTGGGTGAAAACAAAACAGATAAAGATGGTTCAGGTCAAGACGATTCCCTCAGGACCTCCCAGCACTGCCGTCCAGGTACTCGATCAGCATGGCCAGAGCTAGGACCTTGTAGAAGTTCAGAGCAAGGACCTCATGGAGTACTGGAGCCAGAGGAAAGTCATATCTGAGGTATGCTGCTGCTGCTGCTGCTGTCACTTCAGTCGGGTCCGACTCTGTGCGACCCCATAGATGGCAGCCCACCAGGCTCCGCCGACCCTGGGATTCTCCAGGCAAGAGCACTGGAGTGGGTTGCCATTTCCTTCTCCAATGCATGAAAGTGAAAAGTGAAAGTGAAGTTGCTCAGTTGTGTCTGACTCTTAGCGACTCCATGGACTGCAGCCCACCAGGCTCCTCTGTCCATGGGATTTTCCAGGCAAGAGTACTAGAGTGGGGTACCATTGCCTTCTCCTAGGTGCGGATAAAGCCACTGTCTATTACATAATCTATTTACATAATCTGGTTGCGATTTCCTGTCTTGTCAATACAGTTACATTAGTAATCAGGACCCACAGGCTGATCTATTGTCTCCTTGCTGCTGCTAAGTCACTTCAGTCGTGTCCGACTCTGTGCGACCCCATAGACAGCAGCCCACCAGGCTCCCCCGTCCCTGGGATTCTCCAGGAAAGAACACCCTTAGGGCCTTATCATCTATACCTGTGTTTGGTTCTCTGCGTACTGGAATCTGTCATATATAAACAGTGTCACGTGCAGGGCCAGGGCAGGAGAGCAACAGGGCTGAGGTGGGCGAATCAGTAAGAGCTTGTTTCAGGCCCAGGTACTGATGGATATTTGTAGGAGCGCAGACTCCAAGGACCACTCTTGCAGTGTGTTTTCGATTTTCACCCAGTTCTTCATTTGTATTTGGTCTAAATATAACTTGAAGACAACTGGGTTTGCTTGGGGCCAATCTCAACAGACTTGACATCAAACAAACACAAAATGCAGCTCCAACTGCAAACGGGAGACTCAGAGATAAATCGCTGCTAACCTATTGGGCAGCCTCTTAAATCAGCTCAATCCTTACAGCAGCAGCCACCTCTTTCTGCCTCCAAACAGCTTACCTCTTTTCTTAAAACACCTACCCTCAGCCTCTCCAGATACTCTCTCCAAAATCCCATCTACCAGCATGCCCCACTCAGAAGAAGAGAGGTGCCAGCGAAACAGCAATTGATGAGATAAAATCTAGACTGGAGCCTCAGTTCATCTCAGCACTCAAAAAATCAGGTGAGGTATCAGTTCAACAGGTTCTGCAAGATGTCTCCAAGCATCTCTCAAAGCCTGTGAGGACTCAGGAATGTGAATGTCATCTAAATTTTGCAGCCCCCTGCCCTCTTGTGGGCCTGGGGTGGACCGTGGTCTCTGTAAAGGAAGAGCATTTGCCTTGGTCTACTGGCTGAGGTTCTGTCCCAGCCAGAGGCTCTTATACCTGGGGTCTGGCACTCACCTAAAAGGTCATTTGTGTTGATCTTAAGGGAATCTCCCTGCCTCTGTGCCTCTGCAGGGAGAGGCAGATGAGACCCTTGGTGATCCAATGCTTCCTTTACAGCATTTGCTGTGAACATGAGGCTGCAGTTCCTGATGTAGCAGGAAAGGGGACAGGCAGAGTCCTAATGCTTTCTGAGATTGGAGGAGGAAGCACGGACTAGATAAGCCACAGCTCCCAGCAAGGAGAGTTCTGGATACAAAAGCATATTCTCTCCAGTGTCCTGGATGAATTGGGGGCAGCCAGGTGAGAGAATGCAATAGTGAGGACAAACCAGCCCCTCCCAGCTGTTCTAGAAGGTTCCAAAGAAGAGCATCTGTTCCTAAGGTTGCTTTTGTGATTGGAGGTGATCCTCATGGCAGTGAACAACCACTTAGGTTCTTTAAAGTGTGGGAACCAGGGACTTCCCTAGCAGCCCAGTAGTTAAGATTTCGCCTTCCGAAGCAGGGGCTGCGGCTTCAGTCCCTGGCCAGGGAGATAAGATCCCACATGCCTCCTGGCCAAAAAGTCAGAACATTAAACAGAAGCAATATTGTAACAAATTCAATAAAGACTTTGAATTAAAAAGAAAAAAAGCATGGAACCAGTGAGGAGGGGGCCAAGAAGGGGAAAGCCAGGCCAGGAGACAGAGCTGGAAGGTATTTCCAGCGGTTCCATTGAGAGAGGATCACGTGAAACTGGTAGAGGCTGGGGAACTCAGTGTGGTGGGCACCGTTGCTGCCGGGCTTGAACTGGCCCTAGTCCTGCTCCAAGCTTCCTTCTGCAGGCATCCATTGGCAGTGGACGGGAGTAAGTCACTTAAGCAGCCCATTGTCCTGCTGCTGACCCCCATACTGTCCACAAGTCACCATCAGAAAGTTGGGCAGTGGCCGTGCCAGGCCCAGCAGGCATGGCAATACTGAAGTCCACCAGCTGCCATGTGTCCAAAAAGGAAATAATTATAACCTGGTGTGGCTACCTCTCCATAGGGCCACACTGGCTGTTGTTGATGGTCACTTACCTGTCCAAGTGCCTTGGCAACCCCTCCCCAGGATGGACACCCAGGTCTTCCGTCTATAGTGTAGAGGAGTCTCCCCAGCCATCTCCCACTCCCCACCCGCCTGAAGCCCTCTGCTCTGTCCGTATCTGTGTTCATGTTCTCCTGGGGACAGGCAGCACTGGCCTCTGCACCTTTCCCCTAATTCTCTGGGCTGGCAAGCTTGGCTGAGCCTGGGGTCACCTGGCAGTCCAGAGGCCCCAGCTGACCAGATGGTGGGCAGGGGAAAGGGCCTGGGCAGCAGGTCCCAGAGGAAGGATCCTGTCTGGAACTCTGACACCGTCTCTTGGTCGCAGAGCTGGGAGCCCTGGCTGACTCTGGCTCCTCTCTCCTGCAGGCAGCCGAGGTCAGCGTCTCTAAATTGCTAGTTGCTCCTTTCTTCAATTAAGGACGCTTCTTCTGACGCAGGAAGTTAACTCCCACCAGTTAATCTAATGGCCTTGTGTCCTGGTGTGTTTGCTGTCTGAAGGCAGGGCCAGCAGGTCACAGCCAGCACATTCGGGGGGCCAGGGCCCCACATTCCCTGTTGGACTCCAGAGCCACACAGCGACACTGATCTTCACGTGGGGGCTGGGACTGTGGCGGAGGTTGGAAGTGGGGAAGCCATGGATGGAGCCTGGAAGTGTGTTGTCATGTGGCAAGTCTCCTTCACCTCTGGTCTACTGCCTTCCCCTCTGAGAAATGGGGACACGGAGGAGGGTCTGGCTGGATGATTTCTGTCATTCCCATCAACTGGCCGCATCCCCTTACCCACCACACTCCTCTGCAAGAGTTTGTGGTGACTGCATGGACTGGTGGGAGGGGTCTTAGTGCCCACCTCAGGAAGCATGATGTCTTTGCCTATGCATTCACACACACACACACACACACACACACACACACATGCACACGCACGCACACACATGTGAAGTGCTGCCTGGAAGCTGGGTCCCTGCCAGGCTGCGGTCACTGCTGCTGCTGTTAGCCAGGGGCTCAGGGAGGTGCTCGGGCCCAGGTGTGTCCGCTCTGAGGCCACTTTATTGTTCCGCTGTGACAACTCACACCCACAGAGCAGGTGGCCAAACCTGGAGCAGTCAGGTCCGAGCAGTCAGGTTTCTGACTGTGCCCCACCTGCAGGGAAGGGTGAAGACAGTCAAGCCCAATGGACGGAACACAGGCACCGAAATTTCTCGGCCTCCCTTTCCTTGTGTGTGTTACGTGCTCAGTCCCTAAGTGGTGTCTGACTCTTTGAGACCTCATAGACTGTAGCCCTCCAGGCTCCCCTGCCCATGGCATTTTCCCAGCAAGAATACTGGAGTGGGTTGCCATTTCCTTCTCCAGGGGATCTTCCCAACCCGGGGATCAAACCCACGTCTCCTGTATTGCAGGTAGATGCTTCACCACTGAGCCACCAGGGAAGCCCTTCCTTATGTGTAAACTGGGCATAATACAAGACATCCGAGGATATTATATAGGGAGTGCCTGAGGGTTAAATGACATGATATATGTGTAAAGCCCTGAGCATACCACCTGCCCACTCATGGCTAAGTCTACCCCCACTACGCCTGAGTAATGGGGAAAGGCTGCAGGGATTCACTCACGTGCTCTCAGCTGCTGACGGATGGCGCATGCTGGCCAAGAGCTCTGGCTACAACCTCAGAGCTGCTGAAATTCTGTCTATTGGTCCGCACTGCTGTCTGGTTCCAAGAACCAGCACTCTGGGGTCTGAGAGACTTCTTGGGATATGTGACTTTCAGTGCTAAAACCAGGGGTCTCTGGCAAATCAGGCTGGTTGGTCCTTCTCGGTGAAGCCACACTAGGGGATTTGGACAGATTGTCCTTGGTTTGGTTGAGTGAGGTCCCAGAAGGACCCACTGGGGGTGGGGTCATACAGTGTGCAGAGTTCAGCTAAAACAAGGGGAAACATTCCCACGATCAGCAGTGTCCAAAGATGGAAAAACTCTTGTTTGAGATACTGAGCTCCTGGTCCTTGGATGCAATAAACCAGCAGCCGAAGGGCCACTTGAGGGGGATCCTGTGGATGGAGACAAAGTCCCAGAGTGAGGGGGTCAATGCTGGGCCAAATGCCCACTGAGGACCCGTTTAGCCCCATGTGTGCCCTGTTTCTATAGACAGGTTAATGGGACCCTGGAGCTGGGACCGTGGCTAGCCTGAGCATGGAATTATTCTTTTCCCTGAACAGCCGGAGTGGGACAGGGTGGGTGGAGAGCTTGGCTACAGGTTGCAACTGGGTTTTAGCCCTTTCCAGTTCCTCAGAAGGAAGCAGAGAGCATCTTCCCAAGGGAGCTTAGCTTGGGGGAGGTTGAAAAGTCACCTGAGAACAGATACCCCCTAGCCCTCTCCAGCAGCAGACAGCCAGGCAGCCAGCTATGGGGGTGTTGGGAGCTGCCAGAGCTTGGTCAGCCATCTGTTGGGCCCATGGATCTGGCCCAGCCCTGGGCTAGGGATAAGACTGCTCTCTCCCCTGAGCCTCCCATCTGGCTACCCCCCCAAGTGCCAGTGAGACAACTGGCCTTCTCTCATCCCCTTTTGGGGCTGGACCGTGAATCCCTGGCCACCACCAGGCAGAAGCCACAACACCAACCTTCCTAGCCTCTGCTGGGCCTGTTCACCAGGATGTCTGCCCCCTAGGTTTGGGAAGCGAAAGTGGGCTATTGCTCACCGCTAGGCTCCTGGCCTCCCCAAACTGCTCCAGCCTGGAATCCCAGGGGGGCTCTGCATGTGTTTTTACAGCTTCTTTTAGAGCTAAGGGCACAGAAATCCCTTCCCCTCTGAGACTAGTTTACACCCAGGTTCTGGATCCTAGAAAACGATTCCATGGACTGGGGGCTGATGGAGGGTCCATCTCGCCTCCGATCCCTGGAGCCACCTCCCTCTTGGCTTCCCGGGAGCCCTCCCCAGCTCCCTTCTTCCTCTCTGTCTCTCCTCTCTGCGCTCCGTCACTCTCCAGGTGCCAGGGAAGCGAGTCTGCTCCGAATTTCTCTCCTCCTCTCCCGTCGGGGTTTCGGCCCCAGAGGTGTCTCTAGTGCCCAGTGTCCGTGGCTCTCGCCCCCGACTCCCGGTCCGCGTGCCCACCTCCGCCCGGACCGCAGTGTCTCCGCGTCTCCGCGCCCGTCCGGGGCTCGGAGCGGAGCGTGTTGGAGCGGCGGCCGCGGCCCCGGGCGGGAGTGCGGGCCCGCGGGGGCGGCGTTGGGCGCCTTCCTCCGTCAGTCCCTCCCCGGCAGCGCGGGGGGGCCGGCGCGGCCGCCGCTCGGCGCCTTTAAGGGAGCGGGAGGGAGCGGCGAGGCGGCGGCGGCTGCGGTGGCGGCGGCCGCGGCGAGCGGGGCGGGGGCGCGGGGCGCGGCGCTCGGAGTCCGCTCGCGGCCGGAGGCGGCTGGGCGGCCGGGACTGGGCTGGGAGCCGCGAGGAGCGCGCGCAGCGCCGCCGGAGCCCGCCGCCCGGGCCATGGCCAAGGCGGGCCGTGCAGGTGAGGGCGGGCGCCGGGAGGGCCGGGCCGCCAGCGGGGGGAGGGACTCGCGCGGCTCGAGGTGGGGGGGCCGCCGGTCCAGGTGAGCCCCCGGCGCAGGTGGGCGGAGGTTCTGGGCGGGCCGAGCGGGCGGCTGCGCGGCCGGCCCCATGGGAGCGTGGAGAGGGGGCTCCGCGCGCCCCGCGTCCTTCCTGCGCCCCCGGTCACCTCGTGGGACACCGCGTCCCCTCGCCACCGCCCCTCTGGAAAGGGCTAGGTCCGCGGCGCCCCTGCCCGGCCCGGCGGAGGGGAACGATCGCCACCCTCCCGAGACCCTGGCCAGACCCGGACGCGGGGAACGAAGGCGAGGTCCCGCGGCTGCCGCTCTATCCCACGCCCCCCGCCCCAGCCCCAGCGCCAACCAGGACGCGCCCCCTTGTCCTGCCGCTCTCGCTATCCAGGGCGCGACAACCAACTACCCCCCGCCTCCCCGCCCCCAGCTCAGGCAGGAGACCCAGATTTCTTCTGGGGAAGGAGGGGTGCTCCGCTCCGCACCGGCTTGTGAGCCGTCCCGCCCCCTCCCCCTCCCGGACCCTGGGAAGCAGAGCCTCAGGGCCCGAAGTCTGAAGGGTGGGGGGTGCTCTTCTGCGGTCCCCAGGGCTCTGCCCTCCCCCAGACCCAGGCCGTGTAGTCCGGGGTGTGAGGGAGTGGGCGTTAGTCATTTGTTCATTCATTCAGCCAGACGTTCATTCACCAACATCTGCTTTGTGCCAGGGCCAGAGCTGGGCACTGGGATGAGGAGGTGGACCAGACGCTGCCCCTGTTCGCACTCTCTGGGCCCGAGGGTGACTTGGGAGGGCGCTGCAACGAGGGTGGCAGCAAGCCTGGTCGCAGCAGGGCCGGCTTTCGAGGCTGGCATGTGTAAATCTCCTGTGAACTCACACCCAGCCTGTGACGTTGGCAGGTGCCATGGCACCCCCTCGGACTCAGCAATGGTTTGGCACGAACCCCACCCTCTCTCCGTCAGTGGTGGCAGAGATGGAATGAGTGTGAGTTCACTTCTGCACACACTTGGAGTGGATTCTGCTGGGCTGTGTGTGTGTAAAGCCACTGCCACCCCTTGGATGCTGCCCTGATCTTGGACCGGGTCCCGATGCTCCTATACATATGCTGGGTGTGTGCTTTGGGTGCCTGAGAATATACTCCTATTCTGTCCCCTGGAGTCCTGTCTGGGTGGGGCTGGTTGTGTGCGACACAGCCAGTGAGGAACACATCTAAACACTCCCTTTCTCACTTCCCTCCCTTTTCCTCTCCAAAGGGAGGCACCAGATGACACCCATGGGGCTGGAAAAGGCGGTCTCCTTGGGTCCTTGCCCACCCCCATTCCTCACACAAGAGCACATGGCAGGTGTGTGTCCCCCACACTGTCCTCGCTCCTTGTGTGCATGCGTGTGCAAGTTCATGCACACCCCTTGCACACATCACCTACCCGAACACCGTCAACACAACAGCAATGAACAATTGCTGCTTTTACTAGGCACCAGGCAATGTGCACCACCATCCCGGGAGGCAGGAAGTGTTACTCTTCCCTTTTGAAAACATCTGCAAACCGAAACTCAAAGAAATACCTCCATCCAGGTGGCCCAGAGGGTCTGGGCAGAGCCTGGATGTCGGGCCAGACTGTAAGGACTTCTAACGATGGATTTTCTCCATTGTTACCCTCAGAGGTTCCAGCCCTTCCACCTTGGTCCGTGCGTCGTTTAGTCTCTAGACCGAGAGTCCGTGGGAATTTGTTCCTGTGACAGGTGAAGAACTGCTCTGCCCTGAGCATCGGTGCCTCGTGCTATTCTAACATCTTGTCTTTCCTGCTGCAATTTCATGCTTAGCCCTTTCCCTCAGGGCAGCATGGACCCCCCCCCCCCCGCCCCCCGCCTTTCTCCTCCGTGGGTCCAACAGCCCAAGCTTCTCCCTCCCACGCTCAGCTGCCACCCCAAGGAGCCTTTGGGATCGACCCTAGCAAGATCGGATTACTCCTCCTCTTCTGAGCTCTTCCAGGCTCCTTTGCATTTTGTAAAAGTCTCTTCTCTTCCTAAGCCTTCTAAGCTTGCTGACTTGAAGACAGCAGGCAGTAATGTGTGCATGGAGATCGAAGTCTGTGAGGATGGACTGGGGAGCTTTACAACAGAGGGAGTCCTTGGAGACAGGGGCCCAGGTCCTTCTCTTTACAGCTAGAGAAACTGAGACCCAAGGAGGGGATGTAACACAGACAGGGGGGGCTATTCAGGACCATCTACTGTGGATGGACAGACTGACAGAAATGATCAGGCCTTCACCCTGGGGGTGACATTAGAACTGAGGAAGGGTGAAGGCTGTGAGAATCTGGCCTGTGAATGAAAGAGTCTGCTCTGTGGCCTATGAGGTGTTCTGTCTAAATCTGGCCAAGGGGGCCATTAACTAGAGATAGAGGTTTGGGTCTCAGAGCCACCCTAGTGCCTGACTCCAAGGTCATTGCATTGTAGTCCTGTGAGAGCAGCCCAGACTTGTGCAGTGCACACCCTAAGCAACCAGCCATGGCTGTGTCAACAGAGTCACACAGGAGCTGAAGGGAGGCAGTGAAAGGAGCTTCCATGTTGCCAGGAGAACCCAGGTACAAGAGAAAATGTAATCAAGTCTTAGAAAGGATTGGGTAAATGGCAGGGGGTGGATCCCAAATGGGAAGGTTTCAGTCACACAGACCAGGATGGTTATGGTGCCCTGTGTCCAGTCTTGACAGAAAAGGCTAGGCAAGGAGAGCCCTTGGTCTTGGCCTGAGGGAGCGCTCGATCTACTGGACAAAGGAGGAGAGATACTACCTATGGGATGAAAGTCTGTAGGAGGGAGGAGAGGGGGATGGTGGGGAGGGTCTGGGAAATGACCTCTTACAATACAGAGCTATCTGGGTGGCAGGCCTCAAGTGTGTTGCAGACAGGGAGGAGGCCAATGGGGGCTTGAAACAGTGAAGGCTGAATTCCTCTAGAAGCTGGGCCTTTAAAGGGTGGCAGAATTTGGACAGAAAGGTGCAGATAAGACCTCCTAGTCTTGGGAATGGGAAAAATGTGCCTGTAGAGGGGGTGGGTGGGGAGAGGTGCCCAAGGGTGGAGAAAGTTGGCTGGCTGGGGAGAAGGTTCCTGGAGGGGTGCAGAGGGCTGCGAGAAACTCTGGAGAATATGGAAGATGGGAGGGACGCCTAAGGTGTGGGTGTTTTGACAGATTCCTCCTAGGAGGGTAGAGAGAGAGGCCAGCCGGGCAGGGCTCAGTAGGGAAGGGTTTGCGCTGGTCCCTGCCAGCCACTGGGCTCCTCCCTTCCTCCCTACGCCCCTCTGGCCTCAGCAGGTTGGCAGGCAGGTCAACCCTGGGGGCAGGACAAGTGGAAGGCCCTGCCGGGCAGGAGCCGAGGCAGAAGCCAGGACAGTTTTTGAACCTCTCTGGCTGGGCCAGAACCGCTGTCTGGAGAGGCTGGGAGGGGGCTATAGGGCTGGGCCTTCTTCCAGGCTGGAGGAACCAGTTTATTTGCTCCCAGGTGTTGGGGAGGAGCCAGCAGGCTGGAGTGTATCAAACCCAGTAATTTGAGTCAGTAAAATACTGATCCTTTAGGAGCAGAGCTGGGGGCACGCCTTCAGAAACTTATGTTCAAACCATTTGCCAGGAGCTGACACTGAGCCCTGGGGAGGGGGGCCCAGTGGAAAAAGGTGATGGCAGAATTGGGCCCAGAACCTGTGTCTCCAGAGATTTGGTTTGAACCTGGTTCTGCTGGGTCAGCGGCCCTCTCACCATCCCAAAGTCAGACCTCCTCCTGGGCCTCTGCTTCGTGGTCCCCGGGTGGTGTGTATGGCAGGGGGATGGGGGTGAGGGAAGTGGCTGGATCCCTCAGAGGACAGAATGTTTCGGAACTTGGGAAAGGGACCAGCTCTGAGATTCTCAGGACTTTGGGGAAGAGCCAGGAGATTTGAGGCACGACTCAGAAACTCCCGAGCCTGGGGTACCAGGATGGCTTTGCTGTGTATCTGCCGAAGGGCCTCATGATTCTATGTGGCGACGGCAAACACACCTTTGCAGGTTCCTAGGGAGCCATGTGCACATGCTCAGTCACTTCAGTCATGTCCGGCTCTCTGCGACCCCATGGACTGTAGCCCTCCAGGCTCCACTGTCCGTGCGATTCTCCAGGCGAGAATACTGGAGTGGGGTGCCATTTTCTACTCCAGGGGATCTTCCCGACCCAGGGATCGATCCCATTTCTCTTACATCTCCTGCTTTGGCAGGTGGGTTCTTTAACACTAAGGCCACCTGGGAAGCCCCTAAGGAGATGGCTAGGGCCAAATCAGACACCAGCACCCCAACTCAAAGCCCTTCTAAAGCTCTGCCTCCAGGAAGCCTTAGCGGCCTTCTGTGCAGTCATAGAAGCGCTGGAGCTTGGGCCTGTCTCTGGTTCTTCTGCAGTTACCTGTCATAGCAGTCAACCTGGCAGGCCCCAGCAGGCTTCAGCTTGAGACCCTTTGGTGCCTCTTAGCCCTGCCTGTGATGAGGTGTGGGGCGGTGAGTCAACACAGCACAGTTCGTAAAACAGTCCCACAGCGAGCACATGATCCTGGGCCCATGAACCCTGGTGGCAGTCTTGGCTGGTGTTTGGGAGTCCAGTGGTGGCACAGAGAGTCTGGACACATGGCTAGACCCCCTTCTCTGGGGCCCTGTCTGTGTCAGACTGGCCAGAATGTGTGATGCTTTCTCATATATATCTTAGTGGACTGTGACAGTTTGTGGCTAGAAGAGTTTTGGAGATCTTCCGGTCCTACCGGTTAATTACACAGGTGGAAGACCAAGGCCAGAAAGGCAAAAGGTTTTTCTCT
Source organism: Capricornis sumatraensis (assembly GCF_032405125.1). Classification (NCBI taxonomy): domain Eukaryota; kingdom Metazoa; phylum Chordata; class Mammalia; order Artiodactyla; family Bovidae; genus Capricornis; species Capricornis sumatraensis. Next base: position 75,669,032 of record NC_091076.1, read on the forward strand.
GAGCTCTGGTGTCTTCAAGAACAGAGGGTGTGAACTCCCAAGACCAGTGAGGACTTGAGGACTGGGGGCTTCTTTTCAATCTGGGTGCCTCCTAGAAATTCCCTGGGATTCCAGGCTGGGAGAGGGTCAGTGATTAGCATTCCAGGAACAATCTGGCTCATTTTGGGTAGCAGTCAACATGCTTTCCTATCCAACAACATGCCAACGTCTCTTTGAAGTAGGGCTGATGTCATTCCCATTTCATGGATGAGAAAACTGAGGCCCAGAATGGTTAAGTATCTGATTCCAGGGTCACACATGAAGTTAGAAGCAGAGCTGGAATTAGAACTTAGGTCTCTTCTTCTCTTGGATTCAGCATTCCTAGGAATTTGACTGTGTAACAAAGAATAGACCTGGCCCTGTCACTGGTTGCTCTTGAACTGCCCCTCTGGGCCTCAGTTTTCTCACCTGTAAAAGGGGAATGAGAAGGAAAGAGTTGGGGGGGACAGGACAGCTCTGAGTTTGCTCTAGCTCAAACACTGCTCTCTTCCTCTTCAGCCTCTCTCCCCATGGCTTTACTGTGCCTTTTGGCCCTCACCTCCTCCCATCTCCCTCCTCATGGGGACCCTCCCAGAGGCTGGTGGGGATGGGAGGACAGATGGGGAACTGAGGATAGGCATTTGGAGAGCACCTGCCTTCTGGGGGTCCCAGGACCCCAGCCTACCACCACATCTGCAGCTAGGGGCTTTGTAGAAGAGGGTGGCCAGGGCCCCCAGGGAAAGGGCTGGGGGTGGGAGTGGGGAGGAGAGAATGCATAACAAATGAGCTTGGAAATCAAATAGGATCTGAGCTCCCCACCCACTCCCTCAAACCTCTTTATACTCCTTCTTTTAAAATTCTTGTTTTCTGAAGAGAAGGAAAATGCTACCCGGCACCCCTTTTGCAAACGAATGGGCGCCTTAGTGAGTCACGCAGGAGGTAAATGCCACCCCCAGGGCCCCACGTCTGCCTGCCTGCGGAGGCCTGCACAGCCCCCATGGGGGTACACGTGTGGGGTGCCCCCTGCCTGGCAGAGGCTTTGGGGTGGGAACTGGGTGCCTGCAGTGGAGCCCTGACCCTGCCTCCTCCAGGCTCTCGCCAGGGTGGCGTTTTATGAGGTTCAGTTGTGGGTGGGACCACGGCTCAAACTGGGGCCAGGCAGAATGCAGGTGTGGCCACATCAGGGCTCGGTTGGAGACTAGGGGAGGGGCTGCAGGGCCTTGGGCTGTGACCTGTCCGTGGGGTGAATTCAGGACCTTCAGGGAAGGTTTTGTGGCTGTGGGGCTGCCAGGGGCCCCGCAGGTGGGGGGCTGGTTGGGGGGGCAGGTGGTAATGAATCTGACTCTGGAAACCAGAGTTCCGGGGCATTAAGCTCTTCTCTCCAGGTATCCTGGCAGGGGCATGGTGTGTGTGCTTGTCTGGAGTATCGTCTTCCTTTTGGATTGTCAGCCTGTTAATTTGCAGACCTAGGGCTGGGGAGGCCAGGGAGGAGGTGTTCCCCCTTCCCAGATGACCTGTTATTCTGGAGGGAGGGAAGTGGCCCTCTGTTAGCCGGGGATGCTAAACAAGGGTTGAAAGCAAAAATAGAAACACGTCGGGCTCTGTGTCTGGGAGGGGCACCGAGTTCTGGTGGATCCGAGAGGCCTCTTCCGCGCCGTCTGCCGCTGATGCTGTGTTTGCTTGGCTCAGTGTTTGCAGAGCACGTCACTCCTGCGCTCCTGACCTCCTCGGGGATGCACCTAGGTGTGCGGGCTCTGGGCTCGGGCTCCAGGGGCTGCAGCTCTTCCGTGAGCCTGTCTTCAGGGGGTTTGGAGTGGCTGTGGCCACCCATCCATCCCTCAGACACCTCTGGCCTTCCCTGGACGGCTCCCGAGTGGTTCAGTTCACTGCTGTCTGGATCAGAGCTCCTTTTGGCCTCCCATTCCTTTCTCATCCCCCGACTTCCCACCTCCCGTGAAGCTGGTCTCAGCTGACCGACTCTGGAATCATCCCTTGTGGTAAAAAGAGCTATTTTCAGCCTTCCCATTACTGCCCAGTGGGGGGGGGGGGGTGTTTATCCCTTGCCGTTTTGTTTCCTTCTTGAACAGTGTAAGCTGGAGCGGTGTGGAGAGCATTCCACAGCCCCACCTGCGGGGTCCCGGCTGGCAATTCCCTGGTGCTGTGATTTGGCACCAGATGCAAAGCCTAGTGGGGCCGAGGCCACCTTGGGCCCCCTCCCTGTGCCATAGTCATCCCAGAGTAGCAGGGTCACCAAGGCTCCTGTGGAGTCACCTCGGCCTTGGCTGGTGGGGGCCACTCCCCTGCTGCTGCCCCATTCAAACTGATGCTAGCCTTTGGTGACCTTACTGAGAAGCTGGCCAGGTCACTGAGGTTGGGGGGGGGCTTTAAAGGAGCCCCCAGCATCCTTTGTTGAGTCTATGACAACCTCCACCCCCGAATCTGGCCTCCCCAAGCCCTGGTTGGATGCCTGAGTCCCTCCTGGTCTCTGTTCCCTGGTCCACACTGCAGGTCCTGGGGTGATTGGAAGGGGCCCCTCTATCCTGGTTTTTGGGCCTCCCCTCCCCCCTCCCCCGCCCTTCTGAGGAGCCTGCAGGTGGCAGAGCCATCAGCGGTGAATTGGCAGGCGCACTGGAAGCTCCCATTAGAGGCAGGAGAAAACCTCTCCCGTATGGAGCAAGAGTCTGGTGGGACAGAGGGGGACATCTGGGGCTGGAAAAAATTGTTCCAAATAACTCAAAACTGTTGGGAGCCGAATTGGCAGAGCAAAACGAAAGTACAATAGATAGCCAAAGCTATTAATCACTAATTATCTCCTAAATAAAGTAATTAATGGGTATTTAAGTGGCATATTTATGAGACACCAGCAGGTCTTCGAAAACCACATTTTTTCCCCCCCAGAGCAACTAGTTGGGCCAACTGTGTCCTGCTTGGGAGACTGGGGTTGTCATCCCACCCTCAGGCCAGCCAACCTCCCCACCCACACCCCCGGGCAGGGAGTGTGACCCCATCTGAGCTTCTCCCTTTGTCATCACAAACGGGGAGCAGAGCTCCTCTGAACTGACCTCACTGGGCTGCCCTGGGGACCGTAGGAAGTGCCTGCAAACCCCTGGCAGTGGTGGAAAATGCTGCACAGAATTTATGTTAGCTGCAAAAATAGCCTTGAAGTTGTATGCTACAGCCCCTTGATGGTGCCCAATGCTGTTTATGGCCAGGGTCAGGCCGCAGTCGGTGGCTAGAGGCATTGCTTTTTTTTTTGAGTCCTTGCTGAATGTGTGGTTGGGTCAAGCTTAGTTTGTGGCGTGGCCTGTGGTCAGCTTCATGGCCTGCTTGAGATGGGGTCCCAGTTATTCTGTGATTGGGGTTGTGACTTGATCTATGGGCAGCTTGAGGTTAGGCTGTGGTTGAGGTCAAGGATGGGCTGTGGTTAGTCTGAGGAAAATTCTGCAGCCTGGAGTCTCAGCCTCAATCCTTTAGTCCACCCCTGGACTGATGGAGCTACCTGGGTGCCCTGGAGACTGTATTCCTTCCAGATCCTACAAGATCTGGGCTTCAGGTGCTGGGAACCCCAGCATGCAGGCACTTCTGGGGTGCCTGGCATGTCCCCTGAAATAGCCCAGCACACGAGCTCATCAGTGGTGCATATAGCAGTTTGGGAGATAGTTAGGACCTGTTTCTATAGCAACCAACCCCCAACCAGCACTGGTTTCCTTCAATAATGCCTTTTTCTGGAAGCAGCTTCTCCTGGCCTCTTGTTTCTCCCTTGGTGGCCCCATAGCACCTTGAAGGCTGAGCATGGGCTGGTTGGCCCTGATTGATCTTGTCAGGCTCATCCTGACCCAGAGAGGGGGCCTGAGGACATTCCCTAAGGGATACTTCAGTGAGAGAGGACTCTCCTGAGATCTACCTGGTGCTGGGCCGTGCTGAGCATAACAAGAACTTTCTCTGGTCCTGGGCTAGGAGAGGCTACAGGCCTGGGGAGGATACCTACTGGGTGTTTTCCTGGAGGAACCCACAGCCCACTGTAGCAGGCAGGCCTGGACCTATTCTACAGACAGGCACTCTGATGGGCTCTGGTAGAGGATATTATGAAACAAAGAAGAGGCAGGTGCCCAGACTAGCGTGGGGGTCAAGGAAGGCTTTCAGCTGGGGGCTGGGGGCTGGGGATGGAGGGTATTTCAGGTACCAGGAGCTTCAGGAGCAAAGTCTTGGAGGGAAAGAACATGGCATGGTGGAGTGGGGGTGCTTCCCAGTGGTGGCGTGTTACTGGAACCCAGACTGATGATGGGTGGTGGGGCTCGGAGAGATTGCAGTTCCTGGCTTTGGGCAGCTCAAGATCTGGGGGAGGGGGGCCAACAAGACACAGCCCCAGGGAGCTGCGCTGGCAGAGAGGAGAGAGGCCAGCCATGCAACAGAAGCAGCCCCAAGAGTGTCAGGGCTCAGGCTATTCTAGCCTCTGGGTGAGGCGAGCAGTTCCTGCCCTGCCCTCGGGGCTCCCGTTCCAGGGGCTGGAGAAGGAGAGGGGCCCATCCTTGGGAGCGTCCACTGTGAAAGGGTCAAAGAAAGCCCTGTGCATATCATGATTTATTTATTTTATTTAACAAACCCTTTTATAGCACTGTCTGAGTGCCAGGCACTATGCCAAACCTTTTTCAAATATCCATTCATGTGATCCTTCTAGCAGCTCTAGGGGAAGACTGTTATAATCCCCATTTTACAGAGGAGGAGACTGAGGCACAGCGTGCTGTAGTGACATTTATTAAGATCACTTACATGAGAAGTGGCAGAGCTGGGATATGAACCAGCCCTTCCCTGGTGGTTCTGACGGTAAAGAATCTGCCTGCAATGCAGGAGACCCAGGTTCAGTCCCTGGGTCGAGAAGATCCGCTGGAGAAGGGAATGGCAACCCACTCCAGTATTCTTGCCTGGAAGATTCCATGGACAGAAGAGCCTGTCTTTTCACTACTGGGAGCATGAGGGGACAATGAGAATCAGGAAGGCAGGGGTCTGGGAGGAGGGGCAGAGAGGAGGTGGGGCACATCCCTCCCTCCCACTCCCACCCCTCCTAGTCCCCCTTCTTCGCACCCTTGCCTGTCTGCAGGAGCCTTTCCCAGATTCTGTGCGTCTCTCACTGTATCCAGCGTGTAGAAGGACCCCTGGGACCTCAGGTCAGAGCTGAGAAGCAGTAAGTGTGATTCTGTGTGTGTGTGTGTCTGTGTGTGTGTGTGCCTGTGTGGGCCACATTTGGGCTCTGGACTCTACATGTCCTGACTTCCCAGGTGGCTCAGTGGTAAAGAATCTGCCTGCAATGCAAGACCTGCAGGAGATATAGGTTTGATCCCTGGGCCAGGAAGATCCCCTGGAGGAGGGCATGGCAAATCATTTCAGTAGTCTTGCCTGGAGAAAGCCATGGACAGAGGGGCCTGGCAGGCTACAGTTTACAGGGTCACAAAGAATTGGACACGACTGAAGTGACTGAGCATGCGTGCATGCTCCCTGCATATCTGTGTCCACGGGGCTCCCACTGTCCTCAGGGCAGCCTGATGATTTAGCAGCATCGATGATCAGCAGTTAGACCCAGATGCTTGTGCTTGTAGAACCTGCCATTCTCGTGCCCGTGTGAGTGTATGTGGACACAGGAGGCAGAGACTGGAGACAAGGGCCCTGCCTGAGCCTTTTTCTTCCAAGGCGCAGATTGCCGGGATCCAGCCGGCTGGCCAGCTCTCAGTTTCAGATGTATCCCCAGGCAGGACCGGGCACAGAAGCTGTGGCCACGGTCACAGGCGGCAGGCTCAGTGCTGGGCACCTATCTTGGCCAGCTCAGAGGTGCTGTGACTCCCTGGAGGCCTGGACATTGTCACTTGAACCCCTGCAGGGCCACGGCGGTCAGAGCAGACGCCCATGTTCCCTCCCTCGCTCTTATAGGTGAGGAGAAATTTCTGGGTCGAGCATCTCTTGGAAATTGCCTAAGAGATTGCTTTGACCCCTGTCTCTCCTACCTCTCCCATTCCCCAGCCTGGCCAACTCTGCCCCGACTTCCTGTAAGGCTCAGTTCTGCCTCCTCCTCCAGGAAGGCCTCCAGGTTGCCTGCCTCTGGGAGGCGCTGTCTACACCTCTCTGGGCTCGGTTGATGTATTTCATGCAGGGGCCAGGCTGCCCACCCCTCCTTTGTCCCTTGCCATATGCCGGGCCACGTAGGCTGGGCCCCGAGGCTGGCACTGAGGCCAGGGATTGAGCCCATTCAGCTTTGTCAGAGCTCATACCTCCTAGACAGCATCTGGTTCAAGGTCTGGCCCAGGAGGAGTTGGCCAATGCCTCCTACCTCCCTCACTTTACTGGGCCAGGGCTTTCCTCGCTGTGGACTCTCTTTCCCCTCAGACTGGGCTCCCGAGAGCAGGGTGGTGTCTCCCTTCTGGGGTGGGGAGCGCTGACCTTCAGGCCAGGGCTGCTCTGGAGTCCCTGGTAGGGGGCAGAGCACCCACTGTTGGCTCCTGTCTGTCTGTCCATCTTCCAATTCCTGTGTCCATGGGAACCAGGGCTAAGGTGAGGAAGTGGGTGACTGCTGGCTGCACTCATGCTGGGGAGACCCAAGCCTGTGACGAGGTCAGGGAGACTGCACTGGGCCTGATGGGGGTGGGCAGATGGACCAGGAGAGGGGCAGGAATGGCTCCCCACAGCCGCTCCCCCTGCACCCCGCTTCTCTGAGCTCTGCTGGGGAACCAGTGCACCATGGGGGTGTGAAGGATCGTTTATTTCTCTGGATTGCCAGGGAAGGATTGGGATATTCCCTTTTCTCTTTTATCCTGATTTAGAATGTGTTTTTTTTTTTTTTTTTTGGTCTGTGCTGGATGGCTTGTGGGATCTTAGTCCCCTAACCAGGGATCGAACACACCCCGCCTACATTGGAACCATTGGACTGCCAGGGAAGTCCCTTGATTTAAAGTTTTGAATAGGTGTGACGGAGAAGGTGGGACAGAAGAGTCTGTTGGAGGATGTAGGCTGAGCCCTGGAGACCCTGCAGCCTGGGGGAGAGAAGCGAGGAAGAGACCCGGGCTCCTGCCCTGAGCTCTTCGGCAGAGCACACCCTGTCTGGTGGTCCTGAGCACAGGCCCTGGAGTCAGATGGACCTGGGTTCGGATCTTGCTTCATCCCCTATGAGCGTTATGACTTCAGTTGAATGACCTCACACCTCTGAACTTTTTTTCCTAAACTGTAAGATGGGAATTCATGACACCTGCTCCATGGGACTTGGTTAGGATGAGTTTAGATAATACCTGTGAAGCTGCCAGCAGATCATTTTTTATTCATTTGCTTGTTTAACAAACACCTCTTGGCTCTCTTCCGCCTGGGCCCCTGTACTGGACACAGAATGCAGAGAGGTGAAGGGCAGGGACCTACCTCAAGGAGGTTGTGCTTCTGGGCCTTTGCCCTCACTGATCTGGGATCTAGGCACCCACCTTCTCTGACTCTCAAGACCACATGTGGCCTTAGTGACCTGACCTGAGACCCTCTACCCCTTGGGAGATTTCTGAACCTCTTGGGCATCTGGGTCCACTCTTCTGGAAGTAAGCAGGTGATAGACTCTGGATAGAGGTGAGAACCTTAAAACCCACCTGTCCTGAGCTCCCATCTATGACAGGCAGGTGAGCCCTACCTGTTCAGGCTCCATTTCCTCTCTCACCTCTTCTTATACCCGTCTCCCCCTCTTTCACTGGCTCCGGCCACGTGGGTTTCTTTCTGCCCCTTGTGGGTAACTTTGCCTCTGCACTTCCTTCATCCAGGAAGGCGCTTACTCTCATCCTCTGCCTGTCCATGCCACACGTGTGTGCCAGGAACGTGCATGGACACACATGGATGTACATACCAGCGCTTAGGATGTCTGGCTCTTTCTCACCATTCAAGTCTCCACTGACCCTCCACATTTTCAGAAAAGTCTTCCTCTCATGCCCTCCCAAGAGTCTATATCAGTGTTTTCCTTTTTTGAAATATGACCTTTGCCGTTTGCTAAAAAAAAAAAAACCCTGCATGCCGGAGGAAGAGATGAAGGGAACATCTTCCTCCAAACACCAGGTGATGGCTGCTTCTTTACATGATCTGTCCTTTTTTTTTTTTAATAATTTTATTTATTTGTTTTATATTTTGCTGCTCTGGGTCTTTGTTGCTGCCCAAGCTTTTCTCTAGTTGTGGAGATTGGGGGCTACTCTCCAGTTGCGATGCGTGTCCATCTCATTTCAGTGGCTTCTCTTGTTGCGGAGCATGGGCTTTAGGGGCCCCAGGGGTTCAGTAGTTATGGCGCGTGGGCTCAGTAGTTGCAGTTCCTGGGCTCCAGAGCACAGACTCAGTAGGTGTGGCACACGGGCTCGATTGTACCATGGCAATGTGGGATCTTCCCAGACCAGGGATTGAACCTGTGTCTCCTGCATTGGCAGGCGGATTCTTTACCACCGAGCCACCAGGGAAGCCCACATGATCCATTCTTATAAGTTCTTTTTTGCACCAGGGTAGATAACTGAGATCCTCCTATGTATTGAATACCTACCTTTCCAGAAGCTGTTTTGAGCAGCCTGTCTGCAAAGAGGGAAGGACAGTGGCAGGTTTAAACAAACGTAGAGTGTGCATTTAAAAACCAGTGAAGGTATGCATTTTGAAAATAAAGAGGATGGCACTAAACCAGATAAAAGATGCTTTTAAAGAGAAAATCAACTGTAGATACTGACCACAAAGGAGACTCGACACTCAGGTGAAGGGTTCATGTGGAAGGAGAAACAGCACTGGTCCAGTGTTTATAACTCACCGGGTGACAGAGTTCTTTTGACGATGGAGCCAAATGCCCTTGTCATCATCCCTCAGTGGATGTAGAGATCCACGCGTTCACGCCTGTCTGTTCTCCAGGCTATGATGACACTGTAAGAGACACTTGAGGAGAAAGGGCATTGTGGAGGTGGGAAGGGACGGTTTTACATTCTTCCTAGTACTTGCTGCTGCTGAAAGGATTATTGCTGCTTCCTTGGTTTAGGACTGCCTCCTCGGTCCTCCTGTAGAGTGTAAGCTTTGGGAGGGCCCCACTCTGTCCCTCTTGTTCACCACGATGTCCCCAGCACCTAATACAGTGCTTTGCAGGATGGGCAGCTCCCTTTGACACCCCCAAAGCCCCACTCCCTTTCTGCCCATCTCTAGCTGGAAGAGCATCTCCTTCAAATGGAGCTGAAGCAGGCTCCTTGCAGGCTTCCCTGCTGCCGGGCTCTCCCCACTGGGACTCCCACCAAGTCCAGCCCATCACATGGTGCGGGTGTTGCGATGACCTAAGGTGATGGTGGCCTGCAAGGATGGATGCGGTGGGGGAGGCGAGGGAGGGACAAATTCCAGAGCTCTCCTCTTTTCCTCAGGCTCTAACACAAGCTTTCTTTAGGAGGGGGAGGTTGACAGGAATGCAGTTGCCCTTCTTTGTTCGTGAGTGAAGTATACGCTGTGTGGGTAGGAGACCCACCATAGCCAGTCCCTTCTCACTGAAATTTCACTATTTAAATTCAGGAGACAAGTCGACACAGATATATCTTTAGATGAACCCACCACTAATTAAACTCTTGCTGCTCATCATACAAAACTCAGGGACCAAATAGATGAGGTTAATATGACTGTCCTGACTGTCCAGATTCTTGCTTTCTTAGAAATGGAATAGATTTGGACAGCAAGGGATATTTGCACATTCATATCATATGTCTGATAGTTTTTATATCCTTGATATCTGTTGATTGAGAAAACATATAAAATTAATGTAAAATCAGGAAGGATTTTAAGTGATTGTATTTTTTGAACCACAGAAATCTTCGCATACATTTAATGTATACCTATGCACTTCTTTATTTTTTTTGTATTTTGGTGCTATTATAAATGGTATTATTTTTCAAATTTCAAATTCCACTTGTTCATTTCTGACATACAGGAGTGCAACTGACTTTTGTATTTTGATTTTCTATCCTGTCATCTTGCTATCCTCAATAATTAGTTCCAGTAGGGTTTTTGGTTTCTTTTTTTTGGTAGATTTTGTAGACTTATTGTTTTCTAGATAAACAATCATGCCATCTGAGAATAAAAGCAGTTTTATTTTTCCTTTCTCAAGTTGGGTGTGTGTTTGGGAGTTTGTGGTGGGTGGGGCAGGAGGGATAGGCAGGAGGGCTGGGGCCCTGGGCTGACTTGTGCTGGCCTCTCCCTTCAGGAGCAGTTTATGTTCTGGGATCTGGGCTCAGGGCAGGAAACTGTGCCAGCATCCTGCAGCGTAGCTGGGTGCAGTGAGCTGAGGCTGCAGCAGGTTTTCTGGGGAATGCGTCATGAGGTGTGTTCTAGCCAAGGCTGGGGGAATGCCCACCTCTTGCTGGTTCATTTACATCTACTATTGCCAGATCAGCTCCTCAAGCATCAGTCGGGGTTGAAAAGTTTCAGGGGAAAGTCTCTTTTGGGTTACTTATTGCACGGATGCGGGAACCAAAGTAGGGGCATTGCTGATGCAAGAAGCCATGTGTACTAGATGGCCAGGGCTGAACAGAGGAAGATAAACCCTGTGTGCAGGGTGGTTTTACTGTTTTCCACTGAATTACGATGCAATGAATTGTAAGATGCATCACTATTTTCTATACCTCAAGAAAGAATAAACAATGCCAACGAAATTAGGACATGCCACCACATAAGATGCACCCCAGTTTTAAAGCTGTTGAAGTGTGGGAAAAAATGTACATCTTAGCACTGATAAGATGAATTTATAAAATTAATGGTCATATGAAGTTATATGTGCACTGTAAACCTGGAGTTTTCCCAGCCTCTCCTTATTAAATTTTGCTCTGTAGAGGTAATCCCTATTGATGTGGGATCCCCACCAAAGTGCTTGTCCTTCCAGACATTTTAGAGCATTTGTAAGTATAATTGTATAATAATTATTGTTGTGAGCACTTGCTATATGCTAGGCCCCGTGCTAAGTACTTCAGTGTATTTTATTTCATTCTTCCAACCCGCTCGTGGGGGCAGGTGTGAACTTTCCTCACTTCATAGCTGGCGAAACTGAGGCACAGACAGGTGACAGGACTCACCTGACATCATACAGCCTCTAAGAGGTGAGGGCCTGAGCTTGAATCTAGGGCTCTTCCAACCTCAGACCCTGAGTTCCTAACTAACATGCTGTACACATCCTCAGTGTACAAGCAGGAGTATATTTTTCAAAAATGGAATCAAAAGAAACATGGTTCTGGGACCCATGTGCATTTTTTTCCCTCTTAACCATACTCTGTGGGTATCTTTCCATGTTAATACAGAAGGAGCTACTTTATTTTTCTACCAACTGCAAAGAATTCCCTTGCTGACTGTGCATATGCATCTGGTCCTCTGTGGGTGGACACTGGGATTTCTTCCGGTTGGTGGGTATCACCAGAACACTGAGTTGATCAACTGTGTATTGCCATCTTTGTCTACTTCTCTGATTACTTCCTCAGGAAAATTACCAGGTCAATTTTCTCCTAACACTTTTATGGTTTTAGTGTTTACAATTAGACTGGAATTCATCCACAATATCCAGGATTTCACGTGTCTTGGGAGCCATCGGAGGGCTTCCTGAATGTGCCTGATATCAGCTGGCTTCCTGAGAGTCCCAAAGTGCCAAGTAAAGAGGCTCTGAAAATGTGGGGTGGAAGAGAGAGGCTCCTGACCCATCTGTATCTCTGGCCTTCCTCCCCCTAGTCCTGGGGCGGGAGGTGGGTTGGGGCCACATTCTCTGCAGGCACTTGTTCCTGTCTGCTCTGGAATACCCCCCAGCCTACGTCTTGGCCTCTGCAGGTATTAATAATAATGGCAGACATCATCACTGAGCCTCCCGAGATATTGGTGCTGAGCATGCGTTATTTCTGATCCTTCCTGCTCGGGATTGATTGTTGCTGATATTTTATAGACTGAGAAACTGAGGCTGCAGTATGGAGTGGGAATGGCTGCCAGGTTGTAAGTAGCAGAGACGGGCAGAACGCAAGCTCTGGTCCCCCTTCTCTTAGTTTGGGGCTTTTTTTCCCCAGGGGAGGCTGCAGTCCCAGCCTGGCTTGCACACGTGTGCAGCAGACCTCACTTCTAGTCCATGAGGATGTCAGCTTCTCCTCTCCTCCACCCTCTTGAAGCTGGCCATGACCACGTGACTTGCTTTGGCCAATGACACCTGCGCAGAAGTGTGTCGATGTGAGAAGACGTGTTTATGACTGGGCATGACTTTCTGTGCTCTCCTCCCCTGCTTCTGAAAGCCTTGAAGTTCCTTTTTGAGATGCTGGCATCATATGGTGGCAGCTATGAGTGACTGCCGTGGCCAGAGTCCCCTTCCTACCTGTGTGTGAGTGAGAAATGAACTATATTGTTTTAATATTTAATTACGCATTCATTTCTTTTTGGCTAGGTCTTTCATTGAAGTGTGAGGGCTTCTCTCTAGTTGTGGCACGTGGGTTCCTGGGCTTAGTAGTTGTAGCACGTGGGCTTAGCTGCCCCACGGCAGGTGGAATCTTAGTTCCCCAACCAGGGATCCAACCTGAGTCCCCTGCACTGGAAGGTGGATTCTTAACCATGGGACCATCAGGGAAGAACCTGTTATTGTTTTAAGATCTTTTATTAACTCAGCGAAACTTACTTGATGCTTCCTGATACATGTGTCACCTTGGCAATGTCTCTAACCGCCTCTGGTCTTGGTTTGGGTGTGTGCAAAATGGGCACCCTTGTTCCTGCCCAGCCGAGCCATCTCAGAGAAGTGTTTGGGGCTTAAATGAAAGCATAGCAGTGGGATGGCTCTGTGAGGGGCAGGGCACTTGAAGTCAAGAGGGCAGGGATGTGCAGAATGCTGACCAAACCTTGGGCCGGGGTGGTCTGTGTCTACCTCCTTCATGCCAAGACACAGTCACAAGCTTGGTTAACAGGTGTGTTTTCTTTGGCAGGTGGCCCTCCCCCGGGCGGTGGTGCCCCCTGGCACCTTCGAAATGTCCTCAGTGACTCAGTGGAGAGCTCTGATGATGAATTCTTTGATGCTAGAGGTGAGTGAATCCCATCCTCCCATCAATAGCTGGGTGACTTTTTTTAGAAGCTCCAAGAAGGGGCGCTATTGGGAGCTGATCTCTCTCCCCACTCAGACTCTGCAGTTCCTTGCTTCATAATCACCCAATCTGTACGTTCCCCCAGGGCTGAGGCTCAGCACCCCGTCACGCATTCTTTGAGATATTTACTGAGTTGCTCAACTATTTCAGGTGCTCACGGTACTGCAGTAAACCAACAGACATGGTCACTGCCCTGGTCAAGCTTAGTCTAGTGGGAGAGGCAAACGTCAGACAATGACATGAAGGAAAATACAATCACAAATGGAGAATAAGGGACTTCCCTGATGGTGCAGTGGCTCAGACTTGGTGCCGCCAATGCTGGGGGCTCGGGTTCAATCCCTGGTCAGAGAACCTGATTCCACACGCCACAACCAAAGATCCTGCATGCGGCAACAAAGATCGAAGATTTTGCCTGCTGCAACTAAGACCCGGAAAAACCAAATAAACATGTACATACTAACAAAAACCCCAAGTGGGGAAAAATACCTCTGAATAAGAAGAATCAAATGTTAATAGAGTGATGATAGGGATATCTAATTTCGGGTGGAGGTCCTTAACATCCTCTCTGTAGAACCAAGGGTAGGAGTTGGCTAGGTGAAAAGCGAGAGGAAAGAGCCTTAGGCAGAGGACATAGCAGGTATGACAGTGCTGAAGCAGGAATGATGGGGCCTTCCAGGAAGTGAAGGAAGCCTGTGTGCTCTGGGAGAGGAGAGATGAGACTGTGTGTGACCTGGTAGGTAACATGCAAGATCAGCTTACAGATGGGAGGGGGAGCTGGAGTGGAGATGGAGACCAGTTAGATCATAGCAGACGTTCAGGGGAGAGACAACGGAGGGGAGGATAGATCAGCTCTGCATTTCGGTGCCGGGTGCTTGGGCAGTACACCAGATGTAGCAAGGGGCACTATGTAAGTGAGGACGGAAAAACAAGAAGCATTATAAAGGGGACATTCCTGGTGATCCAGTGGTTAAGACTTTGCCTTCCAATGCAGGGCATGCAGGTTTGATCCCTGGTCAGGGAGCTAAGATCCCACATGCCTTGGCAAAAAGTCCGAAACATAAAACAGAAGCAATACTGTAACGAATTCAACCAAGACTTAAAAAAAAAAAAAAAGGTCTACCTCCAACAAAGCTCTTTGTAAAAAAGCCTTATAAGGATTGGATAAAAGGGCACTAAATGGGGTGGGCATTTCAGACTAAGAGATTGACCTGAGCACAGTCTCAGAGATGGAGATGGGCAGGGCAGGTGTGGGGACCAGTGGGAGGCAGAGTCTGCCTGGACTTCAGGAGAGAGGACCCTCCCAGCCATGCGCCTGAACTGTGCAGGGGTGGGTGAGACCCACAAGCCCAGGAGGGTCTCCAGTCTAGGAGGGTCCTCAAGTCTTGCTTGGCTGGCTCAGCTCCCCTCTGGGTAGTCACCGTATTTGGGAGATTAACTTACTCCTGAGATAGAACCAGCTTTGAAATGCCTGGCTGAACGGGGTCTTGAAAAGAGAAATGGAGCATGTGCTGGGAAGACCTCTGGGCTCAGAGCAGGACAGTTGGAACATGGTCTCAGACCGTTGGAACTTGGCATCAGAGAACATGCCATTGACTTGTTCTGTGATGTCGGGCAAGTCTGTCATCTGCTCTGGGCCTCAGTTTCCCTATCAGCTCTGTGCCTCCAGAAATGGAGACTATATCCAGTTCAGATGATTTGGGGAGGAATCACAGTGGGGTTGGCGGTGGGATGCTGTCCCAGCTGAGGCTCTCCCATTTTTGACTCTGGGTGCCAAGTCCCCTTCCTGATGCCAGCCCCACACCAGCCCATTTTGGGCTTCTTGCCTGTCTCCCATTGGTGTCTGCTTGGAGTGGCAGCCGGGGCTGACTTTCTCCATAGCAACTAACCCACAGTGTGACAACAACGGCTTCAATATTTTGATGCTTAGAACACTTTCATTTAAAATATTTTTGCAGTTCATCAGGGCTCGGCACTCCCAGATGACGAGGATGGCTCACGGCGGGAGGCGTCTGCGGGAGGCGCCGGTCAGCTCCACCTCCATCCCAATGGCCCGCACGCCTGTCTTCCCTTTGAGCAGCTGTGGCTCCCTCCTGCTGCCCTCCCCTGTGGACCCTCAGCAGTCTGTCCTCCGCTCCCATCATCTCACTGCTCTGTCTGCAGTTCCCAAGTTGGCCTCATTTCTAAAGCCTCTCTTATGAGTGGTCCCACCTCTTCCTTCATCTCATCTCCTCCCCACTGTCCTCACTTCCTCCATCTTTCTGTCCCTCCACCATCCCAAGATTGCAGACTGTCCTGCCTCTTTCCCTGACTTCCACCTCTCAGCACTGCCTACCAGACTCTGAACCTCACGCCTCCGCTCGCCCCTTCCTAGGTCACCTCTCCCAGAGCATCCAGAGCTCTCAGTTGCATGGTCCGCCCACAGGCTGCTGGAACCTTCTTCAGTTCTGAGTTGCCAACTCCCCGCCTCCTGTCTGTTCCCTGAGGTGTCCCCGGGCAGGCCTCTGCATGTTTCCTTGGCTTGGGGCAGTAAAAGGCAAAGCCAACCTCCTTCTCCATTCCCAGGAGCTGACTCAGGCCAACCTGGCAGCTCTCTCAGCAGCAAGGGTCCAGCCGGCTTTCTGGGTGTGCTCTGAAGGGTCGCCTCCCTGCCTCTTTCCTCAGTCCAGGGCTGAGGCCTGACCTGACCTGGTCGTGGTCTCCGTCCCCACCTGTATCCTCCTGCCTCCGTGGTTCCGCCTCCCCCTGAAGTGGAGCCACACTGTCAGGAACAGAGGCCAGAGCATGGAAGGGGCCTGTCCATCTAGATCACACATCATGGTGGGACAGAGGGGCTGGAGCCAGGGGCTTAGTGTCCAGGCCAGGCCTTTTTCCTTTGACTTATTAATGAAGATGGCGCCCTCCTCCCTCCCTTTCTCCCTCAAGCTCCAGCCCATTGATCCAGCACTAGGGTTTACCATGGGGGACGGGAGATCCTCATGGATCATGGTCTGGTAACAGAGAGACTCTTAGGCTCTGGGGGACTCTGGTTGTGTATGTAAGGAAGAGTAGGGACTGGGAGGGGCACTCAGGACTATGGAGCTCTCTGGGTCTATAGCAACCCCTGGGCACGATGCTGACTCCCTGGTCTATGGCAACAGGTGTGGGGCCTCAGGGTGGCTGGTACCTCTCACTGGACGCTACAGGGTGGGTGATGGGGTCCAGGTGCTCTGACCTAAGAGGCTCCATACCCCATCCTGTTGATAGAGTCCAAACAGAGCTGGGGAGCCATGGCAAGGCTGGAGTGCAGAGTGAGGGGAAACCCACGGTGGCCAAGAAGGGACATGCCTCAAACCCAGATCATGTCAGGGCTGGGGGTCCTCAAGGTCTTTGAGTTCAACACCCCCACTCCATTTTACAGGCTGGAAAACTGAGGCCAGAGAACTGGGAAACTTGGTCAGGGTCACACAAAGAGTCAGGCAGAGCAGGGGCTAGAATTCAGAGTCACTCATTCCCTCTCTCAAGTAATTATTGAGCATCTGTCCATCAAGTGCCAGGAAGTATTCCCTGTATGGGACACAGGGCAAGTAGACCCCATCCTGACCCCCATGGATTTATTGATTTATTTTGGTCATGCTATATGACACACAGGATATAAGTTTCCCAACCAAGGATCCAACCCATGCCCTCTGCATAGGGAGTACGGAGTCCACAGGCCTCCAGAGAAGCTCCCTGGACTGTACAGTTTAGTGATGATGGCTGGGAAGACAACATACAAGTGAGTTCTATGGATAAGTCCCAGAAATAAAACAATACAAAGGAACAGACATATCAGCAAAGAAGGTAGATGAATGAAAAACAAAAGGCGAAAAAATTAAAATATGTTCACCATCGTTAGTTATTAGGAAAATACAAACTAAAGCCACAATGAGATACTGCCTCATACCTGTTAAAATGGCTAATTATGACAACCGACCAGAATGTGGAGAATTGGGACATTCAGACTCTGCTGGGGGGGATGTACAATGGGACAGCCATTTCAGAAAACAGATTGCAGCTTCTTAAAAAGTCGATCATCATTAACTACCTTTCCTCCCCTAGGTTTTTAGCCAAAAGGAAAGCAAACGTATGCCCACCTAAAGATGTGTCCCTGAATGTTCATAGCAGCTTTATGATGGCCTCAAAGTAAAAACAACCCAAATGTACAGCAATGGGTGTTCAAATAAACAAATGGCAATACACCCATGTATTTGGTATCAGCAATAAGAAAGGAACGAGCTGATACACCCAGTGATGTGGATGAATCTCAAAGTAATCATGGGGAGGCAAAAGAGTCAGGCCGAGAAAGAGTGCATACTGTGGTTCTATTTATAGAAAACTCTAGAAAAATGGAAACAAGTCTATGGCATTAGGAGCGGATCTGTGGTCTCCTGGGGGTGGGGAGGAGGGGTCAAAAGGGATAGGAGACAGCTTCTGAGCGTGATGGATATATGCCCACTCTCTTGATTGGGGTGATGGCTTCTTGGTTGTGCACAAATGTCAAAACTTGTCAAATTGTACTTTTTTTTTTTTTTTTTTGGTTATTCTGTGCCACTTACAGGATCTTAGTTCCCTGACCAAGGATTAAACCTGGGCCCTTGGCAGTGAAAGCTCCAAGTCCTAACCACTGGACCGCCAGGGAATTCTCAGATTGTACATTTTAAATATGAGTGTTTTATTGAGTGTCAAATGCTGTTAGAAACACGGAGGCACCCCCCCAGTATAACATATGGGGCTGGGATAGAGTGACTAGTGAGTAGGAGGTCCCCAGAGGATGTAGCCTTGAGCTGAGAGCGGAATAACAAGAAGTGAGCCATGTGGGCATCTGGGACCGCGTTCTGGCCAGGGGGAGCAACAGTGCAAGGCTCTCCCCGGAGTGGTGAGTAGGAGGGTGGGTGCAGCAAGGGGGCCCGGCTTAGTGCTCTGTGTGAGGACAGACTGGCCCGCTACCTTCCGGATATGCTCCTGGGGTGGCCTTGGGCACCCCTGCTCCCGGTCCAGGAGGGGGACTCAGAACTCAGAGTCTCTGGGAGCAGAGGAAAGCGGTACAGGTTGTCTGGGTTCAGAGCATCCAAGTTCTCCCCAGGGTTGGGGCACTGACTGGCCACTGTCTGACCTCCGGCATGTCTTGAGTCTTGGGGCTCCAGGTCCCTCCTCTGGAGCACGGCAAGGGTACAGGGTTTGTCTCATGGGTGGAGTGGAGGATGTTGCTGTTGGAAGCTGGACAAGGAGCCCCTGGAGATGTAAAGCATAGGTGTGTCGCTGACCCCTGACCCTCCCTTTCTTTGGAGGAGTGGAAGTAGAGAAGCAGATGCCAAGGAGCTGCCCCAACGGCTTCTGGAAATGGGCTGAGTGGGGACCCCCATGTGATGAAGAGAGGGTGATGGTATGGGTGCAGGTGGGGGAATGGGGCAAACATTCAACAGTCGGGGAGGTTAGTGATCATGTATCCCAGAGGCCTCAGAGCAGGGCGTGTCTAGGTCCTTGGAAAGACTGGAATGTGGGTCTGTGGCAAGGAGTGACAGAGGGAACTGGACCAGCCGATGGTGGGAGGTGACCGAGCCCTGGGCTCCATGAGCTGAAGGTGAAGCCTGCCTGGCACAGGGCAAGGAGATTCCCCGCTCTGAAATCCTGAGGGTCCAGCAGACACAGAAACCCCAGGGTGGGAAGAAAGGCTTCTGCTGTATCCAGGCTCTGGCCAGGGGAGGAGTCATTCTGGGGTCAAGGCCAGGGTCATGGTGCTGGGGGCTGAGCTGAGCCTGGCACCTGGACTGGGCAGGAGCTGGGGCTCACTAGGGGTGAAGTACATGCAAAACCTGTGTCCACACAAGAGGTCACTGGGGCTGGGAACTGGCATGCCAGGAGCAGTCATCAGTAGTCGAAAAGCGAAATCAATAACCAGGATTTTGTCTGAACAAGCCCTTTGTGGCCTCATGGCCTCTGTTGGGAGGCTTGTACTACAATGAAGAGAAATAGAGTGGAGGCTCAGGGCTGAGGCACATGGCTCGCTGGTTTGTCTAAATGACTGTAAAAGGAGCTTTCTTTGCTGCTCTTTCCATGTGTGTGTGTGTGTGTGTGTGTGTGTGCTGGTGTGTGTGTTGGTGTGTGTGTATGTGTTTCTTGCTTCCACTCAGGGGACAAGCCCATTGTTGCTAGACTGAAGATCTAAGGCTGAGTATTGAGAGCAGGGGCAGAGGATTGGCCTAGAGAGGGAGAGAAAGCTTGTCTGCAAGCTGGGGGAGCAGCTGGAGAGACAGGGATGGGTTGCGGGGGGAGCGTGCAGAGAGTGCAAGGGAGCCAGGGAAAATATGAGAAAGCAGAGAGGGAGAGAGAGCAACACTCAGTCAGGATGGGAGAGGACACACACGCACGCACACACACACATACACACACACACACGAACACAGATACACAAACAGACACACCAAGAGAGGACAGGAGAGAGCTGAAAGAGAGACAGTGACCCAGAAGGAGAGAGTGAGGTCAGAGACCTGCAGAGCCAGAAAGATCCTGAGGGGCAGGCACCCAGAGAGAGAAAGAGAAACCCAGAGAGGGAGAAAGGACAAGAGAGAGACACAGCCACTCAGAGAGAGGAGAGAGGTTCTGGGATAAAGACAGATCAGGTGTCAAGAGTCATCATGATGGAGGCCTAAAGGGAGGGACACACGTGACAGAGAGCCTGAGACAGAGAAACATGAGGACCCAGAGGGACAGAGATCAGGGGAAGGGCCAGACATCAAGCAGAGGGGACCATGGGGAGAGTTTGAAAGGAGATGCATTTCCTAGAAAGACAGACAGAAGACCATGCGGGAAAGATGGAGGCGGGTCAGGTAGATAAAATAGGAAGAGGGGGAAAGATGCCAAGGATGGTGCATGCTCAGCCTCAGAAGCTGGGAGCTCTCGGGGTTCTGATAGCATCACAGACAGCCTGAGATAGGGATCATGCACAGCAGAAGAACTGGAAGCTAGGATGTGTTAGCACCTGCTGTATACCCAGCACTAGGCCAGGAGCCCCAGCTCGCTCATCTGACGGTCAATTTCCCACGTGTGGTTTTTTTTTCACTAAATTGATTTCCTCCAGGATGGAGGTCATGTCTCACATGGCATATAACACTGCTCAAGAATCCATTCATTGTCGGATGAATATTAAATGAACAAGCAGAGAGCTGCGTGATTGGGTCACTGAGCCAGGAGACATAGGCACTCAAGGTGGGTTACAGGCTGACCCTGATGTCTCCACTGTGGAACTGGGGCAGAACGACATAGGGGCAGACGGCAGCAGAACAAGTGTTAGGGGAGAGCATCACATGCTCTGGTGGCGAGAAGGGTGGAACCTCATCCTCCTGTGCTTTTATCCACATCTGTGCTCCTACTGTGTGCTACTGATGCTTACTGACTCTTTAGCTTCATTGTCTCATTTAGTCCTCACAGCAATCCTATGACGTGGGCATTACCATGATATCATTTTATGGATGAGGCTCATGAAGCCTAGGTTACCGTCCAAGGTCAGATCGCTAGCAGATGGTGCAACCAGGACTGGAAAGAGTCACGCTAACACCAGAACAGAACTCTTAAACCCCCAGTGATCCTGCTTCTCCAACAGTAATGCTACCTGCTATTTGTTCACAGCATTTTGACTTGTGTAGGCTTTTCAAGTTTACTATGTCATTTGTTCTCATGAAAGCTTGCTAGACAGAGTTGTGGAACCAAGGTGTTATTCCCACATAAGAGATAAGAAAACAGAAAGAGTTGAGGGCCATCTGTAAAGGCACAGGTTCATTTGGAGTAACTCAGGACTGAAACTCAGTCAGAGTTCTGCCCAGAACACAATGCAGCCCACAGGTGTAAACCATGCCCAGATGGAACACCCCAGGCTCAGGAAATTGTCTGGGTGCGTGTGGCACTTGGGCTGCCAATACAGGATGTCCAGGGCAAGCCATCAGGAAGGCAGGATTTCAGGACTCTCGAAATAGTATATCTGGGTTTAAATCCTGGCTCTAGCCAGTGATCTTCAGCAAGTTACTGAGCTATTGCATGCTCCTTGTCTATAAAATGGAGATGATAAGAATTTTATCTTTTAGCATTGTTATAAGAATGAAATGAATTAATATTTGTAAAGCACATAACAATCTCAATACATTTGATCAATGTCATTAAATAGATCAAATAAACATGTCAAGTAAGACAGGAAGGGGGAGTGTTCTAGCCTGAAATGGGGTCTCGATTATGGATTCAGAACTCTGGACAGCTCCCCAAGCTTCAGATCCACCATATTGGTTCCATCTGCTCTGTGGAGTTCTTTGGCAGTGAAATGGGTCGGCTCAGGCCCATTTTTTCTCGGTTATGATGAGCTTGAGGATTCTTCCCAGTACCCTTTAATGTCTGTTCTATGAGAAAAAGCGCAAAGCTCTTTACCAGGAAGGCTTGACTTTTCAAAGAGAGGGTGGGGTCATTCCTGCAGTTTATTCTTGAGGAAATGCCCCTTTTTGAGATGAGGGACAGCGCCAGATGTGTGTAGTTGATGTGTAGGACCCAGGGGCTGGTGTTCAGTGTGATCAGGGAATATGACCTCACCAATTCCCCTGATCACTTCTAATTCACCAATTCCTGTCCTTTCAGACCAAGAAAGGACAAGAGTGGAGACAGGGTTGAGGAAAAAACTAAAGGGAGGCTGGAAACATTAAGAGGTTCTTAAAGTTGAGATGTGGGTTAAAGTTTCCATATAGCTCACGGCTTAGAGGCCGAAGTCCTCTGCTTTCCCAGGTATTCCAAAGCTGCTCTGACCTCAGCCAAATCTTGGTATGTTCAAATACTGATGGCAACTCCCTCCTTGTGTGAAGAAATGTCCTTAACATCTCCCATGTATAAACAGCCCCCTATGCACCAAGACCTTTATATTCATTATCTCCTTTAATCCTCACAACAACTCTATGATTAGATGTTGCCAGTCCCATTTTACTGACGGGAAAACTGAGGCTCAGAGAAGTCAAGTAACTCACTGAAAGAAAAACTGCTACCCAGTGGCAAGGCTTTGCTTTTTCTTTTTAAAAATTGACGTATTTATTTTTTACCGCATTGGGCCTTACCTGTGGCACATAGGGTCTTTCATTCCACAGTGTGGGGTCTTCATTGTGGCACAGTGTCTTCTCTCTGGCTGTGGCATACAGGCTCCAGAGCATGTGGGCTCTGTAGTTTTGGTGCATGGGTTTAGTTGCTCCTCAGCATGAGGGATCTTAGTTCCCTGACCAGGGATCAAACCTGAGTCCCCTGCATGGAAAGGCAGATTCTTAACCCCTGGACTACCAGGGGAATTCCAGGGCTTTGCTTTTACTTCCCAAACACACTACTTTTCAAGAAATACCACTCTTAGGGCTAGGAATGCAGCCTTCTGTGAGTTTTCAGTCTCTCTCATGACTGTTTCTTTGTTACTTTCTTTGACTGTAACATGGAGGTCCTGTAGGATACAGCAATGCATTCTTGGAAGGAAAAATTTCTGCATGTCTTATACCTGTCTGTAAGTACAGACACCTTCAATAGTTGAAATCTACTTCAACTCATAGGAAGAAATAAACACTCCTTTGAGATATAAGCTTTTGTTAGGGCTGCCTCTACACAGCCTTGCCTGTTCATGCCCCTCTCTGCTTCTTTCCACAGAGGAGGTGGCCGAAGGGAAGAATGCCATCCTTATCGGGATGAGCCAGTGGAATTCAAACGACCTGGTGGAGCAGATGGAGACCATGGGGAAACTGGAGGAGCATCAAGGTGAGATTCTGCTCCTCTGAGGTCTGGGTGTATACCTATGTGTGTTTTGGAGAGTGGTGGTGGGGGGTCGAAGTGATGGCAATTTGGGGCTAGAACCTGGGTTTTCTGTTAAGAGTCATCTGTCTCTCTTGGGACTTCACCTACAACCTTTGAAATCTGTGACCTGCAGGAATGCTCATGGGGACTTCTGCAGGATTTTCTGTGGCAGAAAAGCTCTAGGATACTTCAACAGGGCTTCCTTTGTTCATCGAATGATCATTCAGGAGGGTGGGTAGTTAAGGGCAGGTGGTGGGGTCCCAGCTCCTAGGACTGCCAGGCCTATGTTGTTGGAATCTTCCAGTAAGGTAGGGTAACCACTGGAGGAGCCTTTGAGAATGGGCACGGGAGAAGAGCAGCAGTTGCAGTTGTCGCTTCCTTTGGTTGAATTGTTGAAGAAGGAGGGGGCTGAGGATAAGTCCAGAGCCTTTTTATGGAGGGGAGTTTTGACCAGGAGCTTAATCAGCAGGCAAGGCAGGCATATCTTTCCAGGCACCCACCCCTCCTGTCCATTTGACTATTTAGCACCATGAGCAGAATATTTGTTGAGCAACTACCATGCATATGTGCTTGGTAGAAAGGACCAAGGGCTTCCCAGGTGGTAAAGAGCCTGCCTGCCAGTGCAGGAGACATAAAAGACATGGGTTTGATCCCTGGGTCGGGAAGATCCCCTGGGCATGGCAACCCACTCCAGTATTCTTGCCTGGAGAATCCCATGGACGGAGGAGCCTGGCGGGCTATAGTCTATAGGGTTGCGCAGTCAGCCATGACTGAAGCGACTTAGCACACATACATGCAGGAGGGACCAAAGGTGATTTAACGGAGGCTTCTGTGTTGTGATATGTGATGCAATGTAAGTCAGAACGTGGGGGCGGGGGTCAACCCTTAATCTGAGGGTTATTGGGTCAGAGGGGAGAGGTGGAATTTTAGAAGGAGGCAGGAGAGGAAGCTCAAGGAAGTGTTCTTGACACTGAACCTATGGAGCCAGGCTTTGAAAGGCAAGTGAAGGATGGAACCAAGAAGTTCATAAAATCTTGGATGACTTAGGAGAACCTGAGGCTCAGAGAGGTGCTGTAGTTGATTATGGTCACACAGCAGTGAATAGCAGGGCTGGGGCTAGAGCCCTATCGGGGATCCAGGGTGCCTCTGCTTCTGTTAGCTTTTCCTATCCCTCCAGCACCCCCGTCTATCACTCCTTCTACTCCTCTCGTCCCCATCTCCTCTTTTCCTTTCTCTCTTGACCCCATTATTTCTCAGTCATGGTCTGCGCCGGGCTACCAATCAGGAGGTATTCAGTGAAATGGTCCTGCTTCAGCCCAGGAGGATGACCATCTTGGTGCTGGCCATCTTGCCCCAGCATCTGTTCATTTTCTTACCCACCCCCTCGTCCATGCTTCCCCCATTCAGAGCCCTCCCCAAAGCAGGTGGCCCATCCTGAGAAATGCACAGGCCTGGTGTAACTGTTCCATTTTACAAATGAAGCACCCAAGGCTCAGAGAAGCTGAATCTTGCCCAAGGTCCTTCAAAGCTAGTAGCAGCATCACCCTCAGATTGCTAGTCTCCTGATTCCAAGACCAGGGCTTCACCTCCCAAATTGGACCAAGCTGGGCAGTTCTTAGAGAGCAAGGAGATTGAACCAGTCAATCCTAAAGGAGATCAACCCTGATTATTCATTGGAAGGGCTGGTGCTGAAGCTGAAGCTCCAATACTTTGGTCACCTGGTGCAAAGAACGGACTCATTGGAAAAGACCTTGATGCTGGGAAAGATTGAGGACAGGAGAAGAAGGGGACTACAGAGGATGAGATGATTGGATGGCATCATCGACTCAATGGACACGAGTTTGAGCAAACTCTGGGAGATAGTGAAGGACAGGGGAGCCTGGCATGCTGCAGTTCATGAGATCGCAAAGAGCAGGACATGACTTACTGACTGAACAACAGCAACAAGGCAGGTCTGAGTTCCTGCAAAGTCAGGTCCAAGCAACCCAGAGTCTTAAAGGCAGGGCTCTCCTGGACCACTGTCACCTTTCCAGAAAGGATGGGCTCTGAGTCTGGTCTCCAAGGCCAGTCCAGAGATGATTTCCCTGTCTCTCCAGCCACACATGTGCAGACAGACACTGGGTCTGCTCTTTCCTCCATTCCCACAACCTGGCAGGAGCCCAGAAGGGGTCATGGACTCCAAGTGCTTCCCCAGGACGGTGTTTGGGAGCAATGAAAAGACAAACCCAGACTTGTACTCACCACCCATCTGGCCATCCCCTCCCATCCCAGCCCGTACTTGTCTGCCAAAGAATGTGTGACTCAGACGCAGTGTGAGCTAAGGAGGTGGTGAGTGAGAAGCAGTGTGAGCTGGGAGGGCACGGGAGGAGGAAGCCGAGGGAGGTCGATGGGAGAGGCTGAAACTGAAGCTCTGGAAGCTGAGAGGTCTGGGTTTGAACCTTGGCCCTGCCTGCCGCTCCATGACTTTGTGGCCAGGAAAGTCACATCATCTCTCCGAGCCTCGGTTTCTCTATCTGCAGAATGGGGCTGGCACACAAGTTGTACGCATTAAATGAGCTGATACTTGCAAAGTGCGTTCAGTGACAGGTCATTATAATGTGGGATGGGGAAGAAGAGTGAAAGGTCTTGCACAAATATAGTTCTAGCAAACATTTTGTGGAGCTCATGAGAGATTGCATTCAGGGCCGTTGTTTGCCTGAGTCTGAGAACTGATGCTGTTTCCTCTCAGTATGAAACGGGGAGCAAGAAGGAGAGAGGGAGAAGGAGGGGATGAGGAAGAGGAAACCAAACCTGTTTCATTCCTTCTGAGTCCCATCCTTCTGTGGACTCACAATGTGAATTCCCACAACATGGCAGAGCACACACACCCATTTCATTCATTGCAACAGTCACTTTTGGAGCTGAGACATGGGCTCAACATAGGATGGTGGGGAAATAAAGACAAGCAGGCTGGTGGTCCTTGTAGGAGCTCACAGCAGAGGAGGGTCATGGTCAAGGCAACAGTGTAGTAAGACAGGCTGAGCCTGGGGCCTGAGGAGAGAGCCTCAGGAGACTGTTTTGGGGAGAGGAAGTTTCTGGAAAAGGCTGCAGTCAAAATTGGTGGTACACCTGAGGTAACCAGAATTTTAAAAGACACATGCACCCCTGTGTTAATTGCAGCACTGTTTACAACAGCTAGGACATGGAAGCAACCTAGATGTCCATCGACAGATGAATGCATAAGGAAGTTGTGGTACATATACACAATGAAATATTACTCAGCTATAAAAAGGAACCAATCTGAGTCAGTTCTAATGAGGTGGATGAAGCTAGAGCCTGCTATACAGAAAGAAGTAAGTTGGAAAGAGAAAGACAAATATCGCATATTAACGCATACATATGGAATCAAGAAAGATAGCACTGATGATCCTTCCTTGCAGGGCAGCAAAGGAGACTTAGACATTTTGGACACAGTGGGGGAAGGAGAGGGTGGGATGATGTGAGAGAATAGTGTTGAAACATATCCATTACCATATGCAAAATAGATAGCCAGTGGGAGTTCGATATATGACGCAGCGGTCTGTGACAACCAGGAGGGGTGGGATGGTGAGGGAAGTGGGAGGGAGGTTCAAGAGGGAGGGAACATATGCATACCTAATGCCAATTCACACTGACGTATGGCAAAGCCATCACAATATTGTAATGATCCTCTAATTTAAAAAAAATGTGGTAGTATAGATCAAGCTCTCACCCTGCCTCCTTCAATGTTGCTGCCCTTCAACGCAGGACTCACTCCAGAGATACCCCCCTGCTCATGGTTCACATCCTGGCCAATCACAGCTACCCTTGATGATAGCCCCCAAATCCATCTCCAGTCAAGACCTCCCCCTTGGGCTCCAGACTCATACTTTCAAGAGCCCCCTACTTGCTCCACCTGGATGTCCCGAAACCACTTCGCACTGCAAATTCCAAATGGAATTTGGAATTTGGACCTTCTTCCTTCTGAACCTTAATTATGTTCTATAGCTCGTCTTTGATCTTCTCAGTCATTTAGAGCCTGTGTTGCATAGACACGTTCAGACTCCTCTGCTATCTCCAGTTCTTGAGGGTGCTAATTCTGGTGCATGTGTGTGCATGTATGTGTGTGTGTGTGTGTGTGTGTGTGTGTGTATCTGCATGCATGCTATCTGTCTCCCATGAGTTTTGCTTCTTCGTTTTTGACTGTGAACTCATCCTGTTCAGCGCCCCACCCTTTTCTTTTGTATGGGACTCTTGTGTCCCCCAGCTTTTGAAAATGTCCTTCTAGAGATTGATCTTGTGTTTCTGCTGCACCTGAGGGTCTCACTGATCTTGGACATTTATATGCTGAATTTACAGGTTTGTTTCCATTCTACATGAGTGGTGTAAATTTAGACCCTACACTCATAGGTAGCAAGGGCTTAGAGTTTTAATTACTCATGTATGAGTGTTTTCTCCCACTGTCTGTGGATGGCCTTTTTTTTTTTTTTCTGCTTCCCCAGAGGAATTTTGCTTTTTTTTTAAAAAAATTATTGAAGTATAGTTGATTTAAAATGTGTTAATTTCTTCTGTTCAGAAAGGTGACTCAGTTATGTATATATATATATTCTTTCGCATTATGGCTTGTCACAGGATACTGAAGATGGTTTCCTGCGCTATAAAGTAGGACCTTGTTGTTCTTTCTGTCTTTGAGACTGACTCTTTTGGGGGACTTGTTATTTTTACCCACATTATAGTATTCTCTACAGTAGATGTACCATAATTTATTTAACCACTGTGCAGTGATAGACATTGGGATTTTTCACCATTAAAACAATGATCCATGCGTGGAGTATAAGCAGCTGAAACTTGTAATAGATACTGCTAAACAGTTTTCTAAAAGAGCCATGTTAATGTATATCCATTCCAACTGTGGATCAGGTGAACCACTTCTCCCACAAGCTCACCAGACTTAATCTTATCAAACATTAAGATTGTACCTGATTGACAGGTGAAGACATTTTCTTGTTCTGATTTGTACTTACCTGATGGGGGCAGGAGGAGAAGGGGATGACCCAGGATGAGATGGCTGGATGGCATCACGGACTCGATGGATGTGAGTCTGAGTGAACTCCAGGAGATGGTGATGAACAGGGAGGCCTGGTGTGCTGCGATTCATGGGGACGCAAAGAGTCGGACACGACTGAGCGACTGACCTGACCTAACCTGATGGCTAGTGAGAGTGGTCATTTTTTCATAGGTGTGTTGACTATTTTCTTTTTTCTGTTTCTTAATTACGGCTTTTGTTCATCTCCTATTGAATTGTCTTTTTATTATTAAAAGTGAAAGCGAAAGTTGCTCAGTGATGTCCAGCTCTTTGCAACCCCATGGACTATACAGTCCATTCAATTCTCCAGGCCAGAATATTACAGTGGGTAGCCATTCCTTTCTCCAGGGGATCTTCCCAACCCAGGGACTAAACCCAGGTTATTGGTTTCTAGGAATTCTTTACCTATTGTATGAATATAAATAATTCATCTGCTATAGATTTGAAATATTTGTCTCTTAAATTCCTGCCACTTGGCTGAATTTTCATATTAGCTCTAATAATTTGTCAGTTGACTCTCGGGTTTTTTTTTTTTTTTTTTAGGGAGAGTGTCAGATTGTTTACAAATCTCAGCAGTTATATCCTTGCCAATATTTAGCCAGCTTACTTATTTTTCTTATTCAGTTGCATTGCACAGGATCTTCAGATAGATGCTGAGTGGCGAGAGTGATCCGGGCTTTGATCTCCCCTCTTCTCTTCTCATCCTTTTCCCTCCCCCTTCCTCCTCATTCTTCTCAGCTAAGTGTACTGAGGGATGATTTACATTAGGTAAATTCATCCTTTTTAGTGTATAGTTTTTACTTCTGCTTCCTAAATTCCACGACTTCCTTTTGGATTTACTTCATCTGTTAACTGAAACATCTCAAGACATTCTTTCAAGTAGGAACTGCTGACAATCATTTTCTAAGTCTTTGCATTTCTCAGCGTGCATTCATTTGGCAAGTTTGCCTGCATCCATAATCATATTCCAAACTATTTTGAAGACATTCCTCATGGCCTTCTTGAATTTAGTGTTGTTGGTGAGACGTCTGAGGCAAATTTGTGAGTAATCTGTTTTTCCTTCTTGTTGAAACTCAGTTTTTAAAAGCTTCATTCTTTGCATTCTAAACTCACAACCAAGTTTGCAGATGAGGTTTTGTTCTTTGCCGTGTCTGAACTTGGTGTCCTCTTTTTTCATTACTGTGACATCTTCTTTCGATTATCTCTTCAACTCTTTCTGTCTCTGTATTTTTTCCTTCCAAAACTTCTATTAGGTAGATGCTGGAACCATGTCTCCACTTTCCCTGTCTATTCTTATTTTCTGGTCTTTGCTGGGTTCTGGAGCAGTCTGGTTCCAGCTAACCAACAGTGCACGAATTTTTCTCTTCTTTGGCTATTTCCTATCTTCTGATTAACTCTTCTATGTAGTGTGTGTGTGTGTGTGTGTGTGTTTTAAAGCAATCATCTTTTCATTTTCATGCACTCTGGTTGATTCTCTTTCATAATAATCTGATATGAATGCCTTGGACTCATTCTGTGCTGTTTAGAGCATCTATCTCCTTGTCCTTCTCAGTTTCAGAGTTTTCTGGTAGGTCAGAGGAGGATAGAAATAAACCACTCACACGTCAGACTGGATTAATTAGCCAAAGATCCATAAGTGAGATTATAACACAGAGCAGGAGCGAGTTTGGTTCTAATTGTCTAAGGAAGCACACAGCTGTCATTAACATTGTCCAAGTAAAGCAGTCTTGCCAAGTTCTTTTTTTAACTGAGACACAATTCACATATCATAAAATTCATCCCTTTAAAGTGCACAATTTTATGGTTTTTAATATAGTATTGAAGGTATGCAATTATCACTATTATCTGGTTCCAGAATATTTTTGTCACCCCCCTTCCCTCTCCCACAAAAAAACGCCATATCCATGAGCAGTCACTCCCCACTTTTCTACCCCCAGGGCCCTGGAATTTCGTATACATGCAGTCAGACAATGTGTTTTTGTGTGTGTCTGATGTCTTATCTAGCATAATGTTTTTAAGATCCTTCCATGTTGTACATTGAATCAGTACTTCATTCCACTTTGAGGGTGAATAATATTCTATAGTATGGGTATATCAGGTGGCTTCCCCGGTGGCTCAGAGAGTAAAGCACCTGCCTGCACTGCCGGAGACCTGAGTTCAATTCCTTGGTCAGGAAGATGCCCTGGAGAAGGAAATGGCAACCCACTCCAGTATTCTTGCCTGGAAAATCCCATGGACAGAGGAGCCTGGTGGGCTACAGTCCATGGGGTCGCAAAGTGTCAGACATGACTGAGCGGCTAACACACACGTGGGTATATCACATATTGGTTATCCATTCATCAGTCAATGGATGTTGGGTTGTTTCCACTTCTTGGCTATTATAAATAATGCTGTAAAATTTTTTGTGTACAACTTTTTGTGCAAACATATTTTCTTTTGAGTATATATATATATATGAGTAGAGTTGCTGTATCGTGTGGTAACTGTTTAACTTTTGGGAGAACTGACAAACTCTTTTCCAAAGTGGCTGCACTACTTCACATTCCTACCAAGAGTTCGAATTTCTCTACATTCTTGCCAACACTCGTTACTGTCTGTCTTTTGGGTTACCGTCATCCTAGTTGGGGGAAGTGGCACATACTTGTGGTTTTGATTTGCATCTCCCTAACAACTAATGATGTTGAGCTTCTTTTCATGTGCTTATTGGTCATTATTCATCTTCTTTAAAGAAATATATATTCAAATCTTTTGCTTATTTAAAAATTTGATTGTCTTGAGAAATCCCTGGCAGTTGAGTGGTTAGGGCATCATCTTTCCATTGCAGAGGAAACCAGCTTGATCCCTGGTTTAGGAACTAAGATCTCACATGCTGTGCAGTGTGGCCGAAAAAACATTGGGTTGTCTTTTTATTGTAGAGCTGTAAGAGTTCTTTATATATTCTGGATGCTATACCCTTATGAGTTATATAATTTACATATATTTCTCATTCTGTGGATTGTATTTTCACTTTCTTGTTAATGTCCTTTGGAGCACAAATTTTAAAATTTTTAGGAAGTCCAATTTATTTATTTTTTATTTTATTGTTTGTGCTTTTGTTGCCATATTTAAAAAGCTATTGGCTAATGCAAGATCCTGAAAAATTTATTCCATGTTTTCTCTTAAGAGTTTCATGGTTTCAACTTTTATATTTAGGCCTTTGATCCACTTTGAGTTAATTTTTGTGTATGGTGTGAGGTAGGGATTCAACTTCATTCTTTTGCATGTGGGTAACCAGTGGTACTAGCACTGGTAGTACCAGTAGTGGTACTGGTAGTACTGAAAAAAATTTATTCTTTTCTCCATTTAATTATCTTGGTACCCTTGTCAAAAATCAATTGATCATAAACATACGGATTTAATTTTTGACTTTCACTTCTATTCCACTGATATATATGTCTATCTTTATGCCAGTATCACAGAGTCTTGATTACTGCACACTTATAGTAAGTTTGAAATCAGATAGTGGGAGTCCAGCAACTTTTTTTATTTTGCAAGTTCTTTTCTTGCAAGTTTGTTTGGTTCTTCTGTGTTCCTCACATTTCCATATGAATTTTAGAACCAATTTCTGCAAAAAATATACCTGCAATTTTGATAGGGATTGTTGTTGAATCTTGTAGATCAATTTTGGAAGTATTGCTAGATTAACAATATTAGTCTTTAATGCATGAATGTGGAAAGTCTTTCCATTTATTTAGGTCTTCTTTAATTTATTTTAATTATGTTTTACATATAGTTTTCAGTGTACAAGTCTTACATTTATTAAATTTATTCCTAAATGTTTTATTCTTTTTGATGCTATTATAATCAAAATAGATTATTTATTGCAAGTGTATAGACATATGATTTATTTTTGTAAACTGGTATTGTATCCTTCCTCTTTGCTGAACTCATTTATTGGTTTTATTTTGGGGGGATTCCTTAGGATTTTCTATTTATTCTGCCTCCAAATAGAGGTAGTTTCACTTCTTCTTATCCAATCTGGATGCTTTTTATTCCCTTTCCTTGTCTCATTTTCCTGACTAGATTCTCCAGTATAATACTGAATAGAAATGATAAATAAGAACCAGGCTTCTCTCATGGGCTCAGTGGTAAAGAAGCTGCCTGCCAATGCAGGAGACATAGGTTCTATCCCTGATCTGGGAAGATTCCACATACCAAGGAGCAACAAAGCCCATGTGCCACATCTCCTGACCCCAAGCCCTAGAGCCTGGGAACCACAACTACTGAGCCCACCAGCTTCAACTACTGAGGCCCGAGTGCCCTAGAGCTGATAGCAACAACAGAAGACACCACAATAAGAAGCTTGTGCACCAACTAGCGAGTAGCCCCCTCTCGCAGCAACTAGAGAAAAGCTCATGCAGCAACAAAGACCCAGCAACAATCAGAAACAAAAATAAATAAAGTGATGAGCGCCAACATCTTACCTTGTTTCTGATCATAGGGGAAAACTTTTAATTCTTTCATCATTAAATATGATGTTAGCTGTGGGTTTTTTTTTGTAGTAGTAGTCTTTTATGTTGAAGAAATTCCCTCCAATTACTGGTTTCTTGAGTGGTTTTGTAAAGGATGTTAGATTTTGCCAAATGCTTTTTCTGCATCTATTGAAGTGATCATGTGGTTTTTGTTCTTTATTATATTATAATGATTATAATACAATATTTTGTCCTTCAGTGTATTACATTGATTGATTTTCATATATTGAACAATGTTTCATTCCTGGGATAAATTCCACTTGGATCTTGCCATGTCACTAATCTTTTATGTTCAGGGTTTACAAATCTCTTCCAGATTAATTTATACTAATAGTCTATGAACTGTTACTCAAGAGACTCTTTACAATCAGGGCCCTTCTTATTTTGAAACAAACTTAGTGTCATCAAGGCCACATTCTCATTGAGACAAAGGGAGCAGTCGTTGTTTAGGTGTCCTTGATCAATTTCTCTGCCTCCAGCTTTCCAGAGAGCTATTTTTTTCCCCTACTACTTACCTTCTGACTCTAGTTTATAACCTTATTTCTAGATATGTAGTTCTTAAAGAGTGGTCCCTGGACCCATGAAATTAGCATCACTTGGAAGCTGTCAGAAATATGAACTTTGGACTTATTGAATCAGGATCAGTAGGGCTCAGAATCAGTTTGCTAGCCCTTTGGGAGATTCTGGTGCTTGCTAAATTTGAGAGCCATTTATGATGATGATATTAAGCTGGTTGAAGGAACCCACAGATTCATTTTCCTGTACTCTACTTCCTTCAGTCATTGAGTTTGCTATCTTTCTTCTACACTGTTGGTTTTCCTCTAATATTTGTTCATATTTGGATACATACTCTGCTTTGTGTTTGCAGTTCCCCCTTAGCCTCTCTCTGAGTGGTGTGATATGTCTGTTTACTGCAAGCTTCCACCATCTTATTATTGGGGAGGGTCGGAGCTGCTTCTGGGTGAGTTGAACCATTAGTTTCTGGGTATTTTGCTCCTCTTGGGTATTTTCAGCCTCCCAAGCTGTCCTGTCCCTCAAACTCGGCCCTTCTCACACCTGGGCATAGATGCCTCTGCGTATGAAAGCAGGGGCTGGTGAATGGGGTGAGGGGGCATTCCAATCACCTGGCTTCTCTCCCATGGAAGCCCAGACAGTGGCAAAACCTCCTTTTGCTTCTGTGTTTTCCACCTGTGACCCTGCCAGTCCCTCTGAGCTGCCTCCACCTTTGGCTCCAGACTTTCCTTTGCAGGATTGAGATTATGGTTTCCTTTCACATGGCTTGGTTTTATGGACATTTGACCTTCACAGTCACACAAAGGCTCTACACAGAAAAGGGTCTCACACTAGAGTTTATGCTCTGCTGTTGCCATCTTGAAATTCTTAATCATTTTAAACAAAAACCCTGTATGTTCATTTGGCCTGGGTCTTGCAAATTCTGTAGCTAGCTCTGCTGCCCTCCATCCAATCCCTCTATGTCCTGCCTTTTGGGGGTGCCTCACAGTCTCTGATGTGCCAGGACATCCTTTCCTATTTTACAGTGCTGTGAAAAATGAAAAAGTCAAAGTGTTAGTCACTCAGTCATGTCTGACTCTTTGCAACTCCTATGGACTGTAGCCTGCCAGACTCCTCTGTTCATGGAATTCTTCAGGCAAGAATAATGGAGTGGGTATCCATTCCCTTCTCCAGGGGATCTTCCCAACCCAGGGAACCTGGATCTCCTTCACTGCAGTCAGATTCTTTACCATCTGAACCGCTAGGGATGCTACTAAAGATTAACTCACATAAAATGGTTAATGTCATTTTCTGGGGGTTTGGGACAGGAGAAAAAGGCTAGATCAGTTTGCCAGTTGACCAACTTTAGCCAATCCTACTGTGATGCTTCTAAAATAGACAGAAGGAAGTATAAGTCCCCCCAGCCTGGCATGTAAGCCCATCCTGATTCTACCCTTTCTTCTAACAATTATCGTTGTCTATTGTCATGATCCCTGCTGGAGTCAGACAGCCCTGCAATGGCTATCATGAAGGATGTCATGAATACACTGGGACTGTCAGGTCATGGCTAGATCTGGCAATCTCAAGGTCATCTCTACTCTTGTATCCATGACTTCCAGGCCATACCTCCCTCTTCTGTTCACACTGAGTTCCAGCCAAATGCCCAGCGGCTGCTTGCTGACTCTCAAGCCCACTTGAGCTTGTCTGTTTTTCCCCCCGTTTCCTCTCCAGCTCTTGTAATTCTGTGCCCTTCCCCAGTGAACCTCCCTGATGGTCCAGTCTCTCCCAGACCACCTCCCAGTTGCCCAGCATAGCTTGCTTGGGCCACCCGTGTAGTACTGACCTGTGTGCCTTTCTGGGTGGGTACTCTGCCTGCCTTTCTGCACCTGAAGCAGTGAGGGCCTCATCACGCATTCATGCCCTCCTTCCATCATTTATGCATTCAGAACACATGTACTGTGACTTACTCTGTGTCGGACCCTGTGCCGGTCAATGCTGGGGACACAGTGATGACTCAGAAATAGACTCAGAATTGACTGGCTCCCAGACTTGGGGGTGGGGCGGTTACAGGCCAGTGAGCTAATTACCCTAACAAGAGTGAGAACAAGGTCCAGAGGGATCAGAGAAGGACAGAGCCAGAGCTGAGACGTGAGGCATGAAGGAGGCCTCTCGGGACTCTGGACAGACCCATAAGGCTGCAGCAGGAGGAGGGGACGGCAGGTGTGAAGATGCGGCGGGAGGCACGAGAAGGCAGGGAAGTTCGGGGAGCTGCACAGAGTTCACCTTGATGAAAGTTGGGATGCTAGATATTGGGCTGCTGCTGCTAAGTCGCTTCAGTCGTGTCCGACTCTGTGCGACCCCACAGATGGCAGCCCACCAGGCTCCCCCGTCCCTGGGATTCTCCAGGTAAGAACACCAGAGTGGGTTGCCACTTCCTTCTCCAATGCATGGAAGTGAAAAGTGAAAGTGAAGTCGCTCAGTCGTGTCTGACTCTTTGCAACCCCATGGACTGCAGCCCACCAGGCTCCTCTGTCCATGGGATTTTCCAGGCAAGAGTACTGGAGTGAGGGGCCATTGCCTTCTCCAAATACTGGGCTGAGTGGTGGCCAAAGGAGTCAAGCGGTCTGAGAGAAGAGGTAGGCGTGGGGATGTTGAAGATGAAACCCTGAACATCAGGGTGAGGAGTTGCAGCCCTCTCAAGAGTATCCCTGGGGACCCATGGAGTAGTTTAAGTGGGAGTGACAAGCCATATTTTAGAAAGGTAGTGTAGAGGATAACAGGAGGGACCAGGAATGAGAGTAGAGGGCATTGTGATGGACCAGATGAGAGGTAATGAGAGTGAATCTTTTCTTTAAAAACATTTCTTTTTGGCTACGCTGGGTCTCCACTGCTGCAGGTGGGCTTTCTCCAGCTGCAGGGAGCAGGGCCTGCTCTCCAGCTGCGGTGCGTAGGCTTCTCATTTTGGTGACTTCTTTTGTTGTGGAGCACAGGTTCTAGGGATCGCGGGCTTCGGGAGTTGCTGCACGTGGGCTCCGCGGCTGTGCGGTGCACAGGCTTACTTGCTCTAGGATCTTCCTGGACCCGGATTGAACCTGTGTCCCCTGAATTGGCAGGTGGATTCTTAGCCACTGGCCCACCAGGGAAGTCTGGAGGGCGAATCTTGACCTTGCAGCTCAGCAGAGGCTCAGCGTCTGGGGAGCACCCTGAGCAGGGAGGGAGGTGTGTGGTTTCTTTCCTTCTCAGCCCTACTTCATGAGTTGAGTTACCAGGCTGGCCAGAACCTAGTTCAGACCCCCAAGTCTTGGCAGATCACGGGTCTTCAGCTGCTCATATTCCTGCTCCATGGGGTCTTCCCAGATACTTTTCTGACATGTCAGAAGCTGAATTCCTGATTTCTTCTTCCCCAAGGCCCATCTGCCTGAATGGCTTCCCCAGCAGCCATCCTCCCAATTCAGGTATTTGGTGATTGCGTGTCTTTTCTTGCCCGCCCACTTTGCTCCTCTCGCTCTTGGGGAACGCACAGTTTGATGGAGGGGGATTGGAAAGAGGAAATATAAAATCACTCGGGAATCATGAGCAGAATACCCTGTAGCAGCATCTTCTTGGAGGAGATGACAGAGCTGAGATGCGTGTGTGAGGTTGGGACAGGCAGGGCTCGTGGGTGACAGAGGACCAGCCCTCCCGGTACCCAGCCCTCCCTGTGTAGCCTGTCATGTTCGTAGGGGTTACTGGCAGCTTCTGCATTTGAAGAAAACTCTAGCCAAGGCGAGGCTGTTGGGCCCAGGGGCCCTGGAAAGCTTAGGCCAAGTGGGGTCTCATTTAGACAGTGGCAGAGACAGCTGCACATCTGGTTAATCACCCTCATCCTGGGAGCCCGCTAATCA
Source organism: Capricornis sumatraensis (assembly GCF_032405125.1). Classification (NCBI taxonomy): domain Eukaryota; kingdom Metazoa; phylum Chordata; class Mammalia; order Artiodactyla; family Bovidae; genus Capricornis; species Capricornis sumatraensis. The sequence continues at coordinate 75,705,933 of NC_091076.1, forward strand.
GGAAGCCGGCTTCACCGCCTCCAACTCCTCTGCACACCTGCTGGCGGCTGCAAGGGAAGACAGAGCCGAGCCAAGAGTCAGCGGCTGGGCAGGGAAGGCCAGCTTCCCGCTGCTCGGGCTCCACACCTCCCTTGTCACACAGCAAGCTCCTTCTTGTCCAGGTTCGTGGCCTTACCAGGCCCCTCAGACACCGGGCTCAGGCATGCAAGCTTCAGTAACCCTGAAGGTCGGCTCCAGCTTCTGGGTGCTTCTCCCCAGCGCTCCTTACCGACAGCCCCTTCTCCATGCCCCCCTGCTCCCCCCTCTTCAACCCCTGACACCCCACTTCAGGAAGCACTGTCCTCATGGCCTGAGGCATTGCCGGAAGCCTCTGCTCTAGAAAGCCCCTTTCTGGGACTTCCCCGGTGGTCCAGTAGCTAAGATTTCACGCTCCCAGTGCAGGGGACCTGAGTTCCATCCTTGGTTGGGGAGCCAGATCTCACCTGCCACAACTAAAGATCCTGCATTTGTTGTTGTTCAGTCGCTCAGTTGTGTCTGACTCTTTGCGGTCCCATGGGCTGCAGCATGCCAGGCTTCCCTGTCCATCACCATCTCCCAGAGCTTGCTCAAGCTCAAGTCCATTGAGTCGGTGATGCCATCCAACCATCTCATCCTCCATCGTCCCTTTCACCTCCAGCCTTCAATCTTTCCCATCATCAGGATCTTTTCCAATGCAGGCCACAACTAAGGGAGAGAGAGAAAAAAAGATCGTGCCTGCTGCAACAAAGACCTGATGCGGCCAAATAAATAAGTAAATTTAAAAAAAAATAGAAAGCCCCCCTGCCCCCAGTAGGAGGCAGAGGTCATGGGAGAGCCTCCATTAGGTGTGGGGCATTGAAAGGGACCAGATCTGAAATCGGGTTAGTGACTTTCTCCTTCTGAGCCTGTCTCTTTATCTGTGAAGGTGGCCTTTTCTGCCCAGGTGTGAGATCTCAGTGACCTAGCAATTGGGTCAGCACTGGGCAGACCACAAAGCCCCTGCAGCCCAGAGGCAGCCTTTCTGGTTTCCACCACTGAGCCCACATGGTGAGGGGAGCTCTGACCTCCCTTTCTAACAGTCTTCCTTCTGCCCAGGTGACACCAGTGTGAATCTGTACCAGCATCTCAGTGACACTCCCTCCTGGCTTCTTTCCACCTCTGCACCCCTGCTCCACCACCCCTGCCCCTAGTCTTAATGCCCCAGCTCCACTCCCCCACCAGGCATTATGCCCACTGAAATCTTGCCCAGGCTACAAATCCTATTTCCTTTCTGGTAATGAAATATTGCTTGATATCAGCATCTTTTAAACCATCCAGGTGAGTCGCTTCCAGGGCCTGGCATGAGAACAGGGAGGTGGTGGACCAGACCTAGCTCATCCCTCGGCTGGACACCTCCCCATTCCCTACGGTCTGGCAGAGGGAGAGTAGGTCCTGGAGAAACACTGGAGGTCTATGTGCTGTGGTCAGGGCTGCGACCTGTGCTCTGAAAAGCCCCGGGTTTGGGGTGGTGGTGGTGGTGTTCAGTTGCTAAATCGTGTCCAACTCTTTGTGACCCCATGGACTGCAGCACACCTGATCTCCCTGTCCCTCACTACCTCCCGGAGTTTGCCCAAGTTCATGTCCATTGAGACAGTGATGCTATCCAACCATCTCATCCTCTGCTGTCCTCTTCTTTCGCCGTTAATCTTTCCCAGCCTCAGGGTCTTTTCCAATCAGTCGGCTGTTTACATCAGGTGGCCAAAGTATTGGAGCTTCATCTTTAGCACCAGTCCCTGGATTTGGGATGAATGATCTCAATTCTGAATGATTTCATCTTCGTGTCTGTGCTTTGTAAGTGCCGCCTGATGGACAGTGGAGCACGTGCCGGGGCCTGGGAGCTTGGTTTACGCGTGGTGCTGTCCACATGGCCTGAGCCATCGCTGGAAGCCTCTGCCCTAGAAAGCTCCCTTTCCCTCCCTTCCAGGATGGGCTCTTGGCCTCCGCTCTCCTGCCCTCTGGCTCCCTGGCCCCACCCAGCTTCCTCCTCCCTGTACGTGTACGTGCCCACGGGGAGCTACTCTCTTCCCCCAAGCAGGGGCCTGGGTGCCGGGAGAGTTGAGGTCAGAGGCATAGATCCCAGTGTCTCAGGGCAGAGCAAGTGTCCCCGCCAGGGGCTGGCAGGGCTGTAGTGCATTCGGTGGGTGACTCAGACAAGCAGACCTCTCACCCACCCATCCAGGGACCTAAGGCATTTTGATGCGGAGGCTGCAGTACTCTTGGGAGTCGCCTGCCTGCCCAGGGGGTTGGGACAGCAGGCAGTGGGAAGGGCGGATGCATGGCGCCCAGCGTTCTTGCTCTCAGTCATGGCACAGTGCCCAGGTCTGGCAGCTGGTGGGAGGGGGAAGCTAGTAGCATGTGGCTGCTGGGTTTGGGGGCCAAGTTGAGGAGTGGGGCCCCCAGGCACCTGTGAGTGTCTACGCTCACCTCTTGAGTATCCCTGTGCATGAGAGAGCATAACATTAAACAGCAAATAAAAGCCACCCAGACAGGTCAAGAGAGGACAAAAGGAAAAACTGTATTTTTTAGTGCCTTTTAATCTTTTTTCTTTTTCTTTTTTTTTTTCGCCACATCACGGGGCTTATGGGATCTTAGTTCCCCAACCAGGGATTGAACCAGCGCCCTTGGCAGTGAAATCATGGAATTCTAACCACTGGACCACCAGGAAATTCCATTTTTCTTTCTTTCTGAACGAGGGCCCCTGCATTTTCATTTTGCACTGGGCCCTGCTAATGATGTAGGTGGTTTGGGGCACAGTAGAAATGTCAGGAGACTCAAGTTTGGAAGAGTTAGCAACTCCCTCTGCCTATCCAGGCACAGTTTTCTTCTCTGCTGCGTGCCTGCTCCCCCACTCCTGCCTTTCCTTGGGCTCAGTGTACAGCAGACACAGTCCTATTTTCTCTCCCTGTCAAAGCTCTCTTTGCCCCGAGGCTCCCAAGTTGTGAGAGCCTGCCACACCCTCCCTGGGGTCCCTGGGTCAGAGTGAGTCTCTGCCTCCTTCTTGGTCATCTCACCTTGACTTTCTCATCTCCACATCCCCCACGGCTCCCGGCACAGTGCTCGGCAGAGAGATGAATAGACGGGGTTTTGTAAGTGAGTGTCTTCATCTCCATGTGAGGCTTCTGTCCTGCTGGGTGGAGGGAGCCGACTTGCCCTGTGGACTCAGCTAGTTCTCAGACCGCATGCTCGTGTTCAGCTCTGACCCATACATCTGACATCAGATGCGGGGTCTGCAGTCACCTCATCATGCTGGTGGTGGGGGCTACTCTGAGAGGGTGCCCAGGCCTCTTTTCCACCTGGGTCTCCTCTCTAGAGCACATGACCCCTGGCCTGGGGAGCACCGTGAGCTGGCACCCAGCACTAACCGCTGATTCTCTCCACCCCACTCCATCTGGAGTCGTGCCGGTGACAGAAGAGACACTGCCTGGAACCAGTTGTTAAAAGTGTTGATAAATAAGCAAATGAACCAACAATAAGCCCGATCCTGGTGGCTCAGATGGTAAAGAATCTGCCTGAGATGCAGGAGACCTTGGTTCAATCCCTGGGTTGGGAGGATCCCCTGGAGAAGGGAATGGGAACCCACTCCAGTATTCTTGCCTGGAGAATTCCATGGACAGAGGAGCCTGGTGGGCTACAATCCATGGCAGGCTACAGACCAAAGTCTCAGACAGGACTGATGCGATTAATACTTTTACTTTCACATCTTGAATGGCTGCTGTGTGCCAGGCTGTGTGCTAAGGACTTTACAGTCATTAATCATTTGATCTTCACAATAACTCTCTAGGTAGGAGCACCACTATCTCTATTTCATAGATTAGAAGACTGAGGCTTGCAGAGGTGAACTTGTCCAAGGGTACGTGTCCAGGATTTGAATCCAGGTGTTTAACCATAATGCAGTACAACCCAAGGGCTTTCAGTACTCGTACGCTCCTCAGAGACCGCTTGGCCCACACTCAGTCAGCCAGTCAGTTCAGTTGCTCAGTCGTGTCCGATTCTTTGTGACCCCATGGACTGCAGCACGCCAGGCTTCCCTGTCCATCACCAACTCCCTGAGCTTGCTCAAACCCATGTCTGTCGAGTTGGTGATGCCATCCAACCATCTCATCCTCTGCCGTCCCCTTCTCCTCCTGCCTTCAATCTTTCCCAGCATCAGGCTCTTTTCCAATGAGTCAGTTCTTCTCATCAGGTGGCCGAAGTATTGGAGCTTCAGCTTCAACATCAGTCCTTTCAAAGAATGTTCAGGACTGATTTCCTTTAGGATTGACTGGTTTGGTTTCCTTGCAGTTCAAGGGACTCTCAAGAGTCTTCAACACCACTGTTCAAAAGCATCAATTCTTCGGCATTCAAAACCTGGTCCACTGGTGAAGGGAATGGCAAACCGCTTCAGAATTCTTGCCTTGAGAACCGCATTAACAGTATGGAAAGGACCCACACTAGATTGTGGGAATGAGGCTCAGTGAGGGAGAGGGACTTGCCTCAGTTCACACAGTGAGTCCATGGGAGCCTGGAAGGGAATCTCAACCTCCTGACTCCACCTCTATGCTCTTTCCGCTCTCCACTCCTGCCTTTGAGAGCACCCAGGGGCTCTGATCCCATGGAGGAAGGAGACAGATTGGGATTCAGGTGACATGAACTGAGAAGGCAGCCCTGGCAGACAGAGGGCTGCAGAAACAGGGTGATGGATTCTGGTGCGTCGCAGCTGGGATGGTGGAAGGGAGTCGCCCATCAGCTCCTGGATTATTGGTGGGGAGGTGGCAGAGGTTCCTATATGGGAGCCACCCTTGAGTCTGCAGGGAAGGGACCCGCAACTTTCCCCGGGGAAGGGCTTGAAGGATCCCCAGTAGAGGCCTGGAGGCAGCTTCTCTCTGTGTCCCAGAATCTTCCTTGGATAATTGGAGTCTTTAGGGGAAGCTGTGGACACATTTTTTTTTTTTTCAGAGAACTAACTCAGACCTGCTCAGGAAGCTGGGGATACCAGACCTGGTGTCTGTAGGTTCTGCCATCAAGGTCGGAAAAGAGGGTCCTACCTGGACAGCAGGATTCTGCCTCTAGCTAGAGATTTCAAGCTGGAGGTGTGACCTCTGTGTTGCCTGCCCCGCTCCCTACATGCCAGTCTGACCACTTCTGTGCTGCCCCCCAGGTCATGGACCCTTGTCCTGGCAGAGCTGGGGGACCCTTCAGCAGGGCAGAGTGAGGCCTTCCATTGGACAGATGTGTATAATTGAGCCCCCAAAATGTGGTGCCAGAGAACCAGGGCCAGGACTCCTGACGCCAAGGGGCTCCTCCTGGCTAAAGATCCTTGGGGGTGGGGTGGGGTCTCCCTGTGGGCTGAGGCTGAAGACCTGGGACTCCATTCCTCAGAGTCCAGCCTTGCTCTGGCTACAGGGGTTTTTCTAGATCCTGGGGGTTCAGCTCAGGTCCCTTTCTGAGCCCTCCAGTCAAGTGGGGTGGGCTCCAGGTAGACATTTCAGAAGGAAGGGATTTGACCATTGCTGAACCTGACCCTGTGAGGCCCTTGGGATGCAGAGATGACCTTTGAGAACAGAGGTCCTGAGAATTGAAGCCTTTGAGGGGCAGGTAATGTAGATCAAAGCCTTCGTGGAAGACGTGGCCCCGGGATTGATTTTCAACCTAGCTGGTAAGATACAGAGGGTTTGAAAGAGAAAGATGGAAGAACCGTAATGATGTACCAGTGACTTACTTGGCTGGTGGGGGTAAAGCAGGAAAGGACGTGCAAAGGTTGGCGATGTGGGCGGCGGCCACTTTAAGGAGAGGCTTTCTTGCCAGGCTCAGAGTTCGGTGATGGGAGGGCAAGAGAGTGGCTTGGGAAGGCTAGATTTCAAAAGATTAATCTGGTGAAGTCAGAGGCAGAGAAATCCAACAGACCAATATAAATACCAGAGAGGTGAGTGTCTGTTAACAGTCGCCCTTACATCCGCTGCGCCTGGGTGTGTGAATCCGTACATACACCTCTCTGGAGAGAAATGAGGCAATAAACCTCAGGAGTCTGAAAAAGGCCCCTGCCCTTTGACCCAGAATTGTCCTCCTTTGGCTGTATTTTAAGGAAATCATAAAACATGCAGAAAGAGCTTCAATCACAAAGATGTCCTTCACAGCAGTAATTATAATGGTGAGATTCTGAAAGTTTCTGCCAATAGGATACTTTTATTTTTATTTTTAATTAAAATTTTTATTGGGGGTATAGTTGCTTTACAATGTTGTTTTATTTTCTGCAAGGTGAATCAGCCATAGGTATACCTGTATCTCCTCACTTTTTGGATTTCTTTCCCATTTGGGTCACCACAGAGCAATGAGTAGTTCCCTGAGCTATAGAGTAGGTTCTCATTGGTTATCTATTTTGTACATTTACAATAGGGATTCCCTGGTAGCTCAGCTTGTAAAGAATCCGCCTGCAATGCAGAAGGCCCTGGTTCAATTCCTGGGTCAGGAAGACCCGCTGGAGAAGGGACAGGCTACCCACTCCAGTATTCTGGCCAGGAGAATTCCATGAACTGTATAGGGGCCACAAAGAGTCGGACATGACTGAGTGACTTTCACACACATGTACATAGTAGTGTATACAAGTCAATCCCAATCTCCCCGTTCACCTGGAGAAAACCGTAATTCCAAAAGATCCGTGCAGCCCAGTATTTATTGTAGCACTATTTACAATAGCCAGGACATGGAAGCATCAGCAGAAGAATGGAAAAAGGAGGTGCGGCACATTTATACAATGGAATATTACCCAGACTTAAAAAAGGAATGGTATTGTGCCATTTGCATAGGAAAGGTATGATGGATTGCTAACAGGATAATTTTAAAGGCAACCATGATGTAGTTTGGGCTTCCCGAGTGGTTCAGTGGCAAAGAATCTGCCTGTCAATGCTGAGGACGGTCGCAAAAGGGTCGGACACGACTGAGCAACTCAACAGCAACAACAATGATGTCGGCTCTCAACAGGAGATTCCAAAGCCACTGGAGTGATATTCATAGAGGCTTCATAGCTTTATCGGAGAAGGCGATGGCACCCCACTCCAGTACTCTTGCCTGGAAAATCCCATGGACAGAGGAGCCTGGTGGGCTGCAGTCCATGGGGTCGCGAAGAGTCGGACACAACTGAGCGACTTCACTTTCACTTTTCACTTTCATGCATCGGAGAAGGAAGTGGCAACCCACTCCAGTGTTCTTGCCTGGAGAATCCCAGGGACGGGGGAGCCTGGGGGGCTGTCATCTCTGGGGTCGCACAGAGTCAGACACGACTGAAGCAGCAGCAGCATAGCTTTATGTATTTATTCATGCTTCCACTTGAAGTACACGAAGTGTGTTTTGTGCTTCTTTATTATCTATGATACCTTTCAGAGCCAACCACCATTCATCTATTTGTAGGGAATACAGAGATAAATGACATAATCCCTGCCCACAGAGGGCTGGTTTGATCTCAGTTGGCCCCAAAAAATGTGTATGGAAAAAAGCCTGGAAAGAATGACATAGAATGGAACCAGTTTTTCCTCAGTTGTGGGATTATAAGGAGTTTTTCCCTTTTCTATGTTGGTTGGGGTTTTCCAAATGTTCCATAAGGAGCTTGTATTACTTTCATAATTATAGAAAAAAGCTTCTCATCAAAAGACAGGAGCTATTGCAATAGCTTAAGGAGACAGGATGGATTTCTATATTTAGGGAGTGTGTGTGTGTGTGTGTGTGCGCGCGCGCGCACGCGTGTGTGCTTCATTCATTTAGTCATTCCACGAACGCTGACTGAGACACAGAGTTCTAGGCCCAGGGACACTCCAGGGCACAGTACAGAAGCACCTTCCACTGGGGAGTGCCAATCTGGTGAACTAGGAGAGGGCAAGGAGGAGAGAAGGAGCCTGACCCCCCAGCATTCTGTGACTGACTGAATGTGGGGATGGGACGGGGTGGGGGGGGTCATGGGTGGTTCCCAGGCGTGGTGAGAAGGCGGTGCCTTCGTGGAGACTTGGGAAGAGGGGCAGTTCCAGGACCCACTCTGTGGTCGTGGTGCATGTGGGCAATCTGCTGAACAGATGTCCGGGAGGTGATGTGGATCCAGGACTTAGCCGAGAGGCTGGACTAGAGGCAGAGCTTTCCGGGTGTCTGCAGTGCCGTGGTGACCCTCATGGGAGAGTAAGAGCAGAGAGAAACCCACGTGAGCATCCGCTTTATGAAGGTGAGCAGGCAAAGGTGAAAAGGTGTCCAGGACACACCTCCCCAGGCAGTGGCATCAGGGCTTCTGCTTCGTCGTGTATAAAGGTATAAAGAACTCAGATCTGGGAGTGGCAGGGGTGGAGCAGGGCATGAGGGGGTGGGGGAATCCCTCCGCCCACCCCCTGCTCGGGGAGGGAGCAGCCAGACGGGGGTGCTGAGTTGGCCACTGTGGCCTCCTGTGCCCGGCCAACAGTGACGGGGTGTCCACTCACCTGTCTGTTCTTCTTCTGCAGGAGAAGGGAGCACGCCGTGCACTTCCAGCCTCCTCCAGGAGAAACAGCGTGAGTGGCCCCCCACTACCCCCCAGGTGTCTCTTTTTGTTGGAAGGGTCCAAACTCCCTCACCCACTTGGGTGGTAGGGTCTTCACCACTGCATGGGACCAGAGGGCTGGGGCCACTGTCTGCCTCCGGGGCCTGAGGCTGGGGGTGCCAGGAGACGGAGGCCAGCAGAGCAGGTGGAACCACGGGAAGCCTCGTGTGGGGTCTGCTTGTGGGCAGAGAGGGTGGGGGAACAGGAATGGGGAGCACACCCTCTGAACCTTTGAGATCGATTCTTTTGGATGACTCAACTTCCAGGAACCACAGTGGGTGACACAGTAACCAAGGCTGTGCCAGGGCTCAGGACCCTTAGGTCCCATCACTCGGAGGCCGTGTCTGCAGAGTGGGGCTGCCCAGGTGCTTGTGGTCCTTCCAATGATGCAGGCTTCTCCAAGTTTCCTTCTGCCTGTGTTTTCTCAAGAGGCCGAGCACAAGGTTAGACCCAGGAGAGATTTGGTAAAGATGTCTGTTTCTGACACCGCAACCTCAGGGCATCTTTCTTGGAGGTTTGGAGTGGACTGGCAGATGTCTTTCCTGTTGACAGTATTGAGTTTTACACAAGGAGGGGGTATGTGTGTGTCTGGAAGAGTCTGGGCTCAGAACTCCCCTTCCTTCTCTCTCCTGCTCCCCTTTGACCTGTGATTGCAGCTTTGTGGGGCCCAGCCCATTCTGCCCACCCCGTCCCCCAGGCTGAAGTCTTTCTTCCTCCCAGTTCTTCCAGGTCGTGGTACCTACACGCACCAGCTTCCCACGGCCTGCCCCGAGTAGGGGCATAGGTCTCTGAGAAGGTTTCTGTGCACCTAACATCCAGTGGCAGTTCATAGATGAAGCCACTCAGGGGTTGGGAGGCTTGGGTATCTCTGAGAGGGGCGCCCCCTCCCCACCCCACCAAGGCTCAGGCCAAAAAGTTCACGGGGCAAGGGGAGGGGCAGCGCAGAGAGTGGGCAGTTCTCTCTCTCTCTCTCTCTCTCTCTCGTGTCCTTACAGGATGTGAGGAACCAAGCCCTGTATGAGGGGATCTCTGTTAAAATGTACCCACAGGATTTTTTTTTAGACAGCTTCCTTTATTTATTTACTTGTGGCTGCACTGGGTCTTTGTTGCTCCATAGGCTTTTCCCTAGTTGTGGCGGGTGGGGGCTACTCTTTATTGCAGTACACGGGATTCTCATTACAGTGGCTTCTTTTGATTTTGGGGAGCACGGGCTGTAGAGTGCAGAATCAGTGGTTGTGGCATATGGCATGTGGGATCTTCCTGGACCAGGGATCGAACCTGTATCCCCTGCATTGGCAGGAGGATTTTTATCCACTGTACCACCAGGGAAGCCCCCCAAGATTGTTTTTTTTTCTTTTTTACGATATGTACACTTATTATTTTATTGACCACGCCATACAGCATATGGGATCTTAGTTCCCTGATCGGGGATCAAACTTGTGCCTCCTGCAGTGGAAACATGGGGTTCTTAGCCACTGGACTGCCAGGGAAGTCCTTACCCATGGAATTTTGATTTATAGAGGTGACTGAGTGAAGACCAGAGAGATGAGTGCTTTTGACAGAAAGATTTGTTATTTACACTTCTCCAGGGGAGGGACCATGGGGGAAGCACCAGGTCGGTCAGGAGGCAGAAGGAGCGTGGGGAATACATGGCCCAGAGCCCAGATTGTGTTCTCCACAGGAAAGGCATGGCAGGGCAGAGGAAACAGCTGCGGACTGGTTGGTTTGAATAATGTTGCAAGCTCTGGGCTACAGGACAGTCTCTAGTTCTAGGGCTCCTGGGCAGGGGGTTGGATATTGGCCTGGTGGGTGGGCGTTAGATAAAGGAGTTGATTGGCAGTAAGGACCCACAATTGGTTGGTTTGCATAGAAGGGCACATTCTAGGGTGAGTTGTTTATTATCTCTAGGAATTAGCATGGCCCAGGTGGGGCAGTCTCCCCTTGGCCAGCTAGACTCCCCTGGAGATGTCAAAATATCATAAAATAAAAGCAAAGGATTAATCATGTTCATCAGGAATGTGAGAGAGAAACCGAGCCCAGATCACTCCTTCTGGGCCTCTGGGAGGAAGAAACCACAGCATCCTCAAAGGGAAAAAACACGGCCACCTGCCGTGGGACTGTCTCCATGATGCCAACCACAGCTCTGTTCTGCACAGACACAAATACACTGATCAGACGTTTGCTGTCTTCTGGACTTGGTTGGAAAAATGTATATTTAAGGAGAAGCAAAGCCATTTTTTTTTTATACCATAGTTATAGATTTTAGTCAGAATGATATTGCTGAAGGTTGTCATCCACGTCTGCTCCTAAAGCATATTCTTGTTTAGTAAAGAATAACTATAGATGCATGGAAGAATTTCAGAGCTGAAATGGTCATTGAGGGCAGTAATTCCCAAGCACAAACCTAACATTTTTGACAATGAGACAAAATGACAGTTCTGTAATGTGTTTATTGTGATGTTGAACCCATTCAGTTGAGAGAACAGGATTTTTATTCCATGATTTTATCCTGTCTGCACATTGTGGCTTTCAGACACCTTTTCTTTTATGAAATAGTGGTGGTGGTTGATGGTGATTTGCAGCAGAATAAATGTCTGTGACCCTGAATAAAAACAGAACAGTGGCGATGCCTGATGTTTATAACGCGCTTGATCATTTATGTTATACTTCTGTGTATATTATCTTATTTAAGTTTTACATTTGGTTTTTCAAAACGTCACTAAAAACAAGGTGGGAGGTGGTGCAAATTGCCCAGAAAATCCTGGGACTCGTGCGACAGAGCTTTAAAGGTATCAGACGTGGGTTTGAAGCCCAGTTGCTTCATTTGCTCTCTGTGCTGCTTTGGGCAAGTTACCTAACATTTCTGGGCCTCGGTTTACTCAGCTGTGGAAAGGTGATCATAATGTCTACTTTACTTCTAGAGTCACCGCGGGCATAGCGGTCATACACGTGGTTGTCAGGGTCTGCACCCCACACATAGGGAGCGTTTCCTGCTTCTCACTTATTATTGGCTTTTGGATGAGGTTACGACACCTGGTGCAGGTGTAGGAGCTGCATCTTAGCCTCTTTTGGAGTTTGGTGTTTTCCATGCCCTACTGGTCCCGTGGCCGGCGCCGCTGTCACTGTCACAGTCTGAGTCCCCAGGGAGCCCTCCTGAGCTGGCCATAGAGACTGGGAGGAGTTTGGGGAATGGGCCTGCTCTGCTCCCCATCCCTTCTCCAGTTGAAGCCACCGTCATCTCTCTCCTGGACAAATCCAGCCCCCCATGCTGGCCTCCCTGCCTCTGGTCTCTCCCACTTTGATTCTTCCTCCAGAGTGTCAGAGAGACCTTCACAGGTGGCAGACTTGTCCTCATACCCCGACGCCCTTTCATGATTCCTCTCCAGTAAAGGATGAGACTTTCCTTGGCATGACCTAGCTGCCCACCTTTCCCACATTGCTTTCCCCTTCCTTTCCACACTGACTTCTAAAAGGAGCTCCAAGCACAGTTTTCTCTTAAGCTAGAAGGAAAGCTGGAGCAGTGCATCCAGCCCCCTGGAGAGGGTGGTAGCAGATGCTAGCAAGAGATGCTAGGAAGGACTTGGGCTTCCAGAGTGATTCCCTCAGGACCCAGTCCTCTTGGCCTCTGCCTTCTACTCCATTCACAGCTGTTTGGATCAGGGAGCGGGTCTACCCACTTGCTGCCGGAACCTACCATCACCACAGAGGAGGCTGGGGGTGCAGCTATTGGTTTGGTGGGTGTAGTAACTCTCCTTGCCCTGCCCACCTGGTCCCACTCCAGGGGGGAGTGTGACTCCCAGGAGACCCATGGCCGCGTCCCTCTCTCCATCCCCACTCCCTTGCCCTCTCAGCAGCTTCACAAGGCACTGGGCACTCTACATGGATCTTCATGAACACCTGCATGCTGGGAAGGGCTGCAGTCATCACAACTGTGTCACACTGAGAAGAGGAATGCATGCATGCTAAGTCCCTTTAGCTGTGTCCAACTCTTTGTGACCCTATGAACTGTAGCCTGCCAGGCTCAGGGGTAGACAACCTTCCCCCGAAGGTTCTCAAACCCAGATCTCTTCACTCCTCTCTCTCCAGAGCTTAGTCTCATGTCTGGTCTGGGCTCCCGTGTTCCTATTTTTCCCCTTTCCGGTCACCCCAGGTACTGGGAGAAGTGCCCCACTGTCCCCTGTGTCACACAGGCACCCTCTCCAAGAGCCAGTTCCCCCAAAACTGCAGTCCAGGACATGCACAGAAAAGCGCAAGTTGGAGGGACTTCCTCTCTCTCATCTGCACCTGTGGGGGGTGGGAGGAGGGGCCAGGCGGACAGGAGGACCTCCTACTGTGCCCTTGGAGCTGGACCCAGTCTGTGTGGAATACAGTGTGACCTGCTCATGTGACCTGCACTTGTGGTCGTCAGATGGCTTTCCCGGGGCCAGGGTAGCGCAGCAGGCAGTGCCCAGGGCGTGGGGTGGGTCTGCCCATGGCCATGCCTGCTTGTCAGAGCGAGGTGAGTAGTGGGCCTCTGAACTCAGTGGACCGCAACAGTGGTCCAGACTGAGACCCAGTCCTGGTCCCAGACCGAGTCCCAGTCCTGGTCCCAGACCATCCCTTGATCTTCATCCTGACCAAGCCTCTACCCAAGGCACCGACAAAGTCCCAGTGTCTCCCAGGTGGTGTCCTGGCTCCAGTCCCAGATTCTGGGCTGACCTTGACTTCTTGACCCCAATAACTGTCAGAAGAGCCCATAGGTTATCCCAGAAAGAGAGAGGGGGAAGATGACCATACTGTCATGGGGATGTGGTTTGACTTCACCTCCCACTGCCTGGGATCAGGGACTAAAGGAGCAGCTCTGAATGTCCAGACCAGTCACCAAAGGGCTACCCATCCTGTGTACCCTCATCCCCTTGGCACCCCCAGAAGCCCCACATAGGTGTGGGGCATGAAGCCCCAGGCCCACGGCTGGCCTCCCCACTCTCTGCCTGGTAACTGGTATCTTTTCCTGGCCTGTGTGGGCAGCTTGCTGAGCACAGCTGCAGACGGGCTATATTTAGCCAGCTTTAATGAGCTCAGGGTGGCAGACGTCCGCCTTGGGAGCACTTGCGTGCGTGTGCGTAAGCCGATGCTTGGCATGGTCCATTCCTCTGTGTGTGTGTGTGTGTGCACACGCAGGGAAATGTGTGCCTGTGCATTTGTGAGTGTGCACCACTGTGTGTGTCAAAGCATCAGTGCAGTCATTTACGCGAGTGTCCGTGTGCTGCGTCTGCTTTGCCTGGACGTGTGCAGCCTCTGACACACAGAGGGGCACAAAACGGGAACAAATGATTAGTTCATTCATCTGCTTGTTTGAAAAATATTTAATGAGCCTCTTTTATATGCCAGGACCTTAATAGTCTCTGGGGATAAAATGGCACAGAAACAAACCCAGTTCCAGCCTTGAAGGACCTTACAGTCTGCTGGGTGTTGGAGGAGGGAAAGACAAGTGAAATAACCACAAAACTGAAAGTATAAGGATTAGTCCCAGGAAACAGAAAGCCGTGGTGCTTTTGGGAGGAAGAGAGTGAGAAGGAAAGACACCTAGGAGGAGGGAACACTGAGGTTTCTGTAGGGGTTATCTAGGCATAGAGGGTGAGAAGTCGAGTCCAGACACAGAGAACAGGATGTGCAAAGGCCCTGTGGTGAGAGGGGCAGGAGATGCTCGAAAACAGTCAAAAGGCTGCCTTGGTTGAGCTCAGAGAGGCTGAGATGAGTGGCGGAGAGGTGGGTGGAGATTGGGGCCTGCAGGGGGACCACACAGGCTATGGTCAGGACGGGGGAAGCCAGGAGAGGACAGTGGGGGCTGACGCGACAAGATTTCTGTAGGGCAGCTAGTCTAGTCATGATTCTGTTGGGGATTTCCAGCAGGAAAAGGAAGGCTCTCAAGCAGCGTGACTGGAGGAGAGTCTAGTGGGCGGGACTTCATTCTCTGGTTGAGGAAACCCACGGGGCAGAGGACGATGCCCTGGGCCTCTCCCAGCCCTGAAGGTCACTGTGTGGAGAGTCTTCACCCCCAACCCCGCAGAGCCTGGCCTTGAGGAGAGGGGCCGTGGAGGGATGGCCTGTGGTGATCTGGCGGGAGGGAGCCTCATGGGGAGTGGGGAGCGGGAAGCTGGAGGGGAACTTGGAGCCCATACTGCACCGTCCACTGACTTACTTGTGAAAGAACCACCCCTTCCTTTATTTTTTCAAAAAGCTGTTTCAGTATCGGGACAGGGATGTTTCTTTCTTTTTCTAGAAGCCACTTTGTAATTTTGACTCTGCAGACCCACCCAGCTGGACTGGTGAGACAGCCCTACTCTGTGATTCCAGGGGTTTCCCTTTTCCTCCTCTTCCTGCCCTGGTTCCAAGGCCCCCGGGGCTCTTACCCACCACCCTAGTAGGGGAACACTGTGTGGGCACACGCGTGTGTGCCGGGAGCTCTCTGTCCACACTCACGGCCTCCGGGGGCTCCAAGCCCCAGCCCCCTCTGTCCTGGTCTGTGGCTCCTGGCTTAGGGGCCAGGCTGCTTGGGGCACAGGGCAGTCAGACCTCCCTCAGATCATCTTCTACCTTCCTGGACTTGCAACAGTCCCCGAGTTGGGGGGCGCCCCTGCTAGGTCTGCATTCTCCCCTCAGCCTGGGGCAGGGGTTGGCGACCTCTTTTTAGTCTCGAGGAACCTCTGTCTCCTCAAATCCCTTTCTTCTGAGAACAAAAGGGCTTTTGGAAACAAGAGCCGGGAAGCTCTGCCACAAAGCTCCCCAGAGGCAAAGGAGCTGAAATGGGGAGGACATACAAATTGGTATCTCAGAATAAAAAAAACAAACAAAAATACCCTGCTCCATGCCCTTTGAAAAAATTCTTATTTTTAATATGTCTCTAGAGTAGATAGCACACGGACATGGTATAAAATAGAAAATTCTAAAGGAACGAAGGTAATGAGGGTGGTTCCCTTTTTCCAGAAGCCACGATTGTGACTAGGTTCTTCTAGAACATTCCAGAGATATTCTCTGCATACATGGGCATCTCCATGAATATTCATTTATATATATCCTTATATATACCCCACACAGATGGTAGCATCCGGTGCTTTCCAGTCTGCACCTTACTTTTCTCAAATGATAACGTATTGGGAGTATTTGACTACTGAATACATCGAGGGAGCATCCTTCTTTGCAAAGGGTGCATATTTCACTGTGGCCGGCTTTATTGAACCAGGCCCCTGTTGGTGGCACACAGGTTGCTTTCCTTCTTTTCTTGTTTCTCCTTTTTTTTTTTTTTTTTTTTTTGGCTGAGCTACGTGGCTTGTGTGATCTTAGTTTCCCGATTAGGGATTTAACTCACGCCCCCTGCAATGGAAGTGTGGAGCCCTAACCTACTGGACCATCGGGGAATTTCCACAGAGGTTGCTTCCTGTCTCTTGTCCGTACCATAAAGACTGTGATGATGGTTAGTGTTGTACTCACGTCATCTTGCACATGGACTTGGAATTGCTGGATCAAGGGCATTCTGTGTCTGGAATGATCTTGCCACACTGACCTCCACAGAGGTTGATCTGGTTTTCGATTTCACCAGCAATGAATGAGGAGGGACTGATTTACCACACCCTGGTGGGTGGCTGGGTGTTGATAACTGTTCATCTGAGAAGTGAGAAAGAGGCATTTTAGAGCAATTTCTGTTCTTTTTAAATTAATTTTTACTGGAGTACAGTTGCTCTGCAACGTTGTGTTAGTTTCTGTTGTGCAACAAAGTGAATCAGCTCTACGTACATATATCCTCTTTTGGGTTTCCTTCCCATTTGGAACTACAGAGAACTGAGTAGAGGTCCCTGAGTGATGCAGTTGGCTCTCATCAGTTATCTATTTTATACATAAACCAATAGTGTGTGGGGCTTCCCCCGTGGCTCAGTGGTAAAGAATCTGCCTGCAATGCAGGAGTTGCAAGGGATATGGTTTCGATCCCTGGGTCAGGAAGATCCCTTGGAGGAGCGCATGGCTACCCAGTGCAGTATTTTTGCCTGGAGAACCCCATGAACAGAGGAGCCTGACGGGCTACAGTCCACAGCTTCGCAAAGAGTCAGACACGACTGAAGCAACTGAACACGCGTGCATGCACCATAGTGTGTATATGTCAACCCCAATCTCATAACTCATCCCGCCCCTTTCTTTCCCTCCTTGGTATACATATGTTTGTTCTCTACTTCTGCGTCTCTATTCTGTTTTGTAAATAATCTCATCTGCACCATTTTTTCTAGACTCCACATATAGGCATTAATGAATGATATTGGTTTTTCTCTTTCTGACTTCACTCTATATTCAGGGATTACCGTGGAGGAGTGTGCTGTTGGGTTCCTTTGTGTGCTGACTTTCAAGCAGGGCCAGGGCTAGCTTGACGGAGGTCCCTTAGAGAGTAGGACCCCAAAGTTCAGGCAGGCTTCTGCTCCTAATCACAGCCTCACTCCTCTTTCCCTCCCTCCCAGGGATTGCTCTGCAGGCAGGCTGTGGTGTGGAGGCATTTAAGCATTTTATTTATTTTTATTATTTTTGATTGTGCTGGGTCTTCATTGCTGCATGTGGGCTTTCTCTAGTAGTGGTGAGCAAGGGCTCTTCTTTTATATATTTATTTGGCTGTTCCAATTTTAGCTGCGGCATGTGGGATCTAGTCCCCTGACCAGGGATCAAACTCAGGCTTCCTGCATTGGGAGCATGGAGTCTTAGCTGCTGGGTCAGCAGGGAAGTCCTGGGGCTATTCTTCATTGCGATGCACAGGTGTCTCTTTATGATGGCTTCTCTTGTCGTGCAGCATGGGCTCTAGAGCACAGGCTCAGTAATTGTGGCTTTCAGGCTTAATTGCTCAGCAGCATATGGAATCTTCCTGGATTGGGGATTGTACCTGTGTCCCCGTCACTGGCAGGTGAATTCCTATCCACTGCACCAACCAGGGAAGTCCATGTGGAGGCACTGAAAAGACTGACAAGCACACCCCTTTCTTACCCTCACCTTTGGGGGTGGTGATTCAAGAGGATGAAAGAGCCCTTGCTGGGTGACCTGAGTTCATATCCGTACCCTTTCACTTAACCTCTCCGAACCTCAGTTTTCTCACCTGTAAAATGGGCAGAACACCTCAGGCTGAATGTGAAGTTTGCCTGAATGAGGACTAGAAACTTAAGACACATTTGAAGAAGACTGTGTTTGTTATAGGAGAGTCCCCAGGAGAGAAGATGCCAAGCCCTTCTAGCATCACTGTGTAGTGGCAGGAAGCGTTCTTAGATTGTATGTCTGAAACCTTCCCTGGGCCTGATTCAAGATGGCCACACTGGTTTCCCCCAGGGGAGCAGCTCCTCGGCCAAAAGTGTGTTTTCAAGAGTTAGGATCTGGGACCCAGACCCTAGCGAGGGTCAGGCCTTAGTGGAGACCAGTATCCCTGGAGGTTTGGCCTCATTCTCCAGATGAATCCAGGCTGACTTGATGGGTTTCTGACCCTGAAAGGGTTGAGGAGTCACAGGAGGGAACCCAGCCTCTAGATCCCCACTCCTAGATGAACAGTCCTTGCCAGCACCCCTGCTGAGTGACCACTTACACCCTTACTTGTACAACCTCCTGAAGAGCAGAGAGCATCCTGCCCTTGGGCCAGCACGGGTCACTCTTGAACTGTTAAACATGTCCTTAGTTGTGCTGATTTGGAACTCTCCAGAAACTATCCCCACCCCCATTCATCCCACACCTTTGCTTCCATGACCCAAATGCAGCTCAGCTGGGATTTGCAGGCTGCGACTGTGTCCTATGGAGCCTGTTCTTCCCCAGGCCGGGCTTCATTCCTTAACTTTCCTTCCCAGTTATTGGGTTCCAGACATGTCCTCAGAGTGGCCTGAGCTGCAGGGACAAAACAGGGATGACCCCTCCTCATTCCAAAGTCTCTAGTGTGTGCAGCCTCAGAGGCTGACTATCTTTGGGGGGTCCCATTACCCTGGCTCCAACTGTTTGCAGCCTTTGATCATGTGACTGGGCTTGGTCACATGACATAGATCTTTGTTGTGTGACCTGACCTTGATCATGTGACCCTCAAGTACTAAGAGACCCTCATAGTCACCTGCTGTGTATCTGATTCATCTTGGTGCTTTCAGCCCTGACACAGGTTTGGGCAATAACCAATGGAAGAGGAATTGGCAACTGATGTCAAGTTGAATTTTTAACTCAAATGCAGGATGGTGACTCACTCATCGGGTTTCCCATTTGTTCTTTCCTTCCATAACATTTCTTTTCCTTTTTTGCGTTCTCTCATTTACTCTCAGCTTCCAGGGGGCAGAGCACTTCACTTTGTTTTGTCTGTAGTATTTGCATTTAGTAGCATCAGGAGTTGTATGATAGTGTGTTGAAAATGTTCTTATTGTAAATATGACACATACTTGTACTGCAGTCATTCGATGTATTCATAAATAGTTTTCAACTAAAAGAACTGAGTTAGCTAGAGGAAAATTGGAAAACAGAGAAAAGTAGAAAGTTAAAAAAAATCACACGTTGTCCCACCATCCACAGAAAACCACTTATAAACACTCTTTGTTTTCTTCCACTATCAGGCCTCTAACCCTTCATCCCACCCCTCCACCTAGATTGCTATTTTGCATAAAGCCCAGGACTGGGGCACCAAGGAGGAGGGTGGTCTGAAGTCTGTCTGGTGAACAAGGTCAGTGGCTTTTTAATTGTTCTCTGGAGCCCTCAGTTGTTGCCTAAGGCAAGGGTGAGGGGAGTAAGGAAGTGGGGCTCTGGGCCCCCCAACCTGCTTCAGCCAGAGCTGCCTACTTTCACATGTTCTACAAACTGGGCTCCTAAAGAAAATTGCACTGGACAAAAGATTTCACTGTTTCAAAAAACTTTACAACTATCCTACAAAGTCTCCTGCTTTTCCCTGCTTCACGTTGTCCCATCCGTGTCCTGCCCCCGTTCACAAACCCACACTCCTTGAGCTGCTTTGAGAGCTGAAGGTTCCGACCTTTGTCATCTGTCAGAGTCCCTCCTCCCCAAGATGCCCTAAGCCCTTGGTGCTTGCTTGGGTTCCCAGTCCAGTGACCCCACCCAACAAGCAATGAGATGGGGTTGGCCAGGGAGGTCCAAGTGAGCCTATCAGCACTCTGGGGGCCATTGCTTCCTTTTCTAATGGCCCCCCAAACACTTGTTTTTTTTTTAATTTGCAATAGATCTTGTCTGGAATTTGACATGACACTCCCTAGGTGCAATCAACCACTTTGAAAATCCAGGTGACATCTGCCACCTGCCATGTTCTGGTTCCTCTTCCTTCCTCTGAGGCCCCTCAAAGCAACTCACCCATCCTGCCTGCAGGTCCCATTAGGGTCCAAGGGTATTATTCTGCTGGGCATGGATGCTTGAGCTCACACAGCACGCTTGGATTCATGGAATCTCCGACTGCATGACTCTTAGGAGGGAACACAGGGGACTTCCCTGGTGGTCCAGTGGTTAAGACTTCACTTCCAGTGCAGGTGGTGTGGGTTTGATCCTTGCTCGGGGAGCTGAGACTCCACATGCCTCATGTGCCAAAAACCAAAACATAAAATAGAAGCAATATTGTAACAAATTCAATAAAGATTTTTTAAATGGTCCACATTACAAAAAAAAAGCTTTAAAAAAAAGAGGGAATGTTGTCTACCCTCTCCTTTGGCAATGGTGGGGAGAGTGGTCAAGATCACTCTCTGACTAGGGCGTACATTTCCCATCCTAGAACTCTGTGTCCATATCCTGTGTGTTTGCCCTTCTCCATGTGGGTCTCTCTGTGGTGGGGGCAGGGCGGGTTGGGGCTCTGGTCTGAACCCCCTGCTTGCTGCTGAATGAAGCTCTAGATATTCCCAGACATTTCTGGATCTAGCTGCTATCTCCCACATCAGAGTGGGACAGCCAAGCCATTGGGCTCATCCAGAAAAACGTGTGTGTGTGTGTGTTTGCCCATGCGTGTGCTTCAACGTGCTCTAAAGGATTAGGTGTTTCTGCAGACATGTCTCATAACGTGCCATGTGGTCTCAAGCTGGGTCTAGTTCTGTTCAATTGACCCTGGGGCGTGACTTAAGAGGGAGATAGGGAGACTGTCACTGGTAGAAGGAGGGTAAAATTCAATGATCAGCTTTAGCCTGGGGGCACTGCCAGCATCTACTCCTTGTGGGTCCCCAGTGGCAGATGGCAAGAGAGATGGAGACAGAGTCTTCGGCCAACCCGGGTGACACTCTGCTTAGGGTGCCGAGCGTGTGGGTGATGACCTTGGCTTTTGTCTCGAGAGCAGTGCGGCACATTGGTAATTAGAAGGGATGATCACGATTTGTGCCTTTCCAAGGTTGTGATTAAAGCAAAAATAGCCTCTATTCTTCAACTGGGAGGAGGAGCCATGGTGAGCTGGGTGGGCCTCTGGTCCGGGTGCCAGTGCTGGCAGGGGTGCCGAGCACAGGCATGGCAGTAGCTGGCTTGCCTCAGAGCTCATCCCAAAGCGTTGTCACAAAAACAGCTGTGGGCTCACCCCGCCCCTAATCTGGGCACGGCAGGGACCCAGCCTGAGTAAGGCCTTGCAAACAGAAATGAACAGGAAGTAGGAAGAAACAGGCAGCCTGACAGTGAAGTCCTGGGGCCCCTGGCATGTGGCTTCCCACCACCCAGGAACCCCTGCCACCAGCTCTTGTCACCGGAGGCTCTGGGGCAGCCATTAGGGGCTGAGTGATAAGGCCCAGGCCAGACTGCTCTAGAATTCCCAGAAGTTCCCTGACAGCATCCTCTGGGGACTTCCAAGGAATGTACCTCCCAGTGGATGGTGCTCCTTTGATCCTGATTTCTCCTCGGGGGCTGATAGCATAGAGATGTCTCCTAGGTCATGTGCACCCTGGGATCTTCACTTGCAATACGTTTTCACAAAAATGCTATGCTAGGTCCTGACCACTGATAAGCCCTGCTCTCAAGTGGTCCACAGTCTCATGAGGCAATAGACAAATAAGCTCACAGCAACAAGCCAGGCCCCACCAGGCACACTGTGAGATAACCCTCTGTAAGTAGCTCTCAGAAAGCTTTCCAGAGGTGGTGACAATTGAGTGGGGTCTTGAAGGTTAGGTAGGAGTTTGCTGGTCTGCAGAGGAGGAAGGCCTTACCAGGCAGAGGGTTCAGGGTGAGCAAAGGCATGGAAGAGTGAGAGCTGTGTCTTTGGGTGATTCAGAGCCAGTGGCCTCACTCATTATAGTAGGAATGTCTGGTTCTTAGAGGAGCAGAACCCTTGTGGGCAAGATACCAGCAGACGGGTACTAAGCTGCCTTTCAATTTGTCTACAGACGCCTCTTCTAAGACTGGAGATGGGGAAACTCTGCTTCTGTTAGTCAGCTCTCAAGGGGCCAAAATTCAGATCTGGCAGGTGAAGTCTACCCTCCTCCCCTCTCCTAGAGCAAAGTATCTCTGACTTTTGTGCATTAAAAGGAAGCAAGTCTCTGTCTTCGAACAGCTTGGGGGGTCAGACTCTTCCCCTCAGCTACAGAAGGGCTGAGGGATGGTGAGGGCAACCCTGCTGGTCTCTTGTCTCCTCTGAGCCAGGAACTGCCTCAGCATTGTTAGCATCCAGGACTCAGCATGGTTTAATACCCAGAGCATCATGTGGGCCCCAAGGGAGCTGACCACAGGAAGATCAAGGATGCAGGTCCTCTGAGTCTGTGTAAGCAGTGAGGGTAGAGGGTGAGGTCCCCACCTAACGCAGGGCATGGTGCCCAGGAGATGGCAGGACCCTCACGTCTTCCCTGCAACTTATTTATAGCCTCGCCATGGTAATTTGTGGCAATCACAGTATTTAATTCTGTAATCACACTGCAAGCAGGCATCCAGCCCAGTGAGGCTGGGGAGCCTGCCAGGTCTCAGGGAGGGACTTGGGGGCAGGGCAGGAGTGTGGAGGTGGTGATGTCCCCATCAGCTTCTGGCCACATTGTGTCAGCTGTGGCCCTGGCTCTTTGCCCCACCTGCCCACCCCGATGCACCCTGGATCACAGTAATAATAACAGTAAACAACTACTAACACTTTTATAGCTCTTACCATGTCCCAGGCCCTGTCCTGGGCACTTTGTATATACGGGTTCCTTTATCCTCATCATCCACTCTATAAGGTAGCTTCTATTATTATGCCCATATTCCAGATGAGGAAACTGAGGCACAGAACTCACACCTGGTAAGAATCTACATTTGGGGACTTCCCTTGTGGTCCGACGGTTAAGAATCCACCTTCCAATGACTGGGACATGGGTTCAATCGCTGGTCAAGGAACCCAGATCCTATGTACTGTGGGGCAACTTGGCCCCAGTACAACAACTATTGAACCTGTGAGCTCCAGAGCCCACATGTCATAAGAGAGGCCTGCATGCTGCATCAAAGATCTGGTGCAGCCAAAAAAATAAATAAATTGAAAAAAAAAAAAAGAGCCTACATTAGTATTCAGGCATTCTGGCTCCAAAGTCCACGGTCCCAACTAGGTCTCTCCCAGCCCCAGAAGTGAGGGGTCTCCCAGGCTTCCCGCCCATGACCTCAGCTCTGTCAGGCTCATTCCTCCTGGTCCAGCTGCCCCAGAGCTGCACACACGAGGATGCCTGGACTACGAAGCATGGTCGCTTCATCCCGGGGAAGTGACAGTCAGCGTCCCTTCTTGGGGTTTCCCACTAGCAGACTGTTTCAAGTGCAGGGGGAAGAGGTCTTGGGGACATCGGTCTTCAAGGTGTCACTTATCATTTTGTGCTCCTGTTTTTTTCTCCTGGAGAAAGGAGATTGTCATACTGCCTCTTGGGAAGTTCCTGTGGAGGTCAGGGGGATGAGAAGGGAACCACTTTGTCAAGCATTGTCTTCCACTAAGTGTGGGGCAGCTCTCTGTCTTAATTAGTTGTGTGGTTTGGGGCCAGTGATCTTGGTTGGTGGAGCCTCAGTCTTCTTATCTGTAAAATGGGGCTAATAAGAAGAGGACCACAGCTCAGAGGCTAACTGTGGAGGCTATATGAGATGGTACCTGTAAAGCTCATAATGCCTGGAACATAATAAGTGCTCAGTAAAAATGCACCCTGTACTGGTTTCTTTTATTATGATCCTGTCCTGAAGACGGGGTGCAGGCCTCTTTTAGCCAAGCCCAGGGCAAGGTCTACAGGATGTTAGAAATAAGGCAGAAGAGCCTGAGCCACTGAAGGAGCCTGAGTAAGTGCTGGGCAGAGTCCAGCCTCAAAACAAGTTTTTTTCCTTCCTCCTTCAAGGCAACCCCCTCCATCATCGGGGAAACGATTTCCTGTCTGTTTGGGCAGCAGCTCCAAGCTCATAAAGCAGTTACCCTTAGACCAGAGTTGTGTCCTTGAGGACACAATATTTCAGAAATGCACTTCCCGATTAAGCAAAACTTCTCACTTGGAATTCTTTGCAGAACGCCCTCCCCTGGGGCCAGAAGCGGCTGAGCTGTTGTTGACTCAGAAATGTGTTGGCCAGGGCTCTCACCCCCACCCACCAGAGGGTTGCCCGCAAAGCCCCTGGGAAGGCTGCTCTCCAGACATGACTCCTAGTGGGTGCTGAAGTCTCACAACGGGGGGGGGGGGTGGAGTGGGAAGGAGAGAGGGCCATCCGGTCTAAAACCCGCTGCTTTAGCGGTGAGTGAGTTCCCAGTCATTGCAGGCAAACAAGTGGCTCACAGTCCAACCGTGTGGTTCAACCACACAGAGGAAACAGTACCCTTCTCATGGGGAGAAAGGAGAGGTGGTGTGGATTTCTCCATGGCTGGCATCACTGGGTGGGCCGTGAGGGGGCCATTGGATGTATTAAAGGCCTCTCTATACCTTAACGTCCAGGGCAGTGGCTTTCAGAAATGTGAGTGTTAGGTCAGACAAACTGTTCCGTAAGGGGTCAGATAATCCTCTGCCAACTGTAAGGACTCTGTGATGATCAGTTAACTCTGCCACTGTGGCACAGGCAGCCACAGACAATACATAAATGAAAGAGCTGGCTGTGTCCCAATAAAACTTTATTTACAAAAACAGACGGTGGGCCAGATTTGGTCCACAGCTTTTGTGTAAAGAATCCTGCATGTACGTAGAGGAACAGGAGCTCAGGCAGTGCTGGATGCTCAGAAGTGCTTCCTGGAGGAGGAGGTGGCTGCTGAGAGAAGCAAGGAAAGATTCTTGGCAGTGGTGGCCCCGAAGCTCGTGGGTGACAGCTCGTGTGGTCCTAGACGCTGGCTTTGCCTCTCGGAGGCTCCACCTCCCCGGGACCAGGGTCCCATCATTTAAGGCTTTGCAGTCACTTTGAGAGCTTCAACCAGATTTTTAAAAAGTATTTTATCTAGCATCCCCAGTTATTTTCAGACAATGCTTGGTCCAAGTTTCCATCCGTATCTGGGAGTCACGAGATGACACTCATCCTGCTGCTGAAGTTACTGGGGAGGAAGAAAGAGTGGGAGAATTCCCTTCTGGGACAGCCCTCCTGGCCTCAGGGACCTCATCATGTCCTGCCTCCTTGCCGGCCTCCCTTTCCGAGAAGGAGAGAGGTTTTAGCTTGTTTTGATGTAGGAAGTGGGGACTGGGTGGCGTGGCCCTCCCAAGCTCTGGATGCTATCATTCCAGTTCTCCTGGGAGCCCAGGCCATGGGCCAGCCAGGGCCCAGGGGAGTGTCCAGGCTCTGTGAGGGGGGCCTGGAGATGCTGAGTCCTCCATTCCCCGCCCTACAGGAGAATTGTACCGAGTTTCCTTGAGAAGACAGAGGTTCCCAGCCCAAGGAAGCATTGAGATCCATGAAGACAATGAGGTGGGTTTCTGGGGATGTCTGGGCCGCCTCTGGGGTCAGAAAGCTAGGAAGAGTCCCTAGCCGGTAGACGGGCCAGCCGGTCTTCACCCAGCCCCTCACTGGACTTTCTGTGTGACCTGGTGCTGGTCTCTGTCCCTCTCTGGGCTTCCCTGGTAAAGAAGCCACCTGCCAGTGCAGGAGAAAGGTTTTTGATCTCTGGGTTGGGAAGATCCCCTGGAGAAGGAAATGGCAATCCATGTCAGTATTCTTGCCTGGAGAATCCCATGGACAGAGGAGTCTGGTGGGTACAGTCCATGGGGTCGCAAAAGAGTCGGATACGATTGAGTGACCAAACACACACTGTGCTTCTTTGGGCCTCCAGCCCCCATACGTATAAGAGCTTTTTGGGAGTCATCCCACTCTGACGTGGAGGGGCTTGCCCTCCTGGCAGCCCATGCCCCTCTCTCTGAACACACAGGAGGTGCCATCAGAGTCCCCTGTGTGTGTGATTCTCTGTGTGCCCCCTGCCTTCTCTCCCCACCCCACCCCACCCCACCGCCTGTCTCTCTCTCTATCCTGATTGATGTCCCCCTCAGGAAGGCTGCCCGCAGCGCTCCTGCAAGACGCACGTCCTCCTGCTGGTGCTGCACGGGGGGAATGTCCTGGACACGGGCTTGGGGGACCCATCCTGCAAGGTGGCTGACATCCATACCTTCAGCTCCGTGCTGGAGAAGGTCACGCGCGCCCACTTCCCCGCAGCCCTGGGCCACATCCTCGTCAAGTTCGTCCCCTGTCCCGCCATCTGCTCGGAGGCTTTCTCGCTTGTCTCCAAGTGAGTTCCTTTCTGCTTGTTCTGGCTGGCTGGGCCGGGTGGGGGGTGCCTAAGCAGAGGGGCTGCCCCAGCCACATGGGCAGGTGGGTGCCTGCCAAGGCCTCCCTGGGATGTCAGATCCTGACTGACCACTAGCATCACTGGAGGAGAGTGATCAGCAAGAATCTAATGGGATTACCACGCACCGAATTCTCTTCTGCCTGGGGCTGGGTGGCGCTGGTGCCCCACGATAGATAGCTCAGACTCCCTTGCTGTGCTCAGCAGGCCCTGGTCTTGTTGGCCCAGATAATGAAGCTGAGGCATTGAGAAGTTAAGCAGTTTCCTCCAGGGTTACACAGGGACCCAGGAGTCAAAGCCGGACAGCCCCACTCTTGAGCCACACAGTCAGAGCCAGTAGAGATGTATGCCCTGACGGAGGTGGCACATGGCGTTGTGGACACTCAGAGAGAAGGCCAGGGAGGCTTCCTGGAGGAGGTGATTTTTGAGTGTGCTTTGAGAGTAGCGTAACCTGGTGAGGGCATGGGCTCTTCAGTCATCCTGAGCTTGAGTTCCAGCTGTGAGACCGGGGTTGGGGGTGGGGTGGGGAGTGGGATGGGAAGGGCAGGAAGTTTTTCAACCTCTCCCTGTCCGTTTCCTCATCTGTAAAGTGGGGTTGATCACAGTATATCAACCACGTCTTGGAGTTTTCGTGAGAATTCTGTGTGCTGATATGTGTGAAGCACATGGCAGGGCACAGGGATTGGCTGTGACTTGCGTCACCATCCTCGTTGGAGTGCTGTCCATTGGTGGACAGTGGGCCGGGGCGGGAGAAGGGAAGCCCACCGGCTGGAAGTGAGGCAGTGTACTCTCAGGGCCTAGGCCCCTCATCCAAACCTGCCCTGGAAACTCTGCAGGACAGACTGAGAAACCGGGGGCCCTTTACCTCCTTTCACAGCCTCTGCAAAGAGGAGCCCCTTTGAGGAGGGTAGAAAGGGCCCCCCAGCCTGGTGCCGTCTCCCTAGGGAGATGGAGAAGAGGCTCTGCGTCAAGTGTGGCTGTAAGGAGAGGGGCTCAGCTCCTCTGGTTGGCGAGTGGGAGCACGGGGAGGACGTGCAGGGGTCTCATATGTCCCCTCTGAGAGAGAAAGGAAAGTCTCCTCTGCCTTCGAGATTCATCTGTGTTCCCAGAACACGGGCTGGGCAGATCTCTATCAGAGCTGGAAGGAAGGAGATTAGCCCAGGAAGGAAAATGTATTTCCCCAACGTGGTTAATGGCCCAGATCCCGGGTGTGATTTTTGTTAAACTGCTAGGCGGTAGGCCTCCCCCTGGGGCGGCTGAATCCGGAGGGGAGGAGCCCTGGAATCTGCATCCTGACTCCCTCTGGGCTTTGGCTCGGCCGCGGGTTTGGGAAGCTGAGCTGAATGAAGGCTCTGTCTGTCACACGCCAACAGTCGGAGTTAATTGTGTTCCTTCACAACCGATCTCAGTCCCCCAGCCACCCCCTCGCCCTCAGGATATCTGACCTCCAGAGCTGGGTCACCCAGTCCAGGCTCGATCCCCAGGAAGACAAATGGCCCATGGACACTGGAGGGGCCAGCAAGTGGGAGCCCAGCGCTCCCCCAGGCAGCATCTTGCCTGGGCCATCAATCAGCCCTAATCACTGCTGGGAGGGAGCTCTTTCTCAGATAATTAAAATCTCTCCGGCTGCAATTGAGGGCTGTTTCCTCTAATTTGTGTTTTTTTGGAGATGAGGAATGGCTGTCAGGCTGGCCTTGTGCAGCAGGGGATCTCTGTCACCTGCCCAGGGTGCCCTGAGCCCTGTCACCTTCCGCCGTTTCCGTCAGATTCCCACTGGGATCAGTGTTGGGTCCTGGGTCAGCCTGAGCTTGGACTCTGGGGGAAGGGCAGGCTCTGGGGAGGGGGTGTACAGTTCCCCCCTCTGCTGAACCTCCCAGCCAACTGGGCCCAATGCCCCTGGGGACAGAGGCAGGATGGGTGAGGGTGCAGGCAGGCACGGGCCACTGGGAGCTGGTCCCAGAGGAAGCTGAGCTGCTCAGAGAGAGGGGGGCAGAGAAGTGAGGGAGCCCATGCAGGGGCCGACAGTCAGTCCACTTGTTGGGGGATGCTGCAGGACAGTTTCTCTCAGTCTTTTCTGAGGTCACAGACCTTTCTGCAAAGCCCATGAAGGCTCTGGATCCCCTCCTCAGAAAGACAGACATGATACCATACATGCAGCCGCATGGCTGGTGTGTGAGCCCTATGCCTGGCACACCCTCTCTCCTCTTTCTAGCTTCCTTGAAGACTTTCTTGAGTCTAGATCAAACCTCACCTCCTCCAGGAAGTCTGCCATGATGACATGTTCCCACCCCCTTTCGGCTGCCAAGTGGCACTAGTGGTAAAGAACCCATCTGCCAATGCAGGAGACACAAGAGATGTGGGTTTGATTCCTCGTTGGGGAAGATCCCCTAGAGGAGGGCATGGCAACCCACTCCAGTATTCTTGCCCAGAGAATCCCATGGACAGAGAAGCCTGGCAGGCTACAGACCATAGGGTCGCAAAGAGTCGGACACGACTGAACCAGCTTAGCATGCATGGATATGGGATCTTAGTTCCCCATCTGGGATTAAACTCTGCAGTGGAAGCATGAAGTCTTAACCAATGGACCACTGGGGAAGTCCTGACATACCCGTATTCTGACCCACACCAGTGGCCTCCTCCATAACTGGTGTGTCTTTTGAGGTTGCAAAGAAAAGGGCAGAGAGCCCTGCTGTCGTGGAGACTCCAGGGGCCACATGATGGCTGGCATGGGATGGACACACAGGGGAGTCCTCACAGGCTAGCCACTCCCCCCACCCTGGGATACATTGCTGGTGCTTCGTCTCCTGCCTGGGTCCTCCTCAACAGCCCCTGACCCCAGGGCCCAATTTCTGGTCAGTGTGTGCTCTCTTTCGCCCCGTCCACAACTCCAAACCCACCCTCCTGCCTGGTCCCAGGTGGACTTACCTTGGCCTCCTGTCTGCAGCCTGAACCCATTCAGCCACGACGTGGGCTGTCTCAGCAACAGCCAGGACCATGTCCCTCTGGCCGCCCTGCCCCTGTTGGCCATCTCCTCCCCACAGTACCAGGATGCGGTTGCCACTGTCATCGAGCGAGCCAACCAGGTGTATGCGGAGTTCCTCAAATCCCCCGATGGGATTGGCTTCAGTGGGCAGGTAGGACAGCCTGCCCTCACTTCCCTGACCTGGTCCCTGCCTGGAGAGATGCTGGGACCTGCCGGAAGGATCTAGATCAGGCTGCTGTGCAGCCCTAGCTTCTGACATCCTAAGAGGCTTTTGAGATCTTTGGGTCTGTCCTCACTTTACAGATAGGAAAACTGAGGCCAACACCTGAGCTCTGATTATCAGCCCATGCTGATCTGTGACCCAAGTCTGACCCTGACTGTAGCCTGGTTCCCATCCTCAAGCGGACCCTCCCATCCCCATGTTTGGACTCTCAGTGCCTCCCCGGGACAGGCTCCTTGTTCCCCTGTGGACCGGCTGCCGGCACCCTGGCTGGGCATGGGGCAAGGGGCTGGCGGCGGACAGGCCTGCAGCCCCAGCTCTGCCTTCTGCAGGTGAGTCTCATCGGGGACTGCGTAGGGGGCCTCCTGGCCTTCGATGCCATCTGCTACAGCGCGGGGCCTACGGGTGACAGCCCTGGCAGCGGCAGCCGGAAGGGGAGCTTCAGCAGCACCCAGGTGCGGGCCAGATGGTGGGGTGGCAGAGGGGATGTCCTTGGGAGGCCCCCCCGGGGAGCAGGGCCTCTTGTGGGGGAGCAGTGTTAGCCCTGGTTGGTGCTGTGACATCCAGGTTGCAAAGTGTTCACAATCCTGCAAGAGTGGTGGGAGATTACTATCACAGGTGAGGAAACTGGAGCTCAGAGAAGGCTCTTTTAGCAGCAGGTCCCCAGAGAGCTCTCCAGAGTCCCGCTGGATCGCTGAGACCTTTTTTTTTTAAAATATAATTTTAAAAAGTTGATATTTTGTATTTTCATTTTTAAAATTCAGTTCAAGAAATTTGCTGGGTTTTTTTTGGCTGTGTGGCAGTAGGATCTTAGTTCCCTAACCAGGGATCGAACCGGTGCTCCCTGCAGTGGAAGCGCAGAGTCTTAACCACTGGAAGGTCAGGGAAGTTCCTCCAGTGAGCCCTTTGGACTTAGGGGACACCCCGGTGCCTAAAATCCTGTCGTTTTTTTTGCTTGTGTTGCGGCTCCCATGCTCCTTTTGGAAGAAGTACTGCCTCTCGCATCTTAGGAGAAGGGGGTTCATTTGTCCTGGGGCCCCAGAGTGACCGCAGTGCCCTCCTATCCTCTGCTCGGCCCCCAAGGACGCCCCGGTGGTGGTGGAGGAGGAGTGCAGCCTTGCGGGCAGCAAGCGGCTCAGCAAGAGCAGCATCGACGTCTCCAGCACCTTGGAGGATGAAGAGCCCAAGCGGCCGTTGCCTCGGAAGCAGAGCGACTCATCCACCTATGACTGCGAGGCCGTCACCCAGCATCACGCCTTCCTATCAAGGTAGCCGCTCCTTGTGCCTGCCCCGCCGCCTTCCAGCAGAGCGTCCAGGGGAACAGAGCCTCAGCCCAGCGTCATCTGGGAGGCCTGCTATGGGGGGCCAAGGGACCAGCACTGAAATGCTGAGACTGAGGCCACTCCCCATGGACCCTGCACAGAGGCCTGGGACTCTGCATGCTGAGCCTGCCAACCCCACCCGCTCAACTTGCAGAGAGATGGGACAGTTGGTTTCACCAAGAGGGTAGATGCTGCCCAGCCTACTTCACTGATGGTTTTAAGAATCTGGTGAAAGAACAGAAGTAGGTGGGTTTTGCATTTCTTAGCATTTCTTAGTATTGTGTTCTTGATATTTCTCAAATGGGCCAGCAAAGGCCAGGTAGGTCCGGAACTTTCCATGGATCACACAACCAGTTACTGAAGAGCCGGGGTCTCCCAGCGCCTGGCACCAGTACTCTTTTTTTTTAATTGAGGTATAGTTGCTTTACAATGTTGTGTTACATTCTGCCGTAAGCAATGCACTTTTATTCAAAGACCAGCCAGGTCCCTCCGTGGAACTGCCCACCCTCTAACTTTCTAGAAGGAGCATGTTAATGGACACTGGTTAAATGAACCTGTTGCTGTTCAGTCTTTCCAGCTCTTTCTGACCCTAAGGACTGTGCAGCGTGCTAAGCTTCCCTGTCTTTCATCATCTCCTGGAGTTTGCCCAAACTCATGTCCATTGAGTGATGCCATCCAACCATTCATTCAGGATTCATATGAGTATTGAACATATAAGTACAAGTGAGAAGAAATGCCTCTTTTCTTCTCCCCTTTCTCCTCAGTTCTCTCCTCCCATCCTCCTTTTCTATCCAAATGATAAGTAGCACCAGGTCATCACAACATTTGGAAAATGTATCCTCTCACCAGGGCTAACACTTTGGCGTTATTAATTCCTTTCAGTACATTTTTTACATGCTTTGCTTGTGAAAGTGAAAGTGTTAGTCGCTCAGTCATGTGTTTGTGATCCCATGGACTGTAGCCTGCCAGGCTTCTCTGTCCATGGGATTCTCCAGGCAAGAATATTGGGGTGGGTTGCCATTTCCTTCTGCAGGGGATTTTCCTGACCCAGGGATTGAACCCAGGTCTCCTGCACTCCCAGCAATTTCTTTACTGTCTGAGCCACCAAGGAAGATTTGCCTGTAGGTTTACCTAGAGAAAAAAAAAAACTCTTATATTATGGTCTTTCACCATATAATGAAAAATATTCTTAATATAAATATTCTGATAAATATTCTTAATAATGTTTTATTAAGTGAATGGATGATATCTTGCACAGTCCCAGCAACTGGACACTTTGTCTTTTTTCCAATTCTTTATGATTAGAAACACAGTCCGGAAACATCTTTGTGCATAAATGTTTAGGTATGTATTAGGGCTATTTTATTCAGATGGGTTCCTGGAGGAGGAATTATTAGGTCAAAGGCTCTGCATATTTAAATCTCCGACTATTCAAAAGCCCTCTGAAAGATTATTTTTGAGAGAAGAAGCTACATTTCAAGTCAGGTTGCAGGGTAAAATCATAACATTTCTGGTTCATCCTTGAAAAATCCTTTAAGAAAGCCCCACATTTGGAGAGTGATGTGAAGTTGGAGGCTGTCAGTGGCTGGTCCAGTGCAGCCAGCTCTTCCCTCTGGTGTAGGGACAGATGGCTGTTTCTCTGGCAATTAAGTAGTTGGTATGTGTTTAGGGACCATGCTGTACGTGAAATATGAATTGTTAAACAGCAGGGTCGTCATTCTCACTGCAAGATGCTCCCATTGCAAGAGGCAGAGGGTGTGTGGGGATTCAGATTCAACTGCCCAGACCCTCGCCCAGAGGCGATGGGGGACTGGCACACATTTCGAAGATTATTTCTAAAATTCCCTTTTCCCTCCAACTTGTGTATTTTGGTGGAATTTGCATTCCATTAGTGGATTCATGGGGCTTCCCAGGTGGCTCAGTGGTAAAGGATCCCCCTGCAATACAGGAGACGCAGGTTCAGTCTCTGATTTGGGAAGATCCTCTGGAGAAGGAAATGGCAAGCCACTCCAGTATTCTTGCCTGGGAAATCCCATGGACAGAGCAGCCTGGTGGGCTACAGTCCACGGGGTCGCAGAAGAGTTAGCTGGGACTTAGTGACTACAATAACAAAAATGTATTCATAGATCTTATGCCACTGGGTTTTCTGAAACCCTGAGCGGTACCTAAATGCAGCTGAAAGTTTCGGGAGGTGCCCAGTTTTCCTGCCTATTTTTGGCAGCCTGCTCTGGATATGCACATCAACTTGAGCTCTTTGAGGCAATGGGTGCCTGGGATGGGAACCATTGGAATTCTGTGTGGCTCAGGTTTTGCTCTTTAAGCTTGGTTTCCTCTGTGAGCTAGAGGGGAGGAGAGACCAAGCTGTTTGCATCTGTGTCTGCGGGTTGCCTGGAACACGAGTTACCACGAAAGCCCTCATCCTGGCAGGACCGATGTCGCCCAGCTGTCCAGCCAGGCTGGGCTTCTCTGTTGGGCAGGAACTCACAGTGTGGCCATCACAAGACCAGCACGATGGGGCAGGAGGCTTAGGTTTCAGGTGCTCAGTCCGTTTTAAGGAAGACAGTTTTATTAGATCACAGTCACACGGGTTTATTCACGTGTCACCCGCGTGCCATGTAGCAGTGTGAAGTAGATGTGATGGAGGTGATATGGGCCCCAAAGTCTGAAATATTTACCATCTGGCCCTTTATAGGAAAAGTTGGCTGACTCCTGCCTTAGCCAAATGTTGGCCAGGCCTTGGTGGCAGATGCTGAGATGGTCACCAATTTGTGCTGGTGATCAGGCAAGTCGGTCCCAGGCCGAGCCCTGCCGCAGAGATCGAGCACTGGGTGCTGCAACTCAGACTTCAGGCTGCCTGCTCGGTGCTCACTCCTTCGTGCTTGTTGTTGTTCAGTCACTCAGTCAAGTCCGACTCTTGGCGACCCCATGGACTGCAGCACACCAGGCTTCCCTGTCCTTCACCATCTCCCAGAGTTTGTTCAAACTCATGTCCATTGAGTCGGTAATGCCATCCAACCATCTCACCCTCTCACCCCCTTCTCCTGCCCTCAGTCTTGCCCAGCATCAGGGTCTTTTCCACATCAGGTACCCAAAGTATTGGAGCGTCAGCCTCAGTCCTTCCAATGAATATTCAGGGTTGACTTCCTTTAGGACTGACTGGTTTGATCTCCTTGCTGCCCAAGGAACTCTCAAGAGCCTTCCCCAGCACCGCAGTTCGAAAGCATCGATTCTTCGGCTCTCAGCCCTCTGTATGCTCAGTCGTCCCCCTAACCTGCACTCCCCTGTCTTCCTCCCTGGGCCAGCATCCACTCCGGCGTGCTGAAGGATGAAGCCGAGTCCCCGGCGGCCGGGGGCCCCCAGGTCCCCGAGGTCAGCCTGGGCCGCTTGGATTTTGAGGTGTCCGACTTCTTCCTCTTCGGCTCGCCCCTGGGCCTGGTCCTGGCCATGCGGAGGACGGTGCTGCCCGGACTGGACGGTGGGTGTGATGCTGGCTGGGGCCTGAGATGCCTTTGAGTCACTGGGCCCCTGTGTCAGGGCCTGGAACTGGGGAGAGTAGGGGTGGGGAGGACCAGAGAATTAGGGGTAGATGGAGAGAGAGGCGAGGAAGGAGAAAGGCGCGGGGGCAGGAGGGAGAGTGGGGCAACTTCCCTGACGGGGCCAAGGCGAGGCAGCCCCAGGTGGATTTCACTCCCTACCAGAGGCCCCATTGCCTGGTTATCATGCTTTCTGGGAAGAGAAACCGTACTGTGCCCACCCGCTCCTTCCCCAATGCCCGGGTTGGTCCCCTGCAGCCCGATCGGTCTTACTGCCCCCTGCAGATCAGCCCCCCTCCACCTCAGTGCCTCTGCTTGCAAGGTCCCCACAGCCTTGAATGCCTTCCCCTATTCCTCTGAAATACTTCCAGAGGTGAGTTGCACCAGAAGGTGGTTTACAATGGCTCTGAGGATATAAGAGGAGGCCCCTGGGAGCACAATGGATCAGGGATCCTCCAAATTCTTTTGTCCCAAAGCTTACCAACAAATTGCACTACGACTGTTGATCGCAGATACAAAGTCGGGGGTGGAGGTGCTCTGATAGAAGTAATGGAAACAGGCAGAATCCCACAGCTGTGCTTAACGTTGCTAAGGAAACCTAGGGTTCCCGGGATGCTGGACGGTCCAGTGCCCTGAGACGGACAGGGCGGCGAAATGATGCGATGCGGCCTCAGTGGAGACACCTGCTGGTCAATGGGAGAAGTATTCGGCCGGCTCTGACAGTTTACTTACCACCCCAGGTCTGGGAATTGAGCTGGGCCGAAGGAAGAGGCGGCTGATCCTGAGTGAAGGACCCTAGGTCTGCTTCACAGATCAGGTAGCAACTAAGTGACAGCCAGAATTGAAAGGAGTTTGATCAATGGAAATAGTGGAGGACGTCCTGCTAAGAGCAGGGGGAGCTTGAGCAAAGCCACAGAGAAGGGAAAGCAGCTGTCCATCATGGCCCCAGTGCTGGGTGCCTACAGTGGTGCTTCCGAGTGGGGCAGGTTGGCAAGGCCTTGAGGGTTAAGCTGAACCAAGTGGCTTTGATCCTGTCAGTAGCAGGGAGCCATGGCAGGTTCTTGAGCAGAGGAGTAGGTTTCTCAAATCTGCAGTCGAGGGAGCCTCCTAGGACCAAGGCAGCAGGTGTTCAAAGGGCTTCCTGTGTCCTCCCCCCACCTCCCAAGGTTTCCAGGTACGTCCTGCCTGCAGTCAGGTCTACAGCTTCTTCCACTGCGCAGACCCCTCCGCCTCCCGGCTTGAACCACTGCTGGAGCCCAAGTTCCACCTGGTGCCACCTGTCAGCGTGCCCCGCTATCAGAGGTTCCCACTGGGCGACGGACAGCCCCTCCTCCTTGGTAGGCTCTCAGGGGTGTCAGAGTGTGCTGAGCTGGAGGCTGGGCTCCCTGCAGGTGGCGCCCTAGGGCCACCTTCTCTGGTCCAGCCCCTCCAAGCTGTCAGATGTCAGAGTGGCTAGACTCACCTGAACAAAGTCTGTGTACTTTTGAGGGAGTGGGGGATGGCGTGGACAGGAAGACCGCTGACTCACTTGCCTTTGGAGCAGCCCACCTGTGTGAGCTCCTGCTCTGCACGAGGCATCTTTGGGCTCTGCCCCCTGATTAGCTCCTGTGTCTGGGGCCAGCGTAATGCTGAGATGTCAGACCTGATTGCAAGTCTGGGATCCACCCTGAGGGTTATTCCCAGTGCCTGGACTCTAGAAGTGCAGGTCAGGGAGTGGGTCACCCTGGTGGTCTTCTTGGAAGAGGGGGTCTTCAACCAAGGCATTTGTATAGGTGGAGAAGAGCTAGAGGGTGGGGTTTGAGGGATCTTCTGGGTGGAGGAACAGCAGGAGCAAGGGAGGTGGGTTGGGGGAGGGCCAGTGGCCTGCGGGGCTCACATGGGGTGAGCTGTGCATGGACTGGGGTGAGGCCAAGGGGAGGCCTGGGATGGACAGTCAGGGCTTGGAGATCAGAGCCTTGAAAGTTTAGCCCGTCCCTGTTCAGAGATTTGGGCCAGATTGGAGTTGGGGGGCAGGGGTGGGGTGGGGTGTGCTGCCCTGCATGTGTCTCATTCAGGATTTAAACCCAGCTTACCCCTTCCTGCCCCATCTCAAAGGAAACTTAATTTCCAAAGTCCTGTTTTGGCAGGAGTTTTTATTGATAGAGGGGTTCTATAGATAGAAAAATGAAAGTCACTCAGTCGTGTCCAACTTTGCGACCCCGTGGACTGTACCCTGCCAGGCTCCTCTGTCCATGGAATTCTCCAGGCAAGAATACTGGAGTAGGCAGCCATTCCCTTCTCCAGGGGATCTTCCCAATCCAGGGGTCAAACCCAGGTCTCCCGCGTTGCAGGCAGATTCTTTACCTTCTGAGCCGCCAGGGAGAAGGGCACCCTAAACTGTGACGTCTCCTGCCCCCAGAGGGCGCACTTGCCCCCAGGCTCATTTATGTCCAGGCTTAGCCACAGTCCTCCGAGGCTCAGAGAGGAGTGTGCTACAAAGCGCGTGGTTGTCACCTGTGGCCTCAGCTGGGCCTTTGGATGCAGTCCCCGAGGGGCGCCCTCGGCAGCTCTGTTGGAGTTGGAGTGACGGTTGGGACCCTGACTTGTGCCTGCATAACCCATGGCTTGGAGGATGTGAAACCAACGGGTGCCTGGTGAAGGGGTCCTGGTCAGGCCCCAGGATGAGAGGTGCGGGCTCCTCCCCAGGTGCCCAGGCTCCCACCCAGCATGGGGCTGGCACTGCCCAGGCAGCTCCATTTGAGACCCACCACTTGGCCTTGAGGCGGGGCTAAATAGCTCAGTTGGTAGAGCATTAGACTTTTAATCTGAGGGTCCAGGGTTCAAGTCCCTGTTCAGGCGTGCTGTCCTCTGTTTTGGGCTTCCCTCATAGCTCAGTTGGTAAAGAATCTGTTTGCAATGCAGGAGACCAGGGTTCGATCCCTGGGCTGGGAAGATCCCCTGGAGAAGGAAATGGCAACCCACTCCAGTATTCGTGCCTAGAGAATCCCATGGATAGAGGAGCCTGGCAGGCTACAGTCCATGGAGTCGCAAGAGTTGGACACGACTTAGCGACTAAACCACCGCCACGCGGACTTGACTGTGAAATTCCCCCTCCAGCTGATGCCCTGCACACCCACAGTGCCCTCTTCCTGGAGGGCAGCTCCCGGGGCAGCCCGCCGCTTCTGGATGCCCCTGCCTCACCCCCTCAGGCCCTGAGATCCCAGCGCCGGGCCCGGAGGATCAGCCAGGGCAGCTCCAGTGAGAGCTCGGAGTCCTCGGACAGCTTGGCCCCCGTGGGTGTCTCCCGCAGTGAGTGAGGGTCTCCTGGGCCCCGCCTGGATTTGCGGGAGAGGGGCTTCCTCCAGGTGGGCACTGGTTCCCTGCCAGGGCTGTTGAGGACGGCGGAGGAGGGGAACAGGATGTCTAGACTGAGCTCTAATCTCAGAGAGAATTGTGACCTCTGACCTGGACAGGGGTCCTGACCTCTGACGGTGGTCTGAGCTCTGACCTCAGCCAGAGCCCTAATCCCATCGTTCAGTTTCCCCACAGGAGTCCCTCTGACCAGCAGCCCTGGGGTGAGACTCTATATGTCTGTGGATCCGGCCCCCTTTCTGGGGATCAGTTTGCAGCGTGTGACCTGGAGGCTGGTTGGGTGGGCGAGGAGGCTGGGGGGTCATTGAAGCTGGGGGAAGACTGGCACATTTCCTAGGGCTCATTTTGAGCTGAGTGCTCTGGCTCCAAGTTCATGTCCCTAGTGGCGTGTCCATCACTGGATCTGCACCCTGGGCGTCCCACACACACTGCCTCCTGGGTCAAGGTCCTGGGGCAGGGCACTCAGTCCTCATCTCCCTCTTGGATCCACAGTCACAGCCAAGTGGTGGGGCTCCAAGCGCATCGACTACGCCCTGTACTGCCCTGACGTCCTCACAGCCTTCCCCACCGTGGCCCTGCCCCACCTCTTCCACGCCAGCTACTGGGAGTCCACGGACGTGGTGGCCTTCATCCTGAGACAGGTATACCGCCCCTGCCTGGGAGGGCCCAGCCTCCAGGGAGAAGGAGGCTGGGCTTGCCTTGCCAGTCACATTGGACACTGGAGCATGGCAAGTGGAGGGGGAAGTGACCTGGACAGACAACCGTTTGCATAAGGAATATGACTTCTGGTCAATGTCATGGCACTTTCTAGAAAATTAAATAGATGCCATGTAGGAGAACGTGCCCATGTTCAACTTGGAGATTGGAGTCATCACGCCTGTTCTCCTGTGGGTCTCAGTGTCCTCATCTGTAAAATAGGTGGAGCAGAGAGGCCAGTGACTGAGAGAGAGCCTGGGAGGTGGGGGCTGGATTGCATGCACCCTCCACGGCCAAGGAGGTGGAGACACAAGAGATGCGGGCTCGATCCCTGGGGTTGGGAAGATCCCTTGGAGGAGGGCATGGTGATCCACTTCAGTGTTCTTCTCGCCCAGAGAGTCCCATGGACAGAGGAGTCTGGCAGGCTATAGTCTGTGGGGCTGCAGAGTCAGACATGACTGAAGTGACTGGGCACATAAAAGATTTAACTCAGGAACAGCTACATGGAAGGGATGCAAAGGACAGGGTATGGGGAAAGGAGTTGGGTTTGCCATGCCCTCTCAGAGGGCACCACTGTCCCCAGAGCTCCACGGCTTACCAACCTGGAAGCTCTCTGAACCCCATCCTTTTGGGTTGTTATGAAGCCTTCGTTACGTAGATTCAGTTGATTAAATCATGGCCATGGGTTCTCCTGGCAACCAGCCCCATCCTAAGACGTGGTGCCGCTCACCTCACTAACATAACAAAAGACACCTTTGTACCTCTCGCTTAGGAAATTCCAAGGATTTTCGGAGCTTTGTGCCTGAAGCTGGGCAAAGACGAAACACTTACTTCTTATTATAAATCACAATATCACAGATTGAGAGAGTTGCTGTGGATAGGGAAGTTCAGGGAGGAGTCATGGAGCCCCTCTGGGGAGACAGAAGGAGCCACTGAAAGAAATAGAGGAGGGCACCCCTAGAGGTCAGAGGTGGGTCAGACTGGACAGACAGGAGGGGCCTCTGAGCTGCGCAGGATGGAGGTCACCGGGCCTTGGCAGGAATAGCGTCAGTGAGCCACGGGGTCAGAAGCCTGCCTGGAGCTGGGGGAGGAGAGGCAGCAGTGAGGAGGGGGAGATGATAGTGTAGGGAGATCAGGGACATGTGATGGTTGTTGCAGAGGGATCCTAGAAAGAGGCACCAGAACACATGTTGACTATTTATTTATTAGATTTTTGAAAAAACAAAAAAACAAAAAACCAAAAAACTACTTGGTTTCTTTATTTTTTTGATCAGGCCGTGTGGCATGAGGGATGTTAGGTCCCTGACTGGGGGTCGAACTCACAGCCCCTACATTGGAAGTGCAGAACCTTAACCGGTGGACTGCCAGCAAAGTCTCTATGAGATGCTAAGGAGTCGGGATGCTAATTTAGATGCTAAGGAGAATGAGCCAGTAGTGAGGGGCTAACCAGTGATGCAGGATTAACAGGGGAGCTTGCTCCATCATGTTCTTGAGCAGGTGGGTGGAGCTGGGACCAGGGCTCCAGCTGGCCTTCGATAATGGTCACCCACGATGATGGGGGCGGGGGGAAGGCAGAGAATGGGTACAGACCCAGGTGGTTCCTAGGCTGGGGTGTCGAGAGCAGGGGCTGCTCCCAGGGCAGAGCATTTGAGAGACAGTGGTCTGCCCCAGCTGTCAGGACAGGTGGGCAGAAAGGCTGCCCTGAGGGACCCAGGCTGGGAGGCGGGGAGGCTTGGAGCAGGGCCTGGCTGTACGCTGGAGGGCCCTGACACCAGGGGGAGGAGGTGGGGGTGTCTAGACGGCCTAACCCGGAGTCCTGCTGGGCTGTTGATCAGGTGATGCGCTATGAGAGTGTGAACGTCAAGGAGAGTGCTGGTCTGGACGCCGCGGCACTGAGCCCCGCCAACCCCCGCGAGAAGTGGCTTCGTAAGAGGACCCAGGTCAAGCTGCGGGTATGCGCTTGTTGGAGGTGCCTGTGGGTTGGGGCTGTGGCATCAGGGAGGTGGGGCTGTCCCCAGGGGACGGGGCATCCACGTGGCCAGAAAGGGCTTGGGTTAGAGCTCCATGCTGATACATGCTGGGATTCATGCTTAGACGAGGCCCCCAGGATTTCTGTAGAGGTGGGGTAGGGGTGTGGAGCAGATGAGACGGGGGAGCTGGTTCCCTGGGGCCTGGCTCCCCAGGAGCACCTTGGGTGCAGGTCCAGGGCACTGAAGATGGAGATGAGATGCCAAATATAGAGCTGTATGCCAGGCCTCTGTAGATGTGCACGTGAGTCAGAAAGGGTTCTCCCCACAACCATGGGGCTCACAGCCTGGGGTGGCATTTGCCAGGACATAGAGGGAGGCCTGGATTAGGAAGAAGATGGAGAGAAGGATTGTCAGGGTAAGCTGTGCAGGGCTTCCCTGAAGAAGTGTCACCTCTGCAAGGTATTGAAGTATGAGTAGGAGTTTGGTCCACATACATTCATTTACTCAGCAAACAATCATCCGTATTCACTTTGTCCCTGGCCTTCTGCAAGGCAGTGGGGCACAAGAATAAACAGACACAGCCACTGCTATGGTGGGCACTTATAGTCTTGTGGGAATCTCAGACATGAACCCCAAGAATAGTGTTAAATGGTAGAAGGTGATCCATAAATCAGCTCTTCTTTTGTAAACATTTTTATTGAGCTATAACCACAGTTTACACAATTCACCCACTTAAAGTATGCAATTCAATGTGTCTTAGTATATTCACAACTGTGTGCAACTATTATCACAGTTACTTTTAGAACATTTTCATCACCTCCAAAAGAAACCCCTTACCCTTTAGCCACTGTTCCCCTCCGCAGCCCCTTACTCCCACCCTAACCCTGAGCAACCAGTAATCTACTTTCTGTGTCTATAGGTTTACTTATTCTGGACATTTCACGTAATGCAATCATACAATATGTGGTCCTTTATGTCTGGCTACTTTCAGTGAGCATAATGTTTTCAAGGTTCATTCACATTGTGGCTTGTGTCAGTACTTAATTTCGTTTTATGGCATCTTTCCATGTGTTTATTTCCATGAATGGAATCTTCTGTCATCAGAATTCTTGTTAGGGAGCCTGCATTCCTCACCTGACTAAGTGTCTCCAGGTCAGGGTCCATGACTGGTCCCTCTCTACATACCCAGAGCCCAGCCCAGGGACCAGCGGGGATGAGGTACCCGCAGATATTCATTGAACTATTGAATTAAAATATTGTGGGAATTGAGATAAGGTAGAGACTGTGTCCAGACAAGGCAATGGCAGCCCACTCCAGTACTCTTGCCTGGAAAATCCCATGGATGGAGGCGCCTGGTAGGCTGCAGTCCATGACTTCGTGTTGTGAAGGGTCGGACACAACTGAAGCGACTTAGCAGCAGCAGCAGAGACACCTGCTGGAGAGTCCCCGACTGTCTGGGGAGTCCCTGAGTGCTTCTTAGAGAGGACGAAGTTGAGTCAGGTCATAGCGGATGGGCTGGAATGTGGAGACAGAAGACCAGGGATGCTGTGGAGAGTCAAGGGGTGGGGGGATGGGGAATCAATGTGAGCGAAGGCCCTGAGGCCTCTCTGCAGAGCCTGACCTGAAAGAACCAGCTGGGCTTCAAAGGGCAGCAGTGCGAGAGGGGACTGAAACGGTTTCCCAGCAAAGTTCTGATGCCAGGCTCAGGATTTGGAGCCAGGAGCTTAAAAGTTCTGTGCTTTGTAAAGACGATGAATCTGCCATGGGGGCTGTGTTTTGAATAAGGGGCTCCTTTAAGATGCTACTAGCAGAGTCCACGTGAGAGGTACCTGGGGTGTGGGCGGAAACACTGATGTAGGCAGTTTTGTAAAACTTCAGTGGTCTGGGGTCTTGAAGGGGGGAGTGGTAGGTGGTCATGGCTGGGAGCTGCGGAATGAATTGAAACCAGACATGAAGAAGGATGGGGATGCTGGGATATCGTTACAAACAAATGATGTGATGTCCAGAATTGCTCCAGAATAATCTGGAGTGGGGCAGGGGTGGGGTGGAGGATCCTGCAAAGGAAGAAGGGAGCCAGAAGGGCTGTGACTGGTTTCCAGCCGCACGAGGCTTCCTACACTGTTCTCTCTACTCTTCACATTTAAATCGCCCACTAAGCGAAGACGGACGGTAAATGGCTGCTGGATATGAGCCGTAATGTGGAAGGAAGAAGCGACGGTGACCCGAAGTTTCCAGCCTGGCCTTCTAGAAGGATGCCAGGCTCCGAGGACTGGCTGTTACCTCCAGGCTATGGGGAGTGTTAAGAGCAGAGGATGCTCATTTGTGGGAGTCTAGAGAAGGAAATGGCAACCCACTCCAGTGTTCTTGCCTGGAGAATCCCAGGGACGGGGGAGCCTGGTGGGCTGCCGTCTATGGGGTCGCACAGAGTCGGACACGACTGAAGCGACTTAGCAGCAGCAGCCGCACTCCTTGGAGATGATGTGAAGTTTTAAGGGTCTGTTTTCTTCAGGGGTTCTGTCCCCACAGAACCCCTGTTCCACATGTCTTGGAAACTTTAATGGGGTTAATAAGGAAGAAAGGCAAGATTTCACAGGGGACCATCCCTCCAACCCATCCTGAGGACAATGCAAATAAAAAGCAAGGTCAAGTCCCCTTGCAGAAGTTGAGCTGGTTTCTGTCCTTCCAGAATGTCACTGCCAACCACCGGGCCAATGACGTGATTGCTGCCGAAGATGGCCCCCAGGTCCTGGTGGGGAGGTTCATGTACGGGCCCCTCGACATGGTGGCCCTGACCGGCGAGAAGGTACAGAAGCTGGGCCCTCCCTTCCTGGGTACCACACGGCACCTGGGCCGAGGGCTGCGGGGAGGGGCCGGCTGGACGAGGTGGGAGATGCTCACCCAGGTCAGGGAGGGCGAGTGGCAGCGAGGGGTGGACTGGGCGCTTTGGAGAAGCCGGTGTGGCTGCAGTGGAAAGAGAAGGGACGGTGGGAGCCAGGAACTAGCGTCAAGCAGGGACCCCGAGCCCTGTGGTCTTGGCAGAGAGCTCCCAAGTCCAGCCCCCTCCCCGGCTTTCAGCGAGCCCCCTGGCCGCCTCGCCTCCTGCAGGTGGACATCCTGGTGATGGCAGAGCCGTCCTCCGGCCGCTGGGTGCACCTGGACACAGAGATCACCAACAGCAGTGGGCGCATCACGTACAGCGTGCCACGGCCCCGGCGCCTGGGGGTCGGCGTCTACCCCGTGAAGATGGTCGTCAGGTCAGACCCAGGGGACATTCTCACGGTGGTTTCACCCAATTCCACGGCCCTTTCAGGTCTGTCCAGAAGATGGGGTCCTGGGGATGCTGTCTTGGGCCCCATCCCTGTCTGCTGGGAGAGAGGAAAATGGATGCGGTCACAGCTTTAGCATCAGGAGGTGCCACCCGGCTTCTCTCTCATCCTGGCCCCGATTGAGCTCTGACCCTGGCCAAGGGCTGATGTTGGCCTCAGGCTGACACCTGACCCTGAGTGTACAGCTAACCCCCAGGTGGGCACCTTTCAGGGGCGACCAGACCTGCGCGATGAGCTACCTCACAGTGCTGCCCCGGGGCATGGAGTGCGTGGTCTTCAGCATCGACGGCTCCTTTGCGGCCAGCGTGTCCATCATGGGAAGCGACCCCAAGGTCCGGCCGGGGGCAGTGGACGTTGTCCGGTGAGTGCTTCCTTCCTGCAGGGGACATATCCTCTGGGGAAGGAACCAGTGGCTGTGTGGGAGGTGGGCTGTGTTTTTCTAGTTTCCTCTAGGAATTCCACTAGTCTCTGGGTTGGGAGCCAGGAGTCCTAGCTTCACCTGCAGGAGTAATTTACTGAGGGTTCTTGAGAACCTCCACCACCTTCCAGCCTTCTGTTCCTCCCCGCCTCCCTCTCTCCGTTTATCCTAACACGGTCAGAGCATTCTGGGCAGTGAATCAGGACGGGTCATTTGCATTCAGATCTCAATCAGGATAAAATTGTTATGTGCTGATTACCAATCGCCATGGAGCAAATGGCTCCATTGTTAGTGACTTATGGTAGTAGTTTATTATTCTTTGACATCATTCCGTGGATTGATTGGTTTCTGCTGGGAGGTCCTCAGAGGGGGCCTCTCCAGAAATGGCAGTCAGATTGTGGTCTGGGCTGGGGGTCATCTCAGGGCTGGTTGTTCAAGATGTTCAAGATGGCTGATGTATCTTGTTCCTTGGCTGGGGTCTGTCTTTTTCTCTCTCCGTGTG
This sequence comes from Capricornis sumatraensis, assembly GCF_032405125.1. Classification (NCBI taxonomy): domain Eukaryota; kingdom Metazoa; phylum Chordata; class Mammalia; order Artiodactyla; family Bovidae; genus Capricornis; species Capricornis sumatraensis. The sequence continues at coordinate 75,750,500 of NC_091076.1, forward strand.
GCTGCTCCAGGTGGCCAGCCTGGGTGGTCTCAGACTAGCCAGACTTGGTGCCTGGTGACGGGCTTCCCTGCTGGTAACTGGCCTACTATGGTTCCCAGATACCCAGCTGGAAGCTACAAGCCTTCTTAGTACCCAGCCTTGGGATTCAGAGTCTTTTCCACTACACTTGTTCTATTAGTTCCAAGCTAATCCCAGGATCAGCCCAGTTTCGAAGAGGAAGGGAGCACATAAAGGTGTGACTACTGGGACACGTGGCTCACTGGGGGGCCCTTCTTTCGAGTCTAGCTTACACACAGTGCCAATCAAGAGACTGGACTTTTTATAGCTGATTGGAGAAAGCAGAGCAGGCTTCCTGGGAGAGGTGGCATTTGAGTCAGCCCTTGAAGGACAGGTGCCTATATATTTCAATCCATGCCACTGTACAAAGATGAACACAAACAGAAAGGCAAAAGGAAGAAAATACAGGACTGAGTTTGATAGGCTGAGAAGGTGAGAAGGACAGAGAAGAACAGATCATGTGTAGGGATAAGTTCATGGCCATTGGGTGTTGGAGGCCAGTTCAGGACAGGGTGGGAAGTGTGGCTGGAAACAACCTCCCAGGGCTGCTGAACTGCGGAGAGAGGTGCGAAAGGATTTTGCCAAGAGAAAAACAAGAGAGGTACCACTTGAGTTCCTCCCTTCCTGTCTGCCTCCCTCCAGGCTTCTGAGGCTGGTTCTGGGCCAGGCTCTATGCTCTGGTACTGATGCAGAGAGAGCTCCTAGTTGGAGGAAACTCATGGTCCAGCGGAAGAAAATAAATCATGGGCACAAGAAACTGTCCTCCAGGACTCGGAATCATCAGCATGCCAAAAGTGGACCGATAGCGGTCCTGGGAGCTCTTGGGGACCAGAACTCCTGAGCTGAGGCTTAGGAGTGGAGTTAACATGAGAGGGTGGAGTGAAGATGCTGCCTGGTAGAATCAAAGGCTCGTTGACTGGCGGGGAGATGGAGGGAAAGGGAGACATCCAAGTGGCTGTCTCTGGCTCCAGACACTTGAGTGATGACAGTGGCATCAGGGAGGAGGGGACCCAAGCAGAGAGGGCAGGGGTAGGGGGACCAGCTGGGCTGTGGGCATGCGGTTGGCACTTGTGGCCATCTGGGGGGGATGGCTAGGGCTCACAGGGCTCAACTCGGGGTGTGAATTTCTGGGTCCCCCTTGTTTTTCCCTACCATGCCCTGGAACAGCTCCTCCAGCTTCTTGCAGGTAGGGGGGGAACGCAGGGGGTGTGGGCTGCTGGGCAGTGGGTGGCTTGCACGGGGTGGGGGCTGGACCCTGCAATATCCTCTCGCCAGGCACTGGCAGGACCTGGGATACATGATCCTCTACATCACGGGGCGGCCGGACATGCAGAAGCAGCGGGTGGTGTCGTGGCTGTCTCAGCACAACTTCCCACAGGGCATGATCTTCTTCTCCGACGGGCTGGTGCACGACCCGCTGCGGCAGAAGGCCATTTTCCTGCGCAACCTGATGCAGGAGGTGAGCGTCCGGCAGGGGAGGGGCTTCCACCGGGGAGGGGCTTCCACCGGGGAGGGGTGAGTCCTCGGCCGCCCTCCTCCTCGGCCCCGCCTCCTCCCTCAAGCTGGGGGGAGCCCCTCCTTTACCCCACATGCTCTGATTGTCCAAGCGGATGCCCAGTTGGCAAAGCACATTCATGTGCATCTCATCGGTCCTTTTACTGCCCAGCGAGGTGTGTATCTCCTCCGTCTCCACTGATGGATGAGAACGGTGAGGTTTAGGAAGGGGAGGCCACTGCAGGGGGTGGCCCCTGAGGCAAGGTGGACCCGTGACCTGGAGTCTGTCTGTGTGCAGAAAAAGGGTCCCCCACCAGTGCTCCCCGGGGGGACATCTGGGAATCCTTCGTGGCGGATGCACTGGCCCCGCCCCCATCAGCTGCCCTGTGTTTCAGTGTTTCATCAAAATCAGCGCAGCCTACGGCTCCACGAAGGACATCTCCGTCTACAGCGTGCTGGGCCTGCCGCCCTCCCAGATCTTCATTGTGGGCCGGCCCACCAAGAAGTACCAAACCCAGTGCCAGGTGGGTGGAAGTGGGGGTGTGGGGCCAGTAAAAGCAGAGAGGGGAGAAGGCGGTTTATTCCGTTGTTTGTTCAGTCCATCATCTGTTCGTTCATTTGCTCATTCATTCATTCAACACACACAACTGGGTGCCTGTGCGGGGTGCAGGTGGACTCGGATGGCCCGTCATCTAGTCTAGACGGGGAGATGGAGAGACTGGCCGACAATGCCAGTGCAGTGCGGCAACAGCCATAATGAATGACAGGGGAGCGCAGAGGACTGTGGGCCCTAAAGAGGAGCAGCCAAGCCTGACTCAGGGACAAGGCTGATTTTTTGAAAGTTGGAAGTTGTCCGTGAAGGGCCTGAGCTTGGACGAGCCTTTATGACGGAGGCAGCAGCAAAAGGAAGGGTCAGGAGGTGGCAGAGCAAGTGTAAATTCTGGGAACTGACTGCAAGTGACTCGGCTTGGCTGAGGGTGATGCGGGAGGGAGCCGGAGCAGGGCTTGGAGCGGCGCATGGCGGAAGGCCTGTGTGTCTTGCCAAAGCTGGGACTCAATGGTTCTGGAGTGGGTTCATGATTCAGAGAGATCCCTCAGGCTGTGGTTGGAGGGCGCATCAGAGGAAGGGGAGAGGGGAGGGAAGCAACGGCAGGGTGGCAGCAGGGCAGTGAAGGCCTATGGGTTGAGAGGCACTTCTAAAGCAGGATGGGTTGAATTTGGTAACGAAGGGATCAGATTCTCAGGATGGGAGAAACAGAATGTTAAGGATGGCCCTTGGTTTCTGACCTGGGCGACCAGGTGCGCGTGTGCCAAGTTGCTTCAGTCGTGTCCGACTCTTTGCAACCCCATGGACTGTAGCCCGCCAGGCTCCTCTGTTCATGGGATTCTCCAGCCAAGAATACTGGAGTGGGTTGCTATGCCCTGCTCCAGGGGAATCTTCCCAACCCAGGGATCGAACCCCCGTCTCTTACATCTCCTGCACTGGCAGGCAGGTTCTTTACCACTAGCACCACCTGGGAAGCCCTGGGCAACCAGGCAGGTAGTACCATTACTGGGATTGAGAAGCAGGTGATTGATGGGAAGGTGATAATGATCTCTTTGCACCATGTTGAGTGGAGGTGCTTGAGAGTGAGCATCAGGCAGAAGGGCAGAGATGGTGGGACCTCAGAGTGGGGACCGTTAGAGCAGGGCTTCTTAACTCTAACCTGCACACAGATGACCGAGGGAGCTTGTTTAAATGCAGATTCAGATTCCTAGGCCTGGGGAGGGGCCTGACAGTCTGCCTGTCAAGGGTCCAGCTCCTGCTGATGCTGGTGGTCCATGGCCCACACTTTGAGTAGCAAGGTTCTGCAGGCCCAGGAAAACATCAATGAAGTTCTCTGGGATAGAAGCTGGAGGAGGGAAGAGACTTACCTTTGGGGGACCTTAGTGAAACTGACAAGGATGAGAGAGCTTCAGGAACCCAGGAAATCCCAGGTGTGACCCTTGGGTCAGACCGAAGCACTCAGTTGTGCCAAGCCAGGCAGGGAGCCTCGAAGAGTAATGAGCAACCCGGGTTGGGGAGAAGCTGGATGCTCCAGGGAAGGGACGATATTGGGGCTGGTGGGGGCGGGGGGAGGAGACCGCCCGCCCCGGCTGACCTGACTCCTGCCCCCTCTGCAGTTCCTGAGCGAGGGCTACGCGGCGCACTTGGCAGCGCTGGAGGCCGGCCACCGCTCGCGCCCGAAAAAGAACAGCTCGCGCATGATCCTACGCAAGGGCAGCTTCGGCCTCCACGCGCAGCCCGAGTTCCTGCGGAAGCGCAACCACCTGCGCCGGACCATGTCGGTTCAGCAGCCCGACCCGCCCGCCAACCCCAAGCCCGAGCGGGCCCAGAGCCAGCCCGAGTCCGACAAGGACCACGAGCGGCCCCTGCCCGCGCTCAGCTGGGCGCGTGGGCCCCCCAAGTTCGAGTCGGTGCCCTGAGGGCCGGGCGGTGCAGCAGAGCAGGGGATGGGGGGCCCACCAGGGCTGCCTGCGGGGACGGGAGGGGCTGCCTTGTCCCCGGCAGACACAGGCTGTTTCCTGCTTTTTCCCTCCCGTGTCTGTCCAGCAAAGCGTCCAACCAGCGAGGCGGGAGGGACCCTGCCTGGCCTTGGCGGGGAGGCTCCCTGGGCGGCAAAGGGGTGAGATCCAGGGGTCTCAATGCAGTCGCTGCTGCTCCCCTACGCCTGCAAGGCAAGCCCCAGTCAGGGTGGATGTCTGTGTAACCCCCGGGGGCAGGCTTGCCTGGAGCCCAAGTGTTTGACAAAGTCGACCATCTCTCTGAGCTCCGGAGGCTTCGTCAGTGATGATTGGCAGGCCCTAAAGGGAGGCGCCCCCCAATCAGGGACCAACAGCCGCTGGCAAGTGCAGCTTCTTGGTTGCCCGCTGGGGTGAGGGGAGGGGGGCGCAAGCGGCATTTGTGCCCGCCCCCTGGCAATGTCCCAGGTCACCATCCTGGGCCTGGCTCGCCTGTGGCCAGGTGGCCACTTTCTGGGAGTGAGAGGATGTCCGGTAGGTTCATCCTGTGTTGGAGTTGTCTGTCCACACACGGTTGGGGGCAGGGTCTGGTGCTGACGGTCTGTCCTCCTGCCGCTGTCTATTGTCCCCCCTTTCTTGCCCTCCGTATCCTCGCCTTTCTCCCGGGGCCCTGGAGGACAGTCCTGCCTCTTCCCGGAGTCCTGCCCTGGTGCCCTCCGCCGTGAGGCTGCGGCCCTGGGCTCTGGCCTAGCTGGGCTGGCTGGGAACCCTTGAGCCTGTTGCTTGCCCTCGCTGGGCCCTGCCTTCCTTCTGAAATTGGAGGGGTCTCCCCAGCTGAGATCATGGGGCGTTTTTGACTCCTAGGCTGTCCTGCACTTCTGCCCTCTGTGGCTTTTCAGGCCTAAGAGCCCTTCAGAGTGCCCGGTGATCTATACCCTCCCTGCAGACTGAGAGAGGGGCTCTGGGGGCCCATTGCCCCACCACTTCCAAGGAAGCCCCTCTGCCGGGGTTGCTGGGAAGGGGGGGTCCCTGCTCCACGGAGATGTTTGCTTTGTGCTGATGCCCAAACCTGGCGTCCCAGGAACAGAGACATCTCCCAGCAGGCCCTGGCCTGGCTCTTGCTCCCCAGCTCGGCTCAGAGTGATTTCTCCCTTTGGCTCCTGGAAGGCAGACAGCTGAGGTCCCAGAGCTCCGGGGGTTCATGTAATTTTGGCTCAAACTGTTGTGTTCTCTGCCCTTCCCCCGGCCACTCAGCTTGGTTTGATGCCTATAATCTCCTCTTGGGTCGTCCCTTGAGGTTGGCAGGGCTTGGCTCTCCTGGGGTTCCCTCAAATTCTGCCCAGGCCTTCCTGCTGCTGAGCCCCTGGCCAGGGCATTGGTCTCCTGCACTTCTCCTGCTTCCTGGCCCAGACCCACGCCTGCCCGTGTGGGGTGCTGTCCGGGCCGCCTCTGAGTCCTTCCAGGCTCGGCTAGTCCAGCTCTCTCAGCCGGGCTCTGTGTCAGGGGCTGGGCTGCCCCAGGGCCCAGACGTCTGTATGCTCAGCAGGCACCTGTTTGGCTCAGTGTTGCTTCTGCTGTCTACCTCTCGCAGCTCCCACGTGGCCAGGGTCCTCCCCAGTGGCGGCTGCTGGTGGGGGCCACTGGCCCTGCTGTTGTGAATCACGCGGCACACTCGACGCCCCTCTGGGGCTGGAGGGGGCCGGGCTCCCAGCTCCCACCCCTGCTCTACGAGAACTGTGTCTTCTCCAGCTCCACTTCCAGCGCTGCATCTGCACCCAAACCCAGAGCTGCTGGCAAGTCTGTCGGGGAAGGGTGACCTCCCCCAGCTTCTTCTCTGGTCCTGCCTTCTGGTGGTTAACGACGGGCCCATCCCTCCTTTAACATTTCATCCTTCTTGGGTCTCCATTGGGCACCAGCTCCTATGGCACAGTCACCCCAAAGCCAATCTCTCCCCTCCTTTCCAAAACAGACCCTGAATTAAACTCAGGCAGACATAGTCTGCTTCTCTGAACTCCGTCTTCTTTTTGCAAAAGCCACTGATGTATTACTCTCAAGTGATGAAATAATTAGTGTGAGATACTTCTTCCCCAGCTAGAGTACCTCTACCCCTTTTTTTCTGAGAACCCCAGCCTGGGAGCAAGAGAGGCTGGGACCCTGAAGAATATGGAGTGTAGGGGAGCAGGGTTCTGTGGTTGTGGGGGTCAGAGCTGGGATGTGAGCCCCAGCAGAGGGCCCACACCCCTTCCTTTCCAGAGCTCCGGTTTGGGGCTCTGATGACGTGCACCTTGATATGGAAGGTGTAGAATGGGGTGTTCTGAACACAGTGTTTTGGGAGCTGCAGTTGGTGTGTGTAAATGTGTGTACGTGGGGTTCTGTATCGTGATCAGACTTGTTTCAGTACTGCTTTTATGGCAACTCTGTAACCAACATGCACTTTCTCTGCTAGTGGTTTGTTTGATTTTTGTCCATCCAGTTGAGCTGGAGAAAAACAAAGAACCAACTTGTGTTCTCTGGAGGGGTTGCCGCTGCCTCTCCCAGAGTAGTTCTGTGACCCCCAGTCTGGCTGTTTTCTAGAGAATCCTTCCAGCTCCTGGTGTGCCTGCTCCCAGGGGCTGGGAAACAGATCTTCCCGCCTGACCAAAGCTCCTTGTTTCTTGCGTGGCATGTTTGTTCTTCCGAGTCCGGGGGGCTATCCTGATAGATGGCCTGCCTGCTCCCTTCCCCTACCTTTGCCCTGTTGGGGGTTCAGGGTGCATCTGTAGCCAGGGCCTGCTCTTCCAGCCTCATGGCATTTTGCTAAAGATCTCAACTCCTCTCTTAGGCTCCGCAACAGATACACTGGAGAAAAAAAAGAAAAGTCGGACTCTTTCATGCATTTGGATAAATGGCCCTCCAGTCTGGGTGCGGGGCCACAGAAAATAAACAATTTTGAATCCCAGTATTCCAGACATTACTGGGGGTGGGCTCTAGGGAAGAGGGGAGGCTGGATCTCATGGTTTTTAAACTGTACTTTTACCACTTTGGAGCCCAGACCCACGCCCTGAAAGTGCCCTGCAGACAAAACATGGCGCCAATGTTTCAATGGAAGCTGGACCCTGAGGCATGTGGAAATGGGTCCCGAGGTGGTGCCGGTTTTGCGGGGACACTCACCCACCCAGCCCAGGTGCAGCTCCGCCCGGGAGGGGTGCTTTGCCTGCGGAGCCTCAACTTGACCCCGCCTTAAATGACCAACCTTCCTGCCGAATCCCCGGGGGGTTGGGGTGCCAAGTGCTCTGGAAACCTGTTCTCTTTTGGCTTAGCCAAAAGAAACGTCCCCTCCCCTTCCCCCGACCCCGGGCATGGGGGAACTTTCTTAAAAATCCCAGGTAGGGTTCAGTCTAAGCGGTGAGGCATGGCCTGGGTCCTTGACTCCTGGCTGAGAAACCAACAGGATGATTGGGGGAAAAAAAAAAAATTTCAAGAGTTTGTCCCCCACCCTCATGCACAGAAGGAGAGGCAGGTGACATCAAGGAGGGGTGGGACAGTAGGGCAGCTGGCTGGTGGGGACTCCTACCCTTGGACCCCACTGTCCTTTTCTGTTTGTTTACTCGGTGATGGCAGCCCGTCTGATCTTGTCTGTCTGACTGTTCCTAAGTGTGTAACTCGCAGTATTATTTGTGGTGGATGGTTCTGTGGTGAAAAAGGTTTCTTCTATTTCTCATGGCTGCCTTGTACAAAATCCGTTAGAAAAGAAAATGTAAAATATGAGATTTCTAACAAGACAAAAACAGCACTATGAAGTTAAAAAGATTTTTACAACTGGTCTTGATTTTGATGTGAGCTGGTTTTTAACTCTCAAATGTTGTCACTTAAATAAAAACCTTATTTGCCTTTAAAACGTACTTTGCTCTGAACTAAGCCGAGAGACCTTTCCCATTGCTCGTGTTCCCCCTGATCTGGGGGCAGGCTGGCTCAGAGTTGGGGTGGGTGATGGGTCAGGTCCCAGAACCTATTGCCCAGAGCGGTGTGGGGGTAGCGAGGACAACAAACAGATGCCAGCTACAGAAAGAGTCTTTATTATGAAAAACCGGTGTTATCCAGGAAAGTCACACACTGGCTTCTTTCTAATAAAATAACAAAGCAGATTTCTTAAATAATTTACAAAGGGCAGAAATCACTGCTGAATAGTGTGTGCCCTCTATGCCCACAGTGCCCTGTGCTGAGAATGAGAATAGGTCCCTGTGGACCCAGGATCTTGGGGCCTGGAAACCTCTCCCACCCCTCCTTCTGGGGTTCTTGTGTGGGAAGCAGGGCTAGATCTGGGTTCTCAAGAGCCCCCATACTGGTGATAATATGGTCTGACTCTTTGTAGACCCCACTCCTGGATACATAGCTCGAGCTCTCAAATATCACCTGCCATCTGCACTTCATGTTACAAACGAAGCAACTGTAAAGCTCATACGTGGGTTGAGTTCCTAAGCCCCAAACTGAAGTAGAATGAATGGTTCCCCCCACCCCTCTGAGATCTCCTTGAGTCACTTGCAGGCTGTGGTGGGTGGTCCCTGGCAGGCTGGGAGGTGGCTGAAGCAGGAAAGCAGAGGACCCCAAGTAGTCCCCACCTGGGGCTTTGTGAGTCAGGTCCTTGTTTGTGGCAGCTCAGGGGCATCGCCAGCTCCTGGGTCCTCCAGGAACTCCCGGGAGGTGTGCATCCTGAGTGTGAGGACATGATGGTCAGCTATGGCTTGCTTCCTGCAAGACAGAGCTCCTTCACACCCCAGGGGAAGTGGAAACACCAGAGACTGCCCCCCACCTCCAAATGAGGTTCTGGAAAGTGGTTGTGCCTGTTGGGGGTGCCCCACGTGTGCTCCATCAGTGATGGGCTCAGTGAGGTTAGCCACAGTCCTGGCTGCCGAGGATTTGCATGCTTTCGGCTCTGTGGGGCCCATCAACTCTACATCTTTTTCCAGCAAAGACTCAGTTCCAGATATGCCTACGAACTCATGGAGGAAGAGGAGAAGGAGGAGGAGGGGGAGGGAGAAGAAAGCTCTGAGAAAGAGGCTTGGAAGGAGGGCATTACCTGAAGGGCGCTGTCCTCAGTCTCGGATGAGAGAAACAGTCATGTCGCCACTAGAGATGGGAGAGCAGTGGGGACAGGTGCTGCTGATCTGTCCTGCGTGCTGCAGGCTCTGAGGGACCCTCCCCACCCAGGCTAGACAAGACCAGAACTGGCAGTGTGGTGGGTACATGCCCCACTTGGCATGTAGTCAGAGCTAGCGGGGCCCCGCCTCAGAGCCTATCACAGCCACGTACGTATGACCTCAGTTAGGGCAGCTCCAGGCCCAGGTGCTGCTCCAGGACAGGGTCCTAAGCAGACAGGCCAGGCATTTCACAGCAGCCACGCGGCTTTCTCCAGTTCCAGGGTGGGCACGGTGGAGAGGAACCATGGAGAGTGAGTGGTGGGAGAAGGGTGGATCTTTCAGGAACCAGGTACCCGGTCACGTGTGATGGACACATTTTGGGGCCCAAGGCCCAGGGGGCCACATCCATCCAGGTGTGTCCTTAACTACCACCCCAACCTAAGTATTTGATCAAGGAGGAGACCAAGGCATGTTGCAGAGGCTCAGAGAGGGAGAGAGATGGTTAGATTCACACAGCAGAGTCTGAACAAGAGACCTGCCTGAAAAAGTGGCCTGGCTCATAGGGGACTCTCCTGGCCATGTCCTTCGAAGCACGGTAAGCTGGCTCACCTGTCCTCCGCTATGATGGCCTCATCTAGCTCTTGGGACACCTTTTGGAGATGCCGGATTCCTGCCCCCACGGGCTCCAGGTCACTGTCGGACTCACTGGACAGAAGGAAAAGCCATGCATATCAGTCACTAGCTGGAAACCTGTGGCAGGAGCCTATTCTAACCCAGCACTGGGACCTGGTGTACAGGCCCCAGAGATGACCAGTGTGGGCTGGGAACTGGTCATCCCAGACCCCGATTCTAGGAAGTGTCGTCAGAGAGGCTCGGAGCAGATGGCAGAGAACAGCTGGAGGCCATTGTCAAGGATAGATGATCCTACAGACAGGTGAGCCTCCACCCCCCGACCCCGCCAGGTGGCTTCAAAAACTTTTGGTGGAGCTTGGGTGACTGTGATACTCTTAGAGTTAAGCTCGCCTCTTCCTTTGGCAGGTGGGGAAACTCAGGCCCAAAAGGACCTCCCCAGGTCCCCCATAGTGGGGCGCAGAGCTGAGCCAGACCATGGATGTGGCTCAGCTCAGGGTGTCCTGAAGGTGCTCAGTAGCCCCCAGGGCCCAGTTAGCATTTGAGGGGCAGGCACTACCCCACTTACCTAGGGGAGCAGAGGGGTTCTGCCGACGAGTAGGGGCTCCGGAAGGCAGCCTCCCTTCTGGACCGTTGCCAAGGGTGGGCATGGGGGCCCATCTGGACAGACAGGCGGTGGTACTCTTTCTCCCGGGGGTCCAGGGTTGAGTGGGCAGGGGCGGCCACAGATAGCCGGGTGCTCCTCTGGCTCAGGCTGCGAGCTGGGGGGCTACTGCCCTTCTGGGCCCCTCTCTTCCTCCTCCTGGCTTTCACCTGGGTTTCCACCAGCCACTTGGTGCCACTTTGGCAGGACTCCTGGACCCTCTGTGACCGGTGCATGGAAAAGTCAGCGTGGACAAGCCAGGAGTGAGCTACCCGATTTCTCAGGGCATCCCCCAACCCCTCGGCCCACCAGCTGGTCCTACAGACCCAGGAAGCCTTTAGGCTCAGGGTGAGGGATGCAGATGAGTCCATGAGGCCACAGGTCCATAGCAGGGACCCAGCTCAGGCCCGCAGGGATAAGTGCATGGGCGGCAGCATAACCTCTCTGGCTCATGGAGCCTGCATTGGTCTAAATCCAAACCCTCTTTCTGGACAGATTGACCCAGACTCAAAGGGGAGGCCTGGGGGAGACCACACCTACCCCCAGGAGACAGTGAAGTAATTCTAAACATGTTTGGCACATGCCCTACCTTCTCACGCCCTGCCTTGCTCTCTGTCCTCCAGCCATACCCAGACTAAGTTCCTGCCAGTTCTCTTCAGCGTCTTGCTCTCCTTTAACCCTGGGTCTGGACTAGTTCACCTGTCTTGTACACTCCTCATACCTCCTCATCCCTCCCCTTTCCTGGGCGAATTCCATGGAGTCCCCTCCTCCAGTCACCTTCACTGACTAAGCTTGTTTTTCGTGTTCCCCCACCGTTAGCCCTTTGCATGCAACTTCCTATCGCAGTGTAGCTCTTTCATCTTGTCTCATGATGTTCTCTTTCCTCCACAACCCTGTTTTCATTCACTCATTCAGCTATTTGTTGAGCATCTACTGGGTGCCACGGGCTTCCCAGATGGCGCTAGTGGTAAAGAAACCGCCTGCCAATGCAGAAGAGATAAGAGACATGGGCTCGATCCCTGGATTGGGAAGGTCCCCTGGAGGAGGGCATGGCAACCCACTCCGGTATTCTTGCCTAGAGAATCCCATGGTCAGAGGAGCCTGGCTCCTACAGTCCATAGGGTAACAAAGAGTCAGACATGACTGAAGCGACTTAGCATGCACGCATTACTGTGTACCAGGAATTGTTTGGAGAGCTGGGGACACAGTAATAAATCAAGGACCTTGTCTTCACAGAGTCTATATTCTTGGGAGATCTTTGGGGGCAGCCATTTTTCAGCATCAAGGAAGCCCTACATCCATACTTGGACATGGTTGGCATTACCTGGGACATGGCACCCAAGGTGCTCTTAGCTGAGCGAGCTGCAGCCTGGAGGCCCTGCTGCCCTGGCTCTGGGGTTTCCAGGCGTTTCCAGGAGGGGCCCACCCCGAGGTTGAGGCTGACTGCTCTCAGGGGCAGTCGCCTCTGGAACTGTCTGCGCAGGGAGCCCAGGGTCCCGCTGGAGGTGTCCAGGTGGCCGGCTACAGGCTGCAGGGCCTCGCTCTCCTCCAACCGCTCCTGGTTCTGGAGAGACCTCCGACGCAGGGAAGCCCCCACAGCTGGCCACCGAGAAGCCATCTGACTGTTCAAGAGTCTGTTCTGTTCCCACAGACCCTGGGGAGGAGATCAATGGGAGATCAGCAGGGTATCCCCCACCCCACTCCCAGGATCCAGTGAGACACCGGGTACCAGAGGAAGAGATTCCCGTCCTGGGGCCCATGGGGTGGGGCGCTTGTCAACCGTGGGGAGGAATTCTTCCTAGAAGTGAGGTCAGTGAGGCCCGGGAGAGGGCAGAGTCTGGACAAGGCCGGCCAGCAAGGCGTCCCTTGCTGTGAGTGTCTGAATCAACTGTCTTTTCATCCCAGGCTACTTTCCGTTATCTGCCTCAGGCTGGGAGGGAGGCAGTCAGGACCCGCCGGCCGTCGCTGAGCCTCAGCACTTGGCCCAAGGCTGGGCTAGGGACTCTTTCCCGAGCTCGCCCTGACCCAATGCGCGGAGGTGGGCTGACCAGACACCCCGATTCCATCCGGCTATACCCAGAAGCCCCACATGCCGTGCCCGTCCTAACTAGGGGTCCCCCACCCCACCTGCTCCCGTCCCTTCTGAACAGAACCCCACCACGCCCCGGCCCGCACTCACCCAACAGCTCCCGAGGCTGACCAGACGACGAACATAGCTGCTCCTCGCCCGTCCAGTCGATTTGAAACACCGCGCGGATCCGCCCCCCTGGTCCTGTCCTCACAGCTGATTGGCTCTGTCCCCGCCTCGCGGCCACGCCAGGGATCCGATTGGCCCCTGCGCCAGCGGCTGTGAATCCTGCTCTCGGATTGGCCCAGCCATCCCCATTCATCCTCTGGAGGCCCGCTGGGCAGGGAGCCGGGCGTAGAGGACTCTTTGTATCTACGGGTCCCGCCCGAGTTTCCTGCAGAATCCGTAGCCCGCGCCGGCTCAGCCCCGGCGCCACCTACTGACCCTCGGTCTCGGGCCACTGGACCCCATCCTTAACTTATAAAGGGTTCTGGCTGGCCTGACTGGGCGGGGCTAGGCGGGGTGCCCGGCTCCTAAGGGTCCCTCCCATCCTGCCTGAAGGTCTCAGTGGTTTTGTCAGAAAGAGCCTGGGCTGGGAACTCGGAGCCTTGGGTTGCTGTGGAAACTTTGTTTCAAACTTCCCTCGTGACCCTCTGCCTTCCTGAGACTGCCCTTCAGTTCCCCAAACTTGCCACCCGCACGGATCCCCAGGAAAACCCATCTTGGGAGAGGGGACAGATTGAGTGCTTCCCCCAGCCCCCTACCCCCACTCCAAGTACGACCCCTCACCCTGTCCCATTGACCATCCCCTCTATGCAGCTGAGTGCCTCCCCCTTCCCTTTAGCATCCAAGCTAAAAAATTCACCATTTAGAAAGCCCCCTCCCCTTCGCCCTCAGAGCAGTCCCTACTCCGTTTCCTCACCGCCCTGCTCACCTGGAACCTCCCCTCCTCCCATGCACCCCCCCCCCCCCCACCATTCCCGAGTTTCAACTTATGGGTCCCTTGAAGGTCAGTCATTAACTCTGTTCTTCACCTCTGGGTCATCTCCCCCACACCCTGGTAAAGGGACTCTCCCCATGGGAGGAGACCGATTCAGACGAGTCACTTACTAGGCACCTGGCCGTGGTGCAGTGATTAAAGAATCTGCCTGTCAATGCAGGAGAGGAGGGAGACATGGGTTCGATCTCTGGGTTGGGAAGATCCCCTGGAGAAGGGAATGGCAATGCACTCCAGTGTTCTTGCCTGGAGAATCCCATGGACAGAAGAGCCTCGCAGGCTATAGTCTATGGGGTCGCAAGTCTATGGGACACGACTGAGCGGCTAAGCACAGCACAGAGTTGGACACAGCTGAGCACACGCATGCATGCACTATGCACCAGGTACTAATTTCCAAGCACTTTATAGGAGGGACTCAAGAGCCCCTCGCTGCAGCCTAGGACTAGATGAGGAAATGGAGGTGGGGAGGGACCTCAATTTTCCAGCTTATATGCAGCAAGGATTCAAACTCTGTCACCCTGGGACCAGGGTCCATGAGCCTCTCCAGCATAGCACACGGCCTCTCCTCAGCCTGCACCTCTCCCCACAGTTGTACTCAACCAGCACCTGGATCCCCTTCTCCTCCTGGGTGCTGTGGGTACCTTAAACCAACATGCTCCAACAAGGTCACGCTGGTGTCTCTCAACCCCCCTTTTCTCCTTCCTCATTCCCCTCACCTATCCTTCCAATTATTTACTTGTGTCTGATAGATGAAGCTCTGTGCTGACAATGATCCACAAAGGTGAACCAAACAGGTGAACTAACGGTGAACTAGCTCAAACCTGGTGTGTGGGGGAGAGATGGACATGGATGAGTCAAATAACAAGTCCTCAATTCATCAAAGAGAATTATGACTCAAAAATTATGTCACTTAAAGCTGAGACCTACAGAATGAGTTCACCAAGCAAAGAACGTGTGTGTGTGTGTATGTGTGTATTTGGGGGTGGGGATCTTCTTCCACAAAGAACATCATGTTTGGGGGACCCAGGACCCAGGTGAGACCACCCCCTCCCCCCAGCACACATACGTATGTGTAACTGAAACGAAATCTTCTTGAAACAATACTTGACAATGTGTGGGGTGCTTTGACATAATTTCTGTTCAGTACTTCATTTTTTGAAAATGCTGGTGACAACTTGCTGCGTACGTTTTCCAGTGGTTCACTAAGAGTTCTGAGCTGTGGTTTGAAAAACCCTGCTCTGTTTTACATGTCCAACTTCTTCCCCAGCTGAGCTGTTTCCTAAGCATCTGAAGTGTTTGTTCCCACACTTCTGGTATGCTTGTTGCATTTGTTATTGTAATTAGGGAATTTCATTCATTGCTCTCTTCCAGTGAAAGATGAAGGGGAAAAGAAAGGGTTATTATTTTTCTGGAAACTAAGTTGAACGTGTGTGAAAGACTCAGGGAAGATGACGCACTTGGAAACAAAGCCTCTCAAATTGGATTGTCTTTCACCATCGTCCATCCACGCTTGTCTGCCTGTCCCAGTGCCTGGCACGTACATCACAGGCCTTGATACAATAGCTTATATATGTCGAGCCCTTACATGTGTGTGCTAAGTGCATTTCCTTTTCTTAATCTTCCTTAATCCTCACAGCAACACTATGAAGTCAGAGCTATTTTTATTCCCATTACACATGACAAAATTGAGATTCAGACAGGTGAGGTGTCTCGCCCAAGATGGAACAGAGAGTGGAGCTGCAACTTAAATCCTGGAGATTTGACTCTGAAACCTGAATTCCTAACCTTGGATTCCATGGCCTCATCAAGGGTCAGGATGGAGGCGGTGATGCCCCAGAGGCCCTTCCTGCTTGGAGCTTTTGGTCCCCCTCCCTCAGCTCCGTGACTGACAGGGCAGGTGAAGGAGAGCAGTCTCCATGGCAACGACAGAAGGAAGAAACATTTTCCTCTGAATGAGGAGCCTCTCTCATTGCCTTTCGAGGAGGGTGGAGTGTAGGACTGGGAAGGAGGATGTACGGAGGGGAGCAGGCTCCCAGGGAAGGAGTGGTGGGTGCAGGGGATCTTGGTCCTCCTTGCAGGAAGTAAAAACCAGTCCGTGGTCTGAGGCTGAGGTTTTCTAGCTCCAGCTCCATCTATGACTCTTGGGGAGGAGGTTGAAGGAAGAGAAGGAGGTCCAGCCTTGCCCTGCCCTGAGGGCTCCCTGTCCAACAGAAAACTTTCTCCAGTAAACTTGACCTCCTAGAACTGCCAGTGTGTTGGAAGAAGCAGATGTTAAACTGTGCGAAGTGTCATGAATGTGAGACGTTAGGGGATGATGAGAGGGTATAAAAGGAACTGGGGGTCAGAGCAGGTTTCCCTTAGCATACGGTGTTTTAGCTGAGGAGTTAGGGGGCAAAACAGAAGAGGTTTTCCAACAGAGGGGGCTATTTTGGGAGGCCAGAGTACCACCAAGTTCCAGGAGCAGAGGAAGGCCAAGCAAGATGGAGAGGCTAGGGGCTAGGTGGCAGGAGGCAGGGCTGGCAGGATCCCATAGGCTGGGGAAGGAGCTTAGAATTTATCCTGATGGCAGTAGGAAGCCTTTGCTGAATTTTCAGAGGGAACTGGGATTATTAGAGTTCTGTTTTTATGAAGCCCATTTGGAGGTTAGTTTGGGGGCCAAGAAGTGACTGGGGTCCATCTAGAGACTATGGCCTGAGCACCTCTTTCTTCTCAGCAGTGAAACGGAAACCTCTGGCATCAGCTTCAACAGCCCCTTCCCCTTGCATCCCCAAGTCTGACCAACCATGGGCCAAATCTGTGAGTTGGACCACTAGGTGTGTGTGCTTTTTTCCCCCAACTGTGTTGCTTGGTATGCATGCTCTTAGTTTCTCAAGGGATAAAACTTTGTGTCCCCTGAAGTGGAAGCGCAGAGTTCCCACCGCTGGACAATGGGAAAATCCTCATGTGTGCCTTTCAACTCTCTGCAAAACAGCTGAAGCAGAGGAAGAGAGCGAGCAGTGCAAGACCCAGTTAAAACTTTTTCTTCTGCTGTGAATGATATCAGGGACAGAAAATGCCTAAAATGTAAAGCCTAGTAGCACGAATACTTACGAACCCCACCCCCATGTAGCCATCAGCTGGGTGAGGAAACAACGCTGCTGAGGCCCCAGAAGCAACCTCTGCCCCTGCTCTCTGGCCTCCCTCCCTTGGCTTTTACGGAAATCTCTTTGATTTTCTTTTGTAGTTTTACCATCTAAATACCCATCTTACCTCCTTTGCAGGTGGACCGCTTTTAGGTTGCTGTGTAGCTGCAGAAAGGATGGAATGGAAAAGAAGGGCCACTGCCTTACCCCCCTCCACCTTAACTCCTGCCCCTAGAGAAGGATGAAGCTGGGCCCACGAGAGGAGGGGGAGGCTCTGAGCACTGAGGGATGGGTCCTGGAGGGGTGATTGGGCTGCCCCAGGCTGGGTTCATGGCCCAGACCAGTTGGCCCAGGTTTGGCCTCCTGTATGCCAGTGGTTTCTCATGGCAGTCAAAACTTTTAGGGGTGCCGGGTTTTTGGGGTCCCACTCACTCTCTAGGGGGAGGCTTCTCAATTTCATAGAGAGGTTGATTTTTCCATTTGGGAAAAAAAGGAGACAGGATGGATGATACCCAAGGCCACGTGGTCAGAGAATAAGAGGGGGGATCAACCCTCTGAACGCAGCTCTGGGGCTCCTAATGCCATGTTCTCATCTCTCCCTGTGGCAGGATCCCGTGTCTCTTCTTCCTGTAGCCTGTCAGGCCCTGGTCAAGAAGAGAAAGCTTTTTGCTGCTCCGGGTCCTCTCACCCTCAAGGCCTGGGGGAGCCATGGCATGAGAACCTAAGTTGACCACAAGGTGGCGCCAAACACCATATCTTCACATCCTTTCTCACTTTTAAACCCTAAATTCTCGGAATAAGCTCTGTCTGGGTTCCAGGGCACAAGGCTGAGACCCTCCTAAGAGAACGAGAGCGCCCACTGCCTCCAGCCAGACCTTGTAGGGGGGACAGGAGCAGGGCTGGTGGGGGTGCCTCAACTTCCTCCAAACCTGGCCCCCTTCTCTCAGGGCTCTCCCAATCCTGGTGGCTCAGAAGGTAAAGAATCTGCTTGCCATGTGGGAGACCTGGGTTTGATTCCTGGGTTGGGAAGATCCCCTGGAGGAGGAAATGGCAGTCTACTTCAGTATTCTTGCCTGGAGAATCCCCATGGACAGAGGAGCCTGGCGGGCTATAGTCCAGAGGGTTGCAAAGAGTCAGACACGACTGAGCTACTAAGAACAGCACACCAGCCAGAAGCCTGCCTGCCCTGCCCTCTGGCCACTGTGTTCCATCCTCTGGTGGGCAGATCTCGGGGAGGAGAGGGTGGTAGGAAAGGGGGAGTAGGACTGTAAAGGCTGCAAGGCCCCGGCCTGGGCTCCAAAGCGACCAAGAGTCTGAGACAGGGTCCCAAGTTCAGACAGGGAAAAGGGGGTTTCTGGTCCCCTGTCCTTTCCTCCTGGCCTGTGGCCTCTCTCCTGCTCATTCTTGACCCCCTGTCTTCTTTAAGAAAGCTCCAGCTGTCTTCCCTCCTTCTTGGGGTGGGGGGACAGAACAGAAGCTGAGGTGGTACTGGTGGATGTCAGGCAGGATCCCTGCCTCACTGCTAGAAGCAGAGGCTGGGGCAGAACCCAGGCTCTTGTTCACACCCCGCCCAGCAGGGCAAATCCCCACCTCTCGGCCCTAAGTACCTCCCGCTGGCAGATTATCTCGGCCAGGCTGGACATCTCCCTGCACCTGGAGCCATGGACGCCACTCTGCTCCTGAATGTGGAAGGGATCAAGAAAACCATTCTGCACGGGGGCACAGGGGATCTCCCCAACTTCATTACTGGAGCGCGAGTGAGTGGGGCCCACCCCCTTGGCCAGACAAAAATCCTTCTGCATTCTAGCTGGGTCACAGGGCACTGCAAACACCCTTCTTCTGCTTTGCCAACAAATGGCCAGGAGGTCCTTCCTAGAATTATCAGCCCCATCCTCACCCTGGGCATCTCTGTAGCTCTGGCTTGATGCCCATTCCCTGGGGTGTGTGTGTGTGTGTGTGTGTTTATTTATCTATTTGGCAGCACTGGGTCTTAGTTGAAGCATGTGAAGTCTTAGTTTTTGCATGTGGGATCTAATTCTCTGACCAGGTATTGAACCCAGGCTCCCTGCACTGGGAGGGTGGAGTCTTAGCCAGGACTGCTAGGGAAGTCCCCCAGGTATTTTTGACATTTTTCAAATTAAACTTCAGTGTGGAGTGAGGGTGGGGCTTTGGGAATTTTCTGAAGTCCCAAATGTTGAATGAGAAGGAAGGGCAAGCAGGGTCAGGGTGTTTGTCTGGGAGTCTCTGGTGGGCTTCCTGGATGATGGAGTGTCTGGGTCAGTGGCCTCAGATCTAGGGTGTATTGAAGGAAGAGCAGAGCTGAACTGCAGAGCTGTCTAGAGTGGGATGGGGTCCTTTAGGAGGGGGAGCACTGGCTGGGTGGGGGTGCTGGTGGGAGTTGAGCGAGGACGGCCCAGGGAGTCGGAGACATGGGCGACTTCTGGGGTGTCTTGGGAGGTGGGTCTTGATCAGGGTCCACTCTCTTGGTGACCAGGTGACCTTTCATTTCCGAACCATGAAATGTGACGAGGAGCGGACGGTGATAGACGACAGCAAGCAGGTGGGCCACCCCATGCACATCATCATTGGGAACATGTTCAAGCTGGAGGTCTGGGAGATCTTGCTGACGTCCATGCGGGTCAGCGAGGTGGCCGAGTTCTGGTGCGACACCATCGTAAGTAGGCCCCACCCATTTGCCATCTGCTCTGGCATGCCGGCTGTGTTTCAGGAAAGTGAGGGTAAAATGAAGCTCTTCGGGGAGACCTCTGCCTCCTCCTTCTCAGCCACTGTAAGGATGAAGGTTGTTTAGCTGCTCAGTTGTGTCCGACTCTTTTGCAGCCCTGTGAACTCCATGAGCCCGCCAGGCTCCTCTGTCCATGGAATTTCCAGGCAAGAATACTGGTGTGGGTTGCCATTTCCTTCTCCAGGGGATCTTCTTGACCCAGGGATCAAACCCGTGTCTCCTGCATTGGCAGGTGGGTTCTTCAGCACTGAGCCACGAGGGAAGTCCAGCGGTGGAGATGGATTCCCCATAAGAACAGGCGATGCTAAAATGACAATCGCTGTCAAGGCTGGCTGGTAGGATATGGGAGCAGCGCCCGCCTCACAGCCCTCACTTTTGTGCAGGATTATTGGATACCGGAGACTTTTGGCCACAGGTCACTTTTCTGCCCTCGTCTCCATTCCTACTGACATTACAAACTTATTTTCTCATGTAGGCACTCTCAACAATCACCTGGAGAAGGCAGTCTTCTTGGCCTGTGACCCAAATGGAAATGGCAGAGCTGATTGACCTTTAAACAAACATTTCTTGTGGCAACTTTCAAACTTATACTAAAGTCGACAAAAAGTATAATCAGATTCCAAATACGCATCATCCTATGCTGGGCACCATCAATCCATGGCCAGTCTTATTTCATCTAAGCCCACCCACTTTCCTTCCTTATCCCATACGGTTAGAGCACATTTCAGACACCGTATTGTTTCATCTGTAAATACTATAATCTGTATCCTTCTCTAAAAAGAAAGATATTACAAATATAACTTCAATATCCTTATCATATTTTTTTTAAAATTCAACAATTTCTTAATGATATCTAATATCCAGTAACTTCACATTTTGGGCTTTCTGGTGGCTTAGATGGTAAAGAATTCGCCTTCAATGCAAGAGACACTGTGTGACCCTGGGAAAGTCCCTTTGCCCTGCTAGCACTCTATTTCCTCATGTAGAAATGAACAAATCCTCATTTTAGGGGGCGGTTGTAAGGATTACATGATATTATGTATACTTGGGCAAATTTGGAGAAGGAAATGGCAACCCACTCCAGTGTTCTTGCCTGGAGAATCCCAGGGACAGAGGAGCCTGGTAGGAGGCCGTCTATGGGGTTGCACAGAGTTGGACATGACTGAAGCGACTTAGCAGCAGCAGCAGCAGCAGGGCAAATAACGGTATAGGGCAATTGAGAAGTGGGAGCTATTATTTTCACTAAGAAGCATTTTAGAGACTAACTCCCTTGTTTCACTGATGAGGAAGTATAAGACTCAGAGAAGGAAAGTAGCTTGCTCTGGGTCAAACCATCTCGGAAACAGGATCAGGGATGGATCCCTGGTTCCCTCTTTGTACAGTATCTCTTTTTGGCTACTATGGTTATTAGACAGGCTGCAATGCCGTTCTCTACCACTAGAGGTCCCAACCAAGGAATTATTCACTTCATCAATTAGCAAATACTCCAGGTCTCAGATGGTATAAGAAACCACCTGCCAATTCAGGAGATACAGGAGACCCAGATTTGATCCCTGGGTTGGGAAGATCCCTTGCAGGAGGAAATGGCAACCCATTCCAGTATTCTTGCCTGGAGAATCCCATGGACAGAGGAGCCTGAAGAGTCAGACAGGACTGAGCAACTAACACTTTCACTTTCACATCTTTATCCTGATGTTTTAATTTTTAAAAGATGGCTTATTTTTAACAAGTCTTCAGAAAATTGGCTATTTTTGTGGTTTCAGTTAGTTTAAAATGGTATCTATTGACTTTGCTTACAAAGCTCCTGTACTTTTTTTTAGACCCATATGTGCTTGTCATTTAGGCCATGTGTTAGACAAGCTTGGTCACCAACAAGGGCCCCTTCTCCATAGAATGCATGTTTGCTAATGTAGGAGTGTAGAGTGCAGAGAGCTGTCAATAAATTCTTGATTGGTTGATTGATCTGTTGTTTGCAGAACCACAAACTGCGGTTATTCCTGTAATGTGGGCTTGGTTCTTGATTCCCCGTGGGGCCTGTGTTCTTTTGGCTACACCATGCACATGAGTGCCCTGCCTATCTCACAGGCTGGTCATTTTCACGCCACAAAGATTACTGGTTTTTCCAATAGCCCCGCCCCCCTTCTCTTCCCAGTTCACAGCCACTATGATTTCGCACGTCCACATGCACGTGCACACACACACTTCCCAGAGCTATTTTGTTGTAACTGTTATTTACTCACTAGGAAGTGTCTGACTCTTTTGTGACCCCGTGGACTGTAGCCCTCCAGGCTCCTCTGTCTACGGGATTTCCCAGGCAAGAATCCTGGAGTGGGTTGCCATTTCCCTCTCCAGGAGATCTTCCCGACCCGGGGATTGAACCTGTGTCTCCTGCATTGGCAGGTGGATTCTCCATACCACTGAGCCACTGGGGCAGCCCAGAGTTATGTACTCACCTACATATTCATCTTTTATCCACTTTTCTATCCATTCACTCATTCAGGCATCAATTCATCCATTCTTCCCTTCTACCAGTTATTCATAATCCATTCTTTCATCACTAAGCATCCAGCCATCATCTATCTGTATGCCTATCTATCTGAAAACATTCAGTGGGCACCAGGTTTGGCCTGTGCTAGGTGTTAGGAATGAAACAGGCAAAGTCCCCATCTCTCAAGGAACTTGAATTCTGGACAAGGAGCAGACACCCTGGTAATTACAATGCAGGGGAGGTGGCACCACAATATAAATGAGGACAGAGGGACTTAGAGCCATGGGAGGGGAGTGACTAACTGCTTGAGGATCATAGCAGGAACTTCTCTAAGAAAATGACATTATCTGGGTGTTGAGGGATGAATAGGAGTTCACCAGGCTTAGAAGTGGGGAGTGAGGTAGCATCCAGGCCAGGAAGTATGAAGAGGCAGGGGCGGTCAGGGGCTCTGGGAGCTTCTGCCCTGAATGGTGGTGCCTCTGCCTCCACCCAGGGAGCACACTGGTCTCTATGCTGAATTTTCTGCTGGTGCCCAGTCCAGTGAGGCCAGAGGTTGTGTGTGTGTGTGTGTGTGTGTGTGTGTGTGTGTGCACGTGTGTGCACTCAGTTGCTCAGTCGTGTCCAACTCTTTGCACCCCTATGGACTGTAACCCACCAGGCTCCTCTGTCCATGGAATTTTCCAGGCAAGAATACAGGAGCATTGCCATTCCCTACTCCAGGAGATCTTCCTGACCCAGGGTTTGAACTAACGTCTCTTGAGGCTCCTGCATTGGCAGGCACATTTTTTACCACTGAGCTGCCTGGGAAACCCAAGGCCAGGGGTTACAAATGCAAATTCCACAGGGGCCAGGGACCCTGGGTGACTGAAGGTTATCTGCTCCATTCACAGGGGCAGATTCTCCTTATCTCCAACTGGATGGCTGCTGTGTGAAAGGGGCAGGTCTGGTGTGGCCGGATAGTCTGAGTTTTGGACACAAACCAGATATTTTCATTAGTCTGTGAACTCTTTCAATGCTTAAGTGTTGACGACTCATTAACACAAAACCTCCACCACATGAATGATGAAACGAAATCAATCTGGGAGTTGAATGTGGCCTCCCGAGTGCCAGTTTGTAATCTCCAGATAGTAATAGATAGAGCCCATCAGACAGGACCAGGTTCTGGCCTTGAAGTCTCAGAGAGGGGCATGGTCCTGGGGTCCCCAGAACAATCTCAGTGGAGGTGCTATGGAGATGGGTGTGGAGCCATGGAGTTCTGGCCTCTATACTTTTTCCTGGGATCTCTGCCCACTCCTGGTGGCATTCCACAGCCGAGTGTGCTGACTAGCATCCTGGTAGTGCTAGAGTGGTACTGGTCTGCGGTCCGGGCCTTGGTCTGAGGTCATTCCAACCAGCCGCATAGCTGCGGGGTTGGCACTAACCATTGATTTTCTGACTGGGGAACTGCCAGCTTCTGTGTGTGGGCCAGGAGTGAGCTCTCCCTGCAGCAAGCTGTTCCCTGGGGGCCCCACACTCCCTTCATCCAGGCTTAATCTCAACAGGCTTAACTGCCATCTGTTCATCTTGCTCATGAGGACGCCAAAGCTACTCTGGGCTAATCCTGGCTGATGGGGGCAGGGCAGGGTGACCTTCATCTTCTTACTGGTGACTTGGAGACCAAGCTGAACCATTCCTGCCCCTTCACTTTTGGGATGTCTCTTTCCTGGAGTTGCCGTGCAGGAGGCTGAGATGGGCCATCTGAGGACCCGTTCCCAGGAGAAAAGTTCTTGGAGCTCGTCTGTGGGGCATCCTAGCTCACTGAGGACAAGCAGCTGATCTTCCTAGCCCATCTCCACTCCCCGAGGGTGGCCACCCCAGTTCCTGTGCTGGGTGAGGTTGTAATGAACTGGCCTTACCTCAGCACCATCTCATTTAACCCCTGCAACAGCCCCACTACCGGACTGGTGCAACCCAGGGGGCAGGAACTCAGGGGGCTGCAGTGATCCAGGCTCGCTGCCAATCAGTAGTGCCATCAGGACACCAACCTGGCCCTCAAGAACTTGGAACCCTGGTCCTTCCACTACTTTCCATGCTCCCCTCCCTGTGAGTCATAGGCTCCATGGACTCAGGGTCTTCTTGGGAGAGAAACCTGTTAGAGTCGACCACAAGGGCTGGGAAGAGGCAGCCTAGCATTGTGGCTACAGCGTGGACCCCAGAGCTGGGTTTCCATCCTGACTCTGTCATTTGCTAGCTGTGTGACCTTAAACAAATCACCTACACTCTCTGGGCTCCAGTTCCCACATCTATAAAACAGGGGGAATAATAGTGCCCCTCTCATAGGGTCATCTTAAGGATTAAAAGTACTGGCAGGTGTAGAGCACTCTGCATACAGGTAGCTGCAGTAATTAGATGAGTAGTAACAGCCATGGGACAAGTGTGTGTGGGGGGGTAGAGGTCCTGCTCTGGGAGGGGCCCAGAGTGGGGCTCTTTGTGGCCCAGCTGGCTCTGAGCAGACAGCCTGATACCATCTGCCCACCTTTCCCCACAGCACACAGGGGTCTACCCCATCCTGTCCCGGAGCCTGCGGCAGATGGCGGAGGGTAAGGACCCCACGGAGTGGCACGTGCACACGTGTGGCTTGGCCAACATGTTTGCTTACCACACGCTGGGCTACGAGGATCTGGATGAGCTGCAGAAGGAGCCTCAGCCACTGATCTTCATAATCGAGTTGCTGCAGGTGTGACCCTGGGGTGTGGGAGGTGGGGTAGGGATGGTCCCTGCATCAGAGAACAACTGGGGCCAGTGGGCATCAAGGGAGCCCAGTCCCACGGGTCCCTGGACATCACCCAGATCCTATTTAGAAAACCAGAAAGGGTTCCTAAACCACGGGAGAACTGGAATTGGACCCTCCTACTCCACCAAAAAAACATCCTTTGCCTTTTCCAAAGGAAAAGCCCCTTTGAGACCCATTTAAAAAATGTTCTTTTTCTTTTTGGAGGCATTTTATTTCTATTGGTTATCTACTTCCTTTTCCCCTCAAAAGTTTAGAATTATATTCTCAGTCCCAGTCCCTGTGGTTTGTGGGTTCCGATCTGGTTCTCCAACAGCGGGAGAACTGCATGGAACCGTCCATAGCGTCTCCCTCGGACCTCAGCGTGACTGATGGTCCCTGTCTGTGGGGTGGTGGGAGAGCATCAGACCAGAGCAGGACTCAGCTAATGGCCAAGGTTGAGGTTCAGCCTGAGGGTTACATGGGTGAGTACAAATTAATAAGAGAATTGCATCAACAAGGGGCCTTTTCAGGGTCTGCTTGAACAGTTGCACAGCTTGTGCACAGCACAAGAGCATCGCCTCCAAGGTGCTCATTAGAGACAATATATACTTGTGATTTTATAATGATAATTTCCCAGTAGATGGCAATGAAGTGTCTTGTTCTAACAAAATGAGTGTCATGGCAATTTTCTGAATATTATCAGTGAAGTGTGTTGACAAATTACCTTTTCTTACTTTGCACAAAGGCTCTGATTTAGGGTAAAGCCATGGCGGTGGG
Source organism: Capricornis sumatraensis (assembly GCF_032405125.1). Lineage (NCBI taxonomy): Eukaryota > Metazoa > Chordata > Mammalia > Artiodactyla > Bovidae > Capricornis > Capricornis sumatraensis. Next base: position 75,775,890 of record NC_091076.1, read on the forward strand.
GAGGGGCACTCGCTTCCTTTCCCTGTTTGCCTGTGTTTGGCTAGCAAGCATGGTTCTGCCCACCAATCCTCACTGTGGAAAATGCAAAGCTGACTTTAGCCAGATGTTCTGGGTCCACTGTCTCTGGTCCCTTGCAGGGGAAAGGGCCTGCCCTACTGGGCTGCGGGCACCCAGGGTCCCTGCGTCACTGACCTGCAGCTCTTGGAGCAGGTCGAGGCCCCGAGCCAGTACCAGAGGGAGACCTGGAACCTGAATAACCATGAGAAGATGCAGGCGGTGCCCATCCTCCATGGAGAAGGAAACCGGCTCTTCAAGCTGGGCCGCTACGAGGAGGCCTCCAACAAGTACCAGGAAGCCATCGTCTGCCTGAGGAACCTGCAGACCAAGGTGGGAGGCTGCCTGCCAGGGGGGATGGGAAGTGGGGTGCCGTGGCCGTGCTGGGGAAGGGCGGGGGCGCGGCAGAAGCAGAGCTTTCTCCACCGGACAGGAGAAACCCTGGGAGGTGCAGTGGCTGAAGCTGGAGAAGATGATCAACACCCTGATCCTGAACTACTGCCAGTGTCTGCTGAAGAAGGAGGAGTACTACGAGGTGCTGGAACACACTAGCGACATCCTCCGGCACCACCCAGGTGGGCGGGGCGGCGTGAGATGGGCGGGGCAGCGTGGGCGGGGCAGGGGTCCAATCCCGCCCACGGGTCCGAAGTCACATGCACAGACCTTCGTAGCTATCTCTCCTGACCTGGTCAGGACATCAGATCTTCCACCCAGCAGGGTTTCCCTATAACGGTATCACAGGTGATGAATGAACGGTGCTTTGTGGTGTTGTGGGAAGTTATTTTATTTTACGGTGAATTAGGACAAATAAAAGTCACCAAACCTGTGTGGAGCAGTCAATGGGTTTTAAAAGGGGAGACAATCAGTATAGAGAACAATATTAAGTACATCCTAGTAAACTCCAGGAGTTGGTGATGGACAGAGAGGCCTGGCGTGCTGCGGTTCACGGGGTCGCAGAGTCGGACACGACTGAGCGACTGAAATGAACTGAACTGAATGAGCTCCAAAGAATTGATGCTTTTGAACTGTGGTGTTGGAGAAGACTCTTGAGAGTCCCTTGGACTGCAAGGAGATCCAACCTGTCTATCCTAAAGGAAATCAGTCCTGATTGTTTATCGGAAGGACTGATGTTTGTAACGCCGGACCCCGGGGGCCATGATGGGCCGCCCCTCCTCTCCCTCCCGCCGGCGGGGGAAGTCCCTAACGGAAGGAGCCTCCCAGATCCCGGGGACCAATGACAGCACACTTCACCAGCTAAAGCCGCCCCGCCCCAGCCACGTAGAAGGACCTGTCAGCCCGCGACGCCTTGGCCTGGCGTCCTATCCGAACCCCCATCCATCTAGCCTGACCATCCCTCCCAACGAACATATAAAAACCAGCCCCAACACGGTCAGGGCGCAGACTTCCTCGACCTGCCTCATTCGGGTCTGGGAACCCCACCCGGGAGCGCTTCGCCATTAAAAAGCCTGTAACACACTCTTCTGGTGTCCTGGTCTTTCACCTAACAATGCTGAAGCTGAAACTCCAATACTTTGGCTACCTGATGCGAAGAGCTGACTCATTTGAAAAGACCCTGAAGCTGGTAAAGGTTTACGGCAGGAGGAGAAGGGAATGACAGAGGATGAGATGGTTGGATGACATCGACTTAATGGACATGAGTTTGAGTAAACTACAGCAGTTGGTGATGGACAGGGAAGCCTGGGTGCTGCAGTCCATGGGGTTGCAAAGAGTCAGACGTGACTGAGCGACTGAACTGAACTGAATTGAGTATCTGTGGTGGGGGGATATGGCAATATTTGTGAAGACGATGTTTGAAGAACGTTACAGAATCACTTACCTTGCGCCATACACTTCTCTGCATTTCTTTCATTTAATTCTCGTAATGACCATGAGAGACGGGTTTAGGGATAGGACCTGGAGCTTGCATCATTTGGGGAGCCTCTATAACAAAAGACTTAAAAAGTTGTGAATGTAAGATTAGTTATCGGATCTCGGAAGGGTCCTCGGGAGGGGAGTGGGTACTGCGATTATTATCGTCATCCGTATTTTATAGTGGAGGGGCCGGGCTCCGGAGGTACAGAGAGGTTAAGGGTCATCATGGCCAAGGTTAAAGGTTGCGCTAGCTAGAGAAGCCCAGCCGCTTGTCGGGTGAGGGCTGCCTCCCGGGCCAGGCGGCGGATACAGCAGGATCTTCCCCACAGGCATCGTGAAGGCCTACTATGTGCGGGCCCGGGCTCACGCCGAGGTGTGGAATGAGGCGGAGGCCAAGGCGGACCTGGAGAAAGTGCTGGAGCTGGAGCCGTCCATGCGGAAGGCGGTGCAGAGGGAGCTGAGGCTGCTGGAAAACCGCCTGGAGGAGAAACGCGAGGAGGAGCGAGAGCGCTGCCGGAACATGCTGGGCTAGTGCGCAGGCGCCAAGCTTCCTGCCTCCGCCCCCCACCCCCCACCTCCACCCGTCCCCCACACCTCCACCCGCCTCTCCCTCCAACCTGCCCATCCCGCCATCTCACTGTCTCCCTGCACTCCAACAGCAGGGTACTGAGTATTTCTGGTGCAGTTGGTCAGGATTTTGGTGTCAGTTTTTCAACTTTTTACATTAATTTATAAAATCAAAGTAATGGACAAAAAAATATACAACCTAGAAGGTGAGAATTATGTTCAGCGGACTTTCTAAGGACTCAGGCGCCAGAAGACAGCCTCTCAGCTCGAGGGACTGCTCCTAAGAGGTAAAGGAGGAACCAAGATACATGAGCGTCTGCAACAAAGACCAGGTTCTGGGAATTTCCAAAGACTGATGTTAACGAAAGAAAGCCAGATATCCCAAGTTAACAAGTTTAGCGCTTTTCTATGTATAGGAAGATGCAAGAGTCTGGACTCATTAAAATCATTCGTTCGAGATGCACCTTAATTCATCGGCGCAGTATCCTGCTTTTCTCCATCCTGAATCCCCTGTGGGTGCACACTGGGGTCGGCTGCAGTGCTGAGGGCTTGGCAGCCAGCAGTCTGTTTGTCTCCATCTTTAGTTCCTCAGGGCTCACTGTTCAGGTAGCTGTAGTGTCTGCTGGCTGCAACATCCTGTGTGGACTGATATGGCAAACAACATTTTTTACTGACACATGACCTGGGTCAAAAAAGAAAAACCCAAAGCTTATGAATAAAAGTGAAATTTCCTGCCCAAACTGCCCCCATCCCCTAGAGCCAGCAGTTTTAATGGACCCTGTTTTTTGTTTTTGTTTTTACTATTTTGGTAGTTTTCTCTGTCTCCAAATAATATGTGGAAATCAGCTTCCCCACATGTCCTTTTTACCCCATGTTAGTGAAAAGTGAGAATTGAATGCTTTGATGCTCTTGGATCCCTTCTTTCCTTCCCCTTCTAATTTTGGGGAGTATATTGCTGGTTCTTTGGTTGCTTTTGCAGCTTGGTACACTTCGTCTAGAGCTCTCTGCGGGGCTGCAGGGATTCTCCCGTGTGTAGGATGAGGGTGGCAGAGCTGCAACCTCCGCTCCCATCCCCCACTTCTTCCCTCACCGATCTGACGTACCTTTTACTCTCCCATCATCTTGGCTGTTAACACCGTTTTGTCACCAAATTAAGTCTTCTGTGCTTTGTCCACTGGTTGACTCTAAACTTTGAAAATCAACAGACATCAAGTACATGAATATGGCTGTGCAGTGTGATTGTGTTTTTCTGTGGTTCTGAATTCAGGACCCCTGGACCACCAGAGGGCTTCCCAGGTGGCTCAGACAGTAAAACGAGGATATTCCTGGTTTCAGGGGTGGCAGCGTCTATTTTAACATGATGGGAAAATTTTTCCTTTTCTGCCCTTTTGCGGCTCTGGGAAGATTTGAGGTTTAAGTCCTCCCACTGTGGAGGAAAAAGGTCAACCAATTTTTGGTTGATTCAGGCTCAGTGTCTGACGGGGTGCCAGGTATACTGTCCAAAAACCAGGTGGAGATTTTAGAGGCGGTCAGAGGAAGGGGACATTATGACCTGCAGAAGCTGAAAGGAAGGAGCGTCCTAGGCTGGAAAGAAGGCTCTGGCTAGAGAAGGAGGAGTAGAGTGGAGGCTGGGAGATGGGAGCAGAAGGGACCTTCAGCAGCTCCGGACTGCACTGGAAGAAAGGCTTGGGTGGGATCTGGGCAGAGTCTCAGAGGGGGCTCAGAACAGATGAAGAGCCTGGCAGAGGCATTATTTGAGGACACACAGTGGCCTGCAGGCTTCCTAGCCTCCTGTCTTGTCTATCTTCTGTGTGCAGTGCCCCCATTGCGGCCCCTTTTCCTGGGGACAGTGAGGGTCTCAATTCATCTATGGTCCTCCCAGCTGGACTGATGCCTGGATGTGTCGCAGGACCTTGTGTGGTCTGGTCCGAAGCATCCTGGGTGGAAGTCTCCCCTCCTGATGCTCCAGGACATTTGCAAGTCCAAGAAAAAGTCGTAGGCATAGGACCCCCAGGAAGTGTGGTAGGAGACACCTTGGCATTAGTACTTGAGGGAGTGTTGAACTCAAACAACTGGGGACCCCAGTCCCTGCCTGAAAGACTGGAGCAGCTGTTAGGGACATTTCTGTTACAAAAGCCCAGGCAATTCCTTCTCACACGCCATCTAATGGATTAAAATCAGGCCACATTTTGGTTCATGAGTTTCAAAGCCAGTTTTTGTCCAGCTTCATCTGCACTCAGCCTCTTTTTAAACTGGGGGCACGAATCATAATCAGCCTTTGACATACCTTCTGGTTTACTCAGCCTCTTAACTGTGGTTTTTGCACTGTCTCTCTCTTCTTTCCTGGTCCAGCCCTCTTGGCACCTGCTCAGTAGACTTCCTGTTGCTAATTTCTACCTTGTAAAGCACACTTATTTGCATGCTTTTTTTGGGTGAATACGTGTGTGTGTGTGTGTGTGTGTGTGTGTTTGTGTGTGTGTGTTTGTGTGTGTGTGTGTGGTGGGGGGAAGGAACAGGGACACATTATCTTCTTGTTACTATCATCCAAAGGCAGCACATGGGAAAACATTACCACTTTCCAGAATCCACAGCATCTCATACTTCAGCTTACTAGTGCTGGAGAGGTGGAATGCAGAGATGGGGAGAACTGACTCTGTGCCCCACAGCAAGCAGCCTCCCCATCCAGGCCTTTGGTCCTTGCACTGGCTTCCTTGTGCCTCCAAGGAGGTCTTGGCTGGCCAGGTCTAGGTGGACAAGTGTAGGAGTGGATGCAGGAGATTGCAGGGGCATCTCCTGAGGGTCCCTTTTGACAGTTTCTAAGGGATCTCCCTGGAAAGCTTTGTTCTTGAGCAGCCAGCAGGGGGCAGCAGAGAACACACTGTAATTTCTGGTCCAACAAGTGGACTTTGCAGAGAAAGTTTAGAGCTCTGGAGGTGGCAGCTCTCTGCCGACCCTGACCACCCCAACTCCTACAGGGTCAGGCTGGCTGGCGACAGGGAATAGGTGTCTAGAACCATAGACTCGGGCCTCAGTCTCACTCCCTTGTACTGATGGGGAAACTGAAGCTCAGGGAAGGCCAGAAACCTTCGTAGATTCAACTTCAAAGCTGGGGAAGACTTGGGATTAGCATCCAAGTTTCCCGGCCTCTGGGCTGGGCCTTTTTGTTCTATATCATGTTGTTTTTCTCACCAGACAGTCCATATGAGGGTTTGATTTTTTTTTTTTTTAATGAAAGGAGAAAAATATGACACTTCTATTACAGAGCAACCCAGAGCATGTCTTCAGGCGTAGTTTGGGAGCAATTGTGGAGTCAAATTTGTTCTCTATTACACCCGCTCTGAGCTGCTCCCTCCCTCTGAGAATCATTACTGCTTAACCAAGGCATTCTCTCCCAGGCATGCACCACCCTCCTGACCTCTGTCTACCTGGGGTTGACATGGATCCAAGACCAGAGAGTGATCCGAGAGGGTGGCAGAGGGCTGCAGGCTGGGCAGAGGGACCCTTGGGTATTGTGCAGGTATAGTAGGCTTCTATTGCTGCTGTAGCTAATCACCACAAACAATGACCTAAAACAGCACAGATTTATTCTATTACAGTTCTGGAGGTCAGAAGTCCTAAAATGGGTCAGCAGGGTTGTTTTCTTTCTGGAGGCTCCAGGGGAGAATCTGTTTCCTAGCTTCTAGAGCCCCCCCGTATGCCTTGGCTTGTGGCCCCACCCTCCGCCTCCAAAGCCAGCAGTGAGCATCTTTTACTTTCTCTCTCTCGATGTCCCTCTACTTCCATTATCACATACCCTCTTACAAGCACCCTTGTGAATGCATTGGGCTCAGTTGGAGCAAGTTCTGGGCAATGGTGAAGGACAAGAAGCCTGGTGTGCTGCAGTCCATGGGGTCTCAAAGAGTCGGACATGACTGAGTGAGTGAACAATGACAATGGATAATCCAAGGTCATTTCCTCACCTTCAGATGCTTAACTTAATCGCATGTTAAGATAACTTATCTTTCTTCAATGAGGATAACCTATTCACTGGTTCTGGAGATGAGGATGTGGACATCTTTGGGGGTCGTTATAGAGCCTTCCACAGTCAGCTGGTCTCTTTTTGTCCCCACACCTGTTCTCTGGTCTGCTCTGTCCCTTGAGAAGCTCACCATGCTGGTGTGTCCCAGCACCCTGGCCTTCCAGCCTCTGGTTGGATTTGGCAAACAGGAGGCACCAGCAAGAGATGTGGTGGGAGGAGAGTCAGGCTGGGTCTTGGTTTCTCCCACCCCTCCCTGCTTGACTGTGGTTTAGCAGCATCTGTGCCTTTTACCCTATGGTCACAGTTGGGGTCAGGAGCCCTTCTGGGCCACAGCTCCCACCACTTCTCAGAGCAGCAGCGCCGCCCTTGGTCCTTCCCCTGCTGTTCCCTGGGTGCCCCTCATTCTTTGCTGATTTCCTCATCCCACCTGCACCTTTATTTAACTCTCTGTGGCTGTGCCTTCAACTGGACCCCCTGTTTTCTGCCAAGATGCTGCTGATGGGGCATCAAGTCTCCTCCAGACTGGAGGGAGGGAAGGAAAGCTGAGAGGTAGGGAAATAGGTGCACCACGATCCAGCTAGTCAAAGGTGGAATTTGAATTCAAGCCCAGATGAATGGAGACTAGAGGCAGCATTTTCCTGCCCCATTGGGCATGCCCCCTTTTAGGAGTGAAGACCCCTCCAGTGGCAGAACCTCTGCCATGAGATGGGCTCAGCTAAAAGGAGCATCTAAGGGTTTGCTGTGTGTCCTGAAGCTGATGGCCTGGCAAAGGGCTATAACACATGCCCAGTTACTGCTTGTCACAGGCCAAGCCACCTCCTCGTCTAGGCACCCTGAGTCATATGCATTTAGCCAAGAGTTCAGCCTTCAACAGTGTGGGCTGTGCTGGAGGCGTGGCATGAGCCCTGGAGATGAATCAGTGCTCCTATCTGAGTGCTTTTTCCCTGCTTCATGGTGGACAGTATTGGTGCCACTTGGCTGAGGAACCTCAGCTCAGGGTCGGGCGGCGGCATGGGGATGGGGAGATTCGGCTTGTCCGGCCTCGCAGCTGGTCACAGTAAGTGGCATTGGTGAGGCTGACCCAAACTCAATAGCGGAGCTGACATTTCTTTTGATTTCCTGCAAGGAGCGCTCCTATGGGGTCCAGGAGCAGGTGAGGGTGGAGAGAGCTGGGAAGTGAGAGGCCACCAGGGCCTCCCCTGACTCCTGATTCCCCTCAAATAATAGACTCTTCATAGAAAGTGCCAGAGCCCTGGGTTCACCCATGCCCGCTGTCCATGTGATGACAGCCTGGCAGCCCGGGTTTGAGTCCTCTGACAACCACTCTCACTCTTCCTCCCTGGGCTTCCCACGTCTCCTACTGGAGACTCAGCCTTGAATTTCATGTTGGTCAATCAGCCTGTGAATGAGGGATCACCTTGACCGCCTCCAAGTACCTGTTGTTTTGGGGGAGGCTGCCCCCCTGCTCAGCCTCTCCCCCCACATCCTTCCATTTCCCAGGACTTTCAAGGAAAGGTTAGGCACAGCCCCGCTCTTATTTATGGCCGTCGTGCGTGTGCAGAGTTCCTGGCCTGATTACAATTGCTCCATTACTCCAGGTATTCTCATTAGCGCGAGAATCTGATGAACAAAGAATCTCGCCTTTCCTCCTGCCACCAATAAAAATATCATCTGAAGATGTAGTGGAGCATTTGTCTCTCCTCAGCAGTCTTGAGGCTGGCAGTTTTTACTGAGTGTGACAATTTCTGGAGGGCAGCGAATTTCGTCTGCTTTGTTCTACGCTGCAGCCCCAGTAGTTAGAATAACACCTGCCCTGTACCACTGGCTCAGAAATACCATTTCCTTAGGAAAAACACAACTCCCTTCTTGGATGTGGAGGGACCCTCCGAAATCATTGAACAGCTTATTTGGCAGATGGAGAAACTGAGGGCCAGAGATGAGAAGGGGCACATCCAAGGTCACAACAGTGAGTCTATGACAGACCCAGGGCTGGGAGGAAATGTGTCAACTTGCAAGCAGCCTCTTTTCCACCAGCCCGCTTACAATTTGCAGCTTTATTTGCATCCCAACATTTTTCTTTCTGCCTCACTAATTTTTTCCCTCTACTCTTGGGTGGCATGTTAGGATTCCCCTCTCTTTTTAAACTGCCACCCATACTCTGCTGTTCTCCCAAGTTTCTTACGAGGCCCCTGCTTTGCCTGCTTCCTCTCTGATGGGCTCAGCTTCCCTGCCCCCCAGTTGGGGCTGCCAGTGAGTCTCACCTTTTCAGTCTGTGTTAGGAAGGAAGAAAGGAGTCTTGTGTTCTGCAGGGCTGGTTGCCCAGGGCAGGACATGACCACAGCCAGGCTGCTAGCTCCTTGATGAGTTGGGAGAGAGACCCCCAGAAACAGAGGCAGAGGGATCGCTGTCCCGGTGGTGACAGGTGAGCAGCATCACTGGGTAGAGTTGGCAGCTTGTCTCCCACTTGGTGGCGTGAGAAATAGGGAAGAAAGTTGGTAAGGGAGAGAGGAATGAGAAAGATGTGTAGGGAGGCGAGAGAGGGAGTGAGGAAGAGTAGGACGATAACAGGGAGAGGAAGAGAGAAGGAGAAGAAAGAAGAGAGAATTGTTAAGATCTGATTCCCCGTGTGCGACACCCGTGTGTCCTGATAATGTCAGACCTTCTGCAGATGCTTCAAAATGCCTCACTAGACCCTCCTGAAGAAAGGGCGGGAGGGGATCAGCCAGCAGGCAGATGCCAGTTGACAAAGATCTGCTGCGGAGTGACCTTCAGCCCAGGTCTGAGGCACAGGCATGAAGGGCTGAGAGGGGCTTGGTACAACAAAAGATAGTACAGGTCACCAAGGTAGCTTATGGCTTTCTAGTAGCCGCCTTAAAAGTATAAAAGAGGAAACTGCAGTCCATGGGGTCGCAAAGAGTCAGACTCGACTGAGCAGCAACATCTTAACCCAATCTGTCAAGAATGTTTTCAGATTCTCGTTCATGAGATGCGTTGCGCTCTGGTTCTCACTAAGTCTTTGAAGCATATATTTGATGCTTCTAGCACATCCCAGTTCAGATCAGCTGAGCTCCAGGCGCTCAGTCATTACATGGGTGAGGGCTACTGGTTTTTAAGATTCTTTTTTTTTTTTGATGTGGGCCATTTATAGAGTCTCAGTTGAATTTGTTACAGTATTGCTTCTGTTTTATGGTTTGGTTCTTTGGCCGTGAGACATGTTAGATCTTAGCTCTCTAACCAGGGATCAAACCTGCAACCCTGCATTGGAAGGGGAAGTCTTAGCCACTGAAGTGCCAGGGAAGTCCCTAGCGGCTACTGTATTGACAGTGAATATACCCGCCTTCCTGTCCAGACCCCGGACCTTGTAAATTAATTTTACTCATTCTTGAGCTTGGTAGAAACATGCATGCTCAGTCACTCAGTCGGGTCTGACTCTTTGCAACTCCATAATCTGCAGCCTGCCAGGCTCCTCTGTCCATGGGATTTCCAGGCAAGAATACTGGAGTGGGTTGCCATTCCCATCTCCAGGGGATCTTCCTGACCCAGGGATTGAACCTGCATTTTCTGTGTGCCCTGCATTGGCAGGCAGGTTTTTGCCGTTGAGACACCTGAGAAGCCTTGTAGAAACATGACCCACAGTATATTCTCCCCTGTGTTCTCTCACTGCGACAGTGCATAGACCAGTGTGTTCATCTAGAGGGATGCTCTAGGAGGTTTTTGCTGGACAGCAACAATGATAGTTTTGGTGGGGGTTGTGGGGGGGGACAGACAACAAATCAGAAGAAGGCCACAATCACTGTCATCCAGTTGTGTTGAGAGCTCTATCAAAATCTACAGGGCCAGCACTTACCATTGTGCATGCTGTATGCTGCACAATTTGGGGGTGGGGGAGTGGGGTGGCTATTTACTTCATTGCCCTCTTGGATATATGCAGTTATTACAGATCCCAGAAGATGGCGGTAAAGTGTCTCATCTGCACAGTTGCCTTATTGGCTAGTGCCAGGCTGCATATTTCAGCTAAGCTGCCCCGTAAATGTTGGTTTCCCAGGGTAGGGCCTAACGATGTCTGCAGCTGGTACTGTGGGCAGTAGCAGTTGGCCAGGGCCAGGCTAGGAGGGACCGCCTGTACCTGGGATCCTGGGCTTTCCTCTCCATCCCGCAGAATCTCACCCTTGAAAGGTGTAGCATGAGGGAGGGGTAGCCAGGGCCGGGATGGGTGGTTAAGGTGGGAGTAGGGGGGGTGGGCTCTGAACTGACTGCCCCTACAGACTGCCTCCTATTAGATGATAGAAGGTATTCCCCGCTCCCTGCCACCCCCTTGGAAGCTCTGGAAGAAGTTCCATGCTCCACAACTCAGCTCTGAGTCTGTGTTGCTGGGGTTCTGTTCTGGGTGGGTCTGTTTACCAGCTGGAGTGCAGACACCCTGCTCTTTTTCAGGAGCCCATGTGGAGTTTCTCCATGTCTCCCTGCGGTGCTAGAGAACCTCTTCATCTCATCAGATGGGTCCCCACCTTCATTCTCTGCGCTCAACCCCAGAGGCTGATCTGTTTGGACACAGCCCCCTCTGGCTTCAGTTGACTTCTTCCCAGCTTCTTCAGAGGAGAGAGATCAGAGTTTTATTTCCTCCGCTTTCTTTCTTGGGGGAATTTCTTGGCCTGACTGATTGAAGGCCGCACCTTCTTCAGGGCAGCCCTCTTGCATCCAACCCCAATTGGATCAGTTGCCCATGGCTGCTTTAAGAAATTGCTGTACAGTTGGTGGCTTAAAACTACACAAATGTACCATCTTACAGTTCTGGAAGTCAGAAGCCTGAACGGAGTCTCAGGGAACTAAAGTCAAGGGATCGGCAGGGTTGTGTTCCTTCCGAAGGGTCTGGGGCAGAATTCCATCCTTCCCTGTTCCAGCTTCAGAGGCTGCCTGCATTCCTTGGCTTGTGGCTCCACATGACTCCACCCCAGCTTGTGTTATAATATCTTCTTCGATTCTCTGTCTCCCTCTTATAAGGACCTTTTTACAAAAATATTTATTTTTATTTATTTATTTGGTTGCACCTGGTCTTCGTTGCGGCACATGGGATCTTTAATTGTGGCATTCGAACTCTTTAGTTGCTGCACATGGGATCTAGTTTCCTGACCAGGGATTGAACCCAGGCCCCCCTGCATTGGGAAGGTGGAGTCTTAGCCACTGGACCACCAGGAAATCCCAGGATTTTTGTGATTACACTGGGTCCGCCCCAACAATTCTGCAATATTTCCCCACCTCAAGATCACATTTGCAAAAAGTCCCCCTTTCCACGCGTGGCGATCCATTCACAGGTTTCGGGATTTACTAGGACCTGGACGTCTTTTGGGGACCGTACTTTTCTCAGAGTTCCAGCTATCACATCCTCCCCCACTTTCTAGAGCAGGAGTTTGCTTAGTCGCTCAGTTGTGTCTGACTCTTTGCGACCCCACGGACTGCAGCCCACCAGGCTTCTCTGTCCATGGGATCTCCAGGCAAGAATGCTGGAGCGGGTTTCCATGCCTACCTCCAGGGGATCTTCCCAACCCAGGGATCAAGCCCAGGTCTCTCGCATTGCAGGTGGATTCTTTACTGATTGAGTCACCAGGGAAGCCCAGAGCAGGAATGGCCTGAGGCTGTTACTGGTCTAGGATACTGCATTGTTACATGTGGTTTCACTACATTCTGCCCTCACTTTTATAAAGTCCCCTTTATAAACGTTCCTCAAATTACCCAAATCGAGGGCACTATTGTATCCCTGATAAACCCTAACTGACACACCTGCTCAGTTAATGTAATCTTTTCAGCCATCTTTGAGGTAGATTCTTCTCTCTTCCCTTCCCCGCCCATGCCCGTTTTATCTTTGAGGAATTTGAGAGATGGAGTGGTTATCTAACTTGTCCAGGGTTGCCTGGCGAGGTCATGGAAGAGCTGGGGTTTGAACCAGAACTAGCTCTGATCTCAGGGCAGAATTCTCCTGCCTGCAGTTACTGCCTCCTGTAGCCTGGCCTGGAATTTTTCCATCCATTCGGCATTCACTGTCTGGATGGTGGCATTGTAGTGATTTTCGTAAAACACAGGGGACTGCTCCTCAGCGGCCGTCTTGGCTGTCCTCTTTTTAAAATGTGTATTATTTTTGGCTGCTCCGGGTGGTCGTTGCTGCCCCTGAGCTATCTCGAGTTGCTGTGAGCGCGGCTACTCTGTAGTTGCGGTGCACGGGCTTCTCACTGCGGTGATTTTTCTTGTTGTGGAACACCGGCTCTAGGGCGCTTGGGCTCAGTAGCACTCCGGCTTTGTTGCTCTGCGGCACGTGGGGTCTTAGTTCCCAGACCAGGGATCGAACCTGTGTGCCCTGCACTGGCAGGTGGATTCTTACCCACTGGACCACTGGGGAAGTCCCTTGGAGTCCTCTTGTATGTGACACTGGGACATTGCTGCTGGCAGTCTGGTTGGCCAGTTAGAGCTGACTATGAGTGTTGTCCATTGGCCAAAATCATTCCTGGGGTCCTTCAGAGGTCATCTTAGTGATCATCCCTCCTGCTACCTCTAGGGCCACAGTAGAGGTCAGCGTAGGATGAAGGTCAAGAACAACGGCTCTGGAACTGGACAGGCTTGGATTCCTAACCCAGTTTGACCACTTAGCAGCTGTGTGATGTTGGGCAAGTTACTTAACCTCTCTGAGCCGCTTTCCTCATTTGTACAATGGAGGTTACGATTGTTGCTGCCTTTTGAGGTAGTTGGTGGAGCGCGTTTGTAAATACACGTTCTGAAGTGCTTAGAAAGCCTGGCCATGACGGTGAGCAACGCCGCTGGCTGCTTTTCTTATTTTGATTATTACCCATGCTGCCACCTCAGGGTCACTGCGGCACACCCTCTGGCCACACCCCAGCAGCCTCAGCCTTCTGTTTGCCTTTGGAAAGCCCTGTATTCTGGCAGAAGCACCTCCCCTTGCCTGGCTCTAGGTGAGCGTGAATTTTCACAGCCGTCCTGTAGTCCTGGCAGCTCCTGTCAGTGTGGAAGTGAGGGATTCGTGGCCTCAGGGAGCCTGCTGCATATTTTGTGCCAACGTGAATGGTGTGACCTTGCCCGGACATCTTTTTTGTAATAAATGTTGCAGACGGCCAACACCGAATCTTCAGTTCTTTTGCAGCTGCTTTTCAGGACTCCTTGGGGGAATTCTTAGCAAGAAAAGCGACACTGATCTTAAAACTTTGTATTCATCCTGCTGACAATTTTGCCTGTATCTCTTTAGAAGTGCCTTTTCTTTTCCTGGTACTTTGCATCTCCGGCTGGCCCCTCAAAGCTGTCTTGTCAGATCCTGGAGCTGGCATCAGAAGCCCCCATCTCTGGGTGAACAGCCCTGAGTTCAGATCTGAAGAAGGAACTTGAAAGACATCCTTTTGCCCACCAAGAGGAGAGGCTTGGCAGCAGGGTAGCAGGAGCAAAGAGGCTTCCTCTGATTCAATGAAGCCATCAGCTGTCTCTCCAAATGCTCCTTCCCCTCTCTGCCTTGTTTTGGTTAATTTAAGAACAGCTGCCCTCGATGGGAACTGATTTCTGGCGGTGTGCAGAAGCCAGCTTCCTAGGAAGGCTGCTGGCATAGGATGGGCAGGTTAGCTGGGGATTTAGAGCTGGTGATTGTCAGAGTGTGCCACTTCAATGCTTTCTCTCCTCCATGAGGAGCCCCCATCAGGCATGATGAGTAACTTGGTTATTTCTGGGGAGAGTTAGAAGCGGGTTGGGAGCCTAGAACTATGGTAGAAGGAGCCTTGGGATGGACCAGATGGCTGGTCACCAAAGTCTTTTATCTCTGGGCACATAGCTGGCCTGCATCCCAGTTCCGCCTGCAGTCAGATGGGCTCAGGTGCCTGAGCCCTGGGCAGCGGAATGGGGGTGGAGTTAGTGTGCCCTGCCCCTGGGCTTGCCGCTAAAACTCTCTCCCGGTCACCTTCCTGTCTGCCGAATGATGATGTCCAAGTATCCCTGAAGCCACTTACTCCGTGAACCATGTAACCAGGATGCTTCAGTCCACTTGCCATCTCTTTTTGTCTTTTCATTGCATCCTTCCTCTTATTTTTATCCTTGGCCTTTCACTTCTTACTTGTCTCCTGTAAAATACTTTTACCTATTATGTATGAGATTCCTGAATTTCAAGCCATTCAATATACTGACACTTTCTGGGGAATCCATATATACCTACCCACACTGCCAAGAATCAGATCAGCAGAGCTGGTAACGTCCCTAATGGAGGACGCATCCTCCTAGGATGAGGATGAAGTTGTGGGAGATCTGGCAACATTGCCTCCAGTGGAAAATTCAGATAGTCCCTCAATATTGTGACAAATGAACTCTTGGTTATCTTTGAAATAAAGAAACAGAAGCACAGATACTTAGTATCTCTCAGTAAATTCCACTACATTCTGGGCATAAGAGTTCAGGTTGCTACCAAGGAAGAAGGGCTATGCCTTCATCTCCAAGTCCACATTTTACAGGGCTTGCCCTTGGAGCCCACCACAAGGCAAGTACAATTCCATAGTCGTCATCAAATTCATCAATAAGAATTTCTTCCCGCTAAAACTGAGATTGTTCTGTAAGTAAATCTCAAACAGGGGAATGCATCTAATTAGAATTGTAATGCTACTGCCCAACGTGCACTGTATTATTCCAGCCCATTTTATTCTTTTTTAAATTGCCAATTTAAAAATACTTCCATTCCAAAGATATGAAAAGATTAGCTCTCAATTTTCAATTTTGGCTTCACTCTTACTTTAATGGAGCGTCTTTCACCAGTGGGTTTTTTTTTTTTTCCTCCTCAACCCTCAGCCGCTGCATTAAAATCTTCTCGGGGAAGAAAACACCCACCCCGGTTTTGAGTAAAGAAAAGGTGAAATTACTAAATAAAACACAAACTGTCTAAAGAGACACATGACGCTGGAAAGCAGATGTGAAAGAATCGAGTTATCTGTTGCCTGTTCGTTATCACCGTGGGCTCACTGGGTCACAGCTTTATGTCTTCCAAGGGAAAAAAGAATCCATTTAACAAATGGTTTAAGATAATAAAACCTGAAATAACACATCCCACTTTCATCTTAATGAGAGTCCAATTCATAACAGCATTTTGTATCGGACAGTTCTGAAGTTTTTTTCTTCCCCTTGTAGAATTGTTAGCTGAAGCACTGTAGCCTTGAAGAAGCACAGAATTACTGGTGGAGTGGGGTGGGGGGAGAAACCATGCTTCTTTCCAGAGTGAACTTCCTGGAAGTCAGCATGTAATGGAAGAAAGAGCATGTTTAAATTAAAAGTATTCTTTAGAACACATATTCAAACATTCATTGCAGTTTAATTACTTAAGCTATGTGTCCAACTGTGATATCAGGCTATTGAACAAACACAGCATCTTGACATGGGTGCTGAAGCTGCATTTGCTGAGTGATTGCTGGGCACACACAGTCACATTCCCAGAAATGTGCCACTTATTAAATTGGAACTCTCCTGCCCTTCCTTTCCTGGGATCTGACCAAACAAGGGACTGAACAGGGCTGCTGTGGGGAAGGAAAATGGCACTTTCTCTTAGGGCAACTTCCAGATTACTCTGAACCAGGAATATCTTTTATGACCAAGTCTGCCATTCTAGGTTTCAAATGTCATCTTTGTCCTATTGGGGATCCTGGGTTTAAGCACTTGTAGATCTCGCTTGCCGGCTCTTTCCATACTTTGTCCATCTTCTTAACACAGTTCAATCATAGTTTTAGCTAAATCAGTATTTTGTGTTTGCGTTATTGTGACTGTATAAATGTTGTCACTGCCAAGCCAGGGGTGTGACACAATGCTGCTTCCCTCCACATCCTTGTTTGACTTTTTGCTTTCACTGTATAGCGTGGAATCTCACCTGGTCTCCATAGCGTTGGCCATCAGGTCTATCCTGATGACTGTCGCCTTCCTGTCTCTAGCCCTGTCCTCCACCTTGAACTTTAGACCTCCATATCCAGTCACCTTCTTAACATCTCCACTTGGACATCCAATAAGCTCTCAGTCCTAATGTGTCTAAAACACAACCCCTTCTCTGACCTTCTGCCCTCCCCTCCACCCCACAGTCACTTGTATTCCTCCCTAGCTTGGTGAGCAGCCACCCCATCCTTCTGATAGCTACAGCTAAGGTAGCTACAGCCAAGCTATCAGCTAAGAATTTTGGAGTCCTTCTGATGTTCTTCCTTCTCTGGATACTCCACATCCAGCCTCAGCAAATTCTGTTACCTGTACCTGCAAAATACACCGAGAATCTGTTTCTCCTTACCCCTTCTGCCACCGTCCTGGTCTGGGCCATCATTAGCTCCTCCCACTTGGATTTTTACAGTGTGTCTCATAATTGGTCTCTCTACTCTGCCCTTGTTCTCTGATGGCCTATTTCAACACAGCAGTTGGAGTGGTTCCTTTATTTTTATTTCTTAAATCTGTGCTTTAAAGTTTTATTTATTTGTTTATTTTTGACTGTTCTGGGTCTCCGTTGCTGCACGGGCTTTCCTCTGGTTGTGGCGAGTGGGGGCTACTCTTCATTGTGGCCCGTGGGCTTCTCATTGCAGAAGCTTCTCTTGTTGCGGAGCATGGGCTCCAGGGCGTGTGGGGTCCAGTAGCTGTGGCTCTGGGGCTCTAGCACACACGCTCAGTAGTTGTGGCACACGGGCTTAGTTGCTCTGGGGCATGTGGGATCTTCCGGGACCAGGGGTCGAACCTGTGTCTCCTGCCTTGGCAGGCGGATTCTTTACCACTGCATCAGCGGGGAAGCCCTTGAGTGATTCTCTTAGAAGATAAGATGTTCCCATTGTCCCTCTGGGTCCACCCTGGCTCTGGTCTATTTCTCTTCATGCCCCGGGAGGTTGACCACAGGGGCCAAGTCAAGAGGATCCCTTGCTTCCTGGGTTCTGTTGGGTTTGACCAGTGGGAGGCCTTGGCAGGAGTTCAAATTGTGGCAAAAGAGTGAGGTCGGGGGACCTTGGGTTGGTTGTGTCTTGGCTGAAAGTAACAGCCCCCATCGTGAAGGCCTCCCTGCACTTCCTCTCTCCAGATCCTGGTGACCATTTTCCCCGCTTCAGGTCCAAAGATGGTCCGAGCCTCTTGCTGTCACCAGCCCTGGGTACCACGATCTGCCTCTTCATTTCCCTTCACCCTGCCCACGCTTCGTAAATGGCCCTCATCACAGGCTCCTCCATTGTCCCATGAGAGAACTGTGTGTTTGCAGTTGAGACCCCACTGACCAGCCTCCCCTCCCCGCTCCCAATCCTTCTAGTACCTCTTCACCATTCTGGTCTCCCCCACAGTGTCACTCCCTGTAGGAGGCTTCATGTGAATAACCAAGACAAGGTCAGTGTAATATTCTACTCTTTCGTAGAACCCTCTTTTTATTCTTTGGGGGCACTTTTGGTGCATTTAATCATTTACGGCCATCTTCTCCACTAGCCTATGATTCCATCTTCTGGGATGGGTCTTCTGCCCGTCCTCTTATCCCCAGCCCCTAGCAGAGAGTCTGTGGGGACTCTGAAAACATGGCTCAATGGGGGAGTGAATGAATGACTGAAAAGGCCCTTTCCTCCAAGAAACCTTCCCTCTTCCTCTTTCAGCATCAGTGGCCAAGACCCAGGCCATTCTTGCAGCCTTTGTCCCTTTTTACCTTGTTCTGCATGGTTTGTGGCCACATCTGCCAGCTCTCCCCACCCCGACCTCACTCTGGATGATCCAAGTCACACCCTTTTTGAATCTCCAATGCTTTGAGCAGTGCCTGGCACATAGTAGGTGCACAATAAATAACTGAGAGGTGAATCAATGATGGAAGGACTGAGTCTGGGAACAGACCTTTTATATCTGTGGCTCAAGGCCACATGCCCCGGGGCAGCATATTTAATTGTCATTTTCTTTGTGAATTCATGATTGTTTTATTTCAGTGTTATTTTTCTAAAGATCTGCTTCTCCCAGGGCCCGTGGAGATTGCTTTGAACCAGGCTGATCAAATGCTGGGCAGCTGCATGAGGAGGAAACACAGCCTCAGAGGAGAGGGAGGCTGGAGGCAGGCTGTGCCTGGGGCCCTGGAAACCGCAGAGTGCATGCTAAGTTGCTTCTGCCACGTCTGACCCTGTGCGACCCCATGAACTGTAGCCCGCAAAAATTTTAGCGTGGGTTGCCATGCCATCCTCCAGGGGATCTTCCCGACCCAGGGACTGAACCCACCTCTCTTATGTCTCCTGCATCGGCAGGCCAGCTCTTTACCACTAGTGCCACCTGGGAAGCCCTGGAAACCACAGACCAGACCCCAAAGACTCAGCAGACACGACGGCACAGCCAGAGACAGGGCAGGACTGCGTTCCCCTCTCAGGAGGCGCAGGGCTCAGAGACCATGGTGCAGGTGGGGCCGGTGCCTTTATCCCAGCTGTCCCCAGATCCTCACAGCTTCACTCCTGCCCGCCCCTGCAGGCGACTATCTCCTAATCCACCTGATTCCTTCCGCTGAAGTAGGGGCAGAGGCATGGGCTCTGAGATCCGGTGTGTCTGAGCTTCAGTTTGGGCTTTGCTACTTCTGGTTGTGTGACCCTGGCCTTCATCTCCCCAAGCCACAGTCTCCGTACCTTCAAAGTAAGAATCATAATGCTTGTTGCAGACTGTTGTGAGGATTAGAGAAGGTCACAGATAACACCATGATTAGCGCAGTGTGTAATGTTAGCTTTGATTAAAATTGACGCTGTTGTCAACTGTTTTCTTCATACTTGTTTCAGCAGCCTGAGCCCAGGGCTTTGGCTGCTATGAGGGTGCCTAATGGGGCTTCCTCGGTGGGTTGGCAGTAAAGAATCCGCCTACAGTGCAGGAGCTGCAGAAGATGCGGGTTTAATCCCTGGATCAGGAAGATCCCCTGGAAGAGCAAATAGCAACCCACTCCAGTATTCTTGCCTGGAGAATCTCATGGACAGAGGAGCTTGGCGGGCTACAGTCCATAGGGTCACGAAGAGTCAGACATGACTGAAGTGACTTAGCACACACACATGCACGCAAAGTGCCTAATGGAGGGCATATCCAGCTAGTGGTGGAACGAGCTCCCCGTCACTGGAGGTAATCCAAAAGCTACCAGCTGGCTTCTGTTGGGCTTTATGCCCTGGCTGGAAGCAGCGAGGGCCAGGGTGATGGGCCTGGAGGGTCCCCAGTCAGTTCCTGAGGGGAGGTTTTCATTCTGTTAAACAGTGAGCCAGGGACTCCATGTGTTAGCGTGCTGCCTGGCAATTAAAATCGGGAGAGTTTAATCTGAAGAGAGTTCCAGCTCCGTTGTTTGCCCTTTTAATCTTGTCTGTTGCCATGGGAACGGCAAGTGATTGCAATCACCACTGTTTGTATTGTGAGCTCGCTCCCATCAATACAGCTTTTGAAAAATAAGAAATACAAATCCTGACTTCAGCATGCCACTCATTACTATTCAGAGCAAACCCCTGAGAAGTTCTGTCAAATGCTTCCTTCACCGGAGCACAGGCTCTGGTTTGAAAATACCCAGCAGCCCAGCTCCTGGCCTGCTTTCTTTCCGCCCTGCTCAGCCAGGTGGCTCTGCAGAGGATGTGTGCAGGGGACCAGCCGCCACTGCCCGGAGGAGTCTGGGTGAGGAATTGGCCACTCGGCTTCCCTCACTGCTGCCGGTGGCACTCCATTCCAAGCTCGTTATTATTATGTCAATGGCTCATAATCACCTTACTTACCACTTTCTGAAGATGAAGACAGAGACGGATGCTATCCAGGGTCAGAGTCCTTGCAGAGTGATGGGTGAGGAAGAGCAGGTTGCCTGCACCAGCACCTGAGAGGTTTATGACATGTCCTGGCTCATGGGTGCCCGTGGAGACTAGCTGCCCCCAACCCTCCAGACTCTGGCTGGATGCTCAGATCCAAAGGCTGCCTGAAGGGATATCACTCCAGCCTCCTTCAAGTGAGTGCCCAACGCCTCTGTCTCTCTCCTGTGCTTATAGAATGGATTATCAGGAGAATGTGAAGGTGTTGGCCTAAGGCCTGAAGAGAATTGATTATAGCACTTTTCTTTGAGTAGGGAAAGACTCCAGAGAGCATCTGATCCTGCCCCCCTTGGGACAACTGAGATCAAACTCCTGAGCAAGGGAGTGACTTGCCAGAGGTCACATAGTAAAAGAGTGCCTCCCTGCTCCTGTCTCTTGGTTTTGTGTAAGTCCAGTCTCATTTGGGAGGCATGCCCCAGGGCACTATATTCTATAAACTTTCCTAAATTAAAACTATTTTGTATTTGAAATACATACATATTCAAGACCACTTTCCTTAGGTCAGATACAAGTTGGAATACCATTTTTAAAAAAAATGAGTTTAATTCTGGAAATTGGTACTTTGTTGATATTATGTTCTCAAACCAGAGCCACAGGCAAGGGGATGGGATAGATCCTCATTGATTTCAAACTCAGCCTTGGCCTCCAGACCTGGTCTTGGGGATCTTCTAGCTATGTGAACTTGGAGGGTCTGCTTCACCTCTTGGGTCCTCTGTATCTTCTGTAAAATGGGGAGAATGGAGCTTGCCTTGTCAACCTCACATCATTTATGAGGTTTCCCAGGGCTTCATGGATACAGATGCATTTTATCAGGTGTAAAGAATTGTACTGAATTCTGGCTGTTATTGTCACAGAGTCTTAGAGTTGCTGGTTTCAGCAAGACTAGAATTTCTCTCCTAGACCAAATGTCTACATGATGGATTTAAGTTTTTAGTTTTTTCATTTGGATGAAAATTTCTTCTTTGATGTTTTGACATTACACTAATCTAAGATTTTCTGGTGTAGATGATAAACCAGTGAGGTATGAGAAGTAGCCTGTTCCCTCCACCCAAACTTGCAGGGTCTAGCTCTAGAAAGGAGCCAGGGGTTCATCATTCATTAATTCAATAAGTACTGGGGCTCCTCTGTGTGCCAGGCCCTGTGCTGAGCTCCAGGATTCAGTGCTAAATGTATACAATGGTCCCTGCTTTGTGAGGCCTCCACTTGCTCTCTGCCTCTCCCATCAGCTCCCTGGTAGGACCATGGTTTTCAGCCTGGCATTTGGAGCACCTGTTTGAAGCCTCAGAAAAAGAGCTGAAATCTTATCTTAAAAACAGATGCATTTTCCATTTAAACTAGACTCTGAATCTTCCAGGGCGGGAGCAGTGTCTTATGGCCCCTTGTGTTCCCAGATGGAGCACAGAACCTGTCACATAGTAGAGGCTTGGTATTTGTTGAACGTAACTAAATTCCCAGAGATGGCTGTCTAGTCAATTGCCAAAGACCCATGCTTTCCCTTCCACAGTGCAGCATTGTTGCTGGGAAGTGATTGCCCAGCCAGGGACTACAGTTCCATCTAGGCAGGGACACATGAATGGGTTTCCCAGGTGGCTCAGTGGTAAAGAGTCTGCCTGCCAATGCAGGAGATAAAAGAAAGGTGGGTTTGGTCTCTGGGTCAGGAAGATCCCCTGGAGGAGGAAATGGCAACCCATTCCAATATTCTTGCCTGGAAACTTCCATGGACTGAGGATCCTGGCTATAGTTCATGGGATCATAAAGAGTTGGACACAGCTGAGCTACTGAGCACACACACACACACACACACACACAGACACATGAATGTACATGGAACTGATATGTGACATTTCTAGCTGAGAGAGCTTAGGAAGTAGGCATTCCGTTATTGGCTCCTTATCCCTTTTGCCAGTTGGATGTAGGAATCAAATTATAGCCCATGGGCCAAATATGCCCTGCTGCATGTTCTTATAAATAAAGTTTTACTGAAACATGGTTATTCTCATTTGTATATGTGTTTTATAAATAAAGTTTTATTAGAACATGGCCATATCTATTCATTACCCACTTTCTCCCTACAATGGCAGAGTTCAGTAGTTGTAACAGATGCAGTCTTGCCCATAAAGTCTAAAATATTTACCTTCTGGCCCTTTACAGAATATCTTTTCAGAACCTTGCCCTGTAGGATGGTGGGGACACAAGATGGAGGGAGCTGGGATCCTTGAATCCTTAAGTGGAGGAAATTTGTCTGCCAGCCAGGAACACCCACTCACACTGGACTCTTAGGTGAGTGAGAGATGATCTTTCATTGTGTTAGGCCCTTAAATTCTTGGTGTTATCCAGCAGCAAGTAGCATTACCGTAACTGATCCCCATGCCATGTAGGAAGTATGCAGGGGCTTTATACTGTTGAGTGGTGGGTGGGCAACTGCCTCCAGACTTCATGATGAATTTTTATTTGAATCTGTGCAGAATGGGTTTCCCAAAGTCACTGTCTCAGCCACAGGGGGCAAGGGACAGAGAGAAAACTAACTTGCCTCCAGTGTTGTGGGGAGGGCCATTGAGAGGATGCCCAAGGGCATGAGAGAGATGAGGGTCACACAGCAACTCGGGGACAAGAAGGGCAGAAGAGCAAGGCCTCCTGGGACTTGGAGCTGCACCTAGGACCTGTGTGAGGCGGGTGACAATGTGGGCTGTGGACTCAGGCAGCCTGGGTTTGAACCCCACACCTGCCACTTGCTGGGTGATCTCAGGTAAGTTCCGTCATTTCCTCTGAGTCTGTATCCCCATCTCTAAAATGGGGGTAATAACAGACCTACCTTCTGGAGTTGTTATGAGGAATAAATGACTTCCACTGCTAAGGACCTTGGTTGGAGGGCTAATTTGGAGGTGGGGTGCTGGTTGCACAAAGGAGACACGGAGCCCAGGGTTGAGGGGTGGGAATCACTGCCCAGGCTAGTGGTGCCGCAGCTCCTCCAGCATCCCGTGGCAGGACTATCCGCACTCCCTCCTGTTCACCACCTGCCTGATCCAGTCACGTCACATCCTGTCCATTTTGCCCCCCAAATGCCTCTTAAATCTGTCTGTCTCTCCTGCCTCCCTCACCTCCACCTTGTCCTTCCTGCCGGGTGCTCTGTGAGCCTTCTTGCCTGTCTTCACGACATCCTGTGGCCTCCCTCAGATGTCTTCTCTCGGCAAAACCCAGAATGAGGGGGCTTCCCTGGTGGTCCAGTGGGTAAGACTTTGCTTTCCAATGCAGGGAGTGCAGGTTTAATCCCTGGTCGGGCAGCTAAGATCCCACATGCCCTGAGGCAAAACCCCCACAAAAACCCAAACAGAAAACCCATTAAAAAAGCAATATTGTAACAAATTTAGCAAGACTTTAAAAAAGTGGTCCACATCAAAAACAAACTAAATGAGCAAAGAAACAAACAAAACACCAAAAACCACAGTGAAGTCTTTCCCAGGCACAGACCTGTTCACATTACTCTTACCTCTTTCCTGATGGAGACAAAGCTTCTTTCCAGAGCGGCTCTGCCTCACTCTGGGTCTCGGCCTTCCTCCTCCTAATCCCCTCAGTTCTGTGGGATTGCTGTAACCTCGCCCCTAAACTTCCCCAGGGACCTTGCACATGCTGTTCCTTCCACTTGCAGCATGAAAAAAAAAGGGCACTGGAAAAAGAGGAGGACAGGCTGGATAATCTACGGACCCAGCTCTGACATTCCAGGTACCTTGGGTGGAGCTGGGAAGGGGATGAAATTACTTCAGGGGTCCTGGGGGGAGGGTGTTGCTGAAGTACCACGCTCTTGGAGGCGAGAGGGTCAGCTGGCCTGGCCCAGTACCTTCTTCTCTGCTAAGACTCAGGGTCCCACAAGCTGAGGAGACAGTCAGGGAGACAATTTGTTGTCCAAATGACCAAGTTCACTTTGGGCATATTGAAGAAAAAAAAAAAAAAAAGCTATTTCCTAGTATCTAAATCTCATTAAAAAAGCAATTTTGCAATCAATTACAATGCAATTTAGCCACTAAGTGTTTAATTATATTAAAAAAAGAAAGAGACGAAGAAGCAGCAGAAGCGAGTTCGCTCCTCCTGTCTTCATATTTATGAGTTGGGCCGAAAGAGCTTGTCTTTGGAGGGCTCTGGAGTAGAATGAGTGGCTGGCTTGGCCCAATTACCTTACAAGTTAAACTTTCCAAGTCAATATATTATATTCACCCGAAGAGGTTGTATCACATGGAATATACTGCAGAGGGAGAGATTCCTTTTTCTCTGAGAGCTTGGACCTTTCTTATTCTGTCATGTGCTATAAAAACTGTATCATTCTAGGCTTTCTTTTTTCTTTTTTAATTAAAGGAACATTATTTCTATAAACTGTCTTTTAATGCTGTGGAAAGAATTTGCCTTATGGAACCATCTCGGTTGAGGAATTGAGGGCTGAAATAGAGATCTGAGTCTGCAGAGGACTGGGGAGGGTCAAGGCTAGGGAGGGTGAGATACGGAGAAGGCTGGACGTGGGCAGGTGTGCTGTCCTCAGGAGGAAAGAGCCTGGAGGGAGACCGTGGCATCTGGGGCCACATGGAGAGGGCACCATGGGTGCTGCAGCACGTGCTTCTTATCTTGAGGGAGAGGGGACCGGCTCCCCTGAGGTGCTCTGTTGTTGATGAAGAGCGGTGTGGAATTCTTGGCACAGGTACTGCCTCCCACCCTGCTGAGCTCCTTCCCATCACCTCATCCTCAGGCCAGTTCCCACTCAGGGTTCCCAGACTCCTCTTCTCTGCTCTCTGGTTCACATCCATCCAACTCCCACTCTTCTCCT
This sequence comes from Capricornis sumatraensis, assembly GCF_032405125.1. Classification (NCBI taxonomy): domain Eukaryota; kingdom Metazoa; phylum Chordata; class Mammalia; order Artiodactyla; family Bovidae; genus Capricornis; species Capricornis sumatraensis. Next base: position 75,801,019 of record NC_091076.1, read on the forward strand.
GGTGGATGCTTTCGAACCTGTGTACCACGACCTCAAGCATCACACACACTGTCCTTCTGGCCCAGTGGCTCCCTTCTTGCCACAGGAAGGGTTTTTGGCTACAGAGGACTTGAAGATGGGTCTTTGGAAATATTCAAGGGAGGTTTACTTTTGCTTTTCTTCTGCCTGTTCGGAGTCGTGAGTGCCAGGGCTATGTCTGTTGAGGGTCCTTTTTTGTGCCAAGCTGCAGAATGGTTATGGCAGGTGTACTGGCTGCAGAAGATAAATCACTCATGTTGATATTCTTGTTTTTAAAACTGTCTGCAGTAGTGTTGCATGGGGACTGGAAGATGCATTAAAGCCATGGACGGAAATGATGCATTTCAGTCCCCCGGAGCATCCGTGGCATGGTTAGAACCTGATGCCCACAAAGCTTTGGCCATGGGTTATGTTCATAGAAATCTTTAAATTTCACAGCAGGAAATTCTGTTCCTTGTCCTCAGGCTGAGTCTCCAGTGTAGTTCAGCGTGAGCCCTGATTCTGGCTACAGGCTGAGGGCTGATCCCAGCCCTGGGCTGAGTTCTGACCGCAATTCCAGAGTGAGCTCTGGCACCAGCCCAAGACTGAGGTCTGAACACTAGTCCCAGAATGGCTTGGATCTTTGTGCAGTCAGTGCTGTGAGCCAGTGGCAGCCAATCCTGGCCCCTCCATCATCACACGCATGCACCGACATCACAGGGAAGTCCGTCAGGACATGAGTCCATGTCTTGCACTCACAAGGCTCAGAACGTTTCACAGGTGGAGAAAAGATGATTGAAGCTCTTTCAAAGCATACGTGCTGTGGCTCAAACATATGAGAGGAGGCCTGGAGAAGATGAAGAAGGTGAGCATTTTACCAAACACCAGCTGGAACTGCCACTTGCCCAGCAACTGTCCCTTTGAAGATGGCCCACCCTCCTCTAACCTCCCCTTTGCTGTGAGCCTAATATGTGTATCCCCCCAAATTCAGATGTTGAAATTCTCCTCCCCAGTGTGATGTATATTGGAGGTGGAACCTCTTTTTTTTTTAAAGAGTAGTACTTTTAAATGGGCTTGCCTGGTAGCTCAGATGGTAAAGCGTCTGCCTGCAATCTGGGAGACCCGGGTTTGATTCCTGGGTTGGGAAGATCCCCTGGAGAAGGAAATGGCAATCCACTCCAGCACTCTTGCCTGGAAAATCCCATGGACTGAGGAGCCTGACAGGCTACAGTCCATGGGGTTGCAAAGAGTCGGACATGACTGAATGACTTTACTTTAGTACTTTAAAATATTTATTCATTTGTCTATACTGGGTCCTTGTTGCAGCATGTGAGGTCTCTAGTTGTGGCATATGAACTCTTAGGTGTGGCATGCACGATCTAGTTCCCTTCTTAGGGTTTGAACCTGGACCCCCTGCATCGGGGGTGTGGAGTCCTAGCCACTGGACCACCAGGGAAGTCCTGGGAGGTGGGACCTTTTATAGGTGATTAGAGTTAGATGAGGTCATAAGGGTAGGCCCCCCCCAGGATGGGATTAGTGCCATTCTAGGAGGAGGAAGAGACACCAGAGCTCTCTCTCCTATCACCACATGAGTACACAGCAAATAAGTAGCCATCTGCAAACCAGGAAGAGGACTCTTACCAGACAAAATCTATAGGCACCTGGATTTGGGACCTCCCAACCTCCAGAGCCATGAGGAATAAATGTTTGTTATTTCAGCCACTGGTCTCTATGGCATTTTTGTTACAGCCACCCAAATGGCAGACTAAGATCACTCCCTCACCCCTTCTTGGCTGCAAGCTCTTTGTTTTTGGCTTAGTTCATCAGGCGCTGCTTCTGAGCCATAAAAAAGTGATGTTGATGATGATAGTGATGAAGGCCAGTACTCACTATATGCCAGGCACTGGTTTACCTGTTTTGCTGATGTGATTTCATAGAACTCATACAAACAACTCTGTAGGGTCCATGCTCTTGTTTGTCTGACAGAGGAGTTCAGTGACTCATGGTGGCCCAGGAAAGATGCAAACTTAGGCCTTTCTGATTTTACAGAGGATGATTTAATCCCCACACTGCTTCCCAAGAAGAGAAATGATGCAGTCATATCTACAGTTTGGAAGCTCATCTGGGCTGCAGACACTCATGTGGGGTGGATTTGAGAGGGAGAGTGTGGAAGCTGGGAGGATGCCCCAGAGTCCTGGCTTCTGTAGAGGCAGCATCGAATCCTGAGGGAGGGGCCAGGGATCCAGCTCCCCCGCCTTCAAGTCTGAACACATCCCAGGATATGGTGGCTTTTTTTCAAGAGAAAAGTCTATGAGGCCTGAGAGGTGGCCATAACTTCCAGGCCCAGGTCCTTCCTGGCCAGTGTGCGTCCCTGGTCAGCCTGGCTAGCCTTGACCAGTCTGTTTCTACTTTATCTAATTCCCAGTAAGCCTGGCTCTGGGCCACGCTGTCCAGACAGAACACATAATTATGTATTGATTTCCTTCCAAAGATGCAATGGCCTTGAGTTAACGCGGCAGTTTTGTCGTCCTACATAAACATGATCTGAGGAGCAAAGGGGTTTGATTTTGGGGGGAAGTCAGAGTATCTTGACTCTGGGGTGGGGAGGGGAGGGCCTGTTATGACACTGGAGTGAGAACACCATCACTGGGCATCAGAGGAGGGGGGCAGGCTGATCTCTGGGGGATTCAGAGATTACTGGAGGCTGGGCAAGTGGCTGGGTTGGTCATGGGGGTGGGGAACAGAAGCATGGGGGTGGTTTGTCAGCGTTTACCATTGGGAAAGTGAGTACAGATTCTGTGTATCAATTTGTCCATCTTTGTCTCCCTGCCCCAGCAGTACAGTTTCCCACAAATTCCCCCCAGTGATTAAGTTTCATGGTGCTTTGCCAGATGGCATATTCTCCCACTTTCCTGGTCCTCCAGCGGCTGTCAGAAATACAGGCCAAGCACTCCTACCTCAAAATTACATTAAGGAGTTTAATTAACAGAAATGACTCCATAACCCATAGATCACATTCTCAATGCATGTGCTATATGCAGACACATGGAAGCTCTAGGCTGGCTCCCTTGCCTCTGGGGACCCAGTCACGTCACCCACCACTATCAAATCAAGCTGTGATCTTCCCTTGTTTCTCAGGAGAAACCTTGGCAGCATGGGGGGACCAACCTTGAACATGAAATCTTGCACTATCCCCTTCTTGCAGACCCTCTCCCCTGAGGCACCAAAATTGTTCCCCCTTAGAGTCCAATATGATATTTCCCTGGTGGCTCAGATGATAAAAGCATCTGCCTACAATGCAGGAGACCCGGGTTTGATCCCTGGGTTGGGAAGATCCCCTGGAGAAGGAAATGGCAACCACTCCAGTTTTCTTCCCTGGAAAATCCCATGGACAGAGGAACCTGGCAGGCTACAGTCCATGGGGTTGCAAAGATTCGGACATGACTGAACGACTTCACTTTGGAGTCCAATAGAAGTAAGTTCCACAGTATCAGCTCTAGATATTGGATCTGGGCAATCAACTGCTGGTCCATCACCTTCCAGCCCTCAGGAAGGCGGGTACAAGCCACATGAGTATAGGAGCTGCTCAACTGCCTTCTCCCAAAGAGGCTGCATCCCTGGGTCTTTCCTGATTCTGATGTAGGCAGAAAACACAGAAACATTTACATCAAGATCTGCTGGAAGCTGCACCTGCTTTGATCACCTCATCTTAGGCACCTTTTCTGTTTTCTTCCTTTCTCTCCAGAACCTCACTAGTGGTCCTCCTGGGTGTTGCTTTGCCTCTGACAATGCACCAGGAGCCTCTCCATAGAGTGCATTTCTGGTCCATAGCCCTGTTGTGATAGCCCTCAGTCTGATGGTTCTCAACCAGCTGTACAGTCTCCAGGGGACACATCAAAGTCTAGAGTGCAGTTTTGGTTGGATAAAAGATGAAGGAGGTAGAGAGTTGTCCTGCAATGTTGTCAGTAATTGTCTCCTGTCCTGTTGGACTTCAAGTTCCAGCTGGGCATTCCTGAAGGTGCCAGACTTGTTCACATGTATCTGAATCTAGAACATGAGGACTTTTTTGCTGAACTTTTAATCTGCAGTGAATAGCCCAGGAATACAACTGTAATGTCAAATAAGGGAATTTTGTTTCTTGTTTTGGTAATGAACATTACCAACAGTCACCATTTTGGAAATTTTGTTCATCATTTTGGAAATCATTACTGATGGTAACGATGCTCATAATATCCGAGTCACCAATGTAACACTCCTGTGTGCCTCTGCATGTGTATATGTGCATGGAAACATACGAGGCTGCTTACTTCATTATGTCTTCTAGGGCAATTATGCCCAGCAGTTACATATCAAAATGCGTATTGCTTTATTATAATTTATTTCCTTTCACACACATCCAGAATACTATGGGTACTGAATTATTTTGAGTTTTAAAAAATTTGAGGGTGGTTCTGTTTTATCTGTTTTCATTCTAAAGATAGTAATGGGTAGACAGTTTATGGCCACATAATCCTGCATCCAAGTATGCATGTCCTTTGCAGTGGGACTCTGCCACTCTGCCAGTTCACAGAGGAAGTCTGTTTCCTCGTCTTCTGGAATCTGGGGTGGCCCTGAGACTGGCTTGGATCAACAGATTATGTAGAAGGGATATTATATAACTTGCAAGGCTAGATCTTAAGTTGCTTTGCATTGTCTGGTGTCAGCCTCTTGGAATACCATCCAGAGACCCCTAGGCCAGGTGTGGCTTTCCACAGTATCAACTGAGGTGCACTAGCTGACAGCTACTACAACTGCCAGAGATGAACAAAGCCGTCATGGAAAACAATTCAGAATCCAGAGTCTCTACAACATAGTATGCCATGACCGGCAGACAGTTAAAACTTGCTGGATGCAAAGACACATAAAATGTGACCAATAGTCAAAAGAAAAAACAGTTAATAGAAACAGACTTCAAGATGACCCCGATGTTGGAAGTAGTTGACAGGTCTTTAGAAAAGAAACTATGAAAATATACAAAGATTTAATCATAATGAACAGATAGGAGAAAGGAGGTTAAAAAAAAAAGGAAATTCCAGAATTGAAAATTAAAATATCTGAAATGAAAAATTTATTCATGGGTTTAATAACAAACTGGAGATGCCAGAAGAAAGAGTGAGTGAAACAGAAGGTGGATCAAAAGAAATTACCCAATTTGAAGAACATAGAAAAAAAATTAATTGAAATAAAATTGAACATGATCTCAGTGACCTATGAGACAATATCAAATGGCCTATTGTAGGTGTAATTAGAGTCCTAGAAGGAGGAAAGAGAGAAGATCAGTCAGGAAAAAAATGTATGGAAAAAACAATGTTGGAAATTTTGTGGAAACATAAACTTACAGATCCAGGAAACTTAGCTAACCCCACAGCTGGATAAATATAAAGAAAACTGCTACCTACGCACATTATCGTCAAACTACTGAGAACCAAAGAAAGGAAAAAAACTGGAAATCAGAGACAAAAACTTCTGTACATCCTGGGGAACAATGATACAAATGAGAGCAGACTTCTCATCAAAAACAATGGGGAGCATATGACGATGGAATGCATCTTTAAAGTCAACTCGAAATTCTTGATTCAGTGAAAAATACCCTATTCATGTAAAAAAAAAAAAATGAAGCCAACAGAAAGTCATTTTCAGCTAAACCACACACGAGCAGACCTGCTCTTCACAAGATGTTAAAGGAAGGTTTTCAAATGAAGGGAAATGGCACCAGATGGAAACTCAGATGCAAAACAAAGGATGAAGAGCACTGATGATGGCGAAATGTCAGTAAATACAAAAAGGCAATACTTTTTCCTTTTTTGTTGTTTTTAAAAGACAAGTGACTGCTTCAAGGGAAAAGTTTAGCATTATATCATGGGGTTTGTAATGTGCGAAAATGGAAAAAAAATGAAAATGGTGCAAGAGACGGGTAAATATAATTTTATTGTTGTAAGGTGCTTACACTGAAAAATATTTTGGGTACCTCAGGTTTGCTGGTGTCCCAGTCTGAGTGATGGGGACAAGCACAGGGCAGGCAGCCCCATCTCTAGGGGGAGATGGAAGCGAGGGCAGGGGGCCAGAAAGCCCCTAGAGCAAATGTTCTGCTCAGGACCGAGGTGTTCTTTGGGCTTAGGGTAGACATTTGGGGTCACTAAGATGAAAAGACTGCATGAGCTTTTCTCTGCATGAGCACAGAGAAGAGCTAAAACTCTTGAACTTTTAGAGCTAAAGGGAAACTTTGAGATGAAAATCTCCCTTCCTTACATCTTACAGATGGAGAACCTGAGGCCAGGAATGATGAACCACTTTTCTGTGAAGGATTGGCTAGGTAGTAACTGTGTTCAAGATTTGAACCCTTGTCTTCAGGTCCTGAACTCTGCTCTCTTCCCCACGCTACTTCCCTAAGCCTCTCCAGGTCTTCCTGGGAGGGCTGACCTCCTGGCCAGGCACTCTAGAATCATCTTTGGATCCTCATAAGAGAGACTGCCGGACTGTTACTCACTTAATACCTAGAGAGCAAACAACGTGCTACCATTGACTGGAGAAAAGCATTCCCCAGGACTCCCAGTACAACTAAGAACCCAGCACGCAGCCTTTGTCTTGTTTCCATCAGCATAACCTGCTAGGAAGAGAACATCAAGGCTTCTCTCTGGCACCTTATCACTAATAGGATCAGTCAGGTCAGTGGGGTGTGGGGAACTGTGGTGTGAACGCTCAGCGTGGATGGGAGGATGCTGTTACCGTGGCTGCGGCTCAGCTAGCTGCCAATCCTATCAGCAGAGGAGAAGCTTTGCTGTTCAGAAGGGGAAAATCCTCCAGGTCTGTTTCACACTGAGGCAGGGCATCTTCCCAGCCTAGTTCACTCCCTGGAGGTGAGGGAGGGAGCAGCAACCCCCCAGGCTGGGCCCAATTTGTTCCCCACTTGTAGCCTTAGGAAGGCAAGGGGGGACACTCAGCCATATAGAGATTCCACTGGGCTTTTGTCTCTACTTCTGGAAGTGTCTCTCATCGTAAATAATTTATATTGCATATTAAATGTGGATTTTTTCTTACTGTAAATAACTTTAAAGGACATTTACAATTTTGCTTTTGAAATGATTGGGTCACAAGTAACTAATTTAGTATTGATTATGGAAAAATCCCATGGACAGAGGAGCCTGGTGGGCTACGATCCATGGGACTGAAGCAACTGAGCACGCGTGCACTAACTTTCTCAGACATTCTCCTGAATACTGGGCATTCTTGCAAGGTGACTGAAACTAATCTACATGTTGTGTTCAAATGTAAGGAAACCTTTTACACATCAAAAAATTTATTTATTTATTTTCGGCATGCCAGATCTTTTAGTTTTGGCATATGAGCTCTTAGTTGCAGCATGTGGGACCTAGTTCCTTGACCAGGGATTGAACTCAGGCCCCCTTCTTTGGGAGCGTGGAGTTTTAGCCACTGGACCCCCCCAGGGAAGTCCCTCCTTTTATACATACTAAATGTAGCCATTAATGAAGTCAATCTCCAAGTTCTGTCCTATAAACTTCAAGCATTCAATTAGTGTTTTCAGTTTTCTTTTCATGTTTTGGAACCAATATTCTTTTCCAGACCTCAAGGATTTTCACAGGCTCTAGGCTCTCCCCTGTCACACCTAGTGGATAAGATGACCTCTTCTCAGTTCTGCCCCTTGTTAGCCAGTCACCTTGGGGAGGAGGGCCTGGCCCCTTCTGAGCCTTCTTTTCCTCGGTGGGTCTTTGAGGAGCAGAGTGAAGCAGACACTGCATCCCCTGTTCCAGGATGCCCTTTTGAGAATAGGCTGGATAGCAGGTAGAGCCAATCCAGGTGAGTCTAGAACTTTGGCATACAGAACCTGGGGGGCCAGATTCCTCCTACTTGGCAGGTGAGGGGTTAATCAGGCTGGAATCTGAGCCCCAAACTGGGGCCTCCGTTGCCTGAGCAACAGGTGCCTGCTCTGTGCTGTGACTCAGATGGATGTGGGCTTTGTGAGTGGGCTCCAGCCCCCCAGGACTTCCTGCCTGTGATGCTGGCTCCTGATTCAAGGCAAGCAGCCTGAGTCACTGCTGGAACTTCTCCCGCCTCCTCCAGCCTGTCATGGGACCTGCCTCCCCCTCCTAGGTGCTGGGTCTGTGGGAGAGGACTCTGAGCACAGCAGCCCTGGGATGAAGGGTGGGAACACACCCTTCCTGGCTTTTGGGGGTATGCAGGATGCCACCCTCACTGCTCACCCCCTCACCGCAGACCCAGGAGTCCCTACCACCCCGCACTCTGTGCCCAGGGGCGCAGAACTTCTCACCGCTTCTCCATCACCTGCTTTCCTGTCCCTGTGCTGATTGTCCCTTTCCCTCCTGCTTTTTTCGTCCGGGATCCCGCTGTTGACCATGCCCCCTTCCCTGGCAAGACATCCTTTTTCTCTTTGCCGCTATAACTCCACGCTCAGCCCTCTGTCTCAGGCCTTATCTCCTGTCTTGTTTGAATTTTGGCCAGTCCTGCCTTATCTGGGAAGAGCTCTCTAGGAACCTTTTGGGCCACAGACAGTGGGATGTGCTGCTCTTTGTGCGTGCCTGTGTGCTAAGTCGCGCCAGTCATGTCCGATTCTTTGCGACCCTGGACCGTAGCCTGCCAGGTTCCCGTGCTGTTCACCCAAACTCACTTTCCTCTTTCTCCTGGCCACACAGATGGACTACATTCCCCAGCTTCCTTTGCAGTGGCATTGCCCTTATGATTGATTGTTCTAACCACTGGAATGTGACAGCAGATACCCTTGCACTTTCTGGACTAAGATTGTTTTTTTCTTTTTTTCCGTTTCTTTCTTTTCTTCTTTTTGGCCACACCACATGGCTTGTGGGGTGAGTTCTCTGACCATGGATTGAATCCAAGTCCTTGGCAGTGAGAGTGTTGAGTCCTAAACATGGGACCATCTGGGAAGTCCCAAGACTTTCTTTTCTTAATTAATGTTATAAAGGTATAATTTATGTACACCCTTTACAAGTGTGAAATGCACCCTTTACAAGTGTGCCATTTGACGGGGGGATGTCCCCACTACCAGACGGATGTAGACCACCACCACCACCACAATCAAGTTATAGGACAGTTCCATCATCCCAAGGGTTTTCTCGTGAGCCTTTGCAGTAGAGCTTCCTCCCACCCCAAACACAGATATCACAGATCTGCTTTCTTAGATCTTAGGTGCCATTTATATGATGTCAACCAACCCTAGACTGGTTTGCATAGTTTAAGATGTCATATAAATGCAAATCACACAGCATGAAATATCTGGCCGGCTACTTTTGCTTAAGAAAATGTTTTGAAATCCATCTATGTTGTTGTATGTAGCAGTAGTTTTTTTTGTTTTGTTTTGTTTTATCTTTTTGCTGAGTAGGATTCCATTATATGAATCTGCCACAGTCCCATTAATTGTAAGCATTCTGGCAGGTGTGTCATAGTAGTTTTAATTTGCATTTCCTTGATGACTAAAGCTATCAAGCATCCTTTTGATGTCCTTCTTGGTTGTTTGTATATCTCCTTTTGTGAATGCTTTAAAAACATTTCCTCATTTAAAACTGTCTTCTTGTGATTGAGTTCTAGAAGGTCTTTATATAGTCTGGATGCAAACCCTTTATCAGATATACGGATTACAAAAATGATCTCTCTGTGGCTTGTCTTTTCATTTTGTTAATAGTATCTTTTGAAAGGAGAAAATTTTCATTTTAATGCAGACCAATTAATTGATTTGTCAATTTTTTGATGATTTGCTCTTTCAGTATCTTGCTTAAGAAATCTTTGTCCCAAGTCACTGGATGAAAAACTAAAAAAATAGATGTATCTTTCCTCCCTCCTTCTTCCTTTTCCTTTGGCTGGAAGCAGATAAAAACAAGGACCTAAGGGGATGGAGAGGCTGTAAGATGAAAGCAGCTGGGGATCTATTCACTGCATGAAGGAGAGTCCCCAGCCAGGAAAGACCACCTTCCTGGGACTGGTCACAGAAGGCAGAAAGGAATGCCTGCTGTGTTTACACCACTAACATTGTGGGTCTGTTTGTTATGGTAGGTCAGCCTGCCTGGAACTTATATCTCTCCAGTTGTGCAGATAGAGTTCTTAGCCTAGTAATCCCCAACAGAGTTACTGCCAATGATGAAAGGACCACCGCCACTAACCACTCCTCTCTGTTCCTAAATGTCCCCATTGACCTTCTCCAAAGAGAGCAGACGGTGAACTCAGAGGAAGATTTGCACACATCTTCACTGAAGTGTTAAGGTGTGGTACCTAAATTGCACTGAGCTGAGTGAGGTGAGGACAAATGGGGTGCTGTGTTCCCCCAACCCCTTGTGAACCCAAAGTAGAGAAGTTATGACCTTCAGTCAACCTGTTATCCTCTTCCTCACTATCTGGTCCCCCATTCCCATCGGTTTGCCGTCTGAGTCTCTGTGAATGCCCATTGCCTTTAATCTCTGGGGACTGTCTTCCAACTCTGCCTTCTGTGCTGTTATCAAGTCTTTTAGGTTGGGTCAAGTCTTCCTCCCCATTGGATAGGGCGTTATTGTACCAAGTGTTCTTATCAGGTCTGCTTTAGCTTCTTCTATGTTTTACTTTATTCATTTGAAGTTGTATTTATTAACTATAGGACAGAAGCAAAATAACAATCTATAGACTATATGTAAGCTATAAAAATTACTGATACAATGAACACTGTGTATCATCACCCAATATAGGGAAAAAAGATTACAAATACCTTTGAAGTTCCCTCTTTGCCCTTATCACTTCCCATCCCTCTCCCTGCCCTCCTAGGTGTGATAACTATCCTGAACTTTATGTTTATCATTCTCCAGCATTTGTTTACAATTTCTCCACATACTTGTGTCTTTATTTTAAATAATTTTTGGCTGCACCTCACAGCATGTGGGACCTTAGTTGCTTGGCCAGGGATTGAACCTGTGCTCCCTGCTTTGGAAGGCGGAATATCAACCACTGGACTGCCAGCAAAGCCCAGCTTGTGTCTTTAAATTGTAATATATGGCTAACACTTTCATCAGTAATGTATGAGCTTAATGAGGAATAATTTACATATCCTAAAATCCACCTCTTGTGATGGTATGGTTCAGTGATTTTTGGGGAAATTTGTAAAGTTGTGCAGCCATCACCACTCTCGTTTTAGAATACTTCCCTCCAAAAAAGAATCTTAGGGCCCTTTTGCTGTCATTAAAAAAGAATACACTCTAGTGGGTATGAAATATATCTCATTGTGGTTTTAATTTGCATTTCCTAATGAATATTGATATTGAGCATTTTTCATGTCAGTGACTATTCATCTGTCTTCTTTTGTGCAATGTCTTTTCAAGTCTTTGGCCCATTTTTAAAGTTGCATTACTTGTCTTTTTGTTATTGATTAGTAGGATTCCTTATAGATTCTGCACATGAGCCCCTGGTTAGAGATATGTATCATGAATATTTTTCTTAGTTTGTAACCTGTTTATTCCTTTGGTTAATAGCATATTCTGATAAGCAGAAATTTTGGTTCGTTTGACTTGTTAATTTTTCTCTTATGATGCTCACAGCGAAAGCTGTACTTCTGACACTTCTGGTTAACAAACGTGTGAGCCACCTCCCACCCCCACCCCCACCAAGTAATTCTCTGTGACATCAGTTGGTGTCCTATAATTTAACTCAGTTCTGACACTGTCTACCTGGACATAATGCCAGGTCCTACAGAGTAAGAGTTCAGTACTCCAGGACTTCCCTGCCCAACTTCAGATGCCAGTCGGAAGTCCAGGTTGTCCCCTGTGCTTCTGATGACTCTATCAGCTGGAAGTTTCCATGACCTCCTTTGTTAATTAATTTTAATGAATTAATTTGCTAGAGCTGCTCAGGAAAACAGTTTACTTACTAGATTACAGGTTTGTTATGAAAAAAATACGACTCAGGAACAGCCAGATGGAAGAGATACACAGAGCAAGATATGTGGGAAGGGGCGCAAGCTTCCATGTTCCCTCCAGCATCACTCCTCTAGCTCCTCTGAATGTTCATCAACCCAGAAAACTCCCAGGGTCTTGTACCTTGGGGATTCTTATAAAGGTTTCATCAAGTAGGCATGACCAATCATTAACTCAATTTCCAGACCCTCTCTGGAGAATGCAGGTTGGACCGAAAGCTCTATGCTTCTGATCATGGCTTGGTCTTTTGGGCGACCAGCCCCCATCCAGCAGTCCACCAAGAGTCACCTCATTAGAACAAAAGACATTCCTATGGCCCACGAAATTCCAAGGAATATAGGAACTCTGAGCAGGAAGCAGACACTTATAAGTGTATATTTTTTATTGTCTCACATTTTGTCTACCCAAGTCTCAAAGATGTCATATACAGTGAGGTAGGAGTTGAATTCTTTTCTTTTTCATATGGATATTCAGACTTTCTCCTATGGAATTGACTTGTTCAAAAATTAATTGACCATACATGTGGGTTTATTTTTTTTGAATGTCCTGTTTTGCTCTATTCACCTATTAGTTTATTCTTGTACCCAAACCATACTGAATTGATTACTGTTGCTTAATAGAAAGTCTTGAAATTAGTCTATAGCTCCCAACTTTGTTCTTTTTCAGTACTATTTTGGTTCTGCTAGGTATCTTGAATTGTCATATAAGTTTTACAATCAACTCTTCAGTTTCTTCAAAACTCCTCTTGGAATTTAGGATTGTGAGCTATAGATCGATTTACAGAGAGCTGACATCTTAATAACGTCAAATTGTCCAATCCATGAACACTGTATATTTTTACATTTATTTAGATCCTTAATTTCTCTCCCTGGTGGCTCAGCTGGTAAAGAATCCACCTGCAACGTGCAAGACCTGGGTTCGATCCCTAGGTTGCGAAGATCCCCTGGAGAAGAGAACAGCTACCCACTCCAGTATTCTGGCCTGGAGAAGTCCGAGCAGAAGTCCGTGGGGTTGCAAAGAGTCGGACATGACTGAGCAACTTTCACTTTTAATTTCTCTCAGCAGTCTTTTGTGGTTTTCTGTGTAGTGGTTGCACCTTGATCATTAGATTCATTCCTAGGTATTTGCTTCTATTAATTCTATTGCAAATGATATTGTAAAAGTTTTCATTTTCCATTTTTTGTTGCTAGTACATATAACAATAATTGACTTCTTATATAGTGATATTATATGCTGCAAAGCCAAGAAGCTCAGTTATTCTACTATTTTTTTTTGGTAGATTCTATGTATAAACACAGTTTTTCTGAATAATGTCAGTTTTCCCTCTTAATTTTCAATATTTATTATTTTTATTTATTTTCCTTTCCTATTACAGCATCTAAAGTTTCCAGTACAATGTTGAAGATAATTGTCTAATAATTTTGCTATTGATCTTCTAGGAAAAACATTCAATGCTTCGCTATTAGGTACAATGTTGTTATCCTTAGGTATTAAAAAAAATGCCTTTCTTAAGGCTTAAGGAAATTTAATCTTAAGTCATTAAGGAATTTCTTGAAGACATTCTTTCATTATTTCCTTTTAGAAAACATAATGGGTGTTGAATTTTGTCTAATGCTCTTTGTGAATCATATAGCATGTGATTTCCTTGTATATGATCAATATTGTGAATTACATTTTTTCCTTTATTCTGTTAATTTTGTGAATTTCGTTGATTTTTTCATTAATTTCATTGACTTTTTTCAAAATTTTTAACTTGATTTTTTTCCCCAGATATTTTCCAAATGTTAATTAACCTGGCATTCCTATGATAAACACTACTTGGTTGTTATGTATTTTTATATTTTATACATAATATATATTTTACCAGTATATTTAATATTTTTATAAGGATTTTATTCTTCCCAGTCATAAAAAGTATTTTTCATGTTTGGTGATCTATAGAAATCTGTAGAAATTCTTTTTTAAAATAATACCTTTGCCAATTTTTGGTGTTAGAACTATTCTGGCTTTGGGAATTTGCTCAATATTGTTATTATTTCTTTCTTAAATGTTTGATAAAATTCATTGGTAAATCAATTTGGACTTGAAATTTCTTTGTGGGAAAGCTTTTGATATGTTATACTTTATTTATAACTTTATTTTATTTTAAACTTTATTTATATAGCAAACTTTATTTAGTATGTAAAAGGTTTTGTAGACTTATGCTTTCATATTGTGTTAGTTTTTGGTGAGTATATTTTTCAAGAAGTTTGTCTATTTCACCTGCCAATTTATTGGCAGAATGTTGTTCATAATATTCCCTATTGCTCTTTTAATACATATAGAATCTGTGGTGATTCTGTGTCCTTTCTTTAATTCTTGATATTGTTAATATGTGTTTTCTCTCCTCTTTTTTTTTTTTTATTAGTCTTCTCTGGGAGGCTATAAATTTTATTAACCTTTTCCAAGAAACAACTTTGGCTCTGCTTATTTTTACTATTGTTTTGCCCAATTTTTATATAATTGGTTTTCTTTCTTATTATTATTTCCTGTTTTCCGCTTACATTGAGTTTCATTTGGTCTTCTTTTCTTGCATCTACAGAAGCTGAGATCATTGATTTTATGCCTTTTTTCTTTATTAGGATAGGCATTTAAAGGTCTGACTTTTCTTTTAACCTCTGCTTTCACTCTGTCCCCCTAATTCTGATGAGTTTCGCTTTCATTATCATTCAGTTTAAAATATTTTCCAATTTCCCTTGTTATTTTTTCATTGACCTTTGGGTTATTTAAAAGTGTTTTGTTTAATTTACATTTGGTGATTTTCTAGATGGCTTACTGTTATTACTTTTAAATTCAATTCCATCACATCAGAGAATAAGCTTAGGCTTTCAATCTCAAAAAAAATATTTGAGACGTGCTTTATGACCACGTATGTGGCCTGTCTCAATGGATATTTCTTGTATACTTGAAAAGAATGTGAATTCTCTTGTTAGACAGAGTGATCTCTAAAGTCAGTGAGGTCAAGTTGGTGGATGTGTGCGTGCGTGCTCAGTCACTTCAGGCATGTCTGATTCTTTGTGACTCCACGGACTGTAGCCCGCTGAGCTCCTCTGTCCATGGGATTTTCCAGGCAAGAATACTGGAGGGGCTTGCCATACCCTCTTTCAGGTGATCTTCTCAACCCAGGGATCCAACCCGTGTCTTCTGCATCTCCTGCATTGCGGGTGGATTCTCTACCACTGAGCCACCGAGGAAGCCCCAAGTTGGTGGATGCTGTGCTATACTTAGTCACTCAGTCGTGTCTGACTCTTTGCGACCCTATGGACTATAGCCCGCCAGGATCCTCTGTCCCTGGGGATTCTGCAGGCAAAAATACTGGAGTGGCTGCCATGCCTTCCTCCAGGGGATCTTCCCAACCCAGGGATTGAACCCAGGTCTCCCTCATTGCAATCAGATTCTTTACTGACTGAGCCACCAGGAAGCCCAAGAATACTGGAGTGGGTATCTTATCTCTTCTCCAGGGGATCTTCCCGACCTAGGAATTGAACTGGGGTTTCCTGCATTGCAGTAGATTCTTTACTACTGAGCCACTGGGGAAGCCTCAAGTTAGTGGATAGTATTGATCAAATCTGTATTCTTACATGTATGATAAGTGCGAGGATAGATTAGGACATGCTCTGTTTTGGTGGGATTCGCTGATGATTTATTTGCAGGGAACTGAGTTTTGGTGTAAACACTCTTATTCAAGATTCATACATGTCACAATAAGAGTTGATCTAAACCAGCAGATGAACAGAGTGAGCCTTGGCTAAGATTGCTTGGTTTGTTTAATTCACCTACTTGCTACAGACCCACTGTATGTCTATCCTATCTCAGGGGAGCTCAAGGAGAGAGGGTAAGCTTTCATCAGGAGGCAAGGTATTGTCCTATTGCCCTGTGATTAAGCAAGCGCAGCTCCCATTTCCTTTAGAGCTGAGCATGCTCAGTGAGGCAGGGTCCACCCCAGCGGCTTAGATGAGGGACTTGATTACCTTGGCACTGGGCATGCTCAGTGGGCAGTTCACCTGGGGACTGAGCATGCTCAGTGGGCAGTGATCTGTTCACCTCTAATAGTTGATGTTCTGTGTGATTGCTGGAGTCTAGGAGTTGTTAAAATTCTGTTGCCATAAAGTGGCAGAGTTTAGCATTATCAGCACCAAGCATTCATGGTTCAGATGGGGGACCCGAAGACCACAGAAGGACAGGGAGTTGGTGAAGGCCATACCATAAATCGGTGCCAGTGCAGGAGTAAGTATTCGGGTCTCTTGTGTCCTCTCCCGGGCATGGCCTATGACACTATTTCAGCCATGGGCTGGAACCTGAGAGAGTCCACCATGGCTGACTTCTTAAGGGTATTTAAACAGAGAGGATCCAGATGCAGTTTTCCTTTGGCTTCTTATTTCAGGAAACCTTCTCTCTTTTTTTCCCAACATCCCTGTGAGAAGAGCAGGTCGGAGGAGAAGGGAATGGCTATGGTACTCTTGCTGTCTCTTGGCTGTGCTGGAACCCCCATGAATTGTTTCCTTTTGGGACTGGTTTATTCAGGGCTGACGTCACAGTTTGGGAATGGGAGCAGAGGGGAGTGCTGCCCAGAGATTTGTGGCTTAATTGCCCTGAGTGATTGAGGAGGCGAGGATGAGCAGGAAACCCTTTGGGGGAACGGGTAATTGTTTGTGTACAGAACTCATATTGCGCTTGTTACAACATGTTTGCAAGCTGTCATGTATCGGTGGTGAGCGTGCATACGTGCATGTTTAGTTACAGCAATTTATTCATCCTATCTCTCAATCTGTTGGAAAGTGGTGTTGCCACGAGGGCCTGATGGTTTGTTTTTTCTGCTTAAGCAAAACGTAAATTATCTGGCCCATTAATATCCGGGTGCTTTAATCCGTTATTAGAGGAGAAAAGTTAAAATCCTGCACCAAGATGAATGTTTGCTTTTAAGGTGATTAATAATGTGCAGCTTCTGGCGCATTCATCACTCTGCCAGTGGCCTCAGTTGGGAAAGAAGGAAGGAAACAGACCAGGAATATTGTGGGTCTGCTGCTCAGTGCCTCACCCCAATGACGCTTTCTATCATCTCCCTTCCTCTGGAACCTTCACTGGCTCCCTACTGTCTTTGCCGTAAAAGCCAAACTTCCAGCTCTTAGTGATGACTCCATCGTATCTGCCTTCCTGGAGCACCTTCCGTGTGCCCAGCCCTGCTCTGTAGGGGAGGTAGGAGAAGGCGGGGAGGTACCTCTGCTCTCAGAGAATTTCCTGGGCATGAACAGAGACAGTAGCAGCTCACGGAGAGGAATCAGTATCCTCAAGAGAGAGTGAAGGAGTTTGGTGTTAGATTGGTGGGAAAGGACAGCAAGGGCTGTCAGAGCCAAGAGAGGGAGAAGTCCATGTGCTGGGCTGGATGGTCAAGGAATGCTTCCTGGAGGGGGTGGGCTACACCTGGGCCTTGGGAAATGAGAAACCTGTGGATAATCACAATCAAAGATACTGGTTATTAGGTACCAACACCTCACCTGTTTGTGTCGTTCTCAGACTTGTCGTACTGGATGGACTTACCATGACCAGGACCACCAGGTATCTGGGAGGAATCTGACAGAAAAAGAGGGAGGCAAATAAAATCATGATAAATGTATAACGCCACCCCCACTACTACCATCATCCTTTAGTGGAGTAGGTGTGCCTTGTTTTTAATTTGCCTGAGACTTATCCTCTCTGGGGAACTCTCTTCCTCCTTCCCGCTTAGTTCTCGTGGAACTGTCAATCCCAGTGTTTCCTGTACAACTCCGCCCACAGGGATTGGTTCAGAGGGAGGGCATGTGACTCTAGCAGGACCAATCAGATTTCTCCTATATGGGATGGTCAGATAAAATACAGGATGCCCAGTGAACTTTGAATTTCACACGAAAAACAAATAATTCTTGTAAAATAAGTATGTCACTAATAGTGCGTGGGGCACATTTATCCTAGAAAACTGATTATTGTTGATATGAAGTTCATTCATTGGGCATTCTGTAATTTAAAAAAGTCTGGCCACCTTACTTCTGTGGAATTTGCTCTGGTACTGGGGGCAGTAGGGTCTCTCTTTTAGAGTTTGAGTTTATATGTGACTTCCCATATCACCTTCTCTAATTGGATCTCCACATTTTTCTGTCCAATATTTAGTTCCTTTTTGGTGCTTACCACACTCTCCAGTTCTTGAATGTAATTTTTTTGTATATAGGTTTAATATCTATGTCAGGGGTCCCTGATACAACGTGAGCTCCACAAGGCAAAGGTCCTATCCAAGTGGACACCAACTGTCCATCAACATTTATTTGTGAGGATTCTTGAGTCTTCATTTGATAAGTTTCTCCAGAGAGGCTATCTATTTGCTTTGACAGTGCCTAAAATCATTCCTTGAGGTTTTTGAGACCTCACAGGTAGTATAATTTTTTTTAATTTTTTAGGTGGTGTATGTTTGGATCTCAAAGTTGTGAAAGAGGTAACTTGTGTTTACAAGAAAATTTTTCCCTTTAACCAGTGCCAGGGTCAAGAGAGATGAGTTTCCTTGTTGTCTCTTTGTGGAAATCCTGCCTTATTTCTTATTCACTTTCTGAGTATGTAGCCCTTTGGGATCTCAGCTTTAAGTAGGGATTTCAAATCAGAACTCCTGCCTTGGGCTGTGCTTGGGTTTTATCTCCCGTGCCCTCCAACCTCCTGTGGTCTTCAGTGAAGAACTTCAAAGTCTCTGGGGTTTAGCAGAAACCCTCAGGGAGAAAGCCGACTTTAACACTCATTTTCTTTCCAGACTTCTTATTTCCCTTTGTTTTAGGGCTTTGTAGATTTCTTACTTTTGTGCCAGCTCAGTAATGCGTTTAAGTAGATTAAAAAAAATTTATCCAGCCATTTAGTAGTTTCTACTGGGGAGAGTCCTTCATGGAAATCAGATCGGTGCTGACATTGGAAAAAACCCATCAGGTTATTCGTTATCAACTCAAGTTAATTTCTGATTAAAACCACTGCGTGCGTGTGTGTGTGTGTGTGTGTGTGTGTGTGCCCCCAGTGAGTCCTGTCTGACTATTTGCAACCCCGTGGAACTATTCCCTCCAGGCTCCTGTCCCTGGAATTTTCCAGGCAAGAATACTGGAGTGAGTTGCTGTTTCCTTCTCCAGGATCTTCCCGACCCAGGGATTGAACTCGTGTCTCTTGCGTCTGCTGCTTCAGCAGGCAGATTGTTTACCACCAGGGCCATTTGGGAAGCTACCATGAGCTTTGTCAATCCAGGTGTCCTATTTCTTCCCCCTCTTTGGTGAAGGGAGGGGCTCGGTAGTGCCAATGCATGAGTGTGGGGTGGGGATACCTGGTCCCGATCTCCTTTCCATAGGGGAACAGAGTCCACCTGAATGGCCATGGAGCCATCCCTCAGGTCACAAGGCAGTTTCAGGTCTGGTGACTCTTGTCCGTAGTGTTGTATTTCTTTAGGGGGTGCATCAGCACCCCACCAGGGCCAGTCACAGAGAAGCACTCGTTCCCACCGGGCAGAGGGTGGACAGTAGGAGTTCAGTTTGGGGGTCCTTGTCTAGTGACTCATACAGAGCCTGGCCCTGATCACCAGGATTCTAGGGAATGGCAGGGACGAGGACAGTCTTGGCTGTGGGCCTGCAGCTGAGCTGAAGCTTTGGGAGCTTAGGGCTTGATGTAAGGGCCCAGGAACCTGGTGAGTGAGTGAGTCTGGGGGTCAGAGAGTCCAGCCTGTGGCCTGGGGCAATGGAGGGGGCGTGTTCTGAAGCATCAGGTGTTGCTGGTTCAGAAAGTGAGCACAGCAGACCCTGCAGTAACTGAGGATCTTCATAGACTAGGGGAGGAGGGTCCTTCTATCCTTCTCTGGGTCTCTTTGAAGGTGGACTCAGGATTCAAACTTTGGGTGGTCTCATTCTCCCCATCCCCATTCCTTCTCTCCCTTTCTCTCTGTCCTTCCCTTGCTACCTTCCTTTAGCTTAAAACATCAAGTTTTTACTTACTTAAAAACAATGCTCATTTTTCTTTTTTTTTATAAAAGTGATATACACTCGTTATAGAAGACTTAGAAAATGTAGAAAAGTACAAGGAAGTAATTACTGTTTACCGCAACTATTATTTATAACTATTATTTATATTTTGCTGTATATATTTATATCCTTACCACATATAAATAATATATACATAGTTTAATAATTTCTATTGTAAAATTTAAATTTATGTTATAAAATTGGATGATAGTCTATGGCATTATTTTAGACTATTTTTTTCCCACTTGATCTATTATGAAATATTGCATCTCTCCAAGTGTTCTTTGAAAAGATTATTTCGAACGGCCCATGTGTAAATGGAATGTGTATTTCGAATGGTTCCTTTGTGTAGATGGAATATCAGGTATTAATCAAATATTCTGCATTTGAATGCTTTCTAAATTTTTCAGCCTTGCAAATAATTCCTTGAGGGGCCCCCTTGTACATAAATTTTTACGTGTAGCTCTGATTTTTGTCCCTGTGCATATATTGCTGTGAGTGGAGTTACCACTTAATTTTTTTGAGACTTTTGATAATCACACAATGTTGTTCTACAATCATATGATATATATTTATATGTACATACGTCACATCAAATGCCAAGCAATACTGTGTTCTGCAGAATTGTGCACTAAAAATGACATGACTTCTGGGAAAACCGTGGTTAAGGCAGATCACTCAAGATTTATGCTACGTTGTAACTGGAACACTAATAAACAATAACAATCCTAATAAAAATGCTATTTAAAAATTAATTAAGTATCCAATAAATAGAGCTACAATGGCATTGCTCGAAAAGTTGCTGGCTGGAAAGGGGTGTAAGGAAGGATAGGGGATGATAAATTGCCGTGACAAGGACAAAATGTATAAAGACGCAGAATCACCATGTAATAAGCATTTTCAAAGCACAACAAGCAGCCAGATCCAGCCATGAGGAAGAGCACGGCTGAGTGGCCATGAACTGCATCCCACTAGGGCTTCCTGAGCTCAGCTGTGAGAGCATCCTTTTGGGTTCAGCTGCTGGTTCTTGGTGGCTTAAAACATAACCTTTTGGGAGGAACTGCATATGAATCAATGCAACCTCTGGCTTCTATTCACATCCTTACTTTTTCTGCCAGTTGCCTCTGACCTCATTCTCATTACAGAAGCATAGGCTGAAGCTAACAGTCTAGATTGTGAAATTGCAGCCCAGAAAGGCTGCACAATTGACATCCACTGTTAGTGTGGAAAAGTCCTTAATTGTAGTCTATACAACACTGAGTATTTGGACCTTTTTACGTTTTTGCCAATTTGATAGATTAGACTTGGAATCTCATTTTAAAATGTGCATTTTTTAATTACTGGAGAAACGGACTATTTTCACGTGTTCCCTAGCCAATTACATGTCCTCTGTGAATTGTGAGGGCCTGTCTGATGCCTGTTTTTCTATCAGAGTGTTTGTATTTTTCTTATTGATCTTTCTTTATATATGAAGGTTATTAATCCTTTTTCTGTCATGATGTTGTCAAATATTTTTCTCAGCTTGTCATTTGCTTTTCAGTTTTGTTTATGATTCTTTTGAGGTACAGAAGTTTGAAATGTTGTCATGAAATCTAAAGCTCTCTTCTTTTACTGTTTTCCCCATTGCTTTATGCTTGGAAAATTCTTCCCTGTTCAGTAATCGGTTAAATATTTATGAATATTCTCTTCCAGACTTTTATTCTTTGTCAGTTTCTTTTTTTATATCTCATTTTAAAAATTAGTCTTGGACTTATTCTGTTGGTTAGTGTGATATGATGATCTAATAATTTCTCCCATATCCCAGTTATCCCCAATATTTAAAAATTGTATGTATTCCTGTAAATAAGCTTCTCATATTTCCCAGAGTATATATTAATCTCTTCTTGTTACCAATTAGGCCCATTTAAGGTTTATATATCCTATTTCACTAATCTGTATGCCAGTATTTTCCCTATTTTAGTTATTATAGACTTACATGCTTTTAAAATATATATTTAACTTGTTATTTATTTATTTGGCTGCATTGGGTCTTAGTTGAGGCATGTAGGGTCTTTAGCTGTGGGATGCAGGATCTAGTTCCCTGACCAGAGGTGGAACCTGGGCTGCCTGCATTGGGAATGCAGAGTCTTAGCCACTGGACCCCCAGGGAAGTCCCAGATTTATATACTTTACGTATTTAAATATCCGAGTGCAATCTCTCCTTCCTCTTTTTCACCCAAAATTTTCTTAGCTAAGAATTTCACTGGTTTCTTCTTCCAGATAAGCTTAAATTTATTCATTGGGAAATTTTATTAGGGTTGTGTTAAGCTAGGAGTCAGCATTTTTTTTTTTTTCTTTTTGGTAATGGGCCAAATACAAAATATTTTAGGTTTTTGTGGGCTACATGTAGTCTGTAGTTCTTCCTCCTCCTTTTTATTATTTTCTACATTTTTTCACAGATGTAAAATATAAAAACCACAGTTTAAGGGCTGTAGAAAAACAAGCTGTGGGCTGGATTTGGCCTGCAAGCTGTAGTTTGCTGAGTCCTAATTTAAACCAATTGAATGGTCTTTCTAGGGCTGCTGTAACAAAGTACCAGGAACTGGGTGGCTTAAACCAACAGAAATTTATTGTCCTACTGTTCTAGATGTTAGAAGTCTGAAGTCAGTGTATCAGCAGGGCTGTGCTCCCTCTGAAACCTGCACGGGAACCCGTCCTTCTTTGCCTCTTCGTGGCTCCGGGTGGTTTGCTGGCGATCTCTGGTGTTCTTAGCTTGCAGCTGCGGGACTCCAGCCTCTGCCTCTGTTGTCACGTGGCGTCCGTCCATTGTGTCTCTGTTTGCACAGGGCTGTCTTCTTATAAGGACACTAGTCTTATTGGATTAGGAACCCGCCTTACTCCAGTGTAACCTCATCTTGACTGATTATATCTTCAACATCCCTATTTCCAAATAAGGTCATATTCTGAGGTTCTGAAGTTAAGACGTCACCATATCTTTTTAGGCAGGATACGATTCAACCCATAACATAAATAAATAAATTTGGGATGAGTACCAGTTGAATAGAGTAGAAATAGAGAGTGCCAAATCTAACCACTCAACCACTAGGGAGCATCAAATAGACTAGAAATAGATATCTTTTCAACATTGACTATTTCCATCCAAGATTATATATGTGTTCTATGTTAATTATTTTTGTAACATCAAATCATCCTTGCAAACCTAGTTTATCCCTATATATTCATGGGTATAATTTTAAATTTGTCTTGCCACTATTTTCATAGGAATTTATATCTACCTTCCTAAGCAAGCTCAGTCTTTAGTTTTCCTCCTTTTTATGCTATGTGAAGTGTTATCGAGACCATGCTTCCTCCATAGAAAACTTTGTTTTCCATATTTGTCTACATGGTGAGAATAGTTTATATAGAATGGGAATTAATGCTTTCAGGAAAGTCTGAAAGACTTCACCAGTAAAACCACCAGACCCTCTGGCCTTTTTTGGGCAGATAATATTTTGACCGCTCTACAATCCCTACATGGCTCCTTCTCCTTCTCCTTCTCAAAGCAGACATATTCAGAGCTGAGTCATTAGAACACCAGACTCAGAGCTCTAAAAATGACTCCTGCACCTAGATATACAAAAGGTGCACAGGTATTGACCCTGAACTCAGAGAATGGCTTTGAGACCAAGCTGATGGGCTCTGATGTGGGCAGTCCCTCCCCCCCAACAGAGTCAGTTTGTTGATGCAAGGTATCAGGAGTTCACCTGCAAGTGCGTTAGCCTGACTCTTGTTGACCCAAATATACCTGTGTACTTTGGAGCAAGTGTGCAGTGATCAGAGGGGGCATGGATGGGAGGCTGAATGTGTCATACTCTGCCAGTGGATGGTACTTCTAGCAATCACTGAAGCTGCAAAGTGGGGTCAAGGGCTGCAGACTCTAGCTACCCTCTTCGGCTTCAATAGGAACCTGCCAACTCAGGCATCCATCTTTCCAGTCCAGCCTAGCACACCCAATGGCTTGCCTGTTTCGACAGCAGTCCTCACCATGTTCCCATGTCGTTTGCAAAACATGGAGTGCGCCTGCTCCCATTGGGTGCCCACAGGCGATTGTGTGCGGAACAGCCCATCAGAATATCGGATTTCTGGCCACTCTTTGGAGCTGCTGCAATCCAATATGTTTTCCCATATGTTTGAACCTTTCTGAAATTCTTCCATCTGTTTCTGGGAAATGTGAAGGAATTTAATGATCTTTTCTGGGGTTATTAAACCGACAGCTGTTGTCATTAATAGAGGACATTCTTTACTGCAGTGAACAAACGCTAGTCATAACTTTAGCCTGTCGTATACGCTCTCAGTTAATGACTAGAGTGTTTGTCTCAAGACTGGGGTTATGAACATGGAGGGGGTTGTTCTGTTGCCAGCTTTGAAGATGATTCATCTTCAGAGTGTGAATGCCCTCACTTCTTTTCTGTACTCTAGGCAGCTTTTGAGGCAAAATGTATAACTGGCAAAAAACAAAATCCGATCCGCCGCCAGCCATTGGCTTTCTTTGAAAATGAAGGAGCTCGAGTGCTGAAAAGGAAAGATTACATTTTACTGTGTGTTTCAAATTATGGTTCATTTTCTAGTAGAATGGCAGAGGCAGAGAAAAACCAACTTTTATGGTTTGAATTGAAGGTTAGCTACACTGTCATAGATTGGGACCTGGGAAACAGGACTGGGCACACACAGAATGACACCAGGGAGGAGAGGGATCTGCCTTCTACCTGACCCCTGGGTGGAATGGGCTTTGTTGACCAATAGCCTTAAGGATTGATCTTTGGGGTTCAGCTAGCCTCATAGGGCCTGGTAACAGAGGGATGGAGGAATTTATTATCTCACCAGGTAAGATTCCAAGATGCTGGAGGTGGCAGGTGGA
This sequence comes from Capricornis sumatraensis, assembly GCF_032405125.1. Classification (NCBI taxonomy): domain Eukaryota; kingdom Metazoa; phylum Chordata; class Mammalia; order Artiodactyla; family Bovidae; genus Capricornis; species Capricornis sumatraensis. Next base: position 75,825,921 of record NC_091076.1, read on the forward strand.
GTAGGGAGGTGATGTAGTATCAGGGTACAGCCATCCCAGCTGACCCTGTCTAGATCTGCCAGGTTCTTCAGGAGGGGTCCTGGAAAAGCTGGGGCTGACAAAACCATGTTTAGGCCCCGAGAAGCTGGGTTATAAATGGGTAGTGATCAGAGAAGGATCCAAGAAGACCACCTCTACAAACAGGCACATGGCAGTGGACTCGGGCCCCAGAGCCTCCTCCTTTCCCCCTTCCAGCTGCCATTCAGGTCCACCAAGAGCCCATGGTGGAGGTGGGGGCTCAGTGGTTGGCTCTGGATCTTGGCTTATTTTGATGGGGAGGCTCTGGTGTCTGTGACAGGAGATCTGAACAGGTCAGAAGAGTGAACCTGCTTTACTGCCTGATGCCTGAGGTTCCCGCTTGCTCATGGAATGAGGAACCAAAACCCACAGCAGGAAGCTGAGAGGGCCCAGCAGTCAGGAGTCAGGGAGACAAGGTGGGGAAGGGAGGGGACAGTGGCCATCACGGGGTCATGGCTGCTCTCCTTCTCTAGTGATAGAGGGTTTCCTCTGATACCTCATTCATCCCCCCATTCAAAACCCTGAATGGAGTACTTCCGTGGACTGACATTTTGCTCAGCCCTGGCAATATCAAGGGCCTGAGGCCTGCCCCCAGGAGCCTGCAGTCTAGAGGGGAGGCAGATATTCAGACCATATGGCGCCATTGTGTGGTGGCTGCTGGGTAGGGGCACATGCAGGATGAAGTAAGGCATGGAGAAGGCGTGTTAATTAACCCCTGTTTTGGTGGATCAGGGAAGGCTTCCTGGAGGAGGCAACATCTTAGCTGGGTACAAGAGAACAAACAATCCATCCAGTCCAAAGGGCATGGGGAAAAGTGTTGCACCTAAAAGGCAGCAGCAAAAAAGCCCCACAGTGAGCGAGACACTGGAGCGGGAATGTCAGGTGTGAGTTGGGAGCAGCCAGAGATGAGGCTGTGTGGGAACCAGATTCTTGGGTGGGCTTTGTAACTCGACCTCACCTGACTTTCTAGGCTTGCAGCTTACAATAGTGTTTATAATTTGCTGTGATTTTCCTGTTGGCTTTGCACTCTGCCCTATATGCCAATTAGAATATAAAAATATAGCAAAGTGTACATAAAAGAGATGTGGCTATTTGCTTGTGAACTGGCTGCTCTGCTTAGAGATTTAACAACCTCACAGTGTCTCCATATCTTATGGCGGGGGGGAAAGAAAGAAAAAAACCATCTCTTGGCATGGTTGCCTTTGTTACTATCGGGCCCCCTCCAGGATCAATCCTTTAGGGGCGACTTCTCTGCAGGAAGGGGTCTATCTGTGAAATTTTATGTCTCATCTTTTCCCAGAGTGCTGGACACAAAGATGGCCTCAAAATGTTTCTCTCTCTCAAGTTTCCAGATGATGTTGTGCCAACCATTTGTCACTGGGCAGAAGCTGGGGCCTGGATGTTTCTGGTTGGAGGATTCAGACAGCAGCATTCCCTGCCTCCCACAACCCACTACAGGCTCTTTTGTAATCTCTGAATTTGCACGTGGGCGTAGAGGTGCCTCTTGAGAAAATCTGCCCCCGCCCCAGATTTCACATGAAGAAGTTGCTGGAGTTGGGAGGGATTTAGAGACATCAAATAAAATATTTCTCAAATTCAAGCGATGCTTGAATCCTCTTTTAAAATGGAAATATTTTCAAAGAACCCTTCCCCCACTTTTGTTGAGTCAAGTAATTTCTATTATAATGTTACTTAAGTACGTACCGACATGAAGGCTAGAGTAAAAGCCTTCTGCTTATGGCTCTCATATGACTATAAAAGCAAAACAAATGGACAAATTATAGAATGGCAAACTACAAAATCAATAAAATTCAAATTAACAGCATTAATTTAATGGGATGTCATTTTCTCAAACCTAAATCACCACGCTGCCCATGAGCAGGGGCTGAGTGAGCGGTGCAGCCCTCGAGAGCCTGGCAGGCTTGCAGGAGCTATTTTCCACCCCCTTCAGTTATAACTCCATGGAAGGGATGTCTTTGGTCTTGCCTTGGCCCAAATGCATCATCCACAGAGCATGCACACCTCTGCCCTTTTCTTCTTAGCCTGCTGTCTATTAGCAAAAATAAAATCTAACGTGGTACCTAAAAGATGGAAAATTATTTTTAAGCCCCGTCTCCTGTCCTCAGCACTCAGGAGGAACTCAAGAACACTAAGAAACAGACTGATCCTGGCTTAATGGAGCCAGTGGAGAAAACCAGACTTACTCATGGAAGCATCAGCCACACAGAACTGCCAACCATGTGATGTGATCTGGGCCCCAGCACCAAAGTGCCTGAGAAGGAGAGGTCAGATAGACACGGACGATCAGGGAGCCAACAGTGGGGACTCTGAGGACAGAGCTGGCTGCGGCGGTGTTGTGGGGTGTAGACTCTGTGTCACTGGGGTGGGGAACTCCGGCTCTGGCTCTGTCCAGGAGGAGGCACCTTCCGTGGGGGCTTTGGCCAGGATGCTGCCTGCAGGGGTAGAGGTGGTCTGCCCTGTGGGACTCCTGCCTGCTGCTTTCATTCACCCCTGCGTCCTTCCCCTGACACTCAATGGGGCGGCTTTCAGACCAGGTCGCTCCTCCAGGAAGATTAAGCCAGGAGAATTCAGCCAGCATCAGTAGCATCAGCCCAAACAACAACAACGACAATAAAGGTTTACTTAAACAGCAAGCGTTTACGTACCAAGTCCCTGTATGAGGTATTGAATGTGGAGCAATATCAAGGATCCAACGAGAAAGAGAAATCCTGTGAACAGACCACTGCAGTACAAGAGGAAAACGTGATGAGTCCTTGGCAAGAAGGAGGGAAGTTAGTCCCGCTTGCATAGAGACAGAATCTAGGCCGGCTTCTAAGAGAAGGTGGCCTCTGAGGGCTGGGTAGAATCTGGAAAGGTGGAAATGAGAGAGGAGAGTCTAGATGGGGTGGCTGCAAGAAATCCTGAGAACATAGGGGCTGGAGTCTGGCTTAGGAGAGAAAGGCCAGGCGTGGAAGGGCACGGGAGCGTTAGAACTGGTAGTGGAGTTGTGCCACGGAGGACAGTGATGGCCAAACAGAGGGACTGGGAGTGTCTCCGACAAACAAGGCAGAGCCCTTCTGATTTCCAGGTCTGGACTGACCCCATCTGATCAGTGAGCTGGCAGCAGGAGAAGGGGCAGGAGGTGAGGACTGCCGTCTAAGAGAGGAGATAAGGCTGTGGGCCAAGGGGGCAGCCCTGCGTGGACAGAAAGGACACGAGGGGACTGCAACCCATGGCTTCCCATCCCCTGTTTGTTGCTGGTCCACAGATTTGAACGCACGCAGAAGAACTTCCTCCACTGGTCTCAGGGGCTGGAGATGCCCCTCACCTTGCTCCTGCGAAGAGGTTTCAAAGAGAGGGGTCTTGAAGGATACCTGTTACAGTCACTCTTTGCCACCCTAATCATATCTCCTCCCTCCAAGAAATTCTGATACGTTCTACCTGCTCCCTGTCCCAGTCCGGCAGCCTACTGTCTCAAGGGCCCACCCTGCCCACCCAGCCTGACACTGACCTGGAGGACAAAAGCGTGACTAGAGATGGATGGAAGCACCAGATCCACACCAGGAAGCAGTTTACCTGACAGTTAGCATCCCTCTTCCATAGATTTGGCTACAAGTCATAGAGCATGACGTCTGCCATGGTCACTAAGGGGTCAGGAGAACACCTTCCTGAGAAAGGGGGCTCTTCAGTCCCATGACAGGCACCTAGGTACCACCGGGTTTGCTAATCCTCTTCCCCGTGCCCCACTCCAGGCTGCCCTGGGAAGGCAGCAGGCACCCCTGTGTACTGCGTGCATCTGAGCCCAGCCCCACTGCACTCCAGGAGCTGCTGGAGGCTGGAGACAGTCATTTCTATCTTGCTGGGATGCCCCCAGCACCTGGCATGGAGTATATGCCCCATCAATGTCTGCTGAATTGAACTGAATTGAAAGTCTTAGTATGTCAGTGATGGTTTCAAGTTCAGGCTCCAGGCACAGTTTGCATCGACTGTGTTTCCACTGTTCAGCATCTCTGCTTTCATCAGGGCAGCCCAGGGGTGTCCTTCTGCCTTTCAAGCCCTCCCCTTTGCAAAGTCCCTGCTGCCCATTTTACCCCTGGACCGCTTCTCTTCACTTTCCTGGTCCTTAGCGGTCTGCGCTGCCTCTGCCTGCACATCCCTCGATTCTGTTCTGGGTCTGAGTTTGTCTGACCTGGATTTCAGCTATGATCGAAGGGACTTTGTCCTCCTCCAGTTTCTCATTGAATCCATAGACATGTGACACGGTTTCCTCCTGTTTAGCACAGTGAATTCACTCTTCTAGGGGAGCAACATGTGTGTGTGTGTGTGTGTGTGTGTGTGTGTGTGTGTGTAGAGGAAGAATGTTTGCTGTTCACCCACATCCTGTTCACTGCTGTTGGTGGTGCCTCCTGCCTCTTTGATGGGAAGGTCATGCTGGAACTGATCTTATGGGTTTCTTTGCAGAACAGACATGCTTAAAATAATTAGTATATAATTGAGATCATTAAAAATAATTTTTCAAATGTTTTAAATTCACACTTTGTGTAAGACTGAGAAAATATCATCTATCCACCTCAAAAATATGAAAATGATGGTGGTGTATATTTTCGGTGGATGGTAGGGCTGATGGTCACTGGAGACGGTGGTAATCCCCCTCCAAAGATGCCTTCTCATCTTTACACCGTGTTGGGTGTGTCATGTGCTCCAGCATTTGTAGATTCCCTGAAATGGGCTGCTTGGGAAGCTGAACTGCTGCCCAGGCACATGGGGGTGGGTGGGGAGGGGGAGGTTCCTGCAGAGCCATCCAAAGATGCAGTCTCATCTGGCTTCTATACTCAGAGCTGGGTAGTCCTTCAGGAATTTTCTTTAAACTCATGTGAAACCAACTTTTCATTCCCTGTCTGGACTTAGGGAACAAGAGCTCAGTTCCTATGGCTCTCACCCCTGCATTCATTTATTCTTCCTGTGAATATTTATTGAGCACCTGTTATGTGCCGGAGACCTTTCTAAGGACCAGGGACCCACAGCAAGTGAACAGAACTGATCAAAAACCCCTGCTCTCTGGAGATCAGCAGAGAAAAAAAAAAAAAAGGGTCATGAGAGAACTTTCTAGGGGGAGGTAATATTCTGTATCTTGGTAAAAGTTTGGGTTATAGAGGTACATGTGTTTGTAAAATCTTGTTGAATGATACCCTTGACATTTATGCATGTCACTCTATGTAAACTTTGCTACCAAAAATACAAAAGGATTGCACATAAATACTGAATTCTGGTTGCTGACATGCATTCTGAATGTTTAGGGGTGAAGGGTACTAACATCTCCAAGTTACTTTAAAGTGAAACAAAAAACAAGATGGCATGATGGATGGATAAAGAGAAAGATGGAGTGATGGTTAGACATGTGCTAAAGCAAATGTTGCAAAATGTTAACGGCTGTAAATCTGGGTGGTGGGTATATGAGAGCTTATTGTGCGATTTTTTTCAACTTGCCTTGTCTGAAAATTTCCATACTGAAATGTCAGAAAAATAAAATAGAAATGAGTTAAACATGAAAACCAAAAAGTTTGAAGTCATCTCTGCCCTAGCCGAGTTTGCAGTTGAGTGGAAGGAGGAAACCTGTATCTAGTATTAGATGGTGAAGATAATGAATGCCTTAAAGATAAATAAAGCAGGGGATGGGGTGGGGAATACTGGGGTGGGTGGGAGGCAATGTGATTTAAAATAAGGAAGGCCTGAGCTGGTGAGGGAACCGGTTGTGGGGGGACCTGGGAGACCATTATGGAGGGGGCATAGCACCTGCAGAGGTCCTTAGACAGGTGTGCAGCATGCTCAAGGAACCAGGAGGCCAGCTGGTCTACAACAGAGGGAGTGAGGAAGATGAGGCTGGAGAGGCAGTTGGGCCCTACAGGTACCACGAGAACCTTGGCTTCTATTCTAAGGGAGATGGGGAGGGACTTCCCTGGTGGTCCAGTGGATCGGACTCCACATTCCCTATGCAGCAGCCCAGGTTAGATCCCTGGTCGGGAAACAAGATCCCACATGTCACAACTAAGAGTTCACTTGCTACAACTAAAGATACTTCATGCTGCAACTAAGGCCCGGTGCAGCCAATAATTTTTTTTTTTTAAGAGAGAGACAGGGAGCTGCTGGAGGGCTTTAGAGCACAAGAGTGAAATAGTGGAATAATCAGAAAGAGAGTTGGGGATCCAGAGTCACACGGAGTTGGGCGAGGATGAAAGTAACCGCCAGTTACAGTCAAGGCCATATGTTGGGGCCAAGCCCCAGAAGAGACACAAGAACCAGCCCTGCCTTCCAAATTCTGGCTTTGCTGGTCTCTGAGCCTGACCCAGGCTTGGCTTCTAGCTGAGTTTTGGAGCAGACTCTGGTGAAACCTCTATAGGCACAATGTGCCTAGTGATCCTATCCTAAAGCCCCTCTTGGGGCAATGTGGGTGTCCCATAGAAACCTGTCTTCCCAGGGGTGCCGCTGATGTGCCCACAGCAGGTCCTGGGCATTCTGCTGGCCTCCCCACTCAAAGGCTTGGCCAGGTTCTAACATCTAGGTGAGTGGGACTAAAGAGAGGTGCGTAGAAAGGGCATCATCTGCTGAGGTGACTGACCATCCTGGTTCACCTGGGAGAGTCCTGGTTTTAGTCCTGAGAAATTCCCCAGTCCTAGGTAAACCAGGATGGTTGGTCACCCGACCTTCTGCCCACCTCACAGTCTTGTTTCCTGTCAAGCATGTCTTTTCATTGCACTCTGGACAATTGGTGCCTTCATACTACCTTTGAAATGTTGGTTTAGGATCAGTGACTGCTTCACCTAAAAAACAATCCTCCCCTCCAGCTACACCTGTGTTCCACTTTCTGGCATGGGGCTGAAGAATCAGAGGCACTGGGTTCCCAAGGAGGGGACAAGTTCTGCCACATGTTTGAGTGTAACGGGCCAGTATATGGACCAGTATATAGGCCAGCCACCAGCTGGTGAGGCTCGTGGGACAGGCTGTCCTTGGCTCTGACCACCCTAATGACCACAAGGCACCATTGAACCTGGAAGCAGACAGGATGTCTGCAGAGAACAGACTCAGTGAAGCAAAGCTCCCTGGCAAAGCACACTGAATTCATAACTCTCATATTTGTGATGGGGCCAGACTTCCCTACTTGAATCAGACCCAGGGTGTTCAGTGAAAAAAAGAGAGAGAATGATATTGATGGCCCATGTTTTGTAATAACTGAAATCCAATAATATACCTAGTTAATTTAGTGCAGAAGGAAAAAAATTCCCCACTGTAAATACAGGTTACAGGAAACAGAGGAAGAAATTATATCGTAATATGTAAAGATGCTAATTCAACATTTTGTACTATAAATACTGTAGCATCGCATCAGCCTAGAACATGGAATTGCTCTTCTCTACTTATTGGACTCAGGCCTTTCCATCTTCTGATTGGATGGAGACCTTGAATGAAGAATAGATACATGATCAGAAAGAGTTTTTTTTTTTTTCAATTTCTTATTTAAAGCTGCAGAATAAAACATGATTTAAGTAAAAAGAAACACAAACTACAATTATCTGCCTTTAGGAGATAGGCATCTTTGTCCTTCCGGAAATAGCATTTGAAGAAAAATTAAATCTTTAGTTTGTTGGAACAGGAGGAGATCAGATATGCAGTTCTGATCAATCCCCAAATTATCTTTTAAGTTGCTGACTTTCTGGGTCACTGCACATGGTGTAGAAACCACAGTGGGGGTGACACCAGCTTTTCAGAACCCAGCACTTCTCTCTAAGGAGACAGAGTGTTTGAAATATATCTGTGATTGAAAATACTTAAGTGTGAGGCCTCCAGCGTTCTTCCCTTTCAAGGTGACAGTAATTGAGGGATGGCGCCATGCAATTCTGACATTTATAATTCGGCGGCGAAAAAGGTCAGCTTCCTTTTGGATGCTCACGGGGGCCAGCGGGAGAGGAGCGCTGAGATGTCACACATTTTTTTTATATTTTCAGGGATGCTTTGATTAATAACAGCTTCAATTTGCAATATGTAATTATAACCCCCCCTCCCCCCCCACTGTATGAAATGACAGACTCTGAAGAAATAAAGCTATCATTTCCCCTACAGAAGGGTTTAAATGGAGGCCCAAGAGAACTTGGGAGAAATCAGCTCCATGAGAAAGAAATTCTCTTTCTTCATTGGGGAAGCCTGGTGCAATGAGGGGACTGGAAATGGTCTGAGGCGAGATCAGGTAGGGCCTGGAACACCATGTCAGGTGGGTGGGCCTTATCTGGGGGTTATGGGAAGCCACAGATGAGTCATAAGCAGGAAGGGGTGGGTCATAAGCAGGAATATTTCTTTATTTGCCTGCGTTGGGTCTTAGTTGTGGCGCGTGGGATCTTGGCTGTATCATGTGGGATCCTTCGTTGCTGTGCATGGATTCTCTAGTTGTGGCACACGGGCTCAGTAGTTTCGGTGTGCAGGGAACCTTTGTTCCCTGACCAGGGATTGAACCACAGTCCTCTACATTATGTGGTGGATTCTTAACCATGGGAAGTCTCCATCAGGTCTTTTTTAGGAGGTTCTGACCAGTGGTGTCTGGTTAGATTTTCATGCAGAGCAGTCTCTGACCAGATCAGGGCTTAGTCCACGGCCAGGTCTGGGTTGGTTACGGGTTTTCTTTTCAGTTTCAAATTCCCAGGAGGGGAGAGTGAATTTGATTAGTTCAGCTTGGGTCAGGTGCCCAGCCCTCTATCAGTCGACCATCTGTGCCCAAGGGGACCCCACTACCATGTACTGGGGTAATTCCCAGAGAAGGGGGCACCATTATGAACCAGGGAGCCACCCCATGTGTGTGTATTTTCAGAAGCAGTATAATATCCTTCCTGGCGCGATTCCTCTGGTATTTCTGACCCTAAATCTTCCCTCTCATCCTCTCATTCCTCCCCATGGAGAAGGATGCCTAGGCTGGTAGACCAGCTGCTTTCTCTGGGGAATGTGGATCCAATGGGAGGCAGGAGTGTTTTTCTTTCTAGTTGGGTGGTTCATATAAAGAGTGTTGGTCTTATTGACAAGCATGCAGACACTCCCACAGGCCCCAAGCCTTTAGATCTGGAACCATCCTTCGGGAGACATCATGGGTCTCAGAGTTGCTGGCATCAACTGTGGTCCACATCAAGGGATTCCGTGTGTGGACCATGTGGTTGGACCAGAGTGGTCAGCCTGTGGGTTGGTTATGATTACTGAGGTATTCTGCTGCTGCTGCTGCTGCTAAGTTGCTTCAGTCGTGTCCGACTCTGCGACCCCATAGATGGCAGCCCATCAGGCTCCCTCGTCCCTGGGATTCTCCAGGCAAGAACACTGGAGTGGGTTGCCATTTCCTTCTCCAGTGCGTGAAGGTGAAAAGAGAAAGTGAAGTCGCTCAGTCGTGTCTGACTCTTAGCGACCCCATGGACTGCAGCCCACCAGGCTCCTCCGCCCATGGATTTTCCAGGCAAGGGTACTGGAGTGGGGTGCCATTGCCTTCTCCACTGAGGTATTCTAGCAACAGGAATACTAGTGGCTGTCTGGGACTCCCCTGGTCGTCCGGTGGTTAAGAATCTTCTTGCCAGTGCAGAGGATCGATTGCTGATCCAGGGAGATCCCACGTGCCATGTGGCGACTCGCCTGGGTGCCACAGGTACTGAGCCAGGACCCTAGAGCCTGAGAGCCGCAATTTCTGAGCCCGAGCATCACAGCTACTGAAGTTTGTGCATGTAGAGCCCGTGTTCCCCAACAGGAGAAGCCACTGCAATGAGAAACCCGAGCATTGCAACTAGAAAGTAGCCCCTGCTCCGCAACTAGAAAAAGCCCGCACACAGCAACAAAGACAAAGACCCAGCAGAGCCAAAAATAAATAAACAAGCCTTACAAAAAAGCAGTGACTGTCTAGATCAATCATATCTTTTCTCTGAGAAATTTAAGGTCAAGATGCAAAGGGGCGTATTGCTTGGTAGCAGGAGTAGAGGCAGAGAGCGAGTGAATGGTGAAGCCTCAGAGCTGTCATCCTCCAGTTTCTGCAGCTGAAGCTTGATGGGGAACTTGATTCCTCAATGGCTTTCCAGTTCTTAAAGAGCTTTTCAGACCCTTAGGGATGCAGCCAGGCATGATGCCCATTATCCTGAGAAGCCTGAACACAAGTCAGAGACACTTATCTACCTCATGGCTACACATGCTCTTCAGCGAGTCCTCATTTCTCAAGGTGACTGGAGTCTCTGCTCTTTGCATCCCAGAGAAGGAGGCTGGGTCAAATGGTAAACCAAGCACGTGTACATCTTTCTGCTCCAAGTTCCTGCATGTCATTGGAATAAACAGTTCATGATAGCACTGGACAACAAGAAGTATGCCCCTTGGTGGGCCAGACGTTATTTTAAAAAGTCTTTAGAAGATGGAAGGCAAATGGGAAAGAATTAACAGCAAGCACTACTGCTCAAAAAAAAAAAAAAAAGAGGCAGTGTGGTGTCTAGGGGTGTGTCAAGCTCAGAGAGGGCTGGGGGTGGGGGGCCAGGAGAGAGCTGAGGGCGGGGCAACCTTCAGTGTAAATATTGAGTGTGGAGTGGGGAGGTGGGGAGGCCCCTTCTTTCTCTCTCTCTTTTTGGCTATGCTAGGTCTTTACTGCTTTGCACGGGCTTTCTCTAGGTGCAGTGAGCATGGGCTACTCCTCATTGCCGTGCATGGGCTTCTCATTGCAGTGGTTCCTCTTGTCGCAGAGCATGGGCTCTAGGCAGGAGGGCTTCAGTAATCGCAGCACATGGGCTCAGTGGTTGCAGCTCCTGGGCTCTAGAGTACAAGCTCAGTAGTTGTGGTGCGTGGGCTTAGTTGATCTGAAGCATGTGGAATCTTCCTGGACCAGGGATTGAACCCATGTACACCGCACTGGGAGGTGGATTCTTTACCACGATATCACCAGGGAAGTCTGTGGCCCTTCTTGATCAGCAGTCTCCAGGTGGAGAGTGATGCTGAGGTTCTTTGGACTTGGGAGGTGATGCCTCCATAGATGAGCTCAGTCTCAGAAGGGGCACCACAAAAAGGGGGTTCACTGAGGCCAGCAATCAAGCTGAGGAAATCTCCTCAAACATGGTGCCCAGGACAAAGAATCAGACATTGAGGTTGATTTCAGACCCCAATACCTGACAAACAAGAGCTGGCAAAGAGAATGAAATGGAGGAACTTCTAAAAGAAGTAATAGTAAAATAATTTCCAGGGCTGGAGAAAAGTTTTGTGTGTGTGTGTGTGGGGGTGGTGGTGGTGGTGGTGGTGGTGGTGGTGGTGGGGGCTCAGTTTCCTCTTCTGTAAAATGGGTATAACAATACTATCTAGGACAGTGTCGTGGAAAGTATTACCAGGTCAGCCACATGGTAAACCTCCATGCCAGCTATTAACACTATAATTGTTCTTATCATTATTGAAAGATGTTAAAGGGCCAAGATGTTGAATGAAAGAGGCTTAAAACTCTAGACAAGCATAAAACATTTTCTTAACACCAAGGATAAGAGAAAAATATCATAAACCCTTTCAGAAAGAACAAAATATCAGGAGAGAAACTGAGTCTCTGAAATAACAAGGATGGACCACCTGGAGAGAAGAGGACACAGAGTCGCGCATTCCGAGTCCCAGGAGAAAATAAAGGCAGAATGACATACCGTGCATAAAATGCCCGAGAAGGTAAAGCTATTTTCAGTTAGGCGAGGGTCCAGAAAGAGTACCTTTCATAATACACCTGAAAACATTAATTGAGAAATGAAAGGCGAGGTGAAGATGATGTTGGGATGAAAGATGCAATGGCGGGTAGAAAGCTAGTGAGATTTAGAGTGGAAGATAAATAATCTTTGATTGTGAAAAACAATGGCGATCTAACATTAGAATCCCAGAGCGTATAAATGTGGGAAGAGACAGGAGAAGGGTAGGGGAAGGGAGGGTAGGGTAGAAGGATAAGGAAGGGTAGGGAGAGGGTAGAAGGAAGCAAGAATACTCAGTTTTTTTTCTGTTTAAGGGGAAGGTGTAAGAGACATTCCTTCTGGACATTGACAGATAGTATGTTTAAATATGGATGAGTAGGAAAAAATGTTAGAAAGGGAAATAATACACTTTAGGCAGGGACAGGGGAGATACTTGGTTCCTTTGATAACAGGTAGGAGGTCGGGTGTGGGTGAAGGAAGAAGAAAACAGAGTAAATAGAAAACACAAAATAAAATGACCAGCATCAGAACTTCCCTTGTGGTCCCGTGCTTAAGAATCTGTCCTGCAGTTTAGGGGACATCAGTTCGATCCCTGGTCAGGGAACTAAGATCCCACAAGCTGCAGGGCAAATAAGCCTGAGAGTTGCAACTAGAGAAGCTCGAGCACCCCAGTGAAGACACAGCACAGCCAAAAAGAAAAAAAGAAAAGAAAAGAAAATGTGTGAGTGACACAGATATACCCACTGAGAGAAATATCAGGTTGGGTTCCAAAATTTAGCTCTATGCTATTTCCAAGAGGCACATGCAGAAGAAAAACGACACAGGGATGTGGAAAATAAAGAGCTATGAAGAGCTACACTGGCAAAACCCTAACAACAACAAAAAGCAGACGTTTCTATGTTGACATTAGATAACGCATAATTCAAGATAAAAGGTACTAAAAGGATAAAGCGGGGTGGCCGGTATTGATAGAAAGTCCAATCAACTGAAGAAGATAGAGCAATCATGAACCTTCTGTTGCCTAGCACCATGGCTTCAGAATATAGTAAACAAAAACTGATGGGTGAAGATGCAGGACCAAGCTGATACATCTGTAATCAGCATGGAGCTCTTTATCTCTGAAATCGACAGATCAAGGTGATAAAAATAAGTAAGTGTATAGAAGCTTATATTAACATGGCTATTAGCTGATCATATATATATTTGTACATGGATATATGCGTACATATGAAGTTCTAGTCAGTGAATAGATATTATTTTCAAGCACATATGAAACATTAAATATTCACAAAAACTGACGTGTATGAGGCTACAAATTCCAAATTACAAAAGATTAGAGAGCTTAGTAGAAGTCATGGCAGAAAGGGACCCCTAATAAATATTAGCTACTATTCTTTTGCTGCAGTAATTGTTTTTACTGATGTCATGTGTGCTTTTAATAGAAAAAGTACCAAATTTAGAAGAAGAAAACTTGAGTTCTATTCTTAATTATATCACTTACTCTGCCTATGATCTGGGGCAAGGAACCATTAGGAAATGTGTCAATTAGAATCTTATTATATTTCAGCTGTCATAGTTAATAATTTGTTTCTTTCATTTAAGGAGCTCTGCTTGGGTTATTTATGATTCTTGGTGCTACTAAAAAATTAAGGGTGCTTGAGTCTCCTTTATCTTATTACTAGTCACAACAGGGACCTAGGGTTCACCAAGAGTGTCTTGGTACCTTTTTATTGTTCAGTCGCTAAGTTATGTCTGACTTTTAGCAACCCCATGACTACAGCACGCCAGGTTTCCCTACGCTTCCTTCACTATCTTCTGGAGCTCGCTCAGACTCATGTCCATGGAGTCAGTGATGCCAGCCAACCATCTCATCCTCTGTTGCCCCCTTCTCCTCCTGCCCTCAATCTTTCCCAGCTTCAGGGTCTTTTCCGATGAGTCAGTTTTTGCATCAAGTGGCCAAAGTATTGGAGCTTCAGCTTCAGCATCAGTCCTTCCGATGAATATTTAAGGTTGATTTCTCTTAGGATTGGCTGGTTGGATCTCCTACTGTCCAAGGGACTCGAGTCTTCTCCCGCACCACAGTTTGAAAGCATGAATTCTTCAGTGCTCAGCCTTCTTTATGGTGCCTTAAACCAGAAGATAAGTGGTCTCCCCAGCAGAAGGAAAGAGGAATACCAGTTTGTGAGCCTGACAATATCGCTGTTAGCCATGGAATTTAGAAGTACAGTTCAACCCATTTAAGGCAGGTCTTAAAAAAAAAAAAAAAAAACAACCCAAACCAATGAAAACATATGCAAAACTAGAGAGAATGATAGAACAAACCCCTAGGTACATATCACTCCCCTTCAATGGTAGTCAATGCATGGGCAGTATCTCATAAGATGGATCTTTAAGTATAACCTGAATGCAGTGGGTGTGGGGTCTCAGGAGGCTTAATAATTCCTGGGATCCAGGGGGCCCCTGGTATCAGAAGTAAATCCCAGCCTCAATGCTGAAAAGTGCATGTGAAACTGACTTCTCTGCAGAGCAACTGGTTACCAGTACAGGTGGCATGTCTCTGAGAACCAAGGGGTCCATCCTTGATAGAAGAAACCGTTAAGAAGTCCCATTTAGTGAGCTCTTATCCTGAACTAGACACATGGTTGAGTACTTAACATCCTGACACACTCTGTTATTTGTTCTTATAAATTCTTATGTCTATAACCCATTATGTTTTATTCTTCACAAAAACCCTAAAAGGTAGGCACTTTTATGATTTACAGTCTAGGAAAGGAACCTCCATAATTTGAAAGTCAAAGAGCTGGTAAGTGGCTGAGCCTAGACTTGGACCTGGGTCTGACTGCAAAGACTGATGCTTTCCATCAATGATGAAAGAATGAGGAAGAGCCTCATCCTTTAGGAGGTCTAAGTCAAGCTGGAAGGAAAGTACAGAGGAGCCTCTGAAAGCGTAGGTGGCATCACCCACAGAGAAGTTTGAGAAGGTCATGAGTTAGCCCGTAATCTGTAAGGAGAACCACCTGGAAGCTTGGCACATGCTTGGCATGACCATCCGAGCCAGTGTCTGATACTGGGGCTCTTGTTGAAATCCCTGTTGATATGGCGTCTTCTCTGGGTCATAAGGCAGGCTCTTTCTTCTGTCTTGCCATTTATTTTGACTCTTTTGTTACTTACCAAATGTCCCCACTTTCTTTAGCTTCAAAGTCTCAAACTGGACCCAATATTTCAATGAAAGCCTCATTTAAGTTACACTGTGGGAGGATTGAGGATTAATACCATGTTTATTGACTGAATTAATTATCAAGTGAGTTCCAGGGTCCATACATAATGATTTCAACATTGTCCTTATTAATGGGTTTTCTCCCTAGGAATTGCAACTGCTATTCAAATTGGTTACCCCTGTAGCAGCTACTGGAATTTCAGTGAAGGGCTCATTATTTTTGCATATTTCATGCTTCATTTTCTGCTGAAAATGATCCACATTAGCTAATTGTGGTTGTGTTGTTCAGGTCACGGCTGCATGGTATGAACTCTGTATGGGAGTGATGAATCGCCCCTCCTTTGGGCTGAGAGAATGTGCCTCTCGGCTATGGGGTGGAGGTGGTGGGAGATTGAGAGGCAGCATCCAAAGGCCAAATTAAAGGGAAATGAAGTTGTTTTTCATTGAGTGATAAGTGGGAAAGAAACCCTTACTCCAGCACAGATCCAGTGGGAGTTTGGAGATGTGGTTCAGAAAGATGGAAAGCCTGCTCCCGTTTTCTCCTCAGTGATGGACACCTTTACCCTCTCTGGCGTGAGACCCTTCATGATCTCATTCCATCCCCACAGTACTCTCTGGGGTCTGGCAGGGCTCTTTATCCTCCTATCACACTTGAGAAATCTGGGGATCTGTGAAGGAAAATGCCTTGTTCATGGCCACATAGAAACAGTGACAACAGGGACTTCCCTGGTGTTGCAGTGGTTGAAACTCTGTGCTTCCACTGCAGGACGTGTGGGTTTGATCCCTGGTTGGGTAACTAATAGCCCATATGCCCTGGGGCCACAAAAAAAAAAAAAAAGAAAGAAAGAAAGAAAGAAAAAAGAGAGAAAACTTGACAATGTCAAGTCTAAGATACCTACTTCAGGGCTCCATAAAGCTGATGTTTCCAGGTAGTACAACATAGTGCTTCCTAGTGGATTGATGTCCCAAACACATACATGATTTTTGACTGCTCAACATTGCTCTAGGGCTTCCCTAGAAGCTCAGCTGGTAAAGAATCCACGTGCAATGCAGGAGACCCTGGTTCGATTCCTGGGTTGGGAAGATCCGCTAGAGAAGGGATAGGCTACCCACTCCAGTATTCTTGGACTTCTCTGGTGGCTCAGCTGGTAAAGAATCCCCCTGCAGTTGGGGAGACCTGGGTTAAACCCCTGGGTTGGGAAGATCCACTGGAGAAGGGAATAGCTACCCCCTCCAGTAAATGCTTTGGGTGACCTTATGGTTTGACTGACGCCATTACCTGAGATCCAAGACCGAGCATGTGACCCAAGCTGGCCAACCAGAGTGTTTCATGTCCTGTACCCCAATGATTGGTTCAGACATGACCATGTGAACTAAGCTTGGCAATTGAAATCCTTCTCTGGGATTTTTGCTGAAACTCTTGGAAAAAAGATTCTCTCTTTTGTAGTAAAACAGCAGATAATGCCACTCTGGTGTCACAAGACCAATGTCTTCAAGCAACTTCAAAAAATTAATCTAATAAATTACTTTCTCTTGGAGAGTCAAACTAAAAATTCTCTAATAAGTGATAATAATTCTCTAATAAGGGTGTTAATTTCTCTTCCTTTGTGGTGCTGTTAGGTTCTGTGACAGCTACAACATAAATTTGTATAATCTCACACTCTCAGCAGGAAATAATGAGGGGAAAAGTGGTTTTGACAAATAATTATGAATGAACTGGTCGGAGTACACAGAAGCTGTAAATTGAGGAGTATGTGAAGGGTAAACAGGGAACTCTGAAGGCTCTTCTGAGTGTCTCCTGTCTGTCGAAGGCTCAGCCTGTCTGGTCTACTGTGACACTCACACTCATGAACTCTCCCTGCTGTGATCACTTCCGTCTTGACATTTCTTGTTACTCTGATGAGTCTTCTGACTCTGCCATGGGCTGGGAGCTGGGCCTGGGGCTAGGGCAAGCGTGTGATGTGTGTGCACTTGGGTTCATAGCAGAGAGCCTAGAGAATATTTGGGAGACCTTGGGGCTGGGGACAGAGCTTGGGATTTAGTCTGGACCAAAGATCAGCTCGTTTGGGACATCAGTCATAGCCCAGACAGAATGCATATGGCTGGAGGGTGTAGGCTTCAGGCAAAGAACGTGTTAGCATATGTTGGTGGGGGTCAAGGAAGGGAAGACAGCCTTGTTTGGGGAAAGACCAGTGCAGGACTGCCAGCTTGATGGAGCAGGAAAAACCTGCACTGTGTTTGATATGAGGTCTGTCCTCAAGACTGTGACCCTCCCAAGTCTAAGATACTAGAGTTCTCCTGCTTTGTGAGCCTCAGACAGTCCTCAACATGGTCTTCCTCTTCCAGGGTGGGGAAGGCAAAACTGATATTGAACTCATCACCTGTCTCCAACCACATTGCCTTACCTGTGACTACATGACCTCTCTCTTGGATCACCACAATCTTGAAAGCCAGGAGATATGCTGAGTTTCATTCATTCTTTTGCCTAGCTAAGCCTGTCTCTGATTGCAGGCGTGCATGTGTGAGTATACGCATATATGAATGTATGAGGCAGATCTGTCATGCCCTGTTTATTTGTTTGCTTTTCCTGAAGATCCTGTGGGCTCTTTCATTATCCCAAGTAGTCACAGGCTCCATAATGCTGAGTGTCCACTAGCATCCATTCTCTCCTTCCAAGCAGTAGCTGGGCACACAGCCACCAAGCTAGAAACTACATTTCCCAGACTTCCTTATGGCTGGGAAAGCCAAGTGACCCATGTGACAAATTTGGGCCAGTTAGAGGTGAGTGGAAGGGTACACCATCTAGCTCGTGCCTTAAAGGTAGAGCCAGGTGACCTAGATTCTCTTTTGTCTTTGGATTCCCCAATGACAACAGTGGCAGCAGACACCTTGGATGTAGAGATGGAAGCCCCTTGTCAAGGACGCTGGCACTGAACACCCTAAGTTCCTAAATGACCTTGGAGGGAGGAGCCATTTATCCTTTCTAGACTCCCACTTGCCTTTGTGAGAGAAATAAGTTATTTAAGACATCGCATTGCTGAATGTCTTTGTTATGGTGACAAGTCTGTACCCTAGGGAGTACCCCATGTTTCCACTGTTAGTGTATGGTGAAGCTGGCAGCATCCCTTCCCCCAAAGAATCTTCAGAGCAGTCCTCTCATCTGATCTGAACAGTAGCCCCCATGAGTCAGGGAGGGCACCTGATAGGCACCACCTTTTGCAGATCGGGAGACTGAGGTCCAGAGAGGGCTGGATTTTATCCTAAGTCGCAGGCGCCGAGCAGAGACAAGAACCCAGGTCCCTGGGCTCCCAGTGGAATGGCTGTTCAATACGCCAGACAATTGCCTGGAACACTCCAAATCAAGACCATAATGTTGTTATTAAAATATTTACTTGCATGAAAAATTTCTATTACCTGAAACTCATGTATTATAGATGGAATCAGTAGCTTAGAAGGAAATAAACAAGAAGAATCACTTTAATAACAAAAGCTATGCAGATAAATTCCTCATTTCAGCAAGCTCTTGGCGGGCCCAAATAAATATATCATTTTTATCAGGCAAGCGCTCTAGAAACAGCGTCTTCAGGAAATATGTCAAAATAATCTCTCTGACTATGCTCCTTTCTGGAGGAAAGAAATAGGACGGTGGCAGCAAAAAGAACGATTAAAAGGAGTTTCCTCACTACAGCACGAAGTGTCATAAAGAAGGGTAATGAGAAGGCTGTACAAGCTGATCTCCAAATTTCTTTCCAGCCTCACCTGGCCATAACAGGAAAGTGAGACCGCAAGTCAGAGGTTAAGACTGCACTTTCTCATTTTATGACTGGGTGACATTAGGCTAGTGGCTTGCCCTCTCTGAGCCTCCATTGGCCTACCTCATGGAACTGTTTAGGTATTGACATTCTTATCAAGTGTAGAGTGCTATTTACAAATAATGTGTGACCCTACTTAATATTTTCATTACTTTGTTAGTTAAGTCATAGATGGCAGGTGTAAGGGAAGAGAATTCTGGAGAATGAGGGTCTGATAACCGTTAGCTGAAGAGTATGTACATCTCTGTGTGTGTGTGTGAGCATGCACCCTTGCACACTCCTATCTTTGTCCCCCCCTGTGGAAGCATCACTATGCACCCAGAACTCACTAGTTGAACCCAGAGCCATCTCAACCTTTCTTTTCTCTTCATCTCTTTTCGTGAACAGTCAGTTCCCAAGGAGCCCTGGAGTATTTCTGTCTCTCATTCCTTTTCCCTGCGACACCCCCCGTTCTTTACCCTCGCTGTCACTGCCTTAGACAGGATACCACCACCGGCGATTGCTGCCTCAGTCTCTGTGTAGAATGCTCTGCCCTGGTCTTACCCCACACTTGTGACTGGTCTGAAATACCCACAGCACAAGTTGTGTCGCTCCTCTGCTCTCAAACCTCCCATTGCCTACAGGATAACATCCAGATTCTTCACCTTGGCACTTCAATTCCTTCATACCTGTCCTGCCCCAATGCTGCCCAGCAGTGTCAAATAACTCAGCAGTCCCCCACATGCCCTGTCTTTAAAGCTTCCACATCTGCTCATGGTCTGATCTGTCTGCAACTTTCTCTTTTTCTGGGATAGCAGCTCTTCTTTTAAGAAGCAGCTCGAGTGTGTCCTCCACCTGAGCCCTTCTGGACCACCATGGACAGAGGCACAGGCTCTCTCGCCTGTGTTCTTCTCATGGACTCCAGTCCATACCCAGTGGTTCAGACACGCCCTTTGGGGTGTAGTTGTCCAGCTGTTCATTCCAGAGTCAGAGACAGGAAGGGGAAGAGGGATCAGAGAGCTTTCTGTTCTACTCTTAAGGTGCAGCAGCCCTGCCAGCTAGTGAATCGTGGGCTCTGATCAGCCAGGCCAATATCTGCATGCTTGGGATGGACTAGGAAGTGGGCATGCAGAGGCATGAATTTGGGGGAAAGAGGTGAAAATGTCCCTCCTTTTTTGCAGTAGTCTAATGTTGTTTAGTGACTTGGCGACTGAGCAACAAATGTTTAGTCGCGAAGTCGTGTCTAACTCATGGCTCCATAGACTGTGGCCTGCCAGGCCCCTCTGTCCATGGGTTTTGACCAGCGAGAGTACTGGAGTGGGCTGCCATTTCCTTCTCCAGGGGATCTTCCCAACCCAGGGATTGAACCTGTATCTCCGGCATTGGCAAGTGAGTTCTTTACCACTGAGCCACTAGGAAAGCCCAGCCTAACAGTTCAAGCCCAAGCCAAGAAACAAGCTTTCCCCCTTTCTCCTGAGCTGCCTTTATCCACCTGATTTGATTATAGCTCATCCACATGTGCTATGCTTAGTGGCTCAGTTGTGTCCAACTCTTTGCAACCCCATGGACTGTAGCTCGCCAGGCACCTCTGTCCATGATGATTCTCTAGGCAAGAATACTGGAATGGGTTGCCATGCCCTCCTCCAGGGGATCTTCCCAACACAGGGATCAAACCCAGGTCTCCTGCATTGCAGGCAGATTCTTTACTGTCTGAGCCACCAGGGAAGCCCAGCTCATCCCCATAGTAACCCCCATTCCTCACCAAACCATTAGACTCTTTATCAGGAAAGGAAAGAAAAGTAAGATTTTCTTTTGGAATCTCATGTAGTGCTCTTGTGTTCTGATAGGCTCCCAGCATTTTTAGAAATAAAACATCTGACTGTTAATAGTGACTCTATCCTTGTATGTCCCCACATGCATTCCTCCCACATGAAGACAAGACAACTTCCAAATATGTGTGTATGTCTTTGCCACAAAGATTAACAATGAAGGATCTAAGCTCTGCTCGTATTAATGTTCCTGACCCCAGTAGGAGGCTGTAAATAAGCAAAATGTCCTCAGGTGGCTCCATCTCCAAGTAGGAAGATGCCCCAGGCATGAGGTCAGAGATTCAGGACTGTTCTCCGGACTTGAATGCTTTGTTCTCTGCATACCATCTTCTTGTGTCTGTGTGGGTATGTGATGCACATGCATGCATGCGTGTGCACACGACAGAGTGCATAAGTGTGTCTGTGTCAGTGCACATGTGTATGTATACAGACACTTGCCCTGTGTGCTCACAGGTGTGATCGTGTGTGTGTGCATGACCTTGTAGGTATAGGAGTACATCATTAGTCATTTTCAGCCAAGGGCCTGCAGGACCCCAGAGAGGGGCTGAATTTCTGTGTAGAGGCCCATGTACCTCGAAAACTCATCTGTCAAAAGCAGAGGGAATTTCCAGTCATTCCTCTCAAATCATGCACTTGACAGAGGAGGGACTTGGAAACTGTCATC
Organism: Capricornis sumatraensis; assembly: GCF_032405125.1. Taxonomy (NCBI): domain Eukaryota; kingdom Metazoa; phylum Chordata; class Mammalia; order Artiodactyla; family Bovidae; genus Capricornis; species Capricornis sumatraensis. The sequence continues at coordinate 75,847,184 of NC_091076.1, forward strand.
AGTTATTCTATTAGATGTGCCCAACAAAATTGTCCAGCTAACACAGTGATCGTACCATGCGTAATACACCCGTAATTAATCCTGTAAACTTACTTTCTGAACAACCTTCATCTATATTCTACGATTAATTAGGAGACCCACAAGGGATTGACTCTGAAGAAGATAATTACGCCTCTTTCCAGGGTTAGAGGGAGCTTTACTAGTCAAGAAGCATCTTATTTTCCCCGGGAAATTAAACCAGGGCTCCATTATCTGATTGTTTCTAAATGAATAAAGGACTGGGTTTTGACATCGTGGTCTCATTTTGGCAAGAAAGAGACAAACTGACAAGCTGTTTTGTCACATGCTTGTTTGAGCAGAACATTTTGAGAAATGTATCTCTGGGTCTGTTTGGGAAGGGGAGCTGCTGGGCAGGAAAAATGTCCAAGATGACCAAAAGTGACGGGGCTATTTGCCAAGTAATCACCCCACGCTGGAGCCCAGGGAAACAGGAAATGTGTTTCTATTTTCTGCTATTGAGCCAGAGGGGGGCTTGTTCAGGGTGGGGAAGCAGAGTGCATTTGGTGAAAAGTTATGACAATTCTATATGGCTATTGATGTTAGTATCCACAGCGATATGAAAGCAACCGGTTCTGCCTAATAAAATTTGCTAATCAGTAGTGGACTTAGCAGCAGCAGCAGCGGCAGCAGCAGTGGGCTTCTATTGGGATGACTTTCCAACTCCCACATCTTTCATATTCCCTAGAAGCTGTCCTCCTGACTCAGTGGTTGCTGGCAGCCTTTGCTAATCCTGGACAGAGTTGGTTGGTGCAAGAAGGCACAATTGATCTGACCAATCAGATTCTCTCTACCAGAAACTGGTACTTGTGAAACAAGGTATTCAGAAATTAGGAGCCCTTGAACTTGAATGGCACTTGGTGAGGACAGTCCAGTGATAGGCTCCTCCTTTTAGGAATAAAAAGAGGAAAAGAGAAAACCTGGAGGCAGGCTTTGTAGCCAGACATTTCTAGGTTTGAATCCTGGCTCTGACTCCTGGGTCTGATCTCGTGAACTTGAGCGTGTGACTTAACCGCTCTGATTTCAGCTTCCTTGTCTGGAAAATGGAAATTTGGTAAAGAGAAAAAAATTGCTGTTTCAGCAACTGCCATAGAATCACTCTTGCTGGTTGTGAAATTTGTCTCTAGGAAAAGTAGATGTTGATGAAGTCATAGGATTTGAAAACATAGGCTTGATGATATGACTGGACATTCACAGACCAAGAGAAGGAGAATTGCTTTGTCTTGTTTCATGAGCTAAGGATATTAGTGTTTCTAGAAGGCCTGGGCTTAGGGGAGAGGATGCTCTTCATGGGAGCAAGGAGAGGCGCTACAGAAGATGGGGCAAGCTGGGGTTTCTGCAGAGCTTTTTCTGGTTTCTTTTTCTAATGCTGCTCTCACAGAACTCAGAAAACCAGAACCTACAGGTCAGTAGCTCTCATGATATTTGCACGTCCTTTTCTCTCAAAAGCAGAGGCAGGGGGACTCTGGGTTGGGCTTTTGCCAGAAAGACAGAAGCCTTGAGTGTGAGCTCCACAGTCCTTGGCAAGCTTCCAGCCCTTAGACAGGCCAAGTCTAGCGCCTTTAGTGGAACTTCAGCCAAGAGGCGAGTCCCTTTGGTGGATGGACCACCAAATCACCCTGGTAAAAGGACGTTCCGGTCTCTTTCAGGAGTCTTCTCTCTTGGGGAAGTGAACTTATTCTTTGGTTCATAACTCAAGGGCTCTCAAGTCCCCTCATCAGCAAACAAATTTAGGGTCAGTTGCCTCTGCCTTTTCCACCTCCATCCCCCATCACATCACCTCCTTAATTTTTTCCCAAATTCTCAAGGATAGAATAAAATCCCTCAAATTCGTCTCCCTCCCTATATTTCCAGCTTCTTGCCCCAACTTTGACTAAATGCTTTCTAGGCATACTGCACAGCAGCCATCTGAGAACTGTCTCCTGGATCTCTTCCTGTTTCATGATTTATTTTTTCATTTACCCCAAGCACATCCTCAAATAACTTCCTAAGAAAGGATACATGGGAGGTAAATCTTCTGAGTCCTTGAATATCTTAAGAGGCCTTTACACTCTTCTGGCATCTGATAGATGCTTTAGCTGAGTGTAGAACTTTAGGATAAAAATTATTTCCCTCCAGCACCTTGATGGCATTTCCCCCATTGTCTTCTGGCATTTGATGATGCTGATAAAAAGTTTTTGATGCCAGGTTGATTTTGTTCTTTTGTGAGTGAACTTTTGTTTCTTTCTCTCTCTTTTTCTGGAACAAAGGTCAGCATTTTTTTTTTTTAATTCTGTTAAGGGCCAGATAGTAAATATTTTAGACTTTGTGGGCTGTATGGTTTCCGCTGCCACTGCAGAACGGTTCTACTGTTGTACTGTAAAAGTAGCCAAAGATAATATACAAATGACTGGGCATGGTTATGTTCCAATAAAACTTTATTTACAAAAACAAATGGCAGGCCACATTTGGTACATGAACTGTAGCTTGCTGACTTCTGCTTTAGAAGAGTATGCCTTTTATCCTTGACATTTTGAAATTTCCTAATGAATTATCTATAGATTGTTCTTTTTTCATTGATTATACTTGACCACCTGGTAAACAGTTCTGATACTCATATCCTTCAAAACTGATAAATTTTCTTGCTTTATTAAAAAAACATATTTCTCTCTCCATTTTCTAGGAGTTCTGTTAATTATCCAATATCCATTGGACCTACTAGATTTCTTTGCTGCTATTGCTGCTGCTAAGTCACTTCAGTCGTGTCCGTCTCTGTGCGACCCCACAGACGGCAGCCCACCAGGCTCCCCCGTCCCTGGGATTCTCCAGGCAAGAACACTGGAGTGGGTTGCCATTTCCTTCTCCAATGCATGAAAGTGAAAAATGAAAGTGAAGTTGCTCAGTTGTGTCCAACTCCTAGCAACCCTGTGGACTGCAGCCTACCAGGCTCCTTCGTCCATGGGATTTTCCAGGCAAGAGTACTGGAGTGGGGTGCCGTTGCCTTCTCTGAGATTTCTTTAGTATGCTTCTTATTTTATTCTCTCTCTCTCTTTTTTTTTTGGTGTACATTCTGGGCTATTGGATTTGACTTTTAAGAACAATCCTTTTATATATTTAAAAGATACTTTTGGAAATATATTTTTAATTTCAAAGTGTTCCTTATTGTTCTCTGATTTTTCAAATTTTGAAGAAGCATTTTATTTTTATAAAAGATGCAATATCTTCTGGATTATCCTCAAATGTACTAGAGTTTTGTTTTTTAATTTATCTTCTATCCCTTGAATTATTTTTGATCCCTAAGGATAGGGTTTTCTCTTTAATATTGTTGATTCCTTCTCTTATACAAATTTTTAAAAAATATCTAGTGTTGTTGTTGACAATTTAGATTTATAATTAGATAATTTATATTTAGAATAAACTATATACAGTTGTTCAGGTGCTTTATAAATATGAGGAAGGCATGTCGAATTGTGGAATTTGCTTGATCCCTAACTGCCAGATGTGGAGGTCTGTTTTTCTAGAGTGTAGTGGCTTTATAATACATCCACAGATTTTTTGGCATGCCATCCTTCAAGAAGTCAAACTTAATTCTGCTCTTTTTGAGTGAAGGTTGGGCTTAGTGAATTGTTTCTAATGAACAGAATATGGCAAAATGACTACTTGTGACTTCTAATGTTAGGTCATAACAGGCGTTTCTGTTTCCTCTTTGATCTCTCTGTTGGAGGAAACCGGCTGCTATGTCAAGAGGACACTCAGGCAGCTGGTAGAGAGGTCCAGGTGGTGAGGAACTGAGGCCAACCAATGCCTAGTGGAGTGAGCCATCTTGAAAGCTGATCCTTCAGCCCGAGTCAAGGCTTGAGATAGACTGTAAGTCCTGGTATCACCTCAGTTGTAACCTTATGAGATACCCCAAGCCAGAACTGCTAAGCTACTCTTAAATTCCCAATCTGAAGAAGCCGAAAGGTAATTAAATATTTGTGGGTGTAAGTGGCTAAACTTTGGGGCAGTTTGTTATGCAACAATAGTTATGTGGCCAACCAATATGTGGCCATCATTTTTCCTTGAGATTGACTCTTTAGTGTTTTGCCTAGATATATGTACCTGGCTGGTAAGTTTTGTTTCAGGAGTGAGTTCAGATGTTCTCTATATAGATAGTTAGCTAATCCATGCTACTTTGGGTCCATATCTCATTTTCATTTATATGCAAAATTTCTGAGTCCCAACTACCGGGTTCTGGAGGGCAGATTGTTTCCTGGGCTCTGCCCTTTTTCACGTACACCCTGTATGGGGTCCTCCACGCTGCTTCACACAGTGAAGTTACCCACATGTGCCCACTTTCCAGCTTCCAGAAATTTATTTATGTGCTCGTCTCCTACTGTCCTTATGGATATGGATTTTAATGGGATCTCAGGTGAGACAGAAATGAATGATTGTGATTAATCTACAAGTTTTGGTGCCACCTTGATAGAATAGTATAATGTCTAAAATTGGAAGCATATGAAGAAGATTCATGCAAAAATCAAGATAATAAGACTCCTGGCTGATTTTCACATCACAAACATTTTGTATGTTTTCCTTTCTAACCCCAGAGTTTACAGGTCTCAATGAGAGGGTTGGCCCTGGTTACCGCAGAAACCAAAGCATAGTTTGCCTCTGCTAAACCTTTCATTTCATACCCACAAGTCAAGTTTGTCAGCTACTTCTGTGTGACAAAACCCTTGATGAAGACCAGGAATCTGAATGAAGAAATAATTAGTTTTAAGAACCTAAGTTGACACACAAGCACAACTAATGCCTTTTTAATTGCTTTTGCTCTCACATCTTTAGCAAACACATATCCTCTCATCTTCCAGAATCACAGTTACCTATTATCTGCAACACTGGCACTATGGGGAATGTCTTAGGAATGCTGCAGGGCAAAGACCCCAGCCTTTGATTAATCCTTTTGCTAATGTTCAGCCCACCTCTACAATTCTAGGGACAGGAAATCTGATCCATGGACTCTTGAGATATTTATAAAAATGGCGTTTCCTGGACTAGAACTTAAAAAAAAACAAGGACACAAAAGATCCAGAGATTTCTAAGGAGCAGACTTGGGAGAGGGGGGAAGAAGGATGGAACTAGAAATATCTTTTGTTACTCCTTAGTTGAAAAAAATCTATAGCTCAGTCTCCAAACTTAGTCGTTAACTCTATGGAGTAAAGCTCATTTTCTTTGTTCTTTAGTTTCAGTGTGAAGGTTATATTTCTTTGTTCTCATGTATTTTTTGTGTGGTGTGATACAGACAGTGAACAAGTAATCCAATAAAAAAAAATTGTGCCATTTGACGGGTGTATAACATGAGTAGATAGGGTGCTGTGACTGAGTAAAATGAGAGAAACCTTTTGGGGAAGCGAGGTTGGGTGTCTAAAAATTGTGCATGAAAGGATTGAGAATTAGTTCTGAGGAGTGGGGTTATTTAGTAGGGGAGTTTCACTCTCTATAGTCCTAAATTGTTTCAGTTTTTCCTCTCAAGAATGTTGCTTTTGTAATAAAAATTAAAAGTATACTTCCATTTGGGAAGGTAAAGTATCTTGTTCCAAAAGCAGTGTATCTTGTTCCAAAGCCTGGTGTCTTTTGTGTCCCTTATTTTTCACTCACTCATTCAATCAACAAATATTACCGATGCATTTACTTTGCATCTGCCCTGGGCTCAATTATGAATAGGGAGACTGAAAGAACCAGCGCCTGGCTGTCAGGGTCTTACGGTCCAGAGAAGGGCCCAGCAAGTGCCTGGGCAAGAGGAGCTGCTCAGAAATTAATGGTTGAATGAAAGAATAAATAGGTCATAGTATGCACAATAGTGCTACTGCATAACCTGCTTTCCCATATATCATGGTTTTGTAGTCATCTTCCTAGATGAATGGAAGTAACTTGAGGGCAAGGATTTCCATCTGTGTCATCAGCATCTACAATAGCACCTGGAACATAGTAGGAACTCAACAAAGACTTGTTGCTTAAATAAGTGCTTTAAAACATCTCTATAGTATGCCATTGTAGGGTTATACTCTGTAACAAAAGCAAGCTTGTCCAGTAGTCTTGCTGTGAGTTTGGACATGTTGCTTAAACTCCCTTGAGTCTTAATTTTTTTCAGCTCTGCAATGTCAGTAACAGCATATATCCTATGGAGCTGACCAGGATGAACTAAAATGAAGCCTTAAGTGATCTGTTGGTGTCTGGTACTTGGTATTGTTGTTTAGTCTCTAAGTCGTGTCCGACTCTTTGCGACCTCATGGACTGTAACCTGGCAGGCTCCTCTGTCCATGGGATTTCCCAGGTGAGAAAACTGGAGTGGGTTGTCATCTGCTTCCCCAGAAGATCTTCCTGACCCAGGAACTGAACCTGAGTCTCTGAATCTGACAGGCAGATTCTTGATCACTGAGCCACGAGGGAAGCCCAGGCAAATGATAGGAGTGGCCATTTAGCTGGTTTTCAGCTTTCCACCTTCTGGTAAATACATGTTCACACTTTTCCAACTATTTCCCTCAATAGATTTGTATGCATGGAGCTGCTGAGTCAGGGAACATGTGCAATTTAAAGTTTGATGTATAGCAACAGGTCAGACTTGGGAAAAGTTGGTGCCGTTTACAACACCACCAATCCTGGCATAATGATAAACCTTTTCCATCTGGTGGCTTCAGACAGCTTGGCGATGCCATGTTATTCTGCATCCCTTTGATCTCAGGGGAGCCTAAACATCACTTCATCTGTGAAACCTGTGTGAAGGCCAAGGTCTTGTGGCCCAGCAGGAGGGAGCTTCATCAAAGAAGCACAGACAAGTAGCCCAAAGTAATTAAAAGGGAATCAGGCTTTACTGATATCTCTCAGAGAACATTAAAGGGGCTCTAATTCATAGCTTAAAAGGACTCTTCTCAAAAGCTATTCCCTTTCCTCTCCACTTCTATCACCCCTGCAGACAGAAGTGGTTCTCGAGGGCTGGGGGTGGGGGAACATTCTTTAACTTAATAAGCTGTGTCCTTGTCATACGCATTTCACTTCTATTGTAAATTGCTAGTTCATGCCTCTGGATCTTTCTCCTATTGTGGCATTTGTGTTTTTCTTAAAAGATTTTTTAAAGTTATTTTTTGCCTGCATCACATGGTGTGCAGGATCCCAACCAGGGATGAAACCTGTTCCTCCTTCAGTAGAAGTTCTGAGTCCTAACCACTGGACTGCCAGGGAAGTCCCTGTGTTTTTCTTTTTGATTTGCACAAATCTCTTTACACATCTGCTGGGACCAGATCATGTAGGGGCCTCCCTTTCAGCAGGTACGAGACAAAGCCCCATGTCTTTGGCATGGATCCTCAACTGTGGGCTGCTGGGAATTCTTGTTTCTTGGAAGAGTCCCTGAAGCCTGTACATTTTCTTCTTTCTGACTCTTCCCTGCCTCTACCCGCCTCTTCTAGCCTCTTAGGGATATCTTAGGATCTTAGGGGTATCTGTGTGTGGAGAGTGGTGGAGTTACCATGGAGACCTAAGCTACATTAAATCACATTAGTGGATTGTGGCCTGCATCTTTTTTTTTTTTTTAATTTAAATAAAGCAGACTAGACTAGATTAGAAAATATCAGAATGTAACACAAGTCATAAGAACAAGCATTTAAGAATTAAAAAAAAAAGTTTATTTCTTTATTTTTGGCTGTGCTGGGTCTTCGTGGCTGCTCACTGGCTTCTGTAGTTGTGGCGAGTGAGGGCTATTCTTTGCAGTTGCAGGCTTCTCATTGTCGTGGCTTCTCTTGTTGTGGAGCACAGACTCTAAGTGTGCAGGCTTCAGTAGCTGTAGCACACAGGCTCTATCAGTAGTTGTGGCTCACACAGGCTTAGTTGTTCCTTGACATGTGACATCTTCCTGGACCAGGGACTGAACCCATGTCCCCTGCATTGGCAGGTGGATTCTTCTCCACTGTGCCCACAGGAAAGTCCCAAGAATAAGAATTTTTAAAAATGAAACATGCATATATGCATATGCTGGGTCATGCTGTGAAAATATTGTTTTTACTTTGGGTTTTTATAAAAATAATTGGAATCCAGTGAATTGATGCTTGTGGTACTGGGCTAAAGGTTTGGGGCTCTAACTTTTGAGATCACACTCAGGGAGCTGACCTACAATCAGTCCTCCACTATCTACTCTTATTGCCACACCAGCATCCTCTTTCAGTAAGCCCTCCTCTCTTCCTACCCAATTCAGACCATGTCAAGAGATTGTTGGAAAAACCCGGGTCACCTGTTCTTCTTGCAGCTCATACATGCACTGTCCTGGCTGCCCAGCTGGTATGTCACCTACCACTCATACCACTTCCTTGCTCTAGGCCTCTGTTGCCTTGAGTTTAGAGATTTTCCTAGGCTCCTGCTTCTCAAAGGGGCCCATCTTTTTCTTATCGGGATCATGAATTACTCTTTTACTAACCATTTTCCCTCCATCCATTCCAAGGAGAGGCTCCAGCCTCCCAGGCGTTCTTCCACTGTTCTGTCTCTAGCTGGCATTGCTGGCTGTTGCAGAGCTCTGCTCAAGCCTGAGTGTTATGTCTGCCCCACCCCACCCCCCTCACCAATCCACTTGTTGAAATCTAATCAATGGGATAGTATTTGGAGATGGGGTCTTTGCGGGGTGCTTAGGTCATGAGGGTAGTGCCATCATGAATGGCATCAGTGCCCTTAGAGACCCCAAAGTGCTCCCTCAAACCTTCTGCCATGTGAGGGCACAACAAAAAGCAGCTGACAGTGAACCAGGAAGCAGGCTCTCATCAGACTCCGAATCTGCCACTGCCTTGATCTTGGACTTCTCAGCCACCAGAATTGTGAGAAATAAATTCTTGCTGTTTATTAGCCACCCCATATATGGTATTTTAGTTTTAGCACCCTGAGCTCAGACAGACTCTAATTTTTCTCTTTCTTTGGTCATTTCAATACAATTCTGAGAAGATGAAGGACTTTATAGGATTCTGGAGGCACTTTAACTTTCCCATATTCATTGCTTTCTCTCTCCCTGTCTGTTTCTGCTCAGTGATCACTAGTAAAACTCTTAAAAATGCAAAGGACCCATGCCTGTCTTTGGGGATATCAAGAAAAGAGGTGGCTGTCAAGGCTGGTTCTCCAGCTGCATCAGACAGAGGAAGAGCCTGAAAGAAAGGAGCAGGGTGGGGCTATTGCAGGGGGCTGTGTGCTGGCTCCTGTACTAGGAGTCGGGCTTCTCTGGTGGCTCAGTGGTAAAGAACCCTCCTGCCAATGTGGGAGACATGGGTTCCGTCTCTGGGTCGGAACGATCCCTTGGAGGAGGAAATGGCAACCCACTCCAGTATTCTTGCCTGGGAAATCCCATGGACAGAAAAGCCTGGTGAGCTATAGTCCATGGCGTCACAAAGAGTCCCTCATGACTCAGCAGCTAAACAACAACAACTACAAGTTAGATTCCAAGATGACTTAGATGAGTGGGAACAATGGGTTGAAATTAAGGAGGAAAAGTAGAAGTTCAAGGGGTAAGCGCAAGAAAGACTTAAGTCTTAAAACTCAACTGCATACATATAATGAGGATGAACAGGTTTGAAGCATTTCACATGAAGAAGACTCAGGGTTTTGCTCGTTGGCATGACAAAGCCGTCGACGCTTGGATGTCATGGAGAGACAAATGATGCAGGTCCAGGGAGGCTGGAATCCTTGTCCTTTCTGCACTTGAGCTGGTCTCACATGGAGGGAGTCATATATGCATTGCTTGGGGCCACCATGTAAAGACACATACTAGATATGGAAAGCTTGCAGAGCAGAATGACAAGGACAGAAAAAGCCAAGAAGTCATGTCTTGTGAGAGCTGGTTAAAAAACAGTATTTCATTTGGAAAGGAGAATAGTTGGAGAGAGGGGGACAAGTGTAGCCATTGGCTTTACCTCCATCAGAGACTGCCGTGAACATGACGGATCAGTTTTCTATTGCTGCTAGTTACAAAAAAGTGACCACAAACCTAGTGGATTATAAGAACATCCATTTATCATTCAGTCCTGGAGAGCAGGAGTCTCAAGGGCTGAAATCCAGGTGTTGATCGGCAGAGCTTTGTTGCTTCTGGAGGCTCCAGAGGACAATCTGTTCCTTGTCTTTTCCAGCTTCCGGTGGTTTTTGTTGGCTTCTTCCCTATTCCATCTGCAAAGCAGCAATTTTTTTTAAAAAAGGGGGAAAGTAATATTTTATTGTTTTATTTATTTAGTTGGCTCCATTGGGTCTTAGCTGCGGCATGCAAGATCTAGTTCTCTAACCAGGAATTGAACCCGGGGCCCCCTCCATTGGGAGCATGGAATCTTAGCCACTGGACCACCAGGGAAGTCCCAATATTTTGTTGTTTTAATTTAATCTTTATTTTATATTGGGAGTATAGTTGATCTACAATGCTGTGTGCATGTGGGGTGGAGGACACCAGGACAGTATGTCCTATTTGATGTGCCAGGCTCTTATTCCACAGACATCATCCTGCAGCCCTTGGTGGCTTGCAAGTAACAGATTTGAACAGATGGCTGTGGCTTTCCAACATCCTGGGTCCCGGAGGTGAGTCTAGCCATAAGGAGAGCAGGGTCGGAGTGGCCACCACACAGTCTGCCGTGAAGACTCTATCCTGCTGCCCAGAAGGCCTGGGGCCCTAACCAAGAGGTGTTCACAGGGAATACACTCTGCTTGGAGCTGAACAGCCTCACCTCAGTCACTGAAAGCATGTTCTAAACACAGCTCTTAATTGCTCATGCACGGGGCATACTCAGTTTGGGGCCCGTGACAGATGGAGAGGTGGACTTCCCAGTGGGTCTGGAGCGTAGGCTTTAGAGAGTGCTAATGTTTCTCAGATCTCCTCTGTGAAGCGCCAACTGTGGCAACACTGTAGCTCAGGCCAGGAAATGGAAACACACCGCCAGGTGGTGGGACAGGCTACTTCTTAATTAAGGAGCCTCCCCAGTTTGTGGGTGGCAGGAGTGGTTTGTAAATAGTTTGGGCACCTGCTGTGTCCACGTGCTGTGGGAATGCTCCTGCACCCTGTGTGAGGGGGTCCCTAGAATGATGGTAGCAATATGTCTTTATTGAATATTTATAATCCACCAGGTGCCATGCACTCTCAGGTGCTTTACCCTGCATTCCTGTTCAATTTTCTAACAACCTTGTACATAGTTGCTCTTATTAAGCCCGTTTTATAGAGGGGAATGCTAAGGGCAGAGGTAAACTAAGTGGCTTAGCCTCACATAGCTGGTAAGAGTAAGTCAGCTCTCAAGGCTTATAGATAGCCAACACTGAATTCAAGGTATCAAACCAGTCAATCCTAAAGGAAATCAACCTTGAATATTCATTGGGAGGACTGATGCTGAAGCTGAAGCTCCAATATTTGGCCACTTGATGGGAAGAGCTGACTTATTAGAAAAGACCCTGATGCTGGGAAAGATTGAAGGCAGGAGCAGAAGGGGACGACAGAGGACAAGATAGTTGGATGGCATCACCGACTCAATGGACATGAATTTGAGCAAGCTCTGAGGATGGTGAAGGACAGGGAAGCCTGGCTTGCTGCAGTCCATGGGGTCTCTGAGTCGGACACGACTGAGCACCTGAACAGCAGCAACCCTGAATTCTGAGTCAAGTAGGGTAATTCTACGTACCTCACAGGATGATTGTGAAGATTAAATGGTATGTGAACAAGTCTACCAGTTTAGAGTTTGCCATTTAGAAATGATTCAGTGCTTTTTGAGTACCTATTGATGGTTAATTTTATGTGTCACCTTGGCCATGGCACCCAGATATTTGGTCAAACATTGTTCTAGATGTTTCTGTGAAGGAATTTGTAGAAGATATTGACATTTAATAGACTTAAAGTAAAATGGATTGATCACCTTCCATGATGAGGGTTGGCCTCATCCAATCAGTTGAAGGCCTTAGCAGACCAGAAAACTGACCTTCCCAGAAGAAGAAGGAATTCTGCTAACAGACTGCTTTTGGACTTAAACTTTTCCTGGGTCTTCTACTTGCTGACCTAACCTATCAGATTTTGGACTCACCAGCCTCCACAGTTGCACATACCTATTTCTTAAAATAAATTTCACACACTCTCTCTGTATATGTATGTATTCGTACACACATCCTGTTGGCTCTGTTTCTCTGAAGAATCCTGACTAAAACACATATGCATAGGAGGCTGTTTTAGTAATGTATGGTTCATCCAAGTGGAATAATATTCAACTCTTAAAAAGAATAATTCAGAACTGTGTATTTTGATGTGGAAAAAATATTCATTTAGAAACAAATTTTACTAAGTACATGATTACATATGTGTGTGAAACACATATGTGTGTACATGTTTATCTGTGTCTCTGTGTTTAGAGAAGGGTGTGAAGGATATACATCAAGTTGTTGATGATCATCTTGAAGGATGATGATGTTGGCTGTGGAGGTGTTCTTGGGGTAGGGAGGGATATTTGCTTTTTCTTTCTATACTTCTTTAGGGTTTGATTTTAGCGTACCTTATTTTTTTTTTCTTTGAAAATTCAATACAGTAGATAAGAATAGTATGAAAAATGTGTTAATTTTGAATCTGGCTACCTGTATCTGCAGGCAATGGGGACATCATAGCATAAGTCGGTCTATATTCATTTTATGCTGTTCTCTATTGAGGGGCCATTCTGTCTGGAGGAAACTGACTTGAGCCAACTTTGATTACTAAGGGCCCTTCCTGCACAGCACCCTAGTCTAAACAAATGTCCAAGGCCAAAAGTGGTTCCAAAGGAATCTCCTTCCACAATTCCTGGACCTGGTTTCTGGGGTTTGGGTAAGTTTAGTGGCTCTCCCGTGTGCAGCTGGAAAAGCCAAAGGTTGAGCTCCCTATTGCTGAAAGGTGCTAAAACTAAGTCGTCCCACCTCACAGCAAACCGCGTTGAGCAACGGAAACCTAGTGCTAGACGCTGTCCAGGGTGCTGAAAAGTCAACTGTGACCAAGTTTCAATTCACTATGAACTCTGACTAAAGGTTTACCTGGGAGGAGCCATTCCAGCAGCCTCAGTTAAGTTCAGTCGCTCAGTCGTGTCTGACTCTTTGCGACCCCATGAATCGCAGCACGCCAGGCCTCCCTGTCCATTACCAACTCCCGGAGTTCACTCATATTCACGTTCATCGAGTCAGTGATGCCATCCAGCCATCTCATCCTCTGTCCTCCCCTTTTCCTCCTTCCCCCAATCCCTCCCAGCATCAAAGTCTTTTCCAATGAGGCAACTCTTCACATGAGGTGGCCAAAGTATTGGAGTTTCAGCTTTAGCATCATTCCTTCCAAAGAAATCCCAGGGCTGATCTCCTTCAGAATGGACTGGTTGGATCTCCTTGCAGTCCAAGGGACTCTCAAGAGTCTTCTCCAACACTACAGTTCAAAAGCATCAATTCTTCGGCACTCAGCTTTCTTCACGGTCCAACTCTCACATCCATACATGACTACTGGAAAAACCATAGCCTTTACTAGATGGACCTTAGTAGGCAGAGTAATGTCTCTGCTTTTGAATATGCTATCTAGGTTGGTCATAACTTTTCTTCCAAGTAGTAATTAATTTCATGGCTACAGTCACCATCTGCAGTGATTTTGGAGCCCCGCAAAAATAAAGTCTGACACTGTTTCCACTGTTTCCCCATTGATTTCCCATGAAGTGATAGGACCAGATGCCATGATCTTCGTTTTCTGAATGTTGAGCTTTAAGCCAACTTTTTCACTCTCCTCTTTCACTTTCATCAAGAGGCTTTTTAGTTCCTCTTCACTTTCTGCCATAAGGGTGGTGTCATCTGCATATCTGAGGTTATTGATATTTCTCCCAGCCATCTTGATTCCAGCTTGTGTTTCTTCCAGTCAAGCGTTTCTCATGATGTGCTCTGCATAGAAGTTAAATAAGCAGGGTGACAATATACAGCCTTGATGTACTCCTTTTCCTATTTGGATCCAGTCTGTTGTTCCATGTCCAGTTCTAACTGTTGCTTCCTGACCTGCATATAGGTTTCTCAAGAGGCAGGTCAGGTGGTCTGGTATTCCCATCTCTTTCAGAATTTTCCACAGTTTATTGTGATCCACACAGTCAAAGGCTTTGGCATAGTCAATAGAGCAGAAATAGATGTTTTTCTGGAACTCTCTTGCTTTTTCCATGATCTAGCAGATGTTGGCAATTTAATCTCTGGTTCCTCTGCCTTTTCTACAACCAGCTTGGACATCAGGAAGTTCACGGTTCATGTATTGCTGAAGTCTGGCTTGGAGAATTTTGAGCATTACTTTACTAGCGTGTGAGATGAGTGCAATTGTGTGGTAGTTTGAGCCTTCTTTGGCATTGCCTTTCTTTGGGATTGGGATGAAAACTGACCTTTTCCAGTCCTGTGGCCACTGCTGAGTTTTCCAAATGTGCTGGCATATTGAGTGCAGCACTTTCACAGCATCATCTTTCAGGATTTGAAATAGCTCAACTGGAATTCCATCACCTCCACTAGTTATGTTTGCAGTGATGCTTTCTAAGGCCCACTTGACTTCACATTCCAGGATGTCTCGCTCTAGATGAGTGATCACACTATCGTGATTATCTGGGTCATGAAGAATTTTTTTGTACAGTTCTTCTGTGTATTCTTGCCACCTCTTCTTAATATCTTCTGCTTCTGTTAGGTCCATACCATTTCTGTCCTTTATTGAGCCAATGTTTGCATGAAATGTTCCCTTGGTATCTCTAATTTAGAACTAACACCTAAAAAAGATGTCCTTTTCATTATAGGGGACTGGAATGCAAAAGTAGGAAGTCAAGAAACACCTGGAGTAACAGGCAAATTTGGCCTTGGAATGCGGAATAAAGCAGGGCAAAGACTAATAGAGTTTTGCCAAGAAAATGCACTGGTCATAGCAAGCACCCTCTTCCAATAACACAAGAGAAGACTCTACACATGGACATCACCAGAAGGTCAACACCGAAATCAGATTGATTACATTCTTTGCAGCCAAAGATGGAGAAGCTCTATACAGTCAACAAAAACAAGACCAGGAGCTGACTGTGGCTAAGATAATGAACTCCTTATTACCAAATTCAGACTTAAATTGAGGAAAGTAGGGAAAACTGCTAGACCATTCAGGTATGACCTAAGTCAAATCCCTTATGATTATACAGTGGAAGTGAGAAATAGATTTAAGGGCCTAGATCTGATAGATAGAGTGCCTGATGAACTATGGAATGAGGTTCATGACATTGTACAGGAGACAGGGATCAAGACCATCCCCATGGAAAAGAAATGCAAAAAAGCAAAATGGCTGTCTGGGGAGGCCTTACAAATAGCTGTGAAAAGAAGAGAAGCGAAAAGCAAAGGAGAAAAGGAAAGATATAAGCATCTGAATGCAGAGTTCCAGAGATTAGCAAGAAGAGATAAGAAAGCCTTCTTTGGTGATCAATGCAAAGAAATAGAGGAAAAGAACAGAATGGGAAAGACTAGAGATCAGCCTAGAGAAGGGGAACTGGCTGGTCAGAGTGGCCTGGCTTTTGGAATGTGGCCAGTTGACATTCTCAGAGAAATGTTAAAGAGTTTGAACTTCTTGCCTTCAATCATTTTGCAATGTCAGCTGCTTACAATTGGAATTAGCTGTTGGTTTGAGTGACTTAGTTGAATCAATGTGTGGTGTGTTCCTTCTGCCAAAAACCCATAGCCCACTTCTACATCCAGTGCAGACCAGGGCCTTCTCACCCAAGACTATGCGTGCATGTGTGCTAAGTCACTTCAGTTCAGTTCAGTTCAGTCACTCAGTCATGTCCGACTCTTTGCAACCCCATGAATTGCAGCACACCAGGCTTCCCTGTCCATCACCAACTCCTGGAGTTCACTCAAACTCATGTACATCTAGTCAGTGATGCCACCCAGCCAACTCATCCTCTGTCGTCCCCTGTCCTCCTGCCCCCAATCCCTCCCAGCCTCAGAGTCTTTTCCAATGAGTAAACTCTTTGCATCAGGTGGCCAAAGTATTGGAGTTTCAGCTTTAGCATCAGTCCTTCCAATGAACACTCAAGACTGATCTCCTTTAGAATGGACTAGTTGGATCTCCTTCCAGTCCAAGGGACTCTCAAGAGTCTTCTCCAACACCACAGTTCAAAAGCATCAATTCTTCGGCACTCAGCTTTCTTTACAGTCCAACTCTCACATCCATACATGACCACTGGAAAAACCATAGCCTTGACTAGATGGACCTTTGTTGGCAAGGTAATGTCTCTGCTTTTGAATATGCTATCTAGGTTGGTCATAACTTTCCTTCCAAGGAGTAACTGTCTTTTAATTTCATGGCTGCAATCACCATCTGCAGTGATTTTGGAGCCCCCCAAAATAAAGTCTGACACTGTCTCCTGCCGGGAGCCAGTGTGAGGAACTCCATCCATGGCAAAGGTCATGAGGAAGGAGACTTGGCATTACACAAAGGTGGGATTGAGCCTCAGGAGACCCCCTGTTCCTGAGCATCTACCCCCAAATCCAGAGTCTGCCTACTTTACTGTTTTATGCTCTCACCTACACCTCTGACTTTACGGGGGGCTGCCCCCCATCACCTCTCTCAAAGAAGGAGTTAACGTGCAGCTCCAATCAATAAAAATTCCTGGGTGTGACAAGAGTGTTTCAATTTACAAACTCCTCTGGAGGTTCTCTAGCCTGCCTGAGCAGGTTCATCCGGCCACATGTGATTGTTTTCAGCCTCCCAACTGTGAGAGGCTTGAGATGCTGTAAACTTTTTAAATACAGATTCTTTTGAGAAGTTAGAAAATTATTAGTATAGTATAGTGGGTTGATTAGAAATTATATTGGTGAAGGGTTTTTCATTTGTTGAGCCAATATTTGCTGCTAAATCTCCATATTCTCTGCCCTTATAATGAATATAACTAGCATGTGGGAGAAATAAGTATTAACCTTTGATATTAATCATGTTAAACCTTAGGCTAAGTAAATTCTTTTTCTTGATTATAACCCCCTACACCCTCACCCTATAGGAATGCAATTTATCTGGTACCTTCAGAGGGTGGCGCCTGGTTTAAAAAAAAATCACCCCTGGAAAAAATAAGTTTTCTGGTTGACTGACCATTATCAGAAAGCGCCATAAAATGTCAGCAGGCCTCATGGCCATAAGATAATGTAAAGCCCCTAAGACCTTTGTATACTTTCATATGAAGCACCTGATTTTGATAAAGGTCAGGTCTGCTGACCCCGCGTGACTCTGTATTCATCCCTATGTATAACAAAAAGTATATAAGCAAACCTGAAAATAAAGAAAACGGATCAGTTTCTGGAAAGACTGATTCCCCCGTGTTGTCCTTTCTTTCCTCTTCTGGCTGAATTCCCATCTGAAGCGTGGATGCTCTATTTACTTGCCCTGGCTTCTAAGACGCACGCGAGAGGGAGCCCAGGGCGGGGCACCCTCTGCTATTCAAGTGGGTGCCGGTGGCCTATGTGCTGCTGCTGCTGCTAAGTCACTTCAGTCGTGTCCGACTCTGTGTGCCCCCATAGATGGCAGCCCACCAGGCTCCCCCATCCCTGGGATTCTCCAGGCAGGTGGGCTACGTAGATGGTGCAAATTCCTTGTCTTGGAGTTTTATTGGTATTCCACGTAAACCAAGTTATTCAGCATCTTTTTCTCCACTAATATTTCCTACTACACTATCCTTTTCTAATCTCTCTTTATATCTGTAATTAAACAAGTTATTTCCCAGGATGCCTACTCCGTCTCCTCTTCGAATTACCCTGGATCCGGACCCCGGCAGTTTCCACTGTTTCCCCATCTATTTGCCATGAAGTGATGGGACCAGATGCCATGATCTTCATTTTCTGAATGTTGAGCTTTAAGCCAACTTTTTCACTCTCCTCTTTCACTTTCATCAAGAGGCTTTTTAGTTCCTCTTCACTTTCTGCCATAAGGGTGGTGTCATCTGCATATCTGAGGTTATTGATATTTCTCCTGGCAATTCTGATTCCAGCTTGTGCTTCTTCCAGCCCAGTGTTTCTCATGATGTACTCTGCACAGAAGTTAAATAAGCAGGGTGACAATATACAGCCTTGATGTACTCCTTTTCCTATTTGGAACCAGTCTGTTGTTCCATGTCCAGTTCTAACTGTTGCTTCCTGACCTGCATATAGGTTTCTCAAGAGGCAGGTCAGGTGGTCTGGTATTCCCATCTCTTTCAGAATTTTCCACAGTTTATTGTGATCCACACAGTCAAAGGCTTTGGCATAGTCAATAAAGCAGAAATAGATGTTTTTCTGGAACTCTCTTGCTTTTTCCATGATCCATGTTGGCAATTTAATCTCTGGTTCCTCTGCCTTTTCTACAACCAGCTTGGACATCAGGAAGTTCACGGTTCATGTATTGCTGAAGCCTGGCTTGGAGAATTTTGAGCATTACTTTACTAGCATGTGAGATGAGTGCAATTGTGTGGTAGTTTGAGTATTCTTTGGCATTGCCTTTCTTTGGGATTGGAATGAAAACTGACCTTTTCCAGTCCAGTGGCCACTGCTGACTTCAGTTGTACCCAATTCTTTTTGACCCTATGTACTGTAGCCTGTCAGGCTCCTCTGTCCATGGGGATCCTCCAGACAAAAATACTGGAGTGGGTTGTCATGCCCTCATCCATGGGATCTTCCCAACTCAGGGACTGAACCCGTGACTCTTATGTCTCCTGCATTGGCAAGAGGGTACTTTACCACTAGCACCACCTGGGACACTAGTCTGGGCAAGCCAACTCCAGACTATGGAGGATGCCAAAAGGAAGCAGAAGCCCCCACACCATCCCCAAGCCAGCCACCTTGGAGCAACTCAATCTGACACAATTTCACCTGAGTATGATTCACTGTTGTCAATTACAGGCAAGGTTCTCCTCAAGAATCATAGTTTGAGGAAAATCAGATAGTTCAGGCAAATGCAGAATCCCAACATCCACATAATGAATGCATAGGCATGAAATGCCCATCGGAGCCAGTTGAGGAGGTTTAAAACATGCAGGTGGCTGAGCTCAGACCCTTGGTATTTTCAAAAAATTCCAGTTGAGAAGCACTGTGCTAGTACCATGGGATGGATGTTTGTTCTGTTAGCTATGCCTTGTGTCTAAAATGCTGGGTGCAAAGCAAGGAGGGGTGAGTGCTGATGCTAGTGGCACTGGTCATGTCATGGTGGGGCTGGCACTCTGCAGACCCAGCTACAATGGTTTCCAAAAGGGTATCCTTCTGTATCCCACATCTTTTTTTTTAAGGCAACAAGACCCAGAGACATATTTTAAATTTATTTCTTAAAAAAGTTTTTAAAATTCATTTTTGGCTGTGCTGGGTCTTTGTTCCTGTGCACGGGCTATCTCTAGTTATTTTGAGTAGTGGCTGCTCTCTAGTTGCATTGCACAGGCTTCTCAGTGCCGTGGCTTCTTTGGTGGAGCTCAGGCTCTAGGGCACACTATTAAAACTCTAGGCTTGAATAGTTGCGGCTCTTGGGCTTGAAAGCATAGGCCCAGTTGCCTCACAGCTTATAGTATCCTCCTGGACCAGGGATCAATCCAGTGTCCTCTGCACTGGCAGGTGGACTCTCAACCACTGGACCACCAGGGAGGCCTATATCCTACATCTTTTCTATATCTCGGGGAACAGCTGATGAGAGAGTGACAATAACTCACTCACTGTAATTATTACTCTTGTCCTAGAGAAGTCAGGGTGTGTCTGGATAATAACAGGAGTCTAGGTGGTGGCTGGAAGGCACAGGTGGTTGAAAGGCACAGGTGGTTGAGATGTAGGTCAAGTTTCTGAACCAGAGCTGATCTTCAGGATGATACATGCTGGGATTGGTCCTTCCACATTTCCTAGATGTGCAGAGGAGCCAGTGGCTGAGAGAGCCAGAGCTAGGGCCTGCAGTTTTTGTAGGGAAAGAGCAGTGTCTGGGTATCAGGAGATCAGGGCAGTTAGCCCTGGTGCTAATAGTAACTTGCTTTTAGACTGTCAAAACTGCTTTCGTCCCAGCTCTCCCATGCCTGGGCTTTCCTTGAACTGTGAGGAAATTGTTAACACAAGTCTATGTGCTCAACACACAGAGAGACCAAACTGAAACATCAGAGTCTGGAGCAGAAAAAGATTTATTGTAGGGCCATTAAGGAGTCAGGTGGCTCCTGCCCTTAAAAGCCTTGATTTTCTACAAGGGTTTTGGCAAAGCACTTTTAAAAGCCAGGTGAGGGAGAGGAGTTGCAGGGTCTGTGATCAGCTCTGCACAGTTCTCTGCTTAGCTGATGAGGTAGCAGGATGGTATCACAGGGGGGAACATTATCAGTCCTTGGGCTCCAGGAAGCCTAGGGGTATGTGCTCATGGTCGTCAAATCAAGTAGTTAGCATCTTCAATTTGTTGGAGAGGGTGGGAGGTTTTACATCTGCAAAACAACTCAGGAAAAGTGCATCAAATACTATTAGCTAGGTACTACAGAAAAAAGCTAAAGCAGAGGATATTGGGGAGGGCCTGTCCTAGGAAGGCCCCCTGGAGTCCTGCATACACTTAGTTGTGTCCAACTCTTTGTGACCCCATGGACTGTAGCCCACCAGGCTCCTCTGTCCACAGAATTTTCCAGGCAATAATACTGGAGTGGGTTGCCATTTCCTCCTCCAAGGGATCTTCCTGACCCAGGGACCAAATCCACGTCTCCTGCGTCTCCTGAATTGCAGGCAGATTCTTTATTGCTGAGTTACCAGGGAAGCCCCCATAGGATCCTGTTTGGTTACAAAATGAGGCCAGATGAGTTTTTACATCCGCTCCCTGTTTTCACTAGTTTGTGATTCTTTAAAAATCAAGATACAGTAAAACAAAAGCCACCCAAATTATCACATCCAGAGAACATCTAGTCTTTTCATAATTTTTAAAATTATGCAAGTAATACATGCTTATTATAAACATTCAATGGACCCAAAAGTATGCAGAATATGAAGTATTTTCTCTGCTTCTGTGTCTCAGAGGCAACAACTATTAACAGCTTGGGAATGACAATTCCATTTAAAAAGTTGGGAATCCCAAAGATTTAAAAACTAGAAGACTAAGTTGACCCTGAATTTAGACTTGAAAGCTGCTGATTGGTCTCTACAGTTCTATGCAGATGTGAGCCTAGAGCTTCTGGGCTGTTAGGGACCCAAGTGACAAAGGCTCGGGGCTGAGGGGAGGCACCAGGAAGTGCCTGTCACATTCCCTTTCACAAAGACATTGATTGTGAGTTACAAACCATTAGGCTTGAAATTGTATTTGCATGTTAATTCTTTAAGCTTCAAATCTTTTCATCCTGGCCTCAGGCTCTTGCACAGTTTGCTAAAGAAATTCTGTCAATTCACCTCATTTTACCTGCTCATGATCTGTGACTGGCTGACTTAGGTTTTTGGTGAGTGAGTGTGTGTGTGTGTGTGTGTGTGTGTGTGTGTGTGTGTGTGTGTGTGTGTGTGTACTGGCACAATTAACTGGGGTAGAATTTTGGAAAAGAACAGTTTCTCTTGGACTGAAACTGGCTTTCAACCAAGATGGTGCCCAAGGCCCACGTCCACAGAATCTGGAATGATCTTGTGGTTTTTTTTTTTTTTTTATCCTATTAATTATTTTTTTTTACAATGTTGTGTTGGTTTCTGCCATACAACAACGTGAATCAGCCATAATTATACATACATCCCCTCCCTCTTACACCTCCCTCCCCTCACCCCATCCCATCCCTCCTGGTCATCACAGAGCACCAGACTGGGTTCCCTGTGCTACACAGCAACTTCTCAGCAGCTGTCCATCTGACACCTGATAGTATCTATATGTTAATGCTATTTTCTATATTTGTCCCACTCTCTCCCTCCCCTACTGTGTCCACAAGTCCACTCCCTACATCTATGTCTCCATTCCTTCCCTGCAAATAGGTTTATAAATACCGTTTTCTAGATTCCATATATATGTTAATATACTATTTTTGTTTTTCTGATCTTTGTGGTGGTTAAACACCTTAATCTAGAGAATAATAGCTTGCCCTGCAGAGAGACCTCCATGCCTTTGGGGGGAGCTCTTGGGAGGGGGATGAGCTTTGAATTCAGCCAATGTGGAATGTGCCTTAATAGGAGGCTAAGAGGGGTGAGTCCTGCCCACAGGTAGCAGTGAGTGTCAATCTTTTCTGTGACTAGCTCTCAACTATGTACCACAAGGGTTTCCCCGGTGGCTTAGATGGTAAAGAATATGCCTGCAATTCAGGTGACCCAGGTTAGATCCCTGGGTCGAAAAGATCCCTTGGAGAAGGAAATGGCAACCCACTCCAGTATACTTGCCTGGAGAATCCCATGGACAGAGGAGCCTAGTGGGCTACAGTTCATAGGGTCGCAAAGAGTTGGACATGACTGAGTGATTAATACACTTATGTACCACAAAACCAATTTGTGCTGATGTGCTAAGGTCCTGGCCTTACTCTTGCCTCCAGAGACGGCCAGACTTAGTGGCTCCATTTATAATTGTGTTTTAAAAATAAGACAGAAACATACTATACATGTTATTTTCTATATTGTTTTTCCCCGTTTAATATTTTGTATATCTCTTTGCAAGTCGATGCACAGAGACTTGCTTCATTCTTTGTAATAGCTGTGTAGTATTCCATAGAATATGAAGTTTCCAGTTCTCTTTTTCTATGATGACCAATTCTACAATAAATATTCTTGCTCATACAGTGTTTGGAAGGGTGCTTCTCTGTCGGTTGGAGAGATTCCCAGAAGCACATTGCTCTTGGGTCAGAGAGACTCCATATCTTTAACTTTAATAAATCCTGCTAGATTACTTCCTAAAATGGTTGAAACAATTTACAATTCCAACAGAGTTTATGAGTGCCTCTTCCCTCACATTCTTGCCAGCATTAGATGTTATCAATCTTTGTAAATTTGGAGGCTGAGAAATAGGATCACATTTTTGTTTTCATTTGCACTTCCCTGAAAACTAATGAGCTTTTCCTTTAGTCTTCAATTGTGCTCTATTGTCTTTGCATTGATGCATTGTCTTTGTGGACGACTTGAGTTGGAATTGCACGTAAAAACAGAAGGTGATGACCTTCGAGAAGGTCAAACAGCTTGGAGAAGATTGGATGCGTCTTCTAGATCATTCTCCAGGCCACATGAGGGCTCCTGGTAGTATCTGGTTCTATTTCAGACATACAGATGAAGGATGGGACTATGGTCAAACTAGGACAACTTAGAAAAATGGAATTGGGGTGACCTCCACAGTCAGAGTTGAGCACAGATGGATGGGCTTTTCCAGGAGGTAATGAGTTCTTCATTCCTAGGAGGATTTAAGCAGATATAAGAAGACCATCTTTTATTTATTTATTCAGGATAAAGTGGTGAATAAGACGGGGATGCTCTCTGCCTTCATCAGCCTCAGAGTCTAGTGAGGAAGTCATATGCTTAATTATACATGATTATACATATGTGTGTTTGATTACAAATAAGACAAACACTAAAAAACATACAGGAGAAAGTGTTTATTTAGATCTTCTGTTCATTTTTCGATTGGGTTGTTTGGGGATTTTTTCGTTGAATTGTTTGTGTATTTTGGAAATTAAACCCTTGTTGGTCTCATAGTTTGCAAATATTTTCTCCAGTCCTTAGGTTGTCTTTTCATTTTATTTATGGTTTCCTTTGTTGTGCAAAAGCTTATAAGTTTGATTAGATCACAATTGTTTATTTTTGCTATAATTTCTATTGCCTTAGGAGAGTGACCTAAGAAAACATTGGTGTGATTTATGTCAAAGAATGTTTTGCCTGTGTTTCTTCTAGGAGTTTTACAGTGTCGTGTCTTATATTTAAGTCTTTAAACCATTTTGAGTTTATTTTTGTGTATAGTGTGAGGGAGTATTCCAACTTCATTGATTTACATGCGATTGTCCAGCTTTCCCAACACCATTTGTTGAAGAGGCTGTCATTTCTCCATTGCATATTCTTGCCTTCTTTGTCAAAGATTAGACAGTAGGTGTGTGGGTTTATTTGGGGCTCTCTTTTCTGTTCCATTGATCTGTGTCTGTTTTTGTGCCAATTCCATTGTGTTGTCTCTTTTAAATTTTTATTTATTTATTTTCAGCTGTGCTGAGTCTTCATTGCTGTGCAGGCTTTTCTCTAGTTGTGGCAAGCTGGGACCCTCTCTACTTGCAGTGCACAGGCTTCTCATTGTGGGGGTTTCTCTTGTTGCAGGGCGTGGGCTCTAGGGTGCACAGGCTTCAGTAGCTGCAGCATGTGGGCTCAGTAGTTGTGGCTTCTGAGTTCTCGAGCGCAGGCTCAATAGTTGTGGCACGTGGGCTTAGTTGCTCCGCAGCATGTGGGATCTTCCTGGATCAGGGATCGAATCTGTGTTTCCTGCATTGGCAGGTGGATTCTTTATCACTGAGCCACCAGGGAAGCCCGACCATGTTGTTTTGGTTACTGTAGCTTTGCAATATTGTCTGAAGTCTGGGAGAGTTATGGCTTCGGTTTCTGTTGTTTTCCCTCAGGATTGCTTTAGCAATTCTGTGTCTTTTTATAGTACCATATAAATTTTAAGATTATTTGTGCTAATTCTGTGGAAAATGTCATGGGCAATTAATTGACAGAGATAGCATTGAATTTGTAGATTGCTTTGGGTAGTATGGCCCTTTAAAACGTATTTATTGAGTCTTAGTTGTGGCTTGAGAGATCTTTTGTTTAAGTGCATGGGTTCTTTGTTGTGGCGTGCAGGCTTCTCTAGTCACAGCACCCAGGCTTCGTTGCCCTGCAGCATGTGGGATCTTAGTTCCCCTAACAAGGATTGAACCCTCATCCCCTGCATTGGAAGGCAGATTCTTAACCACTGGACCACCAGGAAAGTCCCAGTATGGGCATTTAAATAATATTAATTCTTCCAACCCAAGAGCATGGGCTATCTTTCCATTTCTTTGAATCATCTTCATTATCAGGATTTTATAGTTCTCAGCATATAAGTCTTTCACCTCCTTGATCAGGTTTGTGTCTAAGTATTTTATTTTTTTAATGTGACTTTAAAAGGGACTTTTTTTTTTTTTAACTTTGCCTGTCTGTTAGTTCCTGGTTAGTGTAAAGAAATACAGCAGCTTTCTGTTGGTTAATCCTGTATCTTGCTCCCTTGCTGTGCAGTGATCTCCATGGGCTGCTAACCAACCATCTACAGATCTCAGAACAGAGGGCAGACCACAGTCCTCCCTAAAAGAGCGGCTGCCTGCATGACTTCTCCCTTTCAGTCCTCCAGGATCTGCTAACAGCACCTGCAGTAGATGGAATGGTTGCCCCTCCCCGCAGGAGACTAGCCGTGTCCTAATGCCAAGAATCTGTGAATGTCACCTGATGAGGCAAAATTAAAGGTCTTGAAAGGAGGAATTTACCTTGCATTATCTGTGTGCTAAGTCGCTTCAGTCATGTCCGACTCTTTGCGACTCTATGGACTATAGCCCACCAGTCTCCTCTATCCATGGGATTGTCCAGGCAAGAATACTGGAATGGGTTGCAATGCCCTCCTCCAGGGAATCTTCCCAACCTAGGGATAAGACCTGCATCTCTTTCGTTTCCTGCATTGGCAGATGGGTTCCTTACCACTAGTGCCACCTGGGAATCTGGAGGACCCTAAATGCCATCACAGATGAGTGAAAGTCACTCAGTCGTGTCTGACTCTTTGTGACCCTGTGGACTATACAGTCCATGGAATTCTCCAGGCCAGATTACTGCAGTGGGTAGTTTTTCCCTTCTCCAGGGGCTCTTCCCACCTGGAGATCAAACCCAGGTCTCCCACACTGTAGGCAGATTCTTTCCCAGCTGAGCCACTAGGGAAACCCTAAATGTCATCACAAAGATGCGTATAAAAGAGATGCAGAGAAAGATTTTATTTTTAAAAAAATATTTATTTATTTGGCTGTGCTGGGTCTTATTTACAGAACATGGGATCTTTGGTCTTTGTTGCAACATGAGGGATCTAGTTCCCTGACCAGCGATCAGACCTGGGTACCCTGCACTGGGAGCAGAGTCTTAGCCGCTGGACCACCAGGGAAGTCCCTAGCAAAAAGAGATGTTATCCAGACACGCAGAGAAGGTGATGTGAAGATGGAGGCAGAGATTGGAGTAATGTAGCCACAGACCCGGAAATGCCAGGGAAGCCAGTGGAAATTGGAAGAGGCCGGAACAGTTCAGCTTCTAGAGTCCACAGAGAGAGTGTGGCAGTGATGATGCCTTGGTTTTAGACTTGAGTTATGAGAAAGTATATTTCCAGTTTTAAACCACCAAGTTTGTGGTCATCTGTTACAAGAACCAATTGCAGCATCTAAGACCTGAGCTTTCCAGCCACCAGATAAGAACTCAAGTCTGGGCCGTGTCTCTATGGGACAGACCATTGGCAGAGTCTGTTGGAAATGATGGGGAGCTGGCTTGTGGGTCACAATGTGCAGGGCAGCTGGGGTGGTGGTGAGCAGGCTCTGCTGAGTCAGCTGAGCCCAGCATTAAGTCACAGGCTGTGCTGTGCTCTGTTTAGTCCCTCAGTTGTGTCCGACTCTTTGTGATCCCATGGACTGTAACCCCCCAAGCTCCTCTGTCCATGAGGATTCTCCAAGAATACTGGAGTGGGTTGCCATGCCCTCCTGCAGGGGATCTTCCTGACCCAGGAATTGAACCAGGGTCTCCTGCATTGCAGGTGGATTCTTTACCAGCTGAGCTACCAGGGAAGCGCAAGTCACAGGCTACCTGGAACCAAACTTTTGCTGCATTTGAGAATCCTGGCCACTTCCCCTGCAGTCAGGAATAGGGCTCTGCCAGGCAGCTGGTGTTTTGAGGGGGAAATAGGCATGCAGGGCTTTTGGCAACAAGGTGGGGAAAGAAATTGGAGGCAAAGGAGGAAGTGCAGGACTGGCTTGGCGGCAGAGCTAGTGCTAATTCATTCTAACAGGCTTTCCTGTTGGCTCAGCCTTTTCCAGCCTGCAAGGTGTTCTGTTGCCTTTCTCTGTAGATCTTGGCGAGAGAGCCCTGGGAGGCAGGCAGGGAGGGTGCTGTAGTATAGGCAAGGCAAGGTGGGTGTCGACTGGCCTGGGCCTCACAACTGGCGAGTGGGGGAGGCCGGAGCAGCTGCCTCCAACCCAGTGCTCATTTCTCAGCTTCAGGGAGCCAAGAGTTGAGCTCAGGCAGGTGCTACCCGGCAGGCGGGACATCTGTTTGCTTCAGGGGACAGCTCCAGCAATACACGGTGCTTCTGGGAGGGGCTGTTGCAGGCTGAGTTTCCCAGGAAGGGGATGGAGCATGCACACTGTTAACCAGAAAAAGAGTTTGGGGGAATTTATGTCTAGGGAAGGGAGGATAAGGAGGCAGGACCAGGCAGAGAGATGGCTGCAGTACCCTCTTCCTCAGCCAACCCCAAAGAGAGCTCGGGAACCCCTCTTCTCAGAGCAGAGGTCCTTCAGAACCCCAGAAGCCCAGAAAAGCAGAAGGAGCCTCCAGCATGGCTTATTCCTATCTTCTTGCTGTAGAAGGGGGATGCCCAGGCTCAGAGGATGGCAAGGATGCCATCCAAGGCCACCCACAAGTTTGCCGGTGCCCAGCTCCCATAGATCACTCCTTGGCTCCTCCTTTCTTCAGCCGAGCTGGTTCCTCCTTCAGGCAGCTGCCCCTGATTACCCTATCTGCCTCCTTCACCCACTCAGGTTTCTTTCTTGGCAATGACAGCTTCACTCTGCAAGGAGAACTCAGTGGTAATTGACAAGCCCAGGAGCTTCAGTATCCCCCGATCCCCTGAGAAAGTCACAGAGTTTGAGGTCAGAGACACCAGGTTATTATTTAAATTTAAAAAATTATTTAAATTTATAAAAATTATATAAATTTATATTTATATTTCACCAGGTTATGATTTTATACTGACTACACTGAAAGCTCTTTGAGGAGAGATTCAATATTCTCATCCCTCTTCGCTTCCCAGGAGAGCTATTAGGATCAGGCTAGGAATACCGTAAGCATCAGCAAACACCGTAACAAAATGAGAGGAAAGAGAGCGAGAAAGTGTGTGTGCATGTATCCTTTTCAACTAACCACAGTTAACCCTTGTTATGAAATGTAACAGCAGGACAACTAACATGGCCTGAGTACCCATCCCGGGCCAAGCACATCTCATTTAACCCTCCCAACAGTCCTATGAGCAGGTACTATGACCCTCATTTTACAGGGGGAGGAAATTGAAATTTGTAGAGGTCAAGTAACTTACCCAACATCACACAGCTAGCAAGCGGTGGAGCCAGGACTTAAAGTTGAGACTGTGGCTTCAAAGCCCACGAACCTCTCGTGGACCGAGAGACACTTTGCAGTGTCTGTTTGAGTCCTGTGCCCCAAGGCTGCTGAGCTCAGAGCCACTGTCAGATGACTGGTGGGGTCACTGATATCACCCCAGCCTGGGAATGATTTATGGTTTGGACAAGAGGTGGGTTAGAACCTTTCTGTCTAGAAATGTCACTGACCAGTCATAACTACTTAGAATAGCTTTGCTTTGGGTGTGTTCAAAACCTTTTCCTGTGGTTGTTACTATACATGCAGTATGTATCACTTCTTCCACAATGAGGTGTTGGGAGAGATCCCCCAGGGGTCTCCTCCAGCCCCTCTAGATACTCCAAGAACAGCTTAGGAAGATTAAAATCTCCCACTGCTACCAACCCCCCAGCCTTCTCCTGGGCCCTGTGGTGGGTGTGAGACACATTGCCCAGAGCTCCCTTCAGAAATGAAGGAAGATGTCCGCTGATAGATGAAATGGATAAAGAAGTTGTGGTATATATACACAATGGAATATTACTCAGCCATAAGAAGGAACACATTTGAGTCAGTTCTAATGAGGTGGATGAATCTAGAACCTATTATACAGAGTGAAGTGAGCCAGAAAGAGAAAGATAAATACTGTATTCTAACACATATATTGGATAAGGCAATGGCACCCCACTCCAGTATTCTTGCCTGGAAAATCCCATGGACGTAGGAGCCTGGTAGGCTGCAGTCCATGGGGTCACGAAGTTAGACATGACTGAGCGACTTCACTTTCACTTTTCATTTTCATGCATTGGAGAAGGAAATGGCAACCCACTCCAGTGTTCTTGCCTGGAGAATCCCAGGGACAGGGGAGCCTGGTGGGCTGCTGTCTCTGGGGTTGCACAGTCGGACATGACTGAAGCGACTTAGCAGCAGCAGCAACACATATATACGGAATCTAGAAAAGTGGTACTGAAGAATTTATTTACAGGGAAACAGTGGAGAAACAGACACAGAGAATAGACTTATGGACATGGGGAGAGGCAGGGGAGGGTGAGATGTATGGAAGGAGTAACATGGAAACTTACATTACCATATGTAAAATAGATAGCCAACGGGAATTTGCTGTATGGCTCAGGAAACTTAAACAGGGGCTCTGTATCAACCTAGAGGGATGGGATGGGGAGGGAGATGGGAGGGAGTTTCAAGAGGGAGGGGATATATGTATACCTATGGCTGATTCATTTTTGAGGTTTGACAGAAAACAGCAAAATTCTGCAAAGCAATTATCCTTCAATAAAAAATAAATAAATTGAAAAAAAAAAAAAAAGAAAGAAGAGGTCCTGGCTGCTGAAAGCCTCTGAGGCCGAGAACTCTGACCTGGCATTCAGAGATTATACAGCTGCAGAGAGACACTATACCCAAGATTATGCCCCTTTCTGTTAAAAAATTTTTTTTTTAATTTTACTTCCTATTTTAAAATAAATTATTTATTTAATGTTTGGCTGATTAATTAATTATTTGGGGGGTTGCTGCTGTGCACGGGCTTTCTCTAGCAGCAGCAAGCGAGGGTCACTCTTCGTTGCATTGCCCGGGCTTCTCACTGCGGTGGCTCTTCTCATCATAGAGCAAGGGCTCTAGGCACACGGGCTTCAGTAACTGCAGTACTCGGACTCAGTAGTCATGATGCACCCGCTTAGTTGCTCTGAGGCATGTGGAATCTTCCCAGACCAGGGATCAACGCTGTGTCCTCTGCACTGGCAAGTGGGTTCCTATCTACTGTAGCACTAGGGAAGTCCTCTGTGTTTTAAATATTGTGTTAATTTTAAAACTTTTATTATTTAAACATTTTTTTAATTGAAGTATAGTTGATTTACAATGTTGTGTCAATTTCTGCTCTACAGCAAAGTGACTCAGTTTTATACATATATACATTCTTTTTAAAATATTCTTTTCCATTATGGTTTATCCCAGGAGAGTGGATATAGCTCCTTGAACCATACAGTAGATCCTTGTTGCTCATCCGTTCTGTATGTAATAGTCTGCAACTACCAACCCCAAACTTCCAGTCCATCCCTCTCCCTCCTCCCCTCCCCTGCGGCAACCGCAAGTCTGATCTCTATGTCTGAAAGTCTGTTTTTGCTTCAGAGACATGTTCATTTGTGCCATATTTTAGATCCCACATATAAATGATATCATATGATATTTGTCTTTCTCTTTCTGACTTACTTCACTTAGCATGATAATCTCTAGTTTTATCCATGTTGCTACAAATAGCATTATTTTGTTCCTTTTGATGGTTGACTAGTGTATATATATGTGTGTGTGTATATATGTGTGTGTGTGTGTATATATATATATATATATACACAGTAGGTATATATATAGCATGGTAATCTCTAGTTTTATCCGTGTCGCTACAAATAGCACTGTTTTGTTCTTTCTGATGGTTGACTAGTGTATATATATGTGTGTATATATGTGTGTGTGTATATATGTGTGTGTATATATATATATATATATATATATACACAATGGATATATATATATCCATATATGTATATATCACATCTTCTTATCCATTTATCTGCTGATGGACATTTAGGTTGTTACCATGTCTTATATGTCCCTTTCTAGAACAGTGCACACCCAGTGATCAACACAGGGTGAAAAGACCTGGGCTTCTGTCCCCAGTTTGACATAGCTGTAAATGGTTGCCTAGCTATGGGGTTGACTGAGGCCATTGTTGAGGCTGGCTCTGCCACTCTCCCCCCCCCGCCCCATCCAGCCCCACTTTCTTCCCTTCCCTTCCACAAACACAAGTGCCCCCAGATTATTAAGACTTTTGAGATGATGTTCAATTAAGTACACCCCTTCTGAGTGCAGCCCCTGGACAAATGCAGAGATTGTAGATAAAGCCACCCTGGTCAGACCTGTCCCCTGTAGAGTGACAGTCAGCTTAGTGAGGCAGCGAACAGTGGAGTGACGAGGGCGGGCCTTGAGTATCAGGAGAGAACTGTGTTCAAGTTCACAAGCTGTGTGGGTAGGATTGCTTGTCTGGGGGTGGCGACTGAGTGAGCTGGGAACCTTCTGACCTGGGGCCACCAGCTGCCAGACCTGGCCCTGGGAGGAGCCCCTCGGTGTCAGGGCTTCAAAGCAGCAGCAGCAGGCTGGCAACAGCTTCATCGTTCTGCGCTGCATGGGGTGTGAGTCTTTGCTCAAGGAAGTCATCTTTCCTCAGATCCTCAGCTGTTCAAAGCCTCTCCTAGGCAGGAGGCAGGGCTAGAAAAATCTCGGCAGAGAGGAACAGAAAAGGTGCTCCTGGGAAAACTTTGGCTGATTCCTGAGGTGATAGACTCTTGCAAAAGTGATCAGCTTGCTGGACCAACAGAGCTGTTGAGGGCAGGGAGAAGTCATGGCTTCTGGTCAGCAACCAGCAACCTTCCCAGACCTGCCAGCTCTGGCCAGAGGGAGATCTCTTCACTGGTTCCAGCATCATGACTAGGGGAGCCTGCTGGATTCCCACCACCCCCACTTGACACTCTGTCGGGACTGGGGGCTCAGAAATCATCTTCAAAAAAGACTCATTCCCAGAGTCTTGGACCGAGGGAATATAGCAGGTGCTCAATAAACAGTAATCAGTAGTGTTGAGTTGCTGAGAAGCCCTAGCCCTCCTCCCCTGACATCATTTCTTCAGCCTGAGACATGGGGAGAGCCAGGCAAGACCCACGCCCCCCTGCTCCCCTCCCCTCCCCACTCCCCTGCACTTCCTGTCCTTCCTCTCCCACCTTCCAAATCTCCGGGGGTCCTAGGGTGCACATGTATAGGCAGATCTATTATTAGATAAAAGCATCCTTGAGGAGGATCTGGGCAGGATTAGGTCTTTGGAAGCTGAATTTTCTGGCACCAGGCTTGATGTACCCTCAATATCTGAAGGTCTGACCTTCATACTCTCAGTGATGCCTGCTCTCGCTGGTGCCACAAAATCCAATTTCGAATAATAACATTTATTTGAATATCACTGTCTCTATCTCTGTCTAATTTTTATCCCTATCGTTTCTTCATGCTTCTGTTGACAACATCTCAGTTCTCCAGGATGGCCATAAAACTGAGTCAAGGTACATCAGATTTTCTTCCCAGGGGTGATAAGTGCAGTAGAACAGAAATCCTCTTAGTGAAGAAAAACATGTGTTCATTTTTATTGTTGAAAAATGTATGCAAAATTTCCATGATACAAGACACTCGTTATTAGCCAGTAACTTTTATTATGAAGGATTTTTTTTCCCCTAGCAAAGTAGAAACCAATGAGTGTTTTTCAAAGCTGGGGAAAGACTGATCAGACAGAGGTCAAGGGGAAATTTGTCACTAGAGTTGGTCCCTGGCTGAGCAAAGCCAGGGGACTCCTGGGGGTGCATTCCTTAGTGTGGTCACCAGGGACATGGGTGCGTGTCCAGAGCCTGAATCCTAATTTCAGCTCCAGCACTGGAGAAGGAAATGGCAACCCACTCCAGTATTCTTGCCTGGGAAATCCCATAGACAGAGGAGCCTGGCAGGCTATCGTCCGTGGGGTCGCAAAGAGTCGGACATGACTTAGTGATTAAACAACAACAATTGAAGGCAGGGCCTTGGACATTCCATTTCTGGTTTGGGTCTCAGTTTCATTACCTGTGAAATGAAGCCCTCCCAGAAATGGGCACAACCAGACATTGCTGGTGATGGTGAGAATGACCATTTTGGAGAGCATCTAACTTGGTGACATCCAACAGAACTGAAAGTGCATCCTAACCAGAACCAGCAGTTCCACTTGGTGCTTTCTACCTGGGAAAAGCCTTGTGTGTGTGTGTGTGTGTGTGTGTGTGTGAGATAGTGAAAGTGTTAGTGGCTCAGTGGTGTCCCATTCTTTGCAACCCAATGGCTTCTAGCCCCCACCCTCCGGCCCCCCCAGACTCCTCTATCCACGGGAATCTCCAGGCAAGATTACTGGAGTGGATTGCCATTCTCTTCTCCAGGGGATCTTCCTGATCCAGGGATCAAACCCAGGACTCCTGCATTGCAGGCAGATTCTTTACCATCTGAGCCACCAAGTGTGTGTATGCAAGGCTGTTTACCTACCGCAGCATCAACTGTCATGACAAATGATTGGAAACAACCTCGCTTTCAGAGTAGGAGAGGAAAGAGTGAGTACAGCATGATATAGTCATACAACGAGATTAAAAGCAATTAAAAGCAATGAACTACATTCATGCAGCCGTGTGGGGAAATCTCAAGATCATCGTATGGAATGAGAAGTGAGCTGCAGAAATAACTGAAGAATGGTTAAGTGGAATATTCTACCCCTGAAGCAAATCAACACACACACGGTGATGCTACACATCCCCATGGATTCCTATGTCTACACAAAACATTAACCATTGAGCTGGAAAGGGGCACATCAGTTCCTCATAGTGGCTGCCACAGCAGGAGGAAAGAAAGCAGAGTTGGGAATGAGAGACGCGTCATAACTACACTGTCACATAGGTATGCGATAGAGGTAAATATATCTGTTTTTTAAATAAAGGGAGACAAGGCAAGTAACATTAACAAATTGTCAGTTCTTGGTGATGGACAGATAAGTAAGTGTATGTGCGTACTGGCTATATGTTTTTCGTGCATCTCTAAATTTTTTTCAAAAAAATTTTAAAAACCTATGCGTGGAAATAACCAAGAAGGGCTCTTTGGTAGGGAAAAGATAATTCAGTATTTTTTGGTTCCAATTTGCCAGGTCTCTAGGGCTGAAGAGGGGGGTGAACTGAGGGGTCCATGTCTCTTTCCTCCCCTGGAAGCTCCACACCCAGCAGCTCTGGCCCATCTATCCAAGCCATGGAGACCTGTGAGCAGCTGGTGTTGCCAGGATATAATCCACAAGCAGGAGAGGAAGGGTCGGTGGAAAGCAGGAAAATGAGGCTTGGGCAGCTCAATGGGAGAACGAGGTGGCAGTTGGAGGAATCAAGTTTGGAGGATCCCACTGGGGTTTTCAGGGCAATGGAGAGAGACATCAGGAGTTGTGGGCCTTGGGGTATGCAGATCATGCTGCTTAGGGAGGAGAAAGCTCGGTGTGCCTGGAAAGTGGAATGGGCAGGAGAGGAAAGGAGGTTGGAGATGCATGCATGGGCTGGATTATTAAAGGGCTGTGAGTGCCACGCCCACCAGTGTGGGATCCATGCTGGGGGCCAGGGGAGCAGCAGATGGCTTTAGAAGCATTCCCCTTTTAGCTGGAGGGGAAGACAGGCTGGAGGGGAGGCCTGAGGAGCAGGGCAGGTCGCTCTTGCCCAGACGAGCATCTGTGGGTGTAGCACACCTGAACTGGGGCAGTGCCAGCAGGAGAGAGGAAAAGAACTCACGAGCAGAAACAATGGCGACCGTGGCCAACACTCGTGCCGCAGGCGCTCTGTGGGGCTCAGGGCTCAGGGACGACCACAGCCATCACTCGTTTCACAGGCGCTCTGTGGGGCTCAGGGCTCAGGGACAACCGTGGCCATCATTTGTGCCACAGGCGCTCTGTGAGGCTCAGGGCTCAGGGACGACCGTGGCCATCACTCGTTTCACAGGCGCTCTGTGGGGCTCAGGGCTCAGGGACGACCGTGGCCATCACTCGTTTCACAGGCGCTCTGTGGGGCTCAGGGCTCAGGGACGACCGTGGCCATCGCTTGTGCCGCAGGTGCTCTGCGAGGCTCAGGGCTCAGGGATGACTGTGGCCGTCACCTGTGTTGCAGGCGCTCTGTGGGGCTCAGGGCTCAGGGACGACTGCAGCCATCACTCGTTTCACAGGCGCTCTGTGGGGCTCAGGGCTCAGGGATGACAGTGGCCGTCACGTGTGTTGTAGGCGCTCTGTGGGGCTCAGGGCTCAGGGCTGACCGTGGCCATCACTCGTTTCACAGGCGCTCTGTGAGGCTCAGGGCTCAGGGACGACCGTGGCCGTCACTCGTGCCGCAGGCACTCTGTGAGGCACAGAGCTCAGGGCTTTACACTGCCACTCTGTAAAGTCCTCCCAACACCCCGAGGAGGCGGGTATTATTTCTATCATCTCCGTTTACAGATGAGGGAACTGAGGCAAAGCAAAGTTAAGCAGCTAGCCTCTAGCCCCTCTGCTGGTAAGCAGCAGAGCCAGGCTTTAGACCCAAGCAGTCTCCACCCCAGGTCAACCCTGAACCACTGCAGGAGGCTGCTTCTGGCAGAATGATGCCCTCTTTAAAAAAGACCCTCCAGTAAAGGGCTGATGATGCCCTGATGCTGTCTCACCTGTGAAGTGGTCTTTTATCCAACCTCGTTATAGAACTGCTCTGTGAGTGTGTGAGGCTGGTGTCCAAATTCCCATTCTAGGGACAAGAAAACTGAGGCTTACGTGGGTTTACCCTAAGACCTCCCTGGTGGTACAGTGGATAGGGATCTGCCTGCCAAAGCAGGGGACACGTGTTCGATCCCAAGTCTGGAAAGATGCCTCATGCCTCTGAACAACTAAGCTCACAAGCCACAACTACTGAGCCTGTGTGCCTAGCACCTGTGCTCCATGAGAGAAGCCACAGCAATGAGAAGCCCACACACCACAAGGAGAGTAGCCCCTGCTCGCTGCAACTAGAGAGAGCCCGAGCATAGCAACAAAGACCCAGGGCAACCAAAACTCAATCAATCGATCAAAAAGAACTATGCTTCAATTTATCTCTTAAAATAAAGAGAGAGACTTGCCCTACACAATTGGCTCCTTTGACACCCTGCCCCTCAACTTCCTCTTGATCCTCTGGCCCCTTGAATTGTCATCCTTGCCCACTTCAGGCTGACCTTTCCCACTGTGATCTTCTTCCTTCTTTTGCCTTGAAATGTCAAGGAGGAAAGCAAGGCATTTTCACAACTTTGCCTTACCCTATGACCTTTCTAAAGTCTTCCTTGAGCTATGTATATCACTGCAAGCCCTTCAGTTGTCTCCGGGTAGAGCCTACTGATAAACCACAAAACGGGCTTCTTCTTTGCCCCCAAGGGTGTCTTTCCTTCCAGGAGGTCCAGTAGAGCAGTACTTGAGGATATTTTTATGGGTCATGTTTTAAAAATTACATCCAAATTAAATTTGTGTTGATTTAATTAGAAGAAGGAAGCTGAGGGATTTCTTAATCGTTCCAGCTGCTGGGTCCCAGGCACACGACCTGTCTCTGGAATCCGTGTGCTGTTCTCACCACTGACAGAGGAGGGGCTGGCTGGACCCTCCTTTGTCGGCCTGTTGGCTAAATGATCTTATGAGGTAGGGGGTCTGAACTGGACGTGTCCCTGAGACCACCAAAGTTCATGACCCTCCTGAAACAAACGGGAGACTGAGGGCCAGAGGGGGGCAGCGAACTGCTCAGGGTCACAGAAGGCGCTGATGACCCCCACGATTGTGGTCTCTTCTAGGGCCCTGTCCTTACACGTGTGAGGTCCAGTAACTGAGAACCTCTGCTTGGACTCTAAGGGGCAAAGGGCTGGATGTCAAGGCCCAGAAACAGACCTCATCATAAGAGACTTCAAGAGCAACCCCCTTCTGAGGTGCTGGTTGGAGCATGGGGTAGGCAGAATCATGGCCCTCCCAGAGATGTCCATATCTTTATGCCCTAAAGCTGTGAATAAGTTACCTCATATGGCAAAAGGGACTTGGCAGATATAATTAAGTCCCTCAGTCATGTTCTACTCTGGGTGACTCCTTGGACTATAGCCTGCCAGGCTCCTCTGTCCACGGAATTCTCCAAGCCAGAATACTAGAGTGGATAGCTGTTCCCTTCTCCCGGGGATCTTCCCAACCCAGGGACTGAAACCAGGTCTCCTGCATTGCAGGCAGATTCTTTACCATCTGAGCCACCAGGAAAGCTAAAAATCTTAGTAAATAGGGATTTTCCTGGATTATGTAGATGTGTGTGAGTGTGCTCACATGTCTGACTCTTTGCGACTCTATGGACCATAGCCCACCAGGCTCTTCTGTCCATGGGATTCTCCAGGCAAGAATACAGGAGTGGGTTGCCATGCCCTCCTCCAGGGGATCTTCCTGACCCAGGGATCAAGCCCGTGTCACCTGCATCTCCTACATTGGCAGGCAGGTTCTTTATCAATAATGCCACCTGGGAAACCCTGGATTATATAGATGGGCCCCAGGTAATCACAAGGGTCCTTATAAGAGGGAGGGAGCAGGAGGTCCAAGTCAGAATGGGAGATGGGACAAAGGAAGCAGAGGTGAGTGATTGTGTGTGTGTGTGTGTGTGTGTGTGTGTGTGTGTGTGTGTGTGTGTGTGTGTGTGTATTTGAGAGAGAGAAAGAAAGACAGAGACAGAGATTTGGAGATATTGTGCTGCTGGGCTCGAAAATGGAGGAAGGGGCTGCGAGCCAAGGAATGCAAGTGGCCTTCAGACGTTGGAAAGGCAAGAACATGGATTTTCCCCTCCAGCCTCTGGAAGAAATTCAGCCCTGCTGACTCCTTGGTTTTAGGGCTTTTGGCTTCCAGAATTGTAAAAAAATGAGTTTGTGTCATTTTAAGCCACTGAGAGTGGTAATTTGTTACAACAGCAATAAGAAACAATGTAGGGCATGAAATCAGAACTTGAGGATGGAGGGGGAGAGAGGATGAGCAGGACAGTTTGGCGGCAAGACCAGGGAAGTAGCACAGACTTCCTCTTCTCTTGAAATTTTGGGGCAAAGGGACATTTTTTCCTTCACAGAAGCCTCATCTGAAATTTCATGGAATTTAAGCTCCAATTGGTCATGCCACCATCACACATCATTACTGGAGCTGAGCCACCACAGGAATGGAGGCTGAGGCAATGATGGGTACCAGATGGCAATTCAAGGCGATGATCAGAAGTCAGGAGGTGGGGTGAGGAGGAAGAATAGCCCACCCGAAACAAGCCTGGTCCCTGTGAAGCAGACCAGCATTGTCCTCAATGCATGTCATACAGAGAAGCAGTCATTCAAACCCAAATGTTACCACTTACAAGCTATGTGACTCTGGGCAAGTCATTGAATATCCCAGATCCCATGTTCTCCCCTGCAAAATGGAGATGCCAATACTTAGACTGTAGAGATGTTGTAGGAATTAGAGGTAACCTAGTTAAGTTAGAGGTCACCCATCACAATGCCTGGCCTGCAGAAGTCCTAGGTAAGTGGTGGATCTTGATGGTGATGATGACCTCAAGGATGATGGTGATGATGTTGATAATGACCTCAAGGATGATGGTGATGATGACAATGAGATAATGACCTGGGGATGTGTCTGCAAGTGCATACAGTGGTCTTCCTGGTGCCCAAAGGACTAGCTCAAATACTTTTGGGGTATCCAAACCAATCAGCAGTTAAAGAATAAAAGCAGCTAAAGAAAAAATAAAACTCATGTGTCTCTTTTGGCACAAGATGGAATTGGTAAATTCTCCAAGGGAAAGTTTTCATTCAAATGCCACTGTTCGATCTGAATATTTAAAAATATCTTCCTACTGTGCGTATCCAGTTTCAGTTTCTTGGAATGAAAAGTAGATAACAAAATTAAACAAACAGCTTTCCTCCCTGGCATTTAACAACTCCCACTGGCTACATGGTGCAGGCAAGTCTGCTGTGGTTCTCTCCCTCTCCAATAGAAGAAGTCCTGTGCTCATTGGCTCACCTTTGAGCCTTCCTAACCACCTAGACTGAGCTCCCTGGGGATAAGAGCTCTGTCTTCTGACCCTGAGCACTTATAGGCTAATTGTACTTTAACACCATGACCTCTTCATGTCTGTTCTTAATTCCCCGAGACTGGGCTTGGAGTTTTGCCCTGACTTTCCTCTGACAGCTGGTCCTGATGTAGGGCACACTGTATACTTTATCTTCAAGGATGTGGGAACTTGGATGACTGATGGAGAGGGTGATCTTGGTCAAGCCCAGGCAGCCCTCACTGAAGTCAAGGGAAGGTGATTCTTTGTCTAGTGCTGACATTTCCTGCTGGGCACTAGCTCTGGGAGGGGGTCCTGGGTCCTGTGGACATAAAGAAGGGGGTCAGAGTGATGCCTGGGGCACCCCTTTGTTCCTTCTCTTTATCATCCTCTCTGCCTTGATGCCAGCACCAAAAGATGGGGCCAGGATTATGTATCTGCACCTCACAGACAATACATCTTTCAGATCATTTGAGTTGGAAGGACTTGAGTTTTAGCTGCATGAATTAATAACTTAGAGACTATATTCTCTAGCCAGTTAGATTATCTTTTCTCTCATTTCTATGCTATCTTCTCCAAATCTAATGGGACTGTATTCAACATCCTAAGCATGTTCCTATGATCCAGGAGGTGTACATGGCCCTTGTCACTCCATCTGAGCTTTGATGAAATTGCAGAAAGATTGCAGAAAGATTAATCATGCCATAGCTAAAGGAACACTTCTGAGAAAATCACTGTCAAAAGGATAATTGTACAAGGTCATTAGCCTTCTCAGCCCTTTCTCCCCACCACCCCTTTCTTTTATGTGACAGGCGGAGCTCAGGGAGACCGCAGGAGTTGAGTGCTGGACCAGTGGGTCAGATGCTGAGAAGGTAGCATCTTCATACATTGCAGTGACTTCCTTGCCCCTGGGCTTTGCCCATTTTGCATGTAGATGTTAAGATAAATCCCAGCTCTCTTACTCTGGCACTGAAAATTCCTTTCATCAGGTCACAACCTCTTGTCTGTGTTTATCTCAAACCATTTCTCCCTTTCCCCCACATTCCAGGAAGTTGCACAAAATATTGGCTATGCTTTCAAAATGCTGTGCACTTTAAGACAGTTGAACTTTTGCACTGTTTGGAATAGCCCCCAGGCTTTCATTTGTACGGAAACTCCCTAATTATTCTTCAAGACCTGACACAAACATTCCCTCTCAGTCAAAGCTGCCTTGTACTCCTCTAGGTAGAATCAAATCCATCTCATCTCTGTGTTTTCATAATACCTTGCTCATCCTGAATTATAACATTTTCACATCAGGTTTCAGGATTTTGCCCTTTATTCTGTGTCTCTTACTGGTCTGCTGGTTCCTTGGGGACTGTGAACATATCACGTCTTATTCTGGCGCTCTCAGTCCAGGGCTTAACACTGTTCCTGGCACAGAGATGCTCAATACATATTCATGGGGTGAATGGCTAAACTTGTTGGTATCAGGTAGTTTTTGAGAGTACATCTGCTGAATATTACCTCTCTCCCTCAGCTTAGTTCAGAACCAAAAGAGAAGGGACAGGGTTGGAACAATCAACTCATCACTAAAAATGGCCAGTCGGACATGACTAAAGTGACGCAGCAGCAGCAGCAGCAGAGGATTATAACTTAGCAAAGTCAAGGGGGCTTTAGTCCTTACTTTCAGTTTCAAACTTGGGACTGCTCAACTGAGAGAAAATAATCTAATCCTCAGACCAAGTGACCATCCCCTGCTAGTGTGGATTGAGGACCAAAGAGAAAAGGGAGTTAAACCTCCTTCAACATAATTGATTTATTTAATAAAAACAGTGCAACATGAATACTGGCACCAGACAGTTCCCTCTACCTTCATAGGAGCAGAGTTAGGACTTTCAAGAGGCCGAGTGCATTTAGAGCAAGACCCTCTACCTAGCAATCAGGAGACAGTTTACCCTGTAACTGTAAATATCTTGGATTTATGCTCTTTAAGCATCTTTTATTTTCTACCTTATCTGAGCAAACACTCCCCATTTCCAACTCAGGCTTTCAATTAAAAAATGTTTTTAAATGTATCTCCTTTCCCTCAAATATTTTATCCTTTTGCTTCCCCCTCCTTCCTATCCTTACTGAAAATAATGTATAGCCTTGGAAGAATTATACTCAGAGGCTTTCATTTCTGTAATTCTAGGGAGAGATACAGAGTTATCCCACACTTTTCTCAAGAAGTTAAGTTCTTGATATGTGACAGACATTGCCCTTGTGTGGAAGCCATATCAACAGGATTCATGACTTCAAGAGAATCAGGGGCTAGTGGAGAAAGTAATGTGGAAAAATAAAATCATAATTGAAAGTGGTACACAGTATAATAGAGGGAAGCACAGGACACTGTTGGGATGTAGAGTTGAGGATGATTCATTTCATTTAAAGTAGTAGAGGGTAAGGATTTTCTTATTTATTTATTTATTTGTCTGCATGGGTCTTAGTTGCAGTACATGGGATTTGTCATGTGGGATCTTTCATTTTAAGGCAAAGACTCTCTAGTTATGGCGTGCAGGCTCAGTACTTATGGCACACAGGTTTAGTTGCTCTGAGGCATGGGAGATCTTAGTGCCTGGAGCACGGATTCAACCCGTGTCCCCCTGCACTGCTAGGTTAATTCTTAACCACTGGGCCACCAGGGAAGTTCCCAAAGGGTAAGAATTTTGCAGGTAAAAAACTCAATTCATGGGTAATCAGTGAAGTCTTCCTAAAGGTTACACTTAGGCAGAGTCTTGTAAAATCAATAATCTGTAGGAGTTATGAAAAGTGAAGGGAGTGTGTGTGTTTTTATAATATTTAAAGAAATAGCATATGTGGAGGCTGAGAACTAATGAGATAGCTTGATGTGTGAGAGAAACTACAAGTTGTGCAGTGTGGCTGGAACATAAGATTCTTGTTGGAGAGTGGCTAGAAAAGGGATTGGAGAGTTAGAAGAGGCCTGGGTAAATCAGGTGTCCACAGGAGTATTCTAGGAAACATCTGCCTTCAGGGAATAAGTCACCTTGTGCAACCTAGTGTTATTCTGTGAAGGAGACTCGGAAGTGAGAAAAGCAGACTGGGAACCCTGAAGAAAGGTCTCATTTCAGCACCATGGCCAGCAGCCGGCGGATTCTCTGGTTTAGAGTTGCCTGAGAGCAGTGGCCACAGGACTGGAAAAGGTCAGTTTTTATTCCAAGTCCAAAGAAAGGCAATGCAAAAGAATGCTCAAACTACCGCACAATTGCACTCATCTCACATGCTAGTAAAGTAATGCTCAAAATTCTCCAAGCCAGGCTTTAGCAATACGTGAACCGTGAACTCCCTGATGTTCAAGCTGGTTTTAGAAAAGGCAGAGGAACCAGAGATCAAATTGCCAACATCTGCTGGATCATGGAAAAAGCAAGAGAGTTCCAGAAAAACATCTATTTCTGCTTTATTGACTATGCCAAAGCCTTTGACTGTGTGGATCACAATAAACTGTGGAAAATTCTGAAAGAGATGGGAATACCAGACCACCTAACCTGCCTCTTGAGAAATCTGTATGTAGGCCAGGAAGCAACAGTTAGGACTGGACATGGAACAACAGACTGGTTCCAAATAGGAAAAGGAGTACATCAAGGCTGTATATTGTCACCCTACTTATTTAACTTCTATGCAGAGTACATCATGAGAAACGCTTGACTGGAAGAAGCACAAGCTGGAATCAAGATTGCCAGGAGAAATATCAGTAACCTCAGATATGCAGATGACACCACCCTTATGGCAGAAAGTGAAGAGGAGCTAAAAAGCCTCTTGATGAAAGTGAAAGAGGAGAGTGAAAAAGTTGGCTTAAAGCTCAACATTCAGAAAACGAAGATCATGGCATCTGGTCCCATCACTTCATGGGAAATAGATGGGGAAACAGTGGAAACAGTGTCAGACTTTATTTTTGGGGGCTCCAAAATCACTGCAGATGGTGATTGCAGCCATGAAATTAAAAGACACTTACTCCTTGGGAGAAAAGTTATGACCAACCTAGACAGCATATTCAAAAGCAGAGACATTACTTTGCCGACTAAGGTCCGTCTAGTCAAGGCTATGGTTTTTCCTGTGGTCATGTATGGATGTGAGAGTTGGACTGTGAAGAAGGCTGAGCA
Organism: Capricornis sumatraensis; assembly: GCF_032405125.1. Taxonomy (NCBI): domain Eukaryota; kingdom Metazoa; phylum Chordata; class Mammalia; order Artiodactyla; family Bovidae; genus Capricornis; species Capricornis sumatraensis. The sequence goes on from NC_091076.1 coordinate 75,890,313, forward strand.
CCAAAGAATTGATGCTTTTGAACTGTGGTGTTGGAGAAGACTCTTGAGAGTCCCTTGGACTGCAAGGAGATCCAACCAGTCCATTCTGAAGGAGATCAGCCCTGGGATTTCTTTGGAAGGAATGATGCTAAAGCTGAAACTCCAGTACTTTGGTTACCTCATGAGAAGAGTTGACTCATTGGAAACGACTGTGATGCTGGGAGGGATTGGAGGCAAGAGGAGAAGGGGACGACCGAGGATGAGATGGCTGGATGGCATCACTGACTCGATGGATGTGAGTCTGAGTGAAGTCTGGGAGATGGTGATGGGCAGGGAGGTCTGGCGTGCTGCGATCCATGGGTCACAAAGAGTCGGACATGACTGAGTGACTGAACTGAACTGAACTGAGATTCCAAGGCTGGAGAAGGCAATGGCACCCCACTCCAGTACTCTTGCCTGGCAAATCCCATGGATGGAGGAGCCTGGTGGGCTGCAGTCTATGGGGTTGCTAAGAGTCAGACACAACTGAGCGACTTCAATTTCACTTTTCAGTTTCATGCATTGGAGAAGGAAATGGCAACCCACTCCAGTGTTCTGCCTGGAGAATCCCAGGGACGGTGGAGCCTGGTGGGCTGCCATCAGTGGGGTCACACAGAGTCGGGCACGACTGAAGTGACTTAGCAGCAGCAGAGATTCCAAGGCACTTAGGGCTAGAAAGTGGAAAGTGACTGGAGAGTTGACGTTCAGAATCTGGTTATAATGAAGTGCGTGTGCATGTTCAATTATTCACGGATTAGCGCATGAGGGTGCTGTTAAGAAGTTGACTCTGGGATTCAAAATTAGGTGGTATTAGCAGGCATTTGTTCCTGAATGTAAAGACATCATTATTTCTGAAGCACAGAAGAGCCAAAACTTGGGCCCCTATTGTATCATAGGATGAAAATGTTCTCTTCCATGATGTGCTTTAATTATCATTTTGGGTATATGCACCAACTCAGAGGCCAGAGTCCTTGGTCTCAGCTTGGAGCTTGGGGCCTCACAAAAGGAAGTTGCTCATTACAGTCTAAAAGTCAGAAAGTACAATTGAAAATTCTCAACTCACTGAGATTGCAATTCATTTGAACATTAATTTTTTTTTTTACATGAAGTAGAAATAATAGCCATTTCCAATAGACTTTGCTTTATGACCCTTCTTTCTCTGGCAGATCCGAAGAGGCATTCTTTCCCCTTGGGCTGCCAGAGTTAGCATTTGTCATTTTCCTTTTCATCTGTGGGCATCCACAGGGCTGGGTGTGAAGTTAAACCATTATTCAGCAATCTCTAAACTATTTAAGTCATCAATCCAGTGACTTCTGGGAAAGTGAGACTGGTTTGAAGGGGCTAGGGTTTTGCCTGGGTTGAATAGAACTGGTGGAGAAAAGAGGTTTCTGACCTGAGATTCATGAGGAGGTTTCAATAGGTCCTTGATGCTCTGACATTATTTGCAAATGTGTGTGTGTGTGTGTGTGTGTGTGTGTGTGTGTGTGTGTAAGGGTGAGTGTGCATGTTCATTGTTCAAAAGAGCAAGCGCATAACTTCCTTCAGAGGCTTATAAAGTCCTAAGACTCTTCCAAATGAGCTAAGAGCTACAGGATAGAGAGAGGAGAACAGAGAGAACTCAGTCATCCCTGGCAAAAGTTGCTACGCATAAGCCTGCCCTACTTTACCCCTTAAAAGCCAAAGAGGTAGGCTCCACGGTGAGCCATATGAGGGGAAAGACTGTTTACATTAACTGCTGTTATGCCCAGAACCTAGAATTGTTCCTGGCTTGCATTTCCCTGGTGGCTCAAAGAATAAAGAATATGCCTACAATGCGGGAGACCCAGGTTTGATCCCTGGATCAGTAATATCCCCTGGAGAAGGAAATGGCAACCCACTACAGTATTCTTGCCTGGAGAATTCCATGGACAGAGGAGCCTGGTGGGCCCCAGTCCATGGGGAAACAGTCAGACGTGACTATATGACTAACACATGTGTGTGTTCAGGTCAGACTTTTCGAATGAGTCAGCTATTTGCATAAGGTGACCAAAGTATTGGAGCTTCAGCATCAGTCCTTCCAAAGAATAGTCAGGGATGATTTCCTTTAGGATTGATGGGTTTGATCTCCTTGCTGTCCAAGGGAGTCTCAAGAGCCTTCTCCAGCATCACAATTCAAAAGCATCAGTTCTTTGGTGCTCAACATTCTTTATGGTCCAACTCTCACATCAATACAGGACTACTTGAAAAATCATAGTTTTTATTATACTGACGTTTGCCAGTAAAGTGATGTCTCTGCTTTTTAATACGCTGTCTAGGTTTGTCATAACTTTTCTTCCTAGGAGCAAGCGTTTTTTAGTTTTGTGGCTGCAGTCACTGTCTGCAATGATTTTGGAGCCCAAGGAAATAAAATCTGTTACTGTTTCCACTTTTTCCCCATCTATTTACCATGAACTGATGGGGCCAGATGCCATGATCTTAGTTTTTTTTTGAATGTTGAGTTTTAAGCCAGCTTTTGCTAAAGACACACTCTTTCCTTTACTCCTCAAGGAAACCCTACAAGAAAGATATAATTACTATTCTCATTCTATAAATGAGAAAGCTGAGCCTCAGTGATGACTCAGGTGACTATCCAACATGACACCCTTGGCCTACATGAAAGCCTGGATTTGAACCCAGGGAATGGGGATACTTGATAGTTCATCTAGAGACTTGTTTGATAAGTGAGCATAAAGGTAAGCAGATTAAGAGAATTTCAGCAAGTAATAGTTTCAGGTGGTAATAGGTCTTTAGATGGCATGGTAGGTAGAATAATGGGCCCTCTAAAGATGTCCACGGAGAAGCCAATGGCACCCCACTCCAGTACTCTTGCCTGGAAAAATCCCATGGATGGAGGAGCCTGGAAGGCTGCAGTCCATGGGGTTGCTAAGAGTCGGACACGACTTAGTGACTTCACTTTCACTTTTCACTTTCATGCATTGGAGAAGGAAGTGGCAACCCACTCCAGTATTCTTGCCTGGAGAATCCCAGGCACAGGGGACCTTGGTGAGCTGCCGTCTATGGGGTCGCACAGAGTCAGACACGAGTGAAGTGACTTAGCAGCAGCAAAGATGTCCACATCATAATTCCCAGAATCTGTGAACATAATAGATTACATATCAAGGGAGATTTAAGGTTACAGATGGAATTAAAGTTCTTAATCAGTTAGCCTGAAGATATGTGATTATCCTGGATAGCTGAGCAGGCCCAATGTAACCACGAGGATCCTTAAAAGAAGAGGAGGGAGGTAGAAAGGTCCGTTAGAGGATGGTGTGTAGATCAGCACACAGAGATGCATCATTGACGGCTTTGAAGATAGAGGGAAGGGGCTATGAGCCAAGGGATATGCACAGGGGAGATTTCACAGCCTCTAGAATCTGGAAAGGACAAGGAAACAAAATCTCCTAGAGCTTCCAGAAGAAAAGCCACCCCCTTACCCCCCAAAAACATGGCATTGAAATTCAGACCTGAATGACATGAAGGAGCTGAGACAAAATCTTTGCAGGTAAAAGGTATGGAGTGAAGGACCTGTGATAATAATGATGATGAGCTGGTGACTCCAGGAACAGAAGAAGGCCAGTGCAGTTTCATGGACCAGTAGAATCAGCATCACCTGAGAAATGGTTAATATGCAAATGCCCTGATCCCATCCCAAACCTGCTCAAACAGAACCCCTCGGGGCAGAGTCCAGGAATCTGCTTTTGATAAACCTTATTTTTTTTTCCCCTTGCAGCAACTAATCACACTTACAGAAAAGCTGAAAGTACAGCATCAAAGTTGCCATTTTCTTGAACCACTTGAAAGCAAACTTGACCTGCTGCCCCATCACCCTCAAAACTTTAACGTGTATTTTCTATAAATAAGGGCACTCTTTCACACAGTCACAATGCAGCCTTCAAAATCAGGAGATGAGCAATGATACTGGGTACATCTAATCCTGAAAGCCCATTCAAATTTCTCCAATAATGTATTTCAAAGTGGAAAGATCTATTTCAGAATCATGTGCTGCATTTAGTTCTTACATCCCTTGAGTCTGGAATAGGGCCTCAGTTTTTCCCTGACTTTCAAGACCTTGACACGTCTTGCAGATTACAGGACAGTTATTTTGGGTCTGTCTGAGCTTTCTCATGATTAAATTCAGTTTATGCGTCGTTGGCAAGAATAGCACAGAAGTGACACTGCAGTCTTAGACTTGCATCCTATCTGGGTGGCGTGTGATTTCGATTTGTCCCATTTCTGGAGGTGATCATTTCGATGACTTAATTAAGATGGTGTCTGTCGGGCTTCTCCATTATAAAGTTATTCTTTTCCTCTTTGTAATAAGTAAGTGCTTTGCTGGATGCTATTTTGAAATTATGTCATTGTTATATTCCTCATCACATTTGCAATGTATTTGTTTATTTGTATGTCTCTGTGTGAGTTTACAGTTTCCCATTTTATTCAGTAGATTATAATCCATTACCGCCATTGTTTAGCTTCCCAGGTGGCTCAGTGGTCAAGAATTCGCCTGCCAATGCAAGAGAGGCAGGAGACCCGATTTGATCACTGGGGTCGGGAAGATCCTCTGCAGGAGGAAATGGCAACCCACTCCAGTATTCTTGCCTGGGAAATCCCATGGACAGAGGAGCCTGGTGGGCTACAGTCCAAGTTGCAAAGGGTCAGATATGACTGAATGAATGAGCAGGTACCACCATTGTTTAATTGGTATTCAGACGATCTCATATATGACCAGTGGGAGCCCATTCAAACTGCCCTTGGGTCCTTCTGATGCGTCTCCATCATTCTTGGAGCTCTTCCCTGCCTTCAGGCACAAGATTCAGGTTCATTTTGTATCTTCCCTGACCCAGGCCTTGCACCAGCCATTTCTCCAAGGAGCTCTTTTTTGATATTATTATTACTGGAAAATGGTATTTAGAAACCAAGATGCTAGATACGTTCATTGACACTGGAGTGTCACTGCTTTAAGGACCTCTCAGAGGACAAAGCTAAGAAACATACATATCACACACATACACCATGCACTACATTTACATTTATTTCTACCTTTAAATATAAATATTTTAAGATTTAATTTTTCTTTTTTTTTTTTTGCTACATTGCATGGCATATGAGATCTTAGCTCCCAGACCAGGGATAGCACTCACACCTATTCTGTTAGAAACTCAGAGTCTTAACCACTGGACCACCAGGAAAGTCCCCCAGATATTTTGAAATAGTTATTATTTTGATAAGTATCTTTCTTTCTACCTTTATGTTGCTGTTTCTGTTTAGTTGCTAAGTCATGTCTGACTCTTCCGTGACTCCATGGGCCTTAGGCTGCCGGGCTCCTCTGTCCATGGGATTTCCCAGGCAAGAATACTGGAATGGGTTGTCATTTCCTTCCCAGGAATTCCTTCCTGACCTGGGAATCAAATCCAAGTCTCCTGCATTGCAGGCGGATTCGTTACCACTGAGCCACCTGGGAAGCCCCCGCCACATTTATATCTACTTCTAAATATAGGAACCCATGAGCTGACATCAATATATCCCAATTCAGATTCAACCTCACAGGGTTCACTCGCGGTTTCTCCCCTCTGATGTTTATAACCCCCTTCCTCAGTAATGACGAACATGGTGTAGTTCTTTCTTAGGGTTGTTCTAACAAACCACCCAAACCAAGTGGCTTAAACAAAAGGCACTTACTGCCTCACAGTCCTGCAGGCTGGGAGGCCAGCATCAAGGTGTCCTCAGGGCTGGATCCCTCTGTCGCTGGGAGGGAGCCTCCGCTTGCTGCTTCTCTCCTGGCTTCTGGCGGCTTTCTGGCAACCTTCAGTTTCCCTTGGCTTGTAAAGGCTTCGCTTTCATCCCTGCCTTCATGTTCACATTAGTCCTTCCTACATGTATGTCTGTGCTCAGGCTTCCCCCTTCTCATCACGGTATCAGTCATACTGGACTAAGACCCAGCCTACTCCGGGATAGTAACAAGGTGGAGTGAAACTGTTAGCTGCTCAGTCATGTGCCACTCTCTGTGACTCTCTCTGTCTGGGGTTCTCCAGACAAGAGTACTGGAATGGGTTGCCATTCCCTTTTCCAGGGGGTCTTCCTGGCCCAGGGATCGAACTGGGGTCTCCCACATTGCAGGCAGATTCTCTACCATCTGAGCCCCCAGGGAAGCCCCTTATCTAAATGATTATATTTGCAACGACTTTATTCCCAAGCAAGATCATGTTCTGGGGACTTCAACATAAGGCTGTTGGTGGGACACAGTTCAACCCACGACACCTGGCTTCCATTGTCTTGAATATTTTCTTGATCAGGCCTCCTGACTGTGACCAACCTCCCATCTCAGCTGCCACACTGTCCCTTACACAGCACCCTCTTATCCTGCCTGGGCGCTGAATCCTCGTTCTAGGCTACCGTCCCTCCCCCATGTAGGTGCCGTACCCCCCACGTCAGCTCTGACACCCATGACACTCGCCCGTCTGTGGGGATGCCCTTCTTGCCTTGCTGGGGCCCTGAGCTCCTACACCATGCTGCTCCTGCCCGTGGTTGCCCCGACTCGCCCCTTGCCAAGTCACTGAGCCCTCGCACGGATGTCTTCCTCAGCCAGTTTCTGGTTCTGCCACCACATGCCAGGTCGCCCGCTCTGGGGTGGCATCCTCCTCACCTGCTCGGGTGCGGCCTTCCTCCTCAGCCCATCAGGGAGGGTCCTGGTGCCCTGTGTGGGGCAGCCACCTTTAGCCATCACCCACCTCCCCCTGCTCCTCCTGCCCCCCGCTTCCTGCATGTGCCTGCCTCGCTCTGCTGCTCCTCCTGGCTTTAGGACTGAAACTCAGGAAGGAACGGCAGGCAAGGGGGGACACCAGAGGAAGAGGACCAGGAATCTGTTTCAAAAAGCTCCGTGGTGATTTGTACACACGTGTGCGAAAGTCTGCATGCGACCCCTGATCTAATGGTGGGTGAGTGCTGCAGCGTGGGCTGGAGAGGTGGGCGAGGCCAGGTCCTGTCCAGGAGGGTCTTATAGGTTTTACTTAAGAAGCTCTATTTTATTGTTTAAAAGAGTTGACAAAAACAGGCTTATCTGGAGGCAGAAATGCCATCCCCAGCAATATAAATTAGCTCTGAGATGAATCTCTTGTCCTGACACAGGACTCATCAGTTACCTAAATAAATCACTCACCCCTCCCCACTTTGTTTTAGCTTTCAGCATGCTTAAGCGATCCCTTCTAAAGGAACAAGAGAGCTTTCTTGACAGTCTGCCCATTTGCAGCTCTCTCTCTCTCCCTTCCCAGCCATGCTTCTTGCAAATGTTTCTCTGTCTTTTTGTCTTCATGTCCTAGAATGCTATTCACACCTCGACCCAGTTCAATCTGGCTTCCACTCAGTTTTGTTTTTATTCTGCCTGAGCTGGGAGGCCACCAAAGGGTTTTGAGAAGAAGAGCACAACTTGATTTATGCTTTGGAAAGATCCCTCTGGCTACTTTGAAGAGAAGGGATTTGAAAAAGCCAAGAGAGAAAGCAGGATGGGCCAGTCTGGAGGCAGCCACGCTACCAGTTGAGAAGATGCTGATGTGGACGGAGTGTTAATAGGGGACTTGGTGAGAGGGGGACAGATTTGGGTATATTGGGAAGTAAAGCTGGCCGGGTGTTCAAATGGATTGAATGTAGGGGTGAGGGGAAGAGAGCAAACTTACAGAAGATGTCTAGGGGCTTGGCCAAAGAAGCTGGGGGGATGGCAGTTTCAGGAAATGACTAGACTGGAGCAGGTTTGGAGAACGGGACATCCAGAAGTTTCATGGGGTCATATTTACTTGAGATCTTTATCTTCCTGTTGATAGCAAGTAACCCGTTGAATATAAGGTATCGGTTCGGAATGAAGGGGTGGGGTTATGGCTGAAGGTACAAACCCAGGAGTCATTGGTTGATAGGTGACTCTCTCCTGGAGGGGTCACTGAACTGGTGTGAGCTTGAAATGTAATGTCACCATGAGATGCTAAGGAAGGCTGGGGAGAAGCATCCAGGGAGAGAGCACCATCTAAGTGGCAGTCATCAGGGGAGGGTTTGGCAGCAAATTGTGGACAGGCTACAGGTCAGGCCTTGTCAACACTTCTCCAGTAACCGACTTGCAGAACGGAGGGGCAAGTCAACATCCTAGCAGGAAAGTGTACAGTCACTCACATGTGGGACCATTGCCAGACCTATCAACCTCTCCGTTGAAGAATAAAGTTTGTTCCAGTTTGATGGTAGGTTCAAGGCTTGACTCAGAGCCCCGGCCACAGAAGGCAGCCCCTGTCACTCTCCAGTTCTGAGACTCTGCGATACCATGGCATTAGTGCCTGCCCCACGAGTGCAGGGCACTTCAGAGTTTACAAATCGTGCTGACATCCATGATCCCAGTTAATACTCACTCCAGTCCTCAGAGGGCTGGAGAGATTCTCCTAGCCTTGTTTTCTATCCAAGGAAACTAAGACCTGGGAGGTTTGCTTGTCCAGGACTGCATATCCAGGACGTGGTAGTGTCAGGACTTCCAACTAGGGCTGTCTGCTTCTAAAAACTCAGTCTCACCTTCTCACCTTAGTCAAAATTCATGGCTGCCTCCGTCACAGCTACAGTGAGGCCCAGAGTGTGCTGCTTTATCCTGGGATGCGTGTCTCATCCTCTGATCCCCTGTCTCGATTCTTTCCCTTGCAGACACTGCACTTTCCTAGGGACCTGGCTTGCACAGGCTTTTCTCCTCCTCGACTGTCCTTAACCCCTTCCCTGCTGGTCAGAGCTCTGATCTCCCAGTCCTACCCCATCAGCTTTGTTCTTCAAAGCCCACAGCCCTCACCTCCCCAGTGCCTCCTAAATGCTTCAGCTTCTCAACCTGGCCCCTTCCAGGGAGGTCCCCCCGATTGCTCTGCCTTTCGCCAGACTCCAGTCACCTTGACCTCTTCCTCTGAACCCCCTCCATGTGCCTGTGACACATTACCAACAAGGCAGCATGAGATTTTTCACACTTGGTCCCCCATCTTAACTGTTCTGGCTGGAGTTACCTCCCTCTCAGGGTCTTCAAGGTCAAACTCAGCATCTCTCCTTTCCCAGGGGATGTGATTCAGCTTCTCTGAACCAGCAGAAGCAAATCAACCAAATATGCATTCTGAGTCATAGAATCTCCCAGGACCTTAAAGATCGCCTCCTTCGGCCTTCTGTCTGATGTTCTTCTTCCTTCTCTAATATTCTCCTCTAGCTGAGTCTCTCCTGACACCTGAAGGCTCACCAACTCTTAGTAAAAGTCATTCCTTCTTTGGACAGACACCTTAAGAATCTCTTTCCCTTTCTCCCTCAAAATTTACCTACCAGCAATAACTTTCCCTCCCTGAAAGCTACCAGGATAGGACCAGTTCTGTCCCAATGTGCCCATTCTGGGGTGCAAAGACAGTGATCCTGATGCTAAGGCTTGTCCTCTTTAAACATCACTTTCCCACTCTCTGTATCATCTCAAGGCTCCTCCTTTATCCTGGCCTCCTTCCCAAGATGGGTTGTCCTAGAGATTCTTTACCTCCATGCCTCAATGAAGATTTAGACAGGATTCAGTAAGTGTTTGTTGAGTACCATCTCTGTACCAGGCTGCGGTCCAGGAAGTATGAATACAACAGACACCAGTCCAGTCCACATCCCAGTGGTCCACTGATCTACCATTGTATGGCTCTGCACCCTTCCTGGCATTTGTGACAACCAGTCCCAAAGCTGTGCTTATATGTGAGTGCCAGGCGCTGCTCTAGGTGCTAGAGATGCAAAGATAAATAGGTATTGTTCTTGGCTCCGAAGGCTCATGGCTGCACTGGCTTAAACAGACTGGTTAATAGGTTTGTATTGAATCTGTGGGTCTGACTCTGTCTGTCTTTCACACACACAGATACATGTCCATTGCAGGAAGTCAGCTGACTTCTGATCCAAACCTGCACATTTGTGCATGTTCCAGGCATCAGTGCTGACCCAAGAAGCACCTCCATCTCTCCTCACCCTCTGCCCTGCCCCAGAGGGGCAGGGGATCTGTCTGTGGGTGCTCAGTTATGTCTGACTCTTTTGTGACACTATGGACTGTAGTCCATCAGGCTCCTCTGTCCTTGGGACTTCCCAGGCAAGAATACTGGAGAGGGTTGCCATTTCCTTCTCCAGGGGATCTTCCTGACCCAGGACCTGACCTCTCCTGGGGGTCTGGTCCTTGGCAAAAATCCTTGAGGGGGTCCACGGCACATAAGGTGGGTCTGTTGTACTGCATTGTTCTGGGCTAGATAACTAGTTATCCCCAGTCAATGTGGTTAAGTAATCATCAAACCACATAATTCAGAAATCATGCTCCTTAAAAGCTCCCCATTTAATGCACGACAGAAAATGCTAATCTGCTGCACAAGATCGTGTTTTATTTTTCTAGACAGGAAGCATTTTCTTCAGTCACATAATGACTTTCGTTGACATAATAATGAAGGAATGTGAATTTAAAACAGCCTAGGATGCTGGAGTGTTCTTTGTTATCTGGGGTGCTGGCTGCACGGAAATAGCCCAAGTAACTGCTGACTGGCTGGGCAGTGTCTTCATTGAATTAACTGCTTACAAAGATTAAAATTTACCAAATTAAATTTTAGTGAGTAATTTCCGTTCATATAAATGGCAGAAATTAAACTGTTGTGGATGTGGTTGGGCGGTCACAGGGGCCTGACATCACATTAGTGTGTGTGGTAGGGGGAATGCTGTGGAGTCAGGCAGAACCAGGATGCGGTCAGTAGACGACCTATCCACAGGGTGGGGAATGGGAAGATTGAACTAGTTGAGCTCTGAAATTGGGAAGGTAAGTGTTCAAATCCCAGGTTTCTTGCTTCCGATTGTATGACCTCTCTGAGCCTCAGTTTCCTTATCTGTAAAGTGGGCAGAATGAAGGGCTATTTAGAGATGAAAATGAATTATATCAATAAAAGCATGTGTATGTGTGTGTGTTAGTTGCTTAGTCATGTCCAACTCATTGCAACATCATGGACTGTAGCCCTCTAGACTCCTCTGTCCATGGGATTTCCCAGGCAAGAATATTGGAGTGGGTAGCCATTCCCTTCTCCAGGGGATCTTCTCTACCCAGGGATCTTCTCCACTGGGTCTCCTGCATTGCAGGCAGATTCTTTACCATCTGAGCAACTGGGCAAGCCCATAATGCATTTGGTTACCTGTCAAGGTCTATGTAAATATTGTTGGCTGTTGCTAGGTAGCTCCTAGCCTAAAGAAGTTAAACGGGAAAAAATTCGGTTCAGTTCAGTTGCTCAGTCATATCCAACTCTTTGTACACCCCTGGACTGCAGCACACCAGGCTTCCCTGTCCATCACCAACTCCCAGAACTTGCTCAAACTCATGTCCATCAAGTCGGTGATGCCATCCAGCCATCTCATCCTCTGTCATCCCCTTCTCCTCCCACCTTCAGTCTTTCCCAACATTAGGGTCTTTTCCAAGAAGTCAGTTCTTTGCATCAGGTGGCTAAAGTATTGGAGCTTCAGCTTCAGCATCAGTCTTTCCAGTGAATATTCAGGACTGATTTCCTTCAGGATGGACTGGTTTGATCTCCTTGCAGTCCAAGGGACTCTCAAGAGTCTTCTCCAACACCACAGTTTAAAAGCATCAGTTCTTCGGTGCTCAGCCTTCTTTATGGCCCAACTCTCACATCCATACATGACTACTGGAAAAACCATAGCTTTGACTAGACGCACCTTTGTTGGCAAAGTAATGTCTCTGCTTTTTTTTTTTTTTTTTACCTTATTTTACTTTACAATACTATATTGGTCTCTGCTTTTTAATATGCTGTCTGGGTTGGTCATAGCTTTTCTTCTAAGGAGCAGGTGTCTTTTAATTTCATGGCTGTAATCGCCATCTGTAGTGATTTTGGAGCCCAAGAAAATAAAGTCTCTCACTATTTCCATTGTTTCCCCATCTATTTGCCAGGAGGAGATCGGACTGGATTCTATGATCTTCACTTTTTGAATGTTGATTTTTAAGCCAGATTTTTCAAGTGAAAAATTACTTTCATCAGAGGCTCTTTAGTTCTGCTTTGCTTTCTGCCATAAGAGTGGTGTCACCTGCCTATCTGAGGTTATTGGAACAAATTAGGACTGAAAAAAAAGCTCTTCTCTGGTTACCCTACCTTTTGCAAGAGCTGATGTTGGCTACTTCCAAGCCCATCAGATGGCACAGAGAAGACTTAAAAGACCCAATACACCTCTGGAAATAGGTTCCACTGGACAGAACCACACAGCCAGTTGGGTTAATAGTTAGCTGGATTAATTAACTACAACCCTAGTTGTTGTATTGATGTGTATCTATTGCTAAAGCAGTAGATGAAAAACATAATTTTTGACTTCTCTGTCCATGGTGAGGTTGAGGAGATAATGATAAGACACTATTTTCTCCCTTGTGTAAAGCACATGTGTGGCAGGTCAGATTATTGTTTAGAAATATCCACATACTCTTCCTCGCCTTCATGAAAGTGCATGTCCTTACTCCTTCGGTTCCGATTTGGCCATTTGACTCACCTGAAATAGTCACAAACATGATGCAAGCAAGGACTTGAAATATACTTTGCAGCTGGGCACCCCTGCCATGTCCGTGAGAAGAGCTTCTCCCAAGTAGAAGCTTCCCCTCTATCCTGGGCTCAAAAATAAACATACAGGGAATAGATCAGAGCTCATCTTGATGGAGAGGAACCAGTTCTAGCCAAACCACAGCCCAAAGCCAAACCACAGCCCAAAGCCTCTAGCCAAACTCATCCCAGTCTAGCCTAGCTCACACAACCTTTGTTTACATACAGATTTGTGAATGAAATGAATGCTGATTGTTCTAGGACACTGAGAGTTTTGTGACTGGTCATGATACAGCAAGAACTGACTGATACAAGGTGCTTTCATTTCTATTGGCTCATTGTATCTGCAGAAACCACCCCTAGTGATACAGATAGGTTAAGTAATTTTGATTCTCTTTTTTATGTGAGAGAACTGTGGCTCTGGAAGAAGAAATGACTTATTATAGTCATGAAGCCAGTCAGAGACAGAACCCAGCCTTTTAGTGCAAAGTTGAGTATTCTTTTCCATGTATGACAACTACTTCCCTGTAGGGGTGTTGGGAGCTGGGGGAGCTCCCTGGGTCCCCAAGGGTAGAAAGATAATCTTCTTCCACTTTATAGTTTCACCAAAGGCCAATCTGTCAGCAGAGTTGGAAGGGCTGAGTGACCTCCCAGGAGGCAGTTAATGATTGGCCTGTGGTTCACACCAGGGCATTTCCTATGATCTGGGTTGGTGCCAAATCATAGTGTCACTGGGCAGAGACAGAAAGCAGTTTGTCACATATAAATTTAACAGGCAATAATGCCAGTAACTGAATAGTATATCATTCCTAACGATGCTGTCAGCCTGTAATCAGTCTAATTTATGTTGTCAATATGATGTAATAGTCCCACCCAGTGTGGGCCTTCAGAAAGGCAAGATCCAACAATGTGTGAGCCCAGTGTGGGTTTCCACTGGTTCTGACTCTGGAAATCAAATGAAGATGTCTGATTCCCACTTTGGAGGATCTGAGGGAATGGATGTAAAATGCCTGGCATAGGGCCTGATACACAGTAGGCATGCAGTGGGGCGGTTGGTATTGTTTTTGCTGGCGTGTAGTTGAGCCAGCTAGTGGTGGAAATCTTGCCCTTTGAGAAACAGAGGAAGGAGATTTTAGAGCTCAGAGATGGCCTTGCTGTGCTTCCTGTACCCCTTTGCTGTCATTATTTCTTTTAAGAAAGGCTCCATGAGGTTTACAAAAGTGTCTTCTAATGCAGAATTAATACCTCCCTGCAGATAAGAACCAGGTGTCTTAGCGGTAAAGAATCCACCTCGATGCAGGAGACGCAGGAGACACAGGTTCGATCCCTGGGTCGGGAAGATCCTCTGGAGAAGGGAGTGGCACACACTCCAATATTCTCACCTGGCAAATCCCATGGATAGAGGAGCCTGGCAGGCTACAGTCCATGGGGCTGCAGAGTCAGGCACAACTTAGCGACAAAGCAGATAAGAAATGCGGGCATCTGATGCCAGGTAGGTGCTTAACGAAGGAAAGAGTCTCATATTCTTGGCAAGTTGTAGGTAAGGAAACCCTGTTTTACCCACCATAGTAAATGGCACTCTCAGCATCCAGTTAGTAAAGTCAAAAATCTGGGCCTTATTCCTCCCTCCTCTCCTTCTCCCTCTTACATGTGCCAAGTCACTTCAGTAGTATCCAGCTCTGTGCGACCCCAGGGACTGTAGCTCACCAGGCTCCTCTGTCTATGGGATTCTTCAGGCAAGAATACATCCACCAATAAAGTATCCTGCAGGGACCTACGTTTCTTCCCAGCCACCTGCTCCCACGCCATGTAGCAGATCAGCCCCCCACATGCCGTGTTTCTACTTCTGTCCTCCTCTGAGTTAACCTCCACACAGCGGCTGACTTAATGGTTTTAGGTCAGACTCTAAATCACTACACTCCTCTGCATAAAATCCTTGGCACTTAGACTAAAATCCAAACTCCATCCGTGCTCTATGGATCAGTCAGGGTTCAGCCAGGAAAATAGAATCCATGCCAGATGCATATTAAAAAGGAGATGTTAGTACAGGGAATGAGCTACAAAGGTGGATGGAGAGCTGGAAGGGCTCAGGGAAAGGTGAGGTGACCCAACGATTAGTCACCACAGGGAGCCACCCCCAGCCGTGGGGCGGCAGGGACAGAGGGAGGAGGTGGAGTGACCGGAGTCCAGAAGGCACAGCCACCTGGTGAAAGCAGGATGGTGGATGAGCCTGGTAGGAACTGGGGCCAAGGAGCAGAGGAGGTTGGCCATTTCTGGGACTTCCGCCCACAGCAGAGTGCGAAGAAGGAATACCAGGAAAAAGGCTTTTTCCTTTTTCTCACCTTCCAGTCTCCTCAGCCAGGCAGTTCCATTTCCAGGTATCTCTTCTGGAGAGAAATGTGTATGTGTACATGAGGAATCACACACAAGCAGGGTTTTCTCAAACACTGCTTGAGATAACGTTCAGTTAGAAACTAACCTAAATGTTGGTGCACAAGAACATGGATAATCACTCCTGCATGCGACTACTGCTCAGCAGTTCAAAGGCGTGGGATCCGTGAAAACAAAAGTAAGGGAAAACAACTGAGCTGGTCATGTGCCGGTCTGCTGTGACATCTGTTGCCCATTCCTGTCCTGCTCTGCAGAGTCCCTGCAGAAGTCCCTGCAGAGCCCCTCCCCCTGGCAGAGTCCCTGAGCCTGGCACACTGGTTTCCCAGGCATCGTTGCAATGGGCGTCCAGCAAAGTTGAACCACTGGCCGGAGATGGAAGGTGCAAGGAAGACAGAGCCAAGCCATTGACATTTTTACTAGGTGCTGAAGCTTGTCCTTGAAGAAGCCTGCACCCATTTATCCTGCCACTGTTGCACAGAGAAATGCCCATTTCTCTACACCCCAACCAGTGCTTCTCTGAAAAAAAAAAAAAAAGAGTTAATTGAAGTATAGTTGATTTACAATATGTGCTAGTTTCCGGTGCACAGCAAAGTGATTCAGTAATACATAGATATATTCTTTTTCATATTGTTTTCCATTATGGCTTGTTACAGGATATTGAATATAGTTCTCTGTGCTATACAGTAGGAACTTGTTCCAACCAGCACTTTTTGCTACTTTTAAAACCTAATCTGCAAGTAATGGAAGCTTATTGTTGCTTTAGGTTGCATTTCTTTGATTACAAATAAGACTGAGCAATTGACTCTCTGTTCTTGGCCATTTATAGTTCCCATACCGTGGGGTTTTTTGGTATTTTAATTTCAATTTATAATTTTTCACTGAATAAAAAAAATCTACAATAAAATAGGGAAAAAATATTTTAAAAGTTCCTTTGAAGGGTCATTGTAGCTCAGTGTGCAAGATAAAGATTACATTACAAAATAATCTATCATTCCAGAAATTATATTTTACATTGATCACTATTATTATTGTTATTTAGTTTTTTGTTTTTGTTCCTGTTTTTTTCCCCATACTGTGTTGATTGCCTTTTCGTAATGTCTGCCTAGTTCTCTTTTTCTTATTGATTTGCAGAGATTTTCATTTATTCTAGGGTTTTACATGCTTGATCTCTGTTGCACATGTGACAAACATTCCCTAGAATGTCTTCTCTCTTGGATCTTGTTTTCTGGGAACTCATATACTTCTGCTCTGTGTTAAACTGGCGGTGTGCTGCGTGACTCTTGAATTTCTTTTTCCCCATTTGACCCCCGAGTTTGTTGTATTGTTTTACTCTTTATCTTTCCCTTCTTTGTTTGTTTTTATTCTTTCCTTGTTTTACTGATGTATTATCTTCCAGTAACTTGCAGAAAAGATGTATGGGAGGTCAAGGTTTCCAAAGCCCTGTGTGTTCCAGGCAGCTCTGTTTTCCCTTAGGCTTGATTTATAGTGTAGTCATGGCCTGATTTCTCTTTCTTTACTTTGTAAATGATGAGTTTTGGGGTTTACTTCTGCCTTTCCATGAGACTGTGAGGTTTTGTCTCTTCTCTGACTCTTCAGTGCTCAGGACCAAAGGACAGGTGGAAAGAACACGGGAACTTTGCCCCAAGACCCGCAGTTCCCCTCTGTTTCTGAGCACTGCACTTCATTGTCATCCTCCATTCCACTGGGCGCCCCAGGCAGGACGGTGGCCTCGTCCCCCCGGGGCTCGCCGTGCCCAGCGTGCCAAGGACTCCTCACTGTAAGTGCTGCCTGCTCAGCTGTCTTGTGTCCACAGCACCCAGAAGCCCCTTTATTCCCTCCTGCCTTCTCTTCCAGGAAACACCTACTCTGGGCCAGTTGAGGAAGTATACGCACATATCTCAAAGACATAGGTTCAGTTCCAGCCCATCTCATAAAGGGAATATCACAATAAAGCAAGTCAGTTTACCAGTGCTTATGAAAGTTATGTGCATAGAAACCAACCTGAAAGTTACCAGAGGGAAAAGGCAGGGGTAAGGGGGAGGGGTACAACAGAGTTTGGGATTAACAGTCGTATAACACGATACACAAACTAGGTAAGCAACAAAGGTTTGCTGCACAACATACAGGATCCAATATCTTGTAATAACCTATAATGGAAAGAATTTGAAAAAGAATATATACATGTATAACTGAATCACTCTGCTATATACCTGAAACTAACACAACATTATAAATCAACCCCACTGCAATTAAAAAATCAAGAAAAGCTATGTTCACATTCTACTGTGGTCTGTTAAGTGTGCAATAGTACTATGTCTAAAAAAAACCCCAATCTACATACCTTAATTAAAAATATGTTAATGCTCAAAGAAAAGTTACCCAATATCTGAGTCTTTAGTGAGTTGTAGTAGTAACATCAAAGATCACTGATCACAGTTCACCATAACAAATATAATAATAATGTAAAAGTTTGTAATATCATGAAAATTACCAAAATCTGACACAGAGACATGAGGTGAACAAATGCTGTTGGAAAAATGATGCCAATTGACTTGCTCGACACAAGGTGGCCACAATCCTTCAATTTGTGAAAGCCGTGATATCGGGAGGAGGTCACTTCCTGTGGATTCTTACGCCTTCACACGACATGATGAAAGCCTTCCTTTAAATGTTTGTCACCTGTGTGTATGAGGGGTGGGGGATAACTTTGTAGGAACATAGTCCTTGTAACTCCCTCCTCTCACCACCCTTCTCCTGCCCCCAGGCAACGCCCACTCCTGCCAAGAGAGCTCTACAGGAAGCCACTGGGTGGATGAGGGTGAAGCTGGGGAAGTCAAAGGGCCTAGAAGATGGAGATGAGATTAGATGGAGATGGGATGCCCAAGCCTGGGGAGGCAAGAGGAGGGAGGAGGGCCTCTCTCCAGGGAGGAATGGCAAGAGCTACAGTTCATTTCTCCATCTGCATGGGTTTGATGAACACTGCTCTAACCAGCCGCTGAGGCCAGTGGAGACATCTAAGCAAAATTAACAGGCGGAAGGCTGGCATGCTGAAGGGAGGGCGAGCATTGAAAGGACAATCAGAAGCTCTGAGTTTGTGTCTCGACTTGGCCACTTACTATCTGTGTGTCCTTGAGTAAATCATTGAGCTTCTCTGGGCTCTCATTTCTTCTCTTTCCAGTGAGTTAGTCTCTGTGAAAACTATACAAATGATGAATTTCTGTGCAAATGTGAAGGCAGGCTAATTATACTATTTGGAAGAGAGTTTTATGTGCTATACACTATAGTATCCTTTTTAAAATCCGTCATCTCATTTAGTCCTTCCAACGAATCCAGGTGGAAAATCTTATAACCTCTTCTTAAAGTTTTATTTGTCTGTTTATGGCTGTGCTGGGTCTTTGTTGTTGGTGCAGCGAGTGGGGGCTGCTTTCCAGCTGCAGTGCGAGGGCTTCTCATTGCGGTGGCTTCGCTCGTGGTGGAGCCCGGGCTCTGGGCATGTGGGCTTCAGTAGTTGCAGCTCATGGGCTGCAGTGCACATGCTCAGTAGTTATGGTGCACAGGCTTAGTTGTTCCGCAGTGTTTGGAATCTTCCCAGACCAGAGATTGAACCCAATTCTCCTATGTTGGCAGGTGGATTCTTTACCACTGAGCCACCAAGGAAGTCCCTTGCTAGCCTCTGTGAAAGTGAGAAAACAGCCTCAAAGAGGCCAATGACTTGACCAAGGCAACCTGGATAAGAATGGCAGAGCCTCAAAGGACCCGAGTCTTCCAAATCTCAGTCCTGCCGCCTCTCTACCCATGAGCTTCTCTCGCTCAAGACTGGTGATGAGCACGTGCTTATGTGAAAACTCCTCAGTGGTAGGTGTTGACTGGACAAGGCCGTGCCTTTGGTTTTCATTTTTCATTCAGACGTTTTGTTGCTGGATACACATGGTCTTCATTTCCAGTGCTAAATTCCATACCAAAGGGTACCATCCTGGGGAAATAATTCAGCCTCCCTGGGCCTTGGTTGCCTCATAATTCTCATGGCTTCCTTTCTCTGGGCTCGCTAAAGTAATGCAAGGCCTCTTTGAGACCACAATGCTCACCTGTGGGGTCACGGAGCCTCTGATAGGATAAAGAACTACTTAAACTTCAACACAGTGGCTCAGAGTCAGTGTAAAGCATAGAATCACCTGGTTTATTCCTTTTTCCTTTCCAGTGGGAAAATGGAGGATCAGAGGGGTCAGTGGCTTACCTACAGTCACCAGCAACAAAGATGAGACCAGAACTCACACAGCACACTTCTCTCACCTCTTCATGGGATGGTTGTCTGCGCATCTTTGGTCAGGATCTTGACATAACATCCTTGGAAGTGACTTCGGCTTTCAGTTTTCATGGTGAAAGCAGGAATAGGCAAACATTTTCCGTAAGAGGCCAGAGTAATTAATCTAGGCTTTGTGGGTTGTGTGATCTCTGCAAAGCTACTCACCTCTGCCCTGATTGTTGAAAGAAGCCATAGACAAATATAAATGAATAAGCATGGTTGTTTTGATAAAGCTTTATTTGCAAAGACAGGGAGTGGGACAAATTTGGCCTGCAGGCTGTAGTTTGCTAGCCCCTAGTTTAAAGATTTTTTTCCAAGATCTGATCTATAGTCCATCTGAAATTCACTCATTTTGTTTAAAAAAAAAAAAAGGCAGAATCACAATTGGGCAATCAGGGTAGGGGAATTCTTCCATGAGAACCAGAATACATTTGTAAAGTGCCAGGTCATGCTGGGCCAGCTTTGGCTAGTCTTGGATTTTCACTTTGTTGAGAGGGCCTTTCATAGCATTAATTCCGCAAAATGTAAGTCGCCAACAAAAAGGGAATTGGTATGAATAGGGGCAGGACAGGCCTCCTCTGCCTGTGCACCTGCTGGCCCAGAAACCCTCTGGGCTCCCAAAGCCCCATGCTTCTAAGAGCTTATCATCCCACCTTGGAATTTTCCACTTTTCTTTTTTTAAAAAATTAATTTATTTATTTGGCTGCACCAGGATCTTTAGTTGTAGCATGTGGGATCTAGTTCCCTGAACAAGGATCAGACCCGGGCCCCCTCCATTGGGAGCGCAGAGTCTTAGCCATTGGACCATCAGGGAAGTCCCAAAGTCCTTGCTTTTAAAGTGGCTGCACAAGAAGCTCCCATCCTGTGACTGGGGCAGAGCTCTGGCAATGCTGGAGCTTACCTCCTAGGCCTGGACCAGTGTGAGGTCTCCTCTTCCTCTCTGCTTCTATATAACAAAGGAGATGATGGAGGAGAGGGGTGGATTCTAACACTTGAACAGAAGTGAATTTGTTTCCTTTGTCTTCAGTCGGATGGTGTGATATGAACTCTGCAATATGGTACCACTAGCCACAGGTGGCTGTTTAAGTGTAAGCTAAATAAAATAAAAAATGTGATTCCTCAACTTCAACTTCTAGGGGGAATGGCAGGGACCAGATTTATCCCCGTGCCTGAAATAATAGCAGCAACAACCAAAAGGAAAAATACATGAAACAGTGATTTCTAAGAGACTAGATATCATGAAATTAAGGGCATCAGTCCCTGAAAGATTGCCATCTCCTCAGCTTCCTGCCTCGACTGCAGTTTCCAGCCTGCAGTGCACATTTTCCTCTTATTTGTTTTCCTACACATACAGCAGTCTTTGTATAATCAATACCAGTGCCACCACCAAGAACAGGACCACTGAAAAGGGTTTTGGGAGTGGCTGCTTGTTTGCACTTCTATCTTCAGGTTACATTCTACTCATGCAGTCAGATCATTTTGAGTCAAACTCACTGGGTAGGGACTTCCCTGGTGGTAACTCCCAATACAGGGGGCCATTCCTGATTCAGGGAGCTAGATTCCATATGCCTCAATTAAGAGTTCACATGCTGAAACTAAAGATCCCATGTGCTGCAGCTAAGACCAGCTGCAGCCAAATAAAAAAATTAATAAACACTAAAAAAAAGTTACTGAGTAACTTCCTCTCCAGGTGCATAGTTAACTGATGGGTCAAGCAGCCAGACTCTCATTTCATTATTTCCTATTTTTAGCGATTGTTTTTTAAGATTTAATTTTATTTTGATCATTTTTTTGTGCAGTTATGTAAAACCTTCACATGGTTCCAAAGCAAAAACAATAAAACAAGTCAAATTCAAAGAAACCAACTTTTTATCTCTCTTCTCCTCTCGCATCCTATCATTTCCTGTTCCCTTCAGTGCACTTAAAATTGTTTTATGGTTTATCCCTTCCTTAAGAAAGCAAAAGATATATTTTTCATTTTCTTCCTTTTTCATATAAACCATATATATTTTACCTAATTTTTTACTTTTTAGTTTAGCATCTTGCATTCTCCCTCTTGGTTTTGTTTTTCACTTAAGAATATATCCTGAAGATCACGCCATAGCAGTAAATACAGGTAACCCCCATTTCTTTAGAGTTGCAATTTTGTGGCATGGATACATGATAATTTTTCTTCCAGTCCCTCTATTCAAATCTTCATGTTTTTCTTTTATAGTTACTGTGGGCTCGGATGTGAACACAGCAACATTTGATTCTATAGCCAGGACTCTTGATCACAACACCAAGCTCATATTCTTCTGCTCTTAAATGTACGTATCAGAAGGGGATTTTCATAACACTGCCTGAAAGTGAGAGCATAGCTCCATCAACCATTCATCAAGGAGTTATTCAGTTGCTCAGTTGTGTCTGACTCTTTGGGACACCATGGCCTCCATCACGCCAGGCTTCTCTGTCCTTCACTATCTCCTGGAGTTTGCTTAAACTCATGTCCATTGAGTCGATGACGCCATCCAACCATCTCATCCTCTGTCACCCCCTTCTCCTGCCCTCAGTCTTTCCCAGTGTCCAGGGTCTTTTCCAAGACAAGGGGACTTGTTGCTCTCAGCTCTGTCCCAGGTCCTGAAACTTCGTGGAGGGCAAGTGGGTGGGATAAGCTTAGATGCTGGGAGGCCAGGGAGGGCACTATGGCAATGTCTTAATGAGATGTTGAGAATAAGACCAGGATGTGGACTCTGAGGACAGAGAGGAAGGGTTGGATTCTGGGATCCCTTCTCTCTAATCAGAAGGCTGGTATTTCCCTTCCTCTCCTTTCTTCCCAATTAAATGGAGGTGGCTCATGCTTCATGTGTATTTCAGTCACAGGTATATTAATTTCACTGAGTTCTTAGGCCATGATGGCTCTATGAATCCTGCCTCTCCTGGGCTAATGGAGTGGCATAAATAACTCCAGGAGAAGCACTTGGCCTGGCAGCTCCCAAGTCAGGCTGGAGTTAATCAATCCTCTGCTGATGTGTAGCTGAAGGTTCCAATGATGGGCCAGAGGTTGTGCCTGTCCAGGGCTAATTCCCTCCTACCAGATGCCTCTCCAGAGAGTCTGGGTGCCCTCTGGTCAGAGGAAGGCGGCACTGGGAAGTTAGGAATCTGATATTCTCCTTGGCCCAGAGACAGATGGAAATTCAGCCAGCTCACGGAGTGAGTCAGGGCAGCTGTTTGGCTCTCCCTCCCATAGTCTTGCCAGTCTCCTAGGAAAGACTGGTTCATCCTCCCACATCCAGGAGGAGGGGTCGTGTCAGAGCAGTACCAAGGCTGACTGTCTGTCTGTGTCTGCATGGATCCTCAGCCAATGGCTTATCTCATCCAGCTCTTCAACTCTCTCCCAGGAGATAGGATGGCACAGGGTTTAAGACACGCCCTGCAGCCAGATCTTGGCTCCCTCTCTTACATGCACTGAAACTTTGCACAAGTTAGTTAACCCCTCTGATTCTCTGTTTCCTCATTTGTGAGATCAGTGGGGAATAATAAGAGCAATAATCTAGCTTGACCCTACCCAATCATAGGGCTTATTGTAAGAACTTAATGAGTGACCCCATGTAGAGTCTGAGACCGAGACCTGGAGCATCAGAAGTGCTCCTTCTTAGCTGTTATTAGATCTCTATCCTTGGGGACTTCATCTGTCCAGGCTTGTTGGGAAGCATCCTTGGCAACCCAAGGATACCCTGGTCTTCCACCCAGCATCCCAGGAGGAGGGCAGAGCTGAGAATCAGGGCCCTTGCCGCTTGGTCTCTGAGGCTCCTGCCAGCTGGGAACTCTCCAGCTGTCAGCACAGGCAGGGGGTCAACCTCCAGGTCCTCAGATGCTCTCTGGTAGTGGCCATCAGCATCTTGCATTGCTGCAGGCAGTGGATGGGATCATCTTGTCTGGATCGCCTCTCAAGCCACATGCTAAGCTCCATGCTTGGGGGCTCTGAGGACAGTGGAGAGAGGTTTCAAGCACCCAAGGACACGGTGCTCCCCTCACTGGTGCATAAGTCTTTACAGTCTACCAAGCCCTTTTTCTCCCTTTCGAGATCTCCTTTAAACCTGTTCAGAGTTCAGGGAGACTGGTGGGTTAGGAAATCTCCCCATTTCATAAATGGAAATGTTGAGGCTTGTAGAGGGATGAAACTTGCCCAAAAGCACATAACTAGGGCAGTGGGACCATCTTGCAGACATCCAAATTATTCAGCCTCCCCAGTCTTAGACTGACGTGGTTCCCAGTGTCCCCTCTTAAGCCATCAGCTTCTCCTAGTGAAGGCTAAGCTTAGGCTGCTTGCTGGTTACAGGAAGCAGGAGACACCCCCAAGGGCCACAGCGGGGTCCTCTCCCCTCAGCAGCTCCAAATGAAAGCAGGAAATCTGATTACAAAAGGCCCCATCACAGAACTGTTTTCAGAAGTCATTGGGATAAACCCATCTCCCAGAGATAGAGGTTCAATTCGTTAAGCTTAGATGATTAATTACAGGGCAATTAAATATTTGATTAAATTAATCCTAAGGTGTTTAAACATTGTTTTGCAAAGAATGTTTGCTCATTAATTAGAATGGCTAAATGCACGAGTTAAGCAGGGCCAGGGGCTCTTGGAGAGACAAGGAAGCCTTCTCCTCACTCCTCTGAGGCTCTTCTCTGCAGAGGTGGGAATAGTCTTTGCTCAGGAGTGTTGTCTATGCCTTGAGTCTTCCCTGGCTGCCCTGGTGCCTCTGTGCTCATTTGCAAAAGTGTCCAGGGATGACCTGGAGGCAGGAGAGCCAGCCCTGACTCTGTCACTGATAAGCCGGGTGCTCTTGGCGGAGTTTCTGCCCTGGGCCTGAGGGCCTCAGTCTTCCCATCTGCATAACGGTGGGAGCATCTGCACCCCAATGTCCACTGGGTCTGACTCTTGGTTCAACTGGATCTACATTTCCACTGCTAGCCAAGGAGAATGCCTGCTTTGGTACTGGTCCCCATCTCTGCAGGCTCGGAGCATCTTCTTTGAGGCCCCTCTCTCTTCTGGATGCCCAATTCTGGCTAGCTGGTAACTATGATGTAAAACAAACAAACAAAGCTAAACTTAAAGAAAGGAGATGTTATTACTGAGAAAGACTATTGCAGTCGGAAAGGTTCTGGACTCAGAAATATGCAAGCATCTCAAAAATCACATAGCCAAAGGTTTTTCTTTTATGGAATGAAGGGGGAGCAAGCCAAGATAAGCATGCTCTTTGAAGGGGAAGCTGGACAAACGAGGGGAAGTGACCAGTGGGGTGTGACAGGAAAGTGGTTAGCGATTCCCAGGAGAAACTGAAAATGTGGCAGAGTTTGGGGGGCCTCATGGGAGGGGATGTTCTGCTCTTTCTGATGCTTACTCTGGCTTGGGGCCAAGCAGAGGCCAGGGAAGGAGAGAAGTCTGCTTGAAGTGTGGTCAGGACAAGGGAGAGGGTAAACAAGGGGCAGTTGTGGACACGGGGTCAAAGTCAAAGCCAGTTTTTTTTTTAATTGGAATATAATTGCTTTACAATGTTGTCTTAGTTTCTGCTGTACAACAACGTGAATCAGTCATGTGTATACATATATCCCTTCCCTCCTGAGCCTCCCTCCCACTCCCCCATTCCGCCAGCACTGAACTGAGCTCCCTGCGCTAAACACAAAGCCAGTTTCAGTGGTGATAGGATGGGAGCCAGACCAGTGTGGGCTAACCAGGGAACAGCAACTGTGGGGTGAGGAGCGAGAGTGGGGACAGCTCTCAGAAGCTCTATTGTGAGGAGGAGCAGAGAGATGGGATGGGAGCTAGTGGGAGAGGCGAGACCAAAGAACAGCGGTGGGGTTTCTTCAGATGAGAAATCACGGAACATGTCTTAATGCTGTTACAGTGATCCATCAGGAAGCGGGGCTGTGGGGGCACCATCTGCCCTTGCCGCAGGCTGTGGCCTCTGCTTGCTCCTTTCTGTCTCTTGTAACCATCTCCCAGGTATACTTCCTCTGCCCCGGGGGTCCAGGGGGCTCTCGCTACCCTGGACAGTACCCATCCCAGGATGGGGAAAAGCCTGCGGGACTGCCTGGGTGGGCGGCTCAGAACCCTGGACCTGCTGAATCTGCCAAGGGAGCCGCAGGTACCAATGCTCCTCCAGCCACTGTGGGGTGATTGATCGCAAGAGCCCCGGGGCCCATAGGCAGGAGTGCCGGGTTCTCCTTCCTGGTTCTGCTGCTAGCTAGCTAGCTGTGTGACCTCGAGCTGGTCGCTTCTCCACTCCAGCAGGGTGTGAACTAGCTCCCTTCAGAGCCCAGCTCTTGCTGCTCCATCCCCTGAAGTGTGGCCCTGGGTGTCCACAGCCCTCCAGCTTTCTTCTGTGCTATTGCTCACATTCTTCTCCTTAATTTCCCCACAGCCCCAGCCTTCCCTTCGCTCCTTGTCCAACTTTGGTCCACCGCCCCTCAAAACCTCCCCTGACAGCATCCCAGGGTGGCCAAGCCTGTGCCTTCCCTCAGCTCAGAACTCCCACTGCCACCCCCTCCTCCCCTGGCAAGGCAGAGTGAGTCCACATCTGCCTCCAAGGGGAGTCGGGACTTGGGTGCCTGAAGCAGGGGGTGGACCCAGAATCTTTTCCTTCTGTTCCATAGGAATTGAGACCTGCACACAAGCGACGCTCCAGGAACACCTGGCTTCTTGTGAGCATCCCAGGGCAGAGCCAACAAACTTCGCAGCCGCAGAACCAAAGCCTTTTCCAACAGGGAGCCGGGGCCACCCTTCCCTTTCCTCTTACACACACTCACCCTCCTCTCTGCTCAGCATCTGGGTCACATTCAGTTTGATACATGAGAAATGAAACAAAACATCGAGGGGCAATGAAGGGGGCCTTGCCCCCCACCCAGCCTGAGATAGGAGACGGCTCCCACAAATTCCACATGTCTGCAAGATTCCAGTTACTTAAAACAAAATGCACACTTAACTCTCTCGATTGTAGATGTCTGAATTCTCTATTTCAAGCTTGAGAGGAGAGGAGATTATTTTAGAGGAAGATAGTGTGATGTGTAAAAGAGATGTGGGATTTAGAATCACGGGGAGTTTCCTTCGGAATTTGTGCCTTGCTCGTTCCCAGCTGTGTGTTGTTGTTTAGTTGCCAAGTCATATCTGACTCTTTGGGCCCCATGGACTGTAGCCCTCCAGGCTCCTCTGTCCTTGGGATTTCTTAGGCAGTTTCTTCATTTTCTCTGTGCCTCAGTTTCCATCTGTAAAATGGGGGTATTAGTAATCACCCCTGTTCACCTGCCTCATAAGTTTGGCATGAGATCAAGCGAAAGGTCTGTGGGACTATGCTGGACACCTGTGTCCGTGGGAGTGGGGGGTGAAGGGTTCCTCAGCTCATCTGGAGCTGCTGATCACAGCAGGGCTGAGTGGCGTTTCCCCAGGAGATGTCACGGCGCTGTGCAGGGCTCCATTTCCAGCCTGGATCCCAGTGAGGTGGTAACTGTTCTGGCTAATTGGAGCAGAACAGACATCTCCCCTGGCACAGCGGAGAGAAAGTAATCAGAGAGAGCGCCATGGGGGTGGACTACGGCAGATGCAGGGTGTCAAGGGAGTATAGAAGGGACTGGAACAGCCCCTGGGGACATTGCCATGTCTCCAGAGGGAGGGGGGACTAGAGGTGGACGTCGGATAATAGTGACATCAGATATCTATCATTTTCAATTACTCCTCTGGTCTTCACAAGTTTTTCTTTTTAAATTTCAGAATCACTCTCACAGCTGCTTGGCACTGCCTCTTTCATGACGGTCTTTGAAACCCAGGTGCCTGGAAAGGCAGAAAGAATTCTGTCTGAAAACATCTTTCATCGCTTGTGTTTGCTGTGGTCATTGCACAGCTAGAAGCAATGCTCAAGCCTTTGGAAACTAAAACGTACCTTCCTGAAATGGTGACTTGACCAAGTTACACAGAGGTTGGAAGTGAGAGGCCTGGATTGAAATGCCAGCTCTGTCACCAGGGGCAATTTTCATTATTCATTCTGCATAAAGACCAAAATGAAAGGTGCAAAATCATCTTAATAGTTATCCTCAAATAATTGGATAACAATCAAACATTTTTTTTTAAGTATAATTTAAGAATCAAAGGATTCTTCAATAGGATAAAGCATTCCTATTTTGAACCGAAAATCAGCACTGATAAAGCAAGTTCAAAATTAGGAACAGGGACTTCCCTGGCAGTCTAGTGGTTAAGATTTTGTGTTTCCAATGCAGGAGGTTCAGATTCAATCCCTGGTCAGGGAACTAACAGCCCACATGCTTCGAGGTGAAGCTAAAAAATAAATAAAAAATAAAAGTGAAAACCAAAATTAGAAACAAAAATGAATTCCTGTTTTCATCACACTGATAATTAATGAAAAGTTAACTGACATCCTACCAAGTTCCTCAGAAGGTTTACAGGCGTTCCACTTGATATTTTTTGAACATCCTCATCAATTCAGTAAGGCAAGATAAAATAAACCAGAGGAAAAAGCGGTATCACAAGAACATTTGTATGGATGGTGGATACAAAAAGATCAGTAAAAATTTATGAATTAAGTTTAAGGAGGAAGATGAATGCAGACTCTATGCATAAGAGTGATGATTTTCCTGAACACTAGCAAAAGCTAGAAAATACAATGAAAACATCCATTTATAACAGAAACATGTAATCTAACATACTTAGGAATAAACATAATATATGCTTGACCTTTATAAAGAAAATTGCAAATTCTTTGAGCTGGGGACAGGGTGAGAGGTATCACATACTTCAAGATGAGCACACTGGCTATTGTGAAAATGTCTCGCCATCTTCGATTAATGTACAAACATAAACCGCCTCAAATCAATCCCAACAGTGTTTTTCTGAATGCAAAAGATTCTGGAGAAACAAGAGAAGGATTTCAAAGGATATTCTTTAAAAAAAAAAAAAAAGCAAATCGCAAGACGAACAGGTTCATCATTAGAACACTTTATAAAATAATCATTTAAAAAGTAATTAAAAATGAATGACATTAGGAAACTGGATAGCACTGAAGAATTTTAATTTAGAGCTCCCCCTTATACCAAGATAGACTACAGATGGATTAAAGTGTTCTCTTAAAAAAAAAAAAAAACCCAGAAAAGTTAGCACAAAAATGAAATATTTATTTTCTTTACTAAGAAAGACCACTCTCGGCTTTGAAGCAATGGAAGAAACTGGGAAGGAAAAGCCTGACTGATGACAGCAAGAACAGAATAAAAAACTCTTTGATGTTAAAAAACGCAACAAAATGAGAAGATGTTTGGTGAAAGGAAGTTGCGCCCCCTGCAAGATACAGGATAGCTATACCGTATGAAAGGTCCGTTAACATTTATATGAGAAAAATATTACAATTCTGCTTAAATGTGTTGCCTTGTCGTTGTTGTTTAGTCACTAAGTCAAGTCCGACTCTTTTGTGAACCCATGGGGTATATATAGCCCAGCAGGCTCCTTTGTCCATGTGTGAGTCGCTGCCACTTCCTTCTCCAGGGGATCTTCCCAAGCCAGTAATAGGGGGATTATTTAAATCAGGAAGAATCTGTAGTATATCATTTTATGCAGTTATCAATTATGAAAAATGTTTATTATGTGCTGTTAGGTGGATCAAAACCCCTTCTGTAACACAAAGTGACACACATGTTATAAGTGCATTGAAACAAAAGTGTGTCTCTATGGACAGGGCCTGAAGGAGATACAGACGTTTTCATGTGCCTGGGTTGTTGTTGTTTAGTCCCAAGTCATGTCTGACTCTTTGCCACCCCCATGGACTGTAGCCCGCCAGGCTCATCTGTCCGTGAGATTTTTCAGGCAAGAATACTGGAGAGGATTGCTATTTCCTTCTCCAGCAGATCTTCCCAACCAGGGATAAACCCGCGTCTCCTGCATTGTCAGTGGATTCTTTACCAAGTGATCCACCTGGGAGGCCTAGGTTGTTGCTGCTAAGTCACTTCAGTCATGTCCGACTCTGTGTGACCCCAAAGATGGCAGCCCACCAGGCTCCCCCATCCCTGGGATTCTCCAGGCAAGGATACTGGAGTGGGTTGCCATTTCCTTCTCCAATGCATGAAAGTGAAAAGTCAGAGTGAAGTTGCTCAGTCGTGTCCGAGTCTTAGTGACCCCATGGACTGCAGCCTACCAGGCTCCTCTATCCATGGGATTTTCCAGGCAGGAGTACTGGAGTGAGGTGCCATTGCCTTCTCCATAGGTTGTTACTGTTGTTTTAATTTTTAAAAGTTGGGGGACATCCTTCCAGGTTTGTGGGAACCACAGCACAAGCTCTCCTCAACCACAGCCCCTTCTCTGGCTGGAGTCTGTGCCCCTGGGGTCAGCCTGGATGCCCAGTTCCTTGAGTTTATACCAGACTTCGCTTCTTTGAAACAGGAGGATGTCTACACCTTCTGGATGTGAACAACCAGATCAGCAGCCAGAAGCTTCCCAGTTAGCAGCTCTGAGGCCTGATTGCGAGGTGGGGAGGCTTTCCCTCTCTGCAATACCAGCCTCCCAAGTGGCAGGACCTAACCAACCTCCCAGACAACTTATGACTGTGGTTCCCAAACTGACAGCTTCAGCCTGGTGATGGGGGCTATACAGGAGCATCTCAGCCGTGAGGCCAGAGCTTCCAACCCTAGAGCCAGCACAAGAAGTTCCGGAGCCCAACCTAGACCTTCTGCCCCAAACTCCGTCCCCTCCAAGTCCCGGGAAGGGACAGGTACCCAGAGCTTGTACAGGGAGCCAGGAGCCCACAGCCCGCTGCCCACAGGCCATCCGGGGGAATCAGACCACCCCGGAGAGCTTTCTAGATCCTGGGTCCCTGGCCTAAAGGGAACTCCACCCTACCCCTCCCACCCCATGCCTGTAGGCCTGGGAGCTCTGGGCTCTGCTCTGAACTCCGCCTCGCTCCTCCCACACCAAGAACTGCTTAGGTGTATGTGCACGGGCGTGGCTGGATTCTTACTTCTCTCCTTTCATGCTACGTGAGTTTATCGATTGTCTCCTCTGTCCTGGTTTCTGTGGGGTTTGCCCTCGGGGTCTCAACCATTAACTCAGAGCTTGTAGCTCCTGTCACTCCTTCTCCAAGACTGTTTATAGGGCTGGGGACCCATTGTTAGGAGTAATAATAAGGATAAAGGAATAACCCCAGCAGGTGGACAGCGCTTTACAGTTTACAGAATCCTTCCACACATGCTTATCATCTGTGCCCTTCATTTTTTTAATCCTCTTTTTTTAACTGGGGTATAGTTGCTTTATAATGTTGTGCTATTTTCTGCCGTATGACAAAGTGAATCAGCTATGCATGCGTGCGTGCTCAATCGCTTCAGTTGTGTCTGACTCTTCGCAGCCCTATGGACTGTAGCCTGCCCAGCTTCTGTGTTCAGGGCATTCTCCAGGCAAGAGTGGGTGGCTGTTTTCTCCTCCAGGGGATATTCCTGAACCAGGGATCGAACCTGCATCTCCTGCATTGCAGGTACATTTGTTACCGCTGAGCCATGCGAG
Organism: Capricornis sumatraensis; assembly: GCF_032405125.1. Classification (NCBI taxonomy): domain Eukaryota; kingdom Metazoa; phylum Chordata; class Mammalia; order Artiodactyla; family Bovidae; genus Capricornis; species Capricornis sumatraensis. The sequence continues at coordinate 75,921,141 of NC_091076.1, forward strand.
GAAACCCGAAATCAGCTATCCGCATAGGTATGTCCCCTCCCTCTTGAATGGTAATCTCAGCTCTTGAGCTCTCCTTAATTCTGACATTGACTGCATCCCTGGTTTCCACAAATAATTTCACCCCACCAATTATGTCATGATTTTTATAGATTTGTGAGAACATAGGGAGAGGTCACACAGGATGAGACAGTTTGCTGGAAATTTCATGGTGGGTGTGTTTCTTTGGCTTCCACCCTGGGTGTGAATCAAAGCCTCCTCCTTACCCAAGGGGGCCTCTCCCGGGAGTGGGCTCTCAGGCCAGCAGCTGGGATGGTAGTTTGTTATCCCAGAAGCAAGGGGCTCTCATTTCATTTATACTGTAATAGACTCTTCTTGATTTTAATAAAATTGAAAAATCTCTTTGTGAATGAAAACCCTGGGGTCCCACCCACATCTGCTGACTTGCTGCATTTTCTCCACACTGTGGACATCATGATTCATGCCCGGGCACCACTGCGGTCGGGGGCTGATTTCCCTGGCAGAATAAATGGGAACCATAAAAAGTCACACAGTCAAGGACCTCCCAGGAGCCCTCTGTGGTCCTGGCTGGGAGGGAGGAAAGTCTCCCAGTGGGGCGGTCAGAGAGGCCAGAACAGTTCAAGGCAGCCTGGGGAGAGGGCAGGAGAACCAGCTATCACTCCACCCATGATGGCTTGGTCCCCAGGCCCCACGGCTCTGCTGAGCTCCATGTAGCACCTTCCCTGGGTCCCCATCTTCTCTGGGGCTGGGGACTGCCTGTCTCAAATGGAATGCCTCATCTCCCCAAGTGAGACCACCACCCACAGAGGTCCTCAGTCTGGAAATGAGACACCGCATCACCCTTGACTCTCGTTCCTGCTCCTCGGAGGGCCTGCCGTGCTCTGCACACCCACTTCTACAACCTTTTGTATACTGTGGCCTCTGTCCAGAAGGGACTCCCCTCCCCATACTGTTCTCTCTCTGTGGTTCACCTCCCAGCTCCTTCTACAAATGCTTCAACGCTGGCATTCACTGCTGCCTTCTCTGTGTTCTCATGGACCCTGAATGTACCTCTTTTACTATTTTCAAGGGCGACACTTCTATTGCATAGACTGTCACACTGTCAAGCACTTTATTACTTAATCTTTAGAACAACCATAGGGGGGTAGGTATTATTATCATGTCCTCTTTCACAGACAAGGAACAGGCCCAGAGAGGTTAGGGAACATGCCAAAGGTCACAGTGAGGAAGTGACAGAGTTGCGGCTTGAACCCTGGCAGCCTGGCTTCTGGGTCTGGGTTTGCAATCCCTAGACCTCCATTCTAAGATTTACCCTACTTATTTCCCTCAGATGTGAGGCTGCCAGGTCTGAGGTCATGTGTCCTTCATCCTCACATCCAATGGGGAACAGAGCACTTGGCCTGAACACTTATTGTCAGCAGAGCTCCCCATTGCTCCCCTCTGTGGGTGTTGCCAGGGCAGCTATATCCATCCTAAACACCATCATCTCTTGTCTGTGTGCATGCTAAGTCACTTCAGTCATGTCTGACTTTTTGAGACCCCATGGACTGTAGCCCACCAGGCTCCTCTGTCCATGGGAATGTCCAGACAAGAATACTGGTGTGGGTTGCCATGCCCTCCTCCAGGGGATCTTTCTGATCCGGGGATCAAATCCACTTTTCGTACGTCTCCCCCATTGGCAGGCACCCGGTAGGCTCTCACCTCTTGTCTATAGCCTCCTAAATGGTACTCCTGTTTCCATTCTAATGGAAGCACTGCACCCTCCCTGGCCCTGTTTGGGTGTGAACTTTGAAAAAAAATATATCAAATTCCATCTCTTTCTTTCTCAAAAACCCTCCCACGGCTTCCGAGACTCCACCATGAACTGAAAGACCCTCCATTCTCTGGCCTCAACTCTGAAACACACTTCCTCTTTTTAAGTCTCAGGCCCATTGATCTCCAGGTGATTCCTAGCACACACTTAAGGGCCTTTGTGCCTCCTGTTCTCTCTCCTGGAGCATCCTTACTTAGACCTTCACTTCTTTCAAGTCTCTGATCAAATGTCAGCTCCTTAGAGATCCTTTCCCTTCCCATCTTATTAAAAAGTGCTCCATTCATTTCTTTCCCCCTTATTCCATGGCTAGAGTACCTGGGTTTCACTTTCAGCATACCCACTGGGAAGGAAGTGTTCATTTCTTCCCTTCCTTCATTCCCATTATCCATTTCCTTTATTTCTTTTAGAGACTGAGTTCTTTCTGAAATTTAATCTGGCTGCATGGCCACTCAGGTAGAGACTTCATTTCTCTGACTCCCTTGCAGCTAGGTGAGACCATAAGGCTGAGCTTGGGCTGATGGGCTGCATGTGGAAGTGATAAGTGTCACTCTGGTGTGTCCACTTGCCCTGGTCTTCTGTGCTCTCTTTTCCCATCTCACAGAATGTAGTGTGGCTGGGAAACTGAGCTAGCTTCGACCCTACAGAGAGGACTACACCCTGTGGAATGGCAGAGAAACAAAGTGGGAAGATCCAGAGTTCCTGAATGATCTCGTGGGACATAACTTTCCAGCAACCCGGGACTACCCACCTACCCCTGAGCTGTGACGACAAAACTAGATTTCCATTTTATTTGGACCATTATATGTTGATGTCGCTTTGTTACAACAGCTCACTTTATATCCTAACCAATATAATAATTTACCAGCTGGGAAAACTTGGGCAAATTATTTAGCGACTCCATGCTTCTGTGTCTTCATTACTAAATAGAGATGATAATACCTACTTCATGGTATTGTTGGGAGAGTTCAGTGTATTAATACATGAATGGGGCTTGTAATAAGCTCTCAATCCACGCTGGCTGCTATTATTTATTCATTTTCATATTGCTACCTGGCGTGATATAATGTATGTCCTTGCTTACCTGTTTTGTAAAATTTTTATTCATTTGTTTATTTTTATGTTTGGCTGCACTGGGTCTCCGTTGCTTTGCATGGGCTTTCTCTAGCTGCAGTGAGTGGGGACTGCTCTCTAGCTGTGGTGCGCAGGCTCCTTATTGCAGTGGCTTGTCTTGTTGCAGAGCGTAGGCTCTAGGCATGTGGGCTTCAGTAGTTGCAACTCATGGGGTTAGTAGTTGCGGCTCATGGGCTCTAGAGCACAGGCACCGTAGTTGTGGTTCACAGGCTTAGTTGCCCCGCAGAATGCGGGATCATCCTGGACCAAGGATCAAACCCGAGTTCCCTGCATTGCAAGGCAGACTCTTAACTACTGGACCACCAGGGAAGCCCTTACTTGTCTATTGACTACCTCCCTCCATTAGAATGGAAGCATCGTCATGCAGGGACCAGCCTGACTTTACTTCCGACTGTAGCCCCTACTTGAGAACAATACCGCATGCAGAGTAGAAACTCAACAACTGTTGTTAAATAAGTGAAAAGGGATGCGTGCCTGTATTCATTTTCTTATTCCTTTCCTTTCCTTATTAATTAATTCATTCTACTCACTCCAACTCAAAAGCATGGTGCATTTTAGCTGCTCATACAGCCATCTCATGAGGCTGCAATAAGCATACATTTCAGCTCAGTCCAGCTGAACTGAGCCATGAGGCCTCTGCCTTCTGCTTAAGTACAAACTGCCAGGACCTCTCACGGATGCTTTCTTCCCTCCCTATCCACCCTGACAGCTATGAACTCACAATTTCCTCCACTGATTTCATCATGCGTTGGGCGACAAGCTGCATCCCAGAGCTTTATGGCTCTGTGGCAACCTCTCCTTGAACAAACCATCATTTTGCCTCCTCCCAGCCTTTTCCCTTGTCTTACTGTGTCCTGAGTGTCCCTGGAAAAAGGTTTTGGCTGTGCTGGATCTTGGTTGCTATGTGAGGCTTTTCTTTATTTATGGCAAAAGCGGGCTCCTCTTCCTTGAGGTGCTTGGGCTTATCACTGCAGTGGCTTCCCTTGCTGCAGAGCACAGGCTTTAGGACACCCAGGCTTCAGTAGTTGTGGTGCATGGGCTTAGTTGCCCCATGGCATGTGGGGTCTTCTCCAACCAGGAATCAAACTCATGTTGCCTGCATTGGCAGATGGATTCTTAACCACTGGACCACCAGAGAAGTCCCCTAGAAACTTCTACATAGTTAGAATCATGCATGACAAGAAGGCATCCTTGTATTAGCGATGTAATAAAAAATTATAAAAAATATAAAAAAGAGAAATCCCTACTTGGCTTCCATAGAAAGAAGACCAGAGGGAATGGCTAATTGCTGGCAGTCTCAGCCACTTCTGCTCTATTCCCTCCTGGCTAGGGCATGGTCATTCAGGTGTCCTGGGCTGCCCACCCTCAGTTCCCACATCCCTCGTCCCTTTGTCCAGGTGGCCGTCCATAGGGTGCTGCATTGTAGGGCAGGTGTGGAAGGTGGCAGCCTGCTGGAGACCAAAGCAGTCTGAGACAGAAGCCCCAGCTCCTCTGTAAGTGCTCTGACCTCCTGTCTGGAAGCACGTTGACTGCCCCATTCATTCACATAAACTGGCAGAATATTTTCGAATAAATCATGAGCATGACAGTTACATTCTCTAAACCACACTGGAAAAAGGATTATGGTATTTACTGTGGGGACAGGAAGATTGATTTTCACCCAGAAAATCTGCCAGGTTCTTGATTTAGGGAGCCAGTGATCAGCACAGGTTAGCTCTGATTGATATTGGCTTGCCTTTCCCACGGGTTCCTCTCACTCCAGGGGACACTTTGAGTGAGACAGCTTTGGGGTCATGACTGTCCTGCTGGTTCTTTGCAAGATGGCCCAGCAGGGTGATATATATGGGCAGAGCTTACTGCCCCGAGGCTGTCTCCCACCATTCCCTCAACCCTGATCCCTGCTCCAATGGCCTCAGCCACCTGCTGGATAAAACCCAGATCCTAAGCCTGGAATTGCAGAACCTCTTGGGTGGAGCCTGTGCCTCTATTGCAGCTCTCTCTCCCATCACCCCTCCCCATCATGCATGCTCTGATTGTGGTTTTCTCATGTTGCACTTTGCACATGACTGTCCCTTTCCTGTGGTGAGGGACAAGCATAGAAACCAGAGATCATCCCCACCCTTGGACAGTTCAAAGTCTGGTGAAGGACACGGACTCATAATCAGTCCGACATGCAGGTCCCAAGACACACAAGACTGATGTGTCTGAGGGTGAACACAGGGTGGGCCGAGGGGGCAAGGAAGAGGCACCATCCACACCTCACTGCCTCTGCCCTCTGTGTGCCCACAAGGTCTTTGGGTCACCTTATCTCCTCTTCTTGTCCTTGTCACCCTACTCATCATTCATATACGCTTCTTCTGTATTTCATCAGTGTTTAGCACACAGCCTAGGACATACTTGGACTCAATAAATGTGCACTGACCTGAACTGAATAATCGGTTGCCTTTGTCCTGGGCTTAGTCCCCTTGGGAGTGAGCTTTTAGCTAACATGAGCTCCAGATACACTTGTTTATTCCTTCCTACAGGAATCACTGAAGCGTCAGTGGACTGTGTAATCAAGGCAACTCATCCTTTAGGTCAGTGGGGTTTCTAATTAGCCATGGCTGCCGTCTGTGGGGTCGCACAGAGTCAGACACGACTGAAGTGACTTAGCAACAGCAGCAGCAGATACTCTTGAGAATGTTCAAGAACAAGTCTTCTACCTACCCCTTGTAACTTGCAACAGGCCCCAAGTTTCCATATTTCCACTTAACACCTGCCCTTCCAAGCCTGCTTTCCCTAACCAGGTTGCTTTTGGGTTGGATTTGGCTTCTGCCTATAAACAGGCCTTTATCCTGGGATCCCTTCGGCTCTGGCTCCAACTCCCTGTGGCTTTCCTTCCAGCCAGTCTTCTATGGGAGATGTTACTAGGATCCATCATAATGCAGCCAGTATCAAGAGCTCCGTGAGGCTCTGAAAAGAGGGTGAAATACAGACTCACACCCAGTTCTACCATTTATTGGCTAGGTGAGCTCAGGCAAATCATTATGTCTCTGAGTCTTAGTTTGAGGTGTAATAGCTAACTTTGCATGGTTGCTGTGAAGTACTCATATCAAGGTAACTTATCACCCCTTGATTAATACCACAGTTACCACTGCAAACCTCTACCTACTGGACCTCTCTGGATCTGGGAGACCCTGTGATGCTCGTTTGCGTGTCTTAAAGGCCGTGCCCAGCTGTCCCTCCGCTGTCTTGTCTGTGATGGCTCAGAGGGGCCTTTGATGCTCATGGGCCCCACTGTTTTCTGCCAGGGATGCCCTCAGCTGCAACCTGTGCTCTACCCTTTTGCCACCCCAAATCCAAGCCCAAGCACAAGGTGGTCCTTCTCTTAACTCTCTACAGCCCAGTCTAGAAGAAGCTGCAACTTCAGATAACACGTTCCTGAAGGGTCCAGGTTCATAGAAGGGAAGGATATTACAAATACTATAGCTTATGTACAGGGGGCTGCACTTGGATCCCAGGGGCTTGACCGCTCCCTGGGGACCCTTCAGAGCAATGGCTGCTTTGCTTCTAGTGTTCTCTATGGGACAACAGGCAGCTACATCAGCTCAGAGGAACTGGATATTTCTCCCTCCATCAAATTTCCCTCTTCTCCTTCCCCACTTCCTGCCCTGGGACCAGCTATTTCCCAGCATATCTGATGGTGGAATATCCACCCCCTTCAACGGAAGCCCCACTCTGCAGGCATGTGGATGCAGTGGGCTCAGATTTATTCATCTAAATAACTTCATTCAAAGGACACCGAGAAGAAAGAAGGCTGAATGCTGAGGAATTGATGCTTTTGAGCTGTGGTGTTAGGGAAGACTCTTGAGAGTCCCTTGGACTGCCAGGAGATCAAGCCAGCCAATGCTAAAGAAAATAAATCCTGAATATTCATTAGAAGGACTGATGCTGAAGCTCCAATATTTTGGCCACCTGATGCAAAGAGCCAATTCATTAGAAAATACCCTGGTCCTGGGAAAGATTGAAGGTAGGAGGAGAAAGGGATGACAGAAGATGAGATGATTGGATGGCATTGCTGACTCAATGGACATGAGTTTGAGTAAGCTCTGGGAGATGGTGATGGACAGGGAAGTCTGGTGTGCTGCAGTCCATGGGGTCACAACTGAGTGAGTGAATGACAACAAACAACGTCATTACAAGGATACCAAGGTTCCATCCAGTTCCCTTTCCCAGTCTTTCCTCCATCAGCAGGTGAAGCTGGTAGCGTCAGCACCCTCTCTCTGAAGCCAGCTTCCTTTCCTATAAAGAACTGCCCAGCAAAGGACCCACATTTCCCTGGGGACCAGCACCCCTTTGGATCAGAGTTCATACGGAAGCAAAATGTTTTTTGTCTTTTTTTGTTTAACAGCTTCTGCATCTCTCTCTCCTGCCCCTCCCTATTCATGGGGAGGAGGCAAGAAAGTCTCAGCTCCCCAGGAGAACCCTTAAATTCTTAGTTGAAAAGATTTGTATTTAGGTTAATGGTGATTTCACAGTTTTCCCCAAGAACAACCAGTGAGTATGTGTGTAACTAAAAAGCACATCATGATGATTTTCCTAAAATAAAAGAAGAGTTTGCTCCCTAAAGATGGATGCAAGATTCTTGGGAGCAAATATCAAGATGCTGCAACTTTTTCAACACCAGGGCTGCCCCACTTCTCGACTCAAGTGCAAAGTTTTCATGACCCTGAGTATCCAGGGGCAGGAAGCAGACCCCTCTCTTTATTACATCTGAGCCCCTGGAGAATCACAGACTTCCAGGTAAGTAGGAGGGGCTTCCCTGGTGGGTGAGCGGTTATGAGTCTGCCTGCAGTGCAGGAGTCACGGGTTCAATCCCTTCTCCAGGGTGGGGAAGATCCCCTGGAGAAGGAAATGGCAACCCACTCCAGTACTCTTGCCTGGAGAATCCCATGGACAGAGGAGCCTGGTGGTCTACAGTCCCTGGGGTCACAAAGAGTCTAACATGACTGAGCACATACATGCACACAGGTAGATCCTGGGATTACCCAGTCTGCCCCTGAGAATCAGGAGACCTCCTGTGCACATTCCATCAGATGACCTCTTAGGTCTGGCTGCCATGCCTTTCACAGGAGGGAACTCCTGCCCTCTTAGACCAGCCCATCCCTGACCAGCTCTCATGGTCACATCACCTGCCTCAACTTCTGAAGCTGGTTCAGTTCCAGCCCCCAGGGCCACACAGAAATCTACTGCTCTTCCTGGGATATCACCCCATTGATGTGCCCACTGAGAACATATTCTTTGATTTGATCTTCTCTAGGCTGGGGCTGAGTGCCCAGTTACCAGCCTCTCAGTCCCCCAAGCCCAGCTCCACAGCTTTCTGTTATTTGAGGTCTTCAGTCCTTCCCCATTCTGGCCTTCCCCTGGGGCCATGGCTCATCTGCCGGCTCCTTCCCGTCACCTGCCCAGTCGGGGCAGAGCAGGGTGTCCCAGCTATTGCCCCAGTCCTGACGAATACACTTCACATTCAGGCAACCTTATTTCTCACTGGTAATTTCTGACAGTTGTGTCATGGGCTGGCTCTGATAGACCTGAGGGCTGACTGACCCAGATGTGAGCATTGCAACGCATTTGCACTCATGCCTTTGAATATCAAGTACAATTCCCCTTGTCTAAATGGAAGCAGAGTAATTGGTAGGGGAGGAAAACTTTTCCTTTCTTCCCTCTCGGTTCTTTGACTGGTTTAGTAATGAAATTATGACTTCATGGGTGGTCCGGTGGTTGCGAATCTGCCTGCCAATGGAGGGAACACAGATTCAATCTCTGGTCCAGGAAGACCCCACATGCTGTGGAGAAACGGGGTCCATATACTGCAGCTACTGAAGCCCACACCCCCTAAAGCCCGTGCTCTGCAACAAGAAAAAATGCCGCAATGTGAAGCCCACGCACTGCAACTAGAGAGTAACCCCTGCTCACTGTAACTAGAAAAAAGCCTGCACAGCAAGGAAGGCCCAGCGCAACTGAAAACAAATAAATAAAAGTTTTGTAAGAATAGTGAAATTGAATTAAGACAGATTAATGGGAAAAAACCAAACTTGTTTCATATGTATGGAATCCTCAGAGATATGAGACTCAGAGAAGTGACCAAAGCAGACAGCTTTTATGCCTTTTAGACCAAGAAAAAATACATTTGCGAAGAACTGACAAAATAAATGGGTTCAGGCTTGCATGTGTGCTAAGCCGCTTCAGTTGTGTCCAACTCTTTGAGACCCTAGGGACTGAAACCCACCAGTCTCCTCTGTCCACGGGCTTCCCTAGGCAAGAATAGCACACTGAATCGCCACGCCATCATCCTCCAGGAGACTGAACCCACCTCTCTTACATCTCCTGCATTGGCAGGCGGGTTCTTTACTATTAGCACCACCTGGGAAGCTTGGGCTAACTGGTGAAGAGGCGAGAAGGTTTGTTACACGTAGCCTTGTGTGAAAGTCGCTCAGTCGTGTCTGACTCTTTGTGACCCCCAGGGACTATACAGTGCATGGAATTCTTCAGGCCAGAATACTGGAGTGGGTAGCATTTCCAACCCAGGGATCGAACCCAGGTCTCCCACATTGCAGGCGGATTCTTTACCAGCTGAACCACAAGGGAAGCCCCAGAATACTGGAGTGCGTAGCCTATCCCTTCTCCAGGGGATCTTCCCCACCCAGAAATCCAAGCAGGGTCTCCTGCAATTGCAGGCGGATTCTTTACCAACAGCTATCAGGCTTAGCCCTGAATTTCCCATCTCCGATGAGAAAGATGTTACAGGGAAGCTACCTTGCACACAGGAGATTTATTTCCTTTTTTCAGGGGGAAAAAGGAAGGTCAGAGTGTCTTTCCTGCACCTGCTGTTTCTTAAGTAACTATAATTCAATACAGTGACTATGCCATATTTGGTATATGGGGGAGCATCTCCTGCTCCCCTTCAGATTCTAGAGGCCACACAAGGAGAATTCTAGAAATGTAAAGGCCGAACATCTATCTGCCTCCCTCCCTGTTTGCTGATTGCCTCTGGACACCAAGGCTGGACTGCCAGTGCTTTTGTGTGGTAGCAAACCTGTTTGCCAAGAACCAGTTTACTAATTTGGCTTCCCTAGTGGCTTAGACACTAAAGAATCTGCCTGCAATACAGGAGATGTGGGTTCGATCCCTAGGTCAGGATGATTCCCTGGAGAAGGAAATGGCTACCCACTCCAGTATTCTTGCCTGAAAAATTCCATGGACAGATGGAATTCTGGTGGGCTATGGTCCATGGAGAAGGGATAGGCTACCCACCCCAGTATTCTTGGGCTTCTGCAGTGGCTCAGCTGAAGCTGCCTCAATGCAGGAGACCTGGGTTCAATCCCTGGGTTGGAAGATCCCCTGGAGGAGAGGATGGCAACCCACTTCAGTATTCTTGCCCGGAAAACCCCCATGGACAGAGGAGCCTGGCGGGTTACAGTTCGTAGGAGAGTCGGACATGACTGAGTGACTAACACTTTCATACCTTTCTCATACTTTTCAATTTGCAAACCATTTAAAAAATCTGAATATTGTTCCAGCCATGTTGCCCTTTTTGGCCATCTGAGTCTGAGTCGCTTGCAGGTGTTGAGTTTGGGAGGGGGCTTCCCCTGGCACTCAGTTCTCCTGGGAGCAGAGAGGCATCCTCTTGGGTCTCAGCAGAGGTCTGCCAGGTCAGTTGCCTGTGCCCCTTGCTCCAATCAGGCTATGACAACCTGTCCTGGCTGCAGAGCTGTGAGCAGACCAAGAAAGTCACCACAGCTAAGGCAGAACAGAAACCAGAGGGAGGCAGACCCAGGGGAAGACCTGGGACAGGTGTCTCCTCCTGAAATAGAGCTGGGCAAGGGCCAAGTGACAGCTTAACCAAAACAGAATAAGAGCTTCTGAGGGGAGCCAACAGGACCAAAGGCTTTCTGAAACTGAAAAAAAGTAGTTCTCGAATTTCAAACTGTATACATGAATTAGAAGATTGTCCCTTTTGAGAATTATAATCACAGTGGCTTACAAGATCAGGTGTAGAAGGATCTCAAAGCAGAGTCTTGATACAGAGAGAAATCAGGGAAAGGGGAGAGAGGTTTCTAACAGGCAAAGGGAGCTTGGGTGCAGTGGGATGGAGCAAAGTCATCACTGATCCCCTGTTTTAATATAGCAACAGAAGAATACAGAATGTTTTGTGCATGTAATGATTAGGAGAGTCGCCATTAATAGAATGACAATCAAGAGAGAATTGTCAAAATAATGGGGGGGATAGGAATAAGTCCTTAACTCCACAGAGCTAGATAAATTAAGGAAAAGGGAAAAGAGAATAGCAACAAAGTAAACGGTGACCATCATGTAAGAAGGAAGAAATGAGCAGAGGGCCAGTTGTTTCTATGAGACTGAATTGGCTGAGTTCCCAGATTCAAAGGTGGAAATGGTGGATTTTGTTCAGAAACTAATCTTGGCTTTACATTGTCTAAAGAATCTCACCTAGGAATGTAAAGTGTACAGCCACTATGGAGAACAGCATGGAGATTCTTTAAAAAACTGAAAATAGAGTTATCATGTGATACAGCAATCCCAGTCCTGGGCATATAACTGGAGAAAACTCTAATTCAAAGATACATGCACCCCAATGTTCATAACTGTGCTATTTACAATAGCCAAGACATGGAAACAAGCTAAGTACCCATCAACAGATGAATGTATAAGGAAGATATGGTGTGTAATATATCTATGTCTATATATATACACACGCGCGTGTGTGTGTGTGTGTGTGTGTTAGTCACTCAGACATGTCTGACTCTGTGTGACCCCATGGACTGCAGACCACCAGGCTTCTCTGTCTATGGACTTCTCCAGGCAAGAATACTGGGGTGGGTTTTCATCACCTTCTCCAATATATATGCTGCTGCTAAGTCGCTTCAGTCGTGTCCGACTCTGTGCGACCCCATAGACGGCAGCCCACCAGGCTCCCACGTCCCTGGGATTCTCCAGGCAAGAACACTGGAGTGGGTTGCCATTTCCTTCTCCAATGCATGAAAGTGAAAAGTGAACGTGAAGTCGCTCAGCCGTGTCCGACTCAGCGACCCCATGGACTGCAGCCTACCAGGCTCCCCCGTCCATGTGATTTTCCAGGCAAGAGTACTGGAGTGGGGTGCCACTGCCTTCTCTGTCAGTATATATACATATAAATATATATATATACACAATGATATATTAGTCCTAAAAAAGAATGAAATAATGCCATTTGTAGCAACATGGATGAACTTAGAGGTCATACTAAGCGAAGTAAGTCAGACAGAGAAAGACAAATATATGATATCACTTACATGTGAAATCTGAAGAATATTACAAATAAACTTATTTACGCAACAGAAATAGACTTATAGACATAGAAAAAAGATTTGTGTTACCACAGGGGGAAAAGGGTGTGGGAGTGGATAAAGTAGGAGCTTGGGATTAACAGATACACATGCTGTATATAAAACAGGGAAACAACAAGGTCATACTGTTTAGTACAGGGAACTATATTCAATACCTTGTAATAATCTATAATGGAAAAGAATCTGAAAAAGGACATATATTCTGTACAATGGAATCACTGCTGTATTCCAGAAAATAACACAAGATTGCAAATCAGTTATACTTCAGTTAATAAAAAAGAATCTCACTTAAGTGATTCAGTTCAGTTCAGTTCAGTTCAGTCACTCAGTTGTGTCCGACTCTTTGCAACCCCATGAATTGCAGCAAGTCAGGCCTCCCTGTCCATCACCATCTCCCGGAGTTCACTCAGACTCACGTCCATTGAGTCAGTGATGCCATCCAGCCATCTCATCCTCTGTCGTTCCCTTTTCTTCCTGCCCCCAATCCCTCCCAGCATCAGAGTCTTTTCCAATGAGTCAACTCTTCGCATGAGGTGGCCAAAGTGCTGGAGTTTCAGCTTTAGCATCAGTCCTTCCAAAGAACACCCAGGGCTGATCTCCTTTAGAATGGACTGGTTGGATCTCCTTGCAGTCCAAGGGACTCTCAAGAGTCTTCTCCAACACCACAGTTCAAAAGCATCAATTCTTTGGCACTCAGATTTCTTCACAGTCCAATTCTCATCCATACATGACCACTGGAAAAACCATAGCCTTGACTAGACGGACCTTAGTCGGCAAAGTAATATCTCTGCTTTTGAATATACTATCTAGGCTAGTCATAACCTTTCTTCCAAGGAGTAAGCGTCTTTTAATTTCATGGCTGCAATCACCATCTGCAGTGATTTTGGAGCCCAAAAAGATAAAGTCTGACACTGTTTCCCCACTGTTTCCCCATCTATTTCCCATGAAGTGATAGGACCAGATGCCATGATCTTCGTTTTCTGAATGTTGAGCTTTAAGCCAACTTTTTCACTCTCCTCTTTCACTTTCATCAAGAGGCTTTTTAGTTCCTCTTCACTTTCTGCCATATGGGTGGTGTCATCTGCATATCCGAGGTTATTGATATTTCTCCCAGCAATCTTGATTCTAGCTTGTGATTCTTCCAGCCCAGCGTTTCTCATGATGTACTCTGCATATAAGTTAAATAAGCAGGGTGATTAAGAAAGGTCAAAAATTAATTGGTAGGCAAAAAGATGCTAAAAAAGTGCCTCGACCATTAAGAAAAAAGCACAACAAGAAATGGAGGCAGCAGTAATACAGAAGTGGAAATGAAGGTAGAAGATGTTACGTGGGATTGATACCATGACAAACAGAAACAGAATGAATAATAGTAATAAATACATGTGGAACTCTTGCCATGCACACAGGGCTATGGGATTTAAAGAACAAAGCCATATAACCCTTGCCACAGCCCAGTAAGGTAGATAAATCATTGTCCCCATTTTACAGATGCATAAACTGAGGCTTAAAGAGCTT